>NC_087446.1:16664219-17914219 GCF_036321535.1 Camelus dromedarius | reverse complement strand
AGAATTTGGATCCACACAAAGAAATACAGATACGGAGACGATAAATGGAGATACATACATAATTCCTTTTTCCTCAATTTTACTTACTCTAAGAGCTAACTGTCTAAAGCAATAATAGAATCATCGTCACGTGTGTTTACTGCATATGTAAAAGTATAATATGTGACAACAGCTCAAAGTATTGAGAGGGGCAGAGAACTGAGAATATACCTACTATAAGATTTTTACACCTCACCTCACAAGAAGTGATATACTATTTGAAGGTTAATTAAAATAATGTGATTGATTAAAATACATATTTTAAAACCTAAGGAGATTAATAAAAATTTTTGAAAGAGGCACTAAAAATAATCCAATAATGAAAATAAAATGGAATCCTAAAAATATTCAATCTGTAAAAGGGGCAGAAAAATAAAAACTAAACAAAAAACAAAATGCAACAAATATAAAACCACTAGCAACATGGTTGATTTTATCCAGTCATATCAATAATTATATTAAAATGTAAACTATCTAAACACACCAATTAAAAGAAACTGTCAGAATGAAGAAGAAGCAAGACCTTACTATAAAACTGGGGATGAGGTGGGACATTATATTATGATAAAGGGATGAATTCACAAGACATAACTATCTTAAATGTGAACGTACCTAACAACAATGCTTCAAAACACATCAAGCAAAAATTGATTAAAATGCAATGAGAGAGGATTTTTAATGAAGCAAAAATACTCTGTATGATACCTTAATGATGGATATTTGTCATTACACATTTGTCCAAACCCACAGAATATACAACACCAAGAGTGAACCATAATATAAACTATGGACTTTGGGTGATTATGATGTGTTAATGTCAGTTCATCAATTGTAATAAATGTACCCTCTCATGGGGGATATTCATAATGAGGGAGGCTATACATGTGTAGGGGTAAGGGGTATAAGGGAAGTCCTTTTACCTTCCCCTCAATTTTGCTGTCCTCCTTAAACTGCTCTAAAAAGTAAAGTCTTAAAAAAAAATTAAAGTTCAAGGAGAAATAAACAAATCCACAATTTTACTTAAAGACTCCAATCCTCTCTCAGTGATTGATAGAATTAGGAAACACAAATGAGTAGAGATATTGCTAACATTGTACGTAATAGTGAAAGACTGAATGCTTTTACCTTAAGATTGGGAAAAAGACAAGCATGTCCACTTCCACCACTCCTATTCAACATAGTACTGGAGGTCCCAGGCAGTGCAATAAGACAAGAGAAAGAATATAAAAGATAAAAGGCATACAGTTTGGGAAAAAAAGAAAATTGCCTCTATTACAGAAAATACGATTGTCTATGTAGAATATCCGAAAGGATACACACACACACACACACACACACACACACAAACACACACAAAATCTACTAGAACTAATAAGTGAGCTTATTAGCAAAGACACAGGATACAAATTCAATAAACAAAAATCAATCAAATTTCAATATAATACCAATGAACAACTGGAAATTGCAAATAAATTGGGAAAATAAACAATGTATTTTCCCAATGGATCACTCTTCTAATTAAAGAAGCTAGAATAGTACTTAATATTTTAAATATATAGACCAAAAAAAACCTTAGTGTTAATAAAGTTGGGAAAAGATAACTTTCTTCTTGCATGGTGAATTCAACTAGATTATTTGTGTTATTTTAGAAATATCAAGCAAACTATTTCCCAGAAAAAAAAATTTGATTTCAAAGTCAATTTCTGTATCAGCTAAAGAAATATAAAATATATTTTGATCTTTACTGTGTCATGTTTAACAGTATTTGTATTGATAAATGTTATTCTTCATTTTCTACACTTGAAATATTACAGTAATGAAATGTTTGTTGAATGGACATTTTTTATATCATATTTAAAGTGACTTTGCCCAGAAAAACAAACCCACTGGTGTGTTGCCTACTGTATCATGGACCACTATGTAGCAGTTATGACAAAACTTTCCCTCCCATGCCCACAGCAGACATCACTAATCACAGCATCTTGGTCGTTTATTCTTTGACTAGGCTTAGAATCTTTCTCAGTACAGCCACCACTGACAGCGAACACCAGTCAAACAGACTTGACATGCAAGTTGAAACCTATTTAACATCCTAGAGTTACCACGCACCAAGTCCAAATTCCTTTGGAAATTAAGTCTCCATAATCTAACACATCCTGACCTGCTTAGCTGTCCAATAAAATTTCCTTTCATCTCTCTGTCTTTTCCAAGTCTCCCTTTTCTTCCAGGCCAAACTCAGTCTCAACATCAACCATAAAGCCTTCCCTCAAATACTTGGATCTACAATGAATATTCACTTTTGCGAACTCCTATCCCACACATAATCAATACGACCTCTTAATTCTTAATCTCTCCTACTTTGGGGTCATGATGTTGCCAAAACTTGGCATCCGTACCTTGATTACTGAATTGAGACTCAAGGACAGAATTCTGGATGAAGCAGAAAAGACAGCTTTATTTCTTTGCCAGGAAAAGGAGGTCACAGTGGGTTAATGCCTCCAAGACTATGAACCTGCTGGGGAGAGAAGGTAGGGGGTTTTATACTAAAAGTTTAAGGAGCGGCATTGGTCTCCATAGAGATCACACACAGGATAACAAATCATTGCAATGTTGTTCTTTTTGCAGATGCAATGGTCCCCTTCCTTCAGCTGGGCATGTTATTTATCTACAGCCTTGGGAATCAATGACCCACATCTCCTAATATCTGTGGGCCTAGAACAAAGGGTATTTAGGAAAAGGGTCTGTGAAAAAGTGCTCTAAAGAAAAACTGGTGCAGTTTAAAAGTCAGGCTGATACGTTTCTAGTATTGAGGCAGGCTGAGACCTGGGACGTTTTGCTGCAGCATTTGCACAGACTGGGACTTGCACCTGGAGCAACAAAATAAAAAAAAAACTAAAAGGGACTAAAAATAATTGCATGCGTGGGCAGCTGGGGCAAGTTATGAACAAAAGGTATAAAAAACAGAAACACAACTGCCACTCCCGAGGTGTCAGGAGCAAAAGCAGGGTACTGCACCTGATCTCCACACCCAGCACTACCAAGGGGTTGGGCAGTGCGCCCAATCCCCGCCCTCACCCCCCCTCCCAGCCCAACCCTGGTCAGCAACAGCATGAGAAAAGGCATCTAAACTATTATACAATTAAGTGGTTACAAATACCATGTGGTCACCAATGACAATGAGTTGTGACTTTGACTCCCCAAACTGGCAAGTGTCCCATCCTACGATTATTGTACAGTCCTCCCATCATAAAGCTGAAGGGAATACAAGAACTCAACAGCTACCACAGGTAATTTGTTCTGTTAAAAATGGGAATGTCTAATAAAAAGGACCCTGCTGATTGTGTGTGAAGAAAAAACTGCTGCCATTTAATGTTCACCAAACATTATAAATACTCCAGAACAACTTGTTCATATTGTTCTAAATTGTTCAAATTGTTCTAATTGTGTTCATATAGCTCTAATTTTTTTTCCCAAGCTTTCTTGGAAATTCCACGTCTTCCAAATTTCTTCATAAACATCATTTTAATAGGTACTCTGCATCATTATACGCATATTAGAGAAAAAAAGATTGGAATGAAGTCAACCAAGTTGTTGATAGTGATTAACTTTGGCAAATTTACTGTGATATTTATTTTCATCTGTATTTTTTGTGTTTTACAAATTTTCAGTAGTTAAGAATGTACTATTTTTATACTTGGAAAAGTAAAGTTAATTCAAAAAATATTCTTACTACTTACTCAATGAGGCTCAGCTTCTTATTTACAAAAGTGTCCCAGAATGGATTTTTTTAAGATTATTTAGGATTCGGGAAAGCTTCTATTATTCCTTACGATAAGAATAAAGAGAAAAATGCTGCCCATTTCACTAAAAGAAATAGAACATCTAGCACTTTAACAACACTCACAGACACACACATGCAATAGTTTCTTCTTTAAATCAAAAATTAGGGCTCCTCTGTGGGACAATTACAAATCAAATATTTTTTACAAGCCTCCTTTAACAAGTTACATATGTTGCCTCTTTTCATTTTATAATTTTTGCCTCTTTTACTTCATTTTACAGATTTCTCATCACTTCCTCTGCATACTCTTTGATGGCAGAGAGATATTACAATAATATCCCACGTTCATTTCACCAATGTATGGTATCACAGTACATATATAGTCTCCAAAATTAGATATATTTTTCCAATCTTTAAATAACACCATGCAGAACTTGGAAAGAGAGAAAGATAAATAGGTAGGTAGGTAAGTAGATAAACCTCTGACATCAGTTGGCAAGTTTCAGCTAATGAACCAAAAAAGAAGGAATAAAATTAAATTAATCTTAGAAATATATAAAAGGAGTAATCATAGAACTTGCTCTTTTGTTCCCATGAAGCTCAGAAATGATTATTTAAATGGCAGCACACAAATTTGAATTTTAAAAGAGATATCTGTGGTACCTTAAAAGATCTTCATAATTTTAGGTCAATCCTATTTTGTGTTAATTTTACTAATATAGAAGTTTTGACAAACTGATCTGTCTTTTACACAATAACAGAAGTCAACCAGGCAAACAAAGAAAAGCCGAATTTTATTTCACTACACTGACTTCACCCCTTTATATGCATGGACATGATATATTTATAAGTCTAAGACCACTAAAACACTGAGGCCAAATAAGAAGACACTGACCTCACTTGTTCAAAGAACTCTTTCCACTTCTGTCTCTTTGCCTGGTTGTCTGTCCCACGACTGAGTTTATTTGGTTTGTAATTTCTCTGTTCACAGCAGAACCCGCAACTTTTTGAAAGACCACGGTAATCCCCTAGAGCCATTGTTTACAATGATTTTTTTATTCAAATACTGTCACTGCAGGGAGTTTTCTTCCCTAGTACACTGAACTTTTGACAGTCCATATGGTCTTAATGAATTTCCCAGGTGCTGAACACCATCCAACCTGTACTTCTGGCAGCCTGCAGGGGTACTTAAGCCTGCCTTTGTCATTCCCCCTAATGCTGCGTAAGATGATTTTTAGAGGAGAAAGTTTGAAGTGGTTGGTGGAAACAATCAAGCTTTACATGCTTCTATTACCAACGCAAAAGTACTGTCAAGGAGAATTCACTTCTGAAAGAAGGAAACAAAGCTGTTCACTTAATAACTATAGAGAACTCTCACTGGAATATGTGTTTGAGAGGTTATTCTATACTTGCAAGATTGGGTTTGCTGTCTTTAGTCCATTATGAAAAGTAGTGTTACAATATTTTCTTCACCTAACTTATAATTATAAATCTGGGTAAGTTTAAAGAAAGCACCAAATTGGCCCAATTGTCAACCCTGCTTATTATGGCTAATCTCAGAATATCAGCATATAGTTGGCTAGCTGAAGTGAAATAATGGCTAGTCAGTTAATGATACAGATGGAGAGATAATATTAAGACTGCCTAGAAAGAAAGAAAATACTTTAAAATCTTCAAACTATATTTAAAAGTTAACATGTATATCTACCCCTTGTTTCTCAACATATTAGGCATCCACTTTACAAATGTTGCCCATAAAACCCTAGGAGGTAGGCATTATGAATACCCCTATTTACAGAGCAATGACTAGAATTTTGTTTTCTCTAACTCTGAAACCATGCACTGAAGCATTTATGCCATTTTGCCCAATCTGAAAAATATGTTTATCATTATAGTGCACATTTTGGAATTCTTTTAAATGGCTGCTCAGAAAATGACCCCCCCGTCCATGCTCTGGGTCCAAAATTGTGTAAGTCAATCTTTGCAGGAGGCAGCTCAGTCCCCCACCACCAATGCCCAGAGGCCACACTTGTATTCCAGACCCCTGGCAGCCACGGTGCAGACTCATGTGCTAAGTCCAACATTCCAGTGTCCCAACCTGGGATTTTGAATCTGGCACAAAGATTCAAAGAGGGAAAGATAGTTTAAAATTCATTTCCAACTTTTTCAGTATCCAGTACCTAGTTTTCAGTGATGATACTGGCAACAAAATGAAGAATCTAAGAGTCTAGGGGTGACATCACCAGCAGCATTATTATAAGCAGATCATTTCATGGTGAGACTTTTTACATGTGTCTGTGGCTGCACTGTCTTAAGCCTAGGAGCCTACTTCTGTGCCTCATTCTCCAAAATCTTTATCAATAATATCATGTCTAGCCAGTAAGTATTATCTCAATTTTTGTTAACCATAATAGGTCTCTGTATCTTATATACTTACAGGTTGCTAGACTAAAGGATAATCATCTGCTTACCTCTGTATCATATTGTTTCTCTACTCCCTTAATTTTACCAGCAATAATTATAGCATTATCAGTTATCTCCTTAAATCCATTCTTTGCTGTTTCCCTCAATTGTAAAGTCTCTGATTTTTGGCTAGGCAGATGGCCACTCAACGAAAGACCACATTTCCTAAACTTCCTTGGTTGGTTCATGTAACTAAGTTCTGGCTGATGGGATGTGAGTAGAAATGACTGGCACAACTTCTGCATCATGACAGTAAAGGAAAGAAGCACTCTCTCCACTTCACCTTCTTTCCTTCCTGTTGACTAGAAGGCAGATATGGCAGTGAAAGTTGAAGCAGCTATTTCAGACCAGAAGATGGAAACTACAGGTTGAGAAGGCAGAGCAACAATGTAGAAGGAGTGTGGGTCCTGGATGAAGTGCAGCCTTCATCCCTGGTCTGCTTACCCTTGGACAATTAGTCATAAAATAAATGAACTTCTATCTTTTTTTAAGTCACTGTTATTTTGGACTTTGTCGCTGAGCCAAACCTGCATTCTAACTAATGGGGCCATTGGCATTTTCAACTCAACTTCTTGCCAGTTATCCTCAACCCTGGGCTCTGCTGAAGCTTTCTCATGAGAAGAAGAAAGCTGCTTCATGTGCCTCCTACTTGGACTTTTTGAAAACCACTTACTTTGTTAGCTACTCAGCAGTAACAAAAGTGAGAAGAAACAAGAGGAAGATTGCTTGTCCATTTCTGCCACATCGGCAGAAACAGAAGCCACAGTATAGCATCAAAAGATGTGGTAAATTCTAATGAGCATGGAAAGGTCAGGTCTTAGTTTTACATGCTCCTTGGAAAGTGGTATGAGGCCTTTTAGCAAGACTTAAATAATACTGTCGTGCTGGTTTTCATTCTGAGGGTCATGGCACACTACCTAAATAGAAGAACAAATAAAAGAAAACAGCTGTGTTGTAGTTTATGCTACTCATGTTTGCTATCGACAAAACTGCAGTTGAGGTTACTTTTTTTTTTTTATTAATCACACTGAACAAATGTTCCAAAAGCAAGATTCTCTTTTTCCAATTAAACATAATCTCTATTCCATAAATTAAAATTGAAAAAGGCAAAGGCAAAGCAGTCACGAAGATCTTCCTTTCTCTTCTCAGCTTACAGTTGACCATTCCCAAGTGCGTAAGATAAGAGGGTAGGGAAAGAAGTGGTTTGCTAAGCATTCCAGTATGTGGAGAAACCATCCCGGCACTGATGCTGTGGGACTGCAGTCAAGTTCACACACAAATAAAACCTTCCCATTGTAATAAATTACTGGGCACGTTAGGGCCTTGATTAGACCCAAAGTGCTTCATAATGGGTGTTTTACTGTGTCTAAATCTCTACTTTCTGAGGGGGAAAAAAATTGGAATCTTTTCTGATCCATGGTTCATGTTCTATAGTTCGGTAGAATAAAAAGAAACACTATTTCTAAGCTGTTACAAGAATGTAAAAGTATACTGTTTCTAGGAAGTTGGATCAAGTCATTAGTAATTATAAGCACTAAAATTACTATCGCTGTTAATTTTTTTATCCACTGAAAATGCTAGAAAATTTTAAAATATAGTTGAAATTCTCATAAATAAAGACACACTCATATGGCATATCATAGAGTCATCTTCTAGAACCATTATCAACTTCCTTCCATACATATTAGAACTCCAAGAGATTTGATAACTTCTTCCCTCTGTTCTGATATTTATGAGGACAAGTATCTCTTAAAAGCATGTAGAAGACCAGCTAAGAGCTCAGCTGCCAAAGATGATTGCTTTAAAGTCTTTGTAATATCAGCCTAAGGCAGCCTAAGGGATGAGCAAAGAGATTAATCACAGACCTTTGAACACGGGTAAGCAAACCACAGCCAAATGGATAATGTCCCACAGAGAACATGTAATCTTTGGATGCTGGGGCTTCTTCTACCACATACATTCCATAATGGCTATAAATTCCATTACCACTAAATACCCACTGAGCTCTAAGCCAAGAGGAGGAATGAAATCCTGTCTATACAATGTCAAGATGGCCAATGGATTCAGTTTGTTTCAAAAAATATTAAGAGTACCTTCTATAAGCCAGGCATTGGGTTCAGTGATAAGGATGTAGCTGTGAATCAGACATAGCTCCTAAAGTCTACATGCTTACAGGTTTGTGGTGATTACAGATCCTGAAACAGATCAATGTGTCAAGAGCACAGCTATCAGCACACAGACAGGCAGTAAAAGTGCCTGGGTTCAAATTCTAACACTACCATATATGTTACTTGAACGCTCAATGCCTCAATGTCCTCAACTGTAAAATGGGAATAATAACTGTACCTGCCTTAAAGAGCTCTTGTGAGGATTAAATGAAAACATATATTTCAATTATTTAGAATGAACCCTGGTTAGAGTAAATACTCAATAATGGGGAGCTTTAGTCTTTGAAGTGAAATAAAATTGCCCAGGGAGACAAGAGAAGAGGGTGGTAAGACTGCAACCACAAGGAGCTTCAGCATTTAAAGATTAGGAAGAGAAGGTGAAATCTCCAAAGGAAAATGAGAAGTAGCCAAAGGTGATTTTTAAAAAGTCAGGGAATTTCAGTGTCACAGAAATCAGGGAGAAAGTATGTTTATGAAAAAGGAGTTGATAAAACATACCAAAAACTAAGGAGAGTTCAAGTAAGGTGGGAACTAAATATTGTCCTTTGAACTCTGTAGGTCCTTGGTGGTCTTGACAAGAACCAATCAATGAAACGGTGTGAGTGGAAGTAAATACTGATGAAATGAAGAGTCCACGGGAGATAAGGAGGTCTGCCGTGCGGTGGGGGAGCCTGCTGGGTCAGCTGGACGGTCTTAGAGGACCCCAGAAGGTTCAGCTGGTTTCTTTTTTAAGACAGGAAAGTCTAGGTCTGTTCAAATACCTGACATCCGTAAGTGGTTGGCAAATGTTGGAATCCTGAGCACATCCTTCTCAACTTCAAAGGCAAAGATCAACTATCTCTACTTCTGAGGAACCTTTCCTGATACACTAAACTACATTAAGTGATGGACCCAAAGAAAAATGCCTGCAGGCCTCTATGAAACCATTTACCATGCTGAAACTCTTGGTCTACTTACTTCACTCACTAAAATAGAATGCACTTCAGTGCAGGGATCACTTATCTACTCCCATGACTGGCATGTTCATTTCACTAGTCAAACAAGAAGGTCTAGCCTAAGAGTAAAATCAATTCCATCTACTTGTTAAACACAAATGTCCAATTCTCCTCATTAAAAAATTTTTTTTAAAAAAGTCTGGCCAGAGAGAAAGAACTTAGACTTTTTAAAAGGCCTAGATAAAGAGATATTTAACCTAGACTTGAACTTAACTGTTTCAAACATGTTAGAACAGATGAAGTTATACAGATTAAAAGATTTCCTCTCTAACTTTCCTGTAAGTACCATTTTGTATGCACTTTCGTATCCTGCACTGAGTCCAGCAAGGCACTAAACATAAAGCAGGAAGTTGAATAGAGATTTATTGATTCATCTCTCTTTTACCTGCATGAAATTTTGTACATACAAAGCAAAAACACTGCCACTGAATATTGTGGTAACAACAGTCATTTCTCTTCGGCGTTAGTGGAACAGCTTGTGTCACTCATCAATTTGACAAAACAACGTTCACACAAAACAGCAGGTAAATGAATCATGCTGAGAAAGACCATCCATTTGCCACATAAAATAGATGTATTGGTCTCTCTGCAATATGTAATCTTCTTTAGCTGTCGGGCGATTAAATTGCCAGCTTAAGTTCTAATTGTTTAAATGTGTTGGTGTTGGAAACCAGCATAAAGTTAATCTGCTCTCAGAAACACCTCTGATGGGTAGGGAAGTTATACAGCAGCATAAAAATGAGATCTTTCCTAGTAAGAAAAATGGACAAGGTGATCGACCTATTGTTCTCCAGGATGAATCAGTACAGGACATTTTCCTTCTATGTAAAATACAGTCATTTTATTTTGTTGATGCCACTCCCTTCTGCCTCAGGCACAGATGTGCTGAGAGACTAAAAAGTGAGAAACACAGTGAGAACTCAAGTGTTCTGACTTTCAATCTTTCTTGACTAAAGAAATCTAGCAAAGGATGTTATTTCCTGTCCCAGGACATCAGAAAAGTGTCACTAAATGTACATTTTCTGTGGCAGAGGTCACTGATTCATCTACAGCTGTGTTTTCAGAAGTAAAACAATATATTCTGGAAGAAAAAAAACATTTTAATAGGGCACATTTTAAGCTCTGCACTCAGGACAATACTTGGTTAAAAACATGAGCCCTATGATTAGGTGAATATTTTTAGGTCTGGGGCAGAAGAAAATCCTTCTCTTGGTCATTTTGGCACAGCTGGGGGCCCAAAGAAAGTTGAGATTTGCATCCTTATTTCAAGCTATAAAATAAGATGCTGTGCTGGACAAGGACATGTAAAGTCTATGTGACTTCTGGGAAAGATGACTGCATAAGCACACGAGTCTGGCTCTCCTTCCAAAATCCCATTGAAGGGATCAATGGAATATTCAAACTGGAAATGTTGCCTTAGCACCGGACACCAGAAGAGATCTCCATTGCTCCATACTAGAAAGAAAAAAGGATGGAAAGCTTCTGTGGCAATCAAAATAGTGGGCAATAAGTCAGAGGATACTTCAATCGCCCTTGTTAACTAGAGGGAACATCCAGAGACAAGGGCAGAACACATGACTGTGGGTAGATTTCTTCTTCCTGCTTTTGCAGACTAACAGCACAGGACCCCACAGCCAACACTGGAAAGTGCCATCGTTTGCTCCCAGCACCAGGAGAACCAAAGCAGGCGTGGAAGTAGGTATATGGAACATGGGAGACAATTCATTTGTAGTGTCACACAGAGACCTAGCTCTGTGCCATGAGGTCCCCCAGCACCAGCTCCCTCTCTGACCCTCTCATATTGATCATTGACTGTGGTCTTTTTGTTGATTTGGGTTTTTACTTCTTCCCTACTTCTTTATGTCTAGACTTGAAGGAACTCTGGGAAACATTTGGGGAGAAGAGGAAACATACCAAGTTCTAACAGCACCCACTCAACTCCTACAAAGGTTGGCAAGCACAGGCGACCTTCTGGGAGTAAAAGAAAACCGAAAAATCAGAAGACCTAAAAATTTTAAGAGTCTAAATGAAGGAAAGCACTTTAAAAAATGACATTTATCCATTGACACAGTAGGTATTTTTTTGAGGACTTAATGTCAAGCACTGTGCTAGGTGAAAAAAAGAAGACAAAACAGTCCAGACATCTTTCTTTTGAGGAAGTAGCTGGCTGCCTCTAATACTGATTTACTACCAGAATCAAATAAATCTTTACGAAATGTCTAATCCACGTATTAGCAAGATTCAAGGGACCCCTGATCTGATAGTGCAGTAAGAGGGACAAATCTAAGATTAAAAGCTCATCGAAAATGAAATCAGTCATTAAAATTAAAGCCACAATGGAGGCACTTAAAATAAAAAAAAATTAAATAAAATGAGAAATTCACCCAGAACTCTCATGAAATCTCTAAAAAATTTAAACTATATGGGAGAAAATACGTGAAAGAGAGAGAGAAGGAGAGAGAGAAGGAGGGAGAGAGTGGAAGCTCCTGGTGCTTCAACCTGTGATCCATAGGAATTCCAGAAAGAAAGGAAATAATCAAAGCAATAATAGCAGAAAATTTTGCTGATAATATACCACTCAAAAAAGGTATTGTGAAAACTGAATGATGTCCCAGTATCACTCCTCAAATCTGGTGGATAATGAGAGCATGTGTTAACTGAAAACATTCTGAAAGATTACCTTTTCTGGGACATCTGACTTTCAACTAGAGTTTAGATGTGTATCAAGAAGCATGTTAAGGAGTTTCAAATAAATTAAGTCATTTCATTTAACTACTCAAAAAGGAATGCATTTCTAAAGGTATAACTTCAGTTTGTCAGCGAGTCCTAAAACTTTGGCCAGTTTAAGACATTTCTCTGTCCTCTTGATAATTAAGAAGATATCAGGAAGCTAAAAATAAGAATTTAGTATTCAGTTCCTTGGAAACGTGTATTTTTATAAAATCCCATGTCATGGAATTTAAGCCTTGAGGGTTGTCCAAAGAGCATAATTATTATATATCAAAGCAAACCCCAAAGAATAAGTACCTTCAGCCACACCTAAGAGAAATAAAACAAATAGAGATTATCTTCACTTCTGCTCCACTGAAACTTCCCTACCAATCTTTACCAAAACGATGCGGCTTAGAAACTACTTATTGAGTGGGTTTTTTTAAAGTGTTTTGTTCACAAAGCTCAAGAGAGAAGATTGTAAAAATAATCTATTGCAGTTAGATATAAAGTGGATCGGTCAAAGAATCTTGAAAAAAGCCACAATATCCCCACACTAACCAGACTTCAAGAAGCTCCTTTAGTTGAACTTACACCCTTATGTGAACATTAAAAGTTAGACAATATTTAGAAAAAGATTCAACCTTCCATTGTCCCAATTCCCAAAAGTTAATTAAATAAGGCTCAATGAGTCTGCATGGGTCAAAGTTTTGAAAATCTCCCTTTGATCACAGTAACATCTCTCTTCAGCTATATGCTTTTCCAAATACATTTAAGCTCTTATCACTTCTAGAATTTGATTGACTGAAAATCTCTCAATCTCACTGTTCTCAGTTCACTCCTAGGTAAAAAGGGAGTTGTACTATCTTAACTACTCACCTCACTGAATTATTTGGGAGGATCAAATAGGATAAGGTAAACCAGAGCACTTGATGGTCAGTAACATACTGTAGAAAACTGCAAAAATCTCTACAATGTTTTTTCCTTTCATGTAGCCATTAGTGTTTGCTATGTGAATTTGCATCTTCTCCCATCAAGAAGCACATTTCCCCACCTCTAGAATCTGGGCTGAACTTTTGGCTTGCCCTGACCAATACAAAGTGTCAGAAATAATATAGTAACAGTTCTGGCCTAGGCTTCAATAACCCTGCACAAGTCTGACCTCTCTGGGGTGGGGTGAGGGTGGGAGGTGTGGGTTGGAAGGAGAGGACAGTCATGGTCCCCATGAGCCAGCCAGCTAAGAATAGCTGAGCCCAGATCTTCAGTGCCACCCGGTCAACTCGGACTCATGAACTCTGCATGAACTACAGAGCTGATGACAGGACAACTCTAGAAGTTTTTGTTTATGCTTCTTTTCTAATGGTGGTTTCCATCTTTAAGGGGTTAAACATGAATCTGTAGAGGTTGAGACACAGGACAATCCATGGGACAGAATCTGACCTAATTCATTAAATTATAGATCTTAGAAGTCATGTAAGCCTCCCATGTAATTCTCCCCAGACATATCCTCATGCCCTTAAAAATGTGTTGGTAACTCAATTATCTTCTTTGGGAATGAGTTCTTTCCCCCAAAGCATGTGAAAGCAAGAGTTCCAGATAAAGACTTAATTTGTATTTTTTCCCTGCTTAGTAATAAGTGTCAGAAAATCCTGGTAACTATAGAAAAATACGTAAGATACCCCCCCTACAAGGGGAGCATAAACAAGCATTTGTGTGGCTTCTATCATCTGTAATTTTTCTAATAAAAAGATCAATCATCAGAGGGGAGAAATCGGATGAGCATTGTTCACGAGTTAAGGGTTGATCAGGAGTGGAACAGTGATTCCTGGGGAGGAAGACAGGAAGAAGGAAACGGGGTGATGCTCTGGGTCTGACAGAAAGCAGACAACTGAGCCCAGTTCGGGGATCCATCTAGGGTGGAAGAGGTGTCCTGGGAAGGACTGACATGAATAAGATGATGCTGCAGTGACACCAGCTCAGGCCAGCCCAGAGGACCCATCCCTGCACCTGGTTTAAAAAAGGCGACCAACCCAGTCAGCATCTACTCTGCCCCTCACACTGATGCTCTGGTCACCCTCCTCCAGCACACTCCATCGGCATCTTCCAGACCTAGAGAATATGCTGTTCCCCAGGAACACTCCTGGACAACTACTAGGAAGGGAGGGAGGTGTACCTCAGAGCTGCTGCTCCATCTATCAGAAGGTAGGAGAGTTCAGGACATTGGGGCCAGACTCAGGACATTGGTGAACTCCAAATCAAGGAGAGGGAAGAGTGAAAACCAAGATTATACTCTTACAAATGGACACTGGGAAGGGCCACCTCTCCCCAGCCTCCATAAAGTCCTCCAGGCCATTCCAGGCAATGCCGAATCCTATGCTGAACACAACAGTCAATCTGGTCTCCCCATCTCACATCCAATCCTTCTTCCAGATGACAGGCTTTAAAATACTTGATAGCAGCTTTCATGCCCCCTCTGTCTTCTTTCCTCTGGGCTAAGTTTCCCTTGATCCTTCAATTAGAAAATAAGTATGCCTGAATGGAGTCATTTGAACAAAATTCCCAGCAGCCTCACTGAAGCAGGGAAACCCATCTGTAACCATCAGTGTAAACATTAAATTGGGAAATCCCCCTGATACTGTGTACAAGGCAGCCATCAACACAGTGGGCCCTGTTAAACAAAGTCATCAGCATTGGAGTGATGAGAATTACACAAATTAAAAAGCTACACCCAAGTGAACAAAAGATTGTCTCGCTTTGTAAGTGAATTGTCTGGCATTGTTCAAAATGGTTTCCTAGGCACTGGTCTTGCTGTTCATGCAACTGTAAGCTCTGTGAGGACTGAGCCAGCATTTCCCATCACTTCCCTGGAACCATCCTGCCCAGATGTGGGCACACAGTTTGCACTTAGTACATCCTTAATGAGATGTCTGTGAATTAAATATATGCTTTGTCTCCATTCCATCGTCTCCAAAGCCAGAGGATAGAGGTTTCTACCAAAGACTGCACTGAGGTATACATTTGTGCTAAGAAACTGGCATGCTGAAAGTGGAACTCCAAGATAGAATAAATTCACTTTTATGCAGAACAACCCAATTCACAGACTCCCACGCAGCCCTAATGAAGCTACACCCTGTATTTGATTGACACTGGAATTACAGACCTGAAAATGTGAATGAACTTTCACTGGAAAAAGTCTTAGAATCCTGTTTTCCAAGAGGATCTTCATAATCAATAGGATAATATTTTTTCTAATTGTAATAAAAAATAATTGAGATACATCACTGTATAAGTTTAAGGTGTACAGTATAATGGTTCAATTTATATATATGATGTATGACAACAGATTCAGCTAATATCCATCTTCTCATACAGATACAATAAAAAGAAAAGAAAGAAGAAAAAAAGGAAAGGTTTCTCCTTGGGAGGAGAACTCTTAGGATTTACTTGCTTAACAACTTTCCTATATATCACACAGTAGTGTTAGTTACAGTCATCATATTGTACATTACGTCTCTAGTACTTACTTATCTTACAGTTGGAAGCTTGTACCTTTTGACCATCTGCCTCCAACTCCCCCTCCTCCAACCCTCTGCCTCTGGTAATCACTTTTATCTCTTTTTCTACAAAATTTGTTTTGTTTTGTTTTTTTAGATTCCATATATGAGATCATACAGTATTCATCTTTCTCTGTATGACTTATTTCACTTAGCATAATGC
Source organism: Camelus dromedarius (assembly GCF_036321535.1). Lineage (NCBI taxonomy): Eukaryota > Metazoa > Chordata > Mammalia > Artiodactyla > Camelidae > Camelus > Camelus dromedarius. The sequence continues at coordinate 17,898,347 of NC_087446.1, read as the reverse complement.
CTTCAAGGTTCATCCAAATTGTCACAAATGGTAGGATTTCCTCGTTTTTTATGGCTGAAGGATATTTCATTGTATATATATATGCACCACACCTCTTTTATCTGTTCATCCATCAATTTATACTTATGCTGCTTCCATGTCTTGGCTACTGTAAGTAATGCTGCTATGAACATGGGAGTGCAGACATCTTTCCAAGTTAGTCTTTTCATTTCCTCTGGATGTATTTCCAGAAGTAGAATTGCTGTATCATATGGTAGTTCTATTTTTAGTTTTTTGATGATCCTCCATACTGTTTCCCATAGTGGTTGTGCCAATTTAAAATCCCACCGACAGTACACAGTTCCCCTTTTCTGCACATTCTTATCAGTGTTCGTTCTCTCTCTTGTCTTCTTGATGGTGGTCATCTAACAGGTGTGAGGTGTTATGTTGTGGTTTTAACTTGCATTTCCGTAATGACTAGTGATACTGAGCATCTTTTCATATACTTGTTGGCCTTTCATGTATCTTCTTGGAAAAAATGTCTATTCAGATCTTTTGCCCATTTTTTAATTGAGTTATTTGATTTTTTTGCTATTGCATTGTATGAGTTCTTTATGTTTTGAATATTTACCCCTTATCAGTATATGGTTTGAAAATATTTTTTGCATTCCATAGGTTGGCTTTTCACTTTGTTGATGGTGACTTTTGCTGTGCAGAAGTTTTTTAGTTTGTTGTAATCCCACTTGTTTATTGCTTATTTTCTTGACTGTTCTTAAGCTGTCATATCTAAAAAAATCACTACCAAGACCCATGTCCAGGAGATTTGTGCCTGTGTTTTCTTCTAGGAGTTTCATGGTTCCAGGCATTACATTTAATTCTTTAATCCATTTCAAGTTCACGTTTGTGAGTGGTAGAAGGTATGGATCCAGTTTCATTTTACATGTGAATATCCAATTACTGCAGTATCATTTATTGAAGAGACTGTCTTTTCTCCATTGGCTCCCTTGTCAAATATCAGTTGACTGTATATACTTGGGTTTATTTCTGAGCTCTCAATTCTGTTCCATTGGTCTATTTGTCAGTTTTGAAGCCAGTCAAATACTATTTTGATGACTAAAGCTTTATAATACAAATTGAAATGTGCTATCTCCTGCTTTCTTCTTCTTTTTCAGGGTAATTTGTGGTTCCATATAAATTTTAGGGGTGTTTTTTCTACTTCTATAAAAAAATGCCTTTGGAATCTTGATAGAGATTGCATTGAACAGATAGATGGCTTTTGTAGTATTGACATTTTAACAATCTTAATTCTTCCAATCCATGAATACAGGATACCTTTCCATTTTTATTTGTGTCATCTTTAATTTCTGTCACCAAAGTCTTGTAGTTTTCAGCATAGAAGATCTTTTACCTCCTTAAATTTATTCCTAATTATTTTTGATGCTATTGTAAATGGGATCAATTTCTGTATTTCTTTTTCAGGAATTTTATTAGTGTATAGAAACAATACTGATTAATTTTGTATCAAGCAACCCTTCTGAATTCATTGTTTAGATCTAACAGACTTTTGGCTGAATCTTTAGGATTTTCTGTATGGAAAATCATGTAATCTGCAAAGAGAGACAACTTTAATTCTTCTTTTCCAATTCTAATACCTTTTTTCTTTGCCTCACTGCTCTATGTAGGACTTCCAATGCTATGTCGAATAAAAGTGGTCAGACTGGGCACCCTTGTCTTGTTCCTGATCTCAGAGGAAAGTTCAACCTTTCACCACTGAGTATGATGTTACCTATGGGCTTGTCACATGGCCTTTATTATGCTGAAATATTTTCCTTCTTTGCCTAATTTGAATGGGATAACATTTTTAGAGAAATCTGATATGGCTTAATACCACAAAAAATAAGGATGAAACAGTTTGTATAATTTCAAATGTAGTTACATTTCATAAAACTAATTTAACCATTTGTATCTTTATTTATTCAATACATATTTATTTATTACTTGCTGCATGCCAAAGTACTAGCATGAAATCCTAAATGAAATTAGTCAACTCTTGCTAACTATTGCTAATTGAATTAGTCAACTATTGGTGCAATAATTTTGTAGAAGAAAAAAAACACAAAGTCCCAGTTGCTTACAACAACAAATATGTATTTTTCTTGCTCATAGGTCTGCATTTCATTATGGATTCAACTGGGCTTGAATCCAAGTTATATTGAGTCTTGGTTTATATCAAGTGTTTTCATTCTGGGACCAGAAGCTACTCATAGTATGATCCTCATATAGAGGACTACAGGAGGGGCCAGTGGAGACACACCATATCTCTCAAGGACAATTCTAGAAACAATTATGGCTACCTACCTTCCCTTGGCTAAAGAAAAGCATATAGCCAAGTTCAACATCGGTGCAATAAGGAAGCAAAATCTGCCTGATCTAGTTTGAGGAGCTAAAAGGTCACATAGCAAAAGACATGGATATATACATTTTTATACAGGAACAACAAAAGAATTAGGAAAAATAATCCAATCTACTATCAAGGCATGAATGTGTGCTCATGGAGCTCAGGTATGAGCAAAAAAAAAATTAAACATATGATTAAGTTCAGTAGAAATTCACTGAGTAATTTTAATGGTGCTACATTTACTGAATATATTATAAGATCATATTTGCTGCTGTTGGGAGAACAAGGGGCAGGAATGTAAGCAAGGAGACGAGTTAGGAAGCCATAACAATTGTCTGAGAGGGAGCTGATGACGTCCTGGGCTATGATGATGACAGAGATGATGAAAGGCAGTGGATGGAGTTAAGGTGTATTTCAGTGGATGTGGCTGGTCACTATTAGATGTTGGGGTGGGAAAAAGGCATATTAGAAGAATGTCACTTGAGATTCTGACTTGAATATCAAGGAAAATGATGCTGAAATGGGGAAACATGAAAGGGAGAGTGTCATAGTCTTCATGGTTAATTCCCCCAATTAATTCCTTCAAAATGATAGATTAATCTGAGCCAGTAGTCCTAAACACACCATGCTCTTCCCTTTGACCCCTCACGCCCCCACCACTGCTACAGGGGGTTCTCAGAAAATACGAGGTAGGGGAAGTTTGAGGGTTTCTAGTGACTGAGAAGTGCTATTGGTATTTTCATTTGGCCTTCCAGAATGGTAAACATCCTGAGATGTACAGGGCAGGCTCACAAAGCAAAGACTTGAGTTGTCCCACCTGAAGCACAGATACACCCTGCTGAACTTAAGCCTATTAAGATAATCCCATTCCATGCACTAAACTCTGGGTTAGGAATAGACCTGTCTGTAACTGTGTCCCAACCAACTATGTCCCAGTGAGACAGGAGGAGAAACAGTCTAGAGAACATCCATGAAAGATTCCTTACCCATAGGAGAGAGACGCAGGAAGACATAGGAAGAAATGGTCCCTTTTCCCCCTCAACATTGTTTAGATTGTGATGCTTGGAACTTCTGCAAACACCTTATAAATAAGACGGAGGCCAGTCTAAAGCTAATGAGGATGAAAGAAGAAAACAGTGATAGAAGTAGGACCTTGACAACTTCACTGAGCTGCTGAATCAAACAACCACCATTTCCCCACCCTCAAACATGATGTTAGATAATACATCTCCTTACAGTTTAAGTCAGCTTGAGTTGGACTTTTTTTGCTACTTGAGTAAGAAGGCATCCTAAATAACAGAGGAGGGAAACAGGTTTAGGTGTCAAAAAAATTTGAGTCCTGTTTTATAAGAGAGCTGGGTATGTGAGGCCAGACCTCTCAATAAGAGGGTCTGGAGTGTATAAGCAAGACCAGACCTACCCATGGTATCAACCCTGGCAGACTACATGTGGTGAGTAAATACACTGTAGGAGGTGCAGTGAACTAGAGCTTCACAGTTTATTACCAGCAAAGATGGCAGACCTAAGATCACTGGGCATTTTGATGAATTACCCTGGCTTTTCCTACAGTATAGGCAAGATGACTACTCATCTCAAAGTCATGAAGCAAATACTTATTTATGTCCTCTGGTTGTTCCATGGCTACCTGGTTGCTTCCCCCCAAATAAATTATAATCTGCTAAAATTATTTATTCCACATCCACCATAGAACCAAATAAAATTCAAGGCACTCAGCAGGTATTAAACAAGAGTTCACTGAATCAAAATTGTTCAAAACATCTGTTGCATTTTCATAGTCGTTAGATAAAGAATAATTTTGTGGACTATATCATGTGTCTTAACCTACAGGTTGCAAACTGGAGACCCAGAGGAATGTAACTGTGTGGTTTAATGTTTCAGAAATTTTGAATTATGTAGACATCAGTATTTAAAATTTCAGCAATTTCACAATGAAATCTGGATGTCTGGCTTCCAGTGATGATGTGGTCCCATTTTCCTGCCTATCAACGAGCTAGAGCTGAGAAAAGGGCACTGCCCTCCATCACGCAGTCTCCAAAGCCAGCTTCACTCACATTTGAGTGAGTGCCCCTTACTTAATCTCTCTGGGAGCAGGGCTTACTTCTTCACAACCAATGGATTGAACCAAGTGATCCTGTTCTAACATTGCATAAGTCTAAAAGCCTGTCTTTTATAATAATGCAGTAAAGTAGTGAAATTGCAGATTGTTCTTCCCTTCTTGTCCATCCCTCCTGAGTATTTAGCCACAATACTGCCTGTCCTTAGTTTTAGCCTACATGTATACTAGCTGATGAAAACAGAATAGTCAGAGTTGTTCTATTCAGCCTCCACATGGATTGGATAAACCTACAGTTTTCCTTGTTTTCTACAAGAGAGTGCCTTCCATTAGGACAGTGAAACCCTAATAAACTGGGTAAGAGCCAAACAAAGCTGCTGTCTATGGAAATGACTCAACCAGCAAGAAGAGGAGTCGTGACTGGTCCCTTTCTCTTAATACCGAAGGAAAGAGGAAGAGCTTTAAAAAATGTTTTTCACCTGTGTGATGATCCATTCAAAACAAAAATGTAACTATTTATATGTCAAGATAAATGTAATAATAATTTTTTACTGGATTAATAGTGGAGACCTCAGCTGGACACTATGAACTTTTCTTTATGACTGCCTATTTTTCGATGGAGTATTACCTATTTTCAATCCTATTGAGATATTCTAAGAACACATTTTTCAGCTCTTGTGCCCTCCTGCTGTTCTATTCACTCTGTGGCACTAACAGTCCTCCCTCATTTAATCCATTTGAAAGACACACAAAGAGGTCAGACATCAGGATTTCAGCTTATTTTCCCTTCTCATCTAAGGTTTCCTAAAATAAAATGAAGCCACGGTCAATAGCTCTATTAAGTAACAATTGTAAATTTTGGTACAGGGGTACATAGGGCTACCCTCTTCTTAACTCTAGAAACTGTGTATCTAAACTCCTCTTCTGCAAGGCACTATATATAACGGCTTTGTATTGACACCTAGTAGATGATACTAACATAAAAAAGCAAGATTTGGTGTTTCTCATGCAGAGAAAATAGGAAGCTAACACCCCTGAGAGCAATGAATTGGACAAATATGGACCTTTATGTCATTTATGTCAACCAAGGCAAGAAGGGTAGGAAGGCAGAAATGTAAATCAGTTGCTCCAACGGTCATGGAAACACTGTGACTGTTAAGGTTAGCCTGTAATAAGGATGAAAAATGAGATCACCACTCCATTTGTCTTCAAAAAATTCTTTTTCTCTCTTGAATCTATAATATCCTGATGCTTTTACTGCACAAATATAATGCACTCCTTTTTATCCTGACTCAACCATGTGCTTAAACAGTATGCAATTAGAGACAGACAAGCAGCAATAAGTAGTAATAGAGAAAATGATCTTTTATTCATGCAAAATGTTATAGAAAAGATGACTAAGTTTCAAGATCATGTTGACTCGAAAATTTTTTTCAGCTATGAAAGAATGTATTTTAAACAGTAAAAGTACATATGAAAGTTTTCAAATGTAATTATACCAAGGAGTAATTGTACCAAACAGGTCTCAACTTCCATATTTAAGGAGAGAGACCTTTCACCAAGACATTTGGGAAAGATGTTTGAGCTTCTGCATTGTCTAAGCACTGCAGTTAGTATATGATGTGATTCATGAGCATAACATTATCCAGCAGGCTTCACTACTCTGTATTCCTCTTATGCCCTCCCTCGAAGAGACGCAGAATGTCCAATAAAGCTTGAATCAATAGCATAAGACAAATTAGCACGGGTGAAATGCCTACTTGTCATTGCTTCAGACACAGATGTAATGTTTCAGGATGCCTCCTTTATCTACATTTTGATAAATTCTTTTCACAATCATATCTTCTATCATTTTTGGCCAGTTCCACACTGTTTTTAAACTTTAAGAATAGAATTTGAATTCCTTTATTCCAAATGGATTATTTTAACCTTTTTTACACTTAATGGAAGAATATAAGTATCTACTCTGAGTACAAATAAAGTATATATTGCTGATGTAATCTAGAATATAGGAATTGAGTCCATTATTATAATGTTATTCTGGAATAAATTACTATATGGCATGTATAGACATACGTGTTCAAATTAAAAATTTGTCCTATGAATTCTCTGATTTAGAAATATGATAGCACTTAAATGTGGAATCTAAAAGAAGGAAAAAGGATAAAAAGGACACTAATGAACTCATCTACAAAACAGAAACAGACTCGTAGGCATAGTAAAAACTCTTATGGTTACCGGGGGAAAGAGATAAATTTGGGAGTTTGATATTTGCAAATGTTAACCACTATATATAAAAATAGATTAAAAAAAACAAATTTCTCCTGTGTAGCATAGGGAACTATATTCAATATCTTGTGATAGCCTTTAATGAAAAAGAATATGAAAATGAATATATGTATATATCTGCATGACTGGGACATTATGCTGTGCACCAGAAATTGACACATTGTAACTGGCTATACTCCAATAAAAAAACAAAATACAATAAGAAATTTCTAAATGTGAAATTGGGTGACTTAACAATATGAAATGTAAACTAGAGATAAGAATTTAAAAATTCTTAGGGAGGGGGTTCAAAAGTAGGGTTATGCAATAAGAGAGAGAACAAACCCGTAAGTGTTTAGTTCTTTGGTTGGATTAATAAATATATAAGTCAAATACTTGACAACTTTCATCCTTATTTAAAAACTAAAATACGGTGAAACATTTAAACTTCTCAGAGAATTCCCTGGGTTAGCTACTTAATACTTTTATCTCTTCACATATTCATTCATTCATTCAACATTTATTGAACCCTTACATACAGGCTAGGACCTTATAGAAATTTAAAAATTACTAATCGAATGATATTTTCCAATCATAAAGTACACACATACATATACATACACTGTAATTATATTCCTGTGTCTATTTATATAAAAAATATAAAACATGCATTGATCTAATTATAGCCAGCTGGGGAAGTAGGCAGGATAACAGTGTGTGGCTTAGCACGTTCCCTACCTAGGAGAGAAAGCTTTGGAGCTGCCACTTCCCTGGGGGAGACGCTGTCACAAACGCCTTTCTGGGAGGGATTAAGAAAACCAGAGCAGCTGAGACCCATTTTCAAATATAAAACTGGCATGAAAGGCTTTACATGAATGACTAAAACTTGAATTCAGACAAGCTGGAAGAGCCTAAGAAGAGGGTGCATTATTCTTGGTGTTAAACCAAAGAAAATTGATTAGATCACAAAATAGGTGGGTTTAACTTCTGGTTCTGTAAGCCAAGAAAAATGAAAAACAAAGATCTGCACCCTTATTTATCAGTCTACTTGTACATCATCGTCAAAAGAAGGTGAGAATGGAAGGTTATATGAAATGCCGAAGGCTGAACTAAAATAATCAATACCGTGATGTGGGTTAAAATTTTTCACTTGCCAAAATTTTAGATAACTTTTGGTTTATCTCATTTTTGAAATTTGAAAGATGAGTAACTTTTTGCTCAGACTACAGGTAGTATCTGCCACTTTCTATTCCTTTGTCATCGCGCCTGAGAGCAGCCCTTCACTGGTTAAGCAGTACTTTTTATTGAGCATCTTCATAAACAAGAAGAGTTTAGTCAACTTACAACAGGTTCTTACGTTATATTCTTAGATATCAAAGTATTTTGGTCCTTTGTCTAAATTTAAATTACAGTCAAATGAGGTTGTAAAAGGTCCTAGGAGTGGGGTCAAATTAAGGTGAAAATGATGAGACAGTCCTATTATATTTTCCATCTCTCTATAAAGATAATCAAATGATGACAGTGATGATTATTAAGCTTCTAGACACAGCACCTATGAAACAGCACTTTGATATTTCTAAAGTGTCCATTTCTAAAACAAATATAGAAATGCAGCAATAATCACAAGCACTTTCCACCGTCACATTGCAGAAATGTATTGAATTAGTAAAAATAAGGAAAAACAGTACATTTCTTAATAGTTCACAGCCAGCAATGCTTGTTCATTAACCCTTTGCTGATTTTTGCCAAATACAGCCTTTTACTGAGCCTAGTACCGATTTCACATGGTATGAACACCAGAGAACTACAGGTATCCTTTAAATGTCACAATTTAAGGTTCCAAATAAAAAGCCAGTTCTAAATTGCACACATTTCATTTACCGAGAGAAATTATCAATCCAATGTGTTTTTTTGATGGTAGTAACATGTAATTCTCATAGCCTCTAAATTTTTCTTCTGCTAAGAAACCAAAGAAACATTCCCACTCCTCAAGGAAGTGGAATTATTGCTGTTGGAGGCCGTAGAAAACCTATTCTCTCATCCTTTTCCCTATGGGTTCTGAGCAACTTGAAAAACAGATAAAGGAGCCTAGATGGGGATCAAAATAAACCATTGAATGGATGTAACACTCTCTGGGACTGGCTACATTAGAGTCGTAATAAAGCTCCCTAGTATTCACCCAACTCTTTCCCCAAATTTAGACTTTGGGCTCTGTCTTGGGGGAAGGCTGAAGCTCCAGAGCTCTCCTAGCCAAACACCTGTGTGGAGCATCATGGACTGTAATCCCCTGTGGTAACACCAGGGACAGGTGTGCCTGGTGACTTCACCCACTGATTACCACGAGCCAAGGAGTGATTCCTGACCCCGTCTCACTAATCAGTATGTCATACAGAAAGAAACCTGGGAGTAACAGAGAGAAAAATCAAGATATTTTTCCTTTCAATACTGCCTTCCTTTCAGAGTTTAGGGTGCAGGCCTCTCAAGAAAATCAAAGAAAACTTGACTAAGTATTTCCCTTGAAGCTAATTTTGTGGAATTTGATTACAATGCTTTCATATTACTCATGTTCTTTAAAAAAAAATAAAGAAATCCTCTTATTTTGCCACAATACCTTCCAAAATTAATAGATTACACAAGATCGTTTGGCCATTTTCTCTCTCTCCCCACCAGTGAAAGTCACTAACTATTATGAAAACATCAGCCATCTGCTCTACTGACTTGATAGAAAGTCATCACAGGATGTGCAAATTGTACCAAGTGCATCACTTAGGATGTGCACTTGAATATTTGTCTGGTGAGAACCTTTGTTTGCCCAGTGGCAGCTGAGATGATTCTGAGCGATACCGGCCCACACGGTAACACTGGAGGAAGCTCCAACAAGGTTCCTTCCTGCATGGAGTCACCCGCCACATGGCAGGCAGTGTTCAAAGCACTGGGGCAACAGGCAAGGCCCTGCTCTCAGAGACTTCCATTCTGGAAGGTGGTTATAGACAATAAGCAAAAGGAACACATAAGCGGGATAAGTTGGTGCAGTGATGAGTATAACGGAAAACACTACATCCACTCGATGTGTTAGCAGAGATCGCCAACCAGAGACAGGCGACGGGGAGGACTGTGGAGTAAGTGGTCAAGAAAGGCTCTCTAAGGAGAAACCACCTGAGCTGAGAACTAAATGGGAGGGAACCAGCCAGACCTGAAAGGGAGCATGTTAAAGGTCGCAAGATGCCAAGGTCCAGAAATGAGAAGCTATGGTTTCAGTTTTAAAGATCCAGCCTGTTGCATTCCAAGAAATTTGCTCTATAAGATGTTACCATACAGTCAAACAGCTTACTCCTTTGTAAATAACACATGGTAAACCAGTGGGAAATGGCAAAAGACTAATGATGAATCCTGCAGTGTTTATCCACGGTGAGGGGTGAGTGAGTAAACACATACCCAGTGCCTACTAAACACTGGGCACTGATCACGATTGTTTTATATTTTGCTTACTTTGAACAAATACATCCATTGTTAGTTCAGCGAATCTGTATCGAGTCCCTCTATGTGCCAGGCACTGGACCTGGCATTTGATTTCATTATGAACCTGACACAGGACTCCCTGCAGGGCACTTATGCTCGATTGAGGGAAGGTGACAATTGAAAAAGAAATTGTGACACAGCTTGATCAGTGCCATCACATGAGTCCAACGGGCACTACAGGTGCACATGGAGTTGCTCTCAGGCTACCTGGGGAAGAGGGTCAGGAAAGTCTTCCCAGACGAAGTGACACTTAAGATTTTACAGACGTGCCAGAAATAGCTAGACCACGTGCCTAGAGAAAAAAGAGGTTAAGGAATTACATGTTCTTCTCCAGGGATGGAGCCATAGAAAGTGAAAAAAAAAAAAAAAACCAACTGTTAGGAGATAAGACTCCAGGATCAGCAGTGGTGGATCAAACAGACCCCTATATGCTGAGCTAAGGCTTTATGTAGAGGCAACAGGGAACCATTAAAGAGCTTTAAGCAGGGGAATGACATGACAGACTTCTGAGTTTAAAAAAAAAAAAATCTCTCTAGCTTCAGAGTGGAGATTCTAAGGTGGGGAGGAAGAAAAGCAGGTTGAACACAAAGTGAACATAACTCATTCAAGTAGTTTGCTAGGAAAATTTGAAAGCCTCTGCTGAGCTGGATTTCTGCCCAAATCTCACAGTGCAGTGCTTTAAATGAGCTTAAGCTTTACCTATAAACTTCACTCACATTTTTAATACTCAGGTGGTGAATTTAATCGCATAAGGTTGCATTGTATTACTTTCTTCATGCTCTTTTGAAATGTGAGTTTTTCACTGAGTCAGCACGGCCATCCCACTTAGCTCAGGAAAACACGTCAATCCTTACACCCCTCAAAACTGCCTTTAACACGCATGGCATCAGATTTTTCTAGGTGATGTAAAACTAAATCATGACTCTTTACAATGTATTCTAATCAGCTACTCCATTAGCTGTTTTCAGATGCTAATCAGCTCAGCTTCAAATGAACAGTTACATATTCAGCTTGCTCCATGAATTCTATGAATGCATTTACCATTACGAGTTATAATTATATTACTTTCAGAGTCATTTACAGCAATTGAACAAACTAAGAAGAATTCTAAGGTTCTTGTGTGACAGTGCAATTAAACAATATGAACTGTAAGACTCTTGCTTCATATTCAAAAATTTAGTTCTGATGTAATTTCTGAGAAATGGTATTTTTGGAAATATAGACATCATTCAGGTTAAGACTTTATGATTTTAAGTCATGGACCATCAAGCAAAATCATCAGATAACATATTATATTTTGCTATATGGTAAATTAAATACATCTCTAACAGAGAGCAATCTACTTTTGCAACAGGGAGGCAAATGGAAATGTCGGCAGCAGAAAGATTGCTTGGGTAAAGCTAACCAATACCTTTACAACACCTACTATGTGCCAGGAACTGCACTAAGGACTTCATGTACTTTGACCAATGTCATGTATTTCGTTTGAATACTGGACAGAAGAACCCATCTTCTTCTAGTCAGAATCCTTCAATCTCAGGTAGTTAGGTAGTTATAAAAGAGACTGTAACATTATCACAATTATCCACCACTGTACAGCACACCACCCTCAAAACTCTAGGGGCTTAAAATAACAGCCCCCATTGATTATCGTTCATGATTCTGTGGGCTGACCAGGCAGTTCTGCCTCCGTGGTGATGGCTGGGGCACTGGGTTAGCTGGAAGGGCTACAGTGACCTAACTCACATGGCAGGAAGATGGTGTTGGCTGCTTGCTGGGAGCTCAGATGGGAGTGTTGGCCAGAGGCATTGATTCTTCTCCATGGAGACCTCTCTACAGGGTTGCCTGGACTTCCTCACAGTAAAGCAACTGGGTTTCAAGAAGGGGAATTCAAAGAGCAAACATTTCAGGAATATAAACCCACCATGCAAACATTCTTGAGGTAGGTAGTATAAAGACCCCCAGAAAGATACCCATGCTCTAATCCTTAAACCTGTGCATATGTTATCAAAAGGGACTGTGCAGATGTGATTAAATTAGTGAAATGGGAAGATTAGCTTGGATTATTCAAAAGGCCCTAATGTAATGACAAGAGTTCTTATAAGAAGGACATCAGAGTAAGAGAAATTTGAAAATATTATACTGATGGCTTCGAAAATGAAGGAAGGGGCCGTGGGCCAAGGAATGCAGGTGGCCTCTAACACTGGACAAGGCAAGGAGATAAGACTCTCCCCTAGAGTCTCTGGAAGGAACGTGGTCCTGTTAACACCTTGATTTTTAGCCCAGTGAGACTTCTGACCTAAAGAATTAAAAGATAATAAGTTCATTTTGTTTTAAGTCAATAAATTTGTGTAATTTGTTAAAATGGCAATAGAAAACAAATACATTTGTCAAGCCTCTGTTTTTATTCCATTTGTTAATATCCCATGGCTAAAGGCCAGGGTCATTGGACTAAATTCATGAAGGCATGATTCATTGTGACAGTTCACCACCAAAGTAACAATCCAATACACATACCATTTCCTTCAAAATATTTTCTGTGATTTAGTTTTCTGTTGCCACTGTAACAAATTACCACCAACTCAGTGACTTACAACAACACAAATTTATGATCTCAGTCACTGTGGGGCAGAAGTCTGACATGGGTTTTACTAAACTAAAATCAGTATTGGCAGGGCTGGACTCCTCACTCAGAGAAGAATCCAGTTTCCAAGCTCATTCATGTTGTTGGCTGAGTTCAGTTCCTCGGGGCTGTAAGACTATGGTCCCTATTTCTCTGTAGGTTGTTGACGAGGAATGGTCCTGAAAGTTTCTCTTCAGTCCTCACATGTGATCCCTTAGATCTCAGAATGACCAACAGTGCATTGGATCCTTCTCACACTTGGGATTCTCTGACTTTTCCTTCCACTGCATCTTCTTCTAGCTGGAGAAAGTTCTCTGTTTTTAAGATATTGTGTGATTCAACTGGACCCACCCACCAGAATCTCCTTATCTTAATTCTTATAACCTGAATTACCTCTGCAAAGCTCCTTTTGCCATATAACAAAATATATCACCAAACTCCAGAGATCAGGGCATGGACATCTTCAGGGCCATTATTCTGCTTACCACAGTTTTCCACAACCAGAATCTTTATGCTGAAGAGAGGTCAGAAGTGCAGCATTGATCTCCTCTGTGCCCTGTCTAGGAACGAGCCCTCAAAGGCACAATTAGCACAGATAAACTCATCATCATCCGCTATTCACTGGCTCCAACAGCATCTCCAGGAGACAATTTATGTGAGATGTTACTCCTCCAAAATTAGTCACAGTTGGGTATTTCATAACCAGCTCTGCTCCATCATTAAAGGGCAAGGCTTCTCAAAAGAGCAACAATACTATTTTTTGAAATAACCAAATAAACTCTCTTCCCTTAACAGTGGAGAATAATAACTCAAAAATCAATCGATTCAAAATGATCTCTTGACATCATATGGCGAACTGTGTACCTACAGTGGTGGCTGCATCTTCACACACCTCTGAATCCTCCAAAGATATTGGACATTTTGTTCAGTATTCTGAATCTATTAGTGGCTTCTTCATTGATAAAAGCAATGCAATTCGAGCATTTGGGGTGAATGTGATTATCCTATGTTATTAACATGAGAAAAGTCTCTTACTTACAGATACACAGAAAGTAAGAGGGATATGTAGGTAGAGGTTCCGCTATATTTTTAAAAATCCAAATGCCTTACTGATTCATCTCAAATAATTAATTTTTAAAATACTGTACTGGATAGTTAAGGACAATCTTGATAAAACAAAGCCATAAGAATTAAGCTAAGAAATGCTGAGATAGCCCAAGTTAGTGAAGACAATTTTATCCTAACATTTTTATTAATTGTTATTCAGCTAGTAAAGAAATCTATGACTGAGCTGCTGGGAGGAAAGGACACTTTATACTTATTTATTATCCATGATGCAAATTTCAACTCTGTTCCTCCAGGGAAAATTTCAGAGTGCTGCCCCTGCCACCACCAATGACTTCGGGAATATTAGAACCACTTGCAAAGAAGTACGTTTAGAAGCTTTTAGTCCAGCTTTATACAGTGAGGTGGAAGGGAGCCTCCTTCTGGTCAATTAAAGAGAAGAGAATTTTGTTTTTCACTGAAAGTTCTTTACCTGTTTTACAGCGGGAAACGCAACCAACTTCTCTTGTTAAAAAAGATCTTGCAGTATTAATAGAAGAAAAGCAAAGAAAAGGATCACTCTGTACTACCTTAGCAGAAATGTAAAGGAAGTTCTGCACTATTTCAATTACTAGATAATCATTTTACAAAGCAGTCAAATTCCAAAGATAACTCAGCCTACACATTAAATATGTTCTCAAGTTACGGGTAGACTTAGGATAAATTCTATAGGCTAAATAACTTGAAAGTGAATTTTTTAAATGACCTTTTCTTCACTAAAATATTCATTAATCTAATGTAGCCTTGATGTAGACTTCTAATATATTTTTTTAAAGTATGGAACACTTCACAAATTTACATGTCATCTTTGCTCCAGGGCCATGCTAATCTTCAACGTATCATTTCAACTTTAGTATATGGGCTGCCGAAGCGAGCACTAGGCTTCTAATATTTATTATAATAAATGTACTATAGGAACATAAATCCTGATTCATATATTTTAATTTACAAATCTATCAGTTTGATTCATGGAGTCATTTTTCTGTCCAATCACATTAAATTACATCAATAGACTCACAGACACAGAAAACAAACTTGTGGTTATGGGGGAGGGGGGAAAGGGGTTGGAAAGGATAAATTAGGAGTTCAAGATTTGCAAATATTAACTACTATATATAAAATAAACAAATTTCTTCTGTGTAGCACGGGGAACTACATTTATTATCTTGTAGTAACATATAATGAAAAAGAATATGAAAAGGAATGTATGTATGTGTATGTATGACTGAAACATTATGCTGTACACCAGAAATTGACACAACATTGTACACTGACTATACCTCAATAAAAAATAAAATAAAATAAAATAAAATAAAATAAAATAAAATAAAATAAATTACATCCATAGTTAAATCCCTGAAATAAATTATGAGCTCATTCAGGAAACATTCTGCCAAGAGAGTATTTGGCACACATTAGGCAGTCAGTAAACACTGAAAATAATAAACATGTATTCTGTCAAGGTGTACACAGTCTAGAATTCTAACCATGTGTAAATCTCCAATTGAAATGTTCACAACAGTCCAGTCAGTCCCTTATCCAACACACCTGAGACTTGCTTCCTCTTCCATTAACTGAAATGCATTCTGGAGATAGACATTAATTACCATTAATCTAGCTTACTATGAAAGTAAAGCAGGGCTAACCCCTGTGTACTCTGAGACCGTATAATGATTTTAGAGTCACTGAATTCCTTATTCCCTCCGTTTGTGCTGATATTGAACTGCATGTCATAATGTAGAAATAATCATTTGTCAAGAGTAATCAGGGCAGATGAGGTTCCGATGAGTCCTTTCACATAATCTAGGAAGGCTTCCTGAATTTCTCATTCACAGATATTGAATGTTGGGTCAGGGCTGAGGGGGAGGTCCCTGCATCTGACACTATGCTAGGCATTAGGTATACAGACATGAAAAGAGATGTGGTTCCTGACCTCAGGAAGCTGATAATCTAGACATAAGTTTAAACTCATCAGTGCAACAAAGTAGAAAACTAAGTGCTGATACAGAAAGAATGAAATCACAAACGAGGAAGTAGTCAGTTCAGAGTTAGGTCTAGGGGGAGAAAAACTGGAAAAAAGCTCTCCCTCCATAGCTGAGCACATCAGTTCCCTGCTGCCACAGGCATCTGAATGTCCCCATCTTCCCATGAGAGCTGTAGGAGATGCTAAGGAAAATTAAATGCAGGGAAAGAAGGCCTGAGACATCTTGAGAAGGACTCATAATCAAAGCAGGGTTTGCAACAGGCTACCCCTTATCAATAGGCATAAACTTTCAGAAGCCGACAGCAAATACCAGAATGTAAGTTCCTACTGGGACCCGCACATGGGCACCCCATACTCACAGTGATAAGCTGCCTTACACTGTCGATATTTGTTCATTTGGTTTTCATTCCCCAGTCTTAGGAATAATCAAGAGCTTGAGACTCTGACTCGCCAGGGCCAAAGCCCTGCCACTTTCCTCAGCCAGTTCTCTAAAAAGAGTTGCACGTTCTATATAAAAACGATTCCTGGAGGTATGTTTCAAAGTCCCAAATTATCCGAGTTCAAGGGGCCAATGAGCTCCCGCTCTCATTCCTGCCTCCCTGAAGGCCACCCCCAGTCAGCTATGATCACTGTCATGGTGACATGTCATCCCTAGCAAGGATTATGTCTCATACTTCTTTCTTGGTGTCCTCCATAGCCCCTGCCACGGGGACTCGCAAGTAGCTCATTACACAACTGATACACAATGCTGATAATAACAAACACAGAACCTAGCCAAAGATGAGATTTTGCCATGTGTTAGAAGTTCTGTGACTAGTGTGGTTGGTGGACAGGATAGTCTATTAAATACATTCTACGCATTTTGTATTTCCATTCTCTCTTCCCTACGGTACAGTAAATAAGAGAGGTAGGGTGACATATGTGTTCTTTACTTGTGCTGCTCATATAGAAATAGGGAGGCTCCTGTTGGTGCCAAATAAGGCATTTTATCCGCCTAACATAAGTCACCATATGGAGCAGGTTCTACCTGAGGCCTGCCTGGGTGAAGTCCAAGTCATCCTGAGACCTTATGTCCAATTTATCTAGGGCTCTGATTTACCAAAGAAGGTCACAAGGTGCTGCCACAGATGCCAGGCACAAGAGCCCTAACCTGTGTCCAAGAAGCAGAGGGAAGTCTTTGCTCTTACTGGGCAGCCACATTTCTGTTCCTTGCACCCCCTTCTGGGCCCAGAAAGCTCGTGTTTGTTGCAAGAGCATTTATTTGGAAAATCAAGGGACAAAGGGCTTGTTTGCTTTAATAAAAGCAAAGAACAAGCTCAATAATTTATGAGAAGTTTTATTTGACTCCTGGGTCAGCGGTTTAATTTTGCATATGTTCTCATAAATGTAACCGCAGTTTTTTGAGTGAGGATCATCTTGTAAACTAAATGTGCTGGCAGAGGAAAATCAGTTTGTGGCACCCAAGACATTAGGGAAATTGGCAACCATGGAAGGCACCTGAAAGGCTTTCCTCCCCAGCCTCACAGCTAGCCACCAGAAAAGAAATACCCTTGTTCTAACACTCTCCTCTCAAATGGTGAGCTCTTCAGTCAATCAGTTATGTTCTGGGTAAATTTAATATCAAGAAGGAGAAGTAACACCAGCACTTATCCCAGAGCTACTGTGTTGAAGAAGAGTCTCACATGACTTAGTAATCAGCCTCTCATGTCTCATGCATTCCTGAACACTGGCAAACAAATTAAAAACAAATTAAATGGAGAAATTCCCTGGGGGTGAAGGTGGTGTGTACACACACACGAGCACATGCGTGAGTTCACATGTTTTGTCTTCAAGCAGCCAAGACCTACATAGTAAAACATAATTATGGGAACTTTAGAGCCTTACATGTTTGCCTCAACCTTACCAGGGATGGAAAATTCAACAGTGCAATGTCCATCTAAAGTTGTTACTATTAGATGCAAGTTGGTGTCGTCATGAAATTGACTCAAGAGAGCCTCTTTGTTTTTTATAAGCAGTCCTGACCCTGGGGTTCCCTAACACGACTATCAAAGGGTTATGATAAGACTCAATGGCTGGAGAGATGCATTTGTAACTGAGACCTACTGGATGACACTGGCCTAGGCATACTATCTCTAACCCCTTTCCCATACTGCTGAAATCTTGCAGGACACATATTCTCACCTCAGTTTTACAGACCAGGAAAGTGGGCCTCAGAGAACTTAAAAAGTGGAAAAAAATGATGTGTGAACCTAAAATAAAATAGGTTCTGACTCCGTGGTCAAATTTTCCCACATAGGCATAACCACTGACTTTGTATACCTCTCGGACGACAGCCAGCCACCCAATCTGATTTTCTAAGAAACTTTGTTCTTCTGGGTGGTTAATACTCTTGAGAGACAAGTACTATACTTATGGCTTCCCAGCTGGAAGTGGACGTGATCATTTACCCACTCTGCTGAGCTAGGACCAGAGGGCATCCCGACCTGAGATACCAAGAGGTTAGGAACAAGGTTTACACATCACACCAGAAATAAAGCTTTGGTAGGAAGGAAGGAAGGAAGGAAGAAAGAAAGAAAAAAAAAAAAAGCTTCTCTCGGCCACTCCTAAGAAAAAGCTGATGTCCATCATTCATTCATTCATTCAACAAACATTCACAGAGGGACTTTTCTGTGCCAGGCACTGTATAGAATGTTGGACTTAAAATAATGAGTGTAAGATAGCACTCGCCCTCAAAACTCTCACAGTATGAAGGAGAAAGACCAGCAAAAGAGCAATTCTTATGCAGAGCGATAAAAGCTACTATTGGAACAAACGAGATTACTGGGCACAGAGCAAGGACAACCACTTGTCATGGAGTGTTTAGAACAACTTCCAAGCGAAAAATAGCATTCGGGCAGAGTCCTAAAGAACAAATTATAGTAAGCCTGGCCACTGAAGGGAGGCAGTTAGGAGTTTTCCAGGCAAAAAGGACAGGATGTACACAGATCTAAAAGAGACAGCCTGCATGTCCCCAAACCTGCAAGCTCTCCGTGTTGCTAAAGGGGTAAAGGAAAGAAAATAATGACACTGGATAATTAAAAACAGAACAAAGCGTGAAGGCCCTGGTGTGAAATGCTAGGATTTCATCCTAGAGGTAACAGGTTCCCTAAACAGACAGAACTGGATCCCTTAGCCATCCAAGTAGAGACTCGGGAAGCTAAGAACATTGCTCACCCGACCCATCTCGGGAGCAAAACACTGCACCTATAATGCTTGCCCCCACGTGCTCCTCACTCAGCCATCAAGAGTGACTGTGGTGTTTCCCCCGCCCCAGGCAGTGATGTGATTCTCTCGCAGTCTCATGAATATTCATGAGAAAACTGAGCGGACAAAAGCAGGGGAGGGCTGGTGCCAACGAGGGTGTCTTTCAATCATTCATTGCTCCATTCATTTGTTCAGTCACTCATTTAATCCGGGCAATACAATCTTAAATCAGGGTCTAAATCAGGGGCTGGCAGTCTGCAGCCTGTTAAGTCAAATGTGACCCACCATCTGTTTTGTACCTAAAGTTTTACTGGGACACAGCTGTGCCTGTTTATTTATGTACTGTCTGCGCCTGCTTTCACACTACAGCAGCAGAGGTGGGTTGGTGGAACAGAGATCGTATGGACCACAAGGCTGAAAATATATGCTATCGGGCCCTTTTACAGAAAAAGTTTGCCAAACTCTTTGTGGTCGACTTAAATAGCGACTCTGCCATTTGGGCTCTGAACTTCAGTCTCCTCTTCTGTAAAGCAAAGATGGCAATAATGATGATTTAAATAATCTAGAGTTTATTTATTTATTAATTATTTAAAACAGATTTGAATAGTTTTTATGTGCAAAGTACCAAACACAAAGTAAGCACTGAACAAATATTAGTTGCTAGTATTATCATTAATTCCTTCATGAAATATTGCAGGAGCAATCGGGAGATGGGGGCAAGAACTACACTGGGCATTGTGTCCAGTCTTCATGGCTGCTGGGCTGTTTGAGATGGCTGTTAAACAGGCACATAGGCAGTAGGGTACCCAGGAGTGGACTGTGCAGGAAGAGCTAGAGCTGGGTATATATATTTGGGAATCAATCACATATGACACATTTAAAACCACAGAACTGGATGGACTCACTGGGAAAAAGTGCATGTGGAAAGTAGAAAAGGGCCAGACACTAAATCCAGTTGAGGTTTTGCGGGCATAAATTTAAAATTAGACCAGGAAGACTTGTTGCATTTTTTTCCAGCTACATTCAGCTGTGCTGATGCAGGGGTGGAAGAGGAAGAAAGCTGAATTTATCGAGGGGTGGAATTTCACTGCAGGAGCAGTGAGGCAAGGATGCTGAACGCGCGTACATGAAAACTACTTAACAACAGACTGAGAAACCGTAGCCATGTAAAGATGGACGTTCACCAGTGAGACAGTAGGAAGATCAGTGGACTAGGGGTTTCTGGTGGCGTCCAAGAATTACAGGAGTGGAATCATTCTTAAGTTCCTCACTTACACTAGAGGAAGTGAGCTGGAGAGACAAGAAGAGGAGGCCAAAGAATAGACAGAAATAGGGACGGTGAGAAATTTAGTAAACTAATGACTAAAATCCTTAATACATGGGGGAAGTGATGGAGAAGAAAGCAGATTACTGCTAATAAAAAAAGTGGGGGGGTGGAGCAAAGTGGTATAGCCTAATTCCATGTGCTTCAAAGTACCCGAGGGGATGGAGAGTGGAAGTAAGGGTACAAAAGCAGGAAAAAGGTGGGCACCAACCCTAAATGACTTTAGCCACAGACAAGCAACTAAGAGAGAAACGCTTACACAGTAGAAGCTAAGTGTAAATAATATAAAGAGAGTGCATTATTAAGGTAATACTAGCTGCCATAAGACATGGATAAAACCCCAAAGCTCAGTGGCTTAACTTAATAGATGTTTATTTCTTGCTCAGTCAACTCGACAGAAATTTATCTCTTGGAAGAGGAAAGGCTCTTCTCCGTGTAGTTCTTCAAAGACTCGGATTGATGGAGGCTCTCCCATCTTCAGTATGTGGTTTCTAAGGCTTCCAGGGGTGTTGACATCAAGGGGGTAAGAGAGAGGGAGAGAGCACTGCATTATGGGCCAGGCCAGGGAGTGGCCAACATGAGTTTCTCCCACTGAGTAATCTGGCTGGGAATGGGATCTGTATTTTGTGCCCAGAAATTAAGGGGAAAAAACTTGATTACTTGCCGTGAAAGCCTGGGGAACAGTTTAACCAGTATACTTTGGTGGAACCTTATCAGGAAATAAAAAAAAAAATCAAAGTATAATAAAAAAAATAACATGGACTCATAAACTTATTAATCCTTATTTAGAAAACTGGGACCAATAACAGTTCTCCTGCCTTAAAATGTACGTGAAAATATCAAAATGAGAGATTCTGGATTAAAAACATCTTATAAAAAATGTCAAACTCTGAAGCACTGCATACACATCAGCTCTTATTATTACTACTGAGAACACAACTGGTATCTGTCCCATTCTTGCTCCTTTAAAATAACTACACACGCCTATGCAAACCAGCATTGTGATTCTGTTATTAAAAAAAAAAAAAAAAGCTGCTTCAAATACCAGCATTCCCTATCTGAAATTCTGGCATACATGCACTTTATTTGTCTACTTAAGTCCAGATTCTTGGCAACCTCACCTCCTAGTTACCCATTTTGGTATCCAACTTAGCTCTCATTTTCTGCCTGTCTCATAATATTGAGACCCAAGTTCCTAGTTTCTATCTTGTTTTTGTCCTGTGACACATCTACAGGACACACATCTACTCCTGCTAACATTTATGCCTTTACAGAGAGTGACACAGGCAGGATGCTCCATTTCTGTTCACTGCCATCGTGCTTTTGAAGGACCTCTGCATACAGTTGCACAGGCTGTGTACTGCACAACCCTACAGGCCATTGCTCAGCTAGCTGACCAAGTTCTTACAATGTTCTAGCACATGGCAGCAAAGCGCTTTGCTCTACCAAGAAAATATCATGTCAGACAGAAGTTATGTGTCTTAAGAAAGAAGCCGCTCTTCCTAATTCACTCTAAGGTGCCATATGGACTTTTCGTGCTCCCTCATAAGAGGTCTGTTCCTGCCCAAATGTGAATGAAGGTCACATACCCTGTCCAGTTAAGACTAAGCACAAAACCCAAGCAGACACTGCACCTAAAAGAACCAGAACTGTGTCAGAGCCTTGTCTCTTGCAAACCATAGATGAAAAATATTTACCAATTCCTAATGACATGGAATTGTTAATTAAAAGAGTAACACAACAATAAAACACCTGCTGAAACTTGTTATATACCTGCCTGCATTCATTATTACATAAACCTATGTGTAAATTTCCCATTGTAAGGCTTTGGAGCATCAAAGAAAAAAAACAAAAAACAAAAACCTTTGTTTCAAAGCCAAATCAGAACACTCTACTCCATCACAGTTAAAGTAAAAACAAATGAACCCAGTGTCCATGCTCTTGGACCCTAGGTAGGTGGTTCTTTGTCTTCTGGGCCACAGTTTACAGTGATGAGTCATATACAGCTGATGCCCAAAGATCCTCGTGAGTTGGGAGCTGCAGATATAATCACATATAGACAATCACAGTGAACAGCAACCAGAATATCCATAACCTACGAGGGAACTGCCCCAAGGAAAATTAATAAGGAACATGATGTCTCGGCTTCTAACGATCTCAGTACATGTTAGGAAAACACATGCTTTCACACCGTATTGACCCACCTGCCTTAGGTAGCCCCTTTTATTTCTGCCTATGTAGCACTACCATCTTTGAAGACATAGCTCAAAATCAACATATTCTTTAAAAGACAGATACTGTATGGTCCCACTTATCTGAGGGATCTAAAATAGTCAAATTCACAGGAACAGAAAGCAGAATGGTGGTTACCAGGGGCTGGGAGGAGGGGGAGATGGCGAGCTGTTGTCCAGAAGGTAGAGTTCCTGTTTAGCAAGACAAAAAAGCCCTAGAGATCTGGTGCAAAACAATGTGAATACACTTAACGCTACTGGCTGTACACCTAAAAATAATTAAGATGATAAATTTTGTCATTTTTTTATGATTAAAAAACAAATGTTAAAAAGTTCTGTATTCTTCTGAAATGTTTTGTTTAGCCATCCTTGTCTAAAATGACCTTGCCCTCTTCCCCAAAGTTACTGCCTTTTTACTTGTTGCTTAATCTTGTGCTTCCTTGTAACAACTACTTTTGTCTGAAACTACTGACCGAGCATTTTTAATGTAACAACCTTTTATAGATTAGAGTCTTAATTAGACAATAATAACAAAATTATTTTAAATCAGTATCTGCATTTTACATTGTATCCCCACGATGCCCTGCCTATAATGGCCCTCAATAAGCACCTGCTGTTTTAACTCAACTGTGTCACAGCAGGAGCCAAAAGATTTGGAGAGCTGAGGCTGAACCTGATTTAACCTGAAGGCTAGTGTGAGAAGCAGGTTAAGAGTAAAAGTCATCAGAGAAGGCACAATGGGCCGTCAAGGACAACTAAGCTGATGTAGCACCTTTGATTTGCTTATCCTTTTATTCAAGAAAATATTACTGAGTTCCTATGTCTAAGACGTTGTACTTATTCTGTGGAATACAAGGCTGACATAGTGCCTGCCTTCAGCAATTTATAATCTAGCCATTTCTGACTCTTTCTCCCAAGAAAAGCTGGAGGACGCAGGCCAGCCATATTGGCCCATGCCAGCTTAGGGTCAGAGGGCTGAAAGTCAGATATAGCAGCAAGTCAAGATGGACAGGAACATGTGCTAAAACGTGTGCAAGGAAAAGAAATAAAGAAAAAATATGAGAAGTTAAATTTGTCACAAGAAGCAAGCACAAATGCCAATATAGGAAATGAAGACAAAGGTAAGGTAAATGCAGTCATGGAGCAAGAATTTAAAAGATACATGGACCCCAGTGTTCACAGTAGCACTAGTTACAACCTCCACGACATGGAAGCAACCCAAATGTCCATCGACAGATGCCTGGATAGAGAAGTTGTGGTAAATATATATATATGTATATATTTATGTATATAAACATGTATTATACACACACACAATGGAATACTACTCAGCCATAAAAATGAATAAAATGCCATTTGCAGCAACACAGATCTGTAGATTATCATACTTAGTAAGTCAGACAGAGAAAGACAAAAATCATATGACATCACTTACGTGCAGAATCTATTCTCTGTTCTTCTTTCTCAAGATTGTTTTGGCTATTCGGGGTCTTTTGTGTTTCCATGCAAAGTTTAAAAATTTTTTGTTCCAGTTCTGTGAAAAATGCCATTGGTAATTTGATAGGGATTGCACTGAATCTATAGATTGCCTTTGGTAGTACGGTCATTTTAACAATATTGATTTTTCCAATCCGAGAACATTGTATGTATCTTTCCATCTGTTTGTGTTGTCTTCAATTTCCTTCATCAGCATCTTATAGTCTTCAGAGTACAGGACTTTTGCTTCCTTAGGTAGGTTTATTCCTAAGTATGTTACTGTGATAGTAAGTGGGACTGCTTCTTTAATTTTTCTTTCTGATATTTCACAATGCTGTAATTTCATGCAAAATGCAATAAATGCTATTGTGAACATGTCATAAGTACAGCATTAACAATCAATTTTTTTAATTACCTTATGTAGCAGTACCAAGGCTTGAACCCAGATCCAGGGAATTATCCACCAAATGCTCTACCACCTCCTAGCTCCTCTTACCCTTCCTATCTGAACCCCTGACCCCCAAACTCTCAGGCTGTGCTGTGATGAGTTTGCACTGGTCCAATGAGCAGGATCTCCACTGTGTGCCACCCCCAAGGGCAGAGGCTCTGTCATTTTCACTTTTCAGTTTCCAGGTCACCATTACCCAACCTGTCTGTGGCAGACATTACCACAGTCACAGCACTCTTTCTGCCTCCAGCCCATTCACCAAAATGCCCCAACCAGTGAGGACCAACTGATCAGAGCTGCAGTCAAAATGAAGACTAACTGCCTCCCTGGAGACAGGAAACATGGAGGAATTACATTGTCCATCTCAGAAAGCAAAGACTGAGTCAGATTTCACAGTACCTGATGACCACTGACTTACTACAGTTTTCTTAGCACACTTCTCCACAAGACACTGGGCATTCTGCCCCAATACCACCCAGTGCAAGAAGGAGGAAAAAGAAGAGAAAAGCAAAGGAGTCCTCAGAATTTTGCATGAATTTATAATATTCTGTGATTTTACTTAAGCATCTTGCTTTTTCCATCACTCAGTTACAATGGATAGTTTGTCATTTTTCATTTTCTAGCTTCTGAGCTAGACCAAAAGGGACAATCTAGCAAAGGGGAAAAAAATGACTGAGTGGTACAAGGCACTAATTCATGAAGTGTAACACTTGTCTCTGCCAAATGCTTTCCCTTGTCAAATTTTTGCCAGAATCAATCGGTTATTTTTGGAATAATAAAACATAGTACTGAATCACGCAAATTATGCTACAAATAGCATCTCAAACACTATTCAGACAAAGAAAACAATGGATGATTAAATGTCTCATTGCAGTTTTCCTGGATAGTGTTTTCTAATGAATTATATGATGTAGAAATTAAGGACACTATTTTCCCCTCAGAGGAATGCTCCTTTATTGACTTAGGGGAAAAAAAAGTAGAATGATGGTCACACAAATAGTACAAATTCTTGGTTTTCAAAGAGTGTTTTCATTTAAATAACAAATGTACGGGGAGAATAATAGTCAATGATCTAATTTCACAATTTGAGGGCTTTTCTCACTCTGACTTTCTTTCATCTTTACATAAAATCCAATGCTTCATCATATTTTATTTTCATCTCTACTGCTTTTTCTGATTATAAGAATAATAATGCACGCTACCATAAAAATTCAAGTATTTCAGAAAAGCATTACATAGAAAGCACAGAATCCTGCAATTACCCAGAATTGCTACTCCTAAAAATCAGTAACTACGGCTTCAAATTTTCTCAATCTATTAACCCGCTTCTGACGTGCCGAGATCAGCCCAGTTGTTTCCTCCATGTTACAGCTCTACCTTTCCAGTCCATGTAGTGTTAAACATCCCCTGTAATTTAAAAAAATGCCCTCTGACCCTCCAGTCTCGCAGCTTTACAATTTTTCTCTTTTCCTTCACATCTAAACATCTCAAGAGTGAGTTTCACTCATTCCTCGGATCACTGTGATTTCATTTCTTTCCCTTCTATTCAACTGAAGCCATGAAGTTCTAATGTCCAAACATAATGAGCACATTTGTAGTCTCAGAAACCCACTCTGCTGATCTCTCCCTCTTTAAAATACATATCCTACTGCTTTGATTACATTTCTCTGTCCTGATTCTCTTCCCACTTCTCTGAGAATGCTTTCTTAATCTCCTTTATTGTTCTCTCTTCCTCTGCTCGTCCTTCTTATATTGCTGTTTTGTCCTTGGTCCATTTTCTTTCTCACTCTACATGAGTTGTCTCACCTGAGTTATCTAATTGATCTCAAGGTTTTTATAACCACTCATTACAGCTAACTCCCGAATCTTACTCATCTCCAGCCTTTAACAGTATCTTCAGGCTCCGTACTCATTCGTGTACCTGTATTTCCCAAAGGCACCTTGAAATCAATACTGGCCAGAGTGAAATCATCACTGCCTCCCCCTTTTTCCAAGCCCAGAGATCTCCTTCTGCTGTATTCCATGGGCCAGCTATTGACGACATCACCCACTTCATCACCCAAGCAAGAAACTGAGCAGTCATTTTTTTTTACTTTTGCCTTTTCTTCATTTTCTGTACAGACTTAACCATCCAAACATATCTTGAATCTGTTCCCTTTTTGTAATATAGGCCCTAACCTTTCCTTTGTACCTTTTATGAGACTAATTTTCTAGAGTCTCAGCCTCTCAAATACAACCCCACACTCTTTCCAACATAAATTTTGGAAAGTTAAAATCTGATCCCATTATTTCCTGCACTTAGATAATCAGTGATTCCCCACAGCTTTCAGACAAAAATCCAAGCTCTTTAGCATGACATTAAGGTCTTTCATAACAATGGCTTCTATAATTTTCTACAACCATCTCATAATTTACAATCCAACAACACTAAACTACTTATGACTCCTTGCAAGCCTTATGCTCTTTTCTTGACGTATGCTATCCCCTCTTATCTTTCTCTTCGTTCATACTCATTCGCTTGTCTAATTTTCACTCATTCGTTTCTCTTTTAAGGAGAATAAAAGTTAGCTTTTACTGTTTCTAAGGTTCAAAGGACATCCACAAAGGATTTCTGTTTTTAGTAACAGTGGGTTAGACAGCTGCAGAACAACCTCCCGCTGGGGCAGGGGAGATCCAAAAAAGCTAGACAAAATATTTTTAAAAGATTTGATTGAAGACACATGAGAAGTCCCAAAGCAGTGAGGACTGAGGTAACAAAAACCCGTGAGAGAAGGAAAGTATGGAGAGGTGAGCCCCATTTTCCCCTCAGAGAATTTTCTGGTGGGAGCATAAGTTAGTACAACCCCTTTAGAAAACGGTTTGGGAGTATCTACTAAAGGTGAACTACCTGTGCCCTGTAATGGGCAATTCTACTCCTAGGCATACACCCCACAGAAATGTGTTATCAAAAGCCACGTAGAAGAATGTGCATAGCAGCGTAAGTCACAATAGCCCCAAACTGGAGACAACTGGTATTTCCATCAAATGATGATCAGATGCATAATTCATATTATGCTTATACAATGAAATACTCTACAGAGGTGAAAATGAGTGAACTACTGCTATACACAGCAACACAGATTAATTTTCTAAACAAACAGTATGAAAAATGCCAGATAAAAAAAGGAGTCCCTAAGACTCAATTTACATAAAGTACAAAAACACAAAACAAACGCATGATGTTAAAAGTCCAGAGAGTAGTTTTCTTTGTAGAGAAAGGAGAATAAAACCATTGGATGCTGATAATATTCTAATTCTTGTCCTACATAATGTTTACCTGGAGGTATTCACTTTATGATTTGTCCAGCTGTACATTTAGAGCTTGTGCAAATTTTGGTATATATGCTATACTTCAATAAAATTAAATTCGTTTTAAAAAGGAAAACAGGACATTTATATCTAAATAGAAAATAGTATTATGTACAATTGAAAAGTGATATAAATATAAAGCTATGAAATAAACAGGTTTGGAACTGGGTATCTCAGCACATACATGCTTTAAAAGCTATTACCACTAAATTACTGGAGACCTACCAACCACAGGTAAATGTCCAGTACACACATATTATTTACCGTCACAGAGAACTCATGCAGAAATTTTATTTAGACACAATCAGAAAGCTTCTCTGTCCATAAAATATGCTTTACTTTTCAAAGAAAGCTGAAATCAAAAATGGTTCTCAGTCATTTTTTTTCCAGCTGACATCTCCTGGGAGTCGCTATTCAGCTTCATTTGTTTTAGAATCTGGTGAATGTTTTGGACAGAGGCTGCTAGAAGGCTTTTCCTGGACTCTGAAACAGGTAACTACTTTTCGCTGTATATGAGTATCTAGAAGACCTTCTAGATAGGTCTTTGTGTCCCAACACAGAGTGGGCCTGCATAGACAGTTCTGTGTCTATCAAAGCGCCAGAAAATATTTCGACAGCTTCCAGGAGTTTTTCTAGTCTTGGGGGGTCAGGAAAAACATTTATATTGAAAGACCTCTGTCTTTAAAAATTAGGGCCAAATTAACTATCAACATTAGATTAGTGCATTTAGATGGTAAAAATGGTGTCCAGATGAACCAGGTTCAGCTCGTGGACCAACAGGAATAGAGGAAGGGACATGAGTTAAGAAGATAAAGGGTTAGGCATCCACCCTCTGGCTCCATCTGTTGCCTCTACCTGTAGTTACAGAGTTCAAGTCCCGTATCTGACCACTATGCTCCCTCACACACAGGTAGTGTGGCACAGTTTTAATAACAAGCCTCTAACTTGATAGGCTTTTCAATGTGAGGAAAGAACAATATGTTTACAGAGATCAATTTCTAATGCTATTAAATTCTGCCATTTTTTAATGTCTGAGATGAGTTGGTGAACAGGTGGTGTGATGGTCAGTTTCAAATGCTGAACTTGGCTAGGTTACAGTACCCAGTTCTTCAATCAAGCACTCATCTAGATGTGGCTATGAAGGTAAGACAGGATTAACATCTACAGTTGACTTTATGTAAAAAAGATTATCTTGGATAATCTGGATTAGCCTAATCCAATCAGTATAAAAAGCTTTAGAATGGAACTGAAGTTTCCCTGAGGAAGAAGAAATTCCATCTGTGGGCTGCAGCATCAGCTCCTGCCCAAGAGTTTCCAGCCTGCCCTTCCTGACAGCCTGTCCTGCAGATTTCAGCTTGTTTAGCCAGCCCCCACAATCAGGTAAGTCAATTCCTTGCAAAAAGTCTCCTAAATACACATATATCCTACTGCTTCTGTTTCTCTTGTGGAACCCTGACTGTTACACAAATCGTCTGGCCATGCCCTGTCTGACTTCTTACCCACTGAACCCAAAGCATAATAAAATGGTTCCTTTTTTATACTATTAGATTGAATTTCTGGTATACAGCAATAGGTAACCAGAACATTTCCTATTACTTAGCTGCCTCGTAAAGAATCCTCTAAATTAGGGGAAAACACTGATTGTGAGTATGTACTTTGCATCCTTCTCATGCTTCATGCAAAATTAGAAGAAAAGTAGAATACTGTTCCTGAATCCAAACACATTTTCATTCTTTATATCACTGAGCTTGAAATCCAAAAGGCACATTTCTTTATCTTTAGTTAAGACTATGTTAAAAATAAACAAGACAAAAAGCTTCCTAACTTATTCTTAGAGGAAGCAACCACATTTGTAACCTGGATTTTACCCTGATAATATCAATGTGCCAGAGTCACATTAATAATAATAATAATAATAATTAATAGCAACAAACGTGTCTCTCTACCTGTAGCCCTACCTGCTTTAAGAGATCCTCCATTCTCTAAAAGTTCCCCTTCCTCATCTCCCAATTCTTCTGAGAATAAACACAATCTCTCTGCTTGACCAGGTGCCCACCAATTGTTCCCCACACTTCTTCAGCACCTTTCGAGTATCTAGAATTGAACTACTGAGTGAAGCCCATGAAAGTGGTGCCTCAGTACACCGCCAGCATCTGCTGTCCATGGTGCTAACTTTCGTGCCAAGGGCACTGTACCCTAATGACACACAGCACTGCCTCGTGTCACTGATGAATCCATTGACCCCAGACATCAGAGCCAGAGACTCAGACGTTGGATTTTGCCAGGTACCGCTTGCTATAAAAAGGTCTTAAGTGTATCCCTGGTGTTGGGGACAGGGTTTGGCTGAAGCTACAAGTGGTATTAATGTCAGTGCTCTAAATATATCGAAGTTCCATATTCCCTGTACCCACTTTATTCAGCTCCCCATTTTTTGAACCATGCTCTTTTTTAATGGACACCAATGCAATGCTGCTTATTGCTCTTAATGTATGACTACACTTTAGAAAACAGACTTTTCTGTTTTTATCTTCAGTCCTTAGTCTCCTAGAAATGAGTTCATGAGCATCTCACTGAAAAGCAAATCTCAATAGCTAACAGCATGCTGTACACAAAATTGGTCCTCACTTCTAATTACCAAGCTTGCTCGTTAATTCTCTCTTCTCTTGGAGTAAGTTCATTCTCAAGAATTTTCTCGCCAGAGTGGCCCAGCTCCAGGCCGGGATCAGCCCTTCCCACCTCCCCCGGTGCCTAGAGAAGTGGTACCGCTCTAACTCCAGAGCAAAGCTGGGGGAACCATTTCCTGGAACCTGGCTGGCCTCCCCTCCCCCGGCCCAACTGATGGTCAGCCCCGGTCATCAGGGACCTGTTCACCTGGAGGCAGAACACCCCACAGGGTTCTGGGCCGTCAGTTGGTCAGTTGTGGCCCAGAGGACCCTGGCCTCAGAGGCAGAGCTGTGGGGCCCTGGCAGCCACAGAGGGTCTGCCTCCTGCCCCTAGGCCTGCATTCCCCCTGATGCTGCAGAGCCTGTGGGGCATTCTGCTGCTGGTTTCGGAAAGCCTGACCCTTCTGTTTCCCTGGGGCACCCTGGTGTGTGAGGTAGGGCTGATCTTGACGGTAAAAAGATGGCACATTTCCTGAAGTGTGAAGATTCCAGGTGAGGGATGTTCTTTCCCCAACGAAGTCTGTAGACAAGAGACTGAGATAGCTGGACCCACAACCCAGGCCGATGGAGCCGGCAGGCAGCCTGGCGGGGAGGCCAGTCCTCCACTCTTAGAAACTTTGTGTTTGTCGGCTCTGAACACAAGTCTGAGAAGGTCATCCTTTCAGGGCATCTTGGACTTTCTAGAAAAGGCTCGGAGGAGCCCACCTCCTCAACTCTCCGAAGTGACGGATGAGATACCCAGCCTCCAAGCACCAGAGAGCACTGGGGGGGCAGCTTTGGCAGAGAGGAAGGGACGACCTGAAGGAAACCCCTCTTTCTCCAGGAAATCCAGAGCTGCTGGCCCAGGAAATCACAAGATGGAAGCAGCAAGCCCAGGAGAAGGAGGAGGAGAAAGACGGGCTGGTGGAGGCGAACGCCCAAAGGGAGAGGGCCCTGCAGGACAAGGTCGGCCAGCTGGAGTCCCTGGCTGAGTGCCTACTGAGGGCCACCCACCGGCCCAGGCCCCTGGGAGACAGTGGAGGGAACGGCAATGCCAGAGGTCAGTAGGGTGCAGGGGCAGCACAGGGCCCCCCCAGCTGTCCCTTGGCCAGAAGGTGACCTGAAGTGGGTCCAGGGTGACATCAGAGTGCCCCATCCAGGTCCTGGGTGGGGCCCTCAAGGAAGAGCCAGACAAGTGGGAGAAGAAAAGCAGATGATTAAAGAGCTGGCAGGACAAATAGCGAGTCTGCAGGCAGAGGAGGCAGGTCTGTGGCAGGAGAATGCCGAGCTTGACAGCGAGATCTGGCAGCTGCGCCAGAGGCTCCGGATGCTGCCCGGAGTCTGTGTGGATTACTTGACGCAGCTTCAGGAGAAGTGGCGTGAGAAGGAAGCGTGCTGCTCAGAGCTGGAGAGGAAGCTGGCCACTTCAAGTGGACAGGTGACCTCCACGCAGCAGATTCGCAGCGTCTACAAGCAGATGGCCAAGGCCCTGCGCCAGCACCTGGAGGAGAATCCTCCCTACCATTGGAAGAAGATCCTCTTCGTTGAGTACAGAGCCCAGGGGAGCTGGATGGCAGCTGTGGGGATGTGGAGAAAACTCAAGGAGCTCAGGGATGACAAACAGCACCACAGGCAGGCACTGCAGGTTCAGGGCGACCCCCGGCCCTACCCACCGGGTCCTGATGCTCCCACTGCCCCACCTGCCACTCCCAGGAGCCCAGAGGTAGAAGACCCTGGACACTGGGACCCTAGCAAGGAGGAGGGTCTCCCCATAAGGGCTCAGGGTTCTGGGGTCACCTGTAGGGATGACTCAGCTCCCAGTGCCCAGGTCTGACCCCCACAAAACCACTGCACCACATCCACAGGCACGTGTGTCTGGGGAGGACACGTCCATCCACCTCTACCTGGTTTGTCCTGGTTCCCCATTGATGCCACAGTGACTCCTGTTAGTACAGCATTGTAACTCGACGGTAGCAGTATTTAAATGTGGATTCGTTAATGTATTCTCGTGATTACCTAACTTCCCCATTGAAACCCTTAGGAATATAGTGTATGGTGTTGTATTTTGGTTGAAATTAAGTGCCCACTATGATACAAAGCATCCTCTAAGTTTGTCCTCATAGACATGTTTGAGACAATGAGAATTCTCTGTACATTAGGCTACTATTTACAATGTAGAAGTAACTGCTGGATATTGACCTCATAAAGTTTTGGTTGGTTTGAAAACCTAAGCAAAACAAAACAAAAACCAAAAAAAAGGGGGGGGGGGAAGAAACTGAACAAAAAGAAAAACTTAAGCAAGACAACCCCATCCAAACTACATCTTATTTATATTAGCTTAGTCTTAATCTATAGTTTGTCCTAAATTCATAAGAGTAGTTCAGTACCAAATGCATAGGTTAGATAATTTTGAGATTTTGCAACCACTATTTCCTGATTTGTAATTTCTTCTTCATCTTCCTTGTTTTGTTTAAGATAGTGTTTGTCATTTAACATTTCTAAATATATGCAGTCAAAATAAAAACGTATCCTTTTAATGCCAAACACACACACAGATATTAGACAGATACTAGACAATTTTAGTTGTTTCATATACCTCAAAAATGTAAGAGAGTTGCGAATTCTAAAAATGTTTTAAAATAAAGGTGACTGAAGAGAGAAGGAAAAAAGAAGAATTTTCTCAACCTTCTTTCGAACAGACCCCGAGAGAGCCTGCCCTGATGTGTCCAATTCTAAGGCGGGCAGCGCTTAAGCTTTAGCTAAGAATGCCCACTACACTACAGCTCTGTAAAAATCTAGTTTAGTTGAAGGAAAGATGGAAGTTCTTATTTCGTTCTGACACATGAAGAATCCAGAAGCCCAATTTTAATTAAAACATCTTATTTTGATGTGTTAGCTTATTTGGATTTATTGATTCTAATCTTGCAGAGGATAGTATTTAAGGGATGAACTTTGCAACAAGACTTAAGTTCATCTCTGGTCCACCAATTAACAGCGGTAAGACCTTAGAAAAGTTTCTAAATCACCATCTGTGCCTCAGCATTCCTAGCTATAAGGTGAGACTACTGATGCGCACATCATAGAGCGTCAGTGGATATTAGGTCACATGAGCAAGCCACATTGGCAGAGAATGGTCATTGGTATAAAGTAAGCCATATAGAAAGTACTATATGTGATTTGATAGCAGTATTTAACAATTGCTTAGCTGTTAGAACCTTACCAGCCATCACCCGTGCAAAGAGCTTCTCATTTAGTGATACTAGATGAGTAAGAACTGATGTGGTCCGGACATGTGCCAAGGATTTTATTTACCTAACACTTCTATGCATTCTGAATTGGGGAAGGGGATGCAGAGAGGAAACTGTTCAAATGTTTGTACTTATTTGTAATAAGGCATTAAGTTCTAGTACATGTCACAGTAGGAAGAGGATGTTGCTTGGGAGATAGTCTACAAGCAAATGTGGTTTATTGGCATGTAGACATCCTTCCTATGAAAATCCAGCCATGCACTCTGACCAGCAGCTGGCATAGTTATATGATGTTAATACATTAGCTATATATACACGTTCCTGTGTGGCAGGCTATATTATTAATTATTCCACTGATATATATGTGAAAAATATTCCTATTTTGAGCAAGAGAAATACCTCCAAATAAGACAGAATCTCTAGTCACTACTAACTTGTGTATTTTCCCTATTCATTAGCCCAAAATACTAAGTACCTCAACTAATTAACAAAATAAAAATAAAATACAAATGAAAACTTAGATTCATACACACACACACACACACACACACAATCTGTACACAAATATTCAGAGAAGCTTTATCCTCAATAGCCAAAAACTAGCAACAACCAAAACATCTTTCAATGAGTGAAAAGGTAAACAAACTGTGGTATATCCAATTATTAAATACTACTCAGCAATAAAATAGAATTATTGATACATGCAACAACTTGGATAACTCTCAAGAGAATGGTGCTAAGTGAAAAACAGTCAATATCAAAAGAGTACATAATATGTGATTCCATTTATGTAACATTCTTGAAATGACAAAATGATAGAGATGGAGAACTGATGAGTGGTGGCCAGAGGCTGTGGTAAGAAGTAAATGCATGTAGCTGTAACAGGGCAGTAGCCCAAGGAATCCTTGAAATGGAACTGCTCTGTACCTTGGCTGTGGTGGTTTCACACGAATCTATGCATGTGACAAAAATGCAACAGAACTAAAAAGACACACACATACAAATGAGTGTATGTAAAGCTGGCAGCAAAACATAGATAAGACTAATTCATTTTATTAACGCCAGTGTCCCAGCTATGACATTGCATTACAGTTATATAAGTTATTACCATTAGGAAAAACTGGGTCAAATGTATAGAGGATCTCTCTGAACTATTTTTTACAACTATATGTGAATCAAAAATTATTTCAGGGGAGGGTATAGCTCAGTGGTAGAGTGCATGCCTAGCATGCAGAAGGCCCTGGTTTCAATCCCCAGTACCTCCACCAGAAGTAACAAATAAACAGATAAACCTAATTACCTCCCACCATAAAAAAAATTACCAAAACAAATTTTTTAAATTATTTCAGAATAAAAAATTTATAAAACAAAAGCACACCTAAGAACTTTCATAAGATGTTGTATAACATGTCAACTTAATGTAAAATCTAAATCTAAAAGTAATGATTTCATTGTCTGTAGACTTACAGTATCTGCTATTCTTAAAGCAGCAATCCCATGACTCTGATTCAATAAATATTTACTGAGCTCTAGGCATAACACTAGGCATTTCAGCAAAGAAAATATTATATGACCTTTAAAGATATGCCTGTGGTAGGTAGTAAGGTCCCTTTTTACAAATGAAGACAGATTGAATGATGTCGAGGAACTTGCCCAAGCCCCACATTCAATGTACAGTAGGTCGGTCACGTTCCTCCAGCCAGTGCCTTCCCCAGCACTAAATCAGAGCAGCCTCGGTCACAGAGAAATCTCCTTCACAGTACAAAACAGCAGTTATTTACAACGAATTTAAGAACTTAAATGGTGGAGTTTGTGTTTCACTTCCTATCACAACAAGGGGGTAACCAATTTTTTGTTGCTACGAACCCTAAATCTTGTTTTACTTTTCTTTTGTCCCTTGAAACCTCAAGCAAAACCTGATCACTCTCACGAACACCTCCAAAAGCCATCCCAGTTCCTTTCCACTTTCAAAAGATGTTGTATAAAATATCCACTTAAAAATGCAAAAATCGTAATCTTTAAAAGTAGTATGATTTACAATTAAATGTATTAATCATGAATGCATCATTAAATCCTCTTTGTTCACCCCAACCAGCCACTGAGTAATCTGGATACTCAGACTGGATAATCGGGAGAGTGGTACCACAGTGAAGTCACGACTGCCAATCTTGGGAGCCACAGTCTACTTCCCTGAAATATATACCACCTGGTCCCAGCCTTTCCCTTGATTGTAGAGTGTAAGTCTACTCCCTTTTCTCACAATATTACTCAAAAATTTGAAATCTGCTATCAAGTTGCCCAAGTCATCTTTTTCTCCAAGCTTCTGAACACACCCCAGTTGGTCCACATCTCTTTTAAGGCCCAGTGGCCAGCGATGACTATAAAGTGACTTTTTAGGTGGGCTCTGCCTAGAACAAGGCAAGCTTATTCTCTTCCCTCATTCTAAACACAGTGCTTCTTACTAATGCAGACAAGTTTACATGCATCTCCCTGACATCCAGTCACTACTTATAAAATGACAATTTATACTACTTCTAAGCCATATTCTCTTTTTCCTATAATTATGCAATTGGGTGTCTGTCTCTTTCTTTGTTTTATTTTTTTGCCAAGTTATAGATCATTTCATACATTCAACAAAGATATTGGAAGGAAGGAATGAAGGAAGGAAGGAAGGTAAGAAAGAAAAGAAAGAAAGAAAAGAAAGGGAAAGAAAGAGGAGAGAAAGAAAAGAGAAAAAAAGGAAGGAAGGAAGGAAGGAAGGAAACAAGGAAACAAGATACCTCCATTCATTGATTTGTGAAATATACTGACTTTCAGTTGTTGAAAAATGCCTTCTAAACTGGCCAGAAGAATTAAACACAGGCTATTTAAAATTCTTTAACTCAGCCACAGGTATGGGTAAATTGATTAACCAACACTGGGAGGTTTAGGAAACCTAATTTTTAGTACCGTGAACAATGAAGAAAGTTGTATTACCCACCTCTTCATTCCAGACCCGCACCTCCAGCTGGCCCCCAGGTGGCCTCACAATGGAGGCATTCCCCCCACCAAGGGATGAAATGTGACTGAGCTCCCCCAGACTATGATGTGCTTGCATTGAATTCCTGCCAAGCCCTGTCCAGGGAAAGCCAGTGGGGCTGCATTAGGTATTAGGGCGTCTCTCCACCAAGAAGACTGTGCCAAATAGAGCAGCCTTGCCATCTAACCGAGGAGCAGTCTTTCCATAATGTTGCCACTGCCCTCACCCACCACCATCACCATCCCAGCTCGAATTCCTGTCCACCAGAGCTGGCCCTGATCTTCCCTGGTCCTTCTCTCCTTTTCAGTTCCTGGAAGCAAGGACTTCTCTTTTATTGATCATTTACCCTTCAGGCTCAGACAGAGAAATGGGAGTTTAACCATCATTGAATGAATTGGTCCGTGGTAGGAATCCAGAGGCCAGTAGGCTAAGAAAAATAATCAAAATGTGCTAATAATACTTTAAAAGTTCAGATTTCTGTCTTCTCTTGGAAAGCTATACAGAGGGCAGGCGCTGAGTGGGATACATACAGTGTATCCCATACAAGGGAATACGACGGACATACGACGCTCCCTTTCAGAAAGCCAGGCACGCTACAGCTCTCCACAATTCCAGCAGGGCCTGCTTCACCTGTGCAAGTTGCTGCCTGGCCCAGCGGGCATTCCAGTTCACAACCTTTGACTCAGAGAGGAAAGCGTCCTTATTCTTTACAAACGACACCTTCAATAACGCGTCTTAGAGAATCTTTCCTGGGGCATCAGGCTTGCTGTCTAACAGTTAGCAGAATTCACTTTCTTATCCTTTGTGAAAATTTAAAGTATACCCTAGGCTTTAGGAATTTAAAAAAAAAGGCTCTAATATGGAAATTGGGTCAAAGGAATTAAGGAAATTTAAGGAATTTAAGGAGAAAAACAAGCTACGTTTATTTACTGACCACTTAATATGGAAAGGGGGCATACTAAGTGTTTTAATGTGCATTTTTTTCAGTACTTCCCAGTTTTTCCTAGTGTTTGTTTAGCTTCTCAGTGACTCTTACCCTTGAAGATTCTGAATCACTGGACCTGGGCTGGAGCTGGAAATGTTACATCTTCAACAAGCCCTCTTAGGATTCTTATCATCAGGGAACTTGGTAAATAACTGCATTAGCTTACTTAATCTTACCATAACTCTATAAGGCAGGTAATATTCCTAAAGGAAAACCATAACTGAGGTTAACTAATCTGTACACAGACATACTGTTAGTGAACTCAAAACTCACATAGATCAGGAGTCTACAAATCATGACCTGTAGGCCAATCTCACCCACTGCCTGTTTTTTTTTAAATTGTGGTAAAATGTATATAACATAAAACTGACCATTTTAACCATTTTTAAGTATACAGCTCAGTGGCATTAGGTACATTCACGTTGTTGGCCACCATCACCACTATCCGTCTCCAGATACTTCCCAACCTGAAATTTCACACCCGTGAAACAATAACTCCCCATTCTCCTATCCTCCCAGGCCCAGGCAACCAACATTTTCTTTTCTATCCCTATGAATTTGACTACCTGTGGTAGTTCACAGAAGTGAGATCATACAATGGTTGTCCTTTTGTGACCTGCTTATTTCACTCAGCGTATGTCTTCAAGATTCATTCGTGTTATAGCATGTGTCAGAATTTTTTCCCTTTGTAAGGCTGAACAACATTCCACAATTTTATGTACATGCCACATGTGTTAATGTATTCACCTGTCAATGGATACTTGGATTGCTTCCACCTTTTTTGGCTACTATGAATAAAGCTACTATGAACTACATAGTAGAGCTACATGCATATACGAATAGCTGTTCAAGTCTCTGCTTTCAGTTCTCTCCAGTAAATACCAAGAAGTGGGATTGCTGGATCATATGGTAATTCTATTTTTAATATTTTGAGGGACTGCCACACTGTTTTCCACAGCGGCTGCAGCATTCCACATTCCCACCAGCAATACACAAGGGTTCTGATTTCACCACGTCCCCACCAGCACTCGTTATTTTCAGGGTTTTCGCTAATGACCATCCTAATGGGTGTGAAGTGGAATCTGACTGTGATTTTGATTTGCATGTCTCTAATTATTAGTAATGTCAAGCATCTTCCGTGTGTGTGTGTGTGTGTGTGTGTGTGTGTGTGTGTGTGTGTGTGTGTGTGTTTGTGTGTATAGGTTATTTGAATACCTTATTTGGAGAAATACCTACTCAAGTCATTTGTTTATTTCTTAATTGGGCTGTTTGGCTTCTACTGTTGAGTTGTAGTAGTTTTTCACACATTCCGGATAATAATGCCTTAGATTGATTTGCAAATATTTTCTCTCTGTTGATACAGTCCTTCGATGTGTAAAAGCCTTTCATTTTTATGAAGTCTAACTTATCTATTTTTTCTTTTGTTGCCTGTGCTTTTCAGTGTCATATCCAAGAAATTATTACCAAACCCAATGTCACAAAGCTTTTCTTCTATGCCTTCTTCTAAAAGTTTTAGAGATTGTGGTCTTATGTTAAGTCTTTGATCCATTTTGTGTTAATGTTGATGGTATAATGGCATAAGGTCCAACTTTATTCTTTTGCACGTAGATATCCACTTTTCTCAGTACCATTTGCTGAAAAGACTGTCCTTTCTTCACTCAATGGTCTTGGTACCCTTGTCCAAAATTATTTGACCATATCAAGCAAGGGCTTACTTCTGGTTCTCTATTCTATTACATTGGTCTATATGTCCACACTATGCTAAGTACCATACTATTTTGATTATCTTAGTTATGCAGTAAGTTTTAGAAACAGGAAGTGTGAGACCTCCAACTTTGTTCCTCTTTTTCAAGATTGTTTTGGCTATTCAGGGCTCTCTGAGACACCACATGAATTTTAAGATAAACTGATGTTCTTAGCATTTAGTGTATGACCAAGTCCTTGCTGGCTCAGAATAATCAGCTGTTTACTCTTCCCCAAATTCTCTCTAATAACCTATACTGATGCCCTATTTCCAAAGGAATTTGTTTGTATGAAATTTCAATTTATGTATCACATTCTTTCAGTGTCTGCAGCATACAAATTAAAGGTTTTTCTTTAAATGTACTGTTTCCCTCACAATTTAGTAGTATGTATTATTTAATATTTAAATTTTTCCAAGATGTCACTTCCTAGCGAAAAAAAAAAGGGAACTTATCATCTGAATTTTTAAAGAAGATTCCCATTACCTTTATAAGTATTAGTAGCAATGCCCTGGATATATATTATGCTAAACCAGAATACAATTTCCATAACTAGCTCTCATTTCTAAACCAGCCAACCCCAGGAAATATACAGACCTTCCAGAGGCAGGCTCAAACAACACAGGGGAGGAAATGCTGTCGTCCCTCCCAGCCTTCCCCATACCAGTAATGGCACTTCAGTCAACCAGTCACTTAAAACAGAATCTGGGACTCATTCTTCACATTTCTTTTCCCTTCATCCCCACATTCAACTTATTAATGAATTTTGTCCATTCTGCCTTTATAATGCATCCTGGGTCTCTCCCCTTCTCTCCATTTACATTGTCAGTTGGAAAGGAAAGTCCACCACCATCGCTGTCAACTGGACAAGGTCTGAAGTAGCTTACCTAGTCTCCCTGTTTCCTCTTGTCTCCCTTCAATCCATTCTCCACATGGCAGCTGGAAGGCTCGGGTCCCTCCTCATCTAAAACTCAGTGGCTTCCCATATCACTGACAATAAAACCCAATCCCCTGAACATGCCTGAGGTTTGAAAGGCCCTGAACTGAGCTACGCTTCTCAAACCTCAGCCCAGCCTATAACCACTCTCCTCTTGTTCCTTAAGCTACAGCCACATCAGTTTCCTCCAGGTTCCTCAAACTTGCCGCATCCTTTCTCACCAGAGCCTTTACAGGTGACTGTTCCTTGTCCTGCCATAGCTGTCCCCCTTTCGTCTCTTAAAACTGGCCATCTCCTATTCAACCTTCAAGTCTCTGCTCAAATGTCACTTCCCCAGAGTGACTTTTCTAACCAGCAAACCTAAAATTGGTTTGCCACCAGCCCCCTGGTTCTCCATCATAGCATCCTGTTATTTTCCTCCAAAAATCCTTCACAATCTAAAATTACATTTTTCTTTTTGTCTGCCTCTTTCTCTCTCATTATATAAATTCTAATAAGGCAGAGAGTGTCTCAGATTTGATCTCTTTATAACTATGCCTGTCACACTATGTAGGCCCTCGTAAAAAAACTGTTAAACAAATGAAAGAACAAATGAAGAAATCAAGGCTCAAAATATACAATATCTGTTCAAGGTAGGAGTTAAATAATTTTCTAAGCCAGAAGGAGGACCATAATTCCTTCTGTTTTCATCTAGCACTTGAACCACTGTATCACACTTTTCCTAAAGGAGTATAAAGCCTTGTTTTTCTTGTAATACACAGAACTATAAAAACTAAAGACTTTCAGAATCCAAACCCTAATTCCAAAGCTGCTGCATTCCATGACTACTGTGAACCACATACCTTCACTACTATAAACTCAATTATTCTGAATATGACTATTAACTCTTAATCAGTAATTATTCACAGCTATTTTCAAACTGCAAAAGATCCAGAGAATAGTTGCCACTTCAATGTATTTTTCACTGATGCATAACATCAATATGATGCCTTACTTTACTGTTAAACCCAAAATAATGAATGTTCTAAAGAGGAGTTAATATGAGCAACTTTGACCTCAAATACCACGAATATTCGTTCTGATGACTCTGTGTCCCTTTGTTCATTTGTACCCAAATTCAACTAAAAAAAAATTTTTTTAATCTACCACATAGCATTGTTATGGGGAGTTAAAATCTGTAAAATGTCAAGTACTGCTAGTGTGAACTGATGCTTAGCTAATATTTTCATTAAATTTTCTTCCATAATCGCTTCCTTTTGGTTACAGGTATCGGTTGCTGGAAGGGGACTTGGTGAGGGGAAGAAGTTATATACATCTTTCCGTTGATCAGGTAGTGACTGTATTAGGTAGCAACATTCCCCACACCAATTTCTCCCCTGTTCCTGTTCCACCTCCTCACTATAAGCAAAGTTCATTAGCAATTGCAGTCTCCTCAAAAAATCAAACTATGGGGTGTCCTACACATGCATTTGTGTAGTTTACCTCTCTCTTCTCATCATCCTTTCATTCTAAAACAGAAAGTACGGTTATGGCAACATCTGGGGACTGTCCACCAAAATCTTCAATAATCATTCAGAGACTCGTGGGTCTGGTCAAAGGCCCCCCAGCAGTCAGTCTCTCCTCACTTCAGCCCAGTCCTCACACACAGCACCCTAAGTCTCATCTTGCACTCGAGAACTTTCTGGCACTCCCCACTCCCTAAACACCTTACCTCGACTGCCACGACCTGCCACGACCTGCCACAGCCTGAAACCCTCCGCCTTCTCCTCTCTTCTCTCAGCACACCCTGTCACGAGGTCAGAGAGAGTTATCCATCAGTTTTGAACACACCCTAAACTACACGCCATGATGACCGCTGTTGTCTCCACCTGATATGCCCACTTTCCATTTATAACTATTAAACTTACCCTTTCTGTAAAATACAATTAACTTTTCTTACTTTCTTTGCTTAACGTACCTGAAACTCCCTCTTACCTCACCTTTATCACCTGAACACCTACTCACCATTTAAATTCCAAATGCTACACCCTCCTTGGAGCCCCCTAAAACTGAACCCCTACCTCCCTAACCTCAGGGAGAACCGATCACTGCACCACATGATCTGCTATGTATTCCCACGGTAGTCTGTCTCTGTCTCACTTATCACATCTCCCCCATCAGACTCCGGGTCCCTCAAGGGAAGGCACTGTATGCCCAGAACATACCACCAGTTCTTCCACTTAGTGTCTGTAAATGTATTTGCTGAAAGATTAAACCCCTCCGTGTAGCCTGCACCGTTCTCCCCCAGATCCTATTCAAATAAATCTTTTTTCCCCCTGCAGCCCCACAGCCCACTGTACCTCTCTGATTGGACGAACCCGACCACATTATTCCCTGATGTGTGGTTATGTGTGTACTTGTCTTTTCCTTCCTGCAAGACAGTCAGCTCCTTAAAGGTAAGAATGGGATTTTTCCAAGGAGGGGCTTGTGCCTACCACAGTTTCTCACATAGCAGGTGTTCAGTGAGTATTAGCAGTTTTGTAACTTTTTAAACTACATCAGAAAGGCCATCAGAAGCGGGACTCAAGATTATACTTTGAAGAGAAAACACTGTCATTCACAAAAGTTTGCACTATCAAAATCTAATTTTTAAATCATTAAAATAAGATGGAGACACCCAAACTCCCTAGTTCAGGAGTTAGAAGTTGGCAGGTAATGAAAGAATGACACCCCTTGGTGTAAAATAATAGAGAATAATAGTAACTAGGAGAAACTTGATAGAGTTTTTGGCCACTGTCAACCATTGCTGCCAAATCTTCCAATTTTTCAAAAGAAGCACCAAACGTGTATTTGTACACCGTGTCTCTCAAGCTTTTAAATGTTGGAAACCAACTCATTTAAAAAGAGTCAAAAACATTGTACAGGCCAGACTAAACACATTTGTGGGTCAAATGAGGCCTATAAATTGTCAGTTTTTTTAAATTCTCCCCTCTGGATTGATTGTTATTCTTCCTAGTTATTAAGGGCTTACTTTGAGCAAACCCTGTGCTAAGAATTTTGTGTTAATTACATGAGTATATGTGGATTCCTATGATCTGAGCA
Organism: Camelus dromedarius; assembly: GCF_036321535.1. NCBI lineage: Eukaryota > Metazoa > Chordata > Mammalia > Artiodactyla > Camelidae > Camelus > Camelus dromedarius. Next base: position 17,854,674 of record NC_087446.1, on the reverse strand, counting down.
TTATTGATCTGAGTAACATAGACACCCACTTCTCAGACAAAGAAACTGAGGCACTTGGAGTTTAAGTTGCACACATCAGATAGCAACATCAAACGCGTCACACTCCCATGGGCACATACAGATTTTTGTCTGACTGCAATGTAAAAATGGCTTTGAGTCATGTGCAATTCTGGGCATCCTGTTATCTTACTTCTTTTTCTCCCGGTGATCTCTGGAATACCTTATCAAGACAGTCAAGGTTGGAAACTGCTGCTTTATATACTAAAATTGCCGAAGTTTGCTATATACCCTATAAATACCCTACCTTAAGGTTACAACTACTAGTCTTTCAAAAGACAGCCCACCATAAATCCTGAATAGAAAAAAAAAAAAACCTTAAACATCATCCAAATATGAGATTGAAGCCAGGAAGCATATAAACAAACAGGAGGAAAGCAGGAAAGATTAGATGTAGAGACATTTGGAAAAGATTAAAACTAACATACTGCACTCTGCAAACACTTTTGAGCATAGACTACATTCAAAGCTCTGTGCAAGAAGTTATTTTAATAGCCTAGAGGCTATGATGATTTCAGATTCAAAAGATATTTTTCAACTTAGATTCAGTAGGATCGGTGACTAATATGAAGCAGAGGGTATGTGAGAGGGAGAAATCAGAGGATAACTCAGCAAGAAGAGGCCAGCAGAGTCATTAACCAAGATGAAGGAGCACAGGAGAAACAGCAGAGCTTGGTGTGGGGAGCCCAGGGGAGTGTACTGACAACAGAGGAGGGGATCCAGAGGGCACAGTGAAGTGGGCAGATCATCATCAGAGACACAAGAGCCAGGTGGGCTGAGGTTGAGATGGACAGAGACAAACAGCAGTGAGAGTTTGGGAGAGGACAACAGGCCAGGCATCCTTGCTTTCTGGGTGATACTCATGAGTCATAAGGAGAACAGTCAGAAAATTACCAAATTTCCTGGAGGGACATGGGGAGCGATGGAGTGGAACGATGCATTAAGAGTTGAGGTCCAAGCCTCCATATGGTACATTGCTGTCCCAAGTCAACAGTGTCCTTCTAAAAACATATTTTCGTAGATGCCTCATCCTGAACGATTTCTCATTGTGGTTCAACTTCACGGAATCATTGTCTGTACCTTAAAATGTACTCAAGGGCATTGGGTCTACTATGCAAAGCCCTAAGAATTTTATCGAGGGGCTTAGGATTCAAAGACTACTGAAGGGATTGAGTTCTGGGCCCTTAACCTAATCCAGTCAGTGAAATTCCCTCTTAATTTGTGTCACATGTGGGGCTTCTCTGATTTAGGTCTCCACTAAAAAGAATACCACTCTTGAGAAATTTTTTTAAAAAGAAGAAAAAGCTTTAAAATTCACTGAAGCGTCTTGATCAATTATGAAGTGAAACTTAAGTAATTTGTTGTGCCTCATAACATAACGCATTTATAAATTTTCCATAAGTTACAGTGGATTTAAAGGTATCTCATTAATAATGTAATTCTCACTAACATTTCTAGTTGCATTCTTGAGGGAGAGAGAAAAGAGTAAGGATATTACTGGTATGGTAGGAATTGTCCAAAATCCAGCTGCACTCACGGGAGTATGTTGTTTCTGTGAAAGTTAAATCCTTTGTAACTGTTGATAGAAATAAAGGTTGAGAACTAGTGAGCCCAACAATCTCCAAAGTCCTTCATGCTTGTAGAACATCCAGTTCCCCCACTTGCAATCCAGAACCAGGGAAGAATGGGTGGTTCACAAAGGGTCAGGGAGGGAGGTCTTTCCTAAGGGCCAAAGTCAGAGCTGAGACAACAGAACAATGCCTTTAAACTGTAAGGGAAACTGATTTGCCATCTAGAATTTTGTATCCAGCAAACTATCAATCCAAACTGTCAATTAAGGGTGAAGGTGGAATAAATACATTTCAGAATATGCAAGTCTCAAAACACTTAGCGCCCACCCTTTCTTTCTCAGAAAGCTACTGAAAGATGTGATTCACTAACACAGGGGAGGAGATGAAGACAGAGTCAGAACTGAAGAAACAGAGGCTCCAACACAAGACAGAGATGAAGGAAACACCAAGAAGAGATCCCAGAAGGACAGCTGGGTGGCAGGTCTTGAAAGCCACTGTCTAAATTTTAGCAGGTTAGGAGTCCCTAGGAAAGAAAGTTATCTCTGAAAGATGAAGTTGATAGAATAGCTGAAGTGTTAATACGAGATTTAGACAACTGGGGGAGAATTTGGGGTTAAATCTGTGATAAATACATTAAAAGAATTATCATTAACAAAGAAGATACTTGTTAATTCCAGGAAAAACAAAATGTACAAGTAAATAACAATAATTATAGCATCCTACATTACTCAATTTGTATGGTTACAGTTATTTAAATATTGAATATGAATCCAACTAAATTTTTGAATACTATAAAACTTTATGGAGAGGATGGGAGACTGGCTGGATGGGGAGAGTGTATGTGATTGGAGTGGACCATGTGTCCATTTGTAAAACATCTACCACAAAATACCTAACACCAGATGAAAGTGTTTGCCTCTCAGCAATGGAAATGTGGACGGTGGGAGAGCTGAGTTGGAGGGGCTGGTATTTTTCATAAAGAGCCTTATAGAACTGATTCCCTAAGCAATGTGAACGTAGTATTTGGATACAAAGAATATTTTAATTTTAAAAATATGAAAAAGCTTAAAAGATAGCTAAAACAAATTGGGAGAGCTGTGATTGAACATTTAAAGGAGTGGATAAGACGTTGCTTCTCCCTGAACCCCTCCCTCCCTCCTCTCGTTAAGTAGAGGTAACATGAAAATATGATTAGCAGCAGTTAAAGCCAAGTCCCCTCATAACTGGTTATGTTACTTGTGAGACTGACAAAGTCTTTCCTCCAAAGAGCTCGGCGGCTGTACTGAGAATATTAAGCGTGGGACATTTTAACACCATGAAATTAAAAACAAAGGAACTGTATGGAAAGAAAAATAAGATTGAGATTACCAAGAGCAAATGAAATCAAATCTTCATTAGAAGATAATTAAGACCAAGCCCCTGAATAATTCTGCAACTTCCCCAGGATGCTAATAATACACATTGGCAGCATCATTAGTTTCTTCAGGAACCATTCTCAACATGGCACTATTTACCTCTTCTGCTTTTTGTTTTCCTGAAAACACTTTAAATCCCCCTTGACCACCTGAAGTTATCAAAAACCAATCCACACCACTTCATTTTACTAAGATTGGCTGAGCCTACTTTGGGGAAATATGTAATCAGGGCTGCCTGTGGCCTGATCTCTCTCTTTGTGCTTTGCCTTGCTCTTTGGAGGACCAAATAATTAACTTAAAATAATCCAGCCTGGATCAATCCTGGATGCCTGGAACTTTCCTGCTGATTTGGCCTTTTCTAGTGGACATTCAGGCATGGACTAGTGAAAAATTCAGAATACCTGGTTAACTCTTTGGGCTCCAAATGTGTCTACTATAGAACAGAAGTGTCAAAAAAGCATTAGCCAGAGCCAAGAATATCTCACTCTCATTATGAGCTGGTTTGTTTTTCTCCTACTTCAACACTCCCATTTTTGAGACTTAAAAGAAAAAAATCAGGGCTTGGAGGAGGAAAAGAGTGATAATTTTATTCTGACTTTAAAATATGACAGCATAAGAGTTTCATCAGCAAGGATCTGAAATTAATTCCTTTTTATTGTGCACTTTCTTTGTGCTAGCCACCATGTTAGACCCTTTGTATAATGGGATCTCTAGTCCTCAGTATACCTCTTCAAGATCCCTATTATATCTGCAATTTACAGGAGAGCACCCCGGAGGTTTAAACAACACAGTCTTCCCTAGATCACTGGAGGAGCAACAGAAGCAGTGTGACCAGCTGGAACCCCATCTTCTCATAATCATGATCTTTCCACTGCCTTATAAGGAGGTGTGTCCTAGTAACAGAAAGTTATAACTACCCCTAAGTTGTTGCAAGGATTAAATAAAGAAAAAAAAAAAAGAAAAGAGAAGAAAACCACTGAGGCCAGTGCCCTAAATATAGTGAATATTTTATACATATTAGCTCTTAACGTGGTTACTACAGTCATTAGATATGTAAAAAGCTAGTGACCTTACCTTCCTCTTCTTTTCATTTTCTCTTCTTTCATGGCCAAAAGGAAGTAAGAGATACAATATGCCTGCAAGTAGAAAGGGGTGGCTCCATGATGTAAGACATTTTATAAGTAAATGCCCTCTCTCCAGATCTTCTCTGCTGACCAGCGCACAGTTCCTATAGGACAGACTGTTCTGTTCTCCAAGTCACAACCTGGCTATTTAACGAGTTGGCACCCAGTCTGAAACCTATTTTCCCATCTAACTTTGTCCTTCAGTAAGACCAGTACCAAAGGACTCATACTGCTTCCTGCGAGTTTCAGGACCAGTATCATCAATAAAATAATGCTTGTTGAAACGATTTATTCTTGCTCATTCCCTCGTCTCAGATACGGGCTGAGTAGTGATGTGCCCAAAGTGGGGTTTGCATGGATTCCTAACATTCTGTTTAGCAAGTCCTGGCACTGTCTTACTTGGATGTGAGCACAACAGCCATCCTACTTTGAGTAGATGACAGACTGTAGCTAACACCTGTTTTAATGCAGTTATTCCCATCAACAGCCTCTCAAAACGCTGCTTTATGCCCTCAACCAATCACTGTTTAATGCAGTTACCATACAGTTTTCCCTCTGGGCTCCCTCGCACATTCTCACATATTCTTAATCGTCATATAAATTCCTTCCCTTCATTATTTCCCAACAAATAACCACCCAGTTACAGGTGCGTTTTCTTTCCTTTTTTTCTCCTCACGTGACTGGGTCTCTAGTTCAATCTTGACTGCTTTTCTAAGTCAATCCTTATCTCCCACCTCCAGGCATTTGGCGGATGCACAGTTGCTGGAAGGGCTCTCATCTCCCACTCTCTAGAACTCTCTCGGAGTTTCTTCTAACAATAATGTGGGAAGGGAGTCCTTTGGTCTCCTCCTCAAGTGTGTGCCCACAGGAAAGATAACAAGAAGGCTCAAGATCTGGGAACCAGTATTTTGTGACTTACCACCCTGCACAACTGTTTGCCTGAGTCCTGACAGCACATGAGTGAGTATAGGTGTAATTCTCCTGCTATGACAAAGCAACATCACAGTCATGCCCTAATACAACCCACGTGTGGACATTCATTCATCCACAGATGAATCCATCCAATAAAAAATACCTTATGTGCCTGCCATGTTCTCATCACTTTGGTAAATGCCAGCGATACAAAGATTAATCAGGTGGAAACTGGATTGGAGGAGGAAGGGCCAGACTAGGACCCAGGAAGCCAGTTAAGACAATATGACAGTAGGTCAGGCAAGAAGTGATAAGGTCTTGAATGAACCCATAGAGTGACAGTGGGGCTAGAAAGCCGGGACAGAGACACGAGATATAAGGAGGGTATATCAGAATAATGTGGGTATTTATTGTGTGTGAGGAATGAGGGGAAAAGAGATGAAAGTCCAGGATGACTCCAAGATTTCTTGATGAGTCTGGGTTAATGATGCTATCATTCCCTGTTGGAGGGCTAGGAGAAATAGGTTTGGAGGGAAACAATGAGTCTAGTTTGGGAAACTGAGATACCTGTGGGCTATCAAGGTACAGATAACTACTAAGTATTTAGACTAAACCTGGAAATACAAATTTGTGAGACTGAATACTTCCCACAAAATAGAATCTCATGCTCGATGCCCTCAACAGAAATCAAACACTGTTTTGAAAGAATATTTAGGGAGAATTGCTTGCAAGACAAAAATTAACTTCACTTCAACATATTCTAAAACATTTCCTTAGGAACACGAACCATATTGTACTGGCTTCATATTGTCACAGAATTGCTTTAACGAAATTGACTCTTGTTCTGATGCCAGTGTCTAAATGGAAAGTATTTACAAAATACAGACCTAAAATTCATGGGTGCATCTTCTGGAATAACTTTGAGGATTTGATTCTTTTTTTTTTTCATTGAAGTATAGTTGATTTACAGTGTGTTAGTTTCAGGTGTACAGCAAAGTGATTCAGTTATATATATACATATACATATATATATGTATACATAAATATATGTATATATATACACATATATATGCTTTTTCAGATTCTTTTCCACTATAGGTTATTACAAGATATTGAATATAGTCCCATGCTATACAGTAGATTCTTGTTTATCTATTTTATATATAGTTGTGTGTAACTGTTAATCCCAAGCTCCTAATTTATCCCTCCCTACCACCCCTTTCCCCTTTGGTAACCATAGTTTGTTTTCTATGTCTGTGAGCCTATTTCTGGTTTGTAAAAAAGTTCATTTATATCATTTTTAAGATTCTGCAAATAAATGATATCATACCATATTTGTCTTTCTCTGTCTGACCTAATTCACTTAATATGATAATCTGTAGGTCCATCCATGTTGCTGCAAATGGCATTATTTCGTTTCTTTTTTATGGCCAAGTAATATTCCATTGCATGTATAAACCATATCATCTTTATCCAGTCATCTGTCCATGGCCACTTAGGTTGCTTCTATGTCTTGGCTATTGTGAATAGTGTTGCTATGAAAACTAGGGTGCATGTCTCTTTTCAAATTAGAGTTTTCTCCAGATATATGCCCAGGAGTGGGATTGCTCAATCATATAATAACCCTGTTTTTCATTTTTAGGGAAACTCTACACTGTTTTCCAATTTACATTCCCACCCACAGTATAGGAGGGTCCCCTTTTCTCCACACCCTCTCCAGCATTTATTATTTGCAGACTTTTGGATGATGACCATTCTGACTGGTGTGAGGTGATACCTCATTGCAGTTATGACTTGCATTTCTCTAATAATTAATGATGTTGAGCATCTTTTCATGTGCCTGTTGGCCATCTGTATATCTTCTTTGGAGAAATGTCTCTTTAAGTCTTCTGCCTATTTTTTTGGTTGGGTTCTTTTTTTTTTTTTTTTTAAATATTAGGCTGTATGAGCTGTTTGTATATTTTGGAAATTAATCCCTCATCAGTCTCATTGCTTGCAAATATTTTCTCCCATTCTTGGTTGTCTTTTCATTTTGTTTATGGTCTCCTTTGCTGTGGAAAAGCTTTTCTTAAGTTTAATTAGGCCCCATTTGTTAATTTTTTATTTTATTTTTATTTTTCCTTTTATTTCCGTTACTCTAGGAACGAGTTCCAAAAAAATATTGCTGCAATTTGTGTCAAAGAGTGTTCTGCCTATGTTTTCCTCTAGGAGTTTTACAGTATCCAGTTTTACATTTAGGCTTTTAATCCATGTTGAGTTTATTTTTGGATATGGTGTTAGAGAATGTTCTCATTTCATTCTTTTACATGTAGCTGACCGGTTTTCCCAGCACCACTTATTGAAGAGACTGTCTTTTCTCCATTGTATGTTCTTGCCTCCTTTGTCATACATTAATTGACCTTAAGTGTATGGGTTTATTTCTGGACTCTCTATGAGGATTTGATCCTTATCCTCTGGAGGCTTCCTCACCCAACTCTGAGAGACATTCTTGTTTCTTTCAGTAGCATCACTGGGTGTATTCTAAACAATTGGTTTGTGTATCTTATAGGCATTTTTTAGATTATGTAACCATGATGAGATTTCACACTGTTCTCATTGGTTTCTCAAAAGCATAGGACCAAATTTGAGACTTAGAGCGTACTTAGCCTCACCCATCCCTGGTGATATTTTGTTTTCTCCCTTATTTTTCTTCATTTCCTTTGCCTCATACTTATTTTACATTACTGAGTTGGATTTTCTTGCACTCTTACTAGTTTTAAATCATTCCTGAGACAAGGTATATTGTTTAGAAAGTAACTGTTCATTCATTCATTTACGTCCCTTTACAGTTCATGAACCCTCAACCTACAGATGTTCAGAGAGCACACACAGAAAGATGAGAAAAATGGATCACTCACATTTTAGGGTGGAAACATTATAGGAGGAACTGGCAAAGGAGACTGGAAAGAACTCATGAGACAGTTCTCTTTCTGACAGACCTGCGTCATGGAAGTCAAGAAAGGGACATTGACTGTAGATCAAATGTTGCAGAGAGATTAACTACAATAAAGTCTGCAATTAGCCCACTGGATTGGATAATCGGGCGATGATGACCAGAAACAGCAATTGCATTAACCCCATGGAATCCATTGCCTGATTTCCAAGAAATGAGTCAAAGCAGAAAATAAAGATAATTCTTGTAAAGCATTTGAGGGAAATAGGAGATATCAGAGAAAGCTAGAGGCTGACTTGTGATCAGGGAGGAAGCTGCATTTCATACTGAAGAGATCTGGGCATGTTAAAACTTCAGATTTGAGAAAGCAGAATAAAAGCACAGGAGGAGCAATAGGAAGCAGTGGGTCAGGTTTTGGTGATTGAAGGCTCAGGGCAAAGATTGAATTAAGGATTTCAGAGGCAGTGCTGATTGGGTCCAGCAGGTAGCCAGGCAGGTAGCTGCAATATGAGAAAGTCAAGAAGCTTCAAGGCTAAAGTATTGAATTTATCATCCATGTAGATGGCAAAGTCACCCTGGACCGTGGCATGATGACCACGATCCAGATACCAAAACCCTCAACAAATGAGGAGGAGTGACCTCAACTGGATGACAGCCAGAACAAGGTTAGACTGTGGTATGGTCACAAGGCAAAGTCCAAAATGGAAGGAGATTTTGCTTAAAGGTGGAAAGGAGATGGTTTGCCGGGAATAATGGCAATTTGGGGACAGTTCAGTGCTGCCTCAGAGCCTACGGGATATGTCTCTGCTCAGAGGCAACATTTTAAGGAATCTCTGTGTGAGACTTCTGCAGGGAGGCAAGGAGGAGGGACCCAGCTGGAGGAAAGCTGAACTTCAGTTGGGGCAAGAAGGTGCTGTTTGTTTGGAGAAAGGTTAGAGATGGGGGCTCGAGGAGAAAAGTTCATATCCATCCGTCTCCTATTTCCTTGAAAAAGAGATGACCATAACACACACAAGCCTCCAAATATGTAGATGTCAGTTTAAGGATGTTGCACCTGAAAAGCAAATCTGAAATGCCAAAGAAATGGAAACTTCTCCCAACACATAGGCAGTAGCAGCCGCCACAGTGTTTACCATGATGCAACCCATGCTATGAAACTTCTATTTATTTGGAAGAGGAGGGAGACAGAAGGGGGAGTAAGATGACCACAGCGCCAGTGAGTGTCTAATCTGTCATGGCGGGGGTGGAGGACACAATGCTTTTAAGGCATCAATAAATAAACAGTTCTAATACGGGATGCGGGGCACCCAGTGCTTTCCCTTTAGAACTCATGGGGAGTGGATTAGGTAAAGAGCTCTATTAACATCCTGGAGGGAGAAAACCTGGGCTTGTCGGTGTCCTTTCATAAATCAAAGGATATCAAATTTACATGACTGTCTTGCTTATAACTTTTTAAAACTTAGTTTCTTTCATGTTGTGCAGCAAAAGAAAATACCTATTAGTAGCTACAGTCACTTTGATGTTCTAATAATTCTCAGAGAGCATTTTTAAGTGAAATATAGAAGCCCATTAATGTATCACATAGGATTCAAACTCTTGGGCATTTGGGCAGGGGGTGGGGGATCCAAGTAATTGGATTTTTCTGTAAAGATTATTTTGTATTGTATATTATCACACATCTTAAAGAGTTTTAACTCTGAGCTCTGAATATTGCACAGTCTGGGTAGCAGCCAGATTGATACAATAAGTCCTAATGTCTCTAAATTAAAAAGTCAGTAGCTATTTGCCTGCTAAATTTTCAATCTGCTACATCAGTTTTTGCATGGAAACTATACCTTCTAGAATTCTACATTTTATAACTCACTTCCTCATAATAAATAATGTGTATTTAGTGCAATATCAAGCTCTGCCCTTTTTGCTTTTTTACATTTATGTAACTTTCTAAGTGTATAATTTTCTATAAAGCTAAAAAAAGGACTGTTGCAATGGTTATTTCCATCAGATTAAATGTGCATTATAAAAACAATTATGATATAAAAAAAAGTTGCTGGCTTCCTTTTCACCAAAACAACCCACTTCTAATTGGAACAGCCAAGCTGCTCGAATATTGCTATCTTATACATTTGATTAACAATCGATATGTTTTCCCCATCATTATCATCTAATTTTAAAAACTATAAGCACCTATCAAATACATGGTTCAAAGTAAAAGCAATAACTTAAAACAGACTTGCTTAAAGTAAATATTCCTGGAAATTAAAAAGTAAATGCTCATTGACATTTTCTGCCATCAAAGTGCAGCACCTCAAAAGAGAAATCTGAACCATCAATGTAGCACAGTTTACAAAAGAAATGAGACATAAAAGTTTTGATTGTATTTAAATAAACTTTTTCTGATCCACCATCTCTTGCCTGCTCAACCGCTGTTTCTCATACCACCACCACCATCCCGCCCACTGCTTTATCTCAATTTCCTTTTAGATTGGCAGTAAAATCTGACAGTGTTTTCTCGTTTGGCTGATTGCATTGGTATCATGCTAAAAATAAGAGTAATGCATTAAAAAAAAAATCCATACTCCAAGAATACTTTTGAAATTCTTCCTGATTTTTCTACTACTTTTATGGGGATTTTTATAATTAAATATTTCATCTATACTATTTAATTTACAATGAATGTGAACTAGACTTCATGAGTTTCCTTCCTTCCTTCCTTTTCTTCATTTTTCCTTTCTTCTTTCTCTCTTTCCAAATGTAAGTCAATTACTCCTACACCATGTATTAAATAATAGATTCTTTCCCCATTGATCCTAATGGCACCTTTATCATTTATTAAATTCTTGCATTCATAGTAGTTCATGCTTTCACAGTGCTTACAGCAAACCAGGCTTTGCTTTAATATTATACATACATTGCCGTTACAGAAATCCTATGCAGTATGAACCACTTTATCTTAATTTTACAGATGAGCTATTTGAAATACAGAGGGTTTACGACTTTGTCCAAGGTCACACATTACCATGCTCTAATCTGTGCATATATTTTTATCCTAAACTCTACTCTGTCCCATTAACAATCCCTCAGCTGGGATCATACTTCTAATCACCGTAGCTTTACAGCACATTTTGACATCTCCTGGTGAACACGCCCCTTTGTTCTTTTACTGTTTTCTTGCTATTTTCAATCTTTAATGTAAATTTCATCATTCACTTGACACATTAAAAATACACATATTTTCAACAGAATTGTATGAAACTGACAGATTTGGAGAGAATGTCTACCTTTATAACACTGAGTTATCCCATCCAGGAACATGCCAAGATTCCTCATTTACCTGGATCTTCCTTTTGTGCTTCTCAGCCAACGTTATGGTTTTCTTCACATAAATTTCACACATTTCTTGCTAAATTTATCCACAGGCATTATATTTTTTCCTATTTTTTTCATTACATTTCCAGTCTCTCACAGGTTAAGATATCAATCAGAAAGCTCTGGATTTTTTTGCATATTTCCCACATTTACTGAATTCTCTTATTCCTTTCTAGAAAGATTTTCAGTGGATTCAAGTGGATTTTGAGACATTTAATTATATCTTCTGAAAAGAAAAATAATTGTATCCAATTCTTTCCAATATTTGTAGTCCTTTGTTTTCCCATTTTATTTCTTTGATGAAAACCTCTAGAACAATATTAAATAAGGTGTTAAGACAGAAAGTATTGGTTATCCCCCAGTATCTATTCTTTTCTTCACCCATGGGAAACTCCAGTTTTCAGATGAGCACACAGCTATTCAGAATAAAGGCTACAGTTTCCAGCATCCCTTGCAACAAGGTGAGGCCATGTGGCCGATTACTGGACAATGTTAGCAGAGTATAACGTGGCAACATCCATGAGCATTTTTTAAAAATAGCAGACACCACAGTAGTCTCCTTTCTTCTTTACCCGTTGTCCTTTTCTCCATCCTTCTGCCTTAAATACAGATATGATATCTGGAACGGGAGTTGTCACCTTAAAATGAGAACAAAGACCACACCAGGAGTAACAGAATGAGTCTTGGTACCTGAAGAGGCCATGGAATAGGCCCTCTTTACCACCCTTAATTGCCTTTCTCCAGTTTTCTTAAAAGAAGAGAGAGAAATAAAAATCAAACCTAATCCTAACAGAGACAGTTTCGGGATAGTGAAAATCACCCTTTTTCCTGAACATAATGGGAATACCACTTGGTATGATACTGGTCATTGGCTTCTTATATATACTGTTTCTCAACTTAGGAGCTCCCTTCTAACTCTAATTTATAAGAAATTTTAAATCAGAAATGACTGTTAATTTTATCAAACGATTCTTTGGATCAGCACTGTCCAAAAGAACTTCCCACAACGATGGAAATGTTCGTATCTGTGCTAACTCCATAGCCACAAGCCACATGTGGGTACTGAGCACTTGAAATATGGCTAGTGGGAATAAGGAACCAAAAATATTAATAATTTAACTTCAATTATTCAAATTCCCATTAGAATAGCTGCATGTGGCTAAGGTCTGCCATGTTGGGCAGAGGAGATCCAGATGATCATATAGACATTCTCTTTTAATCTAATAATATAAGATATTGAAATAACAGACACAGTAATGTTGAACCATCTTTCATTGCTGAAACAAGATCCACTTCATAACACTAAATTTGACTTGCTAATATATTATTAATGTAGTAAGATGGAGAAAATTGCTTTCACCGGATCCTTAGAGAAAGCACTATGTTTGTTCAGAAGAAATGCTTCACAAATCTCTTGGGGTGGTATATAAGACGTAGAGGAAATGTGCAAATAATAAGGGTAGTGGAATTTGCCCTCCGTAATGAAGGAGTACAGAATTTTATGTCCTACACAGGAAAACTGACAGGGACAGAGTGGAGCCTGTGAGTCTGAGCACTGCATCTGCAAGAGAAGGAGAGACGTATGACGTAAGGGATACCATAGAAAAAGGAACTGGGAAGAAGAGAAATTTCAGAGATTTTTCTGCAAAATTCTAAATATCACGTGACACAATTCTTCCTTTGGTCCCCTCAAATTTTCAGTGACGTCTACAAAGATCACTAACGTTGTTGGTGTTGGGGGAGTGTTATATTTATTGGATGTGTTCACAGATATTCTGTTTTTTTGTCCTTCCAGATGTGTGGTGGGATTTAATTTTCTTAACCTCCTAAAATTGGCTGTGGTTTGCACTGACCAATAAATGTGAGTGACAGTAATACACATATATACCTCATCTTCTTTATCCATTCATCTGTCTATGAACACTTAGGTTGCCTCCATGTCTTGGCTACATAAATAGAGCTGCTATGAACACCGGAGAGCATGTCTCTTTTCAAATTTTAGTTTCCTCTAGATATGTGCCCAGGAATGGATTGCTCCATTATATGGTAAGCCTACTTTTAGTTTTTTTAAGGAATCTCTATACTGTCCTCCGTAGTGGCTGCACCAATTTACATTCCCAACAACATTCCTTTCCTCCACACCCTCTCCAGCATTTACTATTTGTATATTTTTTGATGATGGCCATTCTGACCAGGATGAGTTGATACCTCGTTGTAGTGTTGATTTGCGTTTCTCTAATAATGAGCGATATTGAGCATCTTTTCATGTGCTTGTTAGCCATCTGTGTATTTTCCATGGAGAAATGTCTCTTTAACTCTTCTGCCCCTTTTTTTAATGGGTTCTCTGGTTTTTGATATTGAACTGTATGAGTTGTTGGTATATTTTGGAAATTAATCAATCCCTTGTCAGTCTCATCATTTGCAAATATTTTCTCCCATTCTGTAGGTTGTCTTTTCATTTTATTTATGGTTTCCTTTGCCATGCAAAAGCTTTTAAGTTTAATTAGGTCTCATTTGTCTATTTTTGTTTTTATTTATGTTACTCTAGGAGTCAAATCCAAAAAAAACATCACTGCAATTTATGCCAAAGAGTGTTCTGCCTATGTTTTCCTCTAGGAGTTTTGCAGTATGTGGTCTTACATTTAGGTCTTTAATCTATTTTGAGTTTATTTTTGTATACGGTGTTAGAGAATGTTCTAATTTCATTCTTTTACATGTATCTATCCAGTTTTCCCAGCAACACTTATTGAAGAGACTGTCTTTTCTCCATTGTACATTCTTACCTCCTTTGTCATAGATTACTTGACCATAAGTGTGTGGGTTTATTTCTGGGCTTTCTATCCTGTTCCATTGATCTATTTGTCTGTTTCTGTGCCAGTACCATACTGTTTTGAGTACTGTAGCTTTGTAGTATAGCCTGAAGTTAGGGATCATGACTCATTCAGCTCTGTTCTTCTTTCTCAAGATTGTTTTGGCTTTTCAGGGTCTTTTTTGTTTCCATACAAATTTTAAAACATTTTGTTCCAGTTCTGTGAAAAATACCACTGGTAATTGGATAGAGATTACACTGATCTGTTGATTGCCTTTGGTAGTATGGTCATTTTAACAATATTTATTCTTCCAATCCAAGAACATAGTATATTGTTCCATATGTTTGTATCATCTTTCATTTCTTTCATCAGTGTCTTAGAGTTTTTGAAGTACAGGTCTTTTGCCTCCTTAGGTAGGTTTATTCCTAAGTATTTTATTCTTTTTGATGCGATAGTAAATGGGATTTTTCCTTAATTTCTCTTTCTTCTTTTTCATTGCAGATGAGATGTAATTCATATAGGAGGGAATAGTTGTGACCACCCCCAGTTATAGGCTTACATCACCCCCATTTAGCAACCAAGAAGAACAGAACTTTTCCCACAGATGTGAATACAAAATTACAGGAGAGCACTCTGATGAACTCTACTTGGGTCACATGCCCCATCCTGGATCATTATATACAAGAATATATTACATATGGTTTAACAGGATTGGTTTACCTGTGACCAGGAATCAGTGTACTGTAATATCCCACTATCATAATTATCATATAACTGATGTGGGGGAGGAGCCACCTCCAAAGGAGGGAGTGGTACTGACTGATAAAAGAAAAATGAGAGAGAAAGATAGAGGGACAAACATAATTATTAGGCAAAGCAAACAAACAAACAAACAAACAAAACACAGTAGGTATTCACTCCCCTCCAAAATGGGCTCAGATCTAGAGAGGAATTAATCTTTGGCGACCTTTTTCAATTCCCTCCACGGTCATTGGTCCATTTGGGTTTTCCTAACTCCACTTGAGTAAATTTTGATAATTTATATTTTTATTAGAAAAATTACTTATTTCATCAGATTTTCAAATGTGTTGGCAAAAATTGAACAGGTTTTTCCACGTAATGTCCATCAGAAGGAAAGCCAATGGCACAATGCCAAAGGCAATGTCATAAAAGCAATCCTCTGGGGAACTAAATCAAAAGTATTTCAGGCTGCAGCTCTCTCTTTGTTTGGTTAATCCAAAGACAAAATTGAGTGTGTCTAGAGAATGGATGGACTGCATATCCTTCAGAGAATTCTCCAAATACATTACCTTTCACAATGGAGCTTTTGCTAGGTACTGGGCAGCACAGATTTCTAGGTTATAACCTCTGACAAGACCTGGGAGTACAAATTATTTTACAACGTTCAATTGCATGTTCCATTGGTCAGTAAAAATGAATAGCGTTGACACTCTCCTGAGAAAGTTGAGACATCTAAACAGAACACACGTCTGAAGAGAAGACTCTTCAGGACCACATAAAGGTAGGTCCACGGAATAAGTGCTTGTGGAAAAGGGCCAGGCTTTTCTCAGAGCAACTGAGCAGCTGAACAAAACATAAGACAGGACGACAGAAGCATTCTGTGAAAGCTCAGGAAAAGCCAGTGTGCTGCTGGCAGCGGGTGTGGGTACAGCAGGTGAAATGGAAAACATCAGATGGGTTTCATCGTGGGGGTGGGAGTCGGGGTGGGCACTGTAGGATGGGAGGGGCTTCAAAGGGCAGAAGGTAAGCAGAGGGGCAAGAGAGAACCTCATGAATAAGCATGTCACGTGAAACACACTGCTTTACCGTTCAGGAAATGGATGAAGGGATAGAACAAAGGTTGGTTGAAGAGATGAACCAAACTATTGTCCAGAAACTGTGATGTAAGGAGGTCCAAGCCAAACACTGGATGATGTGGAAAGAGGCCCTGAGAGACAGAGGGCCTTACATGTCCCAGTGGAATTCAGCCACAAGTGACCCTAGACATAACCACAGGAAGCAGAGGAAAAGAACATCTGAGCCCAGCCTGAATTCAAACCAACACTGAGAAATAATAGACTGTTGTGGTTTGAAGCCATTACATTAGGGCATGGCTGGTCCTATTAGGTCAGGTCTGGAACTGCTTGCCCAGTCTTGTGCTGTCCTTAATGTGAGCAGTGGAGCGGTCAGCATTCTGAATCTAAACCATCCTTTACAAAGGGCCATGAATTTATTCTTCTCTGAGAAGCAGAAGTCCAGAGGTCCGTGGGAATTGAAGGAAAAAGTCAATCCAACACCAGTGTTGTTACTTATACTGTGCCTATTAACATTCACCTTGTGTGTGCTTTCTTTTGTCCCACACGATACAATGCTTCCTTTTATTATGATTTCAACAGTGCTTTGCATTACTGTCTAGATGTTCTAAATCCAAGGCTCTACATTTTTCCCATTAAGATGTACAAGATGACTGACACTTGCATGAATGACACATTCACGAGGGGTAATTTCAGGGGCTCTGAAAGGCCACCTCACTAGCTGTATAATCCTCTTGCCTCCGTTCTTTAGCTTTTTTCTACTTCTTTTTTTTTATTGAAGTATAGTCAGTTTACAATGTTGTATTAATTTCTGGTGTACAACATGGTGATTCAGTTATACATATATAAAAAATGGATTCCTTTTCATATTCTTTTTCATTATAGGCTATTACAAGGTATTGAGTACAGTTCCCTGAGCTATACAGTAGGGCCTTGCTGTTTATCGATTTCATAGATAGTAGTTAATATCTGCAAATCCTGAACTCCCAGTATATTCCTCCACCTTCCCTTTCCCCCTGATAACCACAAATTTGTTTTCTATGTCTGTGGTTCTTTTTCTGTTTTGTAAATAAGTTCATTTGTCTCATTTTTTTGGATTATACATACAAGTGCTGTCATATGATATTTGTCTTTCTCTGTCTGACTTACTTCACTTAGTATGACAATCTCCAGGTCTATCCTTGCTGCTGCAAATCTCCCTTGGTTCTTTAGTGCAGCCAGTTCGAAGGTGTTGATTTTGTGAAACATTCATGAAATATTGGTGGAAATCTAAAAAGCAATTTGAAAATACCATGGGAAGTTTGTTGGAATAACTTATACCTTGATTCAACTTTCCCCAACAATGGGAGAAAAAAATACCCTGATTCTTTGTTTACACAATTCGCCTCTAGTAAGCGGCCCTTCCTTCTCTTTCACTTTTAGTAAGTCAGCCTTTGATAGTCACTTGCTCTCTCTAATACTCTCTCAAAAGGCAGAATCAATTGTTCCTTCACAGCCTTTTAAATGTACTTCTATAACTGCATTTTATTAAAATCCTCCTGTATGTGTCTCTCACTGTGAGGACAGGTCCAGTTATCACCTTGACTCTTCCAGGTCCAGTATCAGCATGCAGCAAATAGCAGACACTTGGTAATTCTTGGCAGAACTGAAATTAAATGTCAAAACTAAAAATGTGATCTGTTAAACAAATTGTGAAAAAACCTAAATGGAAGAAAATATTCTCATGATTCGTTTTGGCAAGACCTTTTTAGAAAGACATGATTTTGAAATAGTGGTGAATAAAAGAAAAAATCAGAACCAGAACAG
Source organism: Camelus dromedarius (assembly GCF_036321535.1). NCBI lineage: Eukaryota > Metazoa > Chordata > Mammalia > Artiodactyla > Camelidae > Camelus > Camelus dromedarius. The sequence continues at coordinate 17,836,867 of NC_087446.1, read as the reverse complement.
CTCAAATAAACATGTAACAATTGTGATGAATTCTAAAAAATAATTAATAATGCAGTGATAGCTCAGTTGCTTTTTCAGCTTTTTAGTATCCTCTGTTATTTCTAGAACTTTATATCTGGTTTATAATTTGACCTTAGAAACAATGACTATATTCCAAGTCAGTATATTATCTAAGACTACATGGGGATCCTTCTATATCATTAACCTCAGGGCAAGGTCTTAAATAGCCAGAGAATGGAGAAAAGGGAAAACAAAAATGCTACCTTTCACTTATCTTTATGACCACAGAGGGAATAGAGATAAATCAGAGACTGGAGAAAACTATTATAAAACTCCAATTAGTATCGGCAGATAATTTGGGAGCTATTACATTCACTGAAACAAGAACAGATGTCAATAAAAAGAGCAATCAGAGACATTTCTGGAATGGAGTAGCTCCACCAGTAATTTCATAGCCTTCCTGACTGTCGCACACAAATCAGAAGCCACGTTTCCAGGAACGCACTCTGGAAGAGCAGAACAGCCCTGTTAAACTAAGCTGAGGAGACCTGACATTGATTTCTCTGCCACCCATCTCTTTAATTCACTTTATTGAAGTACAACTTACAAATGACAAACTGCATTTATTTTAAGTATGCTGTTCGAAGAGTTTTGACAATTTATAACTACCACAATTTGTAACCACCGCCATAATCCAGATACAGAATATTTCCTCACCCAAAAATGTTCACTGTGGCTCTTTGTGGTCACCCCATCTCACTCCCAGCCCTAGGGAAGCACTTACCTGCCTTCTGTCCCAATGGGTTACATTTTGCATTTTGTAGAATTTCATGTAAACAGAATCACACAGAATGTACTCTTCTTTGACTTCTTTGCTGTGTGTAATAGTTTTGATATTCTTCCATGTTGTTGGGTTCCTTTCTCTTTACCACTGAGCAATATTCCTCTGTTTCCCTATACCACAATTTGTTTATTCCCTCACTTCTTGATGGACTTTTGCACTGTGTCCAGTTTGGTGCTACTATGAATAAAACTGTGATGAAGTTCATGAATAAGGCTTTGTGCTTACATACATTTTCATTTATCTTAGGTAAATACTCACGCATGAGAATGCTAGATAATATAACTGCTTGTTTAACATAAATTACAAAACTGTTTTCCTAAGTGTGTGTATCATTTTATATTCCTTCCAGCAATTTATGAGTTACAGATGCTCCATATCTTTGCCAACACTTGATGTTGTTACTTTTTTTCATTTTTTAGGCATTATAGGGAGTGAGTAGTGGTATATCACTGCAGTTTTACTTTGCATTATTCTGATGACTAATAATTCTGAGCATCTTTTTATGTGTTTGTTGGCCATATGCATATCATTTTTTGCCAAGTATCTGTTCAAATCGTTTGCTCACTTACTACTGGGTTGTTTGTTTCCTGATTTTTCAGTTTTGAGAGTTCTTTATGTATTCTGGATGCCAAAAAAACCAAAACAAAACAGAAAAAGGATACAAGTAACTTTTTCATATGTAAGTATTGAGTATAATTTCTCCAAGTCTGTGGTATGCCTTCATGCCTTTCATTTCCTTAATGGTTTCTTTCAAAGAACAAAAGGTTTTAAGTTTGATGAAGTCTAATTTTTCCTTTTTAAAAATTTTACAGTTTGTGCTATCTAAAAAATTATTGCCTACTCCAAAGTTACATAGATTGTCCCTTATAGTTTCTTCTAAAGTTCTGTAGTTTTGGCTCTTACATTTAGGTCTATGATTCATTTCAAGATAATCTTTGTGTAGAGGGTGAAATACATGCTGAGATTCATTTTACTCCATGTAGACATCAACTTACCCCGACACCCTTCACTGAAAATATTACCACTAGAGCCACTGACTTACCGTGAAATCTTGTCAAAACTCAGTGAATTTGTATTTTTTTCTGGACTGGACTCCATTCCATTTACCTGTATGTCTATTCTGATTCATAATCTTAACTCCTACAATTTTATGACATCTTAAATTTATATAGTGTAAATTTTCCAACTTGATTCTTACTTTTCAAATTGTGTTGTATATTCTAGATCTTTTGCATTTCTGTATAAATTTGCCAATACTACAACGGGAAGGCTATAGGAATTTTGATTGGGATTATGTTGAATCAATAGAACAGCTGGGGGAGTTGTGAAATTTTAATAGCGCTGATTCTTCTAATCCATGAACCTAATATATACCCCTCTTTGCGCAGATCTTCTTCAATTTCCCTCAGCAATATATGGTAATGTTCTATGTGCAGATATTGAAAATATTTTTAAACTTATTTTTAGGTATTTTATTTTTATGCTATGTGAATAGTGTATGATTCTTTTACTTTGATTCTCCAGTTGTTTGTTGCTAGCATAAAAAATTCACTAGAGTTGTATGTTGAACTTGTACATTGTCATTTGGCAAAATTCACTTAGTTTTAGTAGTTTTTTTGCTGATTCATTGAGTTTTTTTTACATATACTGTCTTATCTTCTACAAATAGAAAGTTTTACTTCTTTCTTTCCCCATATGCTTGTTCATTGTTTTTCTTCCCTGTTGCAACAGCTATGATCTCCGGGAATATGTTGAATAAAAGTAGTGAAAGCACATACTCTTGTCTGTTCTCAGTCTTAGAGGGAAGGCATGCAGTTTTCCACTATTAAATACGATTATTAGTTGCGGGCTCTTCAGACTCCCTTTATTAGGTTGAAGAAATGTTCTATTTCTAATTTTCCAAAGATTTTTTAAATCATTAATTAATGTTGAGTTTTTAAAAGTACTTTTATTGTACTTATGGAGATAATAATCTGGAGGTTTTTTTTCCCTTTTATTCATTTAATTAATTTGAATTACATCGATTGATTGTTGAATGCTAAGCCAAACTTGCATGTCTGGGATAAATTTAATTTGGTCATGAGGTGTTATCCTATTTATATATTGCTGAATTTGATTTGCAAATACTTTGTTAAGAATTTTTCTGTCTGTATTCCTAAGGAATAATGGTCTTATCTTTTAATACCTTTGTTATCAGGGAAATTCTGGCCTCATAAAATGACTTGGGAAGGGTTCCTCTCTCTTTTATTTTCTGCAAGCTTTTATGTATGATTCATATTATTCTTTCTTAAATTTTTGGTAGAAGTCACTAGTAAGTCCATCTGAGACTAGAGTTTTCTTTGTGGAAAGACTGTTAATTATAAATTCAAATTATTCAAAAGATATAATGCTATTCAGATTTTATGTATTTTTGCATCCATTTGATTACTTATGACTTTTATTTATGTCCATTTTCATTTATCTCAATTTTAGTAATGTATTTCTGTCAGTTATGTCTATTTTATCCAATGTAAACATGTAAAACTTTCTGTAGCACATATACTTAAATGTGAAATTTGGGGCTTTATTTATCCTCTCCATTGTATCTTAATTTTCTGCTACGCTAATCTCTGTTCTTATTTTTATATTTTGTTTTCTTTTTCTTTTGGCTTATTCCATTTTTCTCCCTAACTGTACACTTTGCTTCTTGATTTTCAATCTACATTCCTTTTCTTTAAAAAAAGCATTTATTACTATAAATTTCCCTCTAAATACCTTTCCTGCCCATCGCTGAACTTTTAGTATTTTACATTATCATTGAGTTCTAAATATACTTTAGTGTTCATTAATATTCCTTTGACTTATTTAGAAACATACTTTTAAATGTTCAAAAGTATGAGGTTTTGCATTTTTTTTTATATTTTTGTTATTTTGATTGTATACCATATTGCACTCTTGACAGGAAAGTTGAGCTATATGATATTTAAACTTCAAAATCTGTTGAGGCTTGTTTCATGGTCCAGCACATAGTCAGGTTTGTTTGTTTATTTGTTTGTTTGTTTTAATGTTCCTTATATTCTCCAGTAGAATATACATCCTTTAATCATTGGTTCTAGAAACAGAGTTCAATACATATCTATTAACTCAAGGTTGTTAAATATATGATTCGCCTTCCATATATTCATTAAATATTTGATCTATATGACCATCAATAATTGAGAGTCCTGTGGAAATATTCCATTTGTCCACTTCTCATACACTTTTTTTTAACCTTGTTTTTATTGAACTATAGTTGATTTACAATGTATTAGTTTCTGGTGTACAGTATATTGATTCATTTACAGACATATATATATTCTTTTCCATCACAGGTTATTATAGGTTATTGAATATAGTTCCTTGTGCTATACAGTAGGACCTTGTTGTTTATCTATTTTATATATTGTAGCTTGTATCTGCTAATCCCAAATTCCTAATTTATCCCTCCCCACCTTTCCCCTTTGGTAACCATAAGTCTGTTTTCTATGTCTGTGAGTCTCTTTCTGTTTTGTAAATAAGTTCATTTGTGTCATACTTTTAGATTCCACATATAAGTGATATCATGTATTTGTCTTCCTCTGTCTGATTTATCTCACTTAGTATTATAATCTCTAGGTCCATCCATGTTGCTGCAAATGGCATCATTTCATTCTTTCTTATGGCTGAGTAGTATTCCATTGTGTGTGTGTGTGTACCACATCTTCCTTATCCAGTCATATGTCAATGGAGATTCTTCAAAAAACTAAAAATGGACTTGCCAAATGATTCACTTCTCATATACTTTTAATAATTTTGTTCTATATATTTTGAGGCTTTATAAATTATATATTGTATTTTATACATTTTATTGAGTTCTATAAATTTAGAATCTGTATAACTTCTTGGTGAAATAAACCTTTTATCATTATGTTATGACTCCCTTATCCCTAACAAATTTTTGTCTTAAAGTCTACTTTAACGAATATTACTACAGAAAGCTGAACTTTTTTTGGCTAGTTTTTTCCTAGTATATCTTTTAAAATTCTTTTCCTTCACCTTTCTTAGTCCTTGTGTTTCAGGTGTGTATCTTATAAACATGCAAATGGATTTTGCATTTTCATATCTAACCATCTCTGTCTTTTAGCTGGTAAGTTCAGCTGATTTACAGATATTGATACCTGGACTTGTTCCTACCATCTTGCTTGTGCTTCTTCCCTTTATTGTACATTTTTAATGTTTCTTTACCCTTTCTTTGAGCAAACTATCGGTTTGCTGTCATCTTTAAAAAAAATTTTATAGTAAAACATATATATAAAACATAAGTTTGACATTTTAACCTTTTCTTCTTATTGAGACATAGCTGATTTATGAATGTTGTACTAGATTTTAACCATTTTTAAGTGTACAATTCAGTTGCATCAGTTACATTTACAATGTTGTACAACCATCACCATTATCTATTTCCAAAAGTTTTTCATCATCTCAAACAGAAACTCTATAACAATCAAGCAATAATTCCCTCATTCCTCCCTTCCCCCAGCCCCGGTAACCTTAATCTATTTCTGTCACTATGAATTTACCTATTCTTGATATTTCACATAAGTACACTCATATAATTTTTGTCCTTTTGTCTTTAGCTTATTTTAGGTAGCATAAAATTGTCAAGATTCATCCATGTTGTAGCATGTATCAGAACCTCAACCTTTTTTGTGGTTGAATAATATTCCATTGTATGTATATACCACAATTTGCTTATCCAGTCATCTGTTGATGAATATTTGGGTTGTTTGCACCTTTTGGCTACTCTAAAGAACTGTGTAATGAAAATGGGTGTGCAAATATCTGCTCAAGTCCCTGCTTTCAACTAATTTGGGTATGTATCTAGGAGTGAGATTGTATATACATAGCGTGGGAAGGAATCTCCACCACCTCCAGAGCAGGGAGCCTGCACAGCGGCTGCCCAGCTGGATTTCTCATTGCTATGAACCAATGACTGCGACGGATCTCCCGGTCTGCCCTTTTCCAAATACAAGTTTCTACTGTAGTTATCCTATACCTGGTTGATATTTTTTATCTGAGGTTTGTCAAGGGGAAGGAGGTGGTGGGCGGACAATTTGTTTTTTAATTCATAGGTCTCTGGACCAAAGGAACACATTATTTACAGTGCTTGGACTTTATCACAGATGAGGCACCTAGGTGGAACTTTGGGTTGTTTCCTTTAGGCAGGAGGTCACGCAGATATTTGGTGGCCAGAAGGCAGTCAGTGGCAGAAACGGCTAGCTGTCCCAGGAGTCCTTCCTCCCTGTCCACAGTGTTAGCTTCTCACCAGGACATGCTACAGAACCAGCGATTATGATCACAGCTGCCTTTGAGTCCAGTGTGGCCGTATGACTAGCTATTCTTTCAAGAGAATGTGAGTACAAGTAATGTATGCCCTGTCCACAGTCTGATTTCCCTTCCACTATCTAGAAACAGAGGCCTCGGGAGCTCGGCTAAAGAGACTGCAAAGCCACAAAGGGAAGGAGCTTGCATCCCAGAGATGCCACTTACAGGAAAGCCACCTGCCGTCCTGGACCACCATTATCAGCCATTACAGGAGCGAGAAGTAAACTTCCGCTTTGTTAAAGGCACTGTAAATTTAAAGTTTCTTTGCTATGGAAGCTAGCAGCACCCAAATTAGCATGCTCCTGAAAGAAGTGAAGGAGAGAGAGGTACCAGCTCTCTAGGTAAAAAGACAGGGAGCCTTTGGCACTACCTTAAAGATCTATCCAGAATCCAAACACTGCTTCCCACCTCCACCAGCACCACCTGATTCCAAGTCACCTTGTGTCCCCTCTGAATTATTTTAAAAGGAAGCAATATAAACAGACACAAATAACTTTATTTTTGCTTTTAAACATGCGATTTGTAAGCTTAGTTTGAGCTATTCACAAGCAGAGGGAACAGTAAAGGCACAGCCCTCAGGCAGTAGAATAACAAGTGTTTCCAGGGATTAACAAGGAGTAGAGTGTGGCTGAAGCCCAGCAAACAGAGGGAAAAGTTGAAGGTGATAAGATCAGAGCTGCAAAAGGAGGCCAGATCTGTAAGACCTTGTTGGCCATTGTAACGACCTTGGCGTGTACTTTGAATGAGCTGGGGAGCCACTAGAGTGTTTGGAGAACAGGGAAGACATGACCTGACATTTTAGTTTGGGTCACTGTTCCTGGTGCTTAGGAGCAAATTACAGAGGGACAACATATAGAGAGGCTTATGAAAACAATCCAGGGGAGACACAAGGTGGCTTGGAGTCAGGTGGTGGTGGAGGTGGGAAGCAGTGTTTGGATTCTGGATAGATCTTTAAGGCAGTGCCAAAGGCTCCTTGTCTGAAATTCAGGCATAACTGATATTTATGCTCTGGCTGGCTCATGTCAGAGAACTCTATGTGCATTGAGAACAGAAGTTGGCTCCCAGCTGCTCATAAAGTACTCGGTGTCTTCTGCAGCGGAAAGGGTGCTGCCAATGCATAACGGCATTATTGTTTCCTTATATGTATTAATAATTGATGTGTAAAAAGTAAACAAAACTAACTGAAGGGCTTATGAATGCTTTCTGAGCTACTCAGCCGCTAAATACTTTTCATTGAGATTTAATGCTATTAAAATACATTCACCCTCAATGCATTCATTAATATTAACCATGAGACTGCCATTGGCCTGAGAGACAAGATTGCTTTGGGTTCTTTCAAACAGCCAACTGTCATGGTTCCAAAACAAACAAAAATGGCAGGCTACCACTTTCAATAGGAACACTATCAAGATGTCAGTTTCATAGCCATGAAATTGAGTGACTACGTGGAGGGTTACCCTCTCTTACTTCTAACTGCAGATTTAACAAGGGAATCATTAGATAATGGTGAGAGTAAAATTAATTTCTTACTATGGTGCAAATTTTAATCCAACTCTTGCTTTTCCTTTTTGAAGTTTAGTCCTATAGTTACAACATGTGACGCTTCTCACTGGCAATATTGTCTGCTTCCCTCTTGTTATAATAGATTCTCAGTTATGCGTCAGTTGAGTTTCTACATTTTTACTCCTTTAGAAGAGTCACTGGAGAAAAGATAATCCATTTAAACTGTATTGCTCTTCAACTAGCAACTTTGCCTGGTTTAGGCTGACACTGACTGAGGTGCAATCTTTTTTTTTAATTTTTAGTCAGTAAAAGAAATCACAAGGTTCCAAAAAGTTCAGGAAGAAAGCAAACACAAACCACCCTAAGTGGGTACTCAGGATCATGTCACTGTAATTGCAAACATCAATATAGTATTTAACCATGAAGCAAGTAAAGAAATCTGTAAAATGGGAATACAAATTCGATTAAATTTCAGCAAACATAAGAAAATAGTAGAAGTGACCACATGGGAATATAATCAAACAATAAGAAGTCCAGTAAAACTGTGGTGTTGGACACAGGAAGAAATTCTCCCTGAGATAAGCAAAAATAAGCAGAATTTAACTTTATCAGCTAAAAAAATGTTGACTGAGTGAACCAAAGAGGAATTAGAGACAGAAACACACACACAAAGGATATCAAGTTTACTAAATACATATAAGGCCCAAGAGGGGAGAAATAAATGCAACAAAATACTAGACATTATTTGCAAAAACAAAAAGAGGAATAAGAAAATATTCTCACTTAAACTACATAAAGTACAAGATAAAATAAAGAAAACTATGCTCTCTTACGAATAAGGACCTGCAACTTTTAAAAACAGCATGAAACAAAAGAAACCATTTTGGGGGGCACACCTTTGCCCAAAACACAATCACTCTTGATGGGACTTTTATAACAGACAACATCTGGAGAGGAGAGAAAGAAAATGTAACTAAAGTATGTCATTAAAAATGCAGACCAGGCAGACAGAGAAGATGGCGGAGTAGAAGGACGCTCGCAGGTCACCCTCTCCCACAAATACACCAAGACCCACATCTACAGACCCACTCAGCCAACCAGAGCACCTGTGGAACTCCGACAGAACATCGCCCTCTTCAAAAGATAAAGACGCCAAAAATCTGGTAGGAGAAAAGGAAAAAAGAAAGAACAAAAGGCAAAGCAGCGCGGGACGGGTCCGGCGGGGAGGGAGCGGCAAAGGAGGACTGGCGCTCCCTCGCTGGGTCTCCCCTCTCCAACTGAGAGGCCAGCGGGACGGAGGGGGAGCCTCCGAGGCTCGGATCTGTACAGAGCAGCCCTTGACAAACAGAACTAAGTTAAACGGGCACAGAGCGTTCCCCCGACACCCAGCCTGAGACGCGGGCAGGCAGCGGCGGGCAGGGCCAAGCTGCACAAGCCGGGCGGAGGATGGAAGTGGCTGCACGGAGGCAGCCCCGGGGGAACGCAAGGGGCTGCGCCGTGGCTGTGGGTGCACAGGGCAGAACAACCTGGGCCCTCCATAAAACAGCAAGGTTGATGTGCTCTCGGGGGAAGGGTGCACACCCCCATCTCTGAAAACCCGCGGAAAGTTTTCGGGGGAAGAGAGGCGGGGCTCAGGCACAGCCGCCATATCCTCCGCGCTGAGCACCCAGGCGGGGGCGAGGGCGAAACCAGCGGGCGAAACCTGCATCCGCACCAAAGGGCTTAGCAGCCTCAAAGGCCAGACTGAGACTGGCCTGCAGCCCGGGGCAGATAGGATCCTTCCATCCTGGTCCCTCAGAGAACTTGCTCCACAAAGACAAACAAGGAGCTAGGTTCTGGCTTGGAGCAGGGACAAGGCTGTCCCTCGGTCTTCCCCGAGCCCACCCGCGGAGCGCCGACCAGGGCGGAGCGCGCAGCCGCACAGAGCAGCGGAGCTACCCGCAGCAGCGCAGGTAGAGCGAGAGCGGCCCCCCGCCTTTCGGGCAGGAACACAGCCCCAGACCGAGGTGCTGGGAGGGGGCACGACCTGCCCTCCTACCCGGCCAGTCTGCAACATCTGACTGCGGCATCCGGAGGGGCAGCGACCCGCCCGCCCACAGCAGAGAGCTGCACCTGCCCCAGTGTTAGGAGGAGGTGTGATCTGCTTGCCGACAGGTGCTGGGAGCACCACAGAAGAGGGCGCCGACGGAGGGCCTCTGAAAACAGCAAGCTGAGCTTCCAAAACAGGAAGAAGACAGAAAGACTTCACATTAAAAGCACACAGACTCCAGGAGAACACCGACAAACCCCCCCCCTTTTTTTTTTAATCTGTTTTTACCTGTTCTATTTTCTATTACTCTCTTAATCTTTACTTCTTAATTCATTTCTATTTCTCTTGGGTTTTGATGTCCTGCTATTGATTAGACACAGGTTTCAAATACATCTATTCATCTCCCCCCCACCCCTTTTTTTGTAAAGGTTTCAAAAGGACGTCTCAACCCGATTAATACTCTGCTTCAACTCACTCTTCTATTATTCATTATACACTGTTTTCAAACCCTCTTTCTCCCTTCTTTTAAAATTCTTTCTCTCTCTCTCTTATTTTTTTTTCTTTTTTTCCTAAGTTCTATTCCTAAATAGGCATCAGATAGATAAAATCCTTAAGGACCAAAATAAACAACTGATACTCCATAAACCACAGTGCCAAAGAGGTATGAGCAAGATGAAGAAGCAGAAAAACCTTTCCCAATTAAAAGAACAAGAGAAATCCCCTGAAAGAAAGATCAACAAAATAGACATCGATAGCCTACTAGATCAAGATTTCAAAAAAGGAGTGATCGAATTGCTGAAGGAATTAAAAGAGATAGTGTTTAGAGATATAAAATATGTCAAAAATGAAATTGAAGCTATAAAGAAGAGCCAAGTAGAATGGGTAAACTCATTGACAGAGATGAGGAATGATCTAATAGCTGTGCAAAGCCGACTAGATAATGCAGAGGAACGAATTAGTGATCTAGAAGACAGGGCAATAGAAAGCACCCATTCAGAAGAACTACAAGAGAAGCAAATAAAAAATAATGAAAATAGCATAAGGGACCTATGGGATCATATAAAGCGTCCCAATCTTCGCATAATAGGGGTCCCAGAAGGAGAAGAAAGATCAAAGGGGATTGAAAAGGTTTTTGAAGAAATCATGACTGAAAACTTCCCAAACTTAAAGAAGGAATTAGATATCCAAGTACAGGAAGCTCAGAGGGTCCCAAACAGGAAGAACCCAAATAGACCCACACCAAGACATATCATAATCAAGATGGCCAGAGTCAAGGATAAAGAAATGATTCTAAAGGCAGCAAGAGAAAAGCAAAGAGTAAGTTACAAAGGAACCCCCATAAGACTCTCAGCTGATTTCTCTACACAAACACTACAGGCCAGAAGGGAGTGGCAAGATATATTCAAAGCCCTGAATGAAAAAAAGATGCAGCCTAGGATCCTTTATCCAGCAAGGCTATCCTTGAGGATAGAAGGAGAAATTAAGAGTTTCACAGACAAAAAAAGCTGCAGGAGTTTAGCAACACTAAACCCATGCTAAAAGAAATATTGAAAGGGCTATTCTAAATAGAAAAGCAGCAGGATGCTACAGAAATGAGAAACACACAACTGGAAAGGTGATAACTCATGAATTACAAATAAAGTAAACATGAAATTATAAAAGAAGACATATAAATCACTGAGAGTGGGAGAAGGAGGCAGGGAAATATAGAATATTTTTTTCTTTCTTTTTTAAATTTTTTTAACAGTAGGATGGGTTTGAGATCATGTTACTATCAGTTTAATAAAAACAGTTATAGTAATGGGTTGATAGATTTACAAAAAAGGGTAACCACAAGCCAAAAATTTACAAAGGAGTCACAAAAATTAAATAAAATCCATGGTAATACAAAGGAAAATTACCAAACCACAAAAGGAAGAAGAAAGGAACAAAGAGGATATGCCAATTCAACTGCAAAGATAAGTTCAAAATGGCAATAAACACACATCTATCATTAATTACTGTAAATGTTAATGGACTAAATGCTCCAGTCAAAAGACACAGAGTGGCAGACTGGATAATAAAGCAAGAGCCTTCAATATGCTGCATACAAGAGACCCACTTTAGGGAGAAGGACACATATAGATTGAGAGTGAAAGGATGGAAAAGGATATTCCATGCAAATGGAAAAGCCAAAAAAGCAGGTGTTGCAGTACTGATTTCAGACAAAATAGACTTTAAAACAAAGGCCATAAAGAAAGATAAAGAAGGACATTTTATAATGATTAAAGGAGTGATACAAGATGAGGATATTACACTCGTTAATATATATGCACCCAATATAGGAGCACCTAAGTACATACAAGAATTACTAACAGAGATAAAGGGGGATATTGATGGGAATACAATCATAGTTGGAGATTTTAACACTGCATTAACATCACTAGACAGATCTTCCAGACAGAAAATAAACAAGGCAACAGAGAAATTAATACTACAATAGAAAAACTAGATTTGGTGGATATTTTCAGAGCATTACACCCCCCAAAAATAGGATATACATTCTTTTCAAGTGCACATGGAACATTTTCCAGGATCGATCATGTACTTGGGCACAAAAGAAACCTCAACAATTTTAAGAAGATAGAAATTATCTCAAGCATCTTTACTGACCACAATGCCATGAAACTGGAAATCAGCAACAGAGAAACAAAGGAGAAAAAAAGGAAAGCATGGAGATTAAACAATATGTTATTGAAAAAACAATGGATCAATGAGGAAATCAAAGCTGAAATTAAAAAATACCTTGAGACAAATGATAATGAAAGCACAACCACTCAAAACCTATGGGACTCAGCAAAGGCAGTGCTAAGAGGGAAGTTTATAGCGATACAGGCCTTCCTCAAAAAAGAAGAACAATCTCAAAGAAACAATTTAACCCACCACCTGAATGAATTAGAAAAAGAAGAACAAAAAGCCCCAGAAAGCAGCAGAAGGAAGGAAATAATAAAGATCAGAGAGGAATTAAATACAATAGAGATTAACAAGACCATAGAAAAAATCAACCAAACCAAAAGCTGGTTTTTTGAAAAAGTAAATAAAATCGACAAACCTCTGGCCAAAGTCACAAAGAAGAAAAAAGAGAGAGCACAAATTAGCAAAATAAGAAAGGAAAATGGAGAAATTACAACAAACAAAATAGAAATACAGAATATCATACGAGAATATTATGAAAAACAATACGGAACCAAACTGGATAACCTAGAGGAGATGGACAAGTTTCTGGAAACATACTGTCCACCAAAACTGAATCAAGAAGAATCTGAACGCTTGAACAATCCGATCACTAGAAAGGAAATAGAAATAGCAATTAAAAACCTCCCTACAAATAAAAGTCCAGGACCGGACGGCTTCACCGGGGAATTCTACCAAACATACAAAGAAGAACTCATACCAGTCCTTCTCAAACTCTTCCAGACGATTGAAAAGGAGGGAATACTCCCAAACTCATTCTATGAAGCCACCATCACCCTGATACCAAAACCAGGCAAAGACACTACAAAAAAAGAGAATTATAGGCCAATATCACTGATGAACATAGACGCCAAAATCCTCACCAAAATTTTAGCAAATAGAATCCAACAACACATAAAAAAGATTATACATCATGACCAAGTGGGGTTCATCCCAGGGACACAAGGCTGGTTCAACATATGCAAATAAATCAGTGTAATACATCACATCAACAAGAGAAAGGACAAAAACCACATGATCACCTCAATCGATGCAGAAAAAGCATTTGATAAAATTCAACACCCATTTATGATAAAAACTCTCGCCAAAGTGGGTATAGAGGGAACATATCTCAACATAATAAAAGCTATATATGACAGACCTACAGCCAGCATAGTACTCGACGGTGAAAAACTCAAAAGCTTCCCACTAAAATCTGGGACAAGACAAGGATGCCCACTATCACCACTCCTATTCAACATAGTCCTGGAAGTCCTAGCCACAGCAGTCAGGCAAGAGAAAGAAATAAAAGGGATCCAAATTGGAAAAGAAGAGGTAAAAGTGTTATTATATGCTGATGACATGTTACTATATATAGAAAACCCTAAAAGGTCCACACAAAAGCTACTAGAGCTGATTGAAGAATTCAGCAAGGTAGCAGGTTACAAAATTAACGTTCAAAAATCAGTTGCATTTCTTTACACTAATGATAAATCAACAGAAGAAGAAAGTAAAGAAACAATCCCCTTTAAAATAGCACCCAAAGTAATAAAATATCTGGGAATAAATCTAACCAAGGAGGTGAAAGAATTATACACAGAAAACTATAAACCATTGATGAAGGAAATTAAAGAAGACTTTAAAAAATGGAAAGATATTCCATGCTCTTGGATTGGAAGAATCAATATTGTTAAAATGGTCACACTGCCCAAGGCAATCTACAGATTTAATGCAATCCCTATCAATTACCCAGGACATATTTCACAGAACTAGAAAAAATCATAATAAAATTCATATGGAACTATCAAAGACCTAGAATTGCCAAAGCGTTACTGAAGAGAAAGAAAGAGGCTGGAGGAATAACTCTCCCAGACTTCAGACAATACTATAGAGCTACTGTCATCAAGACAGCATGGTATTGGTACCAAAACAGACATATAGACCAATGGAACAGAATAGAGAGCCCAGAAATGAACCCACAAACTTTTGGTCAACTCATCTTTGACAAAGGAGGCAAGAATATACATTGGAATAAAGACAGTCTCTTCAGCAAATGGTGTTGGGAAAACTGGACAGCAGCATGTAAAACAATGAAGCTAGAACACTCCCTTACACCATATACAAAAATCAACTCAAAATGGATTAAAGACTTAAACATAAGACAAGATACAATAAACCTCCTAGAGGAAAACATAGGCAAAACATTATCTGACATACATCTCAAAAATTTTCTCCTAGAAGAAATAAAAGCAAGAATAAACAAATGGGACCTAATGAAACTTACAAGCTTCTGCACAGCAAAGGAAACCAGAAATAAAACAAGAAGAAAACCTACGGAATGGGAGAAAATTTTTGCAAGTGAAACCGACAAAGGCTTGATCTCCAGAATATATAAGCAGCTCATATGACTCAATAAGAAGAAAATAAACAACCCAATCCAAAAATGGGCAGAAGACCTAAACAAGCAATTCTCCAAGGAAGACATACAAATGATCAAAAAGCACATGAAAAAATGCTCAGTATCACTAATTATCAGAGAAATGCAAATCAAAACTACAATGAGGTTATCACCTCACACCAGTCAGAATGGCCGTCATTCAAAAATGCACAAATGACAAATGCTGGAGAGGCTGTGGAGAAAGGGGAACCCTCCTACACTGCTGGTGGGAATGCAGTTTGGTGCAGCCACTATGGAAAACAGTGTGGAGATTCCTCAAAAGACTAGGAATAGACTTACCATATGACCCAGGAATCCCACTCCTGGGCTTGTATCCAGAAGGAAATCTACTTCAGGATGACACCTGCACCCCAATGTTCATAGCCGCACTATTTACCATAGCCAAAACATGGAAACAGCCTAAATGTCCATCAACAGGTGACTGGATAAAGAAGAGGTGGTATATTTATACAATGGAATACTACTCAGCCATAAAAACCGACAACATAATGCCATTTGCAGCAACATGGATGCTCCTGGAGAATGTCATTCTAAGTGAAGTAAGCGAGAAAGAGAAAGAAAAATACCATATGAGATCGCTCATATGTGGAATCTAAAAAACAAAAACAAAAACAAACAAACAAACAAAAACAAAGCATAAATAAAGGACAGAAATAGACTCACAGACAGAGAATACAGACTTGTGGTTACCAGGGTGGTGGAGGGTGGGAAGGGATAGACTGGGATTTCAAAACTGTAGAATAGACTACACTGTATAGCACAGGGAAATATACACAAAATGTTATGATAACTCACAGAGAAAAAAATGTGACAATGAGTGTGTATATGTCCATGAATAACTGAAAAATGGTGCTGAACACTGGAATTTGACACAACATTGTAAAATGATTATAAATCAATAAAAAATGTTAAAAAAAAATGCAGACCAAAGAACACATCCTCATTTGGAGGGCCTTGTGGGTCCGTCTGCTAGACGGTACCGTTCTTTACCACGGGTGCAGCCAAATACAAGAACAAAACAAGTCTGCCCTACCATCATGGAAATGGCAGTTGGATAAAGCCTAGACATTTTATCCACTGCAGATTTTATTCATATCTTTTAAATAATTCAGGGATCCCAAATAATTCTATCAAGTTGGTCTTGCAAGCCTCCATTTTCTCACACTCCTTTCTGAATCTGTCTCCCTTTATCAGGAGATTCTTTCTCTTCCTACCCACCTAGGAATGTGGAGTCATCTCCATTCAAGCTTTCCTACTGGAACAACTCCTGCCCTCAGTCTTACCTGGTTCCACTCAAGTCTGCCCCATTCAACTACACCTGCCCTGAGCTCTCTCTCCTCGGGGCCTGGTACCTTCCAGGCCCAGTTATTTACGGCCACAATGATAAACTTCTCCAAGGGTAGTGAGGCCCTCAGTACATGCCCAAGAAGTGGCGTCTCACTTTGCAACCAGAGGGGAGAGGAGCATTTTGGAAAATAATTCATCCAAAGAGACCAAAATGTGGTCCATTTACAATGGCTCAGCCACTGGAGGCGGGGACGAATCATGAGTATAGCACACTGTCTACTGCCCAGACTTGGCCCCCAGCCCAGGCCTCATGACTGAATGCTTAGCAGTAAGGATAAGAAGTAAAAATTAACCACCAACAGAGAACCAGAGATTTTTCTCTGACTATTTCAGCACAGAAAGGCACTGGCCTGATATGACATCACTGGAAGGTTGGGAGAAGGGCGCAAGATGGGGGCCAAGTCCATCTCCCATACTTCTGGCAGCAACACCAGCAAAATCCAGATCTCGCTTCATGCGATGGTGCCCTTGATGGAGGACATGACAGCATCACAGAGCATCCCTGATCTCCTGAGTGCCGACAGCTTCATCGGCAGGAGGCAGCCAGGCTGCGTGGAGATACCTGATGTCTTGCATCCCCAGTGGGGCAGAAAGAAACCATCATATGGCAGCGGAGGCCTTGGAGGGGTGTCAGAGAAAGCTGAAAGGACTTGTTTGAGAGTATGTGTGACTGGGGACACCCAGAATTCACTGGGGAGGCAGAAGTGAGTCGTTGAATGAGGCCAGAAGATCCAGTGTTTTACAGAAGGTATTACACAGAAACAATGTTTTGTACTTTAAGGTTAACCCATTTTCACCCCCAGGTGTGGTCTGAGGACAGCTGTCTCAAAGTGCTCCACGGGTGATGTTGGTTAAGTGATTACTCTTTCCAGGAAATGTTTGCATTTTAAAAGGGGCTTTTTGTAGACAATACCCTACCCTTTGTAAATCAACACTTCCCCTGACTGTTTAGTGAAGTCATGGGCTAATGTACCTCCACCTGAGCTCAATACTCTGCTTGTCCAGTTCTCCCAAGGCAGGAGGCCACTGCATGTGATGAGGTGGCTCTGGATTAGAAGGTAATATCTGAAGTATTTAAAGTTAAGTTTCCAGTCCCTGAGCCCCTAATCCCAAACTCATCTTTCCACTTCACTATGAAAACATTTTCATTTGGTCTTAAAAAGTACTATAATAAATAAATGCTATTAAAATAATGCTATTAGGGAGGTATAAAAAGTGACATTCAGCCATTTAATTCTAAGCTCAGAAAAATGAAAGGTCACTCTTCGGCCTGATATTTTTGTAACATTCTCATTATTAATGTACGTACCTACGTAATATAATATGATGAGCAGAGATCTGTTCAGTTTCACCAAACATGGAAATAAAAAAGTGATTTCCGTGACATCCTTACATATCCACACTAAGTGACTAGGCATCAGTAGCAAACAGTTTTAAGAGGCAAACCTAAGTGTCCAATAAATACTTAATTGGAAGGTTCTTCAGAGGTCGTCCAAATCAGACCTAACATTTTAAAGAGAAAACTGAGGGCAAGGTAAGCAATACCTTTTGTTCCAGGCCACCCAGCAAGTTCCTGGCCAAGCCTGATCTAGAACCTGTGTCTCTCCACCACTCAAAGTGAATGCCTTCCCTTCTGGGTAAGGGTCTGGAGATTAAGTGGAAGCTTGTTCCCCATTTTCTCCAGAATCTCAGTTACAGGGCAGCAGTCAATCTCCATTTTTACTCTTTATATATTGTGGTCCCTCCAAACAACCATGCCCAAACCTCCAGCATAAATGTGGCATCATGTAAAGGGGTGTCCCATTATATATTCTCCATTATCATATTATTCCCAGAAACACCTAACCCCGCTCAAAATCCATCCTATCTGCTGTGGTCTTAAATGTTTGTTACAAACACTCCCTGCATCCTTGCCTAAAGCATGCCCACACAAGTGCACGCACACACACATACACACATGCACAAAACATACGCTGTCTTTTCATTGAGTGAGAATGCCAATTACACAACCCTTCAGGGAACCGACCTTGCCCCACAGTGCCAAGAATGACAAGGAGTCTGTGAAGATAAAAAATGAACTCCCTCTGCTCACTATGGGACACTCAGTCACAGCTTAGGCACCTCCCTTTGAATAGCTAGACATCTGGGTGTCATTTGAGATGGCGGCTGTAGCTGCCCTTTGGTATTAATATGATCTTTTTTGTTGTTGTGGCTAAGGCCATGCGTAGGAACCAATCACGGACTTATTCTCCTTCTGACATTGTTTGTGGTCAGCCAAGAATAAATGTTCTGCCTCCTCTGAACTTGCAAGCAGTTAGAGAAGCAAATGTATCACATTCCCAGGTCTGGAACAGCTGAAGACAAGGGCCATTTTACATGGCAGACCCTCAGTTTAAGAAGAACCGTTAAACTGATCCACTCAAAGAGATCTGAGAATCGCTAGGATGTGAAGCCAAGGTCCCTCTGTTATCCAGGTGGTGAAAAATCAGTTTCTAATTCCCTTCTGTGACTGTACTTTTGCAAACAGATGCTATACTGAGATGACTGTGCTTGCAGCAGTGGAAGAAAAGGAAAATATCAGAGGAAGCTGATACATGAAGTGGACAACTCATACCAAAGACATGAATTGTATTTCACTACAGTATATTCTTTCTGTAAAGGGTGACAAATCTTGAGATGTGGAACCCCGAAAGGGCAAAAGACTATTTGCAAATTTGACAAGCTGGAGAGTAATAAGTCTTGTGTGTACAGAGCAACGACAGACATCATCTGTGTACATTATCATATCACAACCCTTGCTGCATGTTCCTCTGATATACCTCCACCCTGCCCATCAGATTTCTCATTTACAACCTCAGCTCCTTCCAAAAACCAATGACATAGCCACAAGCCAGCAAGAGCCAGTCCTTTGAAACCTCTGCACATATTCCAGAGGGTAACATACCCCCCCAACTCTTCCTATCCTCATTGATGGGAACTGTGGGTCTGTTTCTGAAACCACTGAGTAAGAAGCATTCAAAGGAATCAATGAAAAACCATACCATTAGCCTGATGCTAAGGAACAAGACACTAGGCATCGAAAAAATACTTAATATCCAAGTTCAATTCCAGATCAAGCAAGCCAGAAATCTCTGAGTGTGCAGTTCAGGTATTGGTATCTAAAAAAAAAAAAAAATTCTCTCCAGGTGACTTTAAAGCATAGACAGAGTTGAGGACCACGGGCTTAGCAAAATACAGAACCCTGAGGGCTGTTGCCCCCTAGGTAATATTATACCATTCCAAAATCCATGACCTTTCAGATTGAAATGTAAAATACTTCAAGTAGCATGAAACCTGGTGTGGCAATTTTTAAATATGGCCCCAAGTTCTTTAACACATCTCCCACTGAGAAGTAGGGTGTATGTCCTCACCTCTTGAATATGAGTGGATCTTTGACTGCTTCATTTTGGAAAGTATAGCAGAAGTGATGCTGTCTCAGTTCTGGGGCTACATCACAAAAGGCAGTGCAATTTCCCGTTTGTAGGCTGGGAGATTCATCTTGGAGCCCTGAGCCACCACGTAAGTCCAACCGACCTGAACGACTGTGCTATGAGGAAGACGAAGCACATAAGGGAGCCACATCTTCCTGATACACTAGCTGAGTTTCCAGCCACCATCGGCGTCAACTGAACAACTGAGAGACTGACAGACGACTTAAAAGTTCCGGGACTTGAAAACATCCATATAAATAAGTGTGTTGGAGTGCTGTCTCTGAATTTGTCCATCAAATATTCATTTTCCAGTTTTCCCTCCAAATCTCAGACCACTCTTGCTTTAAGCAGTCAATGAACTGATAAGTATCAGAAACTATAATATGTATAAAATATATATATTTAGTTTTTCTTGTTTTGAATAGATGTTACATTTGAATTGAAAAAGGTAAACAAAATACTCAGAAAATGCTAGGAAAAGGTCTGTAACATAAAACTGTCTAACTTCAAAGAAACAACCAATGTTATTTTGAAATATCAGACAAATGAACAGACTTTAATCATTGGAATATTGATCTAGAAGGCTGAACAGGGGTCCGCAAAAAAATGTGTATCTATGCCCTAATCCCTGGAACCTGTGAATGCTACCTTATTTGGAAAAAGTGTCTCAGAAGTCGTAATTAAGACTCTTGAGATGAGGTCATCCTAAATTATATACCGATGGGACCTAAATCCAATGACAAGTATCCTTATAAGAGGCAAACAGGGGAGATTAAATAGACAGAAGAAGAAGAGGCAATGTGACCAGCCAGGCAGAGATGTGAGTGAGGAACCCACAGATACGTCAAGGATTGCTTACGACCACCAACCTCAGAAGCTGGAAGAGGCAAGGAAAAGACTCCCCAGAGCACCAGAGGGAGTGAGGCCCTGCCAACAGCCAGCTTTTAGACTTTCAGCCTCCAGAATTGTGAGAGAATAAACCTCTGCTTTACCCACCAGTTCGTGTTAAACAGTTACAATAGTCACAGGAAATTAATAGAGTTGAAGAAAATTTTTTCTTCATCTAATTTTCTACTTTCACATAAGTGTAAAATTTAACAAATCACAATTTTACTTTTTATACTTATCTCCTTATGCTTCTACCTACAAGAGAGATTTCAGTTCAAAATATCTGGATTATTAACGTGTCAAATTTTTATTACTATTTTTCTTTATGTTTAATGTTTCCCGCACTTTTTTTTTTTTTTTGTCTTTTTAATGTATGACCTAGCAGTGATTTTTAGGCTGTATCTATCATCAATCTTAATAGAGCACAGATGAAGCACTTGACTAAGTGTTCTCATTTTTGCAGTTTGTTTAAATATTAAATGTTAAATATATTTGGGAGGTGAGCATGGAGCACATGGTACAGAAATAAGAAGAAGAATGATAGCCTTGGAATCAAGTATACTGTTTGTAGGGAAATGTCTGTAGACGTGCTTTAAAGAAAGTTGGCAAATTCCAATAACGAGACATCCTACAAAATAACTTACCAGGACTCCTCCACACTGTCGAGGTCATCAAAAATGAGGAAAGTCTGAGAAATTGTCACAGCCAAGAGGAGCCTAAGGAGACACAAGGACTCAATGTAATGCTGTTATCCTGGAACAGAAAAAAGGACAGTGTACAATAATCTCGGAAATCTGAATCAAGTAATGACTTGAGTTCAGAATAATATATCGATATTAGTTCACTAACTTTAACCAACGTACTGTGCAAAATATAAAGATGTTAATGAACAGGTGGAAACTGCGTGCCAGATACATGGATTCTGTCCTATCTCTTCAATTTTTCTGTAACTTTAAAACTATTCTTAACATTTGTTAAACACACACACACAGGGCTGTCTCTATCAACATTTCATATTCTAAGTAAAAAACTAAGGTTGAAGGAAGTGAAACATTTAATACAAATCAGCAATGTTGAGGAAATTTTCTCGACTGTTTCCCAGAACGCTAGTCCACATTGCAGTTACTTAATAAGACTAATTACCGACGACGTTCTGAAAAGGGGACACCACAAATAAACTTTCCTGGACTTGCAAAGAAAGAAAAAACAGCTGGTCCTGCCTGCAAACTAGTTACCAGGGCTAACTGGCGTGCCATCTGCTCGCGGCATGGAGTGGTAACCATGGTTCACGTGTCACACCAGCGTTCGTGTGAGGAAGTCTGCCCCAACAAGCCCGGACAACTCCGCTTCCGCGCAGGTTGCTGGGCGGAGGGGGTGGCGGCAGCAGCATCCAGGCTGTGTATATCGTTTTTCCAAACTCCATCTGCTTTGCCCTCCCCTGACTGTGCCCGCGGTCTCCCCGCGCGGCAAGCCGAGGGGACGGGAGCGGGTCTTTTTCGCATAACAAAAGGGCCCTCCTTCCCGTCCTCCTCCTCCTCCTCCTCCTCCCGCCGCCCCGCGCCGCCCCGCACCGCCCCCACCTTGGCTTCCCGCGGCCGCCCGGGCCCGCGTCCCCGGCAGGAATAGGCTCCCGGGCCCGAGGTTTCCAGGTACCCGGAAGGGGGAGGGGGCCGAGGCGGCAACAATTGGGCGGGTGAGGGCGAAACGCGCGCCCAGGAGCGCCAAGACTCCGAGGGGCGGCGAGCCCGGGCCGTGCCGCCGCGCGATTGGCCGGGGCCGCCCCGCCGGCCGCCGCTGATTGGTGGATTCTCAAATTCGGTCTCAAGGCGCCAGAGGAGGTGTTTTAGCGGGGACTGCGATCCGGGACTGCAGTCGCGCTCGGCGGGTCGGAGCGCTGGCGCTTCCCGGACGCCGCGGGGTCCCCGCCAGCGCAGGGCACTCGGAGCGGGGAACTGAGCGCCTCGCTTTCCCCGCCAGATGTCTCCGCCCGGCTGCTGATCACCTCTCCCAGCTGATCCCGCGCCGGTGTGGGATCGTGGAGGTCCCGGTGGAGGCAGGAAGCCTCCTTTGCAAAGCGGGAGTAAGTAGCGTGCGGCCCCAGCACCGGCGAGGAGGCGGGAATTGGGGGGAAAGGGCACCCTCCCGCCCCGGCTGCCAGCCTGCCACCCGTCCCCTCCCCGACTGGCGGGGAATCGAGGCTTTTCTGCCTCGGGACCCGGCGCGCGTGGGGTGTCTTGGCTCCAGCTCTCCCTCCAGCCGGGCAGTAGAGAGAACTTGCCGTTCTTCGGGATTTGGGGGTTTCACTGCAAGAGTTTATCCTTGGGGTCTGCTGGGAGGCCTGGGAAGGGGCTGCGCTAAGCGCTGGGTGGGTTTGGTCTAGCGATCAGATTTCCTTTCCCCCTGATTCAAAACCCCCTCAAAGCCGAATTCCTCCTAGTTCTTTGCGCCAAAATTAACTGACCTAGGAGACCCTGTACTTTCTGGCAGATTTGTCCTACACCTTCTTGACTTGGAATTTAATTTTGTCCTACTGCTTTTCATTAAAAAATTACTATTTTTGTCGAAGCTTTTTTTCTTCCCAAGTTTTCAGTAATTAATAAGCACACTTTAAGTGTTTGTGTTTGTTCATGTGCGTTTTAGAGAGCTAGGGCAGATACAAGCCTGGAAATTCCCAGGATGAGTTAGGGAGGGGAAGTTCATGTTCATGAGCGAGTAGTAGATATTTCTGTTGAAAGAGAAAATATCCAATTGTAAAATCATTTTCCCATATAATTATGCATTACAGATGGAGGTGAATTGTTTAACACTACACGATCTGATCAACCCCAGGCAGTCCAGACTAGATTTTGCAATTGAAGATGGGGAAAATGCACAAAAGGTAAGTGGACTTAAATACCTTAAGTCCTGTCATATTCAGGATGGTGATATCTATTTCAATTAAGTTTTCCAATGTGCCACTTGTATTTGTATTAATAATTAATTTTGGTGAACCTTATGAAACTATACTTTTTTTTCTAACGGAAGAGGCATCCAACTGTTGTTGAATTTCTCAGTCATTGTGCAGTGGAAAGAGGCTACATTGGATGTAATGTTGAAACCAATTTATATGAATCAAAAATATGCTGGACACTGCAATCAAAAGTTTGTAATACTCGTAGTGTTTGTAGTTTGTAATACAGCCACTCATAGTTGTCAGGAGTAGAGCTAGCTAATGCTGGGCAGAAATGTAAAGCCTCAGTTCCCAAGAAAACAGACTCTTTTACTATAAAAGCGGGATTATTAAAGTGCAGTGAAATGTTCTTTGTACCAATGAACCAGCTCTTAGAGGCTGCTCCATTCTCCCAAGAGCATGACCACTGCCTTCCATATAGGGAGAGAAAGCGGCTGAGCCCACCAACAGACACTTTGAATATTGTACAGTGCTACTGCTGGTTTTGCACTGAGCGCTCCCTTGAGGTTTTACACGCCTTGTGATTAGTAAGACAGTGGTGGTGTCTTGAAGAAACATTACAGAGTCAACCAGCCATAGTGATACGTAAGCGTCACCACCATACCCACATGGGCACAATGCTCGCGCCAGCCAGCGCCCTGCTGAAAAGGTCCAAGAGCTTGTTAGTAGAGAACATCTAAGCATTTCTAGGCAGAGGCAAGTAGATATGACAAACCTGGATTGAGAAACTGACTGTCTGTCTGAGCATAGCAGCTTCCTTAGGCACTGAATTTCTCTAGGTTCCTGGGCTTAATTCTGGGCTTACCATCCAACTGCCTGGTTGCGAGGCACCTGTTATATGGGCCTTTGAAGATTACTTGGCAACCATTAATTTTGGATAGGTGTGAAATTGTATGCTTTTTCATGTAGGGTTTTTTTTCCCCCTAGCATTCAATTTTTTATTTTTTTAGGAAAAGAAGTATACCAAAACGTTATCATTTTAAAGAGGACTTTTAAAGACTTCCCTATGCCACATGAGGGTGGCAATGTCCAGACTTTATATATTCAGAGTATTTTGTCTTTGGGAATTTCAGAGCAGAACTTTTTGTTTTCCTTTATAATTTGGGTGGGACAGCCTTGAAAGAATGGGTATACTTTTATATATAGGGCAAGTTTGTGTCCACCTCTTTTTTTCCAGGTCAATGACTTTTTAGCAGGTGCCTTCAACAAGGGTACTTCTCCTGCTCTGGTTAGCCCAGTGAGTGCTGTGCGCAGTTGAGTTTTTGTATTTTAGTGGGTACAGAGAAAACGGCTCTCATAGAGACTGGGAAAATGGTTAAAATGCCTGAAATAGAATACTTAAGCAGGGATTATTTCAGAGGTAGCCAGGGAAGAGAACAGTGTTCCTCACTAGGAGGGGCTTTTGCCTCTCTTTCCACGTTGTTGTGAAGTAAAGGAAGGGGGCTATCTAGGGATGGTGAGAGTGTGGAATTTGGAGTCAGAGAGATCTAGGTTTAATCTCCTGTTCTACCATTTATTAGCTATGTAACCTCGAATAAATAATATTTATTCAGTCTTTCAACAAATATTTATGTTCCAGGTGCTGGGAGTGTACACTGGTCTAATAAGTCTCCTAGCCTCTCTAAGCCTATTTTTTTCCTTCCATAAATTGGAAGTCATAAATAGCTCCTCCTGCTTGGGTGTCTGCAAAGCACCCAGCAACACATACTGCTCACAGCTTACTCAGTTGAACTGACAGCCCAAAGATGAATATGATGCAGGCCTGGCCCTTTGTTACCTGATAGACTTTCGGGGAGTCAGATGTAAAGCTTACCAACTACACTATGATTTAGTAAGTACTGCAGTAGGAATAGAACAGTGTCCCGGCAGAACAGAGAAGTAAGGAGGAAATGCATGGGGGGTCTAGAGAGAGTTGGCAAGCTTCACAGAGATGGTAATATCTGGGCTCAAGATGTTCAACCTACAAGGAAACAGGAGAGAGCAAAATGGACATTGGAGGCAGAGGAATCAACATGAAGTGTGGACGTTCAAGACATGTTCAAAGTTTCCAGAGTGGCCAGAAGTCTGTGGTGCTTCTGGAAACCCTCTGGGGGGGTGGGGGGTGCCTGGAACCATGTCCTGTAAGTTAGCTGGTGTTTAGAGAACTTATCTTTCTGGACTGTCTACACATTGGTCAAGTTCTGTAGGTACTATATTAAGCATGCAGCTTCCTGCCACTTGCAGAGAAACTTCTCTTTAAAACAAAGGAGTTTTCAACTTCATTACCCAATCTTACCGCACCCAGTTGTCAGATTATAAGCAAGACTCTCCTCTTAAGATGTCTATAGCGCATTTAAGAATGATATAAGTAGGAAAAGGGTGGTTGGGGATGAAGAGGTGAACAATAAGCCTGAGCTGTCGGGAAGGGCTTGTGAAGGAGATAACGCCTGAGCTAGGGCTTAAAGGAATGACTGCTGGGACTTGGGCAAGTGGAGAGGAAGGGAACTAGTAAAGAAGTAGAAATGAGGTTGGGACAACGTCTAGACATGGTGGGCATGGGTTTTCTTTAAAGGCCATTCATCTTTGCGGAGTGGTGAAGAAAGATGGTTAAGTTCAGACTTGAAGCATATAGTTGTACCTGTGTGATCACAGGTAAATAAATATGTGAAAGAGGCCGTTGGTGGTGGCCAGATTTGGGGATTCATGGAAGATCCTGGCTAGCAACAGACTTGGGAATTATCAACATACAGGGTGGCTCTAAAGCCTTGTATATGAGTGGGTGAGCTGCCCCAGAGAGCAACAGAGAGGCATGGAGGGCTGAGGTCTGTAAGATTGGAAAAGAGGAACCAGTGAAGGAGGCTGAGAAGGAACAGTCAGAAGTAGGAAGAGAACCAAGAGAGAAAGAGAGTGAGCTCAGAAGGACTGAGAGTTTTATGGAGCAAAGAGCAGTCAACAGTCTTAACCCCTGCAGTGAGGTCAAGTGGGACATTCTGCCATTGATTTGTCAACCGAGAGGTGACTTGTGTCAGAGCAGGCTGTGGTGGTGTGAGGGACCCCTGGAGGACGGGCAGGGGAAAGCCCTCAGGGTGGACTACTCATTTCTAGAAAGTGTGCTCTGGGGAGAAGGAGAGTGGTTAGTCAGTAGCTAGAAGGAGACGCTTCCTGACCTGCCTGTTCAGGTGTGATCCACTGCAGGGCAAGGCTGAAGAAAAGCGAGTGGACTGTTTGGGCAAAATGTGGGACCTGCAGGAGACGGAACTGGAAAAGAGGTCAGCACAGTATCACCAAGGGCCTTGAATAGACTGACGGCTATGTAGTATCTGAGGTGACAAGATCAAAGCTGTATCTAAGACAGAAGCAAGACTAGAACCAAGAGCTTTTAACCACGAAGCCCTTTCTGTGGCTGCTGGCAGCTTACAGCATAGTCCTAATGCTGATATAATTAATAGTAATAATAATGGTCATTTGTATAGCACTCACAGATTACAAACCGCTTCCTCCCTCATTATCTGAGCTGATGCACAGGTTACCTGCCACGGTGTGTTACTTCCATTTGTATACAGGAACCAGAGAAACTGTTTCCTGGGCACCTCTCCAGGCCCTCTCTAACTGAAGGGGTGATTTCCAGGGTGTTGCACTGGATTTCCTCGCAGGCAGATCTGATGGGGAGTTTGGCATGTGGGAGGTTTAGTTAGGAGTACCCTGGGGATCCCTGCCCGTTGAAGGGAAGGGAAGGCAGCAGAATTGGAGGGAGAGTCAGAGCTGCAGAAGTCTCAGTGGAAGTCTGCATTTACCTTGTGGGGAGATCTGGGATGACCCCTCGGAATAGTCCTGAGTCTGAGTCTGGGCGGGGGGGCTGGGCTTTTTACACGTCTGTGCTGCTTCCCCTAGCAGTTGAGGACAGTATCAGCCTCTCGGGAAGGGGCATCATCCGGCTGAGTCAGCCCTCTTCGGCCAAAGCATGAAGACGTGTACTGTTGGCCTTCCTTCCGGCAGCTGGGGGAATGAGTCAATCATTCCTGAAGAGAGCCAGGTGCATTCCAGTGTCCACCACACGGCTGGGCAGCCTTGCGGGAAAGCCTTATAGATACTTCCAACCTGAACCCCTTAGTTTATAGATCCAGAAACGTCAGCCCAGACAGAATGAACAATTTGCCCAGTACCAAAAAGATATAGAGCTGAGACCAAAACCAGGTTTCCGAATGCTCATTTGAATCCCCTTTCCACTGCCTTCTACAGTGTCAGGATAGCAGGATAGACAGATAGATGGAGCAGGATGTGATTAGATTACAGCTGACTTTCTGCCCACCTGAGATCTCAGAAAACAATTTGCTTGGCACTTTTTTTCTTTTGATGTAGAGGTGTGATACAGTCATAAACCTACCACATGACCTAATTCCCCTCCTACTTTAAGTGTTACTTAGATTGTAGTGAAAATATATCAAAGCGGTGGGGGAGGGTATAGCTCAGTGGCAGAGCACATGCCTAGCATGCATGAGGTCCTAGGATCAATCCCCAGTACTTCCATTAAAAATTTTAAATATATATATTTATTTATTTATCAAAGTGCTAGAGGAAATAATCCATCTGAATTGCTCCTCTAGGGGAAAAAGTGGGAGCTCATTGTTCCTGGGAGGACAGGTACCACGGAGGCAGTAGAGAAGGGTGAATCTCTGCATCTTCTTAAACCTGGGCCACACACTCTACCATGGGAATATCGTTTGGAATAGATAATCAAGGCACAGTATTCCTTAAGACCCTGTGAGGGACAAGGCATTGTGCCAAAATTTGTGAGGGATGAGAGCTGTGGAACTCACTCCCTGACCTCCAGAAGTGCACAGTCTCTTAACAAGACAAGACACACGCCCAGGAAGTGAAATAGTGATATGATGTGCTATGTTATGTTAGCTCCGAGTGCCAGGATGGATGGTAATAAAGAAGGGGAAGGGGGGAAGAGAACAGCTAAGTTTTATTGAGTGCTCACTGTATGCCAGGAACTCTTCTCATAACTCTTGAGGCTGGTGTTTTTATGAATTTCATTTTCAGTGGAGAGAATTAAAGCACAGTGCGGAGGAAGAAATTGTCCGCGCTCGCCCTGCGGCTAAGAAGCGGAGGCAGGTGAGCTGGCCCTCATGGCCTTCGTGCAGAGCTGCCTCGGCCCGCTGGGTACCTTTTGTTGGAACTGCGAGAAAGCTAACTTCCAATTCACACCCAGGACAAGCTTCTTGCTAGATGCAGAATTTCAGAAACTTCTGCTATCAGCTGTTTCTTGCATACCAATTGCTATTTTTTTTAAGTTTCAATGTCATTTCTTACTGACGCATAGAGTCCGTTTACAATGTTGTGTCAATTTCTGGTGTACAACATAATGTTTCAGGCATACATGTACAAACATATATTCCTTTTCATATTCTTTTTCATTATAGGTTATTACAAGATACCGAATATAGTTCCCTGTGCTATACAGTATGAACTTGTTGTTTATGTATTATATGTGTTAGTTAGCATCTGCAAATCTCGAACTCCTGATTTATCCCTTCCCACCCTCTTTCCCCCTTGGTGACTATGAGTTTCTTTTCTATGCCTGTGAGTCTGTTTCTGTTTTGTAAATTAGTTCATCTGTGTCTTTTTTTAATTTTTTTTTTTTAGATTCCACATATGAGTGATATCATATAGTATTTTTCTACCAATGACTTTTATACTTAATGAGGTTGCATATGACCTGAGGCAAGGCACCCTCCGTGGGCCTCAGTTTCTTTTTTTTTTTTTTTTTTTTTTGGTGGGAGGAGGTAATTAGGTTTATTCATTTATTTATTTTTAGAGGAAGTACTGGGGATTGAACCTAGGACCTCATGCATGCTAAGCATGCGCTCTATCACTTGAGCTAAATCCTCCTGTACCTCAGTTTCTTCATCTGTAGGCTAGAAAAATAATTGGATGAAGAGTTAATAGGTGTAAAATACACAGAACAGGTACTATGTGTAGCACATGGTCAACACTCAGTACTTCCTCTTGTAGAAGACTTCATCAGAGTTGCACACTCGCAGGGACTTAAGAGACGTGAGCAGCTGCACTGCCCCAGGCGAGATGCCTACAGCTGCAGTGGCATGAGAAATTGTCACCCCCCAAATCTCCACTCCCTCCCTATTACGCCAGGACAGAACCTCACCGTGGCTGGCTGGCAGCTTTGGATCCACAAAACAAGAGTCAGCCTGCTAACACAAACTCCAGTTTCTCCCAAACAGTTCTTTTTCCCTCTTCACATCTTGCTCATTTGTAGGAAAG
The DNA here is from genome assembly GCF_036321535.1 of Camelus dromedarius. Lineage (NCBI taxonomy): Eukaryota > Metazoa > Chordata > Mammalia > Artiodactyla > Camelidae > Camelus > Camelus dromedarius. The sequence goes on along the minus strand of NC_087446.1, from coordinate 17,807,020 downwards.
TACTTGTTTTAAACCACTGCTCAGCCAAAATCCAAGCATGCATAAGCTGTAGAGTGATACTATGTGTGCAGGAAAGGGAGTGACAAATATTTAACTCATCCACCTTCATAATTATGTAAGGCACTATTGCCTGGAGGTGAACTTAACTTTGGGAAGAGCAGAAGCTTTCTGGTTTTAAATGGCAAAAACTCATTTAAGGGGAAAGAAATTTGTTTTAGTAATTTAGTCATTCCAAATGTAAAGTCTGTATACTCAGTCCTTTTGGCTTAATGGATTAATGGACCCATCGTTAACTTTTCCTTACAATTATCTGAGACAGTCTACTCAAAGGGTGGTCAGGGGCAGGTGCTAGTCCACGAACTATTACCAAGCAGCAAAAAATTAAGAACAGGATTTGAGAGTTTAGCACTTAGAAACCTCTACAGAAATTTGACCTTCCCCCTGTGACATCTAAGCCTGCGATCAGTGGTCTCTTCTTGTCGAACAAGCTGTAGGTCAGGGTGAATGGCAAACTCAAGTTGAAAGTCACATGTGATTGGAGTTGCATGAGCCCTAGGAAGTAAGATCATGTATCAGTCTGTGGGAGTTTAGAAATAAAAAACCCTGGTCCTTCACCATGGATAGTTTGAGCAGCACTGCTCTGGGGGAGTGACATCCAACAGCTAGTTGGTTTGAAATCTGGCTTTTTGTTGGATACTCTTCCATTCATTGGTCCTGCTAATTCCTATATTAGCACTGGTGAACCTTGAACAAAAGCTTAATTGCTCTTCACTAGTTAGTGCAAACCTGTAAATAGCGCTTTAAAAAATACGTCACTCAGAAGCAATATGGACTCAATCCACATTTGCCCTTATTGTCATCCCCGACTAGTACAAGCATGCACCACGGACAGATATCCTCGTGACTTCTTTCACAGAGATGCCATGAAAAATATGTTTCAAAGGAGTAGCACATCATAATTGTTTTCTCATTGGAGCCACGCTTTGATTCCCACGAATCCTTCTATTTTCATGAGTCCTATCCTGATATTTTTTCAGCCCTGAACATATGGTCTGTTTGTATTTTCACGTCTTAGTGAGTGATGGGAACAAAGTGTACTCTTAGCTGATACCTGCCCTTCCTCGTTTTTGCTAAAAGGTCTTTTTATTTAAATAGGAAAACATATTTGTGGATCGCTCAAGGATGGCCCCCAAGACGCCAATAAAAAATGAACCAATTGACTTATCGAAGCAAAAGATCTTCACTCCAGAAAGAAATCCCATTACCCCAGTTAAGCTCGTGGACCGACAGCAGGCGGAACCGTGGACGCCCACAGCTAACCTGAAGATACTCATCAGTGCTGCCAGCCCGGACATCAGAGACCGAGAGAAGAAAAAGGGGCTGTTCAGGCCCATTGAGAACAAGGACGATGTGTTTACAGACTCCCTGCAGGTAAAGAGGCTGTGCTCCTAAGGCTGTTCATAGAATTTTAACATTTTTAGTTGACTATTAAAAACTCATACAATTCTCAACTTTTTGGTTACTATTGAGTCAAAAGCAGTACTCGACTTAATCTTTTTATTTATTTACAAGTGAAATGGAATTCTCATCCTCTGTTTCATTTTTCATAATGAATGCTCTCTTTTCTTCCATGTTGATACTCTCTTGACCAGCATACATTTTTAAATGATACATTTTTTTAAGCAATGATATTTAATAATTTTGATGTAACGAAAAATTTGGATTTTTTTAACTCTGCCATGAATTATAATTCTTGCTCCAATTTTAAGGGTAATAGTAACCTACAGATTTTTGAGTTGGGAAATTTTGTGATTCTCAAGTATGTTCAGTTCATTGGTTTGGGGCTTTATGGTTAAGTCATCTTTAAATTAGCTGTCCTGTAGGGAACCAGGCCTACTGAATAAGTAGCATATCTATACTTTTTTGTTTAAAAAATCAGTGGTCAATAATTTTCACTCCCCCATCGAACTCTTTCCCAGACTTGCTAACAAAAGTCACTCACAGATCAGAGTGTTGTCTCCCATTTTTTTCTCCTCTTGGCAGATTTTTTAAGCTATAAAAATGACCAAAATGAAGGAATTGGGAAGGAAGATTTAAAAAGTCCCAAATTACAACTTGAAATCAATAGAACAAAATGAACTGAATCTTCTACACACTTCATTGTGGTGATAGAACCAACAGACTCTTTCATGTAACTAAATACAAATCATAGTTTTAAGAGTAGTTCCTATGTGCTTAAAGCCAAAAATATTTCAGTTTGTCTTTTAAGTCTGGACTGTTCTTTGGCTTTTTGTCCATTTTATATTTGATGTGGAATGCATAAGGGGGCTTTGTTTCAGAGGCCCTGGGTTTAAATCACTACCCAGGTGAGTGGGGGGAATCACTGAAGGTCTCTGCACCTCAGTTTACTTATCTGGAAAAAGGGGTCGTGGTACCTGCCCTAGTTCCATGAGGGCAATAAGAATTACATAACATTAAGTATGCTTTTTGCATCAAAGGTATATAAATATTAGTTGTTTTTTTCACTTTCTTGACAAAATAACAAAGTGAATATCACGCAATAGGAATTGTTAGTGACTTCTTTCACGAGAGAACACTGTTGGTATCTTACTTTAATAGAACTAGTTGTTTATTTGCCCCTAAAACAAGTAAATTGTTGTTTTTCTACCCTAGATTTATTGGGAGATTTTTAACTGATCAGTCATTAGAATTGTTCCCTGTGACTGGGAAGTAAATGCCTAAAATTTGAGTGGCTTTAAAACAATGTTTTAATATCTTTTTTAAATGAATTCTTCATTACCTTTTGCTGGACTGGTCATATAAAATCTACTTATGTATGTAATATCTTTAATACTCTTGAATTTGCCCCCCAACCCAAAAACCAGAGTAATACTCAATTTATATTTACTTCTCCCACAAGGTAACCTCTCCACAATGTGTATTTATTATTTCATTGCCTACTACAATTTCCATTTTGTATAAGAGACTTAAGCATCCACAGATTGTGATGTCAATGGCAGGGGTGGTCCTGGAACCAATTTCTTGTGGATACTAAGGGATGACCATAGTATGTACTCTTCTGGGACTTGCCTTTTCAATCAACACACACCTTTAAGATGCATCTGTGTTCTTGCATGTAGCTATAGTTTTCTCATTTTCATTGCTGTATGATATTCTATTACATGAATATACCACGACTTTTTTATCCATTTTCCAGTTTGTAGCCATTTGGGTTGTTTCCAGTTTGGACTAAGAAGAACTACAGTTGTGTTGAAGCTATTGAGATAATCATGTTGCTTTTCTCCTTGAATATGTTCATGGAAAAATCTTTTACTTTCCTGGGGCTTGAATTGAGCTTTTTTTAAAAGTGGGCTAGTAAGACAAGGGTACTAGTTTAATGTACTTAGAATAAGAAAGAAAAAGGAATAATAAGATTTAGCCGCCCTTGTTCAGTTCCATCCACCCTTGGTCCATTGTGAAAAATAAGATTTTGGTGACACTGCAGACTGGTACATCTCAGACTTCCATGTTAAGAGGACTTAACGCAGGATCTTAGGAAAAGATAGGCTCTGATACACCTGGTCTGAGATGAAGCCTGAGGTTTTACATCTCTTAACGTGCTCCCAGTGGTGCTGATCTCCAGTGTAATGAACACACTAGGAGCACAGGTGTAACAGCCTACAAATGACCGCATTGTTCATTCATTTTTTAATTTAACCCCTAGACTCGGCCTCAGATTGCCAAAGAGGAAAGGTTCAGTTCAGAGAAAGCAGTAGGTAAAATGTTAAGAAAATTGGATTAGGAAATGTATTTTTACCGGGATCTAGGACAGTACAGATGGGGATACTGCCCTCAACTCGCCAGTACCACCCACCGCAGTTTCTCCACTGGGATGTTAACAGTGACATCTCCCCCCTCCCTTCTGTCTGCTTTCTGTAGCTTGATGTCCTTGGGGACAGTGCTGTGGACGAATTTGAAAAGCAAAGGCCAAGCAGGAAACAGAAAAGCTTAGGACTCCTGTGCCAGAAGTTTCTAGCTCGCTATCCAAGTTATCCACTGTCAACTGAGAAAACTACCATCTCCTTAGATGAAGTTGCTGTCAGTCTCGGTATGTATCACCAGATCCCCTGGAGGCCTGTCTCCAGTTACAGCGGGAAACCGATTTCCTCTGGCAGGCCAAAGTCTCCAGATCGCCTCCTCTATTAAGTAAAGAGGGGCCCCCCTAAAAGAGTCAGGACAGAGGAGCAGGTAGAGCTTTCTTCTGTTATCATAATGTTTCTCATCATTATGCACAGAATTCCAGGGAGCCTCTACGCCTGGAGGTCAGACAAAAGTTTGGTTTTCCTAACCTTGAAATTTTTTTTTACAAAAGACTCACATTACAATTGAATATCTAGTATCTTAATTCCACCCTATTTAAATAGACTAAAAAGACATTTAGAAATATCCTGCATTTTTTAAAAGCAAGATAGAGTTCAGAACTGGTGTTATTTCTGTTATAAAGCAAGGGCATTATATTTGAAGCCCTCCACTGTGATATTCACAGCAAGTCTGCCAAACTAGAAAGAGCACATCTGGATATAACTCAGACAACTAAGCCTTATAACAAAGAGGAATACGTGGATTCACATGGATTCACATGGCGTGGGTGGGTGGAATGAGCAAGGGTGTCCAGGCTATAAATACGTATACAGCTGATTCAGAACAGAGACCCCTGGTGGACACGGACTGCAATTGGTTTCAGGATGAACATACTGTTGACAATCAGTAAATAAGGAGAAATCATGATGATTTCAAGGTGACAGTGTCCCCTTAAGAAACAAGGAGGGTTTACATAAAGGGGGAAAAAAGTCTCGAAGAAATCAGCCCAATAGGCTTTGTGATAGATTACGTTTTTAGTTTGTTTATTAGTTCTGTATCTTCCCATAGCCCAGAGAATGTGACTCAGTAGATGACTGTCAACCTGAATTATTCAAACTGATGGCTAAAAAGATTTTATTTGCTGGAAATTGAAATAATGAGGATCTAATGTATTATGATAGGAAGACCACAGGCTGGACTTCGGGTCAGAGAGAGCTGGATTTGAAGCCCAGCTATCTAACTTATAAGCTTTAAAAAGTTATTAATCTTTTCTCATCCAGACCATAGGGACTATAGCACCTACCGTACAGAAACTTAGCAAAACTGGGGACAATGTCCGTAACGTGCCCGACTCAGGGCCTGTCATGGGTAACTCTTCTGCTATGTGGCATGGTTTCTGCTCAGCTTTTATTAGAGGCACCCTCCCCCATCCCCATCCTGTCAACCTCTACAGCTAGGAAGAGGGAGCAGAGGGCTTGGACGGGGGAGCCGTTTTGGAACCCAGAAGTAGAATACAGCATTTTGTCATCGGTGGCAATGAAACAAGAAGGGGAAGCGAGCCAGCTGGACAGAGGCTTGGTATAGACACAGTGGAGGCACAGCGTCCTGGAAACTAGCCTTAAGAGGATGAAGGTGAAACATCAGATCATATAATCTTTCTCATTGGGGTTTATGAAGCCAACTTCCTGCATATACGCAGCCTTCATCAAGAGGCCTTGCACTGATGTCAGTGCAGAAGACAGAAGATGAGATGCGGGAAGGCTACATTACAGGTCCCTGGGAGGGCAGGAGCCTATTCTCATATGGGCTGTAGATCCCCGCATTATAACCGCCCAGGGCAGAACTCCAAGGATTTTTGCAGCAGCTTCCTATCTCATGATTACCCAGAAATGCCAGATGAACCTGCCATCTCTCTTCATGTAAGATCAAAAAACAAGCTATTTCAGGGGTGACTATCTCAGGATTAAGTCTGAACTCCCTGCTACATTTCAGGTCACAAGCTATAAGCCACATTTTAACCATGGCTGTGCAGAGCATTCAAATTGCACGTTTTCCAGCTTCTGGTCTCATGTAGATTTGATACTGATATTGTAGGTAAGAAGTTCAAAGAACTGGGAGTGACTTTAGTAAGTGGAAAATTACACAACCTAGGAAACTTATTGGGCTGAGATGTTCTTGGTAAGTTCAGTCGGGGCACAAGGGAAGCATGGTAACAAAGGCTCGTAGGTATAACTAACGCCATAACTAGGACTAACAGGATTGTGCTGAATACAAAAGAAAAAGAAGGCTGAATGCCAGGGAAAACCTTCCTGAGCAGGCAAGCCCCAGAGTAACCTACAGGTCACGAGACCTGTGAAATGGAACTTTTTAGTGCACCCAGCAGGTGGATGGTTATACTCAGTATGGTTATACTCAGTCCGGGTTGCAAAGGTGAGTGAGTGACTATTCAGGCCAATAGCTACACAGTGGCTGCTGCCAGCGCCGCCTACTAAACACCCATTGTGCATATCAGGCATCATCTTACTCTCCAAGTGGTCTGAATCTTCCTTTATTGCTTATCTGTTATTTCTTCCTTTCTTGGGGTGTCCAGCCACTAGATGGAGACTCAACAGCTTGTATCAAATACAAAATAGCACAACAGCCAGGCAGATGGCTGGCCCTGGGGTGTCTCAGTTGCATTCACATGACATCTCTAATGGGAAGGTTTATAGAATGTTACGCTCTAAACAAGACGTGTTAATATATGAAAACAGACTGGAATAAGGAACCAGGCGGATCTGGACAAGGGGCCGCTGACTGCTCCTGCCAGCACCTTCCAGCCGGCATTTGGCACCGCAAAAGCCTGAGCTTTTGAGGGTGAAGAGCCTTTCACGGTCATGAGCCGAAATGTCCTGATGGACTGCAAAATGCCCCTTCATGCATGTGACAGAACCTCCTCTCAGCTCCACAGTTTTCACTGTAATTTGGTCTATTTCTCATGTTAAATCTTTGAAGGGCCAAGAGCTGCCCTGATTATATAACAGCTCCTGGCAAATGAAGAGAAAGGAGGCATTTTTGTAGCTGGGCCAGTTTTCTGGGAGATGCCTGGAGGCTTCTGTTACAGATACTTAGACAAGAGCAAAAGGAGCCAGTGGGTTCCAAAAGCCTACAGGCCAGCCTGTTGCATAACAGGATGAGACACAGATGGGAGACCTTAAAAATCTGCTTCTACCGTCACCTCTTCTGTTAGTAGGGATTTTAGGTGTCCAATACCACGCAGGAAGTATCTAAAAATAATACACAAACAGTAGATAAATTAACACCTATCGTGAACCCTTATAAGTGTACGGTCACATGTAATCCTCATCACTTTATGAGATAAATACTAAGGCACCGAATGATTAAAGAACTTCGCAGGCTCACCCAACTGCTCAGGGATAATGCAGGAATTCAAATCCAGGCAGTCTGACCCTGAAGCCCCTACACTTAACCACTGTAAATATTTTTAGTAAATTAAATGGACTGCTCACAATCCTAGCTATTTGGGGAACGTTGGGAAAGTGGATAGGGAATTGATGAACTTGACGGTCGGCCTGTGCTAGTTTCTCCGCGCTTTACCGGTGGGCTGTTTGGTGGGATGTGGTGGACGGGAGCCCAAGGTGACTTGTCAGTAGCTGTGATGAGCAGGGGGAGACTCGTCTGTGGCTCCAGCCCTGGAAATAGCTTCCTCCAGCAACTTGAGAAGCGGGTGCCCAAGCTCTTGACTCCTGAGTTTCCAGGGCAAAATCAGAAACAGTATTTACTATCTGTTTTCCTCACTGGCCATTAAGAGAATTAACAAGGTAATTTTTTTCACATCATTCAAACTCCAGGAAAGGCTAGGATTGTCCAATAACAAGATAACAGTTACTGGGCACAGTTTTAGATATAATTCCTGTGTAATTAGGAATACACGTCAGAATCAACCGTCCAGCATTCATCAGGCACTCATTCCTGTGATGTGTGTTGCTCAGTCCAGTCAGCTTTAGCACGCTGAAATGTTTATGTGGTTTGCCCAACGGATCCAAAGAAGAGTTGCCCTACTATTTATGTAATAGAGATGGACCTATCACTCATCTCAGGGTGGATGTTTATCCCAATCCTATCGAGAGTTGAATCCCAAGAAGGAAAAAGAAACACAATTTTTGTTGGCTTGCATTCTTACAGGGTGAATTTGTTGAGCATTCAGATGTGCTGGGCAAAGGATCCTACAAAATCGTTCACAGACAAGGCTTAGGCCCTCGAGAAACGTGGACTCAGACATGTTCATTGGCATGATGATGGCTGGCTTCTGTTTCTCAAACAGGCGTTGAAAGGAGGCGCATTTATGACATTGTCAACGTGCTGGAGTCTCTGCGTCTGGTCAGCCGGGTGGCCAAGAACCAGTATGGCTGGCACGGCCGGCACAGCCTGCCACGCACCCTGCGGGACCTCCAAAGACTAGGAGAGGAGCAGAAGTATGAAGAGCAGATGGCCCACCTCCAGCAGAAAGAGCTAGACCTGATGGATTATAAATTTGGAGAACAGAAGAAAGACGGCTGTCCAGACTCCCAAGACCATCAGTTACTGGACTTCTCTGAACCGGACTATCCCTCCTGTAAGTCCACTGTAGCCACCAGAGTAACGGCAGAGGGGGTGATGGTCTCTTCCGAGAGATTCCCTGGTGAGGGGGGAAGGGCCAGACCGACAACCCCGGAGGGAGGGGTCCTCTCATTCTGTCTGCTGAGGACAGGGAGGCGGACGGCTTCGCGCCTGGGCTGCCCGCACGACCTCACTCAAAGCCCGTCTGGTGGCAGTTCACTTGGTACTGGGTGTGTGTGGACTGTCAGTCACCAACAGAGTTCCCAGGTCAGATTGACAGCCCCGTGCTGATGCCTACTTGTGGGCCTTTCGGGAAAATTTACTTGGAAAGAATGTGTCTTTTCCCAGGGTTCTATTTTTAAAATTATGTATTGGAGTAGATGACTTAGAGAAGAACCCCATTAGCACAAAATGCTGATTAGAAAGATAGCCAACCTGCTTTCACTGGAGCAGATTTTTGTTTTTCGTTTATATCACATTGCTCTTCCCCTCTCAGCTCAGTCATGCTGTTTCTCCTTCAACCTCTGATCTTCATTCTCCCCCTGCTCCTCATTGCTAAGATGATAAAGAGCAAGTATCCCCCACATTTCACGTGCAAATGTTAAGAAACAGGAGAGGAATAGCTGGCTTGGTTTCCACTCCATTGACGGCCTTTTAATTCCACCCCGTGAACCGGCTCTCCTAATAACCAGAGGAGACAGTCGTCTACCAGGGATGGTTTGCCATCTGTGGCAACACACGTCTCGTCCGTGTCTCCTATTTCCTTATTGTTTATTTCTTCGCTTATTTCTGAAAAGCAGTGGAAGAGGTGGGCACTACTAGGTAGATAGACTCGGGTGCATTCTAGCTTTTGTGGGCTCAGAGAAACCAAATTGGGGTCCTTGCCTTGGAGGGAACAGTTGATGTTCTGGAAAAAGTTCCTGATCCCTACCCTACCCTTTTATCCTTCAACTTTAATCTTTTCCAAAAGTTGCTTCAGGAAAACTATCTCATCGATTCAAGTCTAAGAAGTATGAGTATAAGGCATTTCAGGACATATACCTACTATCAAGTAATTTTATGACCCACAAGAAAATCCGTCTTCTTTCTTTCTGAACCATCCTTTTGGGATGTTTGTCCAGTAGGCTTCTGCTGATCCCTGAAACAAGAGTCACCTTTCTGCCTGCTGGTAGAGTTAGGTGGTTCTGGCAAATGTTAAGAACAGTCTTTCTTGGGGTAAATTACATGTTTGATGCTTTGATTTCATTCCCTTTGTAGCATCTGCAAACAGTAGAAAGGACAAATCTCTTAGAATCATGAGCCAGAAGTTTGTCATGCTCTTCCTAGTCTCCAAAACGAAGATTGTTACTCTTGATGTGGCTGCCAAAATACTGATAGAGGAAAGCCAAGATACGCCGGACCACAGTAAATTTAAAAGTAAGCATCTTCACCTAAATCCATTTATCCGCACAGCAAGGGTGGAATTTCCCAGTTCGCTATTTTCTGCCTCTGAGATTGAAAAAATTACTTTTTTTTGAGAAGTGCACTCCTTCCTACCTTCACAAGGGTTCCTGGAGCTGTGACAGGTAAGGCAGTCACATACTAGGATTCCTGTGAAAGTTTTGTGCGACGCCATTTCCTTGGCAGAGTGGATGGTGGATGCAGAACAGCGTCCCACGCACGCAGGTCAGGGAGGGTGTGCGAGGCTTTGCATTTCTCGTTAGTGTCACTGCATCCAAGACGGAATGTCTGAGTTTTCTTTCCCTTTTTTCCCTGCCCCCTGCATTCTCTTCTGATGGGTGGACATGAAAGTTGTCTACAGGTAAGAACCAGAGGAATGCGCAGGGTAGGGTAGGGGTGGTGGGTCGCGGTTGCCGGACAAGGAGACTGCAAGTTTCATTCACACCCAGTGCATCTTCCTTTTCCATCAAGCCTGGGTCCTGAGCCAGGGGCCCTTGGCTGCTGGTAGCTCTTTCAAGCCCTGGGAAACCATCAGCTCAACATTCTCTAGCCTTTTTTTTGTTAGTTTCCAGCTAGCAGTGTAGCTGCTCTGTGGGAGAAATGACTGGGTAAAATCCAGCTGTATCAGGATTGGAAAAAATATTGCATGTGGGGTGAATGCTTCATGTTTCTGGATGAGACTCAAAGCCTTTTGCTTGATCTTAGCCCTGAGTTCAAGTTGGTATCCTACCTGTAAATTGATTTCTTGAATAGAAATTACTCTGTGGGTACCATCATGCCCATTTAATGTGTGACCAAACCTCTGGATTTCTCCTCCAATACATGCATGTTCAAATGTCTCTCCCCAAACATTTCAGGCTCAGGGAGTGCCCATCCCATCCCTTCCCCACTGGATGGTCCGAACACCAGGATTAAGGGGAAGGCGCTGTCTGTCTTTAGCACAGTCCTACCTTGTAACCTTGAGCCCTAGACAGACTGTGTGCCCAGCAGTGCAGCCTTGCAGGAAGCTCTGGGGAATCCCTGTCATTTTCACAGCCCAGCTGCCTGGAGAAGCTGGTGCCATCTCCTCCTGCTGGGAGAAACTCAGAGCGGCTTCTGACGTGCCACAGATCAGAAAGATATTTCCTAAGCCTTTAATTACAGCCCATTTCCCTCCCTCGGTGTTTTTGCAATCACAGCCTTCCCTGCGTGTCACCAGGTGCCTCTTGCAAGAAGTGTGAAGTTGTGGAAATGGAAGGACACACTGACCTTCCCTCAGTAGTGTCATCAGACACATAAATCCCTGGTGATTTCACGCCAGATCCATTGGTTTCCTCATCCGACACCCCTGCTTCCTGCTGGAGGTTTATGTGGTGGCTGAGAAAAGTGACCCGTCACAGAAACTAAAACGTAATGGTGTCGCGGACCGATCGATGTATAGTGTGACCACAATTGTTTTTGTGTCTTCAAGCAAAGGTACGACGCCTCTATGACATAGCCAACGTTCTGACCAGCTTGGCTCTGATAAAGAAAGTGCACGTAACAGAAGAGCGAGGCCGTAAACCCGCCTTCAAGTGGATCGGACCTGTGGACTTCAGCTCCAGCGGTAAGGCATGGCTTTGCTTGGGACCATTTTGTTTATAATCCCCAGGTCCTTTTCCACGTCACACATCTATACTACACAGTGAGTCTGATCTTCCCCTTCACTTCCCATCACCCACGTCACATCCAACATTAGACTCATGACATCACTCTTGGAACAACGAGACTTAGTCTGCAAATGCTTACGCTGGTCCAGTCACATACAGTAGGAAGGGAAATCCTGAGAGCTTAGAACCTGGCAGTTTCTGTAACTACTAAATCATAGCTCTTTCGCATTTTTTATTTTATTCCAAAGTTCCTGGAAGTTTGGGACTGAGGATTAAACATGACACTTCGGATGAACTCTGGTTGTTTCTGCATTAGCAGAATAAAACATTGTTTTTCCTTGAAATTCCAGGTAATGTAAAAATTATACCAGTTAGCATCACAAAACTAACATGTGGTAAGAGGGCGTCTAAATATAGTGTGGCCGTAATGAGCACCTTTTTGCGATTTATTTAAAAGGTTGCAAATGTCATAATTTCACAAAGCCAGAGCAAACAGGGTATTATCTCCTGCTTCTTTCACAGGTAATATGTGAGCAGTTGGGACTGAATCCTTCTGCTGCCGACTGCTTTACATATAGCTATGCTGCCTGGAAAAAAAGCCATTAAAGTGATTTTTAAATTACCCTTCCAATTTTAGTCTTAGTAGTATAAATTCCTGCCACTTAACCCAGGCTTATAAAAGATACAGTTCTCCACCTCGCTTGTAACACATTATTCACTTAGGATCTAGATGAAACCACTAATAACCAAGTGTAATTAATTCAACCCAGCAGGTACTTACTGCATGGACTATGTGTGATTACTATGCAGACATACTTGGTTTTATTGCACTTTGCAGATAATGAGTTTTTTACAAACTGAACATTTTGGCAACCCTGTGTTGTCAGATTACGCTTAGCGTTTTTTTTTTAGCAATAAAGTGTTTTTAAGGTATGTGCATTGTTTGTTTAGATACAATGCTATTGCACACTACAATACAGTGTAAACATAACGTTTATATGTACTGGGAAACCAAAAAATTCGTGCAACTCGCTTCATTGCAGTGGTCTGGAACCAAACCTGCAATCTCTCTGAGGTCTGCCTATTCTCATGCCGTGAGAGATTCAAAGATGGCACACATTTGAAAATCAGAGAACTACTGAACACTGCACATGGTAGTACTGACTCTGTAGAAGTTCAGAGAAGAAATGGGTTAAGTGCTGATGGACTATTACGTTTTGGAGGAATGGGGAGGTTTTTGGTGGAAGGAACAGATACCTGAGAACATATCTGGTTTGTGTTGGAGAAAACAGCCACCCTGATTTAAGTGGAGGGCATAGGATAGGAATAATGAGAAATAAAATGTGATCACTTGGGACCACATTTTGGAAGTCCTCAAAAATTAAGCCCAGGAATTTGTAGCAGATGTAACAGGCACAAGCCACGAGGGGTCTTTAGATAAAAAGACTGAAAAAGAGGAGGAATTCAAAGGTGGTGGTATCGTCAAGGAGAATAAGATAATCAGAGGAATGAGCTGGCGTTGAGGAGCCATAACCAGTCTTTGGAAGAAGACGTTGTTCCACTGTCTTAAATCTTGCATTCTTTCTGACAAAGAATCTGTTGTTATCCTGTTCTTCTATATGTAATGTGTCTTTTTTCTCTGGTTACTTTCAATATTTTCTTTAAGACTGATTTTTAAAAAGCAATTTGATTATGTTAGCCTTGTTACAGTTTTCTTAATCTCATTTACTTGGTTTTGTTGAGCTTCTTGGATCTATGGATTTAAAATTTTCATCAGATTTGGCAAATCTTCAGTCATTATTTCTTCTGTCCCCTCCTGTCCTTTGGAGACCCTGGTTGCTTGGCTGCTTGACGTGGTCGCACAGCTCACTGACGTTTTGTTCATTTGTCTCTTTTTCTCTTAATGTATCCTTCTGGATAGGGTTTATTGCTCTTTCTTCAAGTTCACAATTTTTTTTTTTTGCAGCCATGAATTTTTTCCCTAATCTGCCATGAATTTCATCCACTGTGTTTTTCCATCTCCAACATTGTAGTTTTTATTGCTAGAAGTTTGACCTGAGTCTTTAGTTATGATGTCTTGACCTAACACGTTCAGTTTGTTGAATGTATAGAAGGTACTTATAACATCTATTTGAATGTGTGCTTGTCTACTAATTCTGTCATCTGTGTGTTACTTTTGGGTCCACTTAAGTTGATTTTTTTACTCCTCGTCATGGTTATATTTCCCTGCTTCTTTGTGTGTAAGGTAATCTTTAATTGTATGCCGGACACTGCGAATTATAAATTGTTAGGTGCTAGATAATTCTCTTTTCCTAAAAATGTTCTTGAGCTTTGTTCTGGGATGCAACAAAGTTCCTTGGAAACAGGTCTTGCTTTTAAGCTTTTGCAGGCAGGATGCTATCATACTTAGCCTTGAGTACATTGTCTCCCCTACTGAGGCAACACCCTTTTCAGCGTTCTAACCAGTGACCCGTGAGTTATGACATTTTTCCACTCTGACTGTCGGCAGTAGGCACTATTCTCAGCCCTGTATGAGCTGCAGACACTTTCCTCCTCCTCCTTGTGAGGGCTCCTTCCCTGGCCTTGGGCCGTGTCCTCACATGCATGAGTACTCCACTGAATACAGTCAGCCCTCCACATCTGTGGGTTCCACATATGGGGACTCAGCCCACCATGGATCAAAAATATTCAGTTCAGAAAATTTCAGATAGTTCCAAAAAGCATAAGTTAAATTTGCTGCACACCAGCAACTATTTACATAACATTTACATTGTATTAGTTATTGTAAATAATCTAGAGATGTTTTAGAGGATGTACATAGATAACATGAAAATACTGTGCCATTTTATATAAGGATCTTGAGCATCTGCAGATTTTGGTACCCATGGGGGGACCTGAAACCAATCTGCTGTGTATCAAGGGACAACTGTACTCAAGGGGGAGACCCTCTGCAGACATCCAGCGTGCTTTCTGTGTGACTGCTCTTTGGTATTGCGCCCTGCAAACTCTAGCTGCCTTGGCTTTCCTGGACTCCCAGCTCCTGCCTCAACTTATGAAGACTTCTAGGTTCTGCCTAGGTCTCCCTCTCTGTCCCCTAACCTGAAAACATTTTCTAGGCAGGAAGCCGGGGCAATCACAGAGCTCTCCTCGTTTGATTCCTGTCTCTGAGGGATCCCTGTCCTTCAGGTCTTGGTGTCCAGTGTCCTGAGAGCCATTGCTTTATATATTTTGTCCAGTATTTTATTTGTTTCAGGAAAGAGGCTAAATACGATCCCTATCACTGTCTTGACCCATTTTCTTCTTTTTGATTCTATACGTTCCAATTTTCCAAACAGAGCAGTTGTTAGGTTTTTTTGTTATAAGGAAAAGAAAACCATAAAGGTGATTTTCTTTTTCAATTTTTCTGTATTTTAGAAAGTGTAAGTCTAGCTAGCTAGGCCTTTCATGCTTTGAACTTAGGGGAAAAAATAGCACAGATGAGCAGGGTAGGAATAACTATCTGAGTAATGGGGACTATTTCTCTATTAGAAATATAGACCTGGTTCTATATACGAATTTCTGTCCTAATTTCACACAGGCTCGTTTAGGCATAAAATGGGCCTCCAAGGCCCAGCCTCCTATTATCCTCATTGTTTCACATGAGGTTTCTGCTGACTTTATTCCTTTGGTCACTTAGCTCAGCCTCCTACTGCATAACAAAGAAATATTAAACCATAATAATAGAAAATAGAGATTCTTACTCTCATCGCCCTAGAGCTGCAGTGTAAGAGGCTGATCTCAATTAATGTGAAAATCTCTACATATGCACGTTGGGCTGAGTATGGCTGGGTTTTTCCTTTGATATCTCTGCCCAGTGAAAGCATCTGAAATGTCAGGTCCATTCTAATTTGGGTTGAAGAACATCTTGTTCTACTTTTGTCGAAGTTTAGATAATTTTAGAATATGTACGGATGCAATTTACTTTAAAGTCACCCATTCCACTTTAAAAAAAAAATTAGTACCTCAAAAGAAATTGGGGTTTGAGACAAGGCTTATAAAATTCCTTTGATTTGTCTTAGTTTTTAATGTATATGGTAGATCCCCTACAATTATAGGTTCTCAAAGCCATATCTGAAAAAGGCTAAAATTACCCTGAATTATAGGTATATAACAACACTACCAATTCTCTTATTTATTTAGATGAAGAACTAGTGGATGTTTCTGCGTCCGTCCTACCAGAATTGAAAAGAGAAACATATGGCCACATTCAGTTCTGTGCAAAACAGAAGCTCGCTCGGCATGGTTCTTTTAACTCAGTTCAGGCTTCTGAGAAGATCCAGAGGAAAGTGAACTCAGAGCCCAGCAGCCCTTACAGAGAAAAACAAGGTACCTGCCTCTACTCAATCCATGGAACCCATCAGTCACTATGTAACTGCAGCCCTCTCCATGCACTGGCATTTTGAAATGAGCTGACTCTAGACTCTGCCTGTTTTGTTATTGTTTTTTGGGTTTTTTTTTCACTTACCTAAAGTGAAATGATTTGGGACGGGTAAAAGAGTTGGTGACTTCACGGGGTGTAAACATGGCCCCATGCCTGAAATTGATCATAGTCGGCCTTGAGGGTTGAAGATCAATTGGTTTGCCATCGTTGGCCTGTCTGATGCATCTCAGAAATTCATCAGACATACAAAGCAATACTTGTTTTGTTTTGTTTTCTTACTCATTCTTGATGAGACCTGAATTCACCATGAAGAGCTAGCTTCTGGGCGTGTCTCTCTTTGAATCAAAACCAGAATGGAGCTGAGGTAGTCTTATAATCCCTCAGCTGTGAATAATGAACCCCGCTGTGTATAACTGGTGTGGTTAAGTCCCTTGCTGTATTTGTCAGACTTTCATTTGCCTTTTTAGGACCAGGGGGCTACTCCTTAGAGATTGGAAGTCTGGCAGCTGTCTACAGGCAGAAAATAGGAGATAAGTCACAGTAAGTAGTCTTTTTAAAACACCAAGTGTGCTTTTTTCTATTTCCTAGTCTTAACTTTGACTAAATTGAAATGCCACCCATCAAAAAGTAAAATGTAGTGGTCTTGCCCAAGTCGGCCGTTTGTTTATAAAGAATTTTGTAAGTTCCCCCCTTATGCTCCACACTGTGCAGAATTTGGCATCAGGGACACAAAAGTATGAAAAATGTATCCCCTAGGCAATGAAAGCTTACAAGGAAAAAATAAGAAGACAAATACACTGAGGAAAGGCAGTTCACTGATGTGACGCTGAGAAATGGTGCATCATAGTCCCACGAAGCGCTTTGTCATCCTCGTAGCTAACTTTGTTTATGAACTACCAGGCACTGTTCCGAAAGTTCTACATGTATCTCATCTAATCATAACAGCCTTTTGAGGTTGGCCCTCTTGTCCTCATTTTACAGAGAGGAAACTGAAACCCAGAGAGGTTAAGTAACTGGCCCAAAGTCACAATGCTCATCAGTGACAGACTGAGATTTAAACCTAGGCTGTCTGAGTCACATTTGGGGTTTGATTTTGAAGGAAATCAAATTATCAGAGGAAGTGCTAAAGAGAACAGGAGAGGTTTATAATGACAGATGTGGGAAGAAGCAGGTTGTTGGGTCAGGGAGTATGTGGGAAATTGGCTGGCAAGTTTAGCCATAAAGATTTGTCCAAATAGGATAGTGCAAGGAAATAGTTATAAGAAGAGCTTGGGGTGTTGGGGGTAAGTAGGTCAAGCTGGCAAAAGGCTTTGAAAGCCAGGGAAGGGGGGGTAGGGTATAGCTCAAGTGGTAGAGCGCATGCTTAGCATGCACGAGGTCCTGGGTTCGATCCCCAGTACTTCCTCTGAATAAAAATAAATAAGTAAACCTAATTACCTCCCCCTCATAAAACAAAGAAACAAACGAACAAACAAAGCAAAACATGAAAGCCAGGAAGAAGAGTTTGGATTTTTCAGACGCACGGTAGAGAGCTATCATAGGTTCACTGGAGGAGACTGTGGCTACTTTAAGCAGGTGGAATTGGAAGTCGAGAAGGGCTCCCAGATCAGGAGATCACAGAACATTCACAGTCTAAGCCATGTCCACTGAAGATGGAAAGAGATGAGGATCAGCGTAAGACTCACCGAAGTAGAAAGAGGCATCACCAAGAGCCCCTGGGTCTCAGGTGATGGTGATCTTATTGGTGGAGACGGGGAGGTTGAAGGTGAAGGGCCAGAGGGCAGGGGGTGGGCGCTACAGTCAGTGCGGGCACGTGGTTTCACAGAGCTGAGTGACGGCGCCTACTCATCCAGGGAGCCTGTGGTTGGAGAGATTTACTCATCTCTGCAGGCCCGTGCACTCCATTTACTCCCCACAGTGAGGGGACGAAACTGTGGGTAAAATTGCTCTCAGTGATTCCATCACAAAGGTTGAGAGAGATCCCTGACCTCTTTACTGATTCTCAAAGGACTCTTAAAGGATTTTCCTCATCAATTCCAGAAATATACTAAAAATAGAAACATGTTCTCTAGTATTTGGAAACGTTTCTATATAAAAGGCCCAGACATTGTTTATCTTGTATATTGATGGGACTTAATTTTGAACATGTGCTACATACAAATTCTGTAGTAATACAGAGCAGAATGGGACAGAATGACAGAAAATAATTTTGTGGATAAATTGATTTCCTCACGCACTGCCCACTTCATTTATCTCACAGTGGAGTTGAGACAAACTATATGTGTCCTTTAAATTGAAGTTTGGTCCAGTCTGTTATGAGCCAGGGCCTCTCACGGCGGCTGGGTGACCTTCTGTAGGTTGAGTAGCCTCGGAGCTTCAGTTTTCCTCCCAGCTGGGGGGAGCAAGCGTTATCATAATAATTACGTAAAATCACTGCAATATTATGCCAGTCATTATAGCATCTCTGTGCCTGGGAAGGGGTGCCTGCTGGGTGACATGACAATGGTTGGCTGTGGAAGGGACCGAGGAGGAGCCAGTATTAGCCCGCATCTGAGATACCCCTACCCCATCCCTAACCACCCATTCAGATGGCATGGTCGCCTCCCTCTGGGATTGGCTAACAGATGCTCAGGAGTGTGCTTTACTGTCGGCCTGAGCTGTCTGCTCTCACCCCTGCCTTGGTACATCTCTAGGAAAGCAGAGAAGAGTTGGTAGAAGGTGGTAACTTGATGGGGCCCCTTTTGTATCTTTTATTACAGGGGAGAAGCTCTTGCCAGTCAGAGAGTGATGCCTCCATCAAGCTGCCTGGACACCTCCGCTCCTTTCCCCGGCCTCTCTGTTGACTCCGCATACCGTGTTAACCCTCTCGGCCACCAAGTAGTTTCTGTGGCTCCAATGGACATGCAGGCCTTCTCCGCACAGAATGGTGTCAGTGGACAAGGAGGGCTCCCCCTGGCTTCTGCGGCCTCAGATGCGGAGAGCTTGAAGCCGGCCCTGCTGGCCGGCCAGCCCTTGGTGTACGTGCCCTCCCCCTCGCTGTTCATGCTGTGCGGGAGCCTGCAGGAGGGACCGTCCCCGGGGCCGGGGGCAGAGAGAGACAGCAGAGGCCCGGAAGTCACAGTGGCGGAGCAGTCCACCCCACCCTCGGTTCAGAAGCGCCTCGGCGAGGAGAGGAAGCCCCAGGAGGAGGAGGAACCGGCCACGAAGAGACAAAGTAGGGACTGCGAGGACGGCCCCTTCTCCCTCGTCATGTCCAAGGTAGGGGAGCTTGGGCGGATGTGCTCACGGATGTCCATGAGCCCAGACTTCCTCCCTAAGAAACACACACAGGTCGACCAGTACGTCTCAGAAAGCAGAAGCACTGTCGTTACAGCCGTTTGGAGAGGTCGGCAAGGCACACTTCATGGTGCCTAACACAGTCCATGAATTAGGACCCTCCCTCCTCTGTTCCTTTCTCTTGCCGGAATGAATGTTTCTAATTCTGTATATAGCCTGGGGTCACAGAACAGCAGGGAAAGACTATAGTCCAGGACTTGCTTGCTCCAAAAATCCCACCATAAAGTAGTACTGTCATAAAAGTGATTTTTATAAAAGTCACACTTTGCATGAAGTGCTAAAAAATATAAAGACAAACAAAACAGACAAACATAATCCCAGCAGAGAGGCAATCACAGTTAACATGTTTGTATGTTCTTCCCCCGTCTTTATTGCTATACTGTTTTTTTTTTTTAACATGTTGATGACATAGTCATGCTAATCCAGGGAGCACCTCGGTTCCAGAGTCAGGCATGCTGGTGCCATTTGACAGCTCTCGGGTCTGCTCAGAGGGCCCATTTCCCCAACTACGAAATAAAAAGAACAAAAATCTGGCTTTTCTGTGTCTCCGCTTAGTAGCCATTCGGAGGTTAATGAGACATGACCAGTAAAAGTCTCAGAAAGCAGAAGCACTGTCGTTACAGCCATTTGGAGAGGGTCAGCAAGGCACATGGAACTCAGTCCATTAATTAGGACCCTTCCTCCTCTGTTCTTTTCTCTTGCCAGAATGAATTTTTCTAATTTTGTATATAGCCTGGGGTCACAGAACAGAAGGGAACGACTGACTGGTATACCTATATATATATATGTGTCTCAGATAACCAAAACTCCTAAAAGCCTGTAGCATCAAAGCCCTTTATATGGTCTAGCTCAGAAATTTATTTCCCAGTCTTAACACCATGGCCAGTTTTCCATCATCAAAATCTCCATAAAATTTCTATGCCTGAGAATCATAAGCCTGCAGAAGCATATGACATGACACTGACCTTCAGACCATCCCTATAATGTGACAGGAACAAGTGACATATACAAGTCAGGGTGGCGCACAGCTGTGTCTGACCTTTTTGTGTGTGTGTGAGCTATTTTGAGAGAGCTGTTACTGCAATTTCCTGCCAGGATTTTGACTTGCCTTTCTTCTGGCCCCTGGTTGGGTTGTGCATAGAAACCCTCCGATTCCACAGACGTGGCCGCTCCCAAGGCTGTGGGTAACAGGGGATCCGCACCCCACGAAGACATTCACGTGGATGGCCAACTTCCTGCTGCAAAGGAGGTTTCGGGAAAGGCTACCGCACCCTGCCTCATTTCTTCTGAGTGGGGAAATACTTCAAGAAATACAGAGATCGAAAAGCCTGTGAAAGAAAACGAAAGCGCCAAAGAGCCGTCTTTGCTGCAGTATCTTTATGTGCAGTCGCCAGCCGGTAAGGGATGTCATCACATCTTCCAGTCCCTGGGGGCGGTCGGGTCATAAAGCGGGTTTTTAAATTTTTGTTCACGTCACCTGACCCAGCTGGTGCACTTAGGAGCTGCTTCTGAGCCATTTCACTCCGGCCCCGTTGCTTTCTCCGTTGATGAAATGTAGTTAGGGGCTGTTTTCACTTTCCCCCATCTCAAGGACAATGAGAAAGTAACTAGGGCGGGGAATTTATTTTTAATGCGTTCAACTTTACTTGGTGGAAAAGCACTACACACTCCAAAGGCGATTCTGTTTTTATCGTTCAGCTGAATCTGGCGTTGGTGCCATTTAACGACAGGAACCTACTGGCCATGTGCGGGTAGCGTGCTGATCTCATAAACACCCGCAAGTGTGACATGTCGTTGTGGTCAAGTGCCAGGTCTGGAGTGAGAGGGCTGGACCTTCAAACCACTCATGATCTGCGTGAACTTAAGTATTCAGCCCTCCTCATTGGTAAAACGAATAATAATAGCGCCTGCTTCATAGGGGTGCTGTGAAAATTGCATTAAATTTAATAAGATAATACATCTGAAGCACTTAGGATAATAGTGCCTGACACCTGGTAAGACTCAGTAAATGCTAAACTTGTTGGAAATAAAACTGAAATATAACAGATACCTAATTTTTAAAATATGCACTATGTACACGGAGTGGCTCTCCATGCAAAGAGACAAGGAGATTTTCTTCAATTCCTTGTTTGCTTCATAGGTTAGGTAGGTATTTGTCATCATTTATCTAGAAAACATCCTTTATTCCTTCAGCAAATATTTTGGGAGGGCTCAATCTAAGAATGATACTCAGTGTTGCGGATACGTTGATTAACAAAAAACAGACTTGGCTTCTTCGGAATGAAAATGACAGCCCAGCACAGGCCATGGACCCTTGGACCATGATGAAGCCTGTGGAATCCTCCTCAGAATGTTTACAAATGCACAGAATTAAATACATAGGATTATACAGGAAGCCATTTATATTGAAATACAGTTAGAAAATGAATTTTTTAAATTATAGTAATAAAAGGATCTGACAGCATGTCCAGTCCTCTCATAACTTCAAAGTTGTGGTGAGCTTAACACTCTCTTAAGAAACCTGCCGTCACTGTAATGTTACATGAATACACCCAGGCCTTTTACTTGTGATAAAGTCAAGGTCCTGTTATGCTGTTGTGATTTGTGGCTGGTGATGTTAACTGAGGGAAATAGAAATTTCAGTTAGAAGTTTGTAAAAAGAAACATTATTTTCCCCATCCAAATTCACTTTCCTCAACTTGGATTCAGTGGAGCTCATATTAATAAACTCCCTCAGGAGACACGCGCATCCACCCAGCTGTCACACAGGTGGATGTGGGATTTCAGTCATGGCCAGTGCTGCAGAGAGTGGTGTAAGGCTGGGAGGGCGCGGAGAGGGCTGGCCTGCCCTGGGCGGGGCGGGGATTTGGTTTATTGTGGGTTCCCGTTGAAAGGACCCTGAAGGATGGAAGCTCGTTGACTTTCACCTTGTTCTGCTTCTGTTTCAGGATTAAATGGCTTCAATGTGCTCTTACCTGGCACTCAGACCCCCCATGCTGTGGGACCACCTTCAGGCCAGCTGCCCCCGCTCGGTGTCCCATGCATGGTCTTACCATCGCCGACACTGGGCCCTTTCCCTGTTCTCTATTCTCCCACGATGCCCGGGCCAGTTTCCTCTGCTCCCAGCGCTCTCCCAAGCACGGGACCTGTGAATTTTGGCTTGCCTGGCCTTGGATCAACAGCTCATCTTCTCATCGGCCCTCCCACCATGGTTAACCCCAAATCGTCGGCACTCCCCTCCGCAGATCCTCAGCTTCACGGTCCGTGCTCACTTAACCTGAGTCCAGTGAT
The DNA here is from genome assembly GCF_036321535.1 of Camelus dromedarius. Lineage (NCBI taxonomy): Eukaryota > Metazoa > Chordata > Mammalia > Artiodactyla > Camelidae > Camelus > Camelus dromedarius. The sequence continues at coordinate 17,784,445 of NC_087446.1, read as the reverse complement.
GTCTAGATCACACAGCGTCATCCAGCCTGAATCCCCCGTTTATGGAGGACATTCGGTCTCTGTGGTAAAATTACAACAGGTGAGCCCTGAAGTTTCATTTCAGTTCAGCACAAGAAGGCACATCACTCCCGGATGAGATTTGCCTGCATTTAATCAGATTTCAGTCAAACAACATAGGACAAGGGCTCTAGGTCAGATTCTGCCAGGCTTCCATTGTAGACCCAGAGTTATCTGCTTGTTTTAAAAGCACTGAGACCTCAGGCGGGAAAGCGTATGCTTTAAAGGCAAAGATAGTTTTAGTTGTCAGTCTGTTTCTTACAATCAGAAGGGACTTACAGCACAGTTCAGGGGGATTTTGGATGAATGCTGAATATTCAGATGATTTCTTCAGGCTTTCATTTGATTAGGTCAGTAAAGGAAACCACCCTGAATTTTAATTGTGCAGCTATAGAAACAATCAAGGGAAACAAAAGTCTTGATACTAGCTCAAAGTATTTTTAGCATCTATCATTTCTTAAAATGTAGTGTTTAAAAGGCCGTGGATATATATCCAGTTTACCTTGATGTGTATGTATGTGTGTGTGTGTACACACTCACATGAAATATTTACAAATGGACATATATAAGTGTATAGAATCAATATAAATTAATCAGCACTATATTTGTTCCCTAAACTCCATCTGTAGTTCAGTCAATAAGCATTTGTTGAATTCTGATTATGTATTAGACATTGTTCAGGAGTAATTACTTTCACTCCCAGAAAAAGTTATGTTATAGCCAAAACTACTTTTGACAAATAATTCAAAGTCTCAAAGATTTGCTAGACATTGAAATAAACATGTTAGTTTTTAAACAAGGCAATTATAACATAAGCTTTTTGATCACCACTTAAGAGCCAGGCACTGATCTAGGCAGTAAAAATATAACAGTAAACAGGATGATACCTGCCCTTTTAGGGCACATTAAGGGAATAAATATATAACATAAGAGGGGGGCAGGTGCTCAATGGTAGTGCACATGTCTAGCATGCGTGAGGTCCTGGCTTTAATCCCCAGTTCCTCCATTAAGAATAAATAAATAAACCTAATTACCTCTCCCCCGAAAAAAATTAAAATTAAAAAAAGTAATAACATGAGAGGATAAATATTAGCAAGTAAACAAAAAGAGCAAAGACACATATACTTACACTTTGCCCAGCATAATCTAAAGCACTTAATAGATATCTCATTTAATTCTTACAGCCCTGTGAAGTTTTATCATCCCATTGTACAATGCAGAAACTGAGGGACAGACTGGTTAAGTAATTTGCCCGAGGTCACACAGCTAGTTTGGCAAAGCCCAGACCCTGGCTCCAGGCGCCAGTGCCACACGTGTACCCTCTTCACGAGGCTGCCTTTCTGTACACAAAATAAGTCAGTTTCCAACTGTGCTAAATGTTTTGAAGGAGATAAATCAGATGAGTGTGACAGAAAAGCAAAGAGGATGGAACACCTGCAGAGGGGTCACAAGGACATAGGTTAAGAAGGGGCTTCCAGTTCAGAGATTGGGAACAATTTGACTTCACTTCTGTTTTTATTTACTTTTTTTTTCCCTCTAATTTCAGTCACCAGTTCCAGTGACCCCCAAGAGCACGCGACGCACACATCGAGAGACGTTTTTCAAGACACCTGGCAGCCTCGGGGACCCCGTCCTTAGGAGAAGAGAAAGGAATCAGTCACGAAACACCAGCTCAGCGCAGAGGAGACTCGAGATACCCAGCAGTGGGGCCGACTGACCTGACGCTTTGCCCGGCGGGGGTGGGACAGAGCCCCCTGAATGTCCTCTGTGTTGCAGGTCACGTCCTAATGCAGAACAGAAACCAGGATGCAAACCACCCGGACTTCAGCACGCATCCTTCCTCTCTCCCACATCACCGCTTCCAATGTTATCTCCCTGTCATCATGAAGCATCTGTTTTCCTGAAAATCATTGTTATTAATCATGCATTTAATACCAGTGCGAGTCCAGACTCTGTGCATGGTGTCACCGTGAAAGCACCAACTGACTTTTGTGGTTTTGATTCAAGATTCACCTTATTGCTGGAAGTCGATCAGAACAACCTCCTGAACCCTTGTGGGTTTTGTAAAGGTGGCAGGGGCAGGGTGCGTCTAGCACTTAACTAGGGTGAGCGTTCTGGGCACATATTTCCCCTCACCGAGTAGATGTGTGGTGAGAGGAGCTTCCTCTCTGCAGTTTAAGAAAGCTACTGCTTCCTTTGGCTTCATCAGGAAGCCAACTTCAGTTGTGAATCCTATGGTATTATTTATTTTGTTCCTGAAATGGGATCGAGTGCAAAAAAGTTTACAACTACAGCAAAAAAAACACATGTGTTTCAGGGTGTGACGACATGAATGTTGATACTTTTTTCCTGTAATTTGCCCTGCACTTATTTTACAACCTAGTAATAATGTGGATAAATGTCTACACATGACCAATGTCAAGACCAAAATACCTGTGAAGGATACACTTTGCTCTAATATAATGAACTGTGCTCACCCTCTCTGGGCATGAGACCACGACGAACTCTAGCAGCCAGATAGCTGCTTCTCATTAACTATGTGAGTGGTGAAGTCTTACTGTTCATTTGTAAAACTCCGACGATGATCAGTTTCCTTCACTACGTGCCCCTGTGGGTTTTTTATTTAAATGTTAACTGTAGAGTATCAGGTATGGGGTGCCTTCTAACAGTTGTTTATTGAATTAATCAGGATGGTAGAAAGGAATTATCTGGAAAATTGGAACCTGGTCGGGACTTCTGGGTAGGATTGTCAAGAGTGACAATGTAGAAAATGCTATAGGGTGATAGGTGACATTTTAATTTTTTTTCTTTTACTTTTTTTCTTCCTGTTCGGAAGGGTAAGAGGGAAGATGGACATGTTATGTTCAGTATCCAAGAGTGGTATTCAAACTAGAGTTATTTTTCAGAGTACTTCTACAAAATAAGAACCAGGAGTGCAGGGGTTCATTGTTCTAGCATGAATACAGTTCTGCAGACTTACGCAATACCCCTCTGTTAAACTGTGTGACTTTAGGGTTTCATGAAGTTGCCAGATTAGATCTTTGTGTCCCTAGATGTACTGCTGTGTTCTTCATTGTCTCTTCAGAGCAAATGGCTTCCTCCCTCCCTCTCTCCCTTCCTGGTTTCCTTCTTTCCTTCACGCTTTCCTTTCTTTATGCCTTTCTCCTTTTTTAAACTTCTTAGATGTGGAATCTCGGTGCAGGATTTTATTTTATTTTTATTTGGGGACCCAATAAAATGTTCTATGAAAGAATGAAAATATTAATTTAAGAGACTCCGGGAGTCTGAGTAAAGTAGCTTTATATTAACTACAGGATAATATTAGCCTTATTACCCCCACAAGGTTTTTTTGAAGACTTGAGGTAGGTAGCCAGATTAAATAAATTTGCTATTATATACAATGTTTATCAACACTAAACTTTTAAAGTTTACAAGATGGTATTTTTTTCTCCCTTTTTCACAGTCTTCTCTAGAGTTAAACAGATAAAAAGTGTGATTCTTATCATCAGCTAATCTAATCTAACTGCATGATAAAGATTACCCTGAAATGATATGATGGGTTCCCGATCAAAACAAAGACATGCCTTTTTCAAGTAGATTATAAGACATGCAGCGTGTAAATCTACACAGGGTATGTGCATTTTAAATGTATCATGCTTAAGCCCTTCCACAAAATATTTTCACTTGAGAGGTCTACATTTAGATGAAAACAGATTGATTTTCTCCTCACTGTCATGGGAAGCCCACCGATTTAACTTCTCTGCTGTCTTTTTTTTTTTTTTTTTTTTTAAACTCGGTTCGCGATATGACCACATAAACCTCAGAGAATTCACAGTTCTTGAGGGGTGTTAAGAGGCAAACCCATAAACGAGACTATGATTCTGCGAGCAATAGAAAACCAAGAACAAATTCCTTTTGTATTCAGTCCTTACTTCTTCATGTGGCTCTGTGATGTGTGAAAATAAAATCGTAATGTAGTGGCTGTTTCCGTCAGGAAAGTCAGTCTGTTTGTTACAGAGCAACTGACGGTACTGGAGCAGTTAAGCTAGATTTGGATATTGGGGTAGTGAAGAAGCCGTGGCAATCTTCAGTCCATTGCTGTACAATTTAGTAAAAGAAAAAGAAAAAAAAAAGATTGTTGGTGATTGTGCTAAGGAAATGCAGCTTTGAGTTAGCACTGAGGGAGGCGTGGGTGCCCCACACCGTCCAGGGTTTTTGAAACCCTTTCATTCTGGTACAAGAGTTGGGGGTGTAACTTTTATACTTGAACCTACCTACCAAGTTTACATTTCTCAATCCCTTTTTGTAAGGTGCTATTTCTGTATTTAAATAATTTTTTCCCCTAATGTAAAGCTGCTTTCTGCTTTATCTTATTGCACTGCTAGTTTTATGTAGGTATTAATTTTATTGCTGCTTACTGCTTTTTTCACATTACTCAGCTCTGCTATTTCTTCTAATGGCTATATTATCTACATAATTTTTCTTTTAGAAGAATTGTTTTTCTTTTAGAAAAGTATTAAGCTTTATAAAATAGCAATAAAAGTTAATTCTTTTCACAAGTGATGTTGGTTGCATTTGTTGGTGGGCTTTCTGTGGGGACCAATTTCAGTAAAACCATTCATAGTTGCAACACAGCTAGCCAAGCCTTCATAAATCCAAGTCAGAATTTTTTTGCTGAGAACTTCCGGTGGTTCCCAAACGCCAAAACTTACTGTATCAGAATCACGTGAGAGCTTGGGAGGGTTGAGAGTTTATGCTATTGAGCTTCAGATTTCTACTGGAGTTAGAATCACTGGAGGTTTGGTGCTTCCAAATGATCCTGATGCGATTCCAACATGAGAATCACAGGTGAATGCAGACCACCACCCTGACTTCCCATCATATCTGCAACGTTAAATGCTTCTCAGTCTAGCAAATGCCCACGTTTAGTTCAAAGCCAGATTCTGCTGTTAACCCTCACTTAAATAAACCTCCAGGCCGACTTAGTCTGACTTTCCTTAGCTCGCTGTTATCTCCAGAGTCAGTCAGATTGCACAGTTGTCAGTCTCCCCTGCTAAATTGTGAAGTGCTGGGGAAGATAACAGCTTTGAAACCCCGGTATCAAGCCCGAAGCTTGAGACTCAGTAAATGAACCCAAAATGATGCATGGAGGCACCATAGGACACCCACCCCCGCCAACAGAGCTTACCCCTTCGCCAGCCTCCAGCGGGCTTTCCGTGGGTACCAGTTTCAGCTAAAAGATGCACAAGCCTTCCTCATTCTGTGACCTCTTTCTCCCATCACATCACTTCTTGTCCCAGTCTTCAGCCTTCATCTTAAGATGTATATAAAATAACCCAAGGTAAATTTGCTGCTGCACATACACCAGGATTAGGATTTTACCAGCAAATATTTAGTGGCATGTTGTAACGGCCCAGCTGTATTGCAGGCATCCACCATTATCTTCTCACACATGCCTGTCTTTGTTGTCTTTTAACGGTGTAAGCGGCACATTGAACAAACAGGAAACAGGACCCATGGGGTAACTGTGAAAGCAACTTGGTTTTGTCTCCCAGTGTCCCTTGAAATCTGGTCAACGAGGGTAACCCACTCACCCTTGTAAAACAGTAGGTCAGGTGCTGTGACCTCCCTGTTACTGTAAATAATAGAAGATCTATAGTCGTTTTAAATTACTAGGACCGTCCTGGTTCATTACGCAGAGTAAGCATGTAAAACTTCTTCCGCTAGGGCTTTCTACAGCCTGGTCACTGCTGATGGCCCTTTGTCTCTTCTCTGCTGGGCGTCTCTCCTCTCGCAGTGTGCTGGCCTAGACTTCTGTGCCCAGCAAGGTCAAAGCAGGGGCGGTGGGAGAGGTGAAGACAGCGGGACATCAATGGTTTAACTGGCACTGTTGTAAGCAGGCTTCCATACAGTGGGACTTGGCAGATGTTGGAGTTGTTTTGTGCGGACAGATCCTCAGAAGCCTCAGCCTGGGGACACTTGCCTGAACTTCCTTGGATGCAAGCAACACATTTCCTCCAGCTGCTCTTCCCCCGCCATCTCTGGTTTTCCTGCCATCCACTCCACATAGCCAGCTGATGGGGCAGGATTTAGAATGGTGCCAGGCTGGCTCTATCTGCCATTAGCCTCCATCCAATGCCCTTTGACTTGATTCTTGGAGAGAAGGCCCAGCCAAACTCACTGTAGCTTCTCCCTTCTCCCTTCTCCCTCCCTGCCACAGCTGCTACCCACCCAGATCCGCCAGCCAGAGTCATTCATGGGAACACGTCTCCAACTGCAGGCGAGAGGTGAGGCAGGCAACACCCCACACCTCCTCTTAGTGGCTCTAGGGGGACAAAGATGAGGAACCACAGCAAAACTGTCCAAAGAATCTCTACCAAGCAACAAGGTCCTACTGTATAGCACAGGGAACTATATTCAATACCTTATAATAGTCTATAATGAAAAAGGTATATATATGTATTTATATAACTGAATCATTATGCCGTACACCAGAAATTAACACATTATAAACTGACTATACTTCAATTAAAAAAAAAATTTCACCAAATCCATTTCTATTTCCATTTTTTCAACCCTTTCAAGGCTCTTTCAAGGCCTTGTGGGTGAAGGAGTTCCATAGTGTGTAACTGGTTTGCAAAAACCTCCTCTGTCCACTTTTTGGAATATTTACTGTAATCCACTGCTGCAGCCAAGCTCACCATTTAACATCCTGTTAAACTAGTTATAAACTTCCACTGTCCAAGATTTGCATTTTCCTAGATGACTGTTATGGCACTTAATATCTCACCCTGCAGAAATTAATTCTGGATAGCTGTTAATTTGGTTTTTTGTATTAAGATCAGTTTGATTAGTTCAATGTCCTTTCTGCCATGAAAATGCTTCTGAAATGAGGAAGTCCTGTTCAAAGCTCAAATATTTTTCTTCTTTTCATTCTCTCGTATTGATGAGTCACTGAAGAAGACACCACCAAATGGTCAGAGATCACATTCTGGTGAAATGGAAGAATTATAATTGTCAAAGTGTCTGTTCTGCCCAAGGCACTGTATCCAAATCTTTGTTGGTAAATAGCACCATGGTAGTCTTCAATTTGGGACCCTCTTCTATACCAGCAGCCAATCTCTCCCCAACTGTGCCCCGAAGAACTAAACTATTGATAGATACTAGGAGTCAAATAAAGGTGGGCAATTATGGTAAAACAAAATTAAACGGTTAACTTTTTTTAACTACAGGATTTGTTAGGGCCTTAAATTTGCGAGAGGAAATACAGTAGATAAACAAATTCTTTAAAATGGGTTTGAGAGAGGGATGCTTTTTTTTTTTTCCTTAGAGCACCTTACAAGAATAAGGTTCAGCAGAAGTTACTTTGAGAAGCAATGAATTAATCTACCACATAACCCTCTAAAACTTTCTTAGTCTTCACTGAAAAGAAAAAGGATATTAGCTTCTTAGAGACCATAGATACTTCATATCTGTAACCACAATGCCTGCTACAAAATGTGCACACAGTAAAAAAACTGGGGGGAGGCACACTGGATGGATGAGTTAACACAACTACCATGGACCTGTGAATCAGCTGGACAACAAGCATGCCGACCCCCGACACAGCTGAAAATTCACATATAACTTAGGGTCCGCCCCTTACACTCAGTTGCTCCGTATTTGAAGTTCCTCTACATCCTGGTTCTGCATCCACATATTCAATTGATCCCAGATTGTGTAGCAGTACTGTAGTGTCTATTATTAAAAAAAGAAAATAATGTGTGTCTAAGTGAATCCACACAGTTCAAGCCTGTGTTGTTCAAGGGTCAACCATACATAATATTTTTAAAAACCCTTAAAGGACTTTCTCACTGCATGATTCTACGTACATAACAGTTATTTAATAAATCATTGTGGTATAGCTTGTTTTTTGTTTTTAGTTTAGACGAATGACCTCCACTGTGCCATCAACACATATAAAAATGGATGGAATTGTGACAATCCTGCTTCTAAACCTCCAGTGAAATTCCAGGCAGCATCTCCCTGACTCTTAGCATCCCTTCCCGTTCCTTTCACAGTCTGGTCCCAACTCACCTCCCCAGCTGTGCTAGATATTGTCTACTGACAGCAGCCTTTTCCATTCCCCTTCTGAGTCCTTCATCACAGGATGTGGAAGCCTGGGAACCACTTTTCCAATTCCCCTGGCTATCAGGTTCTAGATGAGCTTCCGTCAGTTAAATGCACTCATTGGAGATTTGGTATAGAGAAAGGAAGCTAAAGCTCTTCTTCCTCTTCCCCTGGAGCAACTCATGAACAGATCGCAGCAGACTGAGTTTTTGTAGCAGCCATTCTTTATTCTACTGTCTAGTCCAAGACTATGTATCAGTTGTGATATTGGCAGTGGGTTTCACACTGGTCCCAACCATCAGGAAGAAACGGCATCCCCCTCCAACCTGTAGCAGCCGTGGTGACATAACCTAAGCACTTCACAACAACCCCTATTTCTGCTTTCCGTCCCTTCTAGCAATTTTGTAAGCACTTAATTCTCCCTGTTAAAACCACAGTCCCGTTCCTGGGCATATATCCTAAGGGAACCTTAATTCAAAAAAGATACATGCACCCCAATGCTCATAGCAGCAATATTTACAATAGCCCAAACAAGGAAACAACCTAATTGTCCATCAACAAATGACTTGATAAAGAAGCTATGGCATATTTACACAATGGAATACTACTCAGCCATAAAAAAATAAAATAATGCTGTCTGCAGCAACATGGATGGACCTGGAGATTGTCATTCTAAGTGAAGTAAGCCAGAAAGAGAAAGAAAAAGACCACATGATATTACTTATATGTGGAATCTAAAAAAAAAAAAAAAAAAAGACAAATGAACCTATTTATAAAACAAAAACAGACTCACAGACATAGAAAACAAACTTAAAGTTACCAGGGTGGGAAGAGGGTAATAAGGGATAAACTGGGAGTTTGAGATTTGTAGATACTAACTAATATATATAAAATAGATAAACAAGGTCATACCGTATAGCACAGGGAACTATATTCAATATCTTCTAGGTAAAAAAGAATATGAAAATGAATATATGTATATTCATGTATGACTGAAGCATTATGCTGTACACCAGAAATTGACACAACATTGTAAACTGACTATACTTCAATTAAAAAAAATATATATATTTAAAAATAAAACTTCCTATGAGAAATGCCTCTAATTTCAACACAAAGCCCAGCAATCTCACCCCACCATGCCTCCCTCCTTCTCCTCCACCCACTCTGTCAAGCACGCCACTCTCCGGGCTCACATTCTTCATGTTCTTTTCTGCATCTGTGCCTTTGCACCAACCATCCTCTCTTCCCATAATGCCCTCCTCCCAACCCATTTCTCTTACCCTATCAGACTAACTCTATGCATCTTCCAAAATCCAATTTAAATGTCCCTCCCTTGGGAAGAATGAGTTGTTTTCCCCACCACGCTGGGAGATCCTCCAAAGCAGGAACTGAGTTTTTCTCATCTAGTGCCTAGCACTGTGCCCAGTGAGTACATGAATAAATGGTCAACCAAGCTGACCAATACATATTAATGCACCCTAAGTTATCAGGACAGCTGTTGCTTAACATGCAAGGGCAACATGAAAATAGTGAGTACAATAAGCAGTATTTTCTCACCAGAATCAAATTATGCATAGCTCCACCTACCCCACCCAAATCACGCTAATCATTTATTCACTCCATAAACATTTACTGTTACTATGCAAATGGCAGTAGTCTCGGGAGGGGGTGCAGTTTTCTTATCTCTCCCTTCCTTTTTCTTTTTTTAATAATAAGAGAGAATTATAGATATATAGTGCCAAAAGGAACCTTGAAAATGATCATATTCACTCTATTAAACAGAGGGGACATAGAAAGGACATAAGTGACTTGGCCTGGATCACACAGCTACTTAATCACAAAGCCGGACCAGAACACTAGATTCCGAGTAACGCAGTCCAGCACCCTTGTCCTACACAATGCCACTTATCAAGTGAACACAAAATCTTTTAAGGAGTGGTCCATACAAATCTATCCAATTTTCAGGATTTTTTTTAGACCCAGAAACTTGGGTTTGCAAAAAGTTGTGACTTTATTTCCCAGGCAGCCCTCTCTTTGCAAAGCAAGCTGAAATTGTGCAAAGCAATCCTACCATCTGACATGGGTTTTGGGAAATGCAAATGAGATCTCCAGGTAGAGAAATGGAGGTGGGAGGAGGGCATTTTAGGCAGAAGGAATGTCTGGTGCAGAGGCACAGATACATTATTACAATTGTTCTGTGATCTTTAAAATTTTTTATCAAAATATTACAAACTTTTACTGTTGACTATAAATATCTAGAGAAATAATAAAATAATAAAACTAATTTTGACTATGTGATTTGAAATATTATAAACATTGAGAATTAAAGTGTTTTATTTCTTTATAAAAAACTTATGAAGAATAGTTTGAGCACCATTTAGCTTCTCATCCTTAAATTACAAGGAGAACTGACCATTTGTTCTATGTCTTGATGGATTATCACACTCCTTTCTAAGTTTAGATCAGCTTCCAAATTTTATCCTTTGTACTTTCAATTCCATGAAATATCTCCACGAGTTCATTTAACATGATGTTCTTGCAGGCATCACTCTCTCTGGGGACATCTTTATCCTTTTCATCCCAGTCACTCTCCTCACTTACATTGATAAATTCACTTTCATTAAGTTTCTCTAACTGCATATCTAGAGTCTCTCAGACGGTGGTCAATGTCCCCACTCAACTATTTCTTCCTAACTACATTTATATTCAATTCAAATTTCCCCTCTAGGATTGTTGCTTTTTTCCCTTCTTGGCTTCACTTTCATCTTTCTTGGCCAATGCTTTTCTCTAAGTAATTAATTTTATTAGAATATCATGTGCTTGTATCATGGGGAAACACAGAGGAAACTTGGCACATGAACAAGAGACTTTGAAAGAAATGACATGATTGGGCATTGGTCACAACGGGATCTGTTGTTTATGTACTGATTTATGGACTGAAACAGGGAATTTGCACTTTTATGCAACTGCTCACAGTGAATATATCATATCACAGTAATGGAAACTGGAACCATGTTACCGAGGGGCTAATGTTATTTAACTAAACTGTGGTAACTGACACGCCTGCATAACAGAACCATACAAACCAAGGAACTACTTGCATATATTCTGTGATTGAAACTCATTTCTAATTTACTCCTTCATTCAAACCTCTGGCAGAAATTAATCTCAGTTAATTCAGAATAATATCAGTCAATTCAGCGCTCCCTCAACATACACTTCCTGCCACTCTCTGGAAGCAGTACTTTTAATGACAAGTATTTAAAAATGTAATTCAAACAGGCTTAAACAAGAAAGGGCCTTGTTTGCTTATAGCACTAAAGGCACAGAGGTAGGACCATGATTCCAGCTCATTTTTACTTCCGTTCCTTCGGTCCTGCGTTACTTCTTGCAACGTGTGTCTGTTCTATGCACAGGCTGCAGCAATCACAGTTCCACTCGAGCCAAGTACAAAGGAAGAAAAAAAGAAACCCTTCAGAAGTTCTTCCAGAGGAGTAAGAAAGAACTTTCTCAGAGTTTCCCAGAAGATCTCTCCTCAGTTCTTATTGGCTCAAATTGTGTTACATGTCCATTTCTAGACCAATTACTGACAAGGGATATAGGATTACCTTCATTCCATTGAGACCTGTCTTTGAAACTGAGGTACATGGGCTCCTTAGAGACACTTGAACAAAATTTGGGTTCTATTAGTATGGAAAAAAGCAGGAAATAGATGCTAGCTAGCAAAAGCAATTTCACTACAGCCCCACCCCTTCTCCCTGCAGGGACACATGGCATCAGGGCATGGGGAAGGACAAACTGGTTCTCAGTCCTGATCTGTTCAAACTGACATCAGCTCAAATGGACATTTTTCCTTCCACTCTTTGGTCCCTATTACCCTTGTGGCATCCACTGTGACCTCCTTGGACACCAAGTCCATCCCCCCTGGCACTCTCTCTGCTGGGCCTTCCTCATCCCACCACAAGGCGTCTCCAAGTCTGCTGGTTCTCAAGCCCACGTTCATTCACCACACCACTCACAGCCCCTAGGAAAACCGCTAGTCTTCTAGGATGGTGATCTTTCATCTGCTTTGAGCACAACTCAGAGGCCCAGGAGAGGCCTGTGCGGCTGTCTCTGAGTCTCTCTGCTAAGACAGTTTCTGCTAAGACGGTTTCAGCTAAGACTGGGTCATGGTGTCATTTTTTGTTGAGTCTGCCCCTTTGAAGCCACCATTTGTAAAGCTTCAACTTGATGTGCAAAATAATTAGCTTTACAACCCTGCAAGGCCACTCTGGTACAGTGTTTCAATCCTTTAGAGGGCAGAAATCTTGGAGAAACTCTTTGTCTTATACACAGAGACACATATGAAGGTGTTTACAGTTCCATTGTTTGCAACAACAAGAAGCTATTAATGGACTAAAGTTCCACGACATGGATAAAGTGTGATCTAATCATATCCCATGCTACTATTGAACACTTTAAATGTTATAACCAGATCTAAATGCATCAACATGGATACAACTGAAAAACATAATGTTGAGTGGGAAAAGTAAGTTGTCAAAAAATATACATTTTACATATGCATAGTGTAAACATATACATATGTATACGTTTAAAGTCCGTTGTAATAAATGTATGAAAGAATAGATACAGGGAATATACACTAGCACCAGAATAGGGTTACGTCTAGAAAGGCATGGGTTTAAAGGGGAATGAGATGGGATTGGTGGAGGTGCTTCAACTGCAGCTGTGATTTTGTTTTTTTTCTTTTTTAACAAAGGGCCCTGAGGTTAATATGGCAAATATTAACAGCTGGTATTTCTGGGATATAGGAACTCATGTCTTTGTTATATTAATCTCTGTACTTTTCTGTATGTTGGAAATATTTTATAATTTTTAAATTAAAATACTTATTTTTAATATAATAATTTTAGAAAATGATTACCATCTGTTGACTCCAACAGTTCCTAGATTTGGGGGTTTTATGGGCGTGGGAGGCTGTATTATCGGTCAGAATATCTGCTGCTTTTTCCTGGAGGAAGTTTGTACTTCCTCGCTGTATTGAACTCAGCAAAGGCCATGAACTTACTTTTTCCAAAGAAATGTAGATGGAAGTGATGCGTGGCCCTGGGAGCAGAAGTTTTAAAAGAATGCTTGTGGTCTTCTATGTCTGCTTTTTCATCTGCCAAAAATCCAGGTGTCCTGGAGAGGGGCTGCTCTCTCACTGTCTTAAGGAAGCAGCAGAGACATAGCCAACCTGCAGTGAACATGTAGTACGGGCAGAAATAAAACTCTGTTCTCAAAGCACTGAGATTTGAGGCTGTTTACTACCTTAGCCTGATTTAGGCTAGCCTAACTTGCACAGTTTAAAAGGCACTATAAATAATGAGGGACCAACACAGCATGGGTTTTCAAAATCACTACTGATATCGCCTAGCACAGTCTTTTTTTTTTTTTGTTTTTCCCAATGCAGAAGACATTATAGCAAAATAAGGAAGAGTTATTTAAACTCAGTAAATTTAACACTTTGAAAACTTAACCATGCCCCCCCTCAGCCGCTACCACCACAGTCCAACTTGGTATCAGACTTATGGAGAGCTTCGCCATAGACTGGCTGTAGGGCTAAACCAGTTATTTTAATCTGGGATGTGGAAAGACTTTGCAAGGGATAGGTACGTATTCAAATAATTTAAAGGGAATCAACTTTTCTTGTATCTTCAAATTCCATTTATACTCACTTCTAAAAATGATAATCTTAGTAATTTCTAAAAATGATAAACTCCATAGCCCCAGTAATCTCTAGCCAACTGTTGTGCTGGTATAGCTGTGATGTTATGTCATACTCTGTTGTGTTGTATCATATTGTACATTATATTGTATGTTACTCTGTTCCTATCTCCACCTTCTCCCATTAAAAAAGAATTTACTTTCCACACAACCAAAGGTTACAAAGGTACACTACTTGGGATATAGAAATCCATGAGACATCCATCACAGGGGAAATTTTAAATACTGGTATCTGTGCTGAGAAAGTAAATGATTCTAATGACTGGATTTCTAATCCTTTTGCAGGTCAGGTAGCTTCCAATTCTTTTTCTCTTAATAGCATTGAAGCAAAACTAAGCCAGCTACCCAGTGATCAAAATTAAAATGATTAAAAAATATATCTTGAAAGAGTCCTAGGTCACATTTAGCAAGTAACTTAGAAATCATTCAAAGAATTGAGTTACATCGTCTAATAAAATTTCTTCCAGTCCCATTGCTTATTGCTATGAATGAAGTTTCTTGAAGTTTAAAACTAGAAAAAAATGATAACTACAGAGAATATTGATACTGACCCTTCTCTCATTCTAGCAAAACTGAATATTCACCATAGGTAATTGAACTAATTTTTAGCAATCCCTATATATCTCACTAAGAGGCAAATTGCCAAATAAAACACTTGCTCTTTAATTTTTAATAATTATTAATCAACATTTATAATATATTTGTGTTTTAATCAATTGTGTGCTAAAAAATACAGATAACTAAAGCTTATAGTCACAGAAATATTTTGTAATTTAAATTCTAATGTACATACTTATTTTTGTTACAGAGAAATATATATGTATAAAATGTAATATATATAGCATTATACGTATAACATAGACTCATATAAGATACATATGCACATAACATTGCAATATAAATCTTTTGGAAAAGTGGAATTCAAATATAAGTTTAAGGTCGGGGAGGGTATAGCTCAAGTGGTAGAGCTTAGCATGCATGAGGTGCACCTATGAGGTGCTGGGTCAACCCCCAGTACCTCCTCTAAAAATAAATAAACCTTATTACCTCTCTCCCCAACCCCTCACCAAAATAAAATAATTAAAGAATACAGTAATAAATAAATAAATAAATAAATAAATAAATAAATAAATAAATAAATAAATAAATAAATAAATATTTTAAATATATACAAGTTTAAGGATGAAAAGGAACTATGTGAAAATTACTTATTTAAAATTTCTTGCTCATGTAATATTAAAATGGCTGGTGATGTATATTAAATCCCTTTGGCATTTAGATTCCATTGTATACATTTAAAAGAGTGAGTGATGACACAGTTTTATTTTAAAATGTCGATCTCCACAACCACAGGAAATTATATTCGTTACAATCATTTTAAACGTATAATTAAAAATTTTACCTACAAACTTAAAAATATACTCGAAATTTGTTCTAGGAGGTCATGAGCAAAGCCGTCCACAGATCACTGTCATACTCTCAGAAGATGGACCCTCTCACGCCCATCCTTCAGCCTCCAGTAGGCTCCCAGCATTGTCCACATGGTGGCAGTAGTGTCCATGCAGAAGGATGGATTTCCAAATCTAGATGACTTCTAAATCATTCCCATATTTCATTTGCAATCAGCATGTTAAGTAAACAGTTTACATATTGCATTAGGGCAATAAAATGTCCACTGTGACCTACCACTGCTGAATTTCAAAATATTTCATTAAATTTTCCAGTCATGTAACAAATAACAAACAAACAAATAGGAAAACTATCCTATAAATACCAGGGCTATGTAAATCTCTTTTCACCCACCTGGGAATGACCCGGACATTAAATTCATCTTTTACACTCCTCTTTGCTTTTCTCTTCCCCACTGCTTACGCAGTCTCTGCCCACCCCCACCCCCAGCTTCAGTTGCTAAGCAACTAAAAGAGCTTCGTTGTTTTTGAACACTAACCATTAGTTGCCCTCATTTTCTCTAATGAGAACATGGCTGCAGCCCAAATTACCTCCTTTTCCTGAAAGACAGAGCAGGATGCTTATGACTTATGCTAATAGAAAGGCAAATCACATCCCAAAAGATAAACGCCGGAAAAGGAAACCCAGAGTGCTCCAGCAACTCTGAACACAATACCCAAACACTGTACTAATGGTTCAGTTTGCCTTGTTAAAGAATCATATTATTGAGCACCTATTATATGCTAGGCACTGTGCTAAGTGTTTGAGGTTTATTATTTCTTTTAATCTTCAAAATATAATTTCTTGTATACACAACTGTGTTTTGGAAGGTTTTTACAACATAGGACAGAGTAACTTCATAAGATTTGGTTGGGTGCAGGTTCACTGGGTTTTTTTTTTTTTTTTTTTTTTTTTTGAAAGGACTATTGCTAAAAGGGAAGTGGGAATAGAAAGTTTTGACAGATATCCATTCACCAGTCATCCTTAGGCAAATCTGTTTTTTTTACTTTAATTTTTGTTTTAATTTTTCAGATCGGAAAGCCGAGACCCACTGAAGTTAAATGATTTCCTAAGTCAGAAGCCAACAAATGGCTGATTTAGATTCCGTCAGGCTCTCCCACCGCTATGGCGCACTGCCTCGTGCTCGTACTGGGTTCAGAACGTTGCAGGAATTTCTGTCTTAGTTCATTAATTCATAAAAAGGTGTGCTGCATCTGACAGGTAAAAGTATGATGAGAATTTCTACAGTAAAACTGTGGCAGGCTCTTCTCCATATACAAATGGAATGTTCTCAGTCCCTGTGTAAGCAGACGGACTGACCTGAGTTTAAACCTTGCTTTGCCACTCTTATAACCTGATAAAGTGAGATCATTAGTTACCTCCTCACTTTGAGCCTCAGTTTCTCCTCAAAAAACAAAAAACAGAAACAAAAACAAAGAGCATCTATTGCATAGGTATGATGTGAAAATTAATGTTGTATGTTAGTCAGGGTATGTTCAACTGTAGCAACAAATGGATAGCCAAATGGATGACGGCTCAAACTGTACACGAGCTTTCTTCTCATTCTCACTGTAGCTCCAGGTAGGCATGCCCCTTTGGCAGCACATCTCTCCTTCAAGGTGGCAGGCTGCTAGGAGTTGATCGACCTTCAGCAAGTGACTTTCAAGGTCACCCTGGGCATCAGCTCCATACAGGTCAGCCAGACATGGAAAAGGTTCAGACAAAGCAAGTTTGGGGGGGCTTTTTAAAGTCAGATCTGGAAGCGGGACACGCTACTTCCACTCACAGTCTATCTGCTGGAGCTCAGGCACGTATGCATCCATCTGCAAGAGGCTGGGGGATGTAACGTGGCTGAGGGTCCAAGGAGAAAAGACCCTAGAACTTGGGAAACATCTCCGCCAAGGGATCGTGTTTCTGTGACCATTTCTGACCACACACAACGTAAGAGTTCAGCAAATGTTAGTTTCTTCCCTTCTTCCCTCTCTCCCTCCTTTATTGTTTTTTTCTTTCTCTATCATCTATTGATCTATACAGAAAATATTTCCTACATAAGAAATAACCATTGGCTACAGTGTGATACCTCTTCAATTGACAGTGAAGCAGTAAATTAGAGATGAGATGATTTTCATAATAAACAACGTTTTTGTCAAGCAGGAATCTAAGCCTAGTCAACAAACATCAGCTATTTTCATTACGATTACAATTTCTTCTTTTCTAAGTTGTTGTCAGCCATAAAATACTTGATCTGCTACTCCACGAAGTGAAGGACTATTCAAAACTATCCTGGATTCTCCACATTTCCCTTTGCAAGTATTCTAGAATACTGGAAGTTCTCAGAGTTGGAAGGGCCTCTCAAGGTCAATTTATCAAATTTCCTCAGTTTGGAGATGAGAAAAATGAAGTGCAAAGTGAAGGGACGTGCCCAGAATCACACAGCTGGTCCATGGCAGTACTGGGGAATTTGACATCTAGTCAAGGTCTTATCAGTGATCAAGGAATGGTTGTAATTATTGAAGAGGTGCATGCAAGCGCTTTGAGAACCCAGAGGAGCTTAACAGGAGGTAGATACAATCCTGACTCCCTCAGAAGGCTGATGTTAAAATGCCGTTTGGGGTGGAGAGTATAGCTCAGTGGTAGAGCGTGTTCTTGGTGTGCATGAGGTCCTGAGTTCAATCCCAAGTACATTCGTTAAGAGAAATAAAAAAAGAAGGAAGGTCTCTAAAATTTAAAAGGTAAAAAAATGCCAATTTTATCTAGAATCAACATCACTTTTGGTTGAAATCATTTATCAAATTAGCTAAATAATTTCAAGGTAAGAAAAAAAAATTAGAAGAGTTAACTTTTGATGAGGGGACAAAGTGAGAATTGGGGAAAGTATAGACCAGGGTGTGAGGAGGGGTTTTGAAAGACAAACCCAAGTGGAGCAGAAGACATTTGGACAGAGCAGGGACAGGGTGGTGGTAGTTGAGGGAGGTGCGGGGCTGAGTAGCCAAGAAGCAGCATAAAGTCCTTGAACATCTCAGAGAAAGGGTCTTTTAACCTTATGTATTAAACCGATGACAGTTTATGTAGCAAAAAAAACCTCCGAAAGCAGGTGGCAGGCCATTTTAAAGATGAACAAGTTAATGATCAGAGAGCAAAATGATTTTCCAAGAGAAACAGCAGAACAAGAATTTGAACATGGTCTTTTGACTTTGAAGCCACTAAACTTTCAACTAACATATGCTGTAAGAAACAGAGCATTGAGTTACCAAAGACAAACTTCATTCACTTCATGATTGCATTGTTACAGGCCATGGTAGACTGATTGTAAATATGGCTCCAGTTCTCCACTCCCCCTTATTTATCCATTGCTTACCGCAGTGTGACTTTACAGTTCCTTCTATCAGCTGGTAGAGTCCATTTCCCCATATATTTTTTTAAACTGAAGTATAATTGACTTACAATGTTTCAGGTGTACAGCAAAGAGATTCAGTTACATATATAAATACTTCTTCAGATTATTTTCCTTTACAGGTTATGACAAGATATTAAATATAGTTTCTTGTGCTATACAGTATGTCCTTGTTGTTTATCTTTTTTATATATAGTAGTGTGTATCCGTTAATCCCAAATTCCCAATTTATCCATCCCCTTACTTTCCTCTTCGGTAACCATAAATTTGTTTTTTATGTCTGTGAGTCTATTTCTGTTGCAGAAATAAATTCATTGGTATCTTTTTTTAAGATTTCACTTATAAGTGATATCGTATGATATTTGTCTTTCTCTGTCTGACTTACTTCACTTAGTATGATAATCTCTAGATCTATCCATGTTGTTGTAAATGGCATTATTTCATTCTTTTTTATGGCTGAGTAATATTTGATTTTATATATATATATCACATCTTTTTTATTCATTCGTCTGTTGATGAACATTTAGGTTTCTTCCATGTCTTTGTTATTGTAAATAATGCTCTTATGAACATTGAAGTGCATGTATCTTTTTGATTTCCTCATATCTTAAATCTGGCTGGCCTTGTAACTTGCTCTGGCTAACCGAATGAAGCAGAAATGATTACATGCTAACTTGAAGCCAGACCATAAGAGATTTCATGTGCTTTAGTTTTCCCTACTTTGGATTTATGCCTCCAAATTAAGAAACAATTTGGTCTAGCCAACTGGAAGTTGAGACCATTTGGTGCAGATATAATTCATGCCAACAGAGACCTTCCTAAACTAGCCAGATCCCAATCAACACACCCGCTAACAGGAAACATGTGAAGAATCCCAGACACCATCAGTCAAGCCTGTTCAGCAGACCTGCCCTGTAGACCCACAGACTAACAATAGTAAATTGTTGTTTTAAGCCATGTATTTTGGGATGATTTGTTACTCAGCAATTGCTGATGCAAGGGAAATCTTGCATTCAGAACAAGGTTGAGGATCAGCATAGCCCAATCATCCATAAAGATTCACCCCCAAATTATAGAAATATATTGAAAATGTGTGCCAATTACTTCTAGTTTCTGCAACTTTCTTTTGTAAATGGTGAAATGCATATTGCTCCTGCTTCTGCCAAAGTAGAAAATATCTGTAAGTGAAAAACAAAAGTTACTCCTCTCAGTCACAACCACACCCCCATTAAATAAATGCTGAACAGATATCTTGAAAAATTAATCCACAGGGCATCAAATAATTAGGTTGCCAAGGAGCCTCTATGTTTTCGGTCAACCTTGTCTGCTTTTTATGTAGATCATTGGCATGCAGATGCTGTATATAGATCATTGGCATACAGATGCTGTTAGGGACATGTACTAATTGTCTTCATTTCCTCAGAAAATGTCAAAAGCAAATGACAAGAGGAGTACTTTTTCAGTACAGAAGTAGAAAAGTTGTTAGGGCTTTAAGAGGTAAGATCAGGTCAAAATTTGATGGCTGAAAAAGATGTCTCATTCCTCCCTGTCTATAAGTCTCCCTTCCTTCCTGAACAACTCCTGTGTAACAGGCTAGCCTTTAGACTATCAGTTCTAGACTCTTACTCATCTTCAGACTTTGCTGAGTTTGGACTTTGGAGGGTCAAGTTTCAAGACAACCAGGCAAAATCATTTACGAGGTACGTGAGAGTGGAAATGCCATATGGTTTCTGACTTGTAAAAACTAAAATAATATTTTTTTTAAACCCTGTCTTCTCCACCCAAACTTGTTTCCTTAAAGCATAACCTTGTCTTGTGGTTACCCTCTAAAAGAAAGTATTTTAAAAGGTCTCCTTTGGAAACAAAAAAAGTTATTCAAGTTCACTTTCGGTCTGTGTCAGCAAGTATTTCCACATGCTGTTTGCCAGCAGGCTATTGGTGCCATGCGATTTGCTCAAGGCAGCCTGCCCTCCTTCAGACCTGGGGTAGATGAAAAAAGGAGAGTGATCTGACAGTTAAATTTTAAATCTAGTTAATATTGAAAACATTTAAATAGAGCATAAGGAATTCAGTTCTCATAAGCCAGAGGCCAACTCTTCCCCCACTGAACTTATGAGAAGGTGTTGTTCCACGGTTGGGGGCATGGGTTGGACATTTTAGTTCTGGCTCTGCCATTTACTTGCTGTATAACCTCAGTTTCCTCATCTGTAAAATGGGGATGATATTAATGTCACAGAGTGGTTTTTAGGAAAGGACGCCAGGTACATAATAGTAAACTGCCAACATTTATTGAGCTGAGCCCTGCACCGAACATGCAACATCTCATTTAAACCTCAGATGAGAAATTGAGGCTTGGCGGCTTCATGCTTAGGCTATAGCTTGCATGCAACGGCAGAGCTCACATTTGAGCTCAGATGGGTCTGA
This sequence comes from Camelus dromedarius, assembly GCF_036321535.1. NCBI lineage: Eukaryota > Metazoa > Chordata > Mammalia > Artiodactyla > Camelidae > Camelus > Camelus dromedarius. The sequence continues at coordinate 17,763,243 of NC_087446.1, read as the reverse complement.
TTCGAAGCCTCTTCCATGCCCTTCCTCTCCTCCTTCTGCCAGCTTGTTACAGGTGAAAAGAAGGTTCTAGAGAATGGTCAAAACACAGAAGGAAGGAATTTGAATTGCTGACTCCTCACGTGGAGGAGAGTCACTTGCCAAGCTTGCTCTGGGCATCAACCGAGAGAGAAATAAACTATTATGTTTGAGCCATCGTATATTGAGGTCTGTTTGTTACGGCAGTTTGGTCCACCCCAACCAATACAGTTGACAAATACAGAATTAAACACCAAATGTATTAGTTGAATGATGTTAAAGGCTAATGGGATGGGGTCTAACACCCCTACCTCCGTGAGGAAAACACACTCGAGGCAGGAGAGCAGGGGGTTAAGAGCATACTCTTTCATCCCAGGCACACCTGGCTCGAGTCCCAGCTCCGCCACTAACTAGGTGTGAGAGAGCAAGAAAGTTACCCAACGTCTCCGAGCCTTGGTGAACCCAGGTATAAAGTGGGGATGTTGATAATCACCTAAGGTTTTGTCAGGATTGGGTGATACCACAACGTGAAGTGCTCGGCACAATTAATACATTCTGCGACAATAATCATATCAATACACCAACCAAGTGGGTGAGAAAGTTCCTGCCAGCTGGTCAGAGTGCTCCTACTAAAGGGCAGAAAGCTGGCGACACACAGAAAATTCTTCCTTTTCAGGCTGCCTTCTTGTCGCTGGCTTACCTCCTGTTCTCTCACATTCCAGCTAGATTTGACTTGATTTCCAGTCCTTGCCAATCTTCCTTTTGACCTAGGGCAGTTCCCTTTTTATGCTATTTTAACAACTTAATTTAGTCTAAGAGAGCAACATTATTGCTCTGTTTCCAAAGTCTAATGCCCACTTCCCTGTCAGCCCCAAGGACTAATCACAGATTTTAAATTCTAGGCTCACATTGCTCACTCATCAGTGGGAGGAAACCCACATGAAGAGAGAGTTCCTCCACAGGCCAGCTTGGGCATTCCAGAGTGGGAAGAACTCTCAGATCCACTTACAACTGACCAGTAACATCCATCACTGGAAAACAGCCCCATTCAAAACTTTTAGATCAGTCGAGGCCATCAGCGCATCCCTGAGCCACACGAGGAAGGACACATAGTTACCATCTGCCCTCATTTATCCTGATGAGGTGAGAATCTTGGGATTCACCCAACAACCAGAGAGACAACCTCCAAGGGGCAGGGGTCTGCTCCCTGAGGTGGGGGCTGCCGTGAGGAGACTGTCCCTGGATTGTCAAGACCTCCCTGTGCCCATATTTCACATTCTGCCAGAATCTTGGGGGCTCTGCAGTTGTACAGCAATCTGCCTAGGAGGTCAGGAGGGTTAGATCAATTACTTATCCCCTTTCCACTGCCTATTCCCCCAATACATATCCCGTACCACATCTCTTCTGGCTGCTCAGTTGTATGCCATTCTCCAAAGGTAAAATTCCCCTCCCTCCAAGTCTCACCCTTGCTCTTTAGTATTATTTCTACTTTGATTTGTCTTAACATTCCTTGTAATGGACTAGATGCTACAACAAATAGTAGTACTGCTCATTCCTAAGGCAATCTTTAGTTTCTATTTTCAAGTTTTGAGTAAAATCTCTTTGCCTTCTCTTGGGTCTAGTCACCAGGATCATAACCAGACTACCAAGTTCAGGAAAATCTTCCATAACACATTAAAGTTCACTCTAGTGCACCATTTTTTCCTTGACTGAATTGGTGTCACTTGGTTACAGCTGAATGACGGTTACAGTGTTTCCTGGAATAACTTCAACATTTACTTTATTGCAAAATATTACAAACCACATTGTGTTCACAGTAATCTTCAGCTACTATTTTAACTCCAGTATGCTTGGCACACCTAAACTTTTTCCTTCTTTTCTCCTATCCTAATGCTCTTCAGTATCTGAGGAAAAAGAGCAAGTAGGAGTTACTCAAAGGAGTGGATATAATTCTTTGGAAAATGTTATTTTTTTTCTGAACCACAATTAAACCAAAGTTACTGGAATCTCTACCAAGGTTTGTAGAAATTTAGGTAGCTGTATGTATTTTCTCTTTTTCCGCAGTTTCTCAATGCTGTCGATCTGGAGTTGGCAAACTATAAGCCCTAGTAAATATGGTTTGTTGCCTGCTTTTTTGTAAATAAAGTTTTATTGGAACATCGACATGATCACTTGTTTATGTGTTGTTTGTGGCTGCTTGCACACTACAACAGCAGAGTGACCAGCAAAACCAAGATGTTTATTATCTGGAACTTTACAGAAAAAGTTTGCTGACTTCTACTGTAGACAAAAGACTTCAAGTGAGTCAATTTGTATCTGTGAGGCTGGGGATGGGATGGAAGAGATGATTTCCACATAGTTTCCAGGCAGTTTATACTTAAGATTTCCCCTCTGTAGGGGGTTGAATAGTCTCCCCCAAAACTCATGTCTATCCAGAACCCGTGTGACCTTATTTGGAAGTGGAGTCTTGGCAGATCTGATCAAGTTGATGTCATACTGGATTAGGGTGGGTTCTAAATTCAATGACTGGTAACCTTATAAGGAGAGGGAGGTTTGGAGACACACATAAAAGGCTACATGCTCACAGAGGCGTAGATGGGAGGATGCTGCTATGGCCAAGGGATGCCAAGGATTGCCACAGGCACTAGCAGCCAGGAAGAGGCAAGGAAAGAGTCTCTCCTAGAATCGTCAGAGGGAGAATGGCCCTGCTAACATCTTGACTTCAGGTTTTTGGCCTCTGGAAATGTGAGAGAAGCCACCTCACCGACAGCAATTTGTTATAGCAGCCTTAGGAAATGAATATACCCTCTATTCAGATTTAGCTGTAAATTCCTTTGACTACTTTTCTCTTTACCATGAAAGAATAACCAAGCAGCTAAGGCAACTGCAGGTCACTGATGCACCGAAAATTTTAAATATATGTAAAGATGACAAAATATTTTTTCAACCATGTAAGCTAGGACTGGGTTGGAGTAGAGATAAGAAAGGAAGTGGGGAAGGAATATTTGCACACGAGGAGACCAACAAGGGCTTAATTTTCAAAATATACAAACAGCTCATAAAGTTCAACATCAAAAAAACAAAAACCCAATAAAAAAATGGGCAGAAGACGTAAAGAGACACTCCATGAAGAAGATACACAAATAGCCAACAGGCACGTGAAAAGATGCTCAATATCATTAATTATTAGAGAAATGCAAATCAAAACTAGAAAGAGGTATCACCTCACATTGGCCAGAATGACTATCATCAAAAAGCCTACAACTAGTAAATGCTGGAGAGGGTGTGGAGAAAAGGGAACCCTCCTATACTGCTGGTGGGAATGTAGATTGGTGCAGCCACTATGGACAACAGCATGGAAGTTTCTTAAAAAACTAAAAATATAGTTACTATATGATCTAGCAATCTCACTCCTGGGCATAAATCTGGAAAAGACTAAAACTTTAATTCAAAAAGACACATGCACCCCAATGTTCATAGCAGCACTATTTGTAACAGCCAAGACATGGAAGCAGCCAGAGTGAATATTGACATATGAATGGTTTAAGATGTGCTATACACACACGTGCACATACACACACATATTTACACACATACACACATACATATATATATACACACATACAAACGCACACACACACACGCACACACACATATATAGACACACACACAATGGAATATTACTCAGCCATAAAAAAGACCGAAATAATGCTATTTGCAGCAACATGGATGAAAGTTTTTCACTTTCAGCATTCAATAAATCATGTGAGATATTCAGCACTTTATTGTAAAATAGGCTTGTTGTTAGATTTTGCCCAACTGCAGGCTAACATCAATATTCTGAACACATTTAAGGTAGGCTAGGCTATGATGGTTGGTAGGTTAGGTATATTAAAAGCATTTTTAACTTATAGTATTTCCAACCTACAATGGGTTTATCTGGATGTAACCCCATTGTAAGTCAAGAAAAATCTGTAGCTACCTGCCCAAACCCATAAAACATATGTCAGGAATGAACCATAAAATAAACTATGGGCTTTGGGTGATAATGACTTCAATGTAGGTTAATAAATTATCATAAACGTATCACTCTGTTGAGGGATGTTTATAATGGGGAGGCTATGCATGTGTGGGGACAGATGGCATATGACAAATCTTTATACCTTCCACCCAATTTTGCTGTGAATGTAAAACTGCTGTAAAAAATGAAATCTACTTTTTTAAACTAATAATGATAATAATGATGATGATATAGGTTCAAAATCCCTTATCCATAATTACAAAATCAAAAAATCTCTAAAAACCAGAGGCTTAAAAATAATTTTCCAGTGGCACAACCTGATTTGAATTAACATAAGACTGTTTATTACATACTTTGTGTGAGTATTCATGCATTTCACTACAGAAATACTAATGTATTTGATTCGGGGGTGCTAGAGATGTTGTGCAAGATTCAGTATATCCACCTTACTTCTATTTTAAAATCTAAAACATTCTGAATTCCAAAATACATCTGATACCATGGGTTTCAGAGAAGGAACTATTGGCCTGTAACATAATCGGTATTTACTGAGGACTTAAAATATTCTCGGAGCTATTCTAAGCACTTTATATTTGTTAAATCATTTCATCTAATTAGTGTAATTGTGGTGTTTCCAAAACTAGGGCATGTCCAAAAGGACATGCAATCCAAGAGTGCTTGAACAAAGAAAAGAAAAGGTTTTGTATACCCCAGGTTTTGGAGAACTTTAATCACTCTCTCCATGTCACCTGGCAGGACTGAAGTCTCAGGGATCCAGCTTTAGAAAGTATGTACTTCAACTCCCCTGTTGCAGGTGGAGACAAGTTTCGAAATCTTTAATTAATTCATTAATTCAGTGAAGCTTAGAGAAAAAAGAAAAGAGCTCCTTCAATATTAGGTCCTATTTTTTTTTTGACAACACCAATTTGTCAAAAATTAATTTGAAAGGAAAAAAAAAAGAAGCTAACAAGAATGAAAATCTAAATTATATTTCCTTTTACAGTCAAATCATTAGACAAACCGTACTCCATAGTTCGAACACACTACTTCTTGAATAGCAAATATATACTGGAGGTTTGAAAATTACTTACAGAAATAAATTTTTTATTGGATGAGAGGATTTCATTTTTCAACAGAGTACTGAATAAATATTTGTTGGTTTCTAAGGATGAATGACTAAGGAAAGATACTATATTTAATTAATACTGTAATTCCTTTCTTTAGTTATCCATTTCCTGATGCACAGAACTAAATCGAATCAATGGGAGATTGATTTCATACTAGGCTTGAATAGTGAAATATCACCAGTTAACCTAATATCCCGTATTACTCACTATGCCTCCATTATGTAGAAGAGAAAGGCTAAGCAGGTCTCAATTAGATGACATATCCTCATATTACATTGATTATAAGCTTACAAGCTTGACATCTACAACATCCTCTAATTTCAAGAGCTATGCAAATTAAGATAAATTAAAAAGCAACTGAAAGAACAGCCTCTCCCCTTGCTAACACAATATAAAGGCCATACAAGGCAATTTATCACAACTGAGTGAAGAGGTGGTACTATTTTTAATATTCAGCTAATTCTTTGAACTGAAAATAGTTCAAGGTGGAATGCATCTTTGTCGTCTCTCTTAGTAGTGGTTTATAGAAGTAAAGTGGCTTTTGTCTGGAAATAGCAGACAAACTTATCCACAGGAATTATAATGAGAGATACAGAATTTTCACTTAATATGTCCAGATGCAATCCCAAATTACTGACCACTGGACCTATGCCCTCCAGTTATTCACTAATTCAGCTCACTTGGTATAAACCTTATTTCCAGGTTCATTAACGAATAAGATAAAGTATCAGAATCAACCAAGGCTCCTGCCTACCTTCAAAGAACAAAGAGCTTTTAGTCTAATGCAGAAGATAAGGATAATACATTGTTGAATTCAGTTCTGGAAAATCATTAAGAGTCTTTGGAAAGCAATGTTTGATCTATTGTCTTAGTTGGATTCCCTGGAAGCAGACCCTGAGGTGAGGATTTGTGTGCAAGGAAGTGCTCCCAGAAGAAAATGGTAAAGAAGAGAGAGAAGTGCAACAAAGAAGAAAAGGAAACCAAGAAGATTTTAATTTCAGCAAATTCCTGGGAGAGCAATTTCAGCCTGATTGCACAGGATGTTTCTGGAGTATAAACTGCAGCCTCAGAGCTGTTGTACCTTAAGGCTTGGGACTGGACTTCCATCTCCCTACGTGATCACTGGTTAGCTAAGCATCACCCTAGGGTGTTATAAACTCCCGGTCCCTTTCAGTTCTCTGGGGCTGTGGGAAAAGCTGCTCCAGTAGTCTGAGGACTGTCCTTTAAGGAAGAGTGGCTGCTCAGGAGGTTGAAAGCAAAAGTATATTAAAGCTGGGAGAGGGGTACCCAGAAGAGGTAAAAGGAGTCTGCAGATACCTGTACAAGCAGTGGCAATGTCCAGTATCAAGATAGGTGGGGAAAAAATTGAGAAAACACTTCCAATATAATTAATTACTCCCCCCCTCAAAAAAAAAAAACCCCACAACACATGACTTGAATGAGATACAGTAAGTTGGAATTCAATTATAAATAGCAAAAGCTTATTAGGTGTTTCTTGCAGAATGGTATCTAATGCAGGGATTTAGGTGTTTAGCCCATCATTGGAAGAACTAGTGGACAGTTATAGGTTGGGCTTCCAGGAATGGTTCCCAGTAGGAACGACCTAGAAGGAGAGGAACAGAGCTTCTATCTCAGCCACAGTCAGGAAGCTGACAACTCAGAACTGCCACTGCAGCTGTTGCTTGAGGAGCACATCTCAGCTGCAGTCTAGGGAAGGGCTTTGTTCCAGAGCCACACTGCACCTGGTGGAGACTTGGCAGCAAGATACATGAGTAAATGAATAAATGAATCAATTATCGGATCAGTGGAAGTGTTTTCCTTGATGTTTTAATTGCTAAAATATAATATCTTGTAAGATTTCTACTTAGAATCAAACTGGAAAAATAATAAACTATAAAATATAGAAACATACTTTGCTCTATGTGGAGAGTAAATAAGCAGCTTTGTTTTATAACAATCTCCTATCTTTTTTTTTTCCAACCTCCTTTACCTATTTCTCCCACTGCTCACCCCCCACCTCTGGCAACCACCAATCTGGTCTCTGTGACTATGAGCTTGGATTTTATTTGTTTTTTAGATTTCACATACAAGAGAGCTCATATGGTATTTTTCTCTGTCTGACTTAATTTCCTTAGCATAATGCCCTCAAGGTCTGTTCATATTGTTGCAAATGGCAAGAATTCATTCACTTTTTATGGTTGACTAATATTCCATTGTGTATATATGTACCACATCTTCTTTATCAATTTATCTATCAATGGACATTTAGGCTGCTTCCGTATCTTGGCTACTGTAAACAATGCTGCAATGAACGTAGGGATGCAGGTATCTTTTCCAGTTAGTGTTTTTATTTTCTTTAAATACCCAGAAGTCAAATTGCTGAATCATATGGTGATTCTATTTTTAATTTTTTGAGGACCCTATGGTTTTCTATGGTGGCTGTGCCAATTTACATTCCCACCAACACTGCACAAGAGTTCCCTTTTCTCCCCATCTTCTCCAATGCTTGTTATTTCTTGCCTTTTTTATAATAGTCATTCCAACAGGTGTGAGGTGATATCTCACTGTGCTTTTGATTTGCCTTTCCCTGATAATTAATGACATTGAGCATCTTTTCATGTACCAGTTGGCCATCTATATTTCTTCTTTAGAAAAATGTCTATTCAGCTCTTCTGCCCATTTTGTAATTGGATTATTTATGGTTTTGCTATTGAGTAGCATGAATTCTTTACATATTTTGGATACTAGCCCCCCTTATCAGATATATGATTTGCAAATATTTTCTCTCATTCAGTAAGTTGACTTTTCATTGTGTTGACTGTTTCCTTTGCTATGCAGAAGCTTTTTTTTTTTTTTTCAGTTTGAAGCAGTCCCACATGTTTATTTTTGCTTTTCTTGCTTTTGGTGTCAGATGTAAGAAATCATCACCAAAGAACTTAACTGCCTATGTTTTCTTCTAGGGGTTTTATGGTTTCAGCTTTTTTAATTTCTAAGTGCTCTAAGAATATAGTTCTGAATGTGTCATGGAATCCTCCTTGTAGAATGTGTGTATCTTTTATTGTCTTCATTGTAGTAGTTGGATACCTTTTCTCAGATAACGTTACTCAAATTTCTCAGTTCATGAAGATGTTCCTGGGAGCTTGTGTTAATAGTAGCAATAGTTTTAATCTTTACCTATAGAGTTAATCAATACAATGATTATCTACTTCTTTGCATTAAAAACTGTACAGTTTAAGAGCTTCCAAATATGTATATAATGAGCATGTGTAACAATCAGTGGTGACCAGATGAGAAAGTTCATTATTCAGCTGAACACTATTCATCATGAGAAGAGGTTTGAGTGCTGAGGTATTCTTTGGTTTCAATATCAGAACATGCTTGCAGGGTCACCCCAGTTCTTTGCTAGATATCAAAATGAGCAGGCTCTAAAACACCCAGGTGAAGGGTTATTTTCATGAGAAATTACTGGAAGTGAAAAGATTTTAGAATTTTAAGAATTTGTGAAAAAATATATCTTCTTCCATGGATAAGGAAAATGTGGTGTGTATATATATATATATACAACAAACTAGTGAATACAACAACAAAAGAAACAGACTCAGATCTAGAGAACAAACTAGTGGTTACCAGTGTGGAGAGGGAAGCAGGGAGGGGCATTATAGGGGTAGAGTATTAAAATGTACAAACTATTATGTATAAAATAAGGTACAAGGATATATTGCACAACACAGGGAATATAGGCAGTATTTTATACTAACTATAAATGGAGCACAACATTTAAAATTTGTGAATCACTATACTGTACACCTGTAACTTATATCATATTGTACATCAACTATAGTTCAAAAATAAACAAATAAGTAAGACATATATCTTCTTCTAGACTGAGCTTAAATGACATACTATTTCATGCTGTTTAGGTCATCTTTTAAAATGCCTTTTAAAATTTTATTTTCACAAAGAACTTCCTTATTTCAAATTTTCTTCTTACATTAAACAAACTGATTCTAAACTGACTACAGTAGATAGGTCTAAATAGTATACTTTCTATTAGATTTTACTTCATTATAAGAAATTCATCTATGAATTTGTGTTGTTTTAATTAAAATTATACATACACACAATAGAAACTTAAAAACCAAAAAATGCCTAGAAAAAAAATCACCAAAATTCCATTATACATAAATAACCACAAATAACATTTTAGTGAGTATCTTTCTAAAGAGAAGGATATAAGTTTACATAAATGAGATCATGCTTAAGGCATTTTTTACTTTTTTTTTTTTTTCACTCAACACTATGTCAGGAACATCTCTCCACGTCAGGAAATATTGAGCTACATCAGGTTTAATGGCTTAAGAACTGTATTGCATTTATGTGCAATAATTTACCTAATCAGTTTCCCATTGATAGATGCCTAGGATGTTTCCAATTTTTGTACATTAAGGACAGATTTACAGGAACCATTCACTTGCCTACATCTTTTCACATTTATATCTCCTTAGGGCAAATGCTTAGAAGAGGGAGTACTGTGTCAGAGTCTGATGTTTTATGAGTTGCCAAACTGTGTTCCAGAATGGACCATGGTTTTACAGCATCCTTCCTTCTATTCAACGCATAACCCCACATGTGACTTAAAACACACACACACAAAAACACAACTTCATTCCCTGAGGAATCTAGAAACAGTTTTCTTTAGCATTTAGCATCTAGAACCATTTTCTCTGAAGCATTTCTCATTAAAATATGAGTCTCTAAGAATTAAAATAAATAATTCCCACTAAAATTGTTCTCAAAAATTTTAATTCCATGATAGTTTTAGGATGATGTAATAAGGTTTCAAGAAAAATAAAAACTGATTGCTTTCCTCACTAGCATTTAAAACTCTTGTTACATAGGGAAGATTTGAAATGTATTCACTCTGAAAATATCCACTTTCCTGCAATTAAAGCAATTGAAAAATGAGTTAAAATATAGTCATATTAATTTTAGAAAATGTACAGATCAGTTATTCTTATTCAGGACAAGAACCATTTGATCAAAGCAACGAATAGGGAAGAAATTGCCATTTTTAGTGAAAAAATTGAAAGTGATCCTGTCATCCCATCCAAGTTTGAGATAAGAGGTTTGCTGTGCTTAAACAAAGTCCCTGATATTTAATAATCTGTACATATTAGAAAGCCTAGTCCTAGAGCATTTGAAATAAGGAAGATCTTATTCATAGGAAGAACAAATATGAAAACTTTATTTGCTGTCTAGATATGAAAGATAGATGTCTTCTATCTATATGACTGACTTAGAGATAAAATCAATGATTGGTCCTCACCACTGGAAATCCACTAGTCAGAGCCTATGGCTCTGACATCTGCTGTGTCTGGGGATCCATATTCTCTATGGAAACTGAGCACAGTCAATGCTGGTGCGGTTTGCAATGTCTCTATTCCTTTTAAGTCCAAGAGTGAACATGTGCACGAATGATTATGTGAGGTTCAATAGGAAGACTGCTGCTTTGGGAGAATAATTTTGTAAACAGGCATTAAAGCCTTTATTTTCTTTGACTACGAAAAGTTTATAAGCACGATCCCTCTTCCTTTGCTCTGTATACACATGGTTTATGCTGCACTTTTGCTCTTTATTTTGCTGTTTAAATTAAATCTCTATTATTATTCACTTACATCACTTCATTATATATTTACTGAAAACCTCCTATAGGCTAGAAATGGTTCCAAGCATTGAGGACATAGCAGTCAATGTAAGTCATTCTCTCTCCTAAAGAAGCTTAAATTCTGATAAATTAAATGAGTGGTGATATCAGTTTCTCATGGAAAAACAGGGTAGGTAAGGGGTTAGAGAATAACTTGTAGGGGTGATGGAGTGCTACATCAGATACATGTCAAGGAGAGCCTCTCTGAAGAGGTGACATCTGAGCAGAGGCCAAGGAAGTGAGAAGTGAGTCATACAATACATGGAGTAAGAGGGTAACATTCTAGGCAAAGTGAACAGGAGATAAGCTGTAAGAGAGTTTTCAGAGAATTATTCTGACTGCTCTGTAGGGGGGCTATTTCCTGATATAAAGAAGATCGTCGGATGACCAGCATTGGAAGAAAAACTCAAGTATTTGCTGTTTGGTGTGCTGAATTTGAGACATCGGAGGGGAGATGTCAAGAAGACAGTTTGATACATATGTATTAAGTCCAGAAAAGACACCTAAAGATGTGTGTCATAAAATGAATCATACTGTCTCAGGATTAGACGGATCCTTTGAGTATGACCTATCCCAAACACCTATCAGATGCTTGAATCTTTCTATGATATTCGTGCCCATTGATTATACAGGCTAATTCAAACCTGTCCAGCAATGGGTAACTCATTATCCCAGTGACCATGAAACAGCCCCCTCTAGGCTAAGACCATGCTGACCAGAAAAAAATTCTTCTTGATTATAATAAAAATCAGTCTCTCCATAAATTCTAGCCCCCAGTCCTAGATCCATCCATTTGATTCCTTCAAAAGATGTCTATGCAAACTAGTATCTAGCCAAATATAGAAAAAGACTTTCAAGTTCTTTTGAGAAAGAACTATTCAATTTTTAGAGCTATCCTAAATTTAGGTTTGGCATCACATAAGGGGATGAAGTTACAGAGTGAACTAATTTAGAGAAAAGTTAGATAAAGATTCCAAGGATTCAAGCATCAGCTAGATTTCTGAGAGTCCTTCTGAGGTTAATGTTCTAACTCTGATAAAGTCCATTGCCCACTGACAGTATATTAAGTAAATATATCATAACCTATATTTAATACTGGTTAAGGAGGATGGATCACTCTGTATTAAAGTGCTGTGTGCCTGCTCTAAAAATCTCAACTCCATATGTTGAAATCTATTTTTATCATTGACATATTTTGAAGTCAGAAATAATATCAGCAGTCTGGTCCCCTCCAGAGACATAATCTCTTTAAAAGCTGTGTTCCAGCAATAGACATCTGCAGAGAGGAATAAATTCCCCAGCTTGGCTCCTATTTCAAAGTGGCCATTTTTACAGAAAATGGGGGGAAGGATTTTTTTTACCTCCTCCTGAGGCACCATAAGTCCCTAAAGGGTTAACCTAAATCAAAAATAAATACGCTTCAAATTGGACAAACATAAAAAATGATATAGCAAGTTAGACACTGCACATTTGCTTTGGTTTTATCTCTAAGTTTAAATTTCAAGAGGTTCATGGTTCATGTCAAAATAACCTGTTGGTTCTTCCATAAATTTAACAGGATCAATGAGGATAAAGTATGAGAATTTCTGTGCTTATCCAGAGTTTTGAAATGTCACCAAACTCAGAAAATAGAGTTCTATTTCAAAAGTATTGAAGTAATGGACTTAAAATGAAAGTTTCAACCTGCTCATTTTCAGAGTACTGTGAAATGCCTACATTCATTTATTTATTCAGCAAACATTCCTAGAGTTTACTACGTGTTGTGACAGGGCCAGGCAATGAGAAATTCATTTTGTACCTCTTTGAAGGAAAAATAGGCTGCAGAATAGAAAGATAGTGTGAAAAATGAAGAAACTGTTGGCCCAATCATCACTGGATATCAATCCATTTCAGTCACCAGGTAATAGGAAAGAACAAATCTGACTCCGTATTAGACCTCTTTCTTCCTTTAGCTCTAACCCTGTGTTCTGCTTCCTGTGCTGAGTCATGCTGGTTCTAAACCTTTTGTAAAAGAATGTTGCCTACAGCCTGAAATATATAGTATAGCCCATTCTCAAGGATCTGATCTTTAAGGGTATATAACATTTTCTCATTTACATAGAAATTAAAAGTTGCAGAACAGAGAATAACATTTGTCTTGTTGGAGGTTTACAGGAACATCATGAACTGACCTACGTGGACAGCTGCAAGAACAAAGGATCTGGACACCAAGAAGTTTACAACAACCACACTACCCCTCCATTTTTACTATAAAAGGAGCCTGAATTCTGACTTGAGGAAGATGGTTCTCGGGGGCATTAGTCCCTCATCTTCTCGGTCTGCTGGCTTCTGAATAAAGTCGTTATTCTTTCCCCAACACCTCATCTCCCAATTTATTGGCCTGCCATGCAGCGAGAAGGACGAGCTTGGACTCGGTAGCAACTATATCCTGTACAAGACGACCCAACCATGGAAACAGAATACATTATTATGAAATACTTTTTCTGCTACTAGTCTAACTGATGAAAAGTAAGCAAACTTTCCCCAGTGATTTATGTTCTGAATTATGCTGAGAGTTCTTTCTTCTAATGTGAACATTTCATGCAACATTCACAAGTACTTGTTGAGTTCGTTACTTAAAGATGTAAATAAGTATTTGCACACTTGCATCACTACATTTTACTCTGGAGTTGTAAAATGCTCAGTTGGAAAAGTACTTAGCCAGGTGATAAAATAATTTCAGTTTTATATCTGCACATAATTTCTTCCTCTTTAAATATAGTTTTCACTGCAAAAATGGGAATGGGAGAGAAGGCTTATGGGAATCCTAAGACGATGTTGCTCTCACAGTTTTGAAGGCACGGCAGCTGTTGCTGCAGAATTCCTCACCCCTCGGACCACCCGAAATCTGCAAGGCCTGGCAGGGCTTCAGACTGAGCCAGAATCCCTTGGGCGAATCAGAATTTCATGTGGCCCCAGTAAACCGCATCACCTCCCTGTGTGGAGATAACTTGAGCTTTTTAAGTTACCGATATCAGAAATAGCTGAGATATTTTTAATTTTTATTTTTATTCACAGAGAAAATAGAAACAGTTGAAGACAATAGAAAGAATTTAAAAGAGGATTTTGTTTATCCCAGTACTTCAAAAAAGGAACCTGAAAAAAATATTTCAAAGGCATCCTTGCCAGGAAGTCAACCTCTGTCCAGAGGGCTGCAGGAATAGGGTCTCTGTGTTGGTCCTTGTCAAAACATACTGTCCTTGTTGACAAAATCCCCAAGAGGCCACAGCTTGAATTCTGTCCTCACTGGACCACAATACACACAATCCAAAAAGGGAAGAGGAAGTGATATCAATAATGGCTTTCTGGATTTGGGATTCTCTTTTTTTTTTTTTTTAAAGCACAAGATCCTTTCTTCAAAAGAAATCACAGCATGGAGTCCAAACTGTAAAACAAATAAAATGACAAGACGAGAGGTGCTTTTGGCTTCAAATGGGGCTGGTAAGAGGTTCTTATTCTAACCCTGACTCATCTTTTAATGAATCCTCATCATTATTTTAATTTAGATCATGCAGACAGACAAGCTTTCCTACATTTTGCTACATGTGACATCAAATCTAATCACAATGTCCAGGTGGCCTGTAGTTAGCTCTGATTCTGATTTTAGCCCAGAGCCTGACAGATGTGTCCCGATTCAGTGAGTAAAAACTAATTATAGTTATATTAAAAAAAAGAAGAAGAAAACTACATGAATATACTGTGCTTAAAGTGACAAAGCGGTGAGAGTAGGGACTCATTCCCACATCACGGAGTCTGGCGCCATGAAGTTCATGACTTCTGGAATTATAATGTCTTGGTTAAAAATCCAGCCTCTATGCGTGCTACCTTTATCAAATAGTTAACCCTTTCAAAGACCCTGTTATGGCTGTCTATAAAATGTGGATAATAATAATAGTGCCTACCTCACAGAGCTGTTATGAGTATTAAGTGAATAAAGTTCCTAGAACATAGTAAGTGCTCAGTAAATATTAGTTACTACTCTTCATGGACTGTGATGCTGCACTCTGCCCTATGAGGATGGTACCAGTACAAGTGGTGTCCCAGCTTCAGTGCAGCAAATTGGTGTGGACTTGGCTTCAGTGAATAATAGTCATCTTTGGCATATTAAAGACTCCAGCAGCCAAAGCTCCGGCCGCCATCAGGTCTACTACCCATCAACAGACCCTCTTGTTCCCACAGCAGCAGGAGGCTGTGTCTGTTGGTGGTGGAGTGGTGCTGGACTCCGGAGATAGTGAAAATCTCCTTCACACAGCTTTGAGGGTGCTAGAGGCCTCCTTACTCAGGCAAGGCAAATTCCCTGAGATAGTCAAGAGTTCAACATGTTCAGAGAACAGCAAAATGGCCAGGCTACAGTGGAGTGAACAAGGGAAGACAGAAGGAGGTGAGGCAAGAGAGGCGACAGGTCCAGATCATGGGGCATCTTACAGGCTCTTATACAACTTTGGACTTTTAATCTGAATGAGATGGAGAGCCATTGCAGGAATCTGAGAAGTGAAAAATCATTAGCTTGGCTGAAGTAAATGCCTAGATAAGACTCTGAACCAAGTGGCCCATCAGTTCTAAGAAACTAAGCGTCCATACAAGGTCAAGTGAACTGGGTGTGCTTTGATCTTGGTAGTCAAGTTAACTACACACAGGTCATTCATTGCAAACTCAGAGTAGATTTTGCAGGTTTTAATAGCATCCAGACTGAGTGTAGAAATCATTAGCAGTATCTGGATAACTGTCAAACTTCCTTTAGATGCTATGTTTCTACAGTATTATTTACTGAGTTAGTGAACTGTGAAATACAGGTCAAGTATAACAGCCCCAAAGTCTAGTTCAAATCTGAAGCAATTGGAAGTTAGTGTTTGTACCATCTACGGGTCACTGAAAGTGCTAATCCACATTGGAACGGTACAGATCTGATGGAAGCAGAAACGAGGAAAAGTCTAGAAATGTCAGGAGACATTCAGCAACAACTACTCCCAAACCAAAGATTGTGTATACATACCTCAAATTTACAACAGGCTCAAGCCCTCTGACAGGCAGGGTTTCTTACCCACAGCAAATATTTGCTGAGTGGGTTTTATTTTAATATAATGTGTCAGCATTTCCTACTCTCTGGATCTAAAGCCAATCCCATCAATCATCTTTAAGGCTAGCTCTGTCATAAACACCCCAATGAGCTGAGGCAGTATTTTCTAAGAACTAGCAGTTACATGCCCCTTTAATCTCTCTGTTGTAGGAATCTGTTCCAATATCTGGTCACCCCACCCAAGAGATGAGCTACAGAGTAAATGCTCAAAGATTAACACATCTGGAACATTCACAGCACCTTGTGTGTTGAAACATCAAGTGAAACTTCTGTAAAAGTTCTTACCTTAATTATTGTTATTTCCTGATAGTGGTCCCTAACCATTAACAATGTGATTCATGGAATTACAGTTTAAAAAAACCAAACCATCAAGGTCTTCACAGATGAGGAAATCAAAGTCCAAAGAGGTTAAGGGATTTTTTCCTGGGTCTCAAAGCAAGTTAGTTGCAAAGCCACAACTTTAGTTCATGTCCCATGACTGTCAGCTCAGGGTTTCTTCCAGTTCGTGATGCTTCCACTCAAGCTGGGTGAATCAGCTAATGTTCTATGGTAGCAAGCAACAGAAATTGTCTTGGCAAATGTAAACAAGGGAAGGGTTAATAAAAAGGATATGGGGGAATCACAAAATGGAAGAAAGCAATGAAAAACTAGTCTTGACTACAGAAACCCAGCTGATTCCAGAAGGTCTCTGCAGTGTAAAATCCTTCCCTGGATTTTACACTGGTATTCAGGAGCTCCAACAATTTTCTCCAACCTTGCATCATTCCACTCAAGACTTAAAGCTGCATGAAACTCTGATATTATCATGTGCCTGCATCTAGATGGTTCTTGAGTGATAAGAAAAAGGATCCAATAGAAAGGTTTCCAGAAATCACTTTACAATCCATGATGGCAGAGCAAATACTTGGGTTTACCACCACACCAGGACACAATGGAGAGAATTACTTTCCCCAAATACAATCAGAGTGTAGGTAGGAAGAGGTATTGGTGCTGAGGGGTCAACAAATGATAAATGTTGTTCCAAGATAAAATAATACAAGATCTTGCACAACTTGAAGAGGATGGAAACTAAATTTTAGAAAGCAGAAACTGCTTATAAAATTAAGACAGTTGAGCACAATATGATTCTAAGTTGATAAAGTTTATATCAATTCTAAGAGTGACATGAATAGTTAAGGATTTATTGGATGATATTGTGTTAAATTAGAAACATGGCTGGAACATTTAAATTACTGAATTTCTTATAACTCTGGGGCATGGAAAGGAATAAATACTGATAAATTTATAGCCTTCATTAACTATTCCGAATGTTAAGAATGAAGTCATTCGTAACACCACAAGGTTACCCAGAAAATTAGCAAGAGATGGCAATTTAGAAGTGAGTATGTATGGGGTTATATTGTGGGATTCATCCATAAGATAAGTGGATTTGATCACAGCAGCCAAGATATCTGTTTAATGGCTAAAAAAACCATTAATAAAATGTTACTATAATTTAATTCAATAAATACTCATCGACTCCTTACTGTATGACAGACAGTAACACAACTTTGAGTGAAGCCTAATCCTTGCCCTTAAAAATATTATACACTGATGGTTAAGGCGCACGTGCGTACACACAGACGCACAAAGATAGACATGAATGTCATCACTTTCATGGGTAACATTTCAAGCTTTGAGCTACAGCTACCCCTGCTCCTTTGAGGGTTGATGTTCACAGTCTCCACTGCAGCACTTCCAAAGCTCCTGGCTTTTGAGATGGTGGTTGGCCCACTTGGATCTGTTGGTTGGGTACTGAGAGCAATGTTTTGCGCAGACGGGTATCACTGTCAGATAATCAACAAGTGATGTGCTGGTTGCAGACTGTTAGAGGGGACAGCCTCTTCCTCATTCCTGATGTTTCCTTTAATGTTGAGAGAAGCATGACTAATGTAACACTGCTGACTCACCAGTCCAATTTTATGAGAGAGGTTTAAGTAGAGCCATTTCCCTATCTGATAAAATTGGGAAGAACAAACTGGGCATGCTCATGTCATCTCCCTTTTTCCTCTCGGGGGCAAACTTGCTTACCAAGAGTAGTGAGAGCAGCCAGTAACCTCATGGGAGAGGGAGGGAGAACCTGCCCTTCATCCAGCACCCCCAAGTGAGGACAGAAGGTCCATCTATCTCATCCGGGATTCTATAATGCATATTCTACATCTTCAATTAGCATTTATCAATAATAGGGGTGATATTGTGTTTCTTGTTTACCACCTCTTGGTTTTATTTCTGAATTTGTTCAGAGTTCAGGCACATCCCACTATCCCAGATCATACCTGTCTCTGCCTCTCACCAGGTTATACTCCCTCCCTCTCCACTCCTCCCCCACATGAAGGGGCCCCAGCACAAATGAGAAGGACATTTAAGGCGATATAAAATCCACAGTGGAATGGGACTGGACCTTCTGAGGCTGCTCACTCAGCTCTCACACGGTTCCCTGGTGTGGTGCCAAACAGCACCCACTCTAGAGGATGGTGTGCAAGCTCTCTCTGGAGACTGGCTCCAGGCTTGTCTGTGCGAACCCTCCAGATGTGGTGTATCATCCTGGATCCCATCAATCTCTGTCTCCCACTTGTCTGTGTTCCCTCCACCTTGTCCCTGTCCCCCACACTCCATCTAGGGAACCCTGGCTATGAGTTAGTTCTTTTATAAGTCATCAAATCTTGTATCAAATCTGTTATCTCTACATGGGTTCTTCCTATTCCCATTTCCAGGCTTTGAAACTTAAAGGTCAAGAGTCAACTTGTTTTTTGTCTCGACATGTCTACTCTGTCACCCCTTCCCTGAGGCAATAGCCAGGAAATACTTAGCTGGCTGAATGAAGTAAAGGCCAAGGGGTTAGAATAAAGATGGGAAACAAAAACTTTATTCAAAAATATTATTCCAACCCACAGGTGACTAAGCAATTACAACTTGATGTCAAAAACAGAAGAAGTAAGCACAGAACACCACATGGATACAAATGACAGCCATTTAATCCAGTGGACTTTGCGGGAGACATTAGGAAAAGCTTTGGGGAAAAGAGCATTCCAGGTCAAGGCTTGAAACTGTCAGAATAGAATCTGAGTTCTTGCAAAGGCATATATATTTGTGTGTGTGTTTGTGATGCAGAGATTCTTTAATTTGGGTTGAATGTTTACTTTTGGATTTGGAAAATTCCAACATAAATGTAGAAAAAAGAGTACAACGAATCCCTAATACCAAGTGTGTCACCAAGCTGCATTAATTACCAACTCATGGCCAGTCTTATTTCATTTAAACCACCCATTTCCCCTGCCCAAATTACTTTGAAGCAAATTCTAGACATCTGAAAAGGTAAGGACTTATAAAATAGAACCTCAATACAGTATTACTAAGATTTCTTTAATATCATTAAATAACCAGTCAGTCAGCATTCAGATTTCCCTAATCATATCCATTAAAGAAACACCATTGGAAGGTTCAAATCAGATTCCAGACAAGGAAGTTCATGCATTGTTTTTGTTTGATAGTCACGTTAAGTCTCTTTTCATCTATAGCTTCCCCCTCCTTTTTTCTATGGCAATTCATTTGTCAAAGAAATCAGATTTGTTTGTCTTACAGAGTTTCTTACATTCAGGATTTTGATGAATAAACTCCTGTGGTGTCTTTCTATATGTTCCTCTTTGCTCTCTATTCACCATAAACTGGTAGGTAGACCTAAAGTTTGATCTGATAACATTGATTTTGTATGGCCCCAAAATACCTCATGGGCGGTCTTGTACACTTCCAATAGGAGTCATATAATTTTCTAGCTCCCCTCTGTGATGTTAACAAGCACTGAAGATAATTGCCTAGTTTCATTATTTCATTAAGGGTTTTTATTTGTATTTTAGAGGTTTCTAACAAATTCCACAGAAAGAATTCCTGTTCTTCTGTGATATGGAGGAGGGTAAGTATTTCAGATTGACATACACCTTCTAACACTGTGGAGCTACAGTCAACAGAGTGAGGAAGAGAAGCCCTCAACAGCTTCGCCAGCTACTCTGAAATAAAGCTTTATAGTGTGTCGAAGAACGCTAGTAAAACTCCTTTAACAGCAGGACTGCGATACCCAAAGAATGACGCTTAAATTGAGAACAGATTTAAATGCAGTTTCCAGAGCAATTATACCATGAAACAGAGACTTCTGGAATTCTGATTTCATTTCCTTTATGCTCACTATTCAGTCACATTCCCCTAGATTCACTAAATAGGAATAAAAACCCATTTATTCCATTTCTATCCATTTGCATTTTCTTCGTGATATGGACAGATTTCCCTCCCTCAAGTCGAAATTCTCCTTGTCATAAATGAAAAATCAGTTGGATTCATTTACACACAGAGCTGTCGAAGATAAAAAGCACTGAACGTGGAGAGCAAAGACGGCACCACGAAACAAGAGCGGCCATGTATTTTCTCACTCAGGACATCTGCGAGCAGTTAAGGTGGTGTAATCATTCTTTTCCTTTGTGCATCAAATTGCTAAGCCACTTGTTAAGGTTTCAGTATGACTCACCTCACGATGCAGACTGAGAATTTATACTAAATGAAGAATTGCTCCCAAGACTAACACTTTTTAAAATACAGCATGGCTAAATTCATTTCTTATCTAACAGGCAGTAATGAAAAGCAATACTTCTATCACACTGGTTTCATAGATCCCAACCAGTCCAACAAAAAGAAAAGATTTGTTTTCCTGTATACCTCATGGAAGGCACAAATGCAAATGAAAAAATAATCATAAGTTTTTAACCATCCAAGGAATTAGGATGAGGGGTGGGGGAGGGTGGGTTGGCAATTGTGAAAACAACAGATTTTCCCATCAAAAATATGAACACCATATGAGGTGCCTAAACTCACAGCTTGGCATTACATTACAAACCACTACTGAACTTACAATGTGTCACATTTCAAAGAAGCCTAGCTATGTTTTCAAGTGCAATCTTTAACACTTTGAGTTCCCTTTGATGTCAGTTCTATCTCTAGTTTAGTGACTGTTTCTTAATAAGCTTATTTAAAAACACCAGTCATAACAGCTCTTCATTTCAGAAATGAGCATAGGAAATAGTACGATGCATGGTCATTAACTAGTTGTTTGCTTGTACCCTGCCTTATTCATGATGGATTTAAGACAGCTTCTAAAAACACATAAAATAAGGTGAGAAAAAAAGAAACAAAGAGAAAGCAATGAAGACATAAAACAGGTAAGAATGAGGCTAGTCCACAAAAGCTGTGTCTGTATGCTTCCAAGAAGGGTATGGCCCAAGCATGAAGAGACTTTTCTAAGATTCAAGGACATCACTGAATAAAGCCAAGGGAGGCTGACTAAATGTGGACATTGCTACTCAGGCCCTCATCTTGTGATAAGTTTCTCCCAGCCTATCATCACTTCTATGACTTTAAAACTTTAAGGTTAAAAAAATGGAGCACACAGTGGAAAGCCATAATTTTATCTCGTTCATATCATCAACTCCCCCAGATTTCTTCAGAAATATTTCCCTTATCCTACACCTAGTATAACTATCAAAGACCTTGGTATGCCCTTTGAGACTTTTGTACAAAATTAATAAACAGAAACCACAGTTAAATAGAGTCTGGAGACCAGAAGGGGGCGCTCTCGTGTCCCAGGACAATAGCAGAGGCCAACAGAAAGAAGAAAGACTCTTCTTTCCTGGCAAGGACTCAGCCAATGAAAATTCAGACCCTTAGTTTACCACTGTCCTCTCAACTTCCTTTCCCCTCTATAAACGTGTTCTCTTTTCCTCACCCTGGGGGCACTTGAACATGGCTTTCTATGGTTGCAGACCCTGAATTGCAATTCTTTGCTGATCCCAGATGAACCCATCTTTGTTGAAGAAATATCTGGTCATCTATTTGTTTTAGGTCAATACTTTTAAGCCTTTTGAAGAGTTTCTAAAAATCAGAGTCTGGATTATTTAAACCATTTTCCCCTAATTTCAGCATGGACCATTTTCACACCACATTCTAACACCAGTGAGTCTTATAAAGGGTACTCCCTAAAGCTTTATTTGCCTTTGGCAGCTGAAAAGTCATTCATCCATCCATTGTTTTATTTATTCATAAATTCATCAATTTAACAAATATTTCTTGAGCATTTTCTATGTTCCAGAAGTGGCACTAGGCAAAATGAGGAAGGATGGATCAGGATACAGGTTCTGTCTTTAAGGAGCAGAGCAGATGCAAGGCCTAATCTGAACCCCCTTTGTATCCCCTTCCCTATGAAGCACCTCATCTACAAGACTTCCAGAAGCTTGGTGTTGTCATTTGACATAGTCAAATGAGACATGAGAACATATATGCTCGGATTTCTGGAAAAGCTTTCTTGATGAAATGAAAGGCTTCGCTAAAGCAGAGACTTTGGCTCTGCAAAGGATCAGCTGCTGGACCAATGCGTGAAGCTGGTTTCTTTCATTTTGACATTTTGTATGTAAAAAAACTACCTGTGTAAGCCAACCTGAGTCAAATTTTCTGCTACTTGCAGCCTAAGGCATTCCTAACTAAAATTGATGAACTCACAGTCTATCAGAAAAATTAGACACAGATAACTGTAAGCTACAAAACAAAAAGAAAAAAAAATGCTATTAGAGAGGCTCCAACAAAGTACTATTAGCTTTGAAAAATGTAAGTCATTTTTATCTAGGAAATAATTGAGGAAGAAGGTATGAATGGGAATGGGGAAGAAGAGGAGAAAAGGGAAGGTTTTTGCTTTTGCTTGTATTTGACTCAGCAAACATGCTTTAGAAATAATTTGAGGCAGCACCTCCTTCTCAAGGCTCAGACAACACAACAGTCATCCTGCAAAATGCTGAAACATGGCAGTGAGATTGGGAGATTAGGGAGAGAGAGAGCAATGAGGAAGAGTTAGTAATTTTGGACAGAGTTGGGGTAGCTGCACCGTGAACCATAACTTGGGGGAGAAGAGAATTTTTAGGCAGTTTTGGTAAATGCTGAATAATGAGATTGCACCTTTCCTTTCTTTCTCAGACACTTCCATAATGATTTGTTTTATTTCTTACGGCTTTTGGAAATGGATGTGAGTTCTACTGAATGAAATACTATACAAAGCAGAATCTTTAGGCAACTTAGCAAGGGCCAGAATATTCAAGTTTCACAAACGTTATCATAGTTAATCATTACAACTACTCAATGAAAGTGTTTGTTTCTTTTTTAATATCAAGAACTGGGGCTCAAAGTACTAAAGTATTTGACTCAGTTCTTATCTTTAGAAAGTTGCATAGTGAAAATTGAATAGACTTTGCCCATTTCCAAAATCTGTTCCCTTTTTACTATACTATGTGGCCTGGAAGAAAAGGGAATGGAGAAAAACAGGAGGGAGGTGGATACAAGCAGGGCTGAAAAAAAGAATTCCTTAGACAGGAATTTCCCTGAAATTCCATAAGTATAACCAGAAGACAAAAGGAAGGTTTGTTATTCTGTATAGGGAAGCAAAACACACACACAGTTTTTTTGTTAGGTGAAAAGTAGCTATACTACCAAGTATCTGGGTAACCTTGGAGGATGTGCTTAACATCTCTGGCTCTCAGTTTTCTCATGTGTAAGATGAGTTACTGTGAGGACTCAAGGAGATAATGCATATATATATAAAGTACTTTGCTGCAGTGTCCAGCATGTTGTAAGTTTCAAAACTGTTAATTATTGCTATCATCATGGTTACTCTAATTATTTCTCTTTGCTGGTCCCAATCAGTGCTCAACTGCAAGTGAGAATTTGTCATTGTGTTCCTTTTCTGTTCTTAAAGAAGATTCGTTTCCAAGAGGTCAAAAAAGGAAACAAGAGATGCTGACAAGCAATGGGAAAAAGTAATATCAGAAGAATAGGCTGCAACATGAATGGTCTTGGACCGTCACCAAGATCAGGAGGACTTCACAGCAAATAGCATCCATGCTGCTCTTATATGGAGCAAGGCTCCTGGAATGTCCGAGCAGCCAGCCTTCTGGGGATGGAATGGAAGCTTTCACGGAGGGAGACTAAAAGGAAAACCAGAAGGTCGCAAAGGAAAGGGCCTCCCACTCTCCAAAAAGATAAAATTGGGTTGTTTCTTCCTTGACTTGATGTTTAAAACACACTGAGTGAACTCAATGTTTTTAAAAGCATATGGACGTGCCATAATTTTTTGCTGACTGCAACACCTGAAATATTCCCCTAAAAATTTCTAAGCTGGATTTCCTTAAAATGTCTAACGGTTTTTTTCCCCTAAAAAAATGCCTAAGCTTGCAGCAGTTATAAATAAACCCTTTGTTCCTGGGAATCCTAGGAATTGACTCTTAAAACTTTAAAGAATTTTGGTATGAGTCCTGTACAGTAAACTACACGTATTTCAGATGCACACGTTGATGAATTTTGATAGATGGATACACCAATGAAACCACCACCACAATCAAGACAGCTAACGTTTCCATCACTCCCCAAGAGGTACAAATTTCAAATTCCCAACCTATCCCTTCTAAAACTTTAATATAGTTGTAGCTAATGGTTTATAAACTGTTAAACAGTGAAACAAAAATGTCTGCTAAGAAAGAATGGGGACCCAGGAGGGCAAAGAGTTGAAGGCAGGTACAAATCTTCATCTATACAAGGCTGGGAAAAAGACCCTCATTAGATAATATAAGGCTGAGAGGAAATCCTCTGTGAGTGAAATATGAGATACAAAAGAACACTGTAGTAGGAGACCACAAGAACAGACTTGTGAGGACCAGACCACCCAGTGATGGATGAAGTAACAGCTGGCCACTGAAGTTACACAGCCTTCCATCTTTTTTACCTCTGGACCATTGTCTGGTCTTCCAATTTTATTTCTCTCCCTTGGTTTCAGTCTCCGAGTTTGGGACATACTGTGAACACAGCAATTTATTAATGTAGAAGTACTTTTAGAGCAGTGTGTTAATTAGGTTTATTTATTTATTTATTCTTGGAGGAGGTACTGGGGATTGAACCCTGGACCTCATGCATGCTAAGCATGCGCTCTACCATATAAGCTATACCGTCTCCCAATTTAGAAGTACTTTAGATTTCAGATGTATAATTTCAGAACTGGGAAGGGTTGGGGAAGGGTTGACGTGGTCCAGACTGGATCAACAGTCTCTTCACTTGGATGCTACCAGCACAGCAAGGAACCCTCAGGCTATGGGACAGATGGAGACCTGGCGAAATTGGCTGGAAAGGAAAGTAAGGGAAGGGGAAAGAGAGAAAGCAATGGAGTAGGACCACTGTGGGGAGTGGTGGCTACCTTTGTCATAAGACTTCCTTAAAGCTACTATAACTCAAAGTCTGGTCTTCTCCTGGGCTAGACTTTACCTAAGCCACTCCATATGCGACGGATAGTAAAGATATAAAAGAAAACTTGTGGTTGGAGGGAGTCTCAGTTTACCCTTCTGTGAGTCCTGCATCCTCAGTCAGTGCTTTGGTAATAGATAGGGGTCTAGTCCTCCCAGATTCTCAGCTCAGGCAAGTGGGCTATGTGCTCTTCCCACAGACCATCACTCTCGCCTAAATAAGAATGATTGTTTACTTGATATTTTACAGTTTTCAAAGCAATCAAGTTCCATGGTTATAAGGCTTTGGAATCAGACAGCCTGAGATCAAATCTTATCTTCTGGTTGTGTGACATGGAGGCAAGTGAATTCACTCATTCAGCAACTATTTACTGAGCCATAATGTGGCAACTAGAGATAGAATAATGAACAAAACAGAAGTCCCTCCTTATCACATGGAACTTAAATGCTAGTGGGAGAGAGAGTGAATAGGTAAGTAACTATATGAATATTATACCATGATAGGTGCTAAAGGGAAAATATAAAGCAGAGGAGGAAGATAAGAAATATTAAGGGGATGTGGCTTTAATTTTAGATAAGGTGACCAGGGAAGGCTTACTAAGAAGGTGGCTTTTTAGAAAAGAATGCGAAGGAAGAAGCCATGGTGACAATCGGGGAAGAGCACTCAAGGAGAGAAAGTAGGCAGCACGATGGCTGTGAAGTGGGGCGGTGGGGGGAAGAACCATGGGGGCTGCAAGGAGGTCAGTGTAACTGGAATAAGCAAGAGAAAGAGGGGGGAAAGTGAGGCCAGAGAGGCAGCCCAACCTTGAGAACCTTGTAGAACAAAAGGATTTGGGCTTTTACTGTGAGTAATGTAGGAAGCCACCCAAAGGTTCTGAGCGGAAGAATGACCAGATCTGATTCAAGTTTCCACAGGATCATTCTGCCTGTTGGGTCTTCGAACAGACTGAGCAGAGAGAAGGGTGGGGAAAGGGAAACCAGCAAGGAACCTACTGCAATAACCCAGGCAAAAGAGATGATGGCGTATACTGAGCAACATCTTCGTGTGTCTTCTTCCTCATCTACGCAAGGGGTGTAGCAATGCTTGCTGCTTTGGACACTCCGTGAGATGTAGCGTTCACAGATGTAACAGATGGAGCGAACACTCAAATATTCGCTCTTATGTGGTCTTCTTTGAATTTCTCAACTGGTCTCCTTTTATGGATACAGGAACTGCAGTTTAGGGGATTTAAATGACTCCTCTGAATATCTGGAAAGGGTTACAGGCAGAACTTGAGCAGGGGGTAAGCCTTACAGTGTGACATGTTGCTGCTACTTTCAGGGAGTAACTCATTCAACCTCATTCTAACCAATGTTTGCTCTGACTCTGTTCTTCAGATTAACCAGCCACCCAGCATCATCCTGTCCTTAGCTAACCCTGGGCCACAGAACAAGTAGGGTTGAGGGACAGAAAGAGATGTGGAGGGGTTCAGAGCAGAGGGTCACTCCAAATTAGAGAGGGCCCACCCTGAGCATTTAGAGAGGATAAACTGGAGATACTTTAGGAAGAAGGTAAAACAAAGGACTATAGAAAGAAAATGAAATACAGGCATGTAGGAAAAGCAAAAAAAAAAAAAAAAAAAAGAAAGGAAGAAAAGTACTACAGAGAGAAGGTTAAATACTAGAGGCAAATTTTACCTTCTTCAAAATCCTGTTCAGGGCTGTCTCTGCAGTTCTTTTTAGACTTTACAACCTTCTTGAATGACTTTACTTTTAACCCGCTCCGAGTTTTCCACATCTCTCTTTAGCATCAATAAAATGTGGATGCCCAATCACATTGAGAAACCATTACGGGGGCAGAGGAAACAGAGAGGGAAGTATACCTAAAATTAAGACCAATTAAAGAGCACGACCCTTGTAATCAGGAGCCAAGTAAGAATGCAGAGTGGAGGGGAGGGTACAGCTCAGTGGTAGAGTGCATGCCTAGCACACACGAGGTCCTGGGTTCAATCCCCAGGACTTCTGTTAAAAAATAAATAAAATCAATAAACCTAATTATCTCCTGCCCAACCCCCCCCCCCAAAAGAATGCAGAGTGATTTATCCTTGGAATGAGTTATTCACGTTAATTCTGTATTAGGAACAGGAGATATTCTTTTCCTTTCAAATCCTTTACTTCAAAGGAAAGCTGTCTCGTTCTTCTGCTTTAGTTATTAAAAAAAAATCTAGACTAACAAAAATATTCTTAATACAAATGAGCTATCCTTGTGTTTGAAATATCACAACATATCTATTTCAGCCAGCACCCATAGCAATAGTGTCTTCACCCACCAGTGTGCACCCTCCTCTTCATTAGAAAGCTTAATGTGTGCTTATATTCATTAACAAAGGTAATCCTGGCTTAATCAGCATCCAAATTTACATGTCCTCCTTTGTAGCAATAAGCCCTAGGAAATTAATAAAAACGCCTTCTAATTTATGCAAATCACCATAATCAGATTTATCGTTAATTTTATGTGCATTAAGTTTCTATTTAGACAATGAAAAGAACTCGGCCAAGGCCAGAACACACACAAATCCAAGCCAGAAAAAAGAAATTTTCACTCCTAATAAAAATGTGGAGAGTAGGGGGGCTGCACACTGGGATGAGACCTTTCATTAATTTGATAGCATAAGAAGCTAATGAGGCCATCTTCAAGTTATTCCATTTCTTCCCCAGTTAAATTGATTCTGGAAGAGTCAGACACCTGGGGGTTGTAAAACTGTCAGAGGATGAGCCAAACAGCAAAGCCAGTCTTAGAAGGGGCAAGTTCATTTTTGTTGGACTGAGAAAATTAAACTTGGAACGTCCCGCTCGAAAAAAGTTGACAGCTAAAGTAGTTTAAGAATCATAGTAACTGACATTTAATCATTTTGCCTTCATCTTTAATGGACTGTTAGATAGTATCTTCCACATTTTTGCCAATAAAGCAGCAGTCATGGTGTGTGTGTTTGTTTTTAAAACAATTTGCTTTGGTAAATGTAATTAGGGGGTTTCAGCAGGAAGCCCCAAACATCCAGCCCAATTTTCATTTTGGTAACACAGGCAATGGGTCCCCAAAGATCTCACTTCTTAGCAGTTGCATCTGCTCACCTAATTGACAATGCAGGAGGGAATGGTTGTAATTTGTTTTGTTTGGACTACATCAACAATTTGTTAAACATTTATAACCACATGGTGTCAGGGATGGTAACTGTATAAATCCATACCAGTTCTTCTGGTGAGAACTTATAATTTCAAATAACAGACTGCCTTTTTCAGTGGTACTTATGGTACATCTGTAATTTTGAAATGTAATTCCCTCATGGTATCTGTCTAAATGGGTCTGGGAAATCACATTTCTGCTACAGGGAAGTCTTGAGTGGAGTAAGTTAGAATGAACAGGAAAGGAGAGAAAAATATACTTTGTTGGTTGAACCAGATGATATAAATCAGCCATTCTATGTCTTGCTTTCAAAGAATATCCAGTAAGAATTATCAAGAAGAAAAATGCTTTCATTTTCTTTTCCACTGGATCAGTGAGCTTGTATTAACTTGACAGCCTACTCTACCAAGTTTGAAAAATAATTAAATTTAGTTAAATAATGTTTACAATTCTTTGCACATGTAAATGTTAAGTCTTGGGTCCTCTGTTACTATCATCTGTTTTATATTTATTTACACTGGGGCCAAAATAATTAAGCAGAGTTTGAGTAATTTAAAGTATACCTAGCTGGAAAACCTTATTTCTTTGAATTGAAATGAAAGATATCAAGAAAATTATTTCAACCAAATCCAATTAATTTTACCCAAGACTGTTTCACTGAACAGCTCCCAGAGGTGCCATTCACATCATTAGCTGTGAGAATGGCGCCCCCTTGAGTTGTGCAATCCTATATTCAGTGGCTCAGATTTTCCTGAGTCTACTGCTGTCAGATTACAGACTTCATGAACCAGTTCCTGAGTCTCGATTCTACACTGCGCAAAGCAAAACTTTCATGAGGATACTCTGTGCCATTATAAAGTCAAATTAGGCATTTGTTCCATTTTGTCAGACATTATATTACCCATCCCAGTTCCCATCTATGAATAGGAATAATAAATGAGGGTAGTGGGTTTGCCCATTAGTATTTATTGAAAAACTACCATATGCTAAGTACTCTTATTTTAATTAATGCTCACAATGAATCTGTATAATAATACTATTACCACTTCCACAGGATGATTCAGTTAATAAATTAGAATATGGATTTAAATCCAGATCTATTTAATCTCAAAGCACATATAATTTCCCCTACATCATTTTACGTTGCTGCCATTATAAAAGCAGGCTTTGATAAGTGGCTATGCGAAACTCCTCCAAATGTGATGATCAGTTTTCATAAACATGATGCTACAACATAAAAGGGAGTGTTAACATGGTGTCTAACCTACACCACCTTTTCCCCTAAGAGGTCAACATGAAAAAGTGTATGGAAAATCCTCCCAACAGAGATGTTGCAAAAAGAGTAGAGCAAACTGAATGCAAATGATCTGGTGCAGGGGATTAGAGGGGTGACAGAGCTGAACAAAGCTAATGCAGACGTGATGTGAGGAGACAGGGATATGAGAAATATAGATAAAAGGCACAAGCTATTAGATGAATCCACAACCAAGGGGAAGTGGACCAAAACTAAGTGGACCAAGTGTCAGAGGCCCAAAGGCAATAAAATCAACGTTTAATAAGTACATCAAGAACATTGCCTTGCTAAAAGAAAATGAAAGACAACAAGAATTCAGGGGGATGGGGGAGCATTCCAGAGGAACACCAGCTGAGTGGATCAGGATCGACAACCAGAGGTGATCCCAAAAGAGCGGTTCTGGTTCTGTAGGAGGAGTTTGGGTCATAGCTGGAGGGGGGAGAAAGAGGCAGTATTTCCTCAAGGATTATGCTGTGTGCTGTTAAAGGGTAGACTGAGGCATATTAAAAGTTTTTAGAGTTTATTTGAGCAAAAATGGATGGAACTGCAGTGCCAAACCACAGGTGGTTAGGAGAGCTCCACAGACAGGAGCAGGGGAAAGATTCATACAGAGAAAGCATGGAAGCAAAGAAAGAAAATGATTTGATTGGCTAGTTAAAGCCTAGTTGGCTGTCTGTGATTGGTTGTCCTTAGCGTTTTGATTTCATCAGCTTGGGGCACTTATAGGCTTAGATTTCAGTTGACTTTGTGGGCCCCCACAGCATTAGAACCCCCTTGGTCTAATCACCTCCCTGTTTAATTAATTTAACAGCATTCATCAAATCCTATATCCTTTTCTCCTGGCTCACAGCTCGACTACCTTCCCCTGTCTCTCTAGCAGTTACGTGTGGCCTGTGTGGTTGAATTTGGCCAATGGGAGAAGAGTGAGGTGATGGCACCACTTTATGGATGAGACGGTTAGAATGCATGTGTGTCTTCTCTCCAGGCTCCTTCCCCGTGTGCTGACTGAATGAAGACAGCAGCAAGTTTCTAGAGGTGGGTAGAGCCACAAGATGGCAGGAGCCCAGGTCCCCAGATGAACACATGGAAGTCAATCAACCAGAAATACACATTGTAGAGTAACAAGAGCAAGAAATAAGCTTGTTGTGAACAAAACACAGGCAAAACATTCTCTGACATAAATCTTAGCAATGTTTTCCTAGGGCATTCTACCCAGGCAATAGAAAAAAAAGAGGCAAAAATTAACAAATGAGACCTAATTAAACTATAAGCTTTTGCACAGCAAAGGAAACCATAAGCAAAACAAAATGACAACCTACAGAATGGGAGAAAATATTTGCAAATGATGCAACTGACAAAGGCTTAATTTCCAGAATATATAAACAGCTGATATAACTTAATAACAACAACAACAAAAAAACAACCCAATCTAAAAATGGGCAGAAGACCTAAACAAGCAATTCTCCAGTGAAGATATACAAATGGCCAATAGGCACATGAAAAAAATAATCAATATCACTAATTATCAGAGGAATGCAAATCAAAACTACAATGAGGTATCACCTCACACCAGTCAGAATGGCCATTATTCAAAAATCCACCAATGATAAATGCTGTAGAGAGAGGGTGTGAAGAAAAGGAACCCTTCTACACAATTGTGGGAATGTAGTTTGGTGCAGCCATTATGGAAAACAGTACAGAGATTCCTCAAAAAACTAAAAAGACTTACTATATGTTCCAGCAATCCCACTCCCAGGTATATATCTGGAGGGATCTCTAATTTGAAAAGATACATGAACTCCAATGTTCATAGCAGCACTATAT
The DNA here is from genome assembly GCF_036321535.1 of Camelus dromedarius. Lineage (NCBI taxonomy): Eukaryota > Metazoa > Chordata > Mammalia > Artiodactyla > Camelidae > Camelus > Camelus dromedarius. The sequence continues at coordinate 17,731,626 of NC_087446.1, read as the reverse complement.
ACAATAGCCAAGACACGGAAGCAACCTAAATGTCCATTGACAGATGACTGGACAGAGAAGTTGTGATATCTATATACAATGGAATACTACTCAGCCATAAAAAAGAATAAAATAATGCCATTTGCAGCAACCTGGATGGGCCCTGAGACTGCTATTCTAAGTAAAGTAAGCCAGAAAGAGAAAGAAAGATACCATATGATATCACTCATATGTGGAATCTTAAAAAAAAAAGAAAAAGAAAAAAGAGGACACTAATAACTCATCTACAAAACAGAAACAGACTCATAGACATAGGAAACAATTTTACATTTACTGCAGAAGGGCAATGGGAAGGGATAAATTTGGGAGTTAGAGATTTGCAAATGTTAGCTACTATATATAAAAGTAGATTAAAAAAACAAATTTTGTATGTATAGCACAGGGAACTATATTCAATATCTTGTCATAACCTTTAATGAAAAAGAATATGGAAACAAATATATGTATATATATGCATGACTGGGACATTGTGCTGAACACCAGAAATTGACACATTGTAAACTGTACTTCAATTAAAAATAATAATGATAAATTTTTAAAAAGGAATAAGTTTGTTGTAAGCCACTGTAAGCCACTGAGAATTTAGAGTTTCTCTCTTACAAGGGTAAGTTTAACTCTTACCCTAACTAATACAGGTTATTCCAAATTGTTTAGGATTAAAGCCTAGAGGAAACCTGTGTAGACTGATAAACGATTGATAAAAGTGTCTCTGAAACCGTTTAATGCTTCAAAAGCTGTCTTAGCTTACTGAACAAAACGAGCCTCCACTCAGTGAAGCTGAGGTAAACATGGCAAATCACATGGGACCTTGTAGATCACGCTCTGGAGCTGGTTTTTCTTTTTTATTTATTCTAAATACAATAGAAAGTAATTAGAGGTTTCTTGATATTCTGGGTTCTATACTCAGTATAATGAGACTTAGCTGTGTATGATTATATGTATTAAATGTCTTACACTCTATAGCAAAGTTTAGTTGTACTTAGAACTGGATGAATGGGTAGAGACAACGAAATGTCCCTGACTTTAAGGGAAAAAAAAGTCAAGATGGAAACCGCCCCCTGCCCACCCCGCCTCATAGACTTTCATTCTTGGTGGCAGCTATTTTGAACATGACACCTCCTGGGGATGGCATGTCAACCCCACAGCATACTTTGAAGACATTTGCTGTAATTGTCAATGCCTGCATTGTTCCTTGTGTTAGTAAAGAAAAATCACCAGTCAGGGGTTGGAAAATATGTACTGGGGGTGGGGGGTAATTTTCCCCAGTCTTTCTCAAGGGCACCTTATTATACTTTGTTTCATGTCATTATGCTTTCTTTTGGAGTGTCATTAAAAAAAGAAAATTCAGAAGCTCTGACATTTGCGTGGTTGGATGTGAAATGCCACAGTATGTCTTAAATTGCAAATAAAGAAATAAGACATTTCAGTCAAAAGGACAGATATGTTAGTGGCACTCACCCTTCTAGCTCATCTGATTATCTTGAATGCCAAGGTTCTAAGCTTCCCACGATGATTCTTAGGATTAGTTGTCTGTAGGATTCTTCCCTGCATGAAAGAATTGTGACGTGGAAATTTATCAGCCTACTTACAATCTTGACTTCTAGTGCACCTGCTGAAATTAGCTATCATTGTATTCAGTTGTCTTCTGAGCACAGGGATATTTGGTTCAAGTTTATTTGTTTGTTGTTTTTGTTTTTTTTAAACTGGTAGACATAATGTTTGCATTAAAACTCAGATCAACAGCTATGTCTTCTCCTGCCTAATTAAACTATGGTAAATAATCAAGTCTGCCTTCATAATGTAATATTTGTTTACTACCCATAAATTTTCTGTCATTATGAGGTGATGGGAAAGGTTTCTCTCTTTAATTTGCATGTACATGTGAATGAGTATGTATGTGGGTGCATGCGTGTGTGTGTGTGTGTGTGTGTGTGTGTGTGTGTGTGTGTGTGTGTGTGTGTGTACTCTAAGATATCTCGACCCCTGAATATCTTGAAAGAGTACCAGTGATACTGGCTGCCTGATAAACCTCCTGTTTCCTGGAGGCACCAAGCCACAGTAAGACCCTGCCAACAAGAACAGAGTCTCCTTGTGTGCCAACAACTGTCCCCACAGCCCTGGTGGCTTTGTATCCAGAAGCAAATTCAGCAGCACAGACTATCCACCTAACAGACCTTGCTTTGTAGCATGGAAACTTGGCTTGCTGCCTCCAGCACGAGATAAAGCAACCAGAGGTGAGTCTCAGCCTGTCCAGGGCACAGAGGATAACGCACATCTGAAATGGTTTTTTATAAGCTAGGATTACCCATTTATACATGTGTACATTTATACAATGTGGTTTGAACATTTATAACTGTGATTTTACTAGCAGCCCCATTGTCTGCAGCCCAAGAGATAATGGAATTATCACCAGAACATCTTCGTTATACATTTTCCTAGGACTAACCAAGGTCTGGGACAGATATGAATCAACTCCTATCATGAAGGGGGCATCTTGCCTGCTCTGCACCAATTTTCCGTACAGTAGGATGGACCTGTTACTGCCTTTTGAAGAAGCAGCTCTCCTAGGAGGTAAAAAAAAAAATGTGTGTTTTAAAAGGAAAGATTATAAAACCACAAGATTCTTCAAAGCATGCCCCAATAAATATACTGAAATGCACTTTTTCTTTTGTTCTTTCCCAAGAAGATTGAAACTCAGAACCTTCTTTCAACTGTTTCCAATATTTGCCCTTTTCCCTATGTTGCTCCCTTCAGAATTAAACCACCTCAAAGAAATCCCCAACAGTTTAACTCAATTTCTGCAGCAAATTACTCTGGAAGTTAGAGAGAAGAGCAAAACCATTTCAAAAGTCAACATTAAACTTCCAAGATGGTTATCCTTGATACAATTTATATTTCCTGCAAAAATATATACGGTGCCTATCGTTACCTTTAGAAATGTAGGTAATTTGATTAATATAAAAGCCTTTCAAGAATGAGTCTGAAAGTCTTGATTGTTAATCACACCTACCACAAAGTGAATTCTAATGATTTATTAACCACTGCAGTTAGCCCAAAATGAATTCCTGCAGAAATTGGGTAAAATTACATGGGAGATTACTCTTCTGTATAAACCAGATAAATTATCCCTAGGATATATACATGCCCAAGAAAGTTACATCAAGAATGCAGCAAGTAACAAAACTCATCAGTCTTCTAACATGTGATTTTTGACTTTCACATTTTAATCTAAGTGAGATACCGACAAGAAATCTTTTAAAAATTACACTGGGTTTTCATGTAAGTCTATCTAGTAATTTATTTTATTGAGGATATGTAATTTCTTGTGTAACTTTCTCGACAGTCTCTTCATTATCTATGAATAAGGTTTTCTAGGATGAAGAATAGCCTTTTACTCAAACATTTTTGTTTTCTCTAACTTTCTAAAGAAAAGGAAATCTGATCCTCTTTAATTTTAAAGAATTGTTCAACATTTTAAGATGATGTCTAAATGTTTATGGGGAAAATTAAAAATATTTTGCATGGTTGTTTTCTTCTTTTATTAAAAAGGTAGGCATAAATATAAAGTATTATACCATGTTAACAAAATACAATGCACATGCTATTCATGTACTACAGAATTTCATATTGAAAAAAGTTTTCTGGTAACAAAGACAATCAAAGGAGTGCTATAGACATGCTTCCTACCGTTCAAATATCATCAGAATTCAATAGGAAAAATATCTATAAATTTTGCTTGTCTACAAATTCATCTAATGATGAAAAATGCATTTCATTGAGAAGAAGGAAAGCTTAGACTATTTAAAAATATGAATAATCAGGTTCTGGGTTGACAATTAGATTTTAAGCATATCAAATCTAAAGTTCACTGTGAAGATAAAATTGAGTACACTAGTTTTGTCAACAAAGTCTCTATAAATGTTGATTGTTTACTGCCCTACAAAATTTACAGGATTTTTGGGAGGATCACAAACATAATAAATGTAACCATCCCTTTCACCATGAAGGTGCTATATTAACATTAGTTGTTATTGTTATTGCCTTAATTTTCTTCCCAAATTATTATATCTTCCTTAAAGTGGAATGTGCCAATTAACATTTGGTGGCACTGATTAAGTGTGTGGAAAATCCACTTAAGCTCCCCAGGAGTAAGTCCCCAGTGGTCAAATGAGAACCATCATTTCTACCAGCCTTACAAATATACTCTCACTCATCAAAAGAGATCAGGAAGGTAAATTCATATTAAAATTAAATGATTGTAAATAACTGATGGCTGTGTTGGTCCTCTTGGATTGAAATAAATCTTGTCCACAGTGTGTTTTGTATGGCTTGCAAGCTATGAATGGTTTTCACATTTTTTTAAAGAGAAGGAAGAAAGGAAAGAGGGAAGGAGGAAGTGAAGGAGGGAAGGAAGGAAGGAAAATACATGCTACAGAAACAGCACGTGGCCTGCCTAAAATATATACTGCTTGGCTCTTTATAGAAAAAGTTTGCAATTTGTGATCTAGATACAATTACAAGCAAAGTTGTTTCTTGTCCCTCAATTTAATAAAGGTGTTACATATATATTTCCATTAATGGATAGTTGAAATTTTAATTTTTAATACTTTACTGATGTATACTTTATGTACAATAAACTTTACATATTTAAAGTATATGATTTATAAGTTTTCCAATGAAACTATTATCCCAATCAAGATATTAAACATTTCATTTCTTAGGTCAGTCTCCCAAGGCAAAAGTAAAAAAAGAAAAATGAACAAATGGGACCTAATCAAACTTATGAGCTTTTTCACAGCAAAGGAAACTATAACCAAAATGAAAAGACAACCTATGGAACGGAAGAAAATGTTTGCAAACAATGTGACAGACAAGGGCTTAATTTTCATAATATGCAAACAGCTCATACAGCTCAATAACAAAAAACAAACAACCCAATTAAACAATTGGCAGAAGACCTAAATAGACATTTCTCCAAAGAAGACATACAGGTGGCCAACAAGCACATGAAAAAATGTTCACTAGCACTAATTATTAGAGAAATACAAATCAAAACTATAATGAGATATCACCTCACAACAGTCAGAATGGCCATCATCAAAAAGTCAACAAATAATAAATGCTGGAGAGGGTGTGGAGAAAAGAGAACCCTCCTACACTGTTGGTGGGAATGCAAATTGGTGCAATCGCTATGAAGAACAGTATGGAGATTGCTTAAAAACTAAAAATAGACTTACCATATGATCCTACAATCCCACTCATGGGCATATATCCAGAGAAAATTCTAATTTGAAAAGACACATGCACCCCAATGGTCATAGCAACACTATTTACAGTAGGCAAGACACGGAAGCAACCTAAACATCCACTGACAGATAAATGGATAAAGGAGATGTGGTGTATGTATTTACAATGCAATATTACTCAGCCATAGAAAAGAATGAAATAATGTCATTTGTAGCAACATAGATGGACCTAGAGATTATCATATTAAGTAAAGTAAGTCAAAGACAAATATCACAATATCACTTACGTGTGGAATCTAAAAAAAAAAAAAGACACAAGTGAATTTATTTACAAAACAGAAATAGACTCAGACATAGAAAATAAATTTATGGTTACCAAAGGGGAAAGGTGGGAGAGATAAACTATGAGTTTGGGGTTAGCAGATACACACTACCAAATAAAAAATAGGTAAACCACAAGGACCAACTGTATAGCACAGGGAACTATATTCAAGATCTTGTAATAAACTATAGTGGAAAACAATCTGAAAAAAGATATCAAACATTCTATCACCTCCAAAAGCTTCTTGAAACTTCGTTGAAATTCATCCCTCCTTCCACTCCTTTCCCTAGACAACTACTGACCTGCTTTCTATTATCAAAGGTTGATTTGCATTTTATAGAGTTTTATATAAATAAAATAGTATGTACTTTTTCAATTGGCTTCTTTCACACAACGTGATTTTGAGATTCATCTGTCTGTGGTGGGTATTTGTAATTTGTTCCATTTTATTGCTGAGTAGAATTTCACTGTATGGATATACCAATTGTTTACCCATACATTTTTTGATGGGCATTTTTTGGGGGGTAAATACACAGAAGCAAATTTGTCAGTAATAGGGCAACTATATGCTTTACGAGAAATTGTTAAACTATTTTCCAAAGTGTCTGTACCATTTTACATTCTTTACAGCAATCCTTGCCCCACCTCCTTAACAGCTGGTATTGTCTTTGTTTTAAAAGCAATTCTTAATGTGTAATATTATTTCACTCAAGTGCTAATTTGCATTTTCTTAATGACTAAAGATAAAGATTCTCTCCGGGACCAAACTCTAGTCTTCTCTAGTCTTCCAGGTTCCTTTGAGCCCTTTCTTTACAAGCCCTCTTCCTTGACCTATAAAAAGAGCAGACTCCCCAGATGAGTTTGTCCACCCTCTCCCTTCCCTGCACTAAAAGACTTGGACAAACGCTAGCATAGTTTCTAACATCTCAAGGCCTCCTTCCCTAGGATGACCCCAGCCCCCACCCCTTAAAATGATGATCAGCAGATAGGCCCCTGAATCCCCTCTTAGAGAAGTTTCTTTAGAAGCTCTGCAGTTACGAATACTTTCTCTATCCTTTGAGATATAAATCTATCACTTAAAACTGTTTTCTCAAGGACCCAAGAGCCATTTCTTTGAAAGGCAAATATTCAGGGGAATAACTCTCATCTTGTTCCCAGTCCCTGCGGGAGGACTGGACCCAACTTCACTGGGCCAAATTGACCTCACCGCCTCCTGTCATCGAGAAGCGAGAAGTTTGTTTCTCCTCCGGGTAAGTGCTGATTAACAAACCCAGATGGCCTGGTCGTGCTAACTAATCCCCTCTTCCTGCTTTTTGTAAATTCCTACTTCCATGACCTGCTCAAGCCCCCTGTGTTCCCCCTCCCTGCTCCCTCACTCTCCCTTTAAAACACCCAGCACCTCCGCACAAATCAATACTGGCCATCAGTTCACACTGGACTCTTCCCTACTGCAGTAGTCTCACTGCATAAAATCTGTCCCCACCACTTTAATGAGTATCTGCTTTATCTTTGAAACTAGTAATATTATCTTTTTGTGCACTGAAGGGCCACTCACGTATCTTTTTTTGTGACGTGCCTATTGAGATCTCGGTCATTTATTATTGCCTTCTTATTATTGAGTTGTAAGATTCTTCATATGTTCTGAATACAAGTCCTTTTTATATATATACATATACATACGTATATGTGTAAAATAATTTCTGTATGTAAAATATGTAAAATTATTCTGTAAAATAACTTCTAATTTCTATGGCATGACCTTTATTTTCTTCATGGTATCTTCCAAAGAGCAAAAGTTTTAATTTTGATGAAATTTAATTTAGACATTTTTCTTTCATGGTTTTATATTAGGATTCTCCAGAGAAATAGAACCAATAGGATGTGTGTGTGTGTGAAGAGAGATAGACATATAGATATGCAGAACCAACAGGATGTGTCACCTGACCAAACTCACATTTGACTGAAGCATTAACAGCCAAATTAATGCCCAAGGGAGAAATAAAAGGGAGAGAGACCTGAGGGCTGCGGTGTTGAGTGGAGACGCTGTGGAGGTCTTGGATAGAGACAGCAGAAAGTTCACAGTGAGGGGAAGAGGAGGAAGGAGCTTTGTATCTGGCGGCACCCCGAGCCCATTTCATCACATAAACACCTCAAGCACATCTCAGCTCTGGCGCGCCATGAAAGCATGAGTTTTCATGACTTCAAATAATACGCGAATAGGAAAAGTAAGTGGCTTCCGGGAAGAAATCCAAAAAGTACATTTCATAAGAGGGCTATTTTCTCAAATTATACCCTTAGATATTCCAGAAAAGGAAAATGAATCGAAGATACATCCTTTAAAAACAAAACAAAAAAAAACACTTTAAAAGAGTTGAGCTGCACCAATGTGGTAACATGGAAGGTTTTCCTTGTTGAACGGTGGGTGAATGTTCAACAGGGCAGAGTCATTATGGGGGAAATGCAATTCAATAGAATTTTATTCCAATACGTCATTGACTGTCAGCACAGACAAGCAACGTATCATTGGACTGGGACCCCTTGTCTGACGGTTTTAGTCCTAGTTGTGCTAGACATAGAGCAAGCTACTGAAGGACGAAACATTTGAACCCCTCCCCAACTCCCATACTTAGTCAATCCTTCCACAAGTCACTTGCATATTTATCATGTTAGTAAGTTGAGGATAAATAACAAAATTTTAAATGCTTAGAAGAGAGGTTTTTAACATATTGTTAAAAATAGAAAAACCTGGAAGGTAGGTATTAACATCTCCACTTTAGTAATGAGAAAATTAATTTTGGATAAATTAAGTGGCTCCCCAAAGTCACACAGCTAATGGCAAATCCGGGAGTAGAATTTAAGTCGAATTTCCAAGTTGTCTTTTTCCATTACATTATCTTTCTTAGTCGCTCACTCATCCATTCATTAAAGCGTATTGAACACCTACTATATTCCAGGAATGACACCAGGGGCTAGAGATACATGGATGAATTTGACATAATCCTTGCCCTCCAGGGAGCTCACTGTCTAATAAGGAAGAAGCTGTGTGAATAAATATAAACTCTGTGTCACTGGTTCTTACCCACGTCTACAATTTTAAGAACCAAGTGCCCTGCAAAGATATTTCCCAAGATCATCAAGTATTCCTAAGGCCCCCATGAGTCTCAAGAATAAATCTTATTAGCTTCTGCAGATTTGAGAAATAGTGACCAATGGTCTACAATAACAAAGATATTGTTTGATGTGCATAGTATTGACCTACATAGTTATCTTTAAAAATTTTTTTTGAATTAGTTAACGAATTTTACCTAACGATACTGGCTTTGAGCTTTCTTGAAAATGTAGAAAATCCAGACCCCACATTCACTCGTGGCAGTGACAGGCTGGAACTGAGTAGTAGTTGTGCCTTATAGACAAGATTCTTGGTGTCCAGTTTACCAATGACCCACTTCTCATTTCACTGACTTAACCTACTTTATTCACTTACTTTAACTGTCTGGCCATCAGCCATATTTTCCTCTCCTCAAGCCCTGAATTTCTCAATTAGTTACCCCAATATTAAACTCTTAAAGACTTGTAGTGATTCCACAGAGACCCACAAGAGAATTCTTCTGCAAGAATTCTTGGGAAGAGTCTGTGGTCAAGTGGAGAGAATGTGTTCATTTTTGTGGCATGTGCTCTAGGAGGGAGACAAAACACTACTGTTCTTGCAGAATATCATCTTTCAACTTTTTTCACTTCCCACCCCTCGGATTCATATATATGTCCACAGAGAACTGAGTGGAAGTACTTATAAGTCAGGGTCCAGTAGGAAAATAGCAGCCACATGAGGGACCAATGGAGAATTTTATGGTAGGGAATTGGTTAGACAGGTATTGGAGAGACAGAAGAGCAAGAGGGGATGCCAAGATAACAGAGACGAGGGAACTGCAGAAAGCAGTCATCGTCCATAGCCTGGGAGATAAAGGGGAAAGGTTGGGATTTTTACAACCTAGGAGCTTGGAGGAGGAGACCCTCAAAGCTGGGATTTGACCTTTGAGGTGCAGGGCCACCCTACTCGCTGCCACTGGTACCTCTGAGGGGGATTGGTAATCAGCTGTTGGACCCAGAGAAGTGCTATTACAGAGACATAGAACGGAAGGCAAACAGGAAGGGACAATCCCTTTTCTCTACTTTTGCATCCCCATCTCCCTCTGGTGCTTTCTGTTGGCAGAGCAGAATCCCAGCCCCAGCACCACAAAGAAAACAGAACACAGATTTGGAGCTGAGGAGTGAGAACGAAGGATCGGCACACAGACAACACATCATATCGCCCTGCTTTGTAACAACAGGAGACTTGTTAAAGGACAACGTGTTATTCTTGGCTTTTCTTCCCTCAAGTTGAGTTTTCTCCCAGAACGGCCCTCAGTTCCTTATAAAAACACATTTCTGGAAGATCTGCCTGCCAGGCAGGATTATCAGACAGGTGTGACTCCCAAAGTACTGACAGAGAAATCTCAGGTTGGAGAGCTTGCTACACAAATAAATTACACTTATGTGCAATTACTCTTAATCAAAGGTACATACAGCATGCAGCAGTGAAAAAAATCAAAGAGGTGACATTTTATCAGTATTTTGAAGGAAAATTAGGAGTTTTCCAGGAGAAAAGGAAAAGAGTCTTGTGGATAAATGAAGTAACCTCATCTCCTTCCTCTCCTCCCTTCCCCTTCACCCTCCAAGAAGGATGGAGGCACAGTCATGTGGCACTGCCCTGCCTGCGCACATGCCCAGATGCTCTCCCAGCCTCTCCCCATCTGCCTCCTGGTCCTCTTTTAAAGCCCTGCTTAGACATCACCACCTCGAGGAATCTGTCCTGAGCCCACAGGTAGACTAGGCCACCCCTCGCTGGGGCTGTTTCTGTGGCTTCTGTTGTCACATTTTTCACACAAATCATAATCATTGGCTTTAATTCTATCTTCCCTGTTAGACAATGGATTTTTAAGGAAATCTCTAAATTTTCATTTTTAATATCTCCTATGCTTGCTAAATGCTGGCCTTTAGTAAAGTTAGGGTATTGTGAAGTGTCTTCGATGTCAAGTTAAGAAGAGTTCGACTTTTTCCCTATAGGGAGAAGGAAATTATTCTCTCATTCTTTCTCTCTTTCCTCCCAAATGTAATGACGTACATACAAAAACATCCACCGAGGTTGGGGGTGGGGGGAATCGGTCTAAAATGCACGTTTATTCATATGGCTTTTAGAATCTTTAATAATTTAACATTTTCACTTCTTCAAAGAAAACATTACTATGTGGCTCTTTTCTGAAATCCTTTATAGTCTCACTTAGTTCCTACCACCTTCTTTCAAAAGCCCCGGGTACTGCTTTTCCCTCTTCCTAATAGGCTATAGGTCCCCCACAGTGCCTCCCCCCCCCCCCCCCCCCCGTGAACAGTGCCCTCATCCGTGCTGCTCCTCTCAGGGCCTCAGCGCTCCAGAAGACTGCTGAACCATAGGAAAAGGGGCTCCCAGCAGGAAATGCAAAAGGACAGGGAAATTTTTGAAAATGGTGATAAACCTATGAAATGATCTTTAAAATGTCACTTGCATTTAATAAGGAAGAGTCAAGGGTGCACTCCTGTTAATGATAAGAGTCATCACCAGATAAATCACCATCTTCAAGAGGAGTTCAGGTGGCACTTTAGAAAAGGGACCAACATTTTCCAATCTTTAGTGGTATGCAGAAATAGGAGAAATCAGACAGGTAAATGGCAGAGACAATGGGCTTTCCCCACCCAAGGGGCTCATCTAAGCCAAGGTAACCCTCAAATTTTCATTTTAGCTAGGCGTTGATATACTTACATACATTTGTAAGGCCCCTACTTCCAAAAAGGCATAAAATAAAAAATACATTTAAATAGGGCTTTTTCACTATGCCCAGCTGTGTGCTCAATTTGTGTCTTCTTCCCAAATATGTCACTGAATGTCAGACTAGTACTTATTTTAGTTTTTAAAAATAACAACTACAAACTAATTCATGGGTGTATAACAAGTGAACAGAGGTGTACAGAAAAAAGCTGAAGGCTGCCTCTCACCCGTTGCAGCCCTGAGGGAGCTCGTGTTAACAGTTTGATGCAGATCCCTCAATACCTACAGTGCCTGGGAACGAAACTGGCATGACCACTTTGGGAGGTAGTTTAGTAACATCCACAAAATCTGAAATGCACACACTCTTTGATCTGGCAGTTACTAAATCTCAGAATTTGTCTTGCGGGTACACTTGAACAAACAGGATATTCTCTGTAGTATTGTTTACGGTAGCAACAGGTTAGATACGCTTAAAAGTCTGATTAATTATGGCATATCCTGAGGATAGAACACTATATAACTTTAAAATATGTAAGAGGTAGGTCTGCTTCATACCTTTTGGTAACATTTGACTTTTTTACCATATGGATCTAGTGGGAAAAGACTTGACAATCTGATGGATGAAAATTAGACTCATTGTTTGGCTTTGTATGTCCCTGATGAAAAGCCAGGGTGAATACTTTTCATGGTCCTTGGCAATCCCTCTTCTATGAAATGCATATTCATATCCTTTGCTCATTTTTTAAAATTAAAGTTTAGCTGATTTACAAAGTTGTGTTCACTTGTTGCCCATTTAAAAAATTGAGTGAACTTCCTTATTTTTAGTACCACTTTGAATACAGGATATATTAATCTCTATCATATATAACAAATATTTTTCCTAGTCTATTAATTCTATATTGCCTATAACGACTTTGGCATTAGGAACTTGTTATATATATTTAAATATAAAATTTACATATACATATGTAAACTTGTTATATATATTTATTATATGTATATGTAAATAATGTACATGTATATGTAAATAATTCCACCTTTTTATAGTTTCCCCTTTTGCTTGGGAAGGCCTTCCTCAACCAGAAGTTATAAAAATGTTATTAAAATTTTTTTTTCCTTTTTTTTTTTAAATGTATACTAAGCAATTATTTTCGGGGGAGAGAGGTAATTAGGTTTGTTTATTTATTTATCTTTCAGTGGAGGGACTGGGGATTGAACTCAGGACCTCATGCATGCTTAGCCCGTGCTCGACCACTGAGCTATATCCTCCCCTGACTAAAAGTGTTATTTTTAACATTTAGATCTTTAATTCATCTAGATTGTGTTTTTTTAAATTATGTGATCCAACCACTTTCTTCCAAGTAGTAGTGTCATTTTTTAAAAAGCTTTTTTCCCTCAATGACTGGAAATGCCAACTATCCTATATTAACTTTCCACATATGCTAGAAGCCTTACTTCCTCAGGTTGATTTTTCTGCCCAGCCCTGCCTCCTAAGAAGCTGACCCCTAGGATCTACATCACCCAGGCCCCTGTGCTTCCTGATTTTAAATCAGCTTTGACCAGTGGGAGGTCATGGTAGGAGATCAGAGGTCAGAAGGAGGGAGAAGTCGGAATATTTCTTCCCGATCCTTCCTTACTTTGTCACCAAAGTGCCTCAGCCTCCCTGCTGGTCCCCTTACCCTGCCTACACCTCTATAAATAGACTCTCTTCTAAATTCTGTTTCTAATCTCCTTTGAGCATACCTTCTTTTTTCAGACAGTCTTTTCTTGTGCCTATTTTATGCAGTTTGATTATGGCAGTTTGAACATGTTTTAACCTATGCTCAATACACTATCTGTCTGAGATATTCTTCTACTTATTCTTCAATATTCTTCTACCTTTTCAGTATCTTCTTGGAAACATTAACATGTTCATTCTTCCAGGTGAAATAATGAAAATAATGCAATCAGCTCAATAAAATCGAATCCATGATTAAAATCGTACGACATTTGGATGTCAGTTGGGTAGAGATCATCAGTCTCACAAGGCAGGTCTTCCCTCACCATTGGACGTGGCCCTGCTCAGGGTTTCCAGATGCCTATTGCAAACCTCAATATGCACAAAGCAGGTCAGACTAATTACTGTCCTTACGAATTTTTATTTTTAATATTCTCTCGCTTGATGGTGCTCCCACTGCTGCACACACTTGAACTTCATGTCATTTTCACTCACTCTTTCTCACTCCCCACGTCCGAATGGTTGCCAAGTCCTGCTAATACTAAGTGGAAAGTATCTAACAAATCTTTTCCTCATCTGTCTCAGAACCACAGAACCCAGGTCTCATCATCTCTTGAAGGAACAGTCATTTATGTCCCTTAATTGGCCTCCAATCTCTAACGCTCCTTAAATCGATTTCTCGTACTGCCTCCTGAATTAGAGTTTTTAAGATATAGATGTGAAAATGTCATTCTTCTGTGGTCCCAATGTAATAAATGATTAAACAAATAAACATTTCATAGTCTTGTCCCAATTTATCTTTCTGGTGCCCTTTTCTTCAACTTACCACCCTGACACACACAGGCACACGCACGCACACCATGCCCTAAACTACTTGTAGTTTCCCTGACATCTTGCTTCCTTTCTGTCTTTGAAAATGCTCTAGTCCTGCACTGTCCAGTAAGGTGGCCACTAGCCACACGTGGCCATAGAGCACATGACATCTGGTTAGTCCAAGCTGAGATGCACTGTAAGTCTAAAATGCACAGTGGATTTCAAATACTTTGTACCAAAAGTGAATGTCAAATATCTCATTAAAAATGCTTTATTAAAAATTATTTTATGTTAACATAGTAGAAAGTAGAGTGGAAATAATAATTTATTGACTACCCTGGGTTAAATAAGATGTATTATTAAAATTATGTTTCTTTTTTTAATGTGGCTACTAGGACATCTGACATTTCCTACATGGCTTGTATTACATTTCCATCAGACAGCCCTGCTCTAGCCTGTTTTTTCTCCTTCTGATAAAATCTTATTTGTGCTTAAAGTCCTACTACAGGTGTCACCTCCTCTGTGAAGCCCTCCCAGATCCCCCAACTTCATGTAAAATTAATCATTTCCACCTTTGTCCCCTAAACACTCTATACATACCTCTGTCACAGCACTGATCTCACTATAATGTGATTATTCATTTATATGTCTGTCTTTACTGTTTTTTAAATCTTTATTTTTTCCCTTGCTCTCCGAATAGGCTTAGTTCTCAGTCAGTTTGTGCTTGTTAACAGTGAGGAATAAATAGTTCTATCAAAAACTGACACTAAGGATAATCACTAAAAATAATCACAAGATTTACCCCTAAGCTTACTGCACATAAGAAAGGAAAGGAAAATGTCACTTTATATAACTCTAATAAGAGAAAATTTTTGGTTTGTCAGGAAATCAAACATTTTCCTAGAACTAACTGTAGGAGGGATTTATTGCCTGAAACTTTATATGAGACATTGAACCACATACTACGTCAGGTCTTTAATCAGGGATCTACAGATAATACAGAAAAATTCCTTATATGGCCATTTCTTTTATCAACCAACACTGCAAGTAGACAGCGTAACATTATAGCACTGCAGACAGCAGGCATTTTATAGACTAGTGTGAGACAGTCTAAACTGAGCTCTCTGGTGATCTCACTTGATGAAAAGAAAGAATCCAGAGAATACATTTGGGTTTTTTTAAATCTATTCTGACAGTCTTTGTCTTTTAATTGGATTGTGAATTATAACTTATTAAAAGTATTGATATTCTTGGATTCAAATCTCTTATATTTTTGTTTTCTATTTTTCCTGTTTGTCCTTCATTCCTTTCTCACTTCTTCCCTTCTTTTGACTTAATCAAGTATTTTTATTATTCCATTTTCTCCTTTGTTAGCTTTATAGTTATATGTTCTTTGATCTTTCCTTTAGTGATTATCCTATTAATCAATAAAATTTATAATTGTTTTTAAATATATGGTGTTGACAAAAGAAAATATGTAAACATAAAGGACATAGAAAAATTCAGAGAAAAGGGATTGGAAAAGACATAAGAAATATATGCTAACCAGAAAAAAGCTGGTGCAGCTATATTAATATCACATGAATGATTTTAAGACAAAATATTGCCTAAAGATGAAGAAATAATTCACCTAAAGATATAACAATCCTAAACACGTAGTTAACATGGCTAAAATATGTTAAAAACATTGACAAAATCATGAGAAATTTACAATTCTGTAATCATAGTGGATGATTTTAACATCCCTTTCTCATCAATTTATAGATAAAGCAAACCCAAAGTAGTAAGAATATTATTTAAACAAAATAATGATGAAGCTTGGTCTAATGGAACCATATACACATGTATTCATATATATATGAATCCTGAGCACAATTTTCCAAACACATGAAATTTTTTTTATAAAATCTGAGCTTATACTAAGTCACAATGCCAATCTCAATACTACCCCCCAAATCAGCATAATATTCACCACATGGCTTACTAACAAGTCATTAAAAATAGAACATTAACAAAAAGATAACTTCCCTAAATACCCACATTTGGAAATTTAAAAATGTAATTGTGAGACATCTATGCATCAAGAAGTAAATCAAAATGAAAACTGGAAGACATTTTAAAGCTGAGTAACACGAAAATATTATATATTAAAATCTATGGGATGCAGTTAAATAGTACTTAGAAAGTTCCCCACATTGTTAGATGCATAGACCAGGAAAGACAAATGACTGAAAATTAATGCTTTCAATTCAGGAAGTAAAAAAGGCACAAAAAATAAGTTTTAGCTAACAGAAAAGCCCAGAGAAGTACAGGAAAGGAATAACAATAAGAATGTAATTTATTAAAGTAGGAAACAAGGAGATACTAGAGAATCACACAGACAAAAACGCAGAAGCTGGTCATGTTTGAAAACCTAAGAAAACAGAAACAAATTCCTGGCAAGTTTGATAAGGGGACAGAAAAAAAATTCACAAATCTATTAGGAATAAAAAAAAGGGATTCAGTAGACTTTTTCTTTTAATCATATGTGTAAATTTTAACCCTCTTGTCATATAGGATCAAAAATCCAACATAAACTTCAGTATCTTGTAATAACTTTTAATGAAAAAGAATATAAAAATGAATATATGTATGTATATGCATGACTGGGACATTGTGCTGTACACCAGAAACTGACACATTGTAACTGATGGTACTTCAACTGAAAAAAAAAAAACAAAAAACCATAAACTGACTTAAATAAATACTGGGTTTATTGGCTCATATTATGGTAAAGTCCAGAGATAGGCATGGTTTAGGTAGAGTAATAAAGGTGTAAGTTATATTGCCATGACCCACATTCAGCCCTATTTCTCTCAATCTCTCAATTCCACTCTCCACCATGTTAGTTTCATTATTATCAAACAGACTGTCCCCTCACAGGGCAACACAGTGAGGGTCAATATCCTCCTCACTATACTCTGGAGCAAAAGAAGGATCCCCTCCCTGGTGTCTCAGTAGATGTATCACTGCATTGTGTTGGCTCTGATTGGCTCATGAGCCCATCCCTCATACAATTACTGTAGCCCAGAGAATGTAATGCTCTGGTTGGCTGAGCTGGAATCACCCATTTCTGCTGGAGTAGGTAACATGATTGGTAGTACATTAACCAAACGAAAGATGCATTTAGAGAAGAATGGTGAATGGCAGTTCTGGGGCAAATAAAATAAAATAACAAGTGTGAACTACACCACGACTTGAGTAAAACGTTATATTTTAAATAGGACTCCAAACTTCTGAGCTCACCAAGATGAAATAATTGCCAAATATCCCTCCATATAACAAAATACTTTTGATCTGTTGCCTGGAATGATTTTGTCCTATCCAATGCACCTGAAAGCTACAGGCCATTTGCCAGAAGTGACTATTCAGGTTTGGGCAAATCTCGTACTGATTTGTTCTTTTTGACAGACACTAGCCAACGGATTCAACAACCTCTCAATATTAATTTCTAAATCATTTTGTTCCTTTCAGGCAGCTCTTTAATAAATCAAATACCTTGACTTAAAAATACCCTCATGCTCTATCTAAAGTTTGTTTTTTGTTCATTTATTTAAGAAATCTTTATTGAGTGCTGATGAGGCATTTTGTTTACTGTTGGGGAAACAAGCACAACCAACCAGGACCCCTGCCCCTGCCCTCATGGAGTTGACAGCAGTGAGCCTGAGAGTGGGATAACTTGCCCACTGCTACAGTGAAGTGCACTTCTTCAAGAGCATGAGTTAATTTTACACCCTTTTTAAAGGGTTTTGTACTGTAGATTTCACAGGTCGCTAATCTGACCAAGCAAGGAGAACACTTTGTTCTTGCGCAAACGTTCTCTGGGCTCTGAGGAAAGTGTCAGTAGCATTTAGATGGGGCCTGAGGCTGGAGAACAAGTGAAATTGGAAGAATTCATCCCGCCTGTGATCTAGATCCCATTCCCTGCCCAGCTGCAATCTGGCAGACTTTTAAGGGTGGTTAGGAGGAAGGGAGCAGAGGATAACAAAAGAAAAAAGGACCAGAAACATAAAAAGGGGAGAAAGTTAGGAATGAGTAGGTGGGGGGGGGGGAGAGTAGGTGAAATACAGATCAAATTGTGCCTTCTAGGGCACAAATAAATATTTGTCTATTGCTGGTTGTCAGCACTTACTTAGAGTTTCTGGGAAAGATGCCTCCTCTGATTCAGTGACTTTCTCTCATGTGATCTTCAAAACTTTGAACAAACACACTATTGATTAAAGACCCAGAAAACTAATTTTAAGCCACTCTGACTTAATTATGGCAAAGAATAATTGATTCCATATAAAATGTCACGTTACATTCATGTCCTACCTCTTAGCTAAAACAATTCGGTTTAGAGATCAGTTACATACTTGGCTCACAAGAAAATGATATTTGACTGCAAAACAAAGGGAAGAAAATCAAAATGCAGATTCAAAGGAGTGGAAACTATGCATTTTCAAACAATGAGAATAATTATGTGTACAACATTGTAGGCTAGTCTTCAAAGAATGTAGGCAGTGATTGATGTAAAGTATTTCTACCAGTAAACAAAAGACCTCTTTCAAATAAAGACAATAGCATATGTAATTTACATGTATTGCTGAAAAAAAAAAAGTTTCAAAAAGCATTTCTAATTAAGAAATCAAGGAGTCTCATACCAATGTTAGGATAAAGTTTGAACAGCTTACTGAATGAAAAAATTTAGAAAGATTTGCTTAAAATTATTTCAAAGTGAGGAGAAAGAACTGGGGAGACTGGGTTAAGTTTGTGGTACCCAGCTGGGACAGCTTTCCATATGCAAGGCTCTGTTGCCTCTGGAAATAAAGTAGATCAAGTCACTCTTTTGCAGAAAATCTGTCACTATTTCCCTTGTAAACATCAGAGTCCTGCTGGTGTCTTTTGTGCTCCTGCTTGATTTGACCCTTCTTTGCTACCTCATCTCCTCTAATTCTGTCCTTGACCACTGCCCTCCAGCCATGCTGGCTTCACATTGCTTCCCAACCATACAGCCCTATGTCACCCCAGGGCTTTTGCATATGCCCTTGCCTTTGACTAGAACCCTCTTCTCTCAAGCTTCTACATGGTTCCCTCCATCCTTCAAGTCTCTTCAAGTGAGGCCACTCCCGACACCCTATTTAAAATTACAGACCTCTTCCCACATTCACCACTTCCTCCCCTGCTTTATTTCTCTCCATAGCACTTTTCAGATGAGCCCCACAGGGGCCAAAATTTTTGTTTTGTTTCCTACTGTTCTGTGTCTGGTAGACAGTAAGTGCTCAGTAAATATTCATTGAATGAGTAAGTGTTGATATCTGAAAACAGGGCTGTCAGCATGGGAAGATGTCTAGTTAATCAAGTGGGTAAAATCAACCCCATCAAAAATCACATCTCCACGGCCACCAACAAGCCAGGGAGAGAGACCTCAGAAAGAAACCAGTGCTGCCAACACCTTGATCTTGGACTTCCGGCCTCCAGAACTGTAAGGAGATAAATTTTTGTTATTTAAAAAAAAAAAAATAACATCTCCAAGCACTAGACTCACTGTTAGAATATGAGTTCTCTTATTCTTTGCCTTTAAGTGATCTGTATTAGCCTTTGAAATCTTTGGTTAAGTGAATAACTACTGTTTGGCAAATTCTGAAAGTTCTTTGGACCTCCAGCTAACTTTGAGATGCTTTAGAGAAACCCCGAGGTATCTCAGGTATTAAATTAACTAGGATCACATGGTATGTTAAGTTAAATGTAATCAGTCATAATTCTAGTTATTGTAACCAAGCCTCTTTATTGATGACACTGAAATCAGATGTCTCACCGTGCTTTTTTAAGTTTTCTGTCATTTGTAGACAGTTATCATCATTGTACTCTGATGCTATTGCAAAAGTGTTTCATCTTTAAGATTCGTGGGAACGTTATGGAAGTGGTTACAACAGTTCCACATCGAGATGATGGCTGTGTGAGGATTCCAGCCCAGACTGTCCTCTGAGTCAAAACAAGGAGCTGTCCTGCCCTGGGGGCATTTAGATTAGGCATTCAGAGATTTTCAGTCCCTAATAGGCAGGGTCAATACCCCTATTCAGCCCTGAAGCAGCTACAGAAGACTGCTGCCCCTCTGCACCCCCAAAAGAATATGGGGGCCAAATCTCTGAGTGAGGAATGAGACAGGAAGAAGGGAGACAGGGCACAGCCAGTAAGGGAATGACACAGCAGTTAGCACCAACATGGCAGAAAATTCAACTCCCAATAGGCCTTGAGGCCCAGGATGGTGGGAGATTTGACTTCCAGTAAACCTTGAGCTTCATTATACGCTCATTGCAATATACTCGCATGGTGAATGGCATTCTCACAGGGGCCATGACAGTTCTGAGGCTGACCATAAAAGGTCAAAAAGTGGGCAATAGCCCAGTTCCTGGGAATCCCAGCCCCTTCCCTGAAGTATTTGGAATAATCCCCCCATTTCTTAGCATATGAAGTTACTGAGCCCATAAAAACTAACAACCCTGCACCTCGCGGCCTCTCGCTCTCTCACCTTCAGAGAAGGCCTGCGCTCTGTCTTTGGAGTGGGTATCTACTCTTACTTTAAACTCAACACCCACCTCCATGCCTGGTGGCCTCTCTGGCCTTCTAAGATGGCCTGCATGCTGTACTCTGTAGAGCGTGTATCTCTCTGGATAAATCTACTTTTACTCAAAAAAAAAAAAAAAATAAAATAAAAAACTGGGCTCTCTTAAATGCAGAGCCTCAGACAAAGGCAGGCATGCAAGTGTTTTATTTGCCAAGTGATGCCAAGCATCAGGAAAGAGGGACAAAGAGGAGTGAAATAAATAAGAGTTAGTGAAACGGCAACAGAGGGAAGTCAATACACAGGACTAATTAATGAAGCAGAGCAATAGCCTCAAAGCAAGCAGAGGTAGCAGACAGGCCGGGGAGGTAACGTCCAAGACTGGGGCCAGTAAACCACGTAGGGGCAGGTCTGGAGAAGAGAGCGGGTGGGGCTGATGTCGAACAGGGCCACAAAGCCAGGTAGAGCTGCGGAGACGGACGGGTTCTAACTTTGTAGAGTTATCTCACATGTCAGGTTTGGAGCAATTGTTCAGAAAGGCCTAATCGGCAGGGCTGGCCTCACAGGCTTGTGACCCGTGCATTTGCACAGGGCTGCACTTGGCTTCATGCTCTATTCTGCTGTCTTAAAATTCTTAATGTTTTATTTTTGAATCTTTGTTCTGTAGAAAAGTCTGCTGGGACAATGGAGCAGGGGCATGAGCAGAGGAGAAAGCTGGGCGGCCACGCCAGCAAGTGGTTGTGGTCCAGCAGGAACAGCCCCCGTGCACACAAGGGCTCAGATCCATGGGCATGGCTGGTGGCAGGTGTGCAAAGCAGCATCAGGGCAGCCCTGGGGGCCACAGGGCCTGAGGCAGCGGCTAGGCTGGCACCTAGACCAACAGTGCAGCAGCCACAGTGGCCCCAGGAGAGAGAAGAGGCTTTGGATGGAGGCAGCACCAAGCTTGCAGCGGAGGCCAGCTGGCCCGTCTGTCCCAGAGATCGTGCTGGATTTAGCTGCACAAACACTAACTCTCCCTCTGGCTGGAGCGCTGGGATCATAACTGCTCACACTCAGGTGGTAACCTTTGTCAGTAAATTACTACAAAATAAAAGGGTACACGTGGACATGGAAATAAAGCCTATCAGGGAATTATTAGAATTCTTCAGAGTTTAGAAACTCTGGTTTGAAAACTGCTGCAATACTGTAGAGCCAATTTCTACAGGCTTAGTAATGCAAATAAAATATTTAAATTGCCACATTCAAGGAAAAAGATCACTATTTTCATATGAAGCTTATGCTGAACTGAATATTAACAAGGAAAACAAATTTTCAATTATTTTTGTTCTCAAAATTGAGACTACACAATAGAATAAAAGAATGTTTTCAATGATGTACAGATTCTAAAGGCTCTTTTGGTTTCTTGTACAACCTCTACAAATTATAAGAAATCCCAGGGGAAAAATTAGAATGTCGTGTAAAGTTACATTTCAAACTAAATTCAGACTTTACCCAAAACTGATCTGTATGAAGTTAAATTTTGGGGGGAGAAATTTTTAAAGATTTTTTTTTTAAGAAAAATTAGTACATCAGCTCCAGATGTACTAAAATTTTTATCAAGGTAATTTATCAGGAATTTATCCCACTGTTGTCACTTTCTATGAAATATTCTTAACAGCTCCAGTAAAAATTATATCAGCAGTAAGATTCTTCTCAAAATTACAAATAAATAAAATTGGCAATTTTGCATTTGCCAAGAGTGAGTGACATCATTTTAAAATACACTGATGGAGGCCACCATCTTGGTTCCGCGTTTCCCGCACAAAATGCCCAGTGAAGCTACAGAAACCGTCCCTGCTACAGAGCAGGAGTTGCCACAGCCCCAGGCTGAGACAGGGTCTGGAACAGAATCTGACAGTGATGAATCAGTACCAGAGCTCAAGGAACAGGATTCCACACAACCACACAACAAGCCCAGCTGGCAGCAGCAGCTGAAATCGATGAAGAACCAGTCAGCAAAGCAAAACAGAGGCGGAGTGAAAAGAAAGCACGGAAGGCTATGTCCAAATTGCGTCTTCGACAGGTTACAGGGGTTACTAGAGTCACTATCCGGAAATCTAAGAATATCCTCTTCGTCATCACAGACCAGATGTCTACAAGAGCCCAGCTTCAGATACCTACATAGTTTTTGGGGAAGCCAAGATCGAGGATTTATCTCAGCAAGCACAGCTAGCAGCTGCTGAGAAACTCAAAGTTCAAGGTGAAGCTGTCTCAGACATTCAAGAAAACACACAGACTCCAGCTGTACAAGAGGAGAGTGAAGAGGAAGAGGTTGATGAAACAGGTGTGGAAGTTAAGGACTTAGAATTGGTCAAGTCACAAGCAAATGTGTTGAGGGCAAAGGCAGCCCCAGCCCTGAAGAACAACAGTAATGATATTGTAAATGCTAGTATGGAATTAACAATGTAACCATCTGAAAAGAGGACTTTTTTTGGTGTTTCAAAAGAGTAACCGCAGCTTGGTTTGAAATTTGTACTGTTTCTATCATTAATAAAGTTATGGCTTCTTGTTGGATGAAAAAAAATACACTGATGGAAAAGTATAAATTTTGGTAACTAACAAATGAATTTGCAGAACATTGAGCCAGAAAAATTGGATGATCAGTCAAGATATCACATTCATAAAGTATTAACTTTAGTAAGTAAAATTATGACACTAAAAACTGTTTTTTGCAAATTTAACTTTATGTTACTCATCACTATTACCCCTATTGTGTTTTATAAATAACAAGTTATTTTTAAAGAAGAAATCTTTGTATTTTAGTACCTTTAATGGTACCTCTCCTTTTTGAACAAAAGGTCCCACATTTTCATTTTGCACTGGGCTCCACAAATTATGCAGCTGGTACTAATAATAGTCATTGAAAGCTTCACCATCTGAATCTGGACATTAATTTGAAACAAAAGGAGATCATTTCACTCTGAAGAAAATTAAAAGTGTGGCATGTTAAACTAGCATCTGGAAACTAGCATCTGGCCCTGGACCTTTCTGATTATCTTTCCCGCAGAGAAGATGACTAAGTGATGAGAAAAAGGAGGGAAAGAAACCCTTCCGTCTAATACCCATCTTATGAAGTCACACTCAACACCCTGAAGAAGAAAGTAAAAGGGGTAGTTGAATTCAAGAATGTGCATGGAAAAATTTGTCAGTCCCTACCTATAAGCATCTTGTTATATTGGCGAAACTAGAGTTAAATACATAAAACATTAAAAATCAGATGAAACAGCATGCTGAAGAGCTAAATTAAATATAAACCAAGAGGTAGAACCCATATTATAGATAATGAGGACCCTGATGAGAAGGTAGCCAGTGTTTTAAATCAAAGAATAGTTCCTAAGATCTAAGATTCAGAGGTTTTTTTTTTTTCATATAGACAAAGATGGAAAGGAGCTGGTAGCTGGCACAGAGGGAAGGAATACAGTTATTTTCCTCAAATATTAAAATGACAGCTGCTTGGCCACAATTATCATCGTCCTCTTATTATGTCAACATGCAGAGAGCATGATCGATTGGCAAACTGGGACTTAGTTGGGGTTCTCGCCTGCCGTTACGTAGCTACACGACACTGGGCAATTATAGCCTCCCTTTTCCCTAATCTGAACACTGGAGGAACTGTAGATAAGATAATCTTCCCACTCATAGGACTGTAGAGATAACCTATGTGAAAGTGCCTTGGAAAAAATAAAAAGTAGCAGTCAGAGCCTTAAATAATACATTCCAGCACTTAGAAGAGCTGTTTTATGTCAAAAAAAAAAAAAAAAAAGAAAGAAAAAGAAAAAAAAAAGGGAATGGTTTTCCTGTGATTTAAGAAGACTGTAATTTCAGTGGCGTGTTCATCAGTAGTAAATACTATCTCCTTTAACTACTACTGAAAAACCATCTATCAAGTGCTGAATCGCACAAATGCCAATAATTACTGAGTTGTCCTCCTCAAAACCCTCCTAAACTGGTCACAGTCATGATAAACAGCTAACAGAGAAGTGGCTGGCCGATGGAAAGCGGCAGTGGTGAACAAACTCTGGCTTAGAGTCCAAAATAAATACCAAATCGTTTAAAAATAGCTGCATGATTTCGTAAACGCTAGAACACATACACACAAACCTCTTCAAGTTACTTGGGTAAATTGTGATAAACATGATAAAAATATCCTGAATTTTAAAATCAGACATGAACTTTCCCAAGTTCTCTCTTCAATCCTTAGCAAAGTGTCCTTCTAGAGAGTCTGTAGAATCTGGATGGAATTGGGGAAACAATGTCTTTTTGTCTGTTTCTGGGTCACAGCTATCCAGCCTTGTATATATTTCTGTATCTTCAAAGATTCAATTTAATCATTTATAAAAATAGGATAATAGTTTCTCCCCTGCCCATTGTTTGGTGCTTTGAAAGGACCAAATGTGAAAATGTCTTGAAAACAGAGGAGGCTTACATAAGGGAGATATATTTCTACCAGTGTTCATTATGGTCCAAGGCTCTGGAACTTCATCTGGGGAAAAAAACCAGAGGTGGTGAGCAGTGGAGAATCTAAAGAGTTATTAAAGGCCACAATCAATAATAAAAGGACAGAATCCTCTTTAGAGGATTTTGTTAGAAATGAGGCAAAAAGAAACCAAAAATAATGGACTGGCAATCTCTAAGCAACCAGCTTCTGATTTCTAGGAATCTGTATCTGTCTAGCCAAAAATCAAGAAGTGATATATTGCAGGGGTAGGGAGGGAAGGATAAATGAGGAGTTTGGGATTAACAAATACACACTACGATATATAAAATAGATAAACAACAAGGACCTTCTATACAGCACAGGGAACTGTACTCAGTATGTTTGTGATAACCTATAATGGAAAAGAATCTGAAAAAGAATGTAGATATAACTGAATCACTTTTCTGTACACCTGAAACTAATACAACATTGTAAATCAACTATACTTCAACTTAAAAATACTATATATTGAAAAAGAATAAAGCTACAGAAAGTGTTACATTGCATAAATGGAACAGATTCATAGCAAATATATCCAAATGTATTTATTCAAATAAAATGTTGTCTCCCTCAAAATAACCACATGCATCTTCTTTTTAAAAATAGACAACTCCCCTTTTCCCTGGTTCAAAACATTTTTAGATTTGCTTCACATTTGGTTTGTCAACCAAAATGATGTTGCTCAGAATTGGCCCCCTCAAACAGTTTTGGTTCCTGTCCCAAAAATGCAATCTGTTGTTGAAGGCTGACATTTCTCATCGGGGATTATTCAAAAGAAAGTACCGAAGGTCTTCAATCACAGGCAGTCACAAAAGGGTCTTCAAACTGCTTTAGCAATGGCCGGTTCGACGTTAATACTATATAGCTTTACCTACAGTTGTACAGGGAACTGCCTGGAAGGGCCTGAGAGAGTTCCGGTTTTGTTCTATTGTTAACCAGTCACATTACATCATAGTGACACCTTGTGCGTTTGTGTGTGTGGATGCTCAGCTGCACCTGAACGGACCTGTAGCTGCGGGCATGAGCTGTCAATCACGGCAGGCATTCTTTAGCATCTTTTAGACTGCTGCCTTTTTACCTGGAGCAACTGATGTAAATTTGACTCTCTAGACTCTGCTTTATTAGAGTGAAAAACTAGTTTTACCTACTGGTCATTATTCTTTATCTCAGTGGCCTGTTCTTATTTTCATCATACTTCCTTATCTCAAATGATTTTGTTACACTGTTGGTTGCTTTTTCTCCCTATTTAGACTCTAAGTCCCATCTGAGTAGGGCCTTCTGGATCCTGTTCAACTCTGCAGCCCAAGGGCTGGAACATAACAGATGCTTAATAAGTATTTTTAGGAGGAGGAGGGTCCCAGGTCTAGGCTGAGGTTTTATTCACTTCTCTATGAAGGAGGTTGGCTGGTGGTTCATCTACACTGAGTCAGAAACAGGTGAGGGAGCCAAGGTCATTTAGCTGCACTTTCCTCCCCAATCCCCTCCACCCACACCCATCACCTCTGCCAGTTCCCACCCTCCTCACATCTGCATTCTTGGATAAATGTTCTCAGTCTTAAAGTATTGAGCAAATGCAGCTTCCGCCAACAATTCCAGCCACTGCTGTCCTTTTCTGCATAGAAATTATGGAGCTGCCAAGGAAACCCAAAGTTTTGAGTGTTTTATTTTGGGCGGGTGCTATGGTATCGCTCTGGCTCATACAGCAGCTGGCTGTCTCTGTGTATGTCTTTCTGTTTCTCCCTCTCTCTCTGTCTCCCTTCCCCTCTCCCTCTCTGTCTACCCTACCAAGATCAAGGCTCATACCTCACTCTGCTCCCGTCAGGGGTCATGGACAGGGATAACTGGCTCTCATAATTGCTCAAGTCTGAAATGCAGGCATTAGACATTTTCTCCAAGTGAGCTTATACTTACAGTCACCTTTGGGGTGGGGGTCACGGTAAAAACGGTTTGCTAAATGTAAACAGTTAAAATCAATGTTATCCCTTTTGGGCATTTCTCCATTTTTAAAGATACTGGGAGTCCCAAGAAATGGAACTGGCTTGGACCTTCTCCATATCTGAAAGGTCCTGAATATGATGGAAAACTCTGGGGAGTTCTACCCTGAGGAGAGAGTCAAAACCTGTGGGTTGGGACCTAGTGCCTCCACCTGCCAGCTGTGCGACCTTGGCCAAGTCACCAGCCCTCGGTGTGAAAAGAAGGGCAAGTCCAGATATGCTTTCATCCCCACCAGCTAGCAAATTCTCTGATATTAAAAAATGAGAATTTTTACCACCACTTCCTTTTCACCTTTGTTTTGGCTGCTACGTTTACAACAGAAGGGGCTAAAATAAACTGACCTTTTTGAAAATGACTTTTATTATATGGAATTAAGAGTTTACCATTAACAAACTTCAGGAAACTGAACAGAGGGTGGAGCTGAAAGCAAAGTATCAGTCGGTTTACTGAGAAATTGCATTTTTTGCACCTCAGTGGCTAAGCTAATTTAAAAAAAAAAAACTTCTTGACGCTTCTAGCCACTGGATCACAGGGGACTGACTCATCTCAACACGCTTCACAACTAGTCAGGTGGAGCCAGTTTGTATTATTACCTGTAATTAAAAACATCTAACTCAAAGGGAACAAAAACCAGAAGGGGGAGGGGAAATGGCAGAGAAAGTGAATTTGGT
This sequence comes from Camelus dromedarius, assembly GCF_036321535.1. NCBI lineage: Eukaryota > Metazoa > Chordata > Mammalia > Artiodactyla > Camelidae > Camelus > Camelus dromedarius. The sequence goes on along the minus strand of NC_087446.1, from coordinate 17,703,885 downwards.
CTACACATGCTTCACAAATAATAAGCAACGGAGGAGAAAGGAATGTCTGTTTTGAGTTGGATAGCTAATGACTAGCATAAGGCAAGAGCCAAAAGTCTTTCTAAAAAAGGGAATTCTCAGATTCCTCCATTCTTATCAAAACCTCTTAAGTAGATAATGTCACTGGCTTCCTTCAAATAGATGAACTCAGTTTTCCCGGGTTCCCATCCCTGTGCTCACTCTTACACACTTTTCCCCCAACATAGTGTTTAAAACTTGGGGGGCAGACATTAAAATAGAGAAAGACACTTCAGAAGAAAAGACCTGATTTCTGGTTTCTCCAAAAATTACAAGATCTGGTGACAGTGGACCCTCCTATGTTCTCCCCATTCTCTCTACCCCCTCTGCTTTCCTCCCTCCCTTCTCCCTGCCCCTTCTCTTCTCGCTTCTGGGGGGAGGGTGTTCTCTCCCCCCAGTTCTATCTCCCCACCTCATCCTCCCCCTACTCCTTGTCCTCCCCTCTTCTCTCCTCTTCTCCTGGTTTCCTCTCCCTCCCTCCCAATCTCTCTTTAAAAAACCCCAGTCCACTGTATTTATTTATTTAGATTTCCTGCCTGGCCCCTTTGGGACTCAAGTTTTCTCCCCCTGGTCACAAGGCGGGTAGGGTCTGTGTTTGCATTTCCTTTGTTTACACTACATTTTTAAAAGGTTTTCCTGCTCCTGAGTTTTTGTCTTAATGTCAGTATAATGTGACCAACTTAGTAGTAAAAGACCAGAAAGATCGACTTTATTTAGATGCGTGTCAGTGATATAAACAGAGAAGGTCCAAAGAGTGAGGGTATTAGAACTGCGAATGGAAACAAATAGGTACAAATTAAGAAAAGTGAGGAAATTTCACCAGCAGACTCAAAAACCCCAGAATCCATTAAAATGAATCTGTAGTTAAGAGAACCTGATCTCATTAAGCTTCCAACCTTAAGGGACTGACTTTATGGTGAACCCTGATAATAAACTAGTCTTTAAAATATGTGTGCTTGAGTAATTGACTAGTATGTATTCTAAACCAGTTAAATGCTGGGACTGTAACTACCACCAGTGAAGTCCTTGGGTACAGGTCAGGAGCTCTGCAATTTATCACCTTGGAAGATTTTATTAAAAAAAAAAAACAAAACTCATGTTTAAATCCACTCCAAGGGTTTAGGATTTAATTTGTGTGCAGTGTGGCCTGCACAATGGGATTTTAAAAAATCTCGCCAGGTGCTTCTAAAATGTGACAACATTTTAGAAGGACTGCTGTAGGCGGTAATTAAATATTAGGACTATTGCCTCTAAACGCCGATCTTATTTCTTGAAAGAAAAGAAAATCCTCTGCCTATCCCCATAGCTGGAGGGAGAGGGCTGCAGGCAACTCCTCCAAAAGGTGTGTCCTGCCATTTAACTAAGGATTTGAGAGAAGAGGAGGCCAGAGGGTAAATTGTTTTACCCCAAAGGAAAATGTTATCTGATCCATCAACGGAAATTCCACAGTATTATCGGAACTTCATTCCTGAACTGAGCCTTGATATCCCCATCTGTACAATGGAGACAATTAATTCCTCCCTTTGAAGGATGCTGTAAAGACTAAGTGAGATCATGTATATAAAGCAATGGTTGGTTCTGCATAAACTGTAACTTTTTTTTTTTTTTCAATATTCAGTGACTTTAGTTGTTCATCAAAACCCTAGCCAATAACTCTAGCTAAGATTAATCTTTCCTCCCTGGCATTACAAAGCACTCCAATTTCAAGTGACCTGGTATTGTTCTGTACTTGTTCAATCAATGTGGTCTTACTGGATAGACAAGAATTATTTGAAAGAAAGGGAAATTAAAGAGATCATTTATCAGCAATGAAGGCCCACTTGTGGCTCACACAGTTTAACACAACACATTGAAAGACTCTACCCTAAAACTGTCAGAAGAAACTGGCCATGAATTTTAAAGTGATACCCAGAAAAATCAATGAGGCAGGAGTTGAGGAAGGAGTGTGGAATCACATTTTCCTTTTCAAAGGGAGAATAACTCATCATTTATGGATTACTTTTTCATTGCAGCTGTAACAAATTACCACAAACTTGGTGGCTTCCACACCGCAAATTCATTATCATACAGTCTGTATGTTATGAAAGGTAACAACATTCACCTCCCCCAAATACGACACTTTGGCGCACTGATCATTCTGAGCAGTAGGCACTGGGAAAACAGCAAATGCAGGGGAGGTTTCTCTCTTCCCCCCTTACCTACCTACAGACAGAATCTCCAAAACAAACTCGATTGTCATAAATCCCCTTCCCAGGAATTGCCTCAGCCAGAGAAGATTGACGTTTACTACCAGAGGAGACACGCAGTCGACATCAAACCCAGACCAACTTTGTCACAAACGATTATAGCTCCCATCTGTACTTCCAAGGGCATGCTCATCTTTCATAAGCATCATTTGCTCTCCTCTAAGAGGCTTACACCCCTCCTTCCCTGTTAATATGGTGTTTCATCCTGAATTCTAAACCTACCTTTTTGAGTTACTCGTTTTCCTGGGTTATCTCCGGTGCATACACGAGGTACACACGTTAATAAACTTCTGTTTGTCTCTTGTTTGTCTCTCTTTTAATACAGGGCATTTCAGCCAAGAACTCAGAAAGGTAGAGGGAAAATTAATATTTCTTCCCCATAGTTAGAAACAGGACATGGATTCCGCTGGGCTAAAAGCAAGGGCTGGCAAGGTACATGGCTTTCTAGGAGCTCAAGAATCCTTTACCTGGCTTTTTCCAGCTCCTAGAGTCTGCTCTCCTTGACCCTCGCTCCCTTCAGGAAACTTCAAAGCTGACAACGTGAAGTAGAGCCCTTCTTCATGATGCCAGCTCTCTGGATCTCTTTCCTATATCACAGCTCCGACTCTGTCTCTTCTGCTTCTCTTTTCCACTGTGAGGAATGCTTGTGATTAAAATGGTCCCACCTGGATAATCCAGCATCAGCTTCCTATCATAAGGTTAGCTGATTAGCAATTGATTCCATCTGCTCCCAAATTCCTCCTTTGCCATGTGACCTAACATAGTCACAAAGCAACAAACTAGGGGGGAGAGAAATTCAACTAGACTGCCAGGTGGGTTGCAGTCAGTGATCATCCTCTCTCTCAGCTCAGTCAAAACTGACTTATCCCAGTTCCCAGGATTAGGATGGGGACATCTTTGGGGGCCATCATTCTGCCTATTACATTTTGAACTCACCCTGAGAAGCTACTTAGGATCAAGAGTTTGTAAAGAAGTTTGTCTGGTACAAGACAGAAGACCGTGACAGTAACTGACAAGTGGCTCACTCACAAGGCCATCAGGCCCCTTCTCCTCCACGCCTGATCCATGGCAGGCATTGCTAATCAACCAGGAATAATCGTAACCTTATAATCCTTCTGCACACAGCATGCTAGGTAATCCACCAGTACATTAATCAGACTTGGCAAGCAAACTGAAATCTATTTTCCATACTAACTCAGAACAGTTTTAGTAGAAAGAGACATTCTCTCAGGGCCTTTTTTGGCATAAGATGCTGATCTGATGTTTTTAAATTGGCAGACAAAAGGAGTCCCAGCTGGGCTAAATAAAGAGATCATAATAAGATAGTAAAATAAGTGGAATAATTTATTCAGTGCTTGACAGAAATCTGTGTTCCTACGACAACTTGTAGAAAATCCATTCAGGAACTAAGAAAGTCTGCATTTATTACTGGCCCTGCCCACATAACTCAAAAGCCTTCTCTTGAGATTTATTATAACAAATCTTTTTTTTCTAAGAGAATATTTTGCTTAGATAAATATTTGAATATATGTTTATATATAGTTATCTGAAAGCTTTTACTATTCTAAAATACAACACTCTGATCTTTTACAAGTAATCCATAATTATGGTAGTGAATTTAGGAAAAACAAAGAAGAAACAAAAGAGAAAAACCACATGTAATTCTATCTGTCAGAAGTAAATTTTGGTTCTCATTCTGCCAGATGTGTTTACATTCATTTATTCATTCAGCATATTTTTATTGAGTCTTTGTGCCAGGCACTATTCTAGGTTCTGAGGGGACAGAATGAAAAAGATTAAAAAAAAGATTTATACCATCAATGAACCCAGTTATGTAGCTAAAAAAAAAAAAATTACACCAAAAATGATACTATATTTTTCATATTGTTTTTAACTGGCTATTTCTATATGCTAGTTTTTTTTTTTTTTTAATATCACTCTAATTTTGTCAGGTTTTTGTGGTTTCCCAACATTCTTGTTGTTCTGAGAGATAAGATGATCACTGATTGCTATACAATTGGTAGACCAGTCCGACTTGTCTTTCCATAGTTGAATACTATATGATCAGGAAGAAATCTTCCCCAAAAGAGAGAATGTTGTGAATTCTCATACCACAAAAGGAACTGGGAGAGCTTCATTCATCTTGTTCCAGTTATATATTGCTGCATGGTGTGTCCTCATAAAAAAAAACTTAGTGGCTTAAGACAACAATGTTCATTATATTATTATTAACTCTCACCATTCTAAAGATTTTCCTTGGCTCAGAGGGGCAATTCCCTGTTGGAGATTTTCCCTCATGTGGTCTGACAGTTCTTGGTACTGAAGTCACCTCTCAGGTTTCTTTATTCACATGGCCCATCATTATGGCTGTTGGCTGGGATGTGCAGCCTGGAGCACCCACACAGCCTCTCTGTGTGGCCTTGGCTTCTTCAACCATGGTTGTTGGGTTTCAAGATCAAGTGTCCCAAAAGCACTTGGCAGAAGCTGTATTGCCTGTTATGACTTAGCCTCAGACATCACCTAGGGTGACAGCCCCTGTGGTCACAGGCCTATCGGATTCAAGGGGAGGAAACAGAGATACCATTGCTTGACAGGATGGGTATCAACGTCACATTGTAAGCGGTGAGGTAGACTGTGGTGACCATTTGGATGCAGTCTGCCATCTGTCTTGGCCTCCTTCCACTGTTCCTCCATATGGTTAAAACCCAGGACAGCAGCCTTTCAGGGCCCCTCTCAGCTTAAGAGAAAAAGTGCTATCACTATCAAGACTCTTAAAAAAAAAATACATCTCAAAGATTCATTTTAGTAAAAAAGAACAAAGAATTGAATAACCAACGATCCTAATTTCCCCTCTATTTATCCCATGGATTCACATTTACAAGTATTAGTTGACAATAAAACGACTTGATCAGGTTGTTTTTCCTCTTTAATTTGCAAAATTCGCCTGAGAAAGTGACTCAGAGAGAAACAATCTTTCCCATGTATGAAGCATAGGAAGAACCATGAGCTAATTTGGCATAAAAGACAATGAAAATTATAGTGTAAGTTAATGAGTGTTTAAATGTAATATTAAGGAGGCTGTTAAATGGGTTCCAGACGTCTGTGGGATCTCCACGCACGTCATTGGGAAGGCATAAACACATTAGATCACAACAGGTTACTCTTACCAAAAAATAAGATAAGAATTTAGACAAATGATTAATAAATATTTGTTTAAAAAATCAACATTTTATCCTTTTATTTCAATACTTCTTGAATACCTGTGATGTATCTGGTACAAATAAATACTATGTACTCAAGGTCTACTAGCTATTTAGGAAATATATAAAGTAATACTAAAATGATTGATACTCTATCACTTTATAGCACAAAAAAATCCTATTATAGTATATACCATTTTGAAGATGGATTTTATAGAGCAGATATACAAATATCATAGCAGAATATCCGTAACTGTGTGACCATCTCAGTGAACACCTTTTGCTGTCATCCAGCAAGTGCTTCTTCAACTCTTTAAAAACAAGAGTTACTTTACAGGTCCTAATTATTTCCTGAGGAGAGGACAGTCAAGCTGGATGGGAACTGAATGCCACACCTGTCTTTCATCCTGATGTCAGAGAAGCACCCACTTCTTCCCATGTGGTAGAAATTCTCCAATCCTCACTCTAGAAGCCAACATAAAGAAGGATTCCAAGTTCAATCCTTTCTCCTTGTTAATTCACCACAGAGTGAATGTTCATTGTTTCTTTCAGACCTGTTTCTAACCATGAGTTCATTAAAACTAAAGTTCTTGCTTTAAAATCTTTTTCTATGCTCTAGAGCCCATTATAATGTGAGTTGACTCCCACCATCTCCAAGAATGTCGTGCATTCATTAGTTGATAAAATCAACCCAAGAAATCTGAGATTCTTATGCATGACATGCTTGACTTTGTGAACTTGGTGGGTCATTTCACTTAATAAGGAGGAGAACAAAGGAGGAATAGACAGGAGAAAACTATCATGAGCTAGCAAAGGGAAGTCCTGCTTTGTTCTCTATTTATTGTTTTTTGTTTCTGAGGCTTGGTTTAGTTTGGGCTGGCTCTGGCTGGGGAAGGGGGTGCTTTCGCCTGGTGTCAGGAAGGGGCTCACAGCACTGCCTGGACAAAAAAAATGCCCAGGCAAATCCCCCTTGTCCTCGAATCACAGCCTCTTCTCCTCAACGTGAAGGATGGTGTAGGGAACTCACATCATCCAGGTCTTTTCCAGAAAACTTCGTTTTCTTTGTTGAATCATATACTTAAGCAGGGAGAGGAAATGACGAAAAAGTTTTCTTCCTTCCTGTTCTGAGACTCATGGCTTGTATGGGTCCCTGAGTGGGGACTACAGTCATCTGGTGGGCTTTCTAGGGTTTTCCGTGGATATTTATTTGTCTGCTGTTAGAATTTTAAATGATGTAGAAATAAGCTTATGTAGCTTGAATTTTTGCCTTAATTTTTGATATTATGACTACCATAGTGTCACAGTTTTCCTCCAGATACTGCTGACATATAAACCACATGATAATGATGAAACACGACTTTTTTTTTAAGTTTTATACACATGCTTAGGTCTTCTTAGGTCAAAGAAGCCTAACAGTCTAGCAAGACAAAAAAAATTTTTTTTTCTGCCTTCTTTTGGATTGAGTAATTTTATGATTCCATTTTATTACCTTTGATGGCTTGTTAGGTTGCTTTAGACTGCTGTTATGAAATAGTGGAGAAGAAAGTGTAGCAGTTGTGATGGATTCATTCCCGGTTTTCCAAATCTGTCATAAAAATCAAGGTTTCACTTCACAGGCATTTCATATATATACCTGAGAAATCAATTTATAAAACCCAAGTGAATTGGCCTTTTCATGATTGGCCTTTCTCTGGTTTGACTTCATAAATCCTTTTCCTCTGTATTCGTTCATTCATTCTGCCAACATTCTCTTAGCACCTAATATATCCCAAGCCCTGTGCAGTAGGCTGGGAGCCCAAAAAGAGTGAAACAAACAAACAAACAACATCCTGGTCCTCAGGGAGTTTCAAATCTTGCAGGGAACCAGACAACAACTAGTCAGAAAACGACGTGTTTATACAGGATGCACTTAGTGGCTTATGCAACAAATATTCCAGACTTTGTGCAAGGTGGTAGGAATAGAGTAGACAGCAAAAAAAAAAAAAAAAAAAAAAGGCACTTGTTCTGATGAGATAGGCCTGAATCAAATGCTATACAGTTATAAGTCAAATGTTACATAGTTTAGAACCTTTTCAATTCCAACTGGCTGAAAACCCAACTCACACTGGCATAAGCGAAAAAAAAAAGAGGGGGTGTTTACTGGTTCACGGAGTTAAAAAGCTGAGGGCTGGCTGAGATGTGGATTGGTGTACGGGCTTAAACAGTATCCCTGAACCCTGGTACCTTTCCTTCTTTCAGCCCCGCTTACCTGTGTTTTGGTTCCCATTCCACACTCAAATCTAGTCGTGAAAGAAGAGTATTTCCTTTCTCCCAGCAAGTATCCTGGGCATGATGCCCTACCAGATCAAAATAGAACACTGCACTTTCCCTAAACTCATCCTGGCCTGGGGAACATGGTGCCCCGATGGGCCAGGCCTAGTCAGGTGCCTATCCATAGACATGGGGGTGGAGCCAGTTCCAGGAGAAGCCTGGACATTGAGAGTAGGGAGGAGGGTGGTCCCCAGGAGAAATTGGGGACACCTTACCTGAGGCGGGGACCTGGCCAAGTGCAGCCAAAGCACACCAGTCAGGTCCCCTGCAATCTCCCGTGCTGTCCAGTCCCTGGGCCCTCCTATTCCTGGAGATGATCATAACAACCAAAATTCCACCAAAAGCAATTTCCATCCCTAATGGTGCCTCTCAAAGGTTCTCAAATGTGACTCAGTTCACAGCCCACAGACACACATCCTGATCTTCCCTTTCCTCTCACTCTCAGTATCTCTCATGTCCTGTATTGTCCCAGGGCCTCTGTGCACACCCTGTTTTCCAGCCCCACCCAAATTCTTCCCAAGCCCAGCTCACACCCCAGCTGCCCTTCCCTCAGTTTTTGCGCCTCAGCTCTCCTTGTCTGGGTTGCCTTTCCCATCACCTCCAGTACGTCCCGCCCCTTAGTGTGGATCCTCTAGGCTCACCTGTTCCTCAAGTTTTCCCTCCACTGATGACCCCACCCTGCATCATGAAGTTCAGGAATTTTCTTAAAAGGCAGAGGATGGAAGGGACCTATTAGCCACAAAAGATTGGACTGTTTTAATCTGAGAAGGTGAAAAATGCAAACACTTATGTCTTCTCTTCTGTCTCTGCCATCTGAATAATCTTACCCCACAGTGAATACAGTTTCAAAATGTGATAAGAATCTGAGATGGGGTTAGAGGGGCCTGTGGTGAACTTTCGAATTAAGACCTAAAGGATGAAGAAGTAAGTGAATGAGTTCGGCAGGTGAGAAAGTGTTCTGAGGAGGGGACACGTCCCTGGACAAGACGCTGAGCCTGGAGGAGAGGAAATGAAAAGAAGCATGTGTTCAGAGTGAGGAGAGCGGGACAAGGGGTGATCCCCATCAGTGGACAGCAACGACCAAGCAGAAGAGTTTGGCCCAGAAGTTCTGCAGGGTTTCCTGGAGTCTCAGGCAGACAAAGGAAAGTACTTTCAATAGTGCTGCTAAGCCCCAGCCTTGGGAGAAAGAAATCCGTTTCCAGCCCCCCGCGCCTGGGTCGCTGGGCTCTGGCGATCTGAGTTATGTAAGGGCTCTGAGAGGGAAGAAATGCGAAGTGCCTTCAGCACAGTGTCTCCTGGCTGAACTTGTTAGTCTTCGTCTGTGATACGCTGAAGTCAGAAAAGGGATCACTGCCAACATCATTTTGCTGTTATGATTAGTTCAAGTTTCTAATCTTTCACTGCACAACTTTTTGAGAGAAATGAAATGCTAAAAGGAGATAAAAGCTAACTTGTTTATTTGCCTAAGAGTATGGGGTGGGGGGAGCTAGTTTATTTGCCCAAGTGTTTACAGATGTGGTTGGGTTTAAAATCTATCATCTTGCAATTTGTTTTCTATTTGACCCATCTGTTCTTTGTTCTTTTTTTAAAAAAGAATTTTTTTTTCTGCCTTCTTTTGGATTGAGTAATTTTATGATTCCATTTTATTACCTTTGATGGCTTGTTAGGTTGCTTTAGGCTTTATAATATACATCTATTAGTCAACTTTCAATAATGTACCATCAGTGATAATGTACCGCTTTGTGTATAATATAAAAACTTTACAGTAGCACCTTTCCCACCTCCAGGCCTTTGTGCTGTTACTGTCATACATGTCACTTTTATTTACATTATAAACCCTACAATACATCACACACACTGCACAAGGTTTCTTGTTAAACAGTTGATGAACTTTTAGTAGATTTTAAAAATAAGGATAAAAAGATCTTTTATATTTACTTATGTACTATTTCTAACACTTCACTCCCTTACGCAGCTCTAGATTTCTTTCCAGTATCATTTTCCTTCTGTCTGAAGAACTTACGAACATTTCTTTTGGTTCAAGTCAGCTGTGATGAATTCTTTCAGCTTTTATGTGCCTGAAAAAACTTCATTTAACCTTCATTTTTTGAAGGATTTTTTTGCTGGTTTTTGAGTTGTAGGTTGACAGATTTTTTTTTCCTTCCAGTACTTTAAAAATATCGATCCACTGTCTTGTGGTTTGCATTGTTTTCTACAAGAAATCTGCAGTCACCCTTACCTTTTTTCTCCCTCTGCATAGATTGTGGTATTTTTCCCTCTGACTGCTTTTAAGATTTCCTCATTATCGCTGGCTTTCAGAAATTTGGTTATGTTATGCCTTGATGTAGACGTTTCCTATTCTTAGCGTTTATTGGACTTCTTGGATTTGTAGATTTATACTTGTCAGGAAATTTGGAAAATCTCTGGTCATTATTTCTTTAGATAGTCTTTCCGCCCTGCTCTTTCAGGGCCTCTGAGCACGCGTGTTTCATCACTCAAAGCTGCCCCACAGCTCGCGGACGCGCCGCTCAGTTTTTTTCAGTCTTTTTTTTTTTTTTCTGAGTTTCATTTTGGATAGTATCGGTTGCTATTTCTTTCAGTTATTTCATCTTTTGTCCTGTGGAGTCTAATAGGTTGCAGTCTTCACCTTAGACATCGTATCTTTTATCTTTAGAAGTTCCATTTGGGCTTTTAAAATATTTCCCATGTCTTTATTTAACATGCTCAAGCATTTCTCTATCATATGAACTTTATGACTGTTTTAATGTCCTGATCTACTAATTTTATTATCTGTCACATTTGGATCTATTTCTATTGATTGGTATTTATTTCTTCTCATAATGGATTGTGTTTTCCTGCTTCTTTGCCTGTCTGGTAGATTTTGATTAGATACCAGTCATTGTGAATCTTCCTATGAGTATTCTAGAGCTTTGTTCTGGGATTCAGTTGTAATTTGGAAATACCACTGACACTTGAACAACCCAGGGGTTAGGGACACCGAGCCATTGCACAGTCAAAAAATCTATGTATAACTGATCATTGGTTTTCTTTATCCTCAGTTCCTCCATATCCCTGGTTCTGCCATCTGCAGATTCAACCAACTGTGGATTCTGTCATACTGTATTATTTACTAATGAAGAAAAAAACCCACATGCAAGTGGATTCATGCAATTCAGACCTGTGTTGTTCAAGGTTCACCTGTAGTTTAATCCTTTTAAGGTTTGCTTTCAAGCTTCATTAGTCAGGATCAGAGTCATTCTTAGCTGCAGGCCACTACTGGGGTAATACCCTCTGAGTCTTCTACTAAATGCTCTGTGAATTAGAAAGTTCTTCTTCTCTGCCTGGTAGGAGCACAACCTCTCGCCAGCCCTGTGTGAGCTCTGTGGGTTGTTTCCTCTGCCCACCTTGGACAGATCTTTCCCTGACCTCGATGGTTTCCTCACACCCATGCTCTGATCAGCACTCAACTAAAGACTTCAGGAAGACCGTCTGCAGTCCTCTGGATATTCCTTTCTGTGTGGCTTCCTCTTATCTGCTATTCCACCATGAAAATCCTAGCCACCTTGGTCTCCCTGGACTCCCAACTCCATTTCTGTAACTCAAAGAGATAAGCAGGCCCTACCTGGGATCCCTCATCTTCCTTCAGTCTGGAAACTGTCTCTAGGTGTGCAGCTGGAGCAGTCAGAGATTATTTTATTTGTTTTCCACTTCTCAGGAATGACTGTCCTGAGCTGCTTGGTGTCCAATGCTTGAGAACCGTTGTTTCATATATTTTGTCCAGTTTTCCAATTTTTTTCTGGTAAGAGGATAAATTTGGTCCCTGCTACCCCTTCTGAGCTGAAAGCAGAAGTTTTAAACTGTGTTTTAACTGGTGGTTTTCACACTTTAGTACGCTTCAGCATTAACGGGCAGGCTCGTTAAAACACAGGTTTCTGGACCCTCCCTCAGAGTTTCTAACTTGGTATGGGATCTGAGAATTTGCATTTTTAACGAATTCTCAGATGCTGCTGAAGCCCCTGGCTCCACATTTGGAGAACAGCTGTGTTAAACTATTCAACTAAGAATTTCTCAGCTAATGTTTATCTACAAATCAGCAATACAGTGTGAACCACATTGATTTTCAAGACAAAACCTGTCAGTCATAGAAACTCAATCATAAGTACTTGGTGTTATTTGAATCCACTGAGAAACACATCCAACAAGAACTAAAAAGCTGTTCACACCCCCTTATCTGGTAAATCCAGGAAATAAGCTCCATAGAAATCATGTAGATGAATCTTTCCCAAGTAATATTTCTTAGAACATTAATACTTTGTGAGTTGTAAAAATTTCTATAGTCAGATAAGGTTAGGAATCTATATTATATTCATGTATTTTATGACTCTTTCAAGGGGAAGATAGAATAAAAAGTGTTTCCCAAACTCATTTGACCGCAGAACCATTTATTTTGCAAAACACTTCCTAGTAACTTGAGGAACTTTAATACTCCTTGGAAGCCAGTTTGGGAAATACTGGAGCAGACCATTGGCATTTGTTAAGTTTATCATTTTCAGTGTTAGCTGTTTGTCAGAAGAAATGTCATTGCTATAATAATTTGTGGTTCTGCTGGAGCAAGATGGCTTTCTCAGGGAGTGAGTCACTCAGCTAATGAACGAACCCAGCCCACTGCCAGCAACGCGTACCCCAATGTGGCTTTGCTGCTCAGGACACAGTAGCTTTTTTTTGTAGTAATAAAAAATGTGCTTGATTTGTGAAAAGGGCCTTGAAAAAAAAAGTCAGTTATTGGTTTTGGTGGTGGAAAGAAATGAAAAGAAGAAAAAGGAATTATTGGAGGTGGACATGGAGGTGATAAAAAGGAGGTCTTAGCAAGAAAACAGAAGTTTGGGGACAGATTTTAAAGGTGGTCTCCTAAATTTGTCACAGACTTGGATCTATATGCAGATAAGCTCATCCTGTAACCCACATGGAGAAGGTAAAAAGTGATACATGAATTACTTTAGTGAGAGACAAAACATAGCAAGATAAAATGTTACACAAGCAACTGCCGACCGAAACGTAATTTAAGAGAAAGCTAGAAGCCTGGGCAGGTGTTTCTGTGAAGCCCCAGGAGGTGCAGACACTCATACAGGAAATAAAGTGTGCTTCTAGAATGAAAAATAAGAGTTTTTCTTTGCGTATTATGATGTTAACAAGGGAGGGATGTGGCCTTAGCTGACTATATTCCAAGGAAATGGAATATATTTCCATTAGGTCTTCCCTAAGCTAAAGACTTCACAGAAGAAAATGAGAAATAAATTTCATGTCTCAGGACCTGCAGACAGTTGTAGGGGAAAAAAGTGCTGCTAATCACAGTGATTCTTTTACAAGAACCTACACACAAGTTCTCCTGTTACTTCTTCCACACTCTGCTGAGGGGTTTTCTCATTAACTTAATCAGTGCCACCCAGTATTTACTAAGTGGTACGATAGTTATAGGGGTTTTAAGTGTAAAGAAGTCAGTGCCCTGCACGTAAGGACACACCGAGGGTGGAGGCTTTTTGAACTACTGTTGCCTGTCTGATCCAGCTGTGTTTCAACAGAGTCCCTTGCTAAAATGTCAACTCCAAAATTTAAAATAAAATAAAATACAATGTCTACTCCATAAGGGCAGATATTATATCTGTCTTTGTGAAAGACATTTTTATTAATGAAATGAATATTCCTTACCGTAAAGTTTAAAAACAATTTAAATATAGGGGATTGAGTAAGCAAAGAGCTAACACAATGAAGTAGTAGGCAGCAATAAAAATAAGAATGAAATAATGTCAAGGGGGAAAAGCAAATAAGACAGAGCGATACCAATTGTATTCGTTATCTAAAGCATCCTGAAATTCGCCTTTTCTCGGTGTGTGCTCCAGCTATTCCCGTGATTGGGATGGCTTTTTCCTGCCTGTACCTGTAGACATTCTATGTCTCTAAGGCTCAACTGAAGCACCACATCCTCCCTGAAATAGCGTGACTTCCACATCCCTCCATCCTCCTGGAAGATGCTGGTAATTCTCACCCATGTGCCTCTGGCTTTACCTTCATTGTTCACGGGTGGACTTCCAACTGCTGGTAGTGGCGCGTCTTTGACTGAGAATCTTCTCCAAGCCTGGAGAAGCCTGCTGCGTCCACTTGCTAGGCAGGCCAGAATGCTGGGGAAGTAAATCCTGCCAGAAAAGCCCCTGCTCCAAGACTGCCAGAAGGTGACTGTTTTAATCAGCTTGGGCTGCCATAGCAAAGCACGGCAGACTGGGAGGCTTAAACCACAAGTTCCTCTCTCGTGGTTCTGGAGGCTGGGAAGTCCAAAGTCAACGTGTCTGCCATTTAGGTTCCCAGTGAGAGCTCCTCCTGGTTTTCAGAGTCTTCCTCCTGTGACCTTACATTACAGAGAGGGAGGGAGGGGGAGAAAGGGGAGGGGAACAGAGAGAGAAAGAGAGAGACAGAGAGAGGGAGAGAAAGAGAATCTCTGATGTCTCTTCTTGCCCTATTATGAGGACCACACCCTCATGACCTCATGTAAACCTAATTACCTCCCAAATGCCCTATCTCCTAATACCATCACATGGGGGTTAAGACTTAAACATACGGATTTTGAGGGGACACAACATTCAGTCCATAGCATTGGTGTGTAATCATCTCAGCTCCTTTGCTCTGTGGGTGGCATAACTCTGAGGTCGCGTCCATATCATTTCTGGGTTTCCCCAGGGGATTCAGCTTCTCCCGTGGCCCCCCTGCGGTGACCGGTTTGTCAGCCACCTTCTCTTATTTGTCTCACCTCCCCACTCACCTTCCTTCCTACACCCTCTAGAGAAAACTACCTGTTCTCGCATCCTTGTGTCAGGCTCTGCTCCCCATCTGGCTCCTGTGTTCCTGTATTGTAATGTCTCTCACATTATTCTCTTTACTGAGGTTTTGTGAATGTCTGGGCTCTTGTAACTAAACTGCAAACTGAGAACAGAAACCTTTAAATACTGTATCCCCCAAAGCCTAATAAAGTACCTTGCCCATAGCAGGTGCCTTAAAAACAAAACAAAAACAAAAACAAAACAAAACAAAAAAACCAAAAACAAAAACCCTAGATCAATTATCTACATTAAACCAATTGGGGATTTTTAAAGAAGGGACCATAGAAATCTAACACCTAAACAGTTCACAGCATTCTTTGTGGCATGAAATAAAACATTATTTAAGCAAAGTTTTATGAATTGTAATTATTGATTTAAAATCTTGTAAACTACTGTTTCAAGTTCAAAGTGAAGCTTCAAGTTTAATCAATATATGGAATATATTTTGGCCTGTTCTGGTTGAAAAAATTCAGTATCCATTGAGGGAATCAGCGGGCACAAGATGTGAATTAAGTCCATATTTCCTAACAGCGTTCAGAAACCCGTGTGGTCCAGCCCCCACTGCCCTTTCTAGCTCTACCTTCCATTCTCCTTTCACCATTCCTATATACACAGTTGTGTGATCTTCATGTAAACAATTTGTATTTCAAATTTATCTTTGCTTGTTAACAAAAGTGCATAATACCACGGATCTCACTTCAATGGAAAAATTATCACTGTTTAATTGAGGAGCAAAAGCAACTCCAAATTAATAATGCTTCTTTAGACCCCACTTTTTCTTCCCTGTCATTACTATATTGTCTGTGTGTCTTTATTAACAAATGGATTCAGATATCTAGGAATTTGATAACATGATCTGAATTGGAATAATGATTTACATGTCTTTCAAAGTTACTTCCCAAGTCTAATTCTGCGGCCAGTATCTTGAAGACAGATATCTACAAGCCACAAAAAGGCAAGGGCACCATCTCTATGCTGTGTAAAATCTGAGGAACATAAACAATTAGCATCATTCTTTTAAGAATTAATACAAATACTACTCATTCATAGAAATATTGGCCAATACAGAGAAATGAAAAGAAGAAAAAGACACAGTAATACTTCTGATCAAAGCAAAATGCTACTAAAATTTTAGTGTATCCCTTTCAGACTTTTTTGCATAGGATTTTTAACATACATATTTACAGGGCTCATGGTGTGCACGTGTTTATTTTCCCCTTCTTTCTGCACTCAGCCAATGTAATAGGCTGTGGCAGACGCCACACGTGGGATCACTCAACACCCAGTCACTCTTCTCACACAGCCTCCCATCCTCCAGAAGCTGGAAAGCTAAACAGTTCCAAGACTCCCTTGCAGCTTGGCCTCCACATGTAACTGAGTTTCCACCAAGCCCTGATGGGAGATCCATTCCTTGAGGCAGATTCAGAAGGCAAGTGAGTACCTGAGGTGATGGCCAAGGTCAGGGACGGCAGATCTTCTGGGAGTTAAGGTAGAAAGTCTACTCTCAAGCTCCAGAATAATAACTGTGGAGAGGCAGGCAGGGGCAGTGCTGGGGTCTCCTTAAAAAATGCAGCACCTGGGGTCTGCGACGATCCTGACGCTGTAGCACCATTTGCTCCCCTGCTTCCTCTCAGAAATTCTGTTGTCTGCAACAAAGACCCCTAATGAATACATGGGAACACCTTTCCATGTGCAAAAATACAAGTCAAAAAATATCATATTAATGGCTACCAGTAGAATCGTAGAATTTTAGAGCTAAGTGGGACCACAGCAATCAGCTAGACTTAAGAAAACTACACTCAAATGGACAGCAGTGGAGGCAAGACTACATGCAAGTCCCCCTGTGTCCACTCTGTAGAAAGAATTTATTCCATCCTTGTGTCCCAGTGAGATGGGACAAACATGGCTGTGCTCCAAATTAAACTTTGGCATTTTATGTTGCAAAACGTACTTATCTATCATCTGGTGGGCTTGAGCCCAAAAAGGACAGTCAGAGCATGATGCCTTTTTAATGCGTTGCTTCCTTTTCACATCCATCTCCATTTCTACGCCAGCCCTCAGCCCCCAGCGCAGACCCAGCCCCAGACCTGCTCCCCTGGATGAAGCCCAGCTGGCTGATTCAGGGTGCCGCTTCTAAGCGCTGTAGCCTTCACTCCAGTCAACGCTGGCGGTGGGGGAGCATCTCCTCAATGCAGAGGTTTCTGTCTGGTTTGTTTGAATGGAGACTTGCTCCCAAGGAGCTAGCGGTCTTTAGTGCTGTCAAACAAAGGTATTTTTTTTTTTTTCGGTCTTCTCATATGACACGAAGGAATCATTGTTGAAAGGCCCCATTTGGTAATGGAAAGAGTGAGAGCTTTGGATCCAGACTGGACTTGAATCCCAGCTCTGCCGTTTACTAGCTATATGGCTGTGGGACAAGTTATTCAGTCTCTCACTTGACCTAACTGTAAAATGGAAAGGAAGATAATGCCCTTACAACAATTCTGGTTGTTTGGACCAGAAGAAATATTTCTATAATGTTTGGCATGCAAGGGACAATAAAGCGTTACTGTCATTGGGTTGCAATATAGACTGCTGGCTTGAAGAAGAGCCAACAGTGTGTCCATTGGCTCTTTCCCATTTATGATTTTACAGCTGAATATGGACAGAAGAATAAGATCACTCCAGGGTAACCCACTGCCGTTCCACAGAGGATTCAGACAGCTCTGCAAGTCCATGTAAACATACACATTTGAGCTCACACCCAGCCGTCAACAGGTCATGGCGTCTGCTTCTGCTGCAGCCCTCCAAGTCTTCTGTTGAAGTGAACACAGGGACAAATAAATCAAAAGCTTGGGTCTTTCCACATACGCCATTATTTAAGAATTAGGAATGGGAATTAGGTATTCCCACAATCTTTTTGGAACAGTGTAAGTCAATAATGTTTAAAGTAAAATCTAGGTCAGCTCTCCTTATAAACACATATATAGAGAACTTATAGGAGCTATTTTTTTTTAGGTATTAACCTTTTTTTTGATAGCTCAACACTTTCCTTATGAGGTGAGAGCTGCAGGAACATGACGGCTCTTATTTTCTTTTACAAGAAAAGGTTCATTTTACAAATGACATTTAATCCCATATGGGAGGATTACACAAAAATCCTGGCAGGCATACGCCATAAGTAATTATGTGCCTGTCAATTACAGCATTTTGTGCATTGTTTCCAAAATCCTGTTAACCTTCCTTACATCATTTCTTAGAGAAGCATCACTTACATACATATATACAATACTTTACTGGAAATTTTTATGAAGTTTTCCTTTGAAGTTCAGTGATCAAAACACTCGTGGAAATTTAACTACATTTGAAATGAAATATAAACTCTAATGCTAATTCTTAAATCCCGAATTAGACTCATTTTCTACTTAGTCTTTCTCAGAATGGGGGATAAACATAAAAATTCTTTGATAAGCACTATTGCAGACTCTAAAATTTTTTCTTAAAATTTGGTGGGTAAATATACATTTATTTGTATAGAATCTGCAGCAAGAAACAAATTTATGTAACAGTTAGAATATATATTTTTTATTTTCCTGGAAGTATCTGGTGATCCTTATCACAAGGGAGATAATAAAAAAACTATTTAATGCATTCTCTAGGATGCTTTGTTCCTCAGACTACAGTTTTAGGGGGGAAAGAAGTAGGTTTCCTACTGGTTATGGCTTTGAGAATTTACTCCCATTTCTCACCAAAAGGGTTTCTTAACACAGAAGTTAACATTTGTGTGAAACTTCAACGTTGTCCCCAAAACAAGAGGTCAAGTAGGGTAGGCACTGAAAAATGGTAGTTGGTTTGGCCAGAGGGACTCTCTGATGACCACAGTGAGAGGCTCATAAGGATGCAGTCAAAGTTCCAGCCAGGGCTGGAGTCATTTCACTGCCCGACAGGACTGTAGAATCTCCTTCCAAGCTTACTCATGTTTTTGTTGGGAAAAGGCTTCAACTTCTCAGGGGCTGTTGGCTGGAGGCCTCTGTCCCTCACCATGTGGGCCCTCCATAGGCTGCTTGAGTGTCCTCCTGACATGGCAGCTGGCTTCCCTGGAGCAAGTGATCCACCCAACGGAGAAAGAGAGACAGAGACAGAGACAGAGATGGAGCAGTAGGAGAGAGGGTGGGGGAGAACAAGGAGGAAATCAATGCCTTTTCTGACCTTGTCTTAGAATCACACACTTGAATCTATTTTCTAGAAGGACGTCACTAATCCAGCACACACTCAAGGAAAGGGGACTTAAATGCCACCTGTTGAAGGGAGGAGTAACAAAGGACATAGTTTTAAACTACCACAATCAAGGGGGGGAGGGTATAGCTCAAGTGGTAGACAGCGTGCTTAGCATGCATAAGGTCCTGGGTTCAATCCCCAGTACCGCCTCTAAAAATAAATAAATAAACCTAAATACCTCCCCCCCCAAAATATCAAATAAATAAATTAAATAACATTAAAAAAAACCAAACAACTACCACAATCAGCTGGGAGTCCTAACTGCAAATAACAGAAAACCCATCTCAAAGTGGAATAAACATCAGTGGAAACTCCTTTGCTCCCAAAATGAGGAGTTTGTTCAGAGCTGTCTCTCTCTCTCTCTCTCTCTCTCCCCCCACCCCCCCACCCCCCTCTCTCTCCCCCCCTCTGTTCCTCTCTCCCTCTCTGTGCTGAATCATCCTCAGGCTGGCTTCCTACCAGCAAAGTGACTGTAGCAACTCTAGGCCTCATGTACGCACACAGCACCTTCCCGGAGAGCAGGGTCCGATCTCAGCACCCAGCAGAGCTGGTCACATGACCACCACTCCCAGGAGTCCAGGAGTGGGAAGGCCTTGATTGGCCCCAGTGCTCCACCCCAAATCAGGGCTATGGAGGCACTTCCCTAAAAGCACATGGACCCCCAAATAGTAACCCTGCACCTCTGGGAAAAGAGGAATAGATGCTGGAGAGGCAACCATGAAAACATGAAAATCTACTACAAAAGTCAGGGAAGCTTTTGTGAGCTTTTAAAAGAAATTGAAGAGAAAAGAATATAATTAAGAATGCCAACGAAATGAGTCAGAAGCACAGGCAGGGTGGACATGCTCGGGAAGGACTGGAGGACCACTTGTTCCTCTGAGGTCAGGGACAGCAAGCGTAAACACGGGAGAAAATACGAGTGAATAGAGGCAAAGTGCAGGAGGGCTGAGGCACTGCTGGCCGGTGGTCGGGAATTCGAATGAAGGAGAAGGTGATGTCACCAATGGAAAATAATGGAGAAAAGTGAAATAGGGCATTGCAGGGGTTAAGATGGATGAAATGGACTGACTTGGTGGTTAAGGCTAATGGTATTCTTCATATTAGTAGAGCTAGAAAAACTCTGCTGTAATAAGGAAACATAAGCAGAGCTAGAAAAGCAAGAAAGCTCTGATAGAAAAGAAAACCTGAAGAGTGCTGGAACAGGAGATAATAGAACTGAAGGGAAATGGTACTCACTAAAGAAAAGGTTAAGAAATAATGCAGGTTATAAGAAAGTGGACTTTGAAGCAGCTTTTTAAAAAAAGCAACCATGGCAAATATCAAGAAAAAGACACACTAATCTACTTTTCAAAATGTAAGCATATATAACTTATTTTCTCTGCCAGAAAATGTATCACAGAGTTTTAGGGTTGAGTATGAGTAATTTTTAATTCCTACCACTGCTGCTAAATCTTGGCTAAGAAATAAGGCGGGAACAGCTGCTTCTTTTTTTTATTATTAAGCATGTAGATTAGCAAAATGAGAATTTATTTTTTCCTTTATTTAACATATAGTAAAAGATTTCTCTAGCTGGCTGCTGGGAAGGAATCCTTGCCCTAAAATAAAACAAAGGAGCCCTGTGTTTAATTCACATTCATCTGGTCCAGAGTTTTGTTAAGAAAAAGTAGCGTGAAATAAAGAGAATAAAAATATTAGAAAAATCTGGCTTTGGAGCACAAGGTCATGAAGAAAGGCAACCTTGGTTCAACTTGCCTTAGGACAGTGACCTTGACAAAGGGCTTTGATTCAAAATTGGTTAATGGGTTCCAGAGACTGAAGGAGCTGTTATAAGGACAGTGTGCATTTCTTAGGAAAAAGAAACATCCTGCTGGACACATTTAACCTTCAACTTTGCCTCTTAGAATATAAGTTCGAAGGGGTCAAACAGACTAGGACCCTATGGAATTAAGAAAAGCTTATTCTTCTTCATGAGGGCAAATTTCTCCCACTAGATTTTTCCCAAGGCACACAATTTACTTTCTACTGGCAGGCTCTTAATTAATTGTTTTGGAAAATACTTACTACTTTCTTATCACCAAACCTTTCAGTAAGCAACATAAGATGAATGCTCAGCAAAGCCCCGTTTCTATTTCTTTCTCAGGGCAGAGGAGGACATCAAGATATCCTTGTTTAACATAACAATCATCATTTCTTGAGTGTTTCCCATGTGCTGGGTGCTATAGTTGGATTTTACATACATCATCTGATTTAATCTTCCCAACTATCCTGCAAGGTGTGTGATATCATCATTTTATAGATAAAGAAACAGATGTAAAGAAGTGAAGTAATAGGTCAATCTCACAGAGCTGGTAGGCGTCCGCGCTGTATGTTGAAACGACGTCTGTTTGATTCCAAAGCTCTCGCTGTTTCTTTTGCACCGCTCTGTCCAAATAAACTGAAAGAATTTCTTAACATTTATAATGAAAAGAGACAACAGTTTAAAGAGAAATAAGATACTTTAAAAATGTTGATAATTAAATACAAATACAGATTTAGTCAAAATCAAATGTTGTATGTTATCCCCAGACTCACTGTAAAATATACACAAATACACAGAGGGACAGATAGCAGAAACACTTGTAGGTCAGAAGCAAGCCCAACTCCAAATGATAGGATGTGGTTGTGGAATTTAGGGACAACATGAACATGTCAGAAAGCAAACAGGTCAGGTTCTGGAGGCATCAAGAACCCAACAGCAGGAGAGAACAGACAATGGTTTGCTGAAAACCAGTGTGGTAGCAAAATTCACTGATAGCTTCATTCAGTAGAAACACAACATAAACCAATGTAAGAAAAAAAAAAGTAACTGTAAGCAGCAGAGCTAAAGTGAATGTAGACTCTGAAGGGCAGAATTTCCTTGTCAGCCCCAGGAGTCAAGCCACTCTGACATTAGCTGATGTCATGAAAATACGGACTGCCCATATTTAGCAAAGCTCACAGCAGGTGGGAATGCTTCCAGACTCCTGCCACACTATCAGGAGATATCAATCACCACTCTGTGTTTTCGCTAAGTACTTGGTGGACAGAGAATAAGGCTGCTCTTATAATGGGTTTACCCTGGATTGGCCCCAGAATATAAAATAAAACAATAATGATATTATAAGCCACTTCTGTAGTTTGTCATGCAGATATACACCAGGGCAGTGGCTGTCAACCAAAGCCCTCTGTCCCCCTCCCCCGAGAAGGCATGTGGCAGTGTCTGGAGACTTTTTGATTGTTACAATGTGGAGGGAGGGGTGCTACTCGCATCTGGTGGGCGGAGGCATCCTACAAAGCACAAAACAGGCCCCCATAACTAGGAATTACCCAACCCCAAACGTCTGTAGTGTGGAGGCTGAGAAGCTCTGCACTGAAGAAGGCTACCGCATCTGTGGCCTGAGGGAGAGCCTAGGCACAGCCCTTTTTGAAAAGCTCCCCACTCTCTCAAATATCAATTGTCAGGGATCATCGCTTCTGGCACAGAGGTCATCAGTAGATCTACAATATGAACCCGAGAGAGATAGCATTGTTTATTTTTCTTTTCATCTAAAACAATAAATCAGACTGTAGCTCAGGTATTGCGTACTCTGGACTATCACTGCCGTTCCTGGGCTTTTCTGACATCAACAAACTTAACCCCAGGCCCTTTGGCGCCCCGTTTCTGGCTGGCTTGGTCACTTTGCTCCAGCCCCCACCCCCGCAGCAGCGGTGGTGGGAAAAGCAAAACACTTGGGTAATGAGGCGTTTTTGTAACGTCATTTATTTAGTCTAGATGAGAAATTTTGCTCTTTAAGAACAGGAAGGTTGCGGATTCCCAGAAGCTGGAAATCGGGCCAGAGACTATTTGTCCACTGGGGAAGTTAATCACGTCGAGTTTACTTATAAGGATAAGGCAAGGGAGGGGTGGTGGAAACCCCCGACTTGGCCGATTTTCTAGTGCTGGAGCCCCCTCGACCTTGGACTGTCCCCTCCTGAAGGAGAACTGGCGCCCGCGGTAGGAAGGGCACGTCGCATGGCGGCGGGGGCTGCTTCCCAGCGGGACAGCCCCGCCGTCCCGCCTCCCTGCAGGGTGAGGAAGTCACCTTTCCCAAATCCTAGTCACTAGTAGAAACCGCCGCCTACTGTCACGAGGCAGAGTAATTAGAGGAGTAAAGCGGGCGGGAGCGGTCCCAGGACGTGGGAAGATGCCGGCCGGGCGGGAAGCCGCAGGAAGAGGCGGGATTCTGCCTTTTGTCTCTCGGTCCTTACCCGGAGCCCGGCGGCGACCAGCGCTCCCGCCAGACGTCCCCAGCGCTCCCAGCGGGTCCGGGAATCCGCCAGGCGCGCAGGGGCGGGGCGCGGCGGAGTGGGGGCGGGGCGCACGGGCCACGCCCACAGGGGCTTTAATAGGGGCGGGCGCGCGGGGCGCTGCGGCTCCCAGACTCCTGCTGCGGTTTCTCGCGTCCTCGCTAGCTCTGCTCGCGGTGCGTGGTCCAGCTTCGATTAGAGTGAGTAGCGGAGGTGGGGGCATCGTCGCCAACCCCGGGGGTGAGGGGTTCCCACAGCCTCCCGGGATTCTCAGGCTGCCTTGCCGGCGCCCTTCTCATCTCCGACGTCCCCATCGCGGTCCCCATTCGGACCCCCAGCCATCCTCCTCACCCCCGCGCCCCGATCCCCGCCAGGCGCCTCCACACACCTGCCCAGCTCCGCGTGGCCGCCCCAGCCCTGCTCTCAGATCTCGGGTACGCTGGGCAGAGAAATAACCTCCTTACCGGTTTCTTTGGGAGAGAGAGGTGGGGTCGAGGGTTTCGGGTGGCTGCTAATCCGCCTTTTAGTAGCCTTGGGCCCCCTCCTCCAGGGGCGCGTTCTCTCTTCGCAGAGGCGGTGGTGGGGGCGGGATCCGAGTCTCGGGGTCTCTGGTGCCCCCCGCCGAGGGCGACCTTCCCAGGGGGCTGATTCGTAGCCCTGCAGGTAAGGTGGGGGCTCCCACAGCCCGCCGAACGCAAAATCCTTCCCTTATTGCGGTGCGGAGCTCCTGGTACCCCTATTGTTTGGTGGTCTCTGCCCACCGAGCACCAAACCTTAAATGTTGAAGAAACAGCAGTGAAACGTCATATTGATCACTCCCAGCGTTTTCCGGAACTTTCTACCATTCAGGTACCAACCGGGAAAGCAAGAATGTTTGGTTGTAAATTCTGCAACAGGTCCTGAAAATCACATCCTCTGTTCCAAAGCTCCACGTAGGCAGCCCCCGGGGCGAGGGAGGGGGGTTTTCTGAGTCGGGAGACACCCACGTCCGCCCCACCCCCACCTTCCCCCCAGCCAGGACGTTTGTTGAACGCTATTTGTTTAAATGGTTATCCAAGATGTTTTAACTTGTTTTATTAGCAGTCTGCAGACCAAGCACATTTTCATTTTATAAACGCTTTTTATTTTAGGTAGTTTTTTAAACTCGGGCATTAAAAATGGTCTCTTAAGTTCTTTTTCTTTTTTTTTTAGTTCTTAACTTTTCTAATTAAGCTGTTTTAAAGCTCTACTTTAAAGCTCTACTCGAGTAGAGCAGCCACGAAGTTGGCTATAATTTGACTTAAATTTTCAGGAAAGAGATGAGCAATAGATTATAAAAGGGTGAATTTCACATACTTTAAAAACTGCATACCAAACTAGAACCGATTTTATGATGTCCTCTGCGGTCTCCCCCTACTGTCTCCTTGCTCATTGCCCTCTCAAATTGATTGCCCCCGAATATTTATCAATATTTCTCAAAGCTCTTTCTCCTCTGGATTCTAGTTTCCTTTGCTCTTTCAGAGTGAAGTTAGGTAGAGGCTGCATCCCGTGCGGTCTCCGGAACTTACAGTGCTTGGCTTAGGTTGGACCAGAGCCAATATGGGCTCAGTGAATGAAGGGATGAGTAAGGTTGCAATTGTAGAGCACACAGATTTAATTGGACTCAGGCATTAGATACATTAGCAGATTTGCTCCAGGGTTTCTATTGTGAGTTTTTTTTAACGGATTCCTCCAAGCGTATTCACAAATATTGATAGTACTATATGCTAAATACTGGGCTGAAAGCAGTAGTCACTGGAGGTTTGTCCTGATGAAACTGCCAAATCACTTGGATTTTGAGGAAGTTGTATTTTATACTAAAACAGTAAGAACCATGGCATAGAGTAGAGGGGGCAGTAATAAATGAGGAGCTCTAGAAGCCTGGGTCCAGCTTCAATGCCGCCACTAAATGTGGCGATCTGGGCCTCTTATTTTTCTTCTCTGTCAAAAATTAGGTCAATCAGATGAGCGGGGGAGAGCAAGCCCACTGTGGGAGAGGAGGCATAGCATGGTGAGGAGGACAGGACTGGCCAGTTGAGGCCAAATCCACATCCCAGTTTCAGCACCCACTTGTTTGGATGACCTTAGGCAAGCTCTTTTCCTCTCTGGCCTCGATTACTTCACCTTGTAAAATGGATGTAACAGCACATACCTTGCAGGGGTTCTTGGAAGGCATGCTGTTCCTTGCAGGAAGCCCAGCGCAGCTTGAGAGAGGTTCTTTGTAATGAGACTCCGTTCTGCACTTGGTTGAACATAGGGAGAAATGGCTATTAATGAAAGGCTCCTCCAGGAGGGGAGCGCTGACTCAGACTGAACAGTATTGCCCACTTTCCCCCCTTTGCAGAAGAAGTTCACAGGTTTCTTCAATTGTATCATTTCTGGGGCTGGTATTTGCATGGCATCCCCTGTCTTCTATTAGATGGGGGAGATTCCTACACTTGGATTACCTAGGATGGTGATCCCTAACTTTTTTGTGTCGTGGAACTTTCTGGCAGTCTGGCAAAGCTGTTTTTAAGTGCATAAAAAAGTACAGGGTACCCAGTTCACCAATGCCCAGAATTTCAAGGAATCTGTGGACCCCGGGTTAAGACTCCTGACTTAGGGGAGTATTCTCAAACTGGATGGTGGAGGAGCCAGGCACAAGTTCTGACTGTTGAAAAGAAAACTTAAATTTTAGCATAAGTCTTAGAGGAAGAACCGAAAGACGTATAAAATATACTGTAACTCATTTGCAAAGGACATCAGGTTCCTTGCTGTTCTGTTCACCAACTCATTGTGCCAAACAGTACCTTGACCGAGAAGGAGAGGACACACCTTGTGGTACATTAGGGCCTTACGACTTCCCAGTTCACCATGGGAAAGAAGGTTTCGTGGTGGCGCCTCTTCCAAAAGAGAAAAGTTGGAGAGAGGATCAAAATACCTAATTTAAGAACTGCTGGAGCGGTTAGTCACTACTACGTCTGTGCTGCTAGCAGTGGTTTAGTTTTAGTGAAACATCAGTCAAATAAACTCAATACAGTCCATTTGAATTTTCACTGGTATTTTTAAGTGGAATTGGTAATTTTGTTTCCGTTTCACAGTTATGAGCTGCTTAATGTATCTGTACCAGCTTTCTCACCCATACAGTGAGGATAATGGTTAATGCCTACCTCAGTTGTTACAAGGATTAGGTAAGTTAATATAAGTGAACTACTTAACATAAGTATAGTCAGCTTTATATATGTATTTCTAGTTATTGTTACTTACCGTGTGGCGGGCAGTATTCTAAGTGCTTTACGTATATTGTTCAGTCTCAAAACTGCCTTATGATATAAAACCTTTTTAAAAAGAGAAAACGAGCAGATCAAGTTGCCAGCCTAAGACCATTTGGCAAATAAACAGGTGTCTTAGCATAGAAATCTCAGTCTGACTCCATGGAAAAATCACACAAGCATTAGATTGTTTGAATAATTAAATATCTTGTAGTTTGCACAGACTGGATTGCCGCGGCAGATGCTGGAGGCCAGGGTGACCGAGTTGCTAGCACAGTTGTGTTCCAATTACAGTGTGTGATTTGGCAGGTAGTCTCCAAAGCTCCGTCAAGGATTCTGCTGACCTCCAAGTTGAAGACAAGAGTGGTAACAGACACAGAACTTGTAACAAACGGTGAGGCTGATCTGAGCACAGCAGCGCTTACAAGATAGAAGGGAGGTGGCCCTCGGTAAGAACATAGATTTTGGTCAGCAGAGAGGGCTGGTAGAGTGCTTTTTCTTTGAAAGTAGCAATCTGGGTGTGAGATGAGCGAATAGAGGACACTTGCTGACTGCTAGTTGGATGGATGGAGAGTGGGCAGAGAGGAAGGTGTTCCTGTGTGTAAGTGACTTGATATTCTCAAGGACTGATCACTCTCAGGTGGTTTGAATGTCCCCAACCCTTAACTCAGATATGGGAGTTTGGGGGACAGCTTATGGTCCTGGAGTTAAACATGAATGGTTGAGCCTAGATTTGCATCTTGGGAGGTCAGTGACCTGAGCAAGTCGCTTAATTTAACACTGCCTGTTTGGTAACCATATTCAGAACCACCGGGGCTCTTGCAGGAAAAGGAAGCCAGCGTTTGTGGAGGCCAGGCTCTCTGCCAGGTACTTTACGAATGTTATCTTGTTAAATCCTTACAACCATCCACTGAGAGGGTTCTCGTCATCCATCTCCAAGTTACAGCTGAAGAAGCTGAGGCTCAAAGATTAAGGAGCTTGGCCGAGATCACAGAGCTGATAACTGACTTTCAGACTGATGTCTGTCTAATTCTAAGCTCCACACTCTTTCTTTGTTCCCAGGACTGTCTTAGAGGCGGCATGTGCACTGCACTTTCTATGAAGGACGTTATTAATCACAATAATGTTTAAAGCAGAACCTTGACTGAACTCTGGAATCTTTTCCAACATAGTTCCAGGAACCCACTGTCGGTCAGTCAACAAGATGAAGCTGTTTTGACATCCCTATATAAATAGACCATACAGACTCCCCAAAGCCCTTTCTACGTGCTTCTGTGGTACGGGCTGTATTATATCGCCATTGTTTGTTGACCTATTTCTACCACCAAAGTAGAACTCCCGGAGAAACGGTGAGCCTTCTTTTACCCTTTTATCCTCAGCTCCTCACCCAAGATGTGGCTTATAAAATGCTGAATTAATATATTTATAGGAGAGCTTCATAAACAGTCCAGTGTTACTCAGTGTTTATTAGCTGCTCCTACCCTGGGGAGAATTACTCGAGATTGGGAAATGAAGCCAGGAGTTTAGCTGGGGAAGGAAGGAGGGAGGTACGTCAGTTTTCCTGATGTGGAGGGATGAGGGCGGGATGGAGGGATGGATGGACTCTGAGATGGGCAGGAGAAGGTGAGTGTTGAAAACAAAGACTGAACATTGCTAAATATTGCTGATAAAAGCTACTGATAATTGAGTGCTGACTGTAAGCATTTTTCTCATCTCATTCTCTTCACAACTCTGTAAGAAAGGTACCGTTATCCTCATTTTACGTATGAAAAGTGAGACTGTATTGACTCCAAAATCCATGTTTCCACTGAGGCTGAGCTGTCTTAAAGGCCAGCTTAAAGACTTGGCTTTGGTAGAAGGAGCCAAACAGGACATGGAGCCCATCACTAAGACACAGAGAGTCTGTCCTTGCTCAGCAGTGCTCACTCAGAAAACGGAAGTAGACTAAGCAGATAGTTTGGGTTGCAGAAGAAAAAAAGGTTTAGGATGGCCATTGGGTAAAGATTAACTTCCAATTATAGCTCTCAGACTCGGGCCTCTTTACAAGTCATTGTAACTGGGGACAATGCTATTCACTTACATATTCTCGTAACAAGTGACTCCCCCTCTGGATGTGGCTCAAGATGAAACTGGTTTATAGTAGATTCTTCTTTTGGGAAATTAGATTATAGTCAGGTTCCAGTATCATAACAAAGCCCTGTGTGTAGTCATAAAATGTCAAAGCTTCTGGAAGCATTTAGAATCTGGGTTTATAGATGAATTCACTCCAAACCTCTGGTATCAGAGCGATTAACTTTAATGGCAAGTGGCGACACGTAGACTTGAAATTCATGGATTTGAGTCACTCAGATGCTAAGCGAAGGCAGTACACGCAGCACCGGTGGCGAGAATGATCCCTGTGGTCGTTTTGTGTTCTCGTCGGTTGTCCAGAGAACGAGCTAACTTTACCACAAGGTGACTCAGATTTAGACTATAGTCATTTTCTTCCAGGGCTAAGTCTTAGGAATGCCGGGTGGTGTCTCAGACTAGGGAGAAGCAGCAAAAAGCAACTGCACATAGGTGTGGAGATGTCAACCAAGCTTTTTAATCTAACACAGTGAGTGGATAAATCCTAGTGCTGGAGCTCTTTCAGGCATTGAAAACCAAAGAACAAGACGAAGCTGAACAAGCCCGGGGTTGGCCTCTTTTAAGAGGTGTGTGTAACGTGGGATTTTATTTCTCCTCTTGCTATTCTGTAAATTAACGCATAGAGTTGGGGAAGGCGTGCAGCCCAGATTGCTCTGTGCACATCCAGTCTGCTGTGATTAGTGTCAGCTGTTGTGGAGTAGAGCCGCCAAGGGCTTGTAGGAAACATGATGCCTCGGTTTTGGGTTTATATATATGCATACATATATATGCACACACGCGCATAGCAATGCCAAGAGTGACAGAAATGGAAGATGGTCCCATTCCCCCTGCCAAATCCAGCAAACATCCACAGGGGTTCACCCTGAAAGTGTAAATTTGAACTTCATGTCTTAGTCACCACAAGTGGAACTGTCGTCGTGCTTGCAGCAAGCTGTAATGTCCCAGGAAAAGGTTTATGAGTGACTGATGAGCCCTTTTTTCTCTATTCTGTCTGTTGCTCTGAGCTGGTCTGGGGTACTGACAGCCGGCTGGACAGTACGAGATGCCCCCTCCATCTTCAAGCTACTGGTACCTGGATGTCTGCCAAGGCGTTTGTTTACCTTGGTTTATCCTCACAATGTCTCTGTGAGGTAGAGAGAGCTACCTTTCTCCCGTTTTTGTTTTTTTTAATTTTTTTCCAGATAAGCAAAGCCCAAGGTTGTACAACTGTTACAATAGTGGTTAACCCAGATCTATCTAAACCAATCTCTCTTCCTTCCTCTCTCCCTCCCTTCCGTCCCTTCCATTATGAAATATTTCAGACATACAAAATAGAGCATCATGTAAGGAACATCCAATTACCCACTGTCCAGCTTAAAAAATTCAACATAAATCCACTGAAGCTTTCTGAGGATGCTCTGTTACCCCACCAGCCTGGGCCACCGAAGGGGTTATTCAGAAATCCTTAGGAAAGCCTATAAGCTGAGTGGAACTTGTGAAAAGTTTAATGACTTGGAAATTTTACTGAGAATCCAAGAATGTGACAAAGAGTGTAAGGCGGTGCTACCTTTGTCTTCATAAGCATAAGATTGAACTGGGAATTTTCATAGCTGGAAAAGGAAGGATTCTTTAAAACAAAAGACAATATTTTGACAGATGCCAAGTACTCTGGTGGATGGTGTGGGGGAAGACAGAGCTGTGGTCCCCACCCTCGGGGGGAAGAAGCTTTTAACATAGTGAGCTGAATGCTGTTGAACTTGGATACGTATTTCCCAAAAAGATGACATGATCCACGTTTGGCTGGTGTGGCCTGTACAATAGGAGTTAGACTTGACGTAAAAGAAGTGAATTTAAGTAACCCTATTTTACATAAAGAAAGGGAAGATAGCCTTCCTTTTTTAAAAGTCCAAGCTGCTCTACAATAGAGAGTGAAGTGATGAGTTAGCTTTTTTTTTTAAATGTATTTTTAAATGTTATTCAAAGACAATCCAGGATAGCGTTAGTCTTGTTAGAAATCTGGCTCCTTATTGGTGATTGCTCCCAAGTAAATATGTGAAAATGTAAGGTACCAGGTTCGGGGTATGATGACACTTTCTGATGGGAAATGCCTTCAGTTCTGGATGGTCTTAATGGTGTAGAATGGGCGGTGCGATGGGAATTTTCTCTGCCCCCTTTTAAGGACTGAAGGCTCTTCAGTCTTTTGCTTGGCAGCCATCCTTTTCCCTTCTTTTTCTAGCCAGATTTGAGTAAGCAAGGAGGTCTCACCCTTCTTAAACATCTGTTTCCTGGAGAGGCAAGCAGCTCATGGGAGGAGGCGTCATAGGCAAAGGCTGCGAACACCACTCACTGCAGGGAAGTCTGAACGTGACGGTGGGGACGAAAGGAATTCTTTCACTGTTTCCAGATACCACTCAGGGCAGGGCAGACATAACACACCGTCTTTGCAGGACAACTTGCTGTACTGGCAAAGGCCTGTGAGCACGTCAGCCATTCACAATGAGGCATTTTAAACTGGTTCAGATAGACGGGTTCCTTGAGGAGATTAGAACCTGCTGGCCCCATGTCATAGCAAGATGGCTCACGATGTAAACCTCCAGCTCCACCACCTCATCGGGCCACGTTGCTTAGGGGTTATTCAGACACACTCAACAAACAGTTCACTTTGCCAGGAAGGGAACTTGGTAGCATATTCCGTGTGGACCGACGGGCCTACCAAAGAGGGAACACCAACTGTTGGGGCTGGAGGACTCTGGGATTAGGGAAGCACGGAAACTGAAATGGCAGACATCTGGGTGGGTGTCTGTTGTGGTTACAGCAAGGCTCCATGCATGCGGCTGTTCTAGCCAGGGAAGCAACTATTTCCGCGATCCCCTGGCATAACTCTCAGATAAAACTAAAACTTTATCTTGCTGGGCAATCCAACACGTTCCTCCTCCCTAGAAAGTGTGTCCTAGCTGTGTATGTTAAATGATAAGAATTTGCTGGTGTTACGATGAATTAAATATGTGATCAAAACCTCCACCCAAGTGTAAGTTCTTCGCTGAGTGTGAGGGGCAGCGTTTGCCTCTCCACCCCCCACACTTCCTTCTTAACTCCCGTGGATTCGAGCAGCACAGTTGTTTTGTGCCTGGCGACCTGCACGGTTCTAGTGCGCACGACCAGCCGGTTTCCTAAGGAAAGAGCTGTGATCTGGGAGGTGAGAGCAGGTTCTTTGAAGGCTTGCGGGCCATTTGGAGATGCAGCAGGAGGGCAGGTTAAAAAGAATCCAGCGCCGTCTTTAAACAGCTCTCCAGGACCTTGGGAGGCACTCCTCAGCTGGGCTCACGTTCTCATGCTCCTCTCTTCCCTCAGGATGCCCGTCTGGGGAGGTGGAAACAAGTGCGGGGCCTGCGGGAGGACCGTGTACCACGCGGAGGAGGTGCAGTGTGATGGCCGCAGCTTCCACCGCTGCTGCTTCCTGTGCAGTAAGTGGCCCCGGGGCTGGACCCCCGGCAGAACTTGTGTGTCAGAAGCCCCAGCTGACCTCCTTCAGGAAGAACCTGTGGCTTTGTTAACAAACACAGTTTCAGCAGCACACGTGCTTTCTGGCTGCTGTCCTCCTGGGCACTGCACGTGCTCTGGCCAAGAGCGAGGACCGCAGGGGTGACCCCAGCTCGCAGCCTCCATTCGGAGCTCCCTGTGTTTGTTGTCGTGTCTGTGTTCCTCCGCTCTCCCAAGGGCTCAGAGTTGTGTTCGGCCTGGCACATCCTAGGGGCTCGGCTCTGATTTCTGGATGAATGGACTGCCCCGCACCCAGCCCAGCTCTCTCTTGCTGTCCCGGCTCCTTCCCTTTGAAACCTCCTTGCCAGTTGCATGCTGCACGGTCAGTTGAAATTCAGATGTCTCTAAGTTCCAACCCGGTCTTCACTGGTAGTGAACATTCAGAGTTGTTTCTTGTTGTCTATATCCTTAATTTGAGGGAAAGGAACTTAGGATGTGAACACCCCATAGAGGCGGTTTGGGAATTCCTGGTGTTTATAGATGGAGAATTACCAGAGTGTCTCACAGGCAGGAAGCAGGCCACCAAACAGCACATGCTAGTCTGCTCTGCTCAAAGGATGCTCAGTACCTGCTGAGGAGACAAAAGGAACAGGAGAGAAGCCCCCTCTCGCCTCTCCCTGCAGATTCGCTCTCAGGACGACTCAGCTGTCAGTCTTAAAACAGGAGAGCAGCCACTTCAGTTAATCATCTTGTGATCCAAATGACAAAACTTTTCTTCAAGGATTTGTTATGTGAGGCCCCCACCTATCCGTCTCTAGAGTAGTGTACAGTGAAAATGACTGTTAGAAACTGCATAGCTTAAAAATAAATTTGGTTATGCTAAAGAATAATCTTCAGAAAACACTTGCCTCTCAAATTTTCGTTGTCCGTCTCCCTCTGAGCACCAGCATTCAAGGCGTCTGGACCTTTTTATAGTTTAACTGCTCTGCACATGACCAGAAACAGACAACAAAGAATAAAAATACAACATGAATGTTTGCTCTGTGCGCCCGCATAAAAGCTAGCATTTCTCAGATTTCATTTAACTATTTCTTCTCTTAGAAATTCTTTTTTTTTTTTTTAGGGAATCTCTTTTTCAGCAGCTTTGTAACCAAGAGAATATGTGAACAAAGAGGAAAAGCAAATACTGGAGAAACTGTGCTTAGTTTCCTCTAGGTTAAGCCATGATGTCTTCACCATAATAAAGTCAGTGTTTATTACATGTCAGGTTCTTTACTGGTCATTTTTATTACTCCTTCCTAATTATTTGTCTCTGCTGACCAACGCCTTTTAAGGAAATAACTTGGAGTAATTTGCAGACGTAGGAGAATTTTACTGCAGAGAAAAGGGACAAGGGCTGGGAGGAGGGTGGTCATTCTGCAGTAAAATTTTCATATCGTTAAACTTCCTTTGGCTAATAGACATGAGTTTAAAAACAAACAGTATTTTTGGGGGGAGGTTATAGCTCGGTAGAGTGCATGTTTAACATGCACGAGGTCCTGGGTTCAATCCCTAGTACCTCCATTAAAAAAATTTTTTTTCAAATAAAAAGTTTTTATATATTATTGTCTATTAAGGATGTTTGTTCTAGAGCAGTGTAAAATTTTAGGTTAACTGTGTCTTTAAGAAAATGTATTTCAGCTACTTGAACCTCAACAGCAAGGTTCAAAAGTAGATGATGTCATTCTGTCCTACCAGCGGGGACGTCAGTCTGAGATAAAACTTCATCATCTAACTCTAAAGCAGCCACGAATCGCCTCTGCCCTTCTCCCCCCCGCCCCCCAGCCCTTCTCCCCCTCTTCCTTTTTTCGTTTCTCCCACTCTTTTAAATAAGGGAGGGAGGATCCCCTTTTCTGCCGCCTTGATCTTGGATTTCCTGCTGCCTGATTGTGCTACCAGCGAGCTCTCTCCCAGGGCTTTCTTTCTCAAGCTTAATTGAAGTTTCAGAAAGTGAAATAATGTCTGGATAAAACATGATGACATTTGGCAGTTTTATGAAGTGGGGTACGTGGAAATGCCTTGTGGTAAGAAATCCATCAAGAAAGAATGTGTTCCCCTTTGGGATAGAAGAGAAAACAAATGCAGACTTTAAACCACCTGACGATTTTCATACATACTTAGTCTTGATGGAGAAGCCGGTGGCGAGATGAAAGAATACTGCTTTTTCTCTTTGAGACTAGTGATGAAAACTTGAAATTCTGGATTTAAAACCGTTTTTATGCTTTGTGGGGAAGAGAGGCCGCAGACACAGCTCTCCCAAGGGGCTCCTGCCCTTCTGTTGTTGAACAATACTTGGATGAAACAGTGGAGTGTTGAGGGTTGGGAGCAAGGGTCTGGGTGCAAAGTGTAGGTTTTGTTCCGTAATTATAGCCATCTCTGAAACTTTTCTCCCTCCGGCCAGAGAGGCAGGTCATGCTAAAAAGTTTGAGGCTTCAGGATGCTAAAATTCGGATGTATTTCTGGAACAACCAGAGGAAGTTAGAGGAAGGCAAATTGTCCTCAGAGGTAGCTGAGCCGCCCAGATGCTGTCCTGGGGCTTTTGGGAACCACAGAATGAACCGGGAATATAAGAGAGCCTGTGCCAGGGCCACCATTGTTGTAAGGAGAAAGGCGTATTGGGCACCTGTTTACAAAGTCTCTCTTTCCCACCCCTCAGTGGTTTGCAGGAAAAATTTGGACAGCACAACGGTGGCAATCCACGATGAAGAGGTCTACTGCAAGTCCTGCTACGGGAAGAAGTACGGGCCGAAGGGCTACGGGTATGGCCAGGGCGCCGGCACGCTCAGCATGGACCGCGGCGAGCGGCTGGGCATCAAGCCCGAGAGGTGAGTGAGGGCTGTGCCACCTTTGGAAATGAGTCGTAGCAACTCTTGTTGCTTGGTGAATGGGAATCTGGGGGTTTCCAGACTTTTAGCTTAAAGTGAGCATTTTCTTCATGACTCAGATTTTGTAGCGTAAATGACTAATCTTTGCTTGAAATAATTGACACTTGGAGCTGACGAGCATTCTTATTGATGATTCCGGTGATTTCTGGTCCTGGCTTGTGGCCTTCTGAGGTGTATTAAGGAGTCGTGATGTTCTCAAAAGCGAGTGGCTCACATTTACTTCCGCTTCATAGCACTTCAAAGACCAGACATCACGAAGTCAAATGATAAAGTTAGTATCAGAGTCATGAGATGCACTTAAATCTCACGCGTAATGAAGCAGTGAAAATTCCTCGCTCACTCCTTCCATGTAAGAACAAGAACGTCTTCCCACCAAGAAATTACTTTTCTCTAGCTTGAAATTCTTACTTCTTGACCCAATAATTCCCTCCTTTGGACTTCACATTTTTCGTATCCATTTTATATTGAAGAGGCCAAAATTGTTGTAATTAATAGAATGGCCTTTCCTTGGACAAGACCATTAATTGTGCCTTTACTGTGGACTGGACACCATGCGGTAATCCACAGTAACTCATGTGATCCTCACTCTCTATGAGATGTTGCTCATCTCACTCAAGAATAAATTGAGACAGTGAGAATTAAGTGATTTGCCTAAAGTCACACTGTTAGTTAATTGTAGAGCCTGGAACTTAACCTAGTGTAACTGCAAAGCTTATGATCTTAGGCACAGTGCATTACGGTAAGCCTGAAATAATTATGTCTGCTGAACATTTATGTTCATTCTATGTAATCTTCACAGTGACTCTGAGTTTAGATACTTTGTCCCTGTCTTATAGATAGGACACTAAGGCTCAGGTCACCCAGATAACGTGGCAGAACCAGGATTTGAACTTCCATCCATCTGGTCCCTAGACTCG
Source organism: Camelus dromedarius (assembly GCF_036321535.1). Classification (NCBI taxonomy): domain Eukaryota; kingdom Metazoa; phylum Chordata; class Mammalia; order Artiodactyla; family Camelidae; genus Camelus; species Camelus dromedarius. The sequence continues at coordinate 17,667,945 of NC_087446.1, read as the reverse complement.
TGCTCTTTCCACTGCACCTCTCTGTCCTGCATTTTTTCCGGTCACTTTCTGAGCGTTGGTTCCTTGCTGTGCCTCAGTTGTATGAGGGCAGACTCACTCCCTGCTGTGTGCTGTCACCTGCAGGAGCCCGGTTTACCTTGGACTTTGTTCAAGTTCATTGTTCTTGTTCTGCTCTCCTTTTCCAAGTTGTTAAAATCCATTCTTGTTTCCCAAGATTTTATTTGAAACCTTTCAAGACACATACACCTGTACACACTCCTCCCAAACAAAACCAGATTCATCCATTGCCTGAAAAGTGAATCGGTGGTTGCCATAGTTTTAAAAGACCAGGGGACCCTCTTGTCTATCTCCCTCTGCTTCTCCACCTTCTCCAGGGACTGGCCAGCCCTCTGTGCTGACCTGTGTCCATCTGTGCCCTTGCCTCTTCCCTTTCGAGCCTGGCCACATGCTACTCACCCTGCAGGACCGTGTAGGGAAGCCGTTCTTAATGAACTCTGGGAGCACCTGTGGTCTGGACCGCCCTGTGTGGCAGGTGGTCGTTACCGGGACCCAGCGATTTCAGGAGGGTCTCTTGAAGAGGCAGCATTTTCACCAAGGCAGACCTGCATTTTTTAGGTCAGGCTCACCAGTTTACTAATTCTCCAGCCCTTCAGCAAGTTATTTAACATCTAGGCCCCTGTTTCTTCTTCTGTCCTGTGAGGTAACAGTTAGCCATACCTTAACGAGGTTGTCGGAAGGGAGGTAGGAGGTAATCCATATGAAGTTCTTCTCAGTATGATTGGCAGGTTTTGAAATTTTTCTTGGGAAACTCCTAACTGCAAGCATTGGATGTCATTGTGAATAGCTCTTAAAGATCACTTTTGAAAGTTAAGTACAGGAGTCCCTTGGTATCCGCAGGGGATTGGTTCCAAATTGATACCAAAATCCAAGGATGCTCAGATCTCTTATATAAGACAGTGTAGTATCTGCATGTGACCTACACACGTCCTCTCAGGTATGCTGTCATCTCTAGATTACTTACAACACGTATTACAATGGAAGTGCTATGGAAATAGTTGCTGGTATGTGACAAATTCAGGTTTTGCTTCTTGGAACTTTCTGGAATTTTTTTCTTGAATATGTTTGATCCAAGATTGGATGAATCTATGGATGCAGAAGTCATGGGTAAAGAGGGCTGACTGGAGGTATACAATAGGTTGTGGAGTTTTTTTTAAAAAATAGCCCCATATTAGGGACAATGGGAAAATCCAGTCCCGTGAATTAGTACTGCGAATTGATATTTGTTGCTTAGAATAAAATTTCCAGTGGCCACGTCAAACATGATTCAAAAAATGATACATATTAACTTAGGTGAAAGTGTAGGAAACCATTAAATAACCAAAAAGTGGAGGTGCTGGAGATGAAGACATTGAAGGTACATGTGAAGAGTTTGATAAATTGCTTTATGAAAAGGCAGCATGTCTAAATTAATGTTTTAAGTATGTATGTAACATCTAATAAAATCTAACTAGGACAAAAGTGTTTCTCTAGTAGGAAAAACTGACACCTCGCCACCTCTTGCTGAGTGCTGTTTTCTGTCATATCTTATCTACTCAGCCTGCTTGTAAGGTTTTACAAGAGCCTTTAAATCTTTTCAAAGCCCAGAATGGTGTTCGGCATGGTAGGGTACACCTACATATTGAATGAAAATACATTACAGAAAGCGAGGAAAATATGGTTTACCTAGTGACCTGAAAATACTGATGAAAACAAGACTCTACAGAGAAAAAGTAAAGATAAAAAGGTCACGTAGTAATAGGCAGACTTTCTAAAATACTTTTGCGTGAAAAAAGTAATTTATTGACACTTTCCCCTAATGTCCTGCGAAATTAAGTGATCTGTAAAACATGCTTCAGTTTCTTAATTACTGTGTAGGTCATCTGACCTATTTGCAGAAACTTAACTGCTTCAGTTACCACTGATTTTTCTATCTCCTGTGAAGTAAAAAGCCAGCTGTGATTCCAGGGGTAATATGAATGATAATAATACTATGAATGTGGGGTGAAAATATGTGCCGTGGCAGGCTTTTATAAAGCACAGCATGATTGTTTAGTGGAGAGGTTAGCACAGTGGATTCTGATGAGTTTAGACTCAGAGGGACACATATTTAAGTCTGGGGCCTAGTCTGTCTTTTTGTAACTACAGCGAGCCCATTAACAGGTTGAAATAGTAACTGGCCCACCCCTGAGATTTCTTTCTTCTTTCTTCTTTCCCCTGCACTGGCCCGGAGGCCTCCAGCCTAGGGACGGGATACCAGCATTCCGATGTGCCTGCCTGTGGACTTACAATGATTCTTTGGAAAATTCTGCCTAATTCCTTTTTTCCTCTTTTCCACAAGTGTTCAACCTCACAGGCCCACAACAAATCCAAACACTTCTAAATTTGCTCAGAAATACGGAGGGGCTGAGAAGTGTTCCAGATGTGGGGATTCCGTATACGCCGCCGAGAAGATTATTGGAGCTGGAAAGGTGAGTGCCGGCCTGAAGTAGTAACAGTGAAGGACTTAACTCTCCGCTCCCTTTCTCCCCCCGACCCCTGCGCAGTCCACTCGGGAGCTCTGTCTTATAGTTTTTCTTAATCCAATTTCCATCTGAATCATTCATTTTGTTTCCTATCTTCGTTTAAAAGGAACTTGTTTTCAGAGGTGGGGTTGCTTCCTGAAGGTTGTTCACAAAAAAGGCCAGGCTGTTTAACAGATCCGGACTCTGCAGGTTTTTCACTGTAGTGGGGTGGGGATGGGGTGGGGCAGTGAGATTGAGAGGGGGCAGTGAACTAGTCAGGACACCTGGTTTGGAAAAGTCACTTCACCACTTCACCTCTTGGAGCTGCAGGGTTCTCGGCCATAAAGGAGGCAGTCTGTAGAGAAGCACGCTGGGCTTGCAGCGAGGTGTGCGACAGCAGCTAGGGAAATGGCCCATCCGTGGTGCAGCTCCCAGTCCACATCCTCTGGAATGAAGTCTGAACTCAGCCCTTTGCAGGCAGCCAAGAATGTCGACACTGGAGGGGCCAGTTCAGTCTTCCGGTGGGGACGCTCTGCAGCAGTCAGGAGCTCGGGGGTCGATCTTCCTGAGCCACCTGCCACATCTAAACTGTCCTGCAGGAACACGGCCTCTCAGACTTCTTCATTTCTCTCTTCCAGCCCTGGCACAAAAACTGTTTCCGATGTGCCAAGTGTGGGAAGAGTCTTGAGTCAACCACTCTGACTGAGAAAGAAGGTGAAATCTATTGTAAAGGTAAAATTAATTTCAGTTATTGCTACCCAGATAAATATCCTGCATTGGCTACTAGAGAAGGAAATGTCACCAGCATAAAGCAAAAACAAAACCAAAAGTACTCTGAAAATGAGGAAAAAGTAGGATAGTGCCACTGGGTATTTGAAAATACAAGATCTAGAGATGCTCACAAGATGAGAGGAAACCACAGAACATTCGTGATGATAGTGAGTTAAGTTCCTGGTCCTGTAAAACTCCCCTACAAATACAATTTTCAACTTAATGTTTTAAGCAAAGCATGTGAATATATGAAGGTAGTAGACAAACATACAACTCGCCTGACCTGATTTGCATACTTATAACCCAGTCAGGACCACGAACTGACTACTGTGGAACCAGAATGCCCGGACTTGCCTCTGCAGCTTTAAGACAGTTACTACCTGGCACATTTCACATTTTGAATAAGTTGAACTCTTTTTGGCATAGCCAGAGGTAGTTTTAATTTGTAGGGGTTTGTTGTTGGCCTTAAGCAGTGCTGCTGGCAAAGCTTAATGGACTTGTACCAATTCTTCCCTTTTCTTCTGTAGGATGCTATGCGAAGAACTTTGGGCCCAAGGGATTTGGCTATGGCCAAGGAGCAGGAGCCCTTGTCCATGCTCAGTAGAGGTGCAAACCCGGAATGGAGATCACACACTGAGAATCTCTGCAAAATCCAGGCACAGATTATCTAACACTAAACTACTGTGAAATTCTACCAGTACTTAAGTACTGTATGTTGCCCTGTACTTGGATAGGCCGGCGGACTAGGAAGAGAGCACTGTGGCCTTTTGCTTTTATTCATCAGCATGTCAAAAACCATGTCTTTTACATTTTAAATAAAACTTCAGCTTGATCTGGGTGTTCAGTGTCTTTCAGTTAACCTTTCGGAGGAGCTGTTGTGATCTTGGTTAGTGGAAAATCCTTTGGGTCCCCACCTGCATTTTTATTGGTTAAAGAGAGTCCACCCCATTACGCAGCTGACTCACTAGGTTAATGTTTGCATTATGGCAAGTTGGCCTCCCCAGTGAGGGTTGCTAGGCAACGGGCCCGGCCATCCCAGCTCTTCACAGCTGGCATTCAGCCGCGCAGAATTCCTGCCTGCCTGCCCCATTCGAGCCTGGTGGTTACTCATCACTTGTCGGGAGCAGTCTCCTAAAGCATGGCCCCAGGTCCACCCGCACTATAGTCACCTGGGTGTTAAAAAGGCTGATCTTGAGGCCCCACTTCAGCCCTACAAACCAGAATCTCTAGGTGGGGGTGGGGGGCACAGAATTCCTTCTAACAAGCTCCTCAGAAAGGCACACTGTCCTGGGAGTGCGCACACGGTTAAACAAAACACTTAAAAATTCTATTGATTTATCTGTACCCAAAGATCATGACAGTTACCTACAGACAGCTATAGAATCTGAGGCTTAGCGTGACTTTAACTTTTTAGACCCCCCACTCTCATCTGATGGTTACTTACCAATCCTCGAAACGGGTGATTTTTCTCACAGATTTCAATTCTGCAGAATTAGTGCTGAATGTTGTGTTGTCCTGGCACATTCAGCTGGCTCAGGTAGAAAAGGAATATTAGACCATGTAAGGAATATTTTCATTATTTCTCCAGGAACTTTTAGTTCATTACCAAAGATTCAATCCAACCATTTACTTTTCAGGGTGAGGGTGTGAAATGGGTCTGTAACGTGTTTGTAAAATTGAATCAGCCAAGTCTTTGCACACATCTTCATCTTCTAAAGCCTATTTTAACATAGTTTTACTTATTTTGAAAAGCTAAAGGGGGTGTGTTATGTATGATATATATATATATATATATATGTATATATATATATAAGCAGAAACTTAGTGGGAAAAAGTTGATTGAGGGTATACTGGGGGAAAGAATTCATAGCCTTGAGCACTTCACATGTTTCAGAAGGCACAGTACACCATGGGAGAAGGAAGGGCCTTTCTGCTAAGCATGCTGCAGAATTTAATTGACTAAGGGAATAGGCTGAACTTAAGAATAATTATGGAGTAAATTCTGATTCATTCTGTGGTAGTTTCAAACATGCACATAAATTCTTTTGATATTCCCATCAAAAGATGGAGTCTAATTCCCCTCCGTTTGAATAAAGGTCAATCTTAGTGATTCATTTTTAACTAACAGAGTGTGATGGACCAGGCTAGATTAGAAGCGACTACAGCTTTTGCCTGCCTCTTTCTCTCAGGATGCTCACTCTCGGAACTCAGCCTTGGTGTTTTGAGGAAGCCCAGACGACACGGGGAGGCCACATGTAGGTACTGCAGCCGTAACCTCATCTAAGATCTACCTCATCAGCCAGTATCAACTCACAGACGTGTGAATGCGTGAGCATTCAGACTGTTCCAGTCCCCAGTTTTTGAACCATCCCAGCTGATGCCAAGTGGAGTGGAGTGAGCTATTCCTGTTGAGTCCTGATTAAGTTGCAGATCTGTGAACAAAAATACCATTTTAATCCACTAAATTTTTTGGTGGTTTGTAAAGGCAGCTGTGGACAACCAGAATGTTATATAATCCGTTCCCACACAGCCACCACTTCCCATACCTACCATGTTTCCCAAATTGTATTGGAGATGCCACCAGGTATCTGAGAGAAAAAATGCTTTACATGAGTTGTTACCTGATAATTAGAAATTTCTGCCTGATAAGGTTTAGGCCCCCACTCATAATTAAAATTATTCTTAAATTGGGAGCCATGGCAAAACAGCTGCTCCAAAACTGTAATAGCTTCTAGTGGTACTAGGAGTGGGAAATGGAATTTGGCTTCGGGCAGGCTCTGTTCTGGGAGGAATCACTTTTATCATTTGTTTTTAAGTCAGTAAGCTAGCTTGAGTCCAAATGTGGTATTAAATTTCCTCATGGTAAATATTTTTGTTTAAAAAGTTTTTTTTGTTTTAAAAATGACCCACTTGGGACATTTTCAGCCCCTTGTGGTGGTCTCGTACATTCAGGGAGGACTGCTGGCAACTCTAGTTCTAGAAAGTCATGATCAATTAAGTTTAAGGAGCTATCTATCTATCTACATACCTACCTATCTACCTACTTATCTACCTACCTACCTATCTTCCTGTAGAGTCACAGTACACACTAGCCTACTGAGGGCTTTGAGATCTTATGGTTAAGAAGTCTGTTTTAACTTGAAGAAAGCCTTGCACTGAATTTGTTGTCCATGGAACCACTAATATCTCAAGGAACACTGGGAAATGTTGGCCTAGACCATTGGTTCTCAAATTTTTGGGTCTCAGGACCTCTTTAGATTCTTCAATTACTAAGGACCCCAAAGGGTTTTTTTTTTTTTGACAGTTAAATCTATCATTTTCTATATTAGAAATTAAAATTAAAAAAAATTAATTCAGACCTCCATGTACAGCCAAGTTGAAGTAACAGGAACCAGATTCATCCTCACTTGAAAAAAACCAAAGACACAAATTACATGAAAAAATCCGGTTTTCAAAACACTTGACAATAAGCAACAAAGGACAGTTATGGGGAAAACGACACCAGTCTTAGGATTAGCAAGCTTACTCTTTTCAGAGTTTCCAAGCTATAATGCAAGGAGGGAGAATACAGGGGCACACTGTAAGTTGAGAAGACAGAGCTGAGCATCCAGAGAAACCACAGCAGCTAGAATTGTAGGGACTGGAGAGAGCTGTACAGAAAAAGAACTTCAGAAATTTGCAGAGCACCACCCAGCCCCCACCTTGCAAGTCATCAGGTGAGCTGCATTCTGATTGCATATGCATGTGAGGTAACTACCTAAGATTATGGGGAAAAAACATCTGAAACATTCAGGACAGTGTCTGGTGCTCATATGGAGCCAGGAACAGTGCCCATTCTCACCCGTGAGATTGGGAAACGGGATTCATGAAGCTTGGGATGGAATACACAGGTCTTGTCTCAGTAATGGGGAACAATTAACCCTAAGCTGAACACTGCTCTGGTCCTGCCTTACAAATCTTGCCTAACAGCAAAACCTGCATCCTGAAACAAAGCTCTGGTATTTTTATAGTATTTTTATAACAATACAAAAATATCCAGGACTCAATTCATAGTGTCTGGCATTCAATCAAAAATTACCAGGTATGGACAGAAGCAGGAAGATACGATCCATAATGATGAAGAAAAATTTACCAAAACCAACCCAGACCTGATATACGCATATGAAAATTAGCAAGTAAGGATATTAAAACAGATTAATTATAACTGTATGCTCTGTTTTCAAAAAGTTGAGACATAGAAAAAATGGTCCAAAGTCAAACATTATAGGTGAAAACTAGAATGTGGGAGATAACCTGTTCAAACTATTGTTACCAGAGTTCTACACAGCTCTGGAGGCATTACTTACAATACAGTAAAATAATTATGAAATGAGTATTAGTCCAACCTGAAAATATTTGTTTAATACCACTGAGTATTAATTAAACCAATCAATGAAACCATTAATAATCATCTGAACAACAGGAAAGGGTTCCTCTATAATTTTCCCTTTGTAAATCCCCAAATAAAGCTTTCTTTGTCATGCATAACTTCTCAAGTAACTGAAACCAATGTTTGGTAGGTTTCATTTTCCAATATTTTACTGCAGTCTTCTAGACATATTTAGGTTTAAATCTTAAGAGATTCATATAGTCTCTGAGGATCCTAATTAAACCCATGGAATCCAAAATTCTTAAAGAAAAATTTATTCTCTTATTTAAAAAAATTAATCACACACAGAGAAGTGGAGATTTTTTTTTTTAAAGAATATTACCACCAGCTTCTACTTTTGCCAATTTCTAGTCTTGCCACTTGATTCCTAGTTGACCCAGATGTAAAAATACAAAATAATTTTTTCATATCATTGGTACCACTACCAGTGTTTCATCAATTTCCTGAAGTGAACTGAGAAAAATAACAAACACACATTTAAGAGTCAATATTTATTCTGATTAATATTTTACAAAATTTTGACAGATTTAATTTATGTAAGGAGAGCTAACTTATTAAACACTTTACAGGTTTTTCTTTCCACAGAGTAACACAGTAAGTAGCAAAATAATACTTGGCACAGTTATAAATAAAGAAAATACAAAATAAAAATATCCATGATGCTGTTTTATGCTTATTAATATTTCAAATAAATTCCTGGGAACAACAAAAACATAAGGAAAAAATTCCAAAGAAGTAATCCATGTTCAGAACTGAGAAATAAGTTTCTATTTGCTAAAAGTATCCAATTAAGCTGAAATGAACTATTCCCCAAAGGGTCATCTTCATACACAACTTTTTAAAACTGGTTCCACATACAACGTAACAAAATAATTAGACGGTACGCTGCTGCATAGTTGGCTCCTGACCATCTGACCATTTCTAAGTTATAGATTCACTGGTACTATGAGATGGTTAGTATTAAAGCATTAACATTGCTAGTATTTTCCATGTTCTTATACAGCAAGAGTGGTTTTTTTTTTTTTCCTATTTAACTGAAAGACATCTCTTTTGCACTGAAAAGAATATTGTACCCCAAAGAAAGAACATGGTAACAACACTCTCACCCAAATTCTGAGAAAACAACCACTGTAGTTGACTGTTAATAAAAACGTATTTGATAAAAACTGCAACTGAGTCTTTATGTGAAGTGGCTCAAAATACAAAAAATTAAAACAAATTCTAGCCTTTTATAAATAACTTTGAATTTAAAAATTATCTAAAATTTCCCCCAATTAGTCAAAACTAGCAGAGACATTTGTAAAGTTAACCAATTTTGTACATTCTATGACAAAATGGCACAATGCTATTGCCACCCCACACCCATCTCTTCCCTTTTCAAAAATAAAGTATGCCAATTTTCTAATATTAAAACACTCACATACACTAAGGATAATCTTTTTGATGTGTGGCTTACGGTCAAAGAAACTACTATATAAAAATGGTACTTGGAAATACTGAACATCAACTATATACATTTTCACTGCTCCTCTTACTAAGGCAAGGGGCGGGTGTACCACTAGATTGCTTTAATACCTGTAATCTGCATTTTACAGAGAATACTAATTTTACCAAGCATCAGACATGCAGTGAACTTGCAGGGTATAATGCCTATTAACAGCAATATTGAACATCACTAGAAGCTCATTAGTTATCTCCCTTTTCTTTTTGGTTGGATAGAATGAAATGAGCAGCTTTAAATACACTAACACATAGAGACACAAAGAGAAAACTATTTGATAAATTATTTATATACAGATACACAATCTTTACACTGGTCTAGGATCTGTCATCAGTCTGACCACCCTTTTCCCACCCTCCCACAGCCCATTCCCTCTCACAGGTTTCCCACAGGTTGCTCGAACCACAGTTTGCTACAGCACTTAAGAGGACTAAACCAAATCTCACTCTGTAAACAATATTTATGGAAGCAGTGACTAATAGTTTACCATGAGAGTATGGAAATGCTGTAACAAAAATTGATCAGTGCATCACGTTTAACAGTAAGAAAATCTTTCTGAAATTGTTTCAGACAGCATTAACAAATTTCAAAACATTCAATATTTGGGAAAATTGAAACAGTCTTGGGGATAAAATACTTTCTGATGGATCATTTTTTAAAAACCAGAATATACCGTTAGCTTTTCTTTTATTCACATGTGCTATATGTACAGAGATCATGCTCCATCTTTAGCTAAATTCCATTATTTTGTCTACAATTTATTTTGCAGTATATCCATTCATCTCTATTACTGAGAATTCTGCATTAACTTATTTGTTCTGCCTTTTCTTGAAAGTAGCTTAATTAACTCTTAAAACCTGGACTATTTGTGCATCAAATTAAATTCTAATTTATGCTTTACTGGATAGTGTTTGCTAGTAGTATACATTCTATGAGGTGTACCATGCACTTAGTAGGGCTTTTAAATTGAACAAAATAACATGACTTACTATAATCATGCAAGTGCTTTATTATCAGACCATAAAACCTTAGAGCAAGGTTACTACAGATTATTTCACTGAACTAGAAATATATCAGCATTGCAACAGCTGATAGCAATAAAATATTGTTAGCACATTTTTTTGGTGAACATTATTTCCTTGTGCCTTTAAAGACACATTACAGTAGATCCCTAATAAAACCACATGATTTTCATCACAGTATTTACATGTACATTCTAAAATGTACATAATACTAGTCTGAAGCAATTTAAGACAACTCTCTTGGAATTAAATGCAATACTAATAGTAGATTGCATCATAAAATTTAGCTGTATACCATGTAGTTTTAGCTTGAATCGAACGTTTCTGATCAGTATACCACTACCATGTCTGTCAACAGAATAAATTCACTCTTTTTTCATGAAAAATGTTATGAGAACAAAAACCAAAAAGTTGAGTATGTTGTGAATTCCCACATTAAGAACCATTAAAATTCTTTTAAAGATCTTTAATCTTCCCAGAAGTGGCAGTGTGTTCTGTCCATGTTTACTTTTGTTAATAAAAGTGTTGAAAAAAAGACTGTAAAATTCACTGTTAGCCCTACGTATAGCATGCGATTTGTTCAAAGGATGTGGATTCGAGTGTGAGAGAGACACGGACAGACACAATTTTCAGGCACCGCTCAGCAATATGCTTCAGAGGATAAAGATGCTGCTACACAAGCTGGTACCCAGATCCTGATATTTGGTCATACTCTATTGTATACTGCCTGGTCCAGTCCACGGTAACAGGACGAAAGAGGCCACAGCATCGAAATTCAAAGAAGTCTATAATATTCCTTACACATCCATGGCTAAAACACCCCCCAAAAAAGAGAAAAAGAGAGTCCATTAGTACAACGATTTAATATATGAGTTTAATATAACTTTGGTGTTAAATTTATTTTTTTCTAAACTTAAAAACTCAGGTTGCCAGAAAGTACCTTCTTAGAACTCTACAAAATACACAGGCACTCATGTTTCTTCACAGCTCTGACAGCACCAATTTTTCTCTTTTGCCAATTTAATGGGCTGCACAATTATATCTTAAAGTTATTCAAATTCGCTTTTCTTTCATTCCTGTGTCTTATGCAATTTTTGATAAAATCTTTCCTCACTGGTGGCTCCTTGGCAAGGAGACAAACTATTTCCAAAATTGAGAAAGTAAAGGACAAAATAATATAAATAGCATGAACATGACACTATACCCAAGAGTAACAATTTAAGAAAAAGAAATGTCAAAGAAAAGTTCCCAGAATGTTAGGACTTCAAGAACACCTTCGTAAAAGCGGTCAGTTTTAAATCTTACATAATTATTCTGCTTATGGTAGAATTCTTAAAACTACCCAACTGATTCTCTTATTTTTGCTTTTATTTAAAAAGGTTTGCATGTTTCCCAGAAGCCGCAACAATTAACAGCACCACAAAAGCCTGAAGGTAGTAGACAAGAAGCTTGAGTAAAACTCAAAGTTTTAAATATTTCATAAAATTAGGAAACTACCGTTTCTTGGCTTCAGATTGAATGCAAATTAAAAATGTATATAAAAGAATAGTACAATCTCTTCGATAAATGGTGTTGAGGAAACTGGAGAGTCAAAAGCAAAAGAACTCAACTGGACCACTGTCTTACAATATATACAAAAATTAACTCAAAATGGATTAGACCTGAGTGTAAGAACTGCAACCAGAAAACACAGGTGTTAATAAGCTCCATGACATCAGTCTTGGTGATGAAATTTTCAAAATCTGACACCAAAAGCAAAGGCAACAACAGCAAAAATAAGCAACTGAGACTATGTTACACTAAAAAGCTTCTGCACAGCAAAGGAAACCATCAACAAAATGAAAAGGCAACCTACTTGAATGGGAGAAAATATTGCAAATCATATACCTGATAAGGGATTAATATCCAAAATATATAAAGAACTCATACAACTCAAATGCAAAGAAGTAAAGAATCCAATTAAAAAATAGGCAGACAATGAATAGACATTTTTCCAAGGAAGACATACAGAATGCCAACAGACACATGAAAAGATGCTCAACATCACTAATGTTTACGGAAATGCAAATCAAAACCACAATGGAATGGCTATCATCAAAAAGACAAGAAATAACAAGTGTTGGCGAGGATGCGGAGAAAAGGTAACTCTTCTACACTGTTGGTGGGGATGTAAATTAGTGCGGCCACTATGGAAAACAGGATGGCGGTTCCTCAAAAAACTAAACACAGAACTACCGTATGATCCAGCAATTCCACTTCTGGGCATTTATCTGAAGGGAACAAAAACACCACAGTACCTGCACCCTCATGTTCATTACAGCGTTAGTTAACAGCACCCAAGATACGGAAACTACCTAACTGTCCAGTGGTAAATGAATATATTTTAAAAATGTGATACACACACATAGAAATAAAGTTCAGTCACTTTAAAGAAGAAGGAAATCTGGCCATTTGCAACATGGATGGACCTTGAGGGCACTATAAGTCAACTAAGTCAGACAAAGAAAGACAAACACCATATAACCTCACTTATGTGGAATTTAAACAAACAAACCCAAGCTCATAGATACAGGGTAAATCGGTGGAGGTGAGAGGCTGGGGCAGGGGAGGAGGCGAAATGGGTGACGGGGGTCAAAAGGTACAAACTTCCAGGTCTAAAATAAATAAGTCTTGGGGACATAATGTACAGCATGGTGACTACAGTTAACACTGTATTGCTTATTTGAAAATTGCTAAGAGAGTAGATCTTAAAAATTTCTCATTACAAGAAAAAAATTTTTTCTAGCTATGTATGGTGATGGATGTTAACTGGACTTACTGTGGTCATTCAGCAATGTATACAACTGTTGAATCATTATGTTAATACACCTGGAACTAATATAATGTTATACGTCAATTATATTTCAATTTAAAGAAAAGAAAATGAGGCATGTGGAAAGTTTTGTGTCATTCAGAGGGCAAATAAAATAAGCAATCTGAACCAAAAAGTAGCTGCTCCAGAGCCTGAGAAATTTCCTTAAATAATGAATTTCAATCGACTGCATTTTTTAAAATCTTAATTCAATTTTCTGGATACATTCATTTTTGAATGAAAATTTATGAATTGATGGGAAGGTTAAAGAACGAATACTAGATGTTGGTAGGTCAATAAAGTTTGAATTGTACAATTAAGAAAAAAGAGCGTCACAAATGTATACACAGTTAATGTGGTGAATACTAAGTTATGGGGAACCACCCAATGCTGTGGCTGGCAGAAACCCTGGCATTCGGTTTGTTTGCTATAAGCTATTTTACACATTGCTAAGTAAAAGAAATATTCCCTGTTTCATATCTTATTGCCGTACCTAAAGACAACACTTCCCTTTGATGTATTCACTAGATATTTGCTGAGTTTGGCTGGTAAGGAACTTTGTATGTCAAGAGAAAATACTAAATTCACAAATATGTACGTACTTGAATGGGCTTTCGATAGATGTTGTTGTGACTTTAAAGTGCTTGTATCTTCTGGCATTCATTCTCTCATTTGTAGTAATACCTAAACATGATATCTGAGAGGTAAGAGAAAGCAAGCCATTAACTCTGAATATTTAATGTAAAGTAAGTTAATCCTCAAGAGGACCACCAGGATAGAGAGAAAATGGTGACGATGATGGTAATGAAGTCTGCTTTTGGTTTTCCATCAGATCATCAAACTAGTTTACACAGTATCATTTGACTCTGTGAAAAGTAGCCAGTTAACAGGGAAAATACTTAAAAACAGGTTAATTATTGTGCAGGTGGAGAGAGAGACATTATGTATATATGACCTCTCCATCATCACCTTTAAAAAAGAACTTTAAAAAAACCTAATTAAAAAAAAGACTGTTGAATAAATACTGATATTATATTTATTTTTTTGTAGGTACTGATATATATTTATATATTTGTAGGTAATAAAATACTACTATTAAAACAAACACAAAATTAATGCTACCATCAATCTAAAGCTCACACATATATCCAATAGATTAATGTAAATCAGGAAAAAAAAATTTTGCCAAGAGTAATACTAAAAATTCAAAGTTTATAAAATAAGAAGGAGGAGGAGAGATGGAGAGAAAGAGGGAAGAAGGAATGAAAAGTAAATTGAAAATTTTAATTCTCAAAAAATTTCAATTATGAAAAGCAGGAGTGATTACATATAAAGAGAAAACATCGTTATCTTTTAAGCGAGGAGTAAATTTTGAAGAGTTCTCAGCACACTGAAGAACGAGTGCTGCCCCTGCACATACCTGGTACATCTGACACATGAGCAACACAGCCACCCACATGAAATGAAAAACACTGTTCAGAAACATCCAGAACATCCAAGGTGAACACGTGGCAATTTGAGTAATGTATGTCCAAAATCCATCCTTGGTGTAACTGGTCTCGCAGTGGAGTCCCCAGTCTAAAATCAGAGCAGAAGTACTCACATTTACTCAGTAATCATCCAAGCACCTCGTGTAGACATCTGTGGTAGGCACCACTTAAAAAACATGACCTAAGAATTTAAACTGATGACTTTCAGTGCAAATTTTTTTATACTGTTAAATAATGACATTATATATTACTGAAAAATATATCAAAAACAGAAATGGAAAAAGCAGCAATCTTAAAAAAAAGTACTTTAACAATATACAGTTTTTATTTGATTCATACTGCATATATACAATACTTAAAAAAAATTTCCTTTATAAAAAGATAGGATGAGAGATGTAAGTGAGAATTCCTTGGAGGGAAGGCATATAACACAACAAGATCACCCTGGTGAGGGGGGCTTTTTCCAAAACAAAATCTATTCTTCGAGAGCTGCTGCTATGAAGAACCACTGTTATTAGCAGGATCATATTCTCTCCCAAATTTACTGGGCCAGAAGTTAGGTCACGATCTCTGACCGAATCTTTCTCTCTGTTAACCTTTGTTTGAGGAAGCAGCCTCCCTTTTCAATAACAGAGATTTATAATATCTGTGGGAGTAGGAGGACTAGAAAATCATCGAAGACTTACGCTAAGTACCACCAAGCCCTGAAGGACAGTAACTAGTATCTTCACTTAAATTCTTTCCAAATTATGTTCTCAATGCAATAAAAACCTATCATTTTCTCTAAGATACAACACCCACATGATCAAGTGAATGACAACTTATTCTTAACCTTTTAAATATTCTCTAATAGGAAATAATTATATCTTACTCTTAAAAATATTTCAAGTTCTATGCAAACTTAACTTTAACTATATTTTCCCAGCTGCCTGGTGAGAAAGAGCAACTAACACAATCATAAAATCTATAAACTTCTAGGGTAAAGCAAGCATGTGATGTGAAAAACGTTGGTGTATTTTACCCAGAAGCTTTTCAAAGCCTATTAAAAGGTAAGTAACTGATATTTCTGTTGCCTATACTATAGGTTAACCATGTTTGATAGTTCTATATCTATTTTTTCTTTACGCTTCATTGTAGTGAAGTACCCCAAACCATAATATTTAGCTAAAAGATGCTTAAAATTATCTTATTTTTTTTGTTAATATTGTAAAGGATGAGTATGATAACACTTGTTTTAAGAAGAGAAAAAAGCTAATTGTACTCACAAGAAATACAACCATAAATCATCCAGCAGATCATAAAAAGCAAGAAGAACAGGTAGCCCATAAAGTATCTGTGGTTGCCTGCACCTAAAAAAACAACACAGAAGCAATTTTTTCAGCTAAGAAAAAACAACTGGAAATGCACCTAGGGGCAGGATGTGGGTAGGGAAATGCCAGAAGTGAGATACACCTTAGACAATAATCATGTATGTTATTTATTTTTAGAAAATGTTCTTCAAGAAAATGTTTTAATAAAAACCTTAAAACAAAAGAATGCTTATAATTACACACAAAGATGTGGTGACTGTAATGATACTCATTCTGAAGTTTCAAAAGAGTCTTAATGAACCAAATAAACCACAATTTTAATTCTGCTGTTTGCTTCTGAGGTTTAAGATAAACCTATTTTAACTTTACTTTTATAAACTTTATAATCCAACTTTTTAAAGGCTTTTTCCCCAATAGAGTCACACAATCTTTGTAATGTTTCCCTCCTGTTATCTTATAAAATCCCCAAGGCCATCTCTCAGACTGCTGAGTTTATCTCCTTGGACTACAACACCCTTGAACACTGAGGTATGCAGTTATCTGTCCTTCTCTGCCTCTGTACATCCATTCAAATACTTAGTTGCCTTACCTTCTCTAGTTCAACTAAAGAACAAAACTATCTGCCTCCTTATCAATTTCACTGTTATTCAATGGAGAAAACAGTTAAGAGCAGACACAGGGAGAACTGATAGAGAAATTGTATCTATCTTCTCTGGACAGTGTTTTATTACTTTTTTCCCTCTCTCTCACACCTGAGTAGATGTTTTGCCAACCAGAAAATAATTGGAGGAAAGAAGGGTGTTGTAAGGTGCAAGAATGAACTTTCTACATCTAATTTAATATTGTACTTCATCAGTTATCTAGAGTAACTTACATAAACAATGTATTTTTGAAACTACTAATAAAACTTACCTACACAGTTCCCCACCCATGGGCAATGATGGTCGAATTTCGCTATACAACGGTTGCACACACCACAATGCTTGGACCTCACTGGTTTCCGTATCTGTTAATAGGCATGTTAAAAAATTATGAAAGGCACTATATCTAAGAAAGGAAAGCTGAACATTTATTTTCTAAAAATACAATTATGAAAAAATAAAACTGTATTTTTTGGAAAAGGATTATACCAAGGTTTCCAAAGGAATAAAACCAAACAAAAATCACTCTTGTTTTGTTTATCTTTCAGTGTCTCTTGAGATCTCAGACTAAGGTACAGCACTTTCCCTGCTGAAAGGCAGGACCTTATCTAAGAAACTGTAACATGCCTGGGAAGTTTAGACAGTCCTATTCATACTATTTGTTGCCAAAAATATAAAATGCATTCGCCTCTTGATAGGCAATAAAGAATTCATGTTTATGATGCCTTACTATTTTAAATGTTGTGAAATGTTTTTCTCTACATTATTCTAAATCAGCCAACTGAATACAAGAAGTCATCAGTGATCTTCAAAGAGCTGCTAGTCCCAATGTTGGATACACGACAAGAGCTAGAGTTATTAACCCTTATCAGAAACAAAATTTATAACATCCTTCATTGGTGTTTCAATAAAAGTCTGACATTTCCCCAACAGCCTGCATAACGTTATATACTATTTTGAGGTACTGAAAAAAGGTATGGATGGACTATGTGCTTCTTACACGTACTAAAGTAATCTGTGCACCAAAGAAAAGGATGTTATTCTTCACCACAGATATGACACTAAATCTATTAGGAGAAAGAAAGAGACTATAGCAAACAAATTCTCCCCCTACCTCCCACTCTTACCTATATTTCCACTTTGGAAAACACTTGTCAATGAATTCTGAGCAAAAACGGACACAAGGCTCCTGAACAAAAGAGTCTCCTTGGTTCACTTAAAGAGTAATTCATTTTTAGGAAATCCTGATATACATGTGCTTCTTAGGGACTTGTGTGTTTTTCAAAGTGAAGGATACCCGTATAATGACAAATACCTCTGTCAATATGAATCATTTTATAATAAATAAGATACGTTTTTTGCCTTATAAAACCAAATTATCTAACCAGAAGTACACAGCTTACAACAACATAAGATTTTTGCTATGACGACAAAGATAGTCTTGTTCTTACCATAAGATATTTATTTACTAATGAAACTGTATTGAGCAACTCTACAATTCGTTTGCCATATGGCAAATACACTTGACTTTGCAGAACAGAATATTTTCACAGAATAGTTAAGTATAAAATGTTCCAAATGTTAAGAATACTGATTCTGTAAACTACCCATTGTAAAGCACAGAAACAAAAACCTTTCTAAAGCATGCTTAAAATACAAAAGAATCTAGTCAGTACTCTAAAGTTGCTATCAAGAGTAAAGCAGTACGTATTTTGAACATTCAAAATCATAACTGTTCAGTCAAAAAATGTTAAGTGAAACAACTTAAAAGAATCTGTGGAATTAGAGCTCAGTTGCAAAAACTCATTCCAGAATCCTAAACTAAGTCAATTATTTAATTTATTTTATTATCATTCAAATGTTAAGACATCAGTTCAGTTGCAGTGTATAACTTAAAGGTATAAAAGAGCATTTAGTTCCAAGCATGATTTGGGGATATTTCCACTTCCATGCAGAAAAACACGGTTTAAGCATTGTGGCTGTCCATACATTTTTCACAGGAACTAATTATAAAAATTAAGCAGAAAATCATTAAAACACAAAGCAATATTCTATAGAAAGTAGATGTCTATAATAATAAACAATGTCAGTATTACTATACCTGATTTCATAAGTAAATGCCATTTAATTTCATATATAGCTTTATCTATGACCTGGTTGAAGATGACAGCTTTTACCATCAGTGGTAAAACAGTGCTCAAAGCTGCATAAACACTCTACCGCAGACAGATAACTGCTCTAGTTGAACCAGTTTAGAGGCCATGTTGTCTTAATAGTTATCTAATGGATTTCCCACTGTGACCTTTAAATGTAAGAATAAATTTTCTTAAAATGTAATTAGGATAACAGTATATTAGGGAATCATAGTAAACTTTTGATGTTAAATACTTTATTAGTTTCTTACTTGTTGAATTATATTTTAAGTGAGAAAAAAGAGAGTTAAGAATGAATACAAATGAACAGCACCACTGAATCACAAGTGTAGTTAAGGGCCACCATCAGGGGAATGAGCACTGGGAAGGACACATCTTTTTACCATCTTGCTCTTGTATCATGGTCTAAAAGGCATTTGGGGGGCAGGGTGGGAGGCTCCTGAAATGTGCTCAGTGAAAGAAACTTCTGGTTTCCCAAACTCTCTATACAATACCACTGCTAGGGGAAGAAGAGAGGGAAGAATAAAGAAAAAAATACTACCAAACAGGTACTGCAGAATATACTGAGGTCCAGACTTCCTGTCTCTGCAAGTTCAACTATTGTCTGTGAATTAAAAAAATAAATTTTACTCAAAACTGAACAATATTTACCAACCACTGTGACACCAATGTATCAGTAAACATGATGTTCATTTTAATTAACCGTTTTCAGCTGAAAATAATAAAAATCTCTCCACTTACTTCTGCTATTTCATTACAGTATGAATACAGGAGTTTTATTCCTTGGATATACAAAAAAGCAACCTAACTTAGTTATGGGAATGCTCCTCTGAGAATAAATCTAAGTCAACTTCCCTAAGAACTAGTCTATACAGCTTTGACGGTTACGAGACGAATATAAACCTAAGTGCAATAAAGAACTGAACCTTCAAAGCTGGATTATCACTAAGAAAACCAGGCAAGCCAATTAGCAGTTGTGTCTAAAGAATTCTGGAACATAAGGGCAGCACTCCTTATGTAGCCTAGAGAGAGAAACATGAAATTTAGAAATGTCATGGAAGTGTAAGAGTAGGCATCACAAAGCACCAAAGGTGAGCACCAAATACACACAATCTCAGTTTGGTTTGAAATGTCCTTGTATTCCAAAACACAGTTTCTTTCTTTGTACTCCTCTAATATCTGCTATAAATACTGATAATCTGGCAATAAAACACATGTGACTAGTTAGATTGTATCTTGCTACCTTTTTCTTCTGTTCTTCTGTAGCTTTAATAATCCCTGGATCTGATTTCCAAGATTTTCCAAAATTGTAGAAAAGTGCAACACTATTGGCAAGGAATGGAAGATGGATAAATAAAAAATTGAGATGTGCCTAAAGTTAAGGAATCTAAAGAGGCAATGAAAACTAGTTTTTATTATAGGTAAATTTATAATCTGTGAAATTTCATCACACACACACAAATCTACAAAAAAAAAAAAAAAAAAACCCAAGATGGTTTATTTATTACATCAAAATAGATAACATCTATAAGTTAGTCTATTATATCAAAATGAATACATTTTCCCACTGTGCTCATAAGTAAGTGTAAAAGATGTGATTTCTTTATAAACTTTAAATCGTATATAGGGTAGGCTTATCTGACACTTTTTATAAGTCAGTGAATATATAATTTTTAAATGATAATTATTTCTTTTGACAAAAATGAAGAGATTTCTCATGTTCAACATTATTAATATATTACTTTATTTATATGCACTAAAATCTTTATATTTTCTACCAAACACTTAGATATTATACCCATATACTTAAAAGACTGCTTTTACATTCTGTCCATTGCCTTTTTTAAACACATTCAAGTTGACCTTAATTTTAGAAAAGGTATTTATAAACTTTCTTAAAACAGAAATAGTTTCTATGTTCACATTCTTCTTCCTAATGAAGATATAAAAAATGTACTAGGCACTTATAAGTGAAGAATCAAAGACTATTTTCAATAATACTAGGAAAAATAAAGCAATGTTGCTAGAGCAACACATTTCTCAAACACAAAATATACAGAAAACTCAAATACCATTTTCAAGATTTTACGTAGGTACAAAAGCTGTCCACAAAATTTCCTGTGATAATGGCACCCTCCCTGTAAAATTCTGTAAAATTTTTGGGCATTATCATGTATACATACTCTTTACATTTCTTATGAAGCACAAATAAGAAAGAATAGCTTCTTGAATGAAACAATCCTATATTTGTTTGGTAAATACCAAAACCTAAATAACTGTTTAAAATACAGGAGGGGAAAAAAGGGAGAAGAAAAAGGGTAGGTATTATCACCTGCCATACACAAAAGTGTTTCTTCTTTCTCCAGTCCCCTATTTACTCCCAACTTTCACCATCATAAGGAATGGGGGAATAAGTCCCCCAAATCCATGAGTACAGTCAGCAGAGAATAAACAGAAAAAGTCCAATTTTTGGCTCTTCTAATAGCTAAAAATCTCTTAAGAATAAAGATGGGTAAAGGACCTATTGATAGCACAACGGACTATACTCAATAACCTGTAATAACCTGTAATAGAAAAAAATCTGAAAAAGAATATATATATATACATATACATACACAAAAAACTGAATCACTCTGCTGTACACCTGAAACCAACACAACATTGTAAATCAACTATACTTTTATTTTTAAAGAAAGAAGAAAGCTGGGTAAATGTATGTGCAAAGAATGCTGAACCTTGGCATTTATTTTTCAGAGGCAGTTTCGTTACTTACTATAACAGTTTCAAAAAGTGCTAACATTTAAGTAGATATGTCAGGTTCTGACAGTCTGTATTATAAATTTGCAGGGAGTGAATCAGCAGCTAAATGACTACAGATTTGGAAGGGATAGGAATTAAATATCAGATGAACATAAAGAATTTCTTTGCTTGTTTTTTAAAGATAAAGAGATTAGTTTTCTTCAAATGGCAGTTTAAACTTATCTTTATCAATAGGTCAGATAAGTTAAATTTCAAACATTTAACAGAAACGTATTTTTGGTATGGTTGTTTTTTGTAATGGTTTAAAACAACCTTTTTTCTTGATGAAAATTAGAAGACACTAAAAAGTATAAAGACAAAAAGTGTAACTCCACAACCTACAGATAATTCCTTTTATTTTTGGTATTCTATATTTTTAATCATAATTGAGATCATAGTGTACTTATAAACATTAACAAAATAACTTTATTTACCACCGACTATGTGCACTGAAGCCGCACAAAAACTCTTATGATAAAGCCCGCTGATGTCCCCATAACAAAACTGAGGCAGAGGGTAATCAGGCAGTCCAAGGTCACAGGACGGATTAGAGGTCAAGCTGGTATTAGAACCTAGACACTTACTACCTGTGCTTTTCCGCCTCTTCAAAGTGCTCAGCAGAATATCCTGGGTCATTACATATTATGGGAAGAGTATCTTTTGAGTATTAACATTTTAAAATCTTGATATTTTTATACTGTCAGATTATTTCCAGAAAGATATACGCCAATTTATAATCCCTCTAGCAGCACATACTCATTGGTCACTATACTTGTATTAGCATGAGTAACGGAAAAAAGTTGCCAGTTTTAGAGGCAAGAGCAGCATTATTTTATTGTCTTAATTTGTATTTATGCATTTATGCTTAAACATCCTCAAAATGGAAATAAATATTTTTCATCAATGTTTTCATTTAAATGTTCATGGAGTTTTTTCCCATTTAACTCTTCAATCTACTTGGATGTTATTTTGATACCTCCCGTAAACTGCAGCTCTAACTTACCATAACACCCCCCAAAATGAACCAAAACCAGTAAATCAAACAAACCAATTGCACCACAAAATACCAGGGACAACTTCAGAAAGAGGACAAGCCACACTATACCATAAAGTTCAAACTGGAGGTCAAGGAAAGAAGATTCTGGTGAGACAGGCTCCCTGGGGTGGTTCTTAATCCCACCTCCACCCTTACGAGTGGTGAAAAGGAAATAAAGATGAGAAGACAAAGTCAGAATTCTCATTCATCCCTCTCTGGCCTTCTGCCATGGACTGAATCATGCACCACCCCCTCTCAAATTCATATGTTGAAATCTTAACTTCTAATGTGATTATACCTGGGGATAAGTCTTTAGGAGATAAGTGAGGTTAAATGAGGTCAAAAAAGTGGGGCCCTAACCCAACACTGTGGACTGTGGAGGAGGAAAGGAAAGAGGAGGAAAGGAAAGAGGTCTCTCTCACTTTCTCCCTGCCACAGGAGGACACAGGGAGAAGGTGGCTGTCTGTAAGCTAGGAAGAGAGCCCCACCTGAACATAACCATGCTGGCATCCTGATCCAGAACCGTGAGGAAATTAATTTCTGTTGTTTAAGCCACCCACTTGAGAGTAATCTGTAACAGCAAAGATTTATATATCAGAAAGAAGTCACATTTCTCTAAATTATTCTGAGCTTAAATAGAATTTCAATCAAAACTGCAAGAGGCATCCCATGGAGCTTAAGGAACTGATTCTAAAACATGTAATTATTCTAAAAACTTACAGTATAAAGGGCCAAAAAGAGCTAAGATATTCCTGAGACACAACAAAGTTGGGAAGCTTGGCCCACCAGACATCACAAGTCAATAACAAAGCTACAGTAATAAGATAATACGGAACTGGCACAGGCAAGTAGATCAACCAACTGAATAAAGGAAATGATAAACACCAAGGCTGATACTGCAACTGAAAGGAAAGAGGTGTGTTGGAGCAATGAGTTCTCTAATGAGCAGAAAGATACATCATTCATTATACACAGTAGTCAAATACACATGAAGTAAGAACTTTTATAAGAGAATATCTTTAACGACTTCAGAGAAACCTGCACATGTGCACAAAAAATATACAAGAATATTTGTAGAAATATTGTTGAAATTCACAGAAGGTGATGATTGGATTCCTAAAGATAGGTATTAAAAAGCTTAGAAAACATGAGAAGGAAACCAGGAGAGATACATATAAAACTGAAGAAGTCCTAATAGTAAACTATAGGAAAAAATGCTTAAAAGGAAAATGCATAGGAGAGAATGGTGAAAATGATAATTTTGCACTGTTTTCCTTTTTACGTATGTAATCACCTCCAGTTCCAGAAGTTCTTCACATCCATCTTAAGTTTAAGAAGCTTGATTTAACTTATATAAACTTAAAGTCTGATTGAAAAATAATTTCTTTTTAGACACAAAATTTGTAATTATCTATTTCAAAAGTGATGTCAACACAATAATAGTTGACTGTACTGGTTGTGACAGTGGATTTTAGATTTATTTGATTATTATAAAAGAAGTATGGTCAATGAACAAAATTTTCAAACAAATAAAAGCACAAGAAAAAAAGTAAAATCATTCATGAATCTCACAGCCAGAGATAACCAGAGCTAAAATTACACGTACTCATTTTCAGTTCTTATCTTTCACACATTTTAAAATTAGAATCTCTCTGTAAATACAACTTGGTATTTTTTCATGTAGTATATCCTAAGCCCACATTGTTAAGTCTTAGAAAAGTGTTTTAATGTCTATATTACCCTGCGTCAGGTGTTGCATAACTGATAAAACTATCCTCCTATTCAGGATGGTCATTTAGGTTGTTTTTCCATTTTTTTTCTTTACAGTACTATGGTAAACATCCTTGTAAATAAATCTTTGATCTTATTTATTATTATTTACTTATGAATAATTAAGAGATCAAAGGGTATTTTAAAAGCTGTTTCAACAGGTTGCCGAATTGCTTTCCAAGAAGATTTAGGAACTTAAAAATTATGTTCATAGTTTAGGACATTTGAAGATAATACTGTATCACTTCAAAGAG
This sequence comes from Camelus dromedarius, assembly GCF_036321535.1. Taxonomy (NCBI): domain Eukaryota; kingdom Metazoa; phylum Chordata; class Mammalia; order Artiodactyla; family Camelidae; genus Camelus; species Camelus dromedarius. Next base: position 17,643,378 of record NC_087446.1, on the reverse strand, counting down.
CTGGGTTCTATACCGGAGTCTTGATAATTATGACCTATGTAACTGTGAGCAAGACACACTACTTCTCTGAACCTCAATTTTTCCATCAGTTAGAAACAGCATTACAATTTATGTGGTTTACTTTTTTAATTTCAAAGAACTGTTCTGAGAACCAAATTAAATATATCTGAAAGAACTATAAGCCAAAAAAGCACTGAATAAATGCAATATGTATATGGGGTAATACTTACTTAATGAATAGTAGAAAAGAATAAAAACTTATTTATTATAACAAACAGTTTATATCAATATAAAACTCATTATCACCACAAAACACTTAAGTTGGGTAACATGAGAAACTAAAATAATATTTATACAGTTGATCCTCATACTTACTAGCTAAAATTTATTTGTAACCCCTAAATAAATATTCACAGCACTTACGCAGTCATTTGTGAATATGTGCAAAGCAACAAGAAACACAAGTTGCCCAATGCACACATTTCCAAGGCAATACTCTGCCTTCTTATTTCCTATTTGTATGAACTTGCTGTTTAAAAATGGTCTCCAAGCATAGTGCTGAAGTGCCATCTGATGTTCCTAAGAGCAAGAAGGCTGTGCTGTGCCTCACAGAGCAAATGTATGTGTTAGATATGCTTTGTTCTGGCATGGGTTACAGTGCTGTTGGCCGTGAGTTCAATGTTAATGAACCAACGATAAATATTAAATTTGGTGTTTAAACAGAAACGTATGTAAAACAAGGTTATGTACTGAATGGTTGACAAAAATGGTGTGACCAGATCCTTGCAGGAATCTAACCTTCTTTTTCTCCTACGAGTAATGGGTTCAATATTTAATAATTCATCGTTTACAGTAACTTTATAGAACACAACTATTGTAAACAATAAAAATGGACTGTAATTGTATTTTTCAAAATTAGTCTAATCAGCCTCAATTACATATGTACTCCTGAGTTGCATGAGGAAAGTGGCAGAAGCAACAGCAGAGAGGCTGAGGTCAGCAAGAGAGACAGTCCACATATTAATTAACATTCTGTTCAGAACAGTAACAAGTCACTGAATACTGCATACCATTTAAAATATCTTACATATTTTTATAGTAATATTTTAAAAAATGATTGGTTAACATTTATGAAACATACCTTTATTATACTAAAACAGACATACTAATTAAACTTTTGCTATTAAAAATATCAAATGTTGACACTGGCCTTATTTCTGTGATACACACATATGCACACACACATTTACATTCAAATTACATTACTTTTGAAAAGTATACTACATTGAAATAATTTGCTGAAGTTAGCAAATATTTGAAGATACAGCATTACATGCTTTACATGAAGCAAAAAAGAAAATTAACTGTTACCGATCACAGCAAAACAGTAAGCTGTGATATTAAGAAAACACTTAGAGAAAATAGTTTTACATTGAAAATCAGTTTAGTAAAAAGGTTTAGAACTTGTCTTATAGAATCAAAGACACGTTTCTACCCCAGCTTATTAAAGACTAGCTGTGTGGCCTCGGGCAAGGACACTAGCTAACCTATTTAAGCCTAAATTTTCTCATCTATAAAATAGAGACAACAGTACTAACATATAGGATGTGTACTCAATTAGCACAAAGTATTTAAGAAAATGCCCCTAAAAACTCAATAAATGGTATCTATTATTGATGCTGTTATTAAAAGCAGCTTTCAAAAGCAATTTATTAAATATGAAACATTTAAAAACAGTATTTACATTAGCTCACATTTAGTATTTTTCTAGGAATACTGTTTTACTGTAGCAAGCATATTGTGAGTAGCTCAGTCCTAATGTTAAATTATTGTTAAACATTTGTCTAAATAACGAACAAAAATTACTTTAGGTAAGAGCTTTATAACCAAAGGATATCATTCCAAAACCAGAAGAACCATGTCACATACATCCAGAATTTGGTTGCCAAATATATTCCAAGGGGCAATGCACTATGCATTGAATGATCAAAAAAGGATCTGTAAAACATAAGTTTTATAAAATTTGAACTCTATTTCATTGTAAAAAATGAATATTTATTTATTTAAATGGAAATTATATACATTCTTCATAGTAAGCTCTTAATCAAAATCCAGAAGTTCAGGTTGCTTAAATACTAAGGCTGTTTTCATAGTAATCAATAAGAAATGAATTCACAGCTGAATGGCTCAGCAAGAATCTGAAGCTCCTTTGAATTCATCAAGAATTGAAATTAAATTCTACGTACTTTTCAACTTCAGAATTTCAATGTACTCCTATTCTCTAAGTCAATAACTCACTTCAGTGTATATAGTAACTCTACCATCCAGCATATTACTCACCAAAGACATGTTATAATATTAACTAATGAGCACACAGCAATCCTCAAGTTTTTCTCTACGTTCATCATTATTTCTCCTTACCTACATACTCCCATTAAGTTTTCAGCACATCTTTTCAAAGAGAATGAACTGGCTAATTGAGAGGAATTAAAGGTAATTATTTACAGTGCTTAGAATTCAGGAAAAATAAATGCTAATAAATTTTATTAAGCATAAACAGGATCAACCATCCATGTAGGCTAAGTAGGAAGCCTTGGTGAATTTCTATTTAGAATAGCCTTTGGGGCACACTTAGAACACTAAAATGAGATTAAGAACCTAGAATTAAGCCTCTTCCTGAGAGCTGACGTATTAGTGTGCTACTAGGCATTCTCATCTCTGTGTGAGTTATTTTCAGAAGTCTTTTTTGAAATTCTGGTGAAAACAAGGTACTAAAGAAATGGGGATGTGCTGGATGACCAGCTAAGGATAGGAAGAAAAGGAAATGATCACAATGTTTAAAGAAAAGAGAGGGAGGAGAAAATGTTTTAAAAACGGAGCCTACTTCGTATGCTTAGACTCCTTGTGCTAAAATCAAACCTCTTTCTTGCATACTACCTATGACCAAAGAAAATGTAATTCCTATAGAAAGGTAAGCTCAAGCATTATCGTCACCTAGAAATAAGCAATGCATACACTACATTTAGAGTTCAACAAACTCAAGTCCACTTCCACGGAAACGTTTTAAAACTGTATTTTAGACTTAAAAAGTATTTGTTAGATTTTGTCACTAAAAGCACCTTTAGAGTCATTTTTAACAAAAATGATTTCAGACATAAATCTGCTGAAATTCTTTAACATTAAGATCAAACACGTTACATAAAGGCTGTGTTCTAAATATACAAAACAGTAATCTTATATAGCCAGGTCCAAACTACATTCTTTCATGTTCAGTTAAAAATATAGGTAAAAAATGACACACTTACTTTGAAAGAAACTGTACTGTAGCCCAAACGCCACCATACATTAGCCCTTTAATGAGCCAAGAATCAATATTCAGGTCTGCTATAAACCCAACCAGCCAAATAACTAGGAAAGGAGTTCCCAGCATTACTTTCTGCCGAAATTCCTGTATAGAAAAAAACAGAGGGAAAGTTTTCCATGCTTCAAGTAAACTCAATGTGAATCACTATAATCTCTGTGAAAATGTACAACAGGGGTGAAATTCATTCATTCTGCCTACTGTGTGCAGATACTATTCAAGGTGCTAGTCTCTGTCTTCTAGAGAGTGGCACTAAATAAACAATTTAAAAGTACTTGGTGTGGAAAATGAGACTAAAAGTTGTAAGAGTGAGTCTAGATAGTCAGATACAGAAGACAGCAGTACCACCTTCTAACACGTGGATGGGCTAGAAAACAGTTCATGAAAATACCACCCCATTTTAACAAATGCATTGATAACCAAGGAGACCAGGGCAACCAGAATGACTGCAGGTCTAAGAGCTATGTCAGACAAGGAAACCTGAGTATGCTTAGCCTGGAGAAGATATTTTGAATGATACACAGAAACAGTATATTAAAGCCTTAAAGTAAGACAGAGAATAAAATCAATCTATAGGATCTCAGAGTCCATAAAGGAGATTATGTGGTTCTGAAAACATATCAAAGCAGAATACTTACTATTTCAGATGCAGTTCTATTTCATTTTTGTACTGATCTAATTACTGGAAGTACTCTGAAGTATAAAACCTATCTACTTCCTTGTAACATCTATCACAATTGTATCCTCAGATACAATTATCACAACTCAATTGCCTCTTCTATGTAACAACCCTTCACAAATTTATAGGCAGCTATTAAGTCTCTTGAGTCACTTCAGGTGATAAAACTATGTAAGATATTCCAGCAATGATCTAATTAAGCTCAGAATGTAAATATTACTTTCCTCATTGAATATATACCTTTCTGAAGGCCAAGATTATACTATACTTTATTTAGCACCCCTTTCATACCGTTGGCTTCTAGTAAAATAAACACTTTTTTTCATATAAATGACCATGTCTTCTCCAATTCAGCCACTGTAATTCATTTTCTGAATTAAATGTGTAATTTTAACTTCGACTAATAACTAAACATATCAACTTGAGAGTTTAACTTTATGCTAAAGTAAAATATCCTTTCAATTTGTTCTTTCATCTCTAGTATATGTGAATTTTACATCCAGATATTAGAGAAGGTTTTACAACTGGGAGGAGCAAGCATATTGGTAAAGGTGGGTATCAGCGGGAGAAAAGGTGGACATGTGTCACATCAAAAATATTTTCTAAAATTATCTTTAATTTGGTTTGTTTTTAGTCAAGACACTTGATTTCCCCAGCAATGGCCACATTATTAAAAATTAAAATAAAATTTACACACAGTAAAATTCACCCTTTTCTGTGTACAGTTCTCCAGGTTTTGATTCATATACACAGTTGTGTAACCAGCATGAAAATCAAGACACAGAGCAGTGCAATCGAGCTGTGAAATAACCTGCACCACGAGGCCGGACCCCTGGCTAACACTAATCTGATTTCTATCCCTCTATTTTTTCCTTTGCAGGAATATCACATAAAAGGAATCATACTGAATGCAGTCTTTTAAATCTGGCTTCTTTCCTCAGAGAATGCATTTGACATTTATCTATGTTGTTATGTGTATTAGTAGTTCCTTTTTAATGCCAAGTAGTATTTCATTACAGGGTGTATCACAGTCTGGCTATGCATTCCCCAGCTAAGGGATTAAGAGTTGTTTCTGGTTTCTGATGATTGTGAATAAAGTCATCATAAACACATGTAACTTTTTGTGTGAACACAAGTTCATTTCACTTGGATAAATACGTATACATATGATTTCTGGATTTTCTTCCAAGTTGTCATTTAATATTATAATATTTTATATATTATATATTACAAACATGTAATGGTGATGCACTGCTTATGTAGATATAAAAAATCCATTTTCTCTTATACTATGGAACTTTTCAAATATATAGTAAATTTGAAAGGATTTTATAGTGAATATCTGTATACTCACCACCTAGATTCTACAATTCAGTAGTCTGTTTTTAAATTAAACTCTTTACTTTGAAATAATTGTAGATTCACATACAGTTTTAATAAATAACATAGACAGATCCCAAGTACTCCTTATCCAGGGTTCCCAAATGGCTAGTAACACCTTGCAAAACAGCAGTATAATACCATATCCAGGATACTGACATTGCCATGATTTAGATACACAGTCTTTCCATCACTACCAGGATTTCTCACATTGTTCTTTTACAGTAACTTCCCTCATACCCTGCCCCTCATCCCCATATTAACCTCTGCCAACCACTACTCTGTTCTACATTTCCATAATTTTGTCATTTCAAGAATTTTATATAAATGGAATTATACAGTGTGTAACCTTATAGGACTGGCTTTTTACTCACTGCATGTACCATTAGTTTATTCCTTTTTTTGCTGAGGAATATTCCACGGTGTGAATGTGTCAGTTTGTTTAATCATTTACTCATTGAAAATGGACTTTGAGGTTGTTTCCATAAGTAAAGCTGCTATAAACATTCATATACAGATTTTTGTGTGAATATAAGTTCTCATTTCTCTGGGATAAATGCTTAGGAGTATAGTTTTGGTTTGTATGGTAATTGCAAGTTAAGTTTTTTAAAAGAAACTGCCAAAATGTTCTCCAGGGTGCTGTACTGTTTTACATATATATCCACCAGCAGTCTGAGACTTTCTGCATCCTCACCAGCATCTGGTGTTCTTACAACTTTTTATTTCATTCTGATAGGTGCATAACAGTAAGTCACTGCACTTTCAATTTGCATTTCCCTAATCACTAATAAAGTGTTGAACGTATTTTCATGTGCTTATCTGCCATTTTTATATCTTCTTTGGAAAAAAAAAAATCTCCTCTTGTCTTTAGCATATTTTCTAGTTGGATTATTTGATTTTTCACTGTTGGGTGTTCAAAGCTCTTTATATTTTCTGGAAATTAGTCCTTTGTTGGATATGTGGCTTGTAAATACTTTCTCCCAGTCTGGAGTCTGTCTTTTCATCTTAATAACAGGGTTTTGCAGAGGACAAAAGGGTTTAATTTTGATGACATCCTAATGATCAACTTTTACCTTTATGGATTATGCTTTTCATTTCAAATCTCTTTGCCTAGCCCTAGATTTTTACAGTTTTATACTTATGCCTTTAACCATTTTGAGTTAATTTTTTAAAATACAGTGTGGGCTTTAAGTAGAAGTTTATTTTTTTGCCTCTGCACATCAAAATGTCCCAGGATCAATTGTCAAAAAGACTGTCTTCCCTCCACTGAAGTACTCTTACACTTCTGTCAAATGGCAGTGGGCGTATCTCTCTGGTTCTATTTCCAGGCTGTCTATTCTGTTCCACTGACTGCTTTATTCCTCCAGCAACACCACAGAGTCTTGATTACTGTAGCTACACAGCAGGTCTTAAAACTGCATACAGTGATTCTTCTTTTTCAAAATTGTTTTAGCTATTCTCAGTCCACTGCCTTTCCATATAAATTTTAGAAGAATCTTGGTTATACAGATTAAAAATCTTGTTGGAACTATTTAATTACATTAAATCTGTGTATTAATTTGGGAACAATTCATACATTTACTATGCTGAGTCTTCCAATTCATGAACACAGTATGTCTCTTCATTTATTTAGATCATCCTTGATTTCTTTCACTGGTATTTAAAAATTTTCAGTATACAAGTACTTTATTTGTATTTACACCGAAGTATTTAAATCTTCTTTTTTTTGAGCAGCTTTAAGCAGTACTGTATTTTCAATTTTGATGTCCACATGTTTATTGCAAATAAATACAAATTTAAAATGTTTATATTTTATTTTATACCCTGTGACCTTGCTGAATTCAGTTATTAGTTCTAGGAGTTTATTTTGTAGATTCCTTGAGATTTTCTATATAAACAATCATGTCAGTCACAAATAGGGATATTTTTATTATTTTTTTCCTTTCTGATCTATATGCCTTTTAATTTCCTTTTCTTGCTTTATTCCACTAGCTAGAACTTTCAGCACTATGTTGAATAAAAACCAATAATATAAATATCCCTGCCTTGTTAGGGGGAAAGTATTCAGTCTTTCACCATTAAGTATGATGTTACATGAAGGTTTTATACATACTCTTTATAAAATTCAGAAAATTCTCCTCTATTCCTATTTTTCTGATTTTTATCATGAATGGATATTGATCTTCATGAAATGTTTTTTCTATGTTGATTGATACAATCATGAGATTTTTCTCCTTTATTTTTGTAAATAAGATAGACTACATTGAATAATTTCTGAATATTAAATGAGTCTTGCATCCCTGAGATAAACCAAATTTGGTTATAGTTCCTTTTATATATAGCCAACTTCTATTTATTAATATTTTGTTAAGAATTTTTGAGGCTATATTCAAGAGGGATATTGGTCTATACAGGCATACCTTGGAGATACTGTAGGTTCAGTTCAATATCACTGCAAAAAAGTGAGTATTGGAATAAAGCAAGTAACAAATAAAGCAAGTAAAAGTTTTATTTGGAGAGGTAGCCAAAATGTCAAAATAGGATAACCCTGAATTCACCTCCTCACAAGGACATGCCCAAATTACAACTACTTACAGAGCAACTGTCTATGAGCATGATCTGCAGATTAGCAAAACAGATTTTCCATAACTAAAGAAAAAAAAAAGGAACTACGAGACAGGTAAGAGGGGCAGAGACATGATATAATTGGGGCTTAAACCCCCAAGGTGAGTGATCCACAAATAGAAGGAATATCACAATCGTAGAGGTCCTTCCCAAAGAAGAAGGGATGAGCCTCAGCCCACCAGCCCAGGGGTCCTGCATGAGGAGAAAAAGCCCCCAGAACATCCAACTTGGAAAATCAGAAGACCCTATGTGCAGAAGAGCTGGAGGGCTATAAGAAACAGAGACTGTTCTTAAACGGCACTGGAAAAATATCACATGCTCCAAGTCCCAGCACAAAGAGGCCGTGTTTTGAAACAAGTCTGGTACAGATCCACTTGCTGATCTTGGAGAGTCCTCTGGAGAAGCAGGAGGCAAATAAGAGACTCCCTGGGGATACAGAAGCTGAGGGCAGCCATCTAGAGGAATTCCTTCCACCCAGATAATACCATGGCTGGCAAGCACCATTTCAGAATTTTCCCTCTAGTCTATTAGCACTGGGGACCTCGCCCCACTAGCTGGGCAGCACTAGCCTCAAGCACTGCACCCCCACCCCCCGAGGTCACCCTAACAGCCAATCAACCAGCATGATATACTACATTAACAAATTGAAGAATAAAAACCATCTGGTTACTTTAGTAGGTACATAAAAAGCTTCTGACAAAATTCAACATCTATTTATGATAAAAACTCTCAACAAAGTGGGTAGAGAGGAAACACACCTCAACATAATAAAGACTGTATATAACAAACCCACAGCTGACATCATGCTCGATGGTGAAAAGCTGAAAGCATTTCCTCTAAGATCAGGAACAAGATAAGGATGCCCATTCTTGCCACTTTTTTTTCAACACAGTATTGCAAGTCCTAGCCACAGAAATGAGACAAGAGAAAGAAATAAAAGGAATCCACATTGGAAGGAAAGAAGTAAAACTCACATGTTTGCAGATGACATGACACTATATAGAGAAAACTCTAAAGACACCACCAAAAAACTATTAGAACTAATAAGTAAATTCAGTAAAGTTGCAGGATAGTTACAATAAATTCATAAACAAAGCTCTGTTGTTTCTATACACTAACAAAAACTATGATAAAGAGAAATTAAGAAAACAATCCCATTTACAAGTGCATCAAAAAATACAACACCTAGGAATATATCTAACTAAAGAGGTTGTACTCTGAAAAGTGTAAAACTTGATGAAAGAAACTGAAGATGACATACAAATGGAAAGCCATACCCTTCTCATGGATTGGAAGAAGACTGTTAAAGTGACCATATTACCCAAGGCAATCTACAGATTCAGTGTGGTTCCTATCAAAATGCCAATGGCATTTTTCACAGAACCACAAGAAATTCTACTGTTTGTATGGAAACACAAAAGACTGAATAGTCACACCAATCTTGAGAAAGAAGAACACAGATGAAGTATCACATGCCCTGATTTCAAACTATACTGCAAAGGTACAATAATCAAAACAGTATGATACTGGCACAAAAACAGACATACACAATGGAAGAGAACAGAGCTCAGAAAGAAACCCATACTTACACAATCAATCTACAACAAAGGAGGCAAGAATATAACATGAAGGAAAAAAAGAACCTTTTCCTTAAATGGTGTTGGAAAAACTGGACAGCTACATATAAAAGAATCAAACTGGACTAGTTTCCCAGAAACCATAAAACTCCTAGAAGAATACATAGGCAGTATGCTCTCTGACATTGGTCTTAGCAATATTTTGGGGGGCCTTTCTCCTCAGGCAAGGGAAACAAAATCCAAAATAAACAAATGGGATTGCATGAAACTAAAGTTTTTCCACAGTAAAGGAAACTAACACCAACAACAAAAAATGGGGAAAAAAAGAAAAGGCAGCCCACTAAATGGGAAGAGGTATTTGCAAATGATGCATCTGATAAGGGGTTGATAGCCACACAACTCAACATCACACACACACACACAAAAGCCCCAAAAACAAAAGACAACCCAATTAAAAAGTGGGCAGAAGAACTGAATAGACATTTTTTTAAAGAACACATACAGCCACATAAACAGATGCGTAACACCATTAATAATCAGAGAAATGCAAATCAAAACCACAATAAGATGCCACCTCACACCTGTCAGAATGGCTATCATCAAAAAGACAAGAAATAACAAATGTTGGCGAGGATATGAAGGGAATCCTTGCACTGTTGGTAGAACTGTAAATTGGTACAGCCACCATAGAAAACAGTATGGAAAGTCCTTAAAAAATTAAAATTAGAACTATCACATGACCCCACAATTTCACCTCTAGGTATTCATGCAAAGAAAACAAAAAGACTAATTTAAAAAAATATGTACACCTCAACGTTCACTGCCATAGTATTTACAAAGCCAAGATACAGAAGCAACTTATGTGACCACTGATAGATGAATGGATACAGAAGATGTGACCTATATTATATATACAATGAAATATTACTTAGCATTACAAAGGAAATCTTGCCATCTGTGACAACCTGAATGGATCTAGAGGTATTATGCTAGGTGAAATAAGAGAAAGACAAATACCATATGATCTCACTTACATATGATCTCACTTACATGAGGAATCTAAAGAAACCAAACAGACAAAACAAAAACAGACTCAGAATCACAGAGAACAAATAGGTGGTTGCCAGAGGGGAGAAGATTGGGGTGGGGCGGGGGATATGTGAAGAGGATTAAGAGGTACAAACTTCCAGTTATAAAATAAATAAGACATAGGATGTAATTTACAGCATAAGGAATATAGTCAATATTTTAATAAGTTTGTATAGGGACAAACGGTTACTAGACTTAATGTGGTGATCATTTCATAATGTACACAAATGTCAAATTACTACATAGTACCTCTGCAACTGAAATAATATTGTATGCAACTATAATTCAATTTAAAAAGTTATGTTTACACTATACCACAATCTATCAGATGTGCAATAGCATTTTGTCTAAAAAAATAATGTACACACTTTAATTAAAAAATACTTTATTGCTAAAAAATGCTAACCATCACCTAGATGATCCTTTAGTAAGTCATAATCTTTTTGCTGGTGGTGGGTCTGAAATATTACAAGAATTACCAAAATGTGACATGGAGACACAAAGTGAACAAATGCTGTTGGAAAAATGGCACCAACAGACTTGCTTAATGCAGGGTTGCTACAAACCTTCAATTTGTAAAAAAGTGAAGTATCTGTGAAATGCAATAAAACGAGGTATGCCTGTAGTTTTCCTTTTTGTACTATCTTCATCTGGTTTTGGTATCAGGGTAACATATATCATTTCCATGCTGTTACTTGCCTACATAAGCAACTTGTCAATATTCTTGTATATGAAGTGAGTTTCTTACAGACGGTATATGGTTGAGTCTCATTTTATAATCAACAGTGCCAATATCTGTCTTTTAACTGGTATATTTAGACCATTTAAATTATTGATATGTTAAGGTTTAAATCCAAAACTTTATTTTTTATTTTCCATTTGTTCTATGTTTTTGCTTATTTTCTTTTTCCTGCCTTCTTGTGGGTTACTGAAAGGCTTTTTAGAATTCTATTTTATCTAGTGTTTTTGAGTCTCTTTGTATAGCTTTTTTAGTAGTTACTCTTAAGTATTATATAAACATAAACAATACTACAGTGTACCGGTGTCATCATTTATCAATTCAAGTGAAGTGTGGAAATCTCACCTTCTTTTATGTTCCTCTGCTCTTCCCTGCTTATATCATAAATTGTCTCATATATGTTCCCTACATACACTTAGATCCGCCACATCAAACTGTATTACAATTTTTGCTTCAACTATCAAGCATAATTTGGAAGATGTAGGATGAGAAGGAAAGTATACTACATTAACCTATAATTTTGTTTACCATGATCTTATGTTCCAAGATTCTTTTCTATAATTTCCCATCTGTTTAGAGAACTTCTCTTAGTCATTTTTTTTAGGGTAGGTCTGCTGTCCACAAATTCTCCTAGTTTTCCTTTATCTGAAAATGTGTTGAATTCTCCTTCATTCATGAAAGATATTTTCACTGGATACAGGATTCTGAGTTGACAATTCTTTCCATTCAGCACTCGAAAAATGGGACAGTTCCTTCTGCCTCTATGGTTTCTGATGAGAAATCCACTGTTGTTTTAAATAGTTTTACCCCTACTGGTAAGGAGATTTCAAGATTTTTATTTTTCAGTCTTTAGTTTCCAGAAGTTTGACTATGATTCCGTGATTTGGATTTCTTTGAGTTTATATTCTGCTTAAGGTTTGTTCCACTTCTTAATCTGCAGGTTTGTATTCTGCCAAATTAGGGTTTGGGGGGGGGGGTTTAGCCACTGTATCTTTGAGTACTTTTCCAGCCCCATTTTCTTTCTCCTCTTCTTCTGGAACTCCAATCATATCAATGTTAAGATATTCTGTTATTAACCACAGGTCCCTGAGGCTCTGTTCTTTCCCTTCCCACCCCCAGCTTATTTCCTTTTGTTGTTCAAATGGATAATTTTTATTGTTCTATCTTCAAGGTCATTGATTCTTTCCTCTGTCCTTTCTCTTCTGTTGAGTACATCCATTGAGTCTTTCTTGTTTTGGTTTTAAAATTTCCATTTGGTTCTTCTTTATATCCTATTTCTGTATCTCTATTCCTGTGCTGAACCTCTATTTTTCACTTGTTTTTCAAGCATGCTCATAATTACTCACTGAGGCTTTTCGTGATGGTTGTTTTAAAATCTTTTTGTCAGATAATTCTGACAACTTTTGTCATCATGTTGGCATCTACTGATTATCCTTTCATTCAGTCAGATCTTCTTGCTTCTTGGTATGATGAATGATTTTCACTTGAAACCCAGACATTTTGGGTATTATGAAACACTGGATCTCATTTAAACCTTTTCTTTTAGGTGGATTCCACTGACATAGGCAGGGGGAGGGAAGTGAGGCAGCTTCTCATTATTGCTAGGCGAGGTGGAAGTCCAGGATCCCAAGTTGGCCTCCACTGACACCTGAGGAGGGGTTTTCTTATTACTGATGGGCAAAAGGGGGACTTCCAGCTCTCCACTATACCTGTACTGGTACCTTCCTGGCTAGGAGGGTTAGAGTGCCTCATTACTATTTCCTATGTGGTCTTCACTGATACAGCAGGGGATGGGAGCTCATTAACACCCAGTGGGGATGAAAGTCTCAACTCTCTACTCCACCTTCTCTGTCACCACGCCAGGAGAGAAGTTAGGACACATCGTTACAGTCTGGTAAGGGTGGAGGTCTGGGCCTTCACTGGTGTGAATCAGAGTGAGGCCACAGTTTTTTCCACTGTGCTTGGCTACAGTTCAAAGTTATTTTCTAAAAGTTTTTGTCTTGCTAAATAAGCTGCCTCCTTTATGGTCCTTTGAAAAAGCGGTCTTTTGCTGGGACCTTTTTTGTCTGTACACATTCATGATTCTAGGTTGTTGGCTTTGTCAGCTCCTCTTCTGGGAAATATCAGGCAAAAAAAGAAAATGCAGGGAACTCACCAGCATGTCATTCTTTGGGTCCTGAGCTCCCTACCTGCTCTGCCTTCTTCTCTACATCTTCCAGAGTCTTCTTATATTTGTTTTGTATATAATGTCCAGGATTTTTGTTTGTACTTAGTGGGAAGGAATAGGGAAAAATACATCCACTCCATCTTTCCAGATTTACTTTCACATAATCAATTAACAGCATTAAAGAGTAATATATCTGAAATTTCTACTGTTAACAAAAGGGACTGTAGGTTTTTTAATGTTGGGAAATACTAATTTAGAGATTTCCTTTTAACTTACTAGTAAGAAACACTTATGTAACCATAAATCCACCTAAAATCTTTTAACCTTAGAAACTGAAAAGCTTTTAAAATAGTTTTCTAAGATCAAGATCCCCTCAATTTCTGCCTATTATCACTGTCCAAAAATAATTTTCTTCCTTTAGGGATGACTTATTTTTAGTAAAATGCTATTGAGTCCAAGGCATCATTATTTTCTTGTTTTGTTTTAAATACAGAACATATTTCACAGACTAGCAAATCAAGTCATGTTCATGATTTAAATTTTTCTAATGTGAGATGGAAAGAGAATAGTCTACAAAAAGACAAATACTTAATTTCAAAAGCCTCCAGACATCATATATTTTTATCTAGTGACCTTTTTAAAATGCATGTTTAAAATTACTAACAGCAAAAAACAAAACCAAAAAAATCAGGAATACTCAAACTTTTGAACTGATTACAATAATATACAAATGTTAATAAAATTGTACTTAACTTTTTAATGAGGTTCTCTTTTAAAAAAGAAACCATATCCAAACTCATAAACCTAATATACAGTTCATTATCACTATACTAAATAACTTTATACATTTATAAACATCTAGAATTTACAAAGTAAATATATTTAAAAATACCCTTTAGCATATTTATACTACGCAAAATAAAAGCATAAATAAAGATTATGAGACTTTCCAAACTAATATAAGACAGTTATTTAGTAGCCTCATTATTATGAGACATAAGCCATTTTTTACTCTGCTGAGCAAAACTGCTCTAAATTTGAGAGGACAGAGCAACATCAAACTAACTGAATAACCACTTTTAAAAGACATCGTATCTAATAGAAATGAAAGTGTTGACATGGAAGAAATGCTCCTTATTCTCAGATATGGAGCTGAAAATAGGCAAGTTTATAAACTATAATTCTGATTCTTCTGCTGTCTAAGAAACAGACGAATGAATTTTTCAGCTCATTAAGGGAGTCTGAACTCTACAAATAAATGAGGCGTGCTTTCAAGTCTGTTTCCCTTTATCCAAAATTTATCATTTTGTTCTGGGAACAGACAGATCAATGTTAACTTTATACAAAAAGTATTACCACTAGAACAGTCTGAATAAGACACATAAGATATACAAGGCTTAATGTTATTTAAGTTGTTGATTACTGACAAGTTAGCAAATATCTTGTCAATTGTTTAAGTACACAAAAAAATTGTCAGTCACCTAATCTTTCCTTTTTTAAGGAAATAAAATTTTAAGAAATATAGACCCCCTCTTTTTGGAAAATGTTCTTAGTTCTGAAATTATACAATTAGGCAACTGAACCAACAGTCATACAGTTTAGAACTGAAGGTTCTATGGAAGATCTAAAATGAGCTTTCTATAGAGAAGTGAATAAGATTCTCTCTCTAATAAAAGTTATAACATATCAAAAAAGAATGGAAACTTAATTATAGCTAGAGTTGTGAGTAGTTTAAAAATATGTAATAGGGCTAAGATTTTTCACAATTTATTACTACACTAACAAACACACTCACATAGAAAAAACTTTTATTATCTATTACTTAACAGAGGCCAGATGAATTAATGAATTAAAGTTTATGTTAGTAGTTTACAGAGATTTAAAAAAGTTCACAAATATCCATCCTTAAACTTTGCTATCTATCTTCATTTACTCTGGGTGAAATATTATTTTAAAGATTACATTGGTCAATGCCAATGTTAAAGGCTGTAAATACTCATGCTGAGAAAGTATGCCTATGGTGGGGACGGTAACAGCTCAATGGCAGAGCTCAGGATTAGCAGGCACGAGGTCCTGGGTTCAATCCAGAGGGAGGGAAGGAGGAAGGAACGATACTTAAAAAAGAAAGTATGCCTATGGATCTTACTTAAAAAGACTACATATTGAAAATCTTCAGTCACGAATTTACCTTATCAGCTTTGAGCTTTCTAAGGAAAGATGGATTGTCATATCCTTTTGCTTGCCTTGCTTCTTGCAAATGGTTGATCATCCACACGTTTTTTCTCTGCTTTGCCAAATCAAGTGATGATTCGCCCTGATAATATAAGCAGGAGAAATTCACATTTTAAAAAATGAAAGAGAAAACAGAATATTTGTTACTCACTTTTAAAGCACTTCCATAAAAATAAACTGACTGCAGTATTAATTCATTAACACTGTTTTCATTTGGCAAAGTCAAATTTACTTTTGACTTTACAAATTACTAAAAGACTCTAAATAATGTATTACTTATTACGCTTTCCCATTCAAGGTACGATCAGAAAATGTATTTACTCATCTTATTCTATAGTTTCTGTTTTTGCTTGCATTTTTACTTATATTAGAGAGTAAATCAAAAAGTAGGTTTTTTTGGCACCTGCTGGATCAGAGGCTATCACTCACTTTATAAGTTATTTCATATTCTTTAAGAGTTTCATTAGTAATAATTATTGCTACAAACCATCCTGCTATAATAATAAACTGTTAGGAATCTCTCAGCTTAATTTCAGTAATGACAGAAGTCTGAAGGAGAGAACATGGAAGAAAAAGAAAGGGCAACCTCCTCTTCTACTACTGCTTTACTGGCATTCTTGATCATGTTAAATTCATTCAATCATCTAAAAATCTCCAGAGAGAACAAGAGCAGTAACAACAAATAGTTAAACTCATATTACAGACTTGTAGCTCCCTTCAACCTCAAAAAAAAAAAAAAAAAAAAAAAAAGAATGCAAGGAGTATAATGAATAGAACTAAAATGCTTTGAAGGAAATAAGCAACAAGAAATAAGCACCCCCAATTCTAGATCTATGCTTCTTTATTCCTTTATTAATTTAAAATCCTATTTCTCCTTTTGCAAGTTAGTCAGATACCTACATTTCTATTCTGTTTAATATTGTCCACTATTTATCTACCTCTTTAAATAGAAAAGTGAAATGAAAATTGCCAAAATTCAAGACTGTATGGATATTCAAAATTACTTAAAGAAAAAATACTGAAATTTTATTTTTAAAAACAAGATGAAAATTAAGAAATGAGCCTTGGGTGCCTTACTTATGAGGAATAATTACTTATCAAGTATGATGTACAGTTTATTTAATTACAGAAAAACAATGAAAAATAAAAAGAACCAAACAAAAAAATAAACACACCACTACCATCAAAGGCAACAACAATAACAACACAACAATAAAAACAAAAAGCCTAACCAATCCTTTAATAAAAAGATCAACAGTATTAGATAAGAAATGGGCTAATCAAGGTGAGTTTCCCACAAATAAGGATATTTGCTTTAAAATATCTCCTACCTAGTCCACAATTCTATCACCTAGGTTGTCAGAACCAGCTAATTAATCCAAACTATAAAGATTACCTGAATAAAAGCAATCCCTTGGGTAACAACTCCCAGAGAATATCCTGCAGTTGCCTCGGTCCAGCTGAGCATCCCTTCCACTAGAGGGCCATGTGACACCTAAGGATTGCCTAGATAAAAAGATGGAGGGAGCTTTAAGAAATCTTTGAACTACTCCTCTAGTCATCTGACTACTTTTGCATAGTTCTTTTATTCAGCTGGTAAAATAAACAAGCAATTAATTTAAAGAATTATACTAAAACCAGGGTTCCAAATCAGGTCTATATCTGATCACTCCATGTGTCACCAAAATAGTAAGTGGTAATAACAACAATAATAACAACAAGAATCATGGAGTATTTAGAGACTGTGTAACTAATTGGCAGTAAGAGAAACTCTTCAAGGGTTTTGGTGAGATAAACATTATGGAAGGTGGAGGGTGGAAGATCACCTTTTTCTATGTAAAGCAGAATTTCATTATGAAAACTAAGGAAAATTCTTCCTTGGAGACCGTTTAGGTCAGGTACTTAAGAGGTAATGAAAACTATTTTCTGAAAACAGTTTCTTACCTCTTTTCAAGAAACCATATAAGAGTCGTTCAATATATTAATTAACAAAGATCAGCAATTTTATATTTTGTATAAGCTATAAATTAATTGTTCTCCCCAAACTCAGTTCATCTAAATTTATCTGTATAAACAAAAACATGTGCGGGGGGGGGGTAAAATACTTTTTTTTAATTCACAAAGGAGATGCTACCCTGAAGAAAGATTACTGCATAAGTCATTTTTCTTAAAATCTCAGTATCCTAAATCATTTTTCCCCTCTACTGTTATTACTTAAGATTTCAATTTATTCTATGCAACTATTATCTAGGGCCATGGTTTTTACACTCTTTTGAGTCATGTCTGATGAAAGCCATTGACTCTCTCCCCAGAAAAGCGCTGGTACTTTTTTTTAATAACAATTTCAGGAGTCCAGGGACCCACCCCCTAACCAAAATCCACTGGTGGGTCCTAGATTAAGAATCTCTAATCTAAGGTTTACGGCCATTCCTGATCCTTCAAAGGATCAAAGTAGCCATTTTAACCTACCATCTAATAGTAACTGTCTCCAAAATAAGTTCTATCTTATTTTGATAAAAGAATCCTTTGTTTATGCATTAAAGTAATTGAATCCCTTACCCAAATAACTAATTTACAAGGATAAATATCTAGCTAATATAAAGACTGATTTCTAAGAAACTTAACCTTAATTTTACTTGGGAAATAACTATTTTAGAAGAAATAGGATCAATCAATCGTTATATAACTATTATAACATAAAGTATAATTTTTCATATTCTTTGAAGAATGTAACTTTTACTAGCAAGTAAAGCCATATCCAGATTCACAGGCTACGTCTTTCTTGGTATGATTCATGATTATCAACGAGACTTTCTTAAGACTTAAAATGAAAAACAGAAAAATATATAACTATAAATCAACTTTATCTGTCAAATTCCAGGACAAACAATCCAGGTTGTTGTTTTTAATTAATCAATTTTTCATTTCAAAATGTGCAGCAATTTAAGTTTACTTAATTAGCCTTACATTCCACATAGCTAAAAGGTACCACCTCAACTCACATATGACTAAGACAGACCAATTCCTACTGCCTTCATCTCAAAAAGTCTGTTTCCTTCAGATCTTCACAACCTCCATATATATCACAAGACATTCAGTTATTCAAACCAAAACCTAAATCATCAATTTTTTTCTTTCACCCTAATCTACCTTTTCATTTCTACTCTAAACTATCATTTCCAAATCCATTCATTTCTCTCCATCCCTGCTCCTACAACTGTATAGGCTAAACTAACATCATCAGTTGCCTGCTTTATTTTAAGAGTCTAACTGATCTTCCTCTATCCCTTCCATTTTCTTAATTATTCAATGTATCTCTATATACCAAAGTAATCTTTTTAACATATTTATAACACAAAGATTATGTAACCATTCTACATAAATTCTTCCAACTGTTTCTCATGACTGAGAATACAATTAAAGCTCCTTATCATGGCCTTGTATGATCCGGTACCTGCCTCTCTTAGTGACTCACTGCTTGGTGCAGGCTGTCATTTCTGCATTCCTAACGTGGCAAGCGTACTCCTGGCCTTGGGTCTTGCACTTGCAGGTTCCTCTACATGGAAAGTTTTTTCCCACATATCTTTGCAGAACTGATCCTTTATCAGACAAGTCTCAAAGCAAATGTCATCTCCTCAGAGGCATTTACAATCACTCTCACCTGATGTGGCCCCCCTTAGCCCTCATCACAACCACATTTGCCTGTGTATGTGTTTTTAATTTACTTATTGTCTATTTCCTCAATACAATGTAAATTCTGGGAGAGTAAGGATTTCATCTATCTTAAACACTGACTTCTCAGCATAAAACAAGTTATTTGTTGAATGAACAAATGGTTTCTACTAAAAGGTGGTAACTAGACTTCAGCTTATTAGGAATGCCAGATTCCAGTAGAAAAGGCATTTGATACTTATTTCATCCTTTTAATTACATAAGAAGTCCATTTTAAAACAAAAATCTACTTTTTTCACCAGTGTGGTTAAAAAGATTATTTTTATTCTAAAAGTATAAATGTTCCCTGAGCAACTGAAGCAACTCCTTAGACTTTATTTTCTTTAAAAATAATGTCACTCCAAATAAGTCAGACAGAGAAAGGCAAATACCATACCTCACTTACATGTGGACTCTAAAAACAAAACAAAACAAAAAATCAAGTTCACAGATATACAGAACAGACTGGTGGCTGGCAGAGGTACCGGGCTGGGGGGGTGGGGAACATGGGTGAAAGGGGCCAAAGGTACAAACTCCCAGCTCTAAAGTAAGTCAGTCATGAAGATGTAATGTACAGCATGGCAGCTACAGTTAATCACACTGCATTGCATATCCAGAAGTTGCTAGGAGTTAATCTTCAAGGTTCATATCACAAGAAAAAAGAAAACTTTGTGACTGTATATGATGACAGATGTTGACTGGATTTGTGACGGTGGTCATTCTGCAATGTGTAGGCGTCAAATCATTATGTTGTACACCTAAACTCACATAATGTCATATGTCAATTGTACCTCAGTAAAATTTTTTTGAAAAATAATGTTACTCCAGAGCTACCAGGGAATTACACTTAAAATAACTTATTTTTCTAATGGCCAACCTTGACTATATTTGTCAGATAAAATTAAAACACTAATAAAAAGAAACTGACAAAAAAATTCATGAATTTAAATAAAAGTTCTAAAGGTAAAATAATTAGCTGAATTATTTGGCACTGTAGATTCTGGAAGGTAGTCACATGCACTGTACTAGTTAGCTAGTTAACTACATTCTGATTTATGCCATCCTGGTACCAAGTAATTGATGTGCTGAACCTATAAAACATTAAAAATAAAAGGTTCAAGCCATTTAAATCATTTGAAATATTTCTATTCTTACCATTACCTTTTTTTGAAATTCATTATAGATTATTTCTTTTACTAAGACTAATCAACCCAATCAAAAAATGGGCAGAAAATCTAAATAGACATCTATCCAAAGACATCCAGATGACCAACAGGCACATGAAAATATGCTCAACATCATTAATTGTTGGAGAAATACAAATCAAAACTACATTGAGGTCTCACCTCATACCAGTCAGAATGGTCATCATTAAAAAGTCCACAAATGATAGTGGAGAGGGTGTGGGGAAAAAGGAACCCTCCTACACTGTTGGTGGGAATGTAAACTGGTGCAGCCACTATGGAGGATAGTATGGAGGTTCCTCAAAAAACTAAAAATAAAGAGTGGAAGGTACAGCTCAAGTGGTAGAGTGCATGCTTAGTATGCCTGAGGTTCTGGGTTCAATCCCCAGTACCTTCTCTAAAAATACATAAATAAGCCTAATTACCTCCCTCTACCAAAAAAGAAAAGCCATCAAAAACTAAAAATAAAGTTACCATATGATCCAGCAATCCCACTCCTGGGCATATATCCAGAGAAAAATATAATTCAAAAAGACACATGCACCCCAATGTTCACAGCAGCACTGTTTACAATAGCCAAGACATGGAAACAACCTAAATGTCCATTGACAGATGACTGGATAAAGAAGCTGTGGTATATTTATACAATGTAATACTACTTAGCCATAAAAAAGAATAAAATAATGCCATTTGCAGTAACATGGATAGACCTGGAGTTCATCATTCTAAGGGAAGTAAGCCAGAAAGAGTAAGGAAAATGCCATATGATATTGCATATGTGGAATCTAAAAAAAGGGACACAAATGAACTTACTTACAAAACAGAAACAAACTCACAGACACAGAGAATAAAATAATTATGATTACCAGGACGTAAAAGGGGTGGGAAGGAAATCTGCACAGCTTGGGGAGATATGTAAATGTTAGGTATATTGACTGTGGTGGTGGTTTCATAGGTGTATATGTCTATCAAAATCCATCAAATTGTACATCTGAAATATGTATAGTTTACTGTATGGAAATTATATGACAAGAAAGTTGCTTAAACTTAAAAAAAATTTTTTTAAAAAGACTAATCAAAAGTTTATACAATGGTTAATGTGCAGTGCCAAGTTGAAAAGGCATTAAATTTACAAACCACACCTCAAATACCTAAAGGTCATGATCAAAAAGAAGTTATCTAAAATTTTATATGCATTGAAAAGATATTTTCAATAAATATCTTCCAATAAATAAACGCTCTGAAAATATTCACTATTAGTTTAAATTCCAGAACAGTGTGGTCATCTTGTCATAATTCTGACATTACTACAACTTCAATACACTGATATGGCTCTTGGCAAAATCTTGGAGACTCACTATTTGCCATAAGTTCCAGTTTTTCAAAACTAAACTCTAAATACTTGAAATGCATTCCTAGGGTATGACCACTTTAGGAATGGCTATCTAGTAGCCAAGAGAAGAAAAATAACACTCTAAAGCAATCCAGATAATAAAATATAAGGTAACCTCATTAATTTTTTTCTTAGGGGGATACTGATCAGGTTTAATCAATCTCCTCTTTTCTTATCCTTTAGGCCCTGGGGTCAACCTGATTTACTAATCACAGTATTATGAACTTTTCAGAGCTTTCTACTTAGAACATTTAGAAAAGCAAAAGTGTCTCTATAATTTCAGAAGTGGCAGAGAGGTATGCCAGCACAGTCATGAAAACTAGCTTAGAGGTAAAGCTCAAGACCACACAAATCTCCATTCAGTCAATAAATATTTAGAATGCCCAGCACATGTCAGGCTACGGTAACTGAGGCAAGCTGACTTTCCTCTTTCCAACATTTACTGGCAGGTATTAGACCATTCTGATCACACTGGGTAGAGAGAAGAAGATTTAAAATTTTAAAAAAGAAAGAAAGATAACATATGGTTTTCTCAATTTCTTACAGTTTTCAATAAGATATTTGATATTTACTTTTAACTAAATATTTTTAATTAGACTCATTTCTAAAAATTGGCTATAATCTTAAATAAATCAGGCTCCATATAACTAGTCTAAGCTATTTGATATTTACTTTAAATATTTTTAGTTAGATTAATTTCTAAAAATTTGTTACAATCTTAAATAAATTAGGCCCCATATAACCAGTCTAAGCTATTTTATTTCAGTAGTTTAACCTTTTCTTCTCAGAGTAATCAAATAGAGAAAGAACTATTCATTGCAACCTAAACAGATGCCCTGATCCAGCAGGAGATAACCTACTTTTTGATTGCCATTTTAGATCATTATGTGGCTCGAACCCTTTTCATATTTAATTAGCACATATCCTTTGGAAATTTAAGAAGCATGACTCAGAAAATACTACGGTTTATAGTCAAATTAAAGAACATCTGTCAATGGGCACAAAGTTATTTATGAATGCACGTTATTAAAAGATGTTATTTAAAAGTTTAAAGTCATTTCACAGAGTCTGGTGCTGAAAGACATGGTGAATCCCAAAATTTTAAAAATGAGAATAGTAATCAAAATTTAAGTTTATCAATAGAATTTTCTTGCAAGTATTCATAAGATGTCCACAAACTTCCATATGCTCAGAGTATAAATGTTAATTGTGCTTTGCTCTTAGATAATTTTGTATACTTTTTTGGCATACACTTCCTGGATCAGTCCAGCATTTGCGGGGGAGGGGTACTCCTATAAACATCATAAAGGTGTTTATCAAGGTCTTGATCTTTAAAAAAATAAGACAACAAATAGCTAAGTCAAAGAATTTGTAAAAGCTACTAAGCATACTGTGGTTTAAATATAAATTTGGGATTCTTTTTAATGATCTTCTTAAAGAAACCAGAAAATGATTCTATTTCCCTATAAAAATAGAGATTATATAACTTCCAAAAGTGAGTAAGAATTCACTAATGAAAAGGTCACCAAAATCTAAAAATTACTTTAATACTAAAAGATGAAAGTAAATAAATCAGTCTTTCAAAACAAATTCTTGCACGGAAGCAAAGGGTTGGGTTTAAGTAAGAAGCTTCTGCCATCTTTTGACTGTGAAAAAAAAAAAAACCCTAAGTTTTATTAAGGAATTCCCATCTTAGTAACCACACTGCACATTGTGTAATTAATATAGGACATTTTTACCTTGACATTCTGGGCATCAACATTAGCTCCAGCTTCCAGAAGAAGACTAATGACTGTGGTATTCCCTGCTAGTACTGCCCAGTGCAGAGCAGTGTTTTTGTGATACTTGTCACCAAGGTTAACTGAAACATTGAATGTTAAAAGCAATCTAGTTGGATCCACACTGAAAAGGAAAAAAAAACACAACAACAACAACAACCCTAATTTCAATTATAGAAATCATTACAGATACTAAACTGATTGTGGTTGCATTCCATCTTGGAACACTTCTATTCTAACCTATAGTCAACAAGTTTACAATCAGTAATAGGACAATATTTTAATATGAAGTATAGAGTCTGTGCGACACCATGTAACTTCAGATAGTTCGGAGAGAGTACACTTGGTCCTGACATTTACTATTTTTCATCCAGTGATTAAGGTCACTGATGTCTACATAATTAAACAATTAAAATTTTAAATATAAGTCTAGGTTGTGCCGAAGTCATTTAAGGCAACTTAGTAATTAAAACGCTAAACTTGCCAATATGCGAATCATGTTAAAAATCAGTTACTTTTTAAAAAGAAGGTAACATTTTCTTCTATCCTTGGAGACTGTTAAAAGACGAATAGCTTAAGAATACTACAATTACCAAGGTAAATGTAAACATAGAGACTCAAAACATCCAAAAGGGTAATTTATGTTACATACTATGCACTCATAATTAAGAACTTTAAATATTAGCAAGTATAACATTAAACTGCTTTTTTTAATCACTTATTTTACATTTTATTATGCTGAAAATGGTTGAATAAGTATTTAAATGGTTACATACCTATGTGTTCTATAAGCTGCCCACATTAAAGGCGTCATCCCATTCTGATCCATCATATCTACATCCTGATAAAGAAAAAAGAAAAAGTCAGACAGTAAAAACTTCTAAGTTCCTACCAAATTCACTTAGAAAAATATAATTCACATATCACAGGAGAAGCCAATATAACAATCAAAGGTGATTTATAAAACTATATCATTCCTAAGTTTAAAGTAAAACGATATCACTAAGTATTTTAATTAATATGTATATAAACATCTAATTTACATATACTGAATGTGTTTAATTACACTTAATTAACATATTTATAGTTTTCCTTTTTTAAACTTCACTCAGCCTTTCAATGTTGTCATCTAGAGATCTTGACCTACTCTTCATCTTTCACTCACAAAGGAAAGATTAAATTATTTAAGTCTCTGAAAAACTTATTTTACTAATTCATGATATAATAAAACCCTGTTTATTCCCAGGCCTTTCAAAACAAAGAATAAATTATAAAATTTCAATAAAAATTTCAATTTTAATGAACTCAAAAAGTCTGTCTACTTTTTATCACTATGCATGAATATTTTTAGAATTAACTAATTCTGCAAAGTTTGTGGTAAAAAAGCAACGTGATCAAGCAATTATCTGCCTTATTCCCCATCGTTTTCACCTTTTTTAGCTCATTATTTTTGTTTTTACTTACACATCTTTAAAATAAGATACTTGGAATTGCTACTTTTTGATTTTTTCAGTTTTAGGTATTATCCTAAGTATGGCATATCCTCATTAAGCAAAATGACAATTTCTCTCTTTCCTCTCACTACCCCATCACAAATATGCACCTTTCTTATTCTTGACTCTCAAGAGATCTACTGTAATTCTGGTTCTATAAATATTTGATATTTATATTATCATAAATATATATGAATACCATTCCCAACAAAATTATGTAGTAAACCATTATTTTCCCCTCCTACCCAACTTTTTGCTTTCCGTGGTACTTTTCTCTCCCTTTTGCAGTTTTTTTTTTTTAAAGCAAATTAGAATTAAAACTACCACCTATTCAACCAAAACTCTTCCCAGGTTAGACAAATCACCTTTCAAGACATGCTGATGTATTAGGGATTCTATCAGTTTCACTTCCCTAAAATTCTCTCTTCTGACTCACTCCAATCTGGACTGATTCTCCTATGTGCCTAAGTTATCTGTCCCATTAACTAGAAAAGAAGTTCTTTGAGGATCAAAATTAAATTCATCTTTATACTCTCAGTGCCCAACAGGATAGATAATGAAAAACCATTTGTTAAATGACAAGACATGTTTATCTATCTACTTTTCTAGGTTTGGGAAAGGCACAGATAGACTTTAGAATAAGATAGACATGGTTTTGAATTCCTAGATCCACCAGTTTAGTTAATAACTGTAAGGCTGCCAAAATTAATTCTCTGAGTCTCAGCTTTCTTATCTAAAAATGTTAATACAAATACTGTCTTCATAAGATCTTTCTGATGATTAAATGGAATAATGTGTGTAAAGCAACCTAGTCTAGAGCCTGGAACAGGACATTCAATACGTATTAAGTTTCCTCTTCTTCCTTTCCCCACCTCCCATTCCTATGGATTATTAAACCAGCAGTCCTAATCCAAGTTACATTACCTAATTCACCAGTCAGTGGAGAGAGGACAGAGTTATAGTGAGTACACTGCAAAACATTTCATAACTCTATATAGCAGTTCCCTGTAAGGCATCTTTACAGATGGGAATATGTCTCAATATGAACATTATCCAAGCGTATTGGGGCAGAAAGAGCTGAGAACCACTACTTTAGACAAGTGGCAACACATATCCTAAGATGTCACTAGTTTTAGTCCCTCTCATGAATATTACAATCAAATGTTATGCCTTATCCATTACAAATCTATTTCTAAATTTCTATTAAGTGTTGTTGGAAACATGTAACTCACTCAATATTTACATTATACATGTTTATTCTTTTTCCAAAAAAAAAATCTTCTCTGAAAAAAATGGTAAACTTCCTTGTTTCTTATATGAGAGTTAAGTAATGAAACTTATTTTACTTCCTTTACTGCTCTGGTTTCAAGAAAGCTCAATTAAATTTGATGTCCAATTAAAACAAACATGTAAATTCTTATGTTTAAATTTCTTCCTTTTTAGTTGTGAGTCTTTTCATATCCTTTTTAAAAAGTGATAGTATTAAAATATTAACAAACAAAATAAAAATTAAAAATTATGCCACATCTCTAGAGTACTAAAAGAAAAATGAAATTCAACCTTTTCTCTCTTTGGATCAGGATTTAAAACTTGGTACTTCTTTTCCAAGTTCAGCCTGGACGTATGAGTATTCTCTATTAGGAACAATTAACAAGCCCAGATCAAAAGCTTATGGGAATTCCATATCAACAGGGCTCCATAACTTAGCATTTTCCCCTTTTTCTCCTGAAAATCATCCAAAAGAATTGGTAGTGAGCACTGAATATATTTAACAGTGTAACTAAAAAGAAACTATTGTGAAGAATAGAATGACAAACTAAATGAAAATGTTATATGCCCTAAGAATGTAAATTTGATAAAATTAACAACAAATGAGGGGGGGTGGGAAAAGGCTGAAAAGAAAGTATAATGAGTGTCTAATCTGCAAGAGCTATGAGTCAAAGGATATTACTCAAAGTTGAAAAGTCAAGTGACAGAAATGTAGTTATATATCAGAACAAAGTTTATACTAAGAAAAACAGTATTATGGACTAATGTCAGTGTTAAGACAGGGAAGAGAAAGAAGTTAAAAATACACTGATTTTATTACTGCTTATAACTGGGAACTAATCAGAACTAATAAAATTTGAACAAACATCTGACTGAAGTGAGAGAGAAAAGGATAACCGTGTGACTAAGGAAAGAATTTACCAAGCAGAAGGGAAGAGCCAGCACAAAGGCCTTAAGACAACAGCACACCAGAGCTGTTCAACGACCAGCCAGAAGACTGGTGTGGTTCAGCACAGTGAGTGAGAGGGAGATGACAGAAGATGAGATGGAGACGTATCCAGAGACGGATCACACATGATTCTGTAAGCCACAGGACGACTTTGGACCGCATTTAAAGTATGATATAAAGCACATTAGAGCAGTTTTCTTTTACTGCTCTAAAGTGCTTTTAGTGGTAGTATTTTAGCACATATATTGAAAAAATTCTAGAAAAATATATACTAAACTGTTAAAGAAAGTGTTCTCAATAGAGGGAGGAGGTAAGGGAAGAGGTGGGATTTCACTCTCTAAGTCATACTTTGCTACTATGTTTGAATATTTAACAGTAAGCATGTGTTACTTCCGTAAGCAGGAAAAAAAACTTACTCCTGAAAAAGAAAGCCAATTATCTGTCAGACATGTATTAACACTACCATGCACTTACTGTACAAAAAGAACTGTGACAGAATTTCTGCTCTTTAAGAATTTTATGGCCTACATACTATGCCAGAGTTCAAATGATTACTGAAACATCCAAATTCCAAAATCAATAAGCTAATAAAAAGAGTCAAAACTTTACACTTTTCTTACCTAGTTAAAAACTAGAAGAAAAAAGTGAATGTATATTGTAAACTTAATATCTGCACTAGAGAAGGCCACTAAAGACGATGTCATGTGCAACAACGCCATCTACTGCTTCAACCTCCAGTCCAGAATGAACTGTGGGAGAACAAAGATGATCCCCTGGGGTAGTTGGTCTCCAAAGATAGCTTCCAATAAACTTCACCTTCCAGTGTTCATACCCTTGTGTTCCCACAGTGAACATGGGCTGGACCTGTTACTTGCTTTAACTGACAGAATGGAGCAGAAATGTGGCTGTGCCAGTTCAAGACCTTAAAAAAGTCAGATGTCTGCTTTTGCTCTTTTGGGAACTCTGAGCAACCATGTAAGAAGTTTGGTTTCCATGCTAGAGAGAACACATGGAGGGGAGTTGTGGAGAAGAAGTTCCGAGACTGCATGGAGAAAAACAGAGAGGGCTAGCTGTCCCAATAAGCCAACTGAGCCCAGCCTTTTAGCCCTACTTATCAAGGTACAAGGTATGCAAGCATCCTCCAGTCCAGTCAAGCCCCCAGATGACTGCAGCCCCCAGCCATTATCACAAGAACCACCACCCAATCAAGCTCAGTCAACCTAGAGACTCATGAAAGATAATGGCTCCTACTGTTCTAAAGCCATTAGACTTAGGGGGCAGTATATTAACACAGTAATAGAAAATAAACTCCTCCTTCCAGAAATTAACCAGCCTATGCCTCTTTTCCTTAGCAATAGTGCACAACACCCACTGGAGCACTGCCAACAATAAACACTTTAAAGGATTCATAATAAATACTATTCAAATTCTAAATCTAATTATTTTAAATTAAAATAACAAATATGTGCTAATAGCAATGAATTAAAATCATCTATCTTACTCTTATGATGAGATCCTTAGCTATAAAACTAATGTTTAAGTACAACCAGAGAAAACTCATGAAAGACAAATTGAGTGACATTACTTTTAACAAAATACATTTATTACAAAGATATGGTACGCATAAACTAACAATATTTAATGTGATTATAGTCACTACATATTAAGGAAGAATCAGGAAGAAACACTTAAATTATGAGAATTTTTCTGCCATGTAAAAAGCAGTGTTTTACACAGCAGGAACTGAGAAAATGATCTTAAGGCATTTATCTCCCTCAAGAGGGACTTAATATAGAAAATAACCAGTAATATGTTTAAAAAAGTTTAAATGAATTCAGATGATATAGTCAAAAGACGTGATTAAGGGAAGCAAAAAGATACCTAAATTTTCTCTTACTTTCTAGCATTCATCTCTATCACTCTTAGAAATAAAAAAACCAACTTAATGGATTATTATCTGGATCATGACTGTTTTTCGTATTTTTATGTTAACTATATTAAATAATTCAATAGCAAACTACCTATCTATTTATTTATTCTCTTCACCCAGTAGAAAGTACTATTTAAATATCACCAGGTTGTTATACTTGTTAACACCAATGATATTAGGTAGTTAAGAATATCTGATTCAAATCTACACCACTGTGATTTTTTTACCTGTCCTTTTGCTATGAGATAAGCAACAATTGAGGTATGTCCAAACTGAGCAGCCAGATGAATACAGCTACATCCTTCTCCATCAATTAACGAAGGGTCTGCACCATATTTCATTAGTTGCACAACCATAGATAGATGGCCTTGTCTAAAGCATAAAAGAATAAACACTTAAATATGTTTTTTTAAACTTCTCTGAAAAGAAGTTTAAAAAAAAATGAAAAAGATTTTAAAATGGTGGAAAAATTACAAAAATCTTATTTCACATTATTTCAAAATAGACATACATCAAGGTACATTTAGGATATTATGTTCTTAAGTCTTAATTGGCTTAAAAGTCTGAAAATTTATAGATACTCATAACTTCTTTAAATATGTAATAAATAGTTATTATACTCTAGTAATCCTGTTCCAATATGACCTTAATTGTCCCATGAACTTGATACTTCTTTTGCTGTAATACATATAGGCTGAAAAAGTATTCCCAAAGCTTAATCCCATTTTCTAACTAACCAGATTAATATCAGCCTAGTTAATTCCTTAAGGACACTTTGGAAAATAAACTTTGCTTCCAATGCAGGTAACAGTGGACAGCAATACATTTTAGTACATTATTGATATTAACTACTGGCATAACAAGTTCTCCCATTCATTTTAGCATATCATTTAAAGGGGGAAAAAATAGTTGTTTAGTTATAGGCTATTAAAGGAACCAAAGAAAAAAAAAATCCAGAAGCGAATTTAAACCTTGTGGCCCAGTGCAATGGAGTTGAATTTAGGTCTCCTCCGAGTTGATCCACAATAGCACCTTTCGAAATATAGTATCTATAAGACAAAATTTTAAATACTTCAGATAGTTTTCATTTTCAATTTTAAGAAATATGTGAAAAATAAAGAAATAAATGTTTTTCATTTTAGACCTCATGCTAGACAATAAATGGTCTTCAGTGAGTTTTAAAAATATATTTAGTAGGAAATTATATCAAATACATCACTCTTTTGTTCCAGAAGTAAACAGAAAATAATTTTTTTAAGTTACAAAAAATAATAGCAATACCAAATAACAATCACATAAAAAAAGAAGGCAGTCAAAGAACCACAAAGATTTGGATGAGACAGCAGCAGTAGATAGAATTTTGGAATCAGAACCTTATAGAGTATGCCAGACCCTTGGTAGAAGCTCAGCTTTTTAAGCTCAGCTTTACTTACCTCAAAGATTACTACGGGTTAAATAAAACAGCATATGAAAAATAATTTCATAAATGTAAAGTGTAACATAAAGGCTCTTTATGGCACCCTATTTGTTATGCTTTTGAAGCTGTGTTGCTTTAAAAAGAAAGAGCAACCTTGTTGCTTACTACATTAATGTCATAACATCTTGATAACCTCTAAAATGAATAGGACCTAGTTGCTTATATAATGTTTGCTTTGGGACTGATCGATGTAATGAATCTTGAATACAATGATTTCAAAGCACCTGATGTCAAATGTCTGATGTATGTGTATAACTGAGGCTCTTAAACTATTCTGATTACTGCCTTAAATCATGAATGCATTCACTCTTAATGCTCATAGTTCTAAACATTTAATATAGTCATACTTACAAGCTTGATTCAGAAATTTTCTGCTTTATATAAGTATTTGTTAAAACGGTACTTTTAAAGCATTATGCAATGAAGGGCCCAACTCCACTCTACCATATGGAATAGTATGAAGTAACTAAAATATTTCCAGACTAAAATATTTCAAGTCCAGAATATCAGACAATAGTTTGAACACAAACATTTAAATATTCCTAAATTGCTTCTTAAGGCATCCAGTAGACATCATATAATAGTTAAAAAATGGTTTTTTGAGCCCAAAGAGCAGTATAGCACAGCAAAAGAACAGTTTTAATAGGAAATATTTTCTTAAAAATTCCAATTGGAATGTTTTTTAAAGCAATTTCATTACCTTCTTTATAGTTAAAATATCTGTTCCTGAGAGTTATTTTTATTCACCTTTCAAATCCTTGCTAGGACTACGGCAATAAGTGATTTCCACTAGTTCTAAAGAACAACTTTTTTCCACAAGGATAGGGGAACTTTTTTTCTGCATGCTAAAAAATAACTCCTACCACCTTTTCATTGTAAGCTTTTCAAAGAGAAGTGTTATATTTTTATAACACATTATTTTTTGTAGCTTGAAGACCCTAGCTGAAAACTACAAAACTCTGAGAAGATCATATAATTCTTATTTTTAAACTCAAACCTCCTTGTAATACTGTAAGGTTATTATCAAGAAATGTTCTTGCAGGTACTAATGATCTGTAGATTTTGAGAAGGAATTATCCATGAACAAGAGATATCAACAATTATTTGAAAATTAAAAGCAAATAGGTAACACTCAGATGTCTCCAGAGGGGGACACTAATGAGAAGCAAACCAGAATATGTTATAAAACCCCAGAAAGGCTACGGGATTAAAGGCAATAGTCACGTCCAAAGAAAGTAATAAGAAACTGGACTATAAACAGAAATACTGGTTCAAAGTCTATATAAATTGCTGAAAAATTGTTGTTTTCTAAGTTACATTCTTAATGAAAGTGAGTATTTATTTAGCATCACAACAGGCATTTCAGTGACATGGAAGCAATCAAGCAGCTGACAGTGCTAGACAAGTATTCTTTGTGTATTATAATCTTAAAAAGTGACTACTCAAATAATTCAAACTCTTAAACTGCAGGCTCACTCTTGTGTCTCTAAGTTTCACTGTATGATCGTAATTTCTGGCTTATGTCGATTTTAACAATCAACCATTCAGTATTTGCCAAAAGGTGTATTAAGTGCATCTAACAGAGAAGTTTGAGACTCAGGGAATTAAATCACGGAATCATATGAGACACTGTACTGAAAATCTAACAATGAAAGTCTACAGGCTGAACAGACATTTGGGAAGTTCCTGTTGTGACTTCCAATCAGCTCTGTTATGTCTTCCCTGAATATGAGTGGTCAAATATGACCAAATAATTGAGGAAAGCTTCAAACTGAAGGAGATCAAAATAAACTGAAGAAGCCCAAAATAAACAGATAATATATAGAGAAGAAAAACTTAAAAAACAAAAGTTCTAATTAATAACCTCCAAACAATAAGAGAAGATAATATATTCATGACATAAGAATAAAGTATTTTTTAAAAGGAATGGGGGGGGCAGAGATCAAGAAAGAATGCTTTGAAATTGAAAATGTAACAGATAAAATTAGAAATTCAAAAGGATTAGAAGATAAATTAAGAAAATCTCCTCAAAGTACAATAGCTATAAAAGGCAGTTGAAATAAAGATAAGAAAAAGAAAGAATCAATCTGGTTGATCCCAATATCTGACAAATAAAAGTTCCTGAAAGAAAAAACAGAGAAAATGAAAGTGAGGCAGTCTTGGGGGCACAACACAAGCATACTTCCCTAAACTAAAAAGGCAAGTTTTCAGGTTAAAAGTGGCTACTTAATGGTCATAACCTGAATTTAAAATAAATAAATAAAAAGAACCATAGCAATACACAGTAATGTAAACTTCCACAAAGTCGGGGATCAGGAAAAAAAACGTATATGCTGGTTGCCAGGGAAGAATAATAAGCCATACACAGTGTGTTCTCATAAATTATAAGCTCTGTATTTTTAAACAAAGCCTCATATTTGTTTTTTTTTAACTGAAGTATAGTCAGTTTACAATGTTGTGTCAATTTCTGATGTATGTATTTGTTATGAAAGCCTTGACTTGAAATCAAACTGAATCAGAGACTACGAGCATTATTAGCTGTTGTTAATGAAGAATCCTGAGGTAACGGGGGACTGCCGAAGACAAGAGCCTGGGCCAGTCCTTTCTATTTTACTACATTAGGGTAGAAATCTAAGAACAGCTGAAAGACTTCCACTCGAAAACACTAGGAATATAAACAATCCAGGCTGGGTGAAGGTCTCTTCCTTTCTAAATTATACTGACTTTATATCTTAAAATCATGAAAGTGATGGAATTACTTTGCTTGCAATAAGTTCTTTTAATACATCCGGAGAGAACATAACTATCAGAAGAGACACTTCTCCATGGGTCTCTGGAGCTCCCATACGTCTTGCTGAGTACATGAGAAGACTGCAAGGTCCTGACCACTCTGTACATAGGCCATTTCTGAGAGATGTGTTTGCATCAAGCCACCCTGAGAGATGAGGTAACTTCTCCCTCTGGGACAAAGAGCAACCTTGCTTTCCATATACTATAAAAGCAAAGAATATCTAACTGTGTGTACTGCATCCAACTGGACCATATCAAGACACTCCCATAGGATGTAGGGAGCAAGAGGGATTTACACAAATATGATATTCATGCTATTTGCTGTGCTATGAAGAATAAAGTCCTTTGTCTCTACCTGAGTCATGTATCTTCTGCCAGCATCCATGAAATAGTAATACACTACAGCTTTTAAATAGGGTGTAATTCTAGACTCAAAAGTAATTGACTATACTTCAATAAACAAAACAAAAAAGAAGTAAAAATTAACCTTGAGGCTATAAATACCAGTTATTGTTAAAAACTGCATTTACTCACCATTGTTTGTTTTAGGGAAGTAAATTGCTAGACTATGTATTGTAAGAAATGAAGTTTACCACCCAGAAGATATAATATACGCAGACACTGTAATTATTAACTTAGTCTATAATTACTGACTTTATTCTGTAACCGTACTTGTCCATAAGTGATGGAACAAACTGTAAGGCAGGCAACGAATGTCAAGACTTTTTGTCTGTATTTCTCACTTCAGAGTTCCTTGTTTATTTTTAAACACAAGACAAATGTGATCTTTCTGATCAACAGAATGAGATCAAACGTGTCTCAACTGTAACGCTTGAAACAACAACAAAAAGAAATGCTTTAAAATTCCGAGAAAATCAATTTTAATCTAGAAGTGTATGCTCAGCCAAACAACAAATAAGGTGTGAGGGCAGAAGAGAAAGTAACTTCAAAACATTTACCTCCCAAGTTCTTTCTCTTGGAAAGTTATCAGAAAATGTGTGCTACTAAAACAAGGAGTAAACCAACAGAGACAAAAACGTGAGATCCAGGAAACTGAGACCAACACTGGAACAAAGGGATTTCCCAGAATGAATGCAAAGGTAAATCTCAAGACAATGACTGTATGTCGCTCTAAAGAGCAACAGTCTGGGCTGAAACAGAAAGATGGAGAAAGCCAAGAATGACTTCATACTCCCTCCACCAAAAAAGGAACCAATAAATTATCTAATACTGTTTGCAAACAGAGATGGGTTTTATAGTTCTGTCTAAAAGTATGGGAATAATTAATTATAATACATAGAAATTTAAACAAATAGAAAAAAAATGAAACAACTATTACTTCAGATAAAAATTACAATTCTACAGAAAAAAACAGATAATCATGGAACACTTTTGGGCTTATCAGTACAGATTTACACACTTCCAACAATTTAAACGTTGCATAGTAACTTAAGTAAAATTGTAACAGAGGAGGGGAGAAGTATTAGTGGGGTAGGTGACTTAGAATACCTAGTTATCCAAAATAGAAAGTCAAATATAAATTAAGAAATAGCATAAAAATTGGCAGCATTTATTAAGATTCAAAATTCATCCTTCCAACTTTCTTACTTCTGAGACTCCTACAAACATATATGAATATAATATGAATATGGTATGTGAACAAGGTATTAATTACAACACTGAAGTAGTAAAAACACTAGAATCAATCTAAATGTTCATCAGTAGGTAAACCATGAAAAAAATTACGTCCATACAATTGGATATTATACAGCTTTTTAAAAAGAATGATGTGGCTCTAGGTGCACTGATATGAGAAATCTTGAAGATACATAAATTAAATGAAAAAAGCAGAAAAGCATTTGATATCATTTGTATAGATAGCTTTGTAGATAAAAGTAGCAACATAAAATATAAAATACAAGAGTAAATACTAAAAGAAACAGCCAAAGTATTAAAAATAATTACTTTTGGGGTACAGAACCCAGGGGGTAGGAAGGGATTGCTGTTTCCCATTGTAAGCCTTTAAATACTATTTGATTTTTTAAATTGTTTATATACTATTTTGATTAAAATAACACTAACTGAAAAAATACAGAGGCTTACAGAAGGCTAGATAATTTGAGCCAACCCTTTCATTAAAGAAAACTTTTAAAAGCTCAATGAATTAAAAGAAACATTTCCTAAAAAGCAAAACCTAAGAAGATTAAGAGCATTTACCTGGCAAAGATTCAGGAGAAGGTTAAAACTGGGAGAAGTTAGAAAACCGCTTGGGCCCCATCTGCCCTAGAGACAACTGCTGATGCAGAAGAGTTGGCCAAGAGACAAGCTACGCAGACAAAAGCAAAATAAAGGTTGGGACCCCAAAAAGCTGCACTGCAGGAGTAATGAAGAACCAGAAGTAACCCTGGCTGTAGCATGGTCTTCAGCCATCTGAGTGATCCAGAAAATCTAAAGCTTTAAATTAAAGTTGCGCGTCGCAGAAACAAATGGGATCTTCTCATCTTAGGCCTCAAATTATTCAACAAATAAGTTTTCAAACACAATGTCTAGTATACATTCGAAGATTATCAGGCACACAAAGGATCAACATAACAGATACAGACCCACACAGATTCCAAATGCTGTCTTCTTAGACAAAGATTATATAATAATTATATGTTCAAGTATACAAGACAAGATGGAAAATTTCAGCTACAAATGAATCAAAAAACAGAAGTTTGAAAAACATAATTGAAATTCTAGAACTAAAAAATAAACAAAATGAAGAACATGTTGAATAGATTTAACAGCAGATTACACGTAGAGAATAAATGAACTGGAAGATAAGTCAGAAGAAGTTTCCAGAATGAAGCAGAGAGAAAAGAGTAAGAGATAAAGAGCATACAATGAAAAAGTCAAACATACGTTTAACTGGTGTTCCAGGAGGAGAGCAAAAAGAGAATGGGGCAGAAGCAATATTTGAAGAAATAATAGCTGAGATTTTCCAGAACTGATGAAAACATCAATCCACAGAATCAAGAATTTCTTTCAGTCTCATTCAGGGTAAATAAAAAGAAATCCACACCTAGAAACATCATCACGAAACTGCAGAAAACCAGAAACAAAGAAAAAGTCTTAAAAGCAGCCAGAAAAAAGAAAAAGAAAAAGCCTTTAAAAGTGCAATACTTAGACTGATTTCTCAAAGTAACAGAAGCCAGAAGACAGTGGAACGGTATTTTCAATGGGTAAACAAAAATAAAACAAACAAAAACTGCCAACCTAGATTTCCATACCATGTGAAAATTTCCTTCACAAATACAGGTGGAAGTAAAAACATTTTCTGACAAACAAAAACAGAATTTAGATGTTAGGAGACCCATAATGAATGCAGAAGGAAGGTTAGAAATACAAAAAGGGCACAAAGAACAAATAAAAGGAAATACATTCTCTGGAAGAAAGTGATTCATGGAGTTCAATGCTTTAGTTATTACTTGCTTAATCTTTCTTTAGTACTCTAAGGGCAAATTCTTTTACCTGACATTAACATCCCATTTGTCTCTAAACTCTATATGCTGTACTTAAACAGCACATCTGCAAGCAGTTCATTTCAGACTCATGTCTTTATCTAAAGATCTTGCATCCAAATTGTCAGAGACCACTAAACTGGATTTACTAAGAAAGATTTTATCATTCTGACTCTTGCTTATCTAATTACTACCTACTATTGTTAAATAAGCAGATTAACAGTAAGTAATAAAAGTAATTTTTACTGAGTATGTAAAATATTCTTCATTTAAGCTGGTGTGAGATTATTATTACCTATATCATCTTTGTAACCCTCTCTTTCCTTTTGTAGCTTTTCCCCCTGGAATTCATATTTAAAATGTGAGCTGCAACTTAGACTGTCTGAGTTAAAGTCCTGACTCCAACATCAGCTATGTATCACTGGTAGCGTATTTAACCTCTTTATGCCTCAGTTTTTACATCATTAGGACAGCAGTAAAAACTTATTTTTCACATAGGGTTGTTTCAAGAACTAAGATTTAAGAAAATATTCATGAAAAAGCACTCAGCACAGTACCTGGCAAATAATAAGCATTCACT
Organism: Camelus dromedarius; assembly: GCF_036321535.1. Lineage (NCBI taxonomy): Eukaryota > Metazoa > Chordata > Mammalia > Artiodactyla > Camelidae > Camelus > Camelus dromedarius. Next base: position 17,605,472 of record NC_087446.1, on the reverse strand, counting down.
AAATGTTAAAAACAATTTTTTTTTCAGGAAAAAAGGCACATAGAATCTACATTTTAAAAATAATGAATTTTAGAAATTATATACTTTATAATTATTTCTAATAATTTTATAATAACTAATTACTTAAAAATACAGAAATACTTACTTGACTAAATCTATTCTGTTATTGATGGCAGCCCAATGGAGGAGTGTAACATTTTCTTTGTCTGGTTGCCGTACATCATAACCTGCTTCCACTAGTTCTCGGCAGCGTTCATATATTCCATATCTTAAAAAGAAAGACAGTATGAGATAGTTACTACTATTTGACAAGATATTTGAAGGTGAAAGTAACGTTTCCAAAAGAAATTAATGCTCCATTTTGATATGTGGAAATTAAGACGGCTTTCTCAACAAAAAGTGTTACTTTAAAAATACCAATATTCCAATAGCTCTTACTAATCCATTTCACAATTTTAAATTTCTCATCTATAAGAATGCAATATCTCATAAAGTGGAAGAGAAAAGGATACCATAAATAAAATGTTTACCCATTGCTTGTTTTTATTAATATCACCACTTATTCACAGAACACTTAAGGTAGCTTATAATAATACATACAATTACGTTAAAAATATTAAGTCATAAAGCAGCAGCAACACAGAATTTATAAATGATTTAGAAAAACGCCAAGAAGAAAGGATGTTTTACAATCTCAGGATTCTTTATTTACAAATTTAGTTTTGACATCCTGAAGGTAAATAAAAAAGTAAGTCTGTGGGTGGGAAGTAGGGAAAGTGGGGGAAGAGTCTTCCGAGTTCAAGCCAATGAGACATAAGAGAAAGTCTACTGGGAGAGTTTGAGGAAAGATGTCCATATGTGATAAATAAGAAAGGTACGTGCAGAGAGCCTGACCTTTTCCTCCCTTTGTTTTCAGTTACTGTGTAGCAGCGTACATTTTTTTTTAAAACTCTGTATTATGTAAATTTTCAAGCATAAGCAAAAGTAGAGAAAATAGTACAATAAACCATCAAGAATCTATCATGGAGCCTCAAAAACCATCAACTTCATCCTAAACAAAATATTGGATGCTCAGAAATATGAGACACAAGAACAAATGGGCTTTGACTATACTTGTAATCTCTTTATCAGAGTGGTCTCCAAAATGGGAAGGTACACCACCACAGGGAGAGGCTGGGAGAAAGGTGGCACAATAATGGGACACTAAAAGCAAATACTAAAACTACCTATACTCATGTTTTAGCTAAGAGAGAAAGAAGTGAAGCTTCACTAGTATTTCATACAGCCTGCAGCGTCTCACTGCTCCACTATCCTATCTCTATCCTACACGTGTACATGTATTCACACACACACACACACTCATACGTGCGCAAGGTAATCCACCTAAAGGAAGAGCAAGAGTTCCACAATTCACAGGAGATGACAGCAGTACCTGCAGTTCTTCGTTCTTTTTCAGCAAACTGTTTACATGTACCCAGTTAAGTGACTAGGCCTGTTACCTCAAAGAGCAAACTCTACCTCACACTTAGAATAAGTTATGATAAAAATCCTAACTATATACAAAGAGTCACTGATTATTTTTCTAACATTTAAAAGTGAGTATGCATTTTCCTTTTAACAAAAAAGACAAGTGTTTCTTTTCTGGGGAGGAGGGCAGAGGCAGTGATGGCAAATAACTGTGACTAGTATGCTACCAACCATATTCAGCTGACCCTTGAACAACATGGGGGTTACAGGCAACAACCCTCCTCCAGTCAAAAATCCACATATAACTTTACCCACGGTTGGCCCTCCATATCCATGTTTCCACATCTGTGGATTAAACAAGTGTGCATTTATTGGAAAAAAATCTGCATTTAAGTGGATCCAAGCAGTTCAAACTTGTGTTGTTCAATGGTACATTGTATTCTTAAGAAGCATAAAGATATTTAGTCTGTTCCCCTTCAAGGCAAGGGGAATACTTCAGACACAGTGAGAAAGTAACGACTCTTATTTCAGTAAAACATCTACTATAATGAGAACTTTTTTTTAACAGTTTTATGCTTGGAAATGTTTCCATCATTATATAATATAGTTTCTGAAAAAGCTTACACTACAACTGTAAAAACTTTCTTATGTGAACACACTGAAAAATTTTGAAACAATTTTCTAACATATGTGAACCCATTTGCTATAATTACAAAAATGCCAAAACCTGATTAGTTTGCAAGCACTAGAATCAGAAAATGTATATTTACAAGGTAAAGCTCAGTAAAATCTTTACTTAGTGTATAGCCCTAAAAAAGTAATTATTATGTCTTAATAAATATAGCATATGTTGTAATTCTTCCATTTGGGAATTATGCATCTTTGTGAGATTTGTCTTTCTTTCACCCAAAAGTCATTAAAACCAAGTATCCAAATGAAATTAATTTAGGGCCAGATTTCCATATCATTGTAACATAAAATATTAAACTATCTAAAATCATAATGAAGAAGCGTATTTAATTATACTACTCCCACTACAAGAAAGGTTAATGAAAGATACTAAAGTAAGACCTAAAGAAATACATACCCCAATTTCCCCAAATTAATCTGTAAATTTAATGAAAGTCTAATTAAAATCCCAAATGAATATCACATGAACTTTCCAAGTAGAACCCTAAAATTCATTTGTGAGAGTAACAGGTCGAGAATAGCTGAGATGGGGGGAGGGTGTAGCTCAGTGGTAAAGTGCACACTTAGCATGCAGTATCCTGGGTTCAATCCCCGGTACCTCCATTAAAAAAATTAATATATAAATTAAAAAAAAAGACATAAGAAAAAAATAAATCAAAAAAGAATATCTGAGACAATTCTGAAATTAAGAAATAAGTAAAACAATGTGGCATTATACAAGATTAAACAAATGGGAGAGAAAAGAAGAGTATTTACAAATGGGCCCCAGAGTGACATCAGCATCATGATAGAATAAGACATCCATCGTTTTGTCCCCTTCCAACAATAACTCAGCACCTATCCACGGACCTCTGTGGGAGCTATGGGATCTAGCACCATAGGCCAAGGGAGCTGGAAGGAGTCTCACCCACTCATGCTTTGGGTAACAGGCATTCAGATCTAGTCCCAGCTGTGGGCCTTGCAGTAACTCAAGCACTGACTCTAGCCCCTCTTAGCCATTGTCTGGGAGCTCCAGACAACACTGTCTTAGACAATCACCCACAGATGAGAGAGCCTTTGTGGAAGTCCAGGTTTCCACAGAAGTTCCAGCACATTGCTGCAGAAAAAAATGGGTTTGGACACACTGGAGAGGAGTGCTGAATCATGAGCTGCATGACTTGACTCGGGGTGGGAAGGGGCTGGGAGAATAGCAGACAGGACTCCTAGAAGGCGTTAAAGGGACACAGATCCCACTAACTTCTTCACAGACACCATCAAAATACATAATACATACAAACCAATTACAGAAAGACAAAAGAACTCAAAATCGGTAAATTTAAAATGGTAATTCACACAGGAAGAAACCCAAATGGCCAATAAACATAGAAAATATATTCAACACCTTTTATAATCAGAAAAAGGCCAATCAAAAGAGAGAAAAAACATTTCACAACCAGCAAACTGATAACAATTATCAAGTGTGACAAAACTAGGATTTAGCAAAAATGCAATGAAAAAAGAACTCATTTCCTGCAGATGAAACTATAAACTGGCATAGCCACTTTGGAAATCAATTTGGCAATAATTGGTAAAGTTGAAAAGGAACACAGCGAACAAGCCAGAAATTCCAACTGAGTTGCTCACCCTAGAAGAACACCTGTTTATGTACTTGGGGGAACAGGGAGAAAGACATTCATTGATGCAACGTTTGAAATAAAGGAAAAGTAGAAACAATTTTAAGCATGTCTCAGTAAAGAATGATAGAATACAACAAAGCAGTTACACAGGACAAATTAGGCTCTCATTTACCAACACTGATAAATCACGAAGCTATATAGTTTTGTTTTTATTTTAAAAAACAAGTTGCAAAAGGATCTGTAGAGTAGAATACAATTTATGTAAATTATAAGCATACATTATAATAGCATATTTTGCCTATAGATGTCTGTAGAAATGTATAGGAATGTTCATGAGAATGATTTACAGCAATTTCAAGAGAGGTTTCCTTGGGGAGATAAGGGAAAGTAATTTGAGCAATCTGTAGCAATTACAGCAAAATGTTAGCATCTGCTTAATCTGACACTTATATTCTTCTCTATATTTACCTGTAGGATTGAAATGCTTCAAAATTTAAATAAATGTTTTAAAAGATAGAAATGATACTCACGGTGAAAAAGAATATGAAAATGAATATATGTATACTCATGTTATGACTGAAAAACTGTGCTGTACACCAGAAATTGACACAACATTGTAAACTGACTATAATTCAATAAAAAATTTTTTTTTAAAAAGTAGAAATGATAGACAGCATTCATAAATACTTTTCAAGAAATAGAATAGTTAGAAGCATATATGAGGAATGAAGTAAGATGGTTGTTTTTTTCTTAAGATGAAAGATGTTGGAGTATATATGTGCTGATGGAAATGATGCATTAGGGTGAGACAGATTAATAACAAAGGAGAGAAAGGAGATATCAGAAGGAGCAAAGTCTCAAAAGGAAAAATGAATGTAGAATAGTATACTTTGCTAAATACAGTTGACACAATGTGCTTTGATTTTTGATTATACGTAACATTCAAGAAAGTAGGGCGACATCAGTGGACTAAGGACTTCTAAAAGTTTGCTTTTCCAAAAAGATTATGAAAAACTGGCAGAATCAACTTTTTTCAGAACTCTGGAAACTAACAAAAGGCTTTCAGCAACCCAAGGAACATTTAGCCAAGAAATGAGCTGAATTTCAGGAAGCACAGAGGACTTTGTGGTGGTGTAAAGTATCACAGTCCCATTCTCTGCTCCCTAGCAGCCTTGAAAAGTAAATTTGTATTCCTGGTACTGATACCAGAGTGAGCAGAATAGGGATGGAGTTCTCTCAAAGCTTCATTCCCAAAGAGGAGTCATTATCTGACCTGGAAGAGTCCATCTGAAAGGCTTATCTACTGGACCTCACCCAGATTCATTAAAAGCTTTGCTCTCGTGGGGCTGAAGGGTGGGGGTTGTCGAACAGTTTAACATCATAGTGGTTTGAGAGGATGGATAACAGTTGCGACACACAAGAAACAAATCAAAAAGCTCAAGCAAAAGCTGAGGAGTGAGATATCCACAGGGGCTTTGGAAAGCTCAGACGTTTTCTTGGGAAGCTAGAAGGCCACACACATGTTCAACAGAGAGAGAACATCAAAAGGAGAAAGAAATATAAGTATTCACATTTCGCTTAAAATACAGATGTCAAAGAAGAAAACAACTATAACAAAAAACTTACTGTGTAGCCTTAACTATGTCCCATGTGCTGTAATCGTCAATGTGAGCTTTCCGTCCGAGGGGTTCACCATACCCATGGTTATAATGGCTTTGAGGTTTGATTTCCTATTAAAGAAAAAAAATCACACAGAAGTAAGAATTGAGAAAAGAGGTACAGAAACATTTCAGTATTCTACTATTTTTTTTGCTGTTTGAAAAATGCTAGTTATTTAAATAATTTTTTTGCTGAAGTCTGTACTCTTTAGAGAAAAAGCACGTTCAAATAGATCTACCCCTTAAACAAACTCTCAAAACGGACAAGTTGCAAGACTATAAATTACTGACAAATTAGTAACTGAAATTCATCTTTAGCTCCACAGAACTGTCCTACTTCATCAATCAACTCTCATTCCCTCAGACTAATTTTTCTATTATTCCCACATAATCCCTAGCTCTTACACTCTACTTCAAAAGTTTCATCACATGCCAAATAACAACTAAGGTCCTAAGGAAAAGAATTCAGAGATATTATTCCTCTACTATTCTCATATATTACCGTTCCTTACACTCCTTCATGCTGAGGGCTTGTTAAGTATCTACTATTAGGCGACTAAAGAACAATGGGGCAGCTCTATAAAATGTAAACCAGCTTGAGCAGTTCTAAAGATGTCAACACCCTTAAAGAAACTAATTGTTATATAAAAGTTTCATAGATTACATCCACTTAAAGCTTATATGCTGTGTGCAATTTTTCTACTTAAAATCAAAATTTACTATGCATAGTCAGTTTCCTCAATATACCACAGCACTAAGATACAATTGTTTCTTTGATATGAAAACAGAAAAATTGAGCATATTTGACTCTACTATTATCCATTCAAATTTCTCTAATTCTGGTATTTTTCTCTCATGCACACACGCGTGCGCACGCACACACATACATACACATAAAAGGATAGGGCATAGCATGGTATTTGGAAAGAATTAAGTCCTTAGAATAATTCATGGTCTCTTGATCACTGATATTTAATAAAACAAATTTAATGATATTTCATTGGAGGATTAGCCATTTAATTTGTGTGGAAATTCCAAAAGTGATTTGTTTGAGCCATACATTTAGACTATCTGAGAATTTCAAATGACAGGGAACTAAAAAGTTTCACAATAGCAAACTCTGCTTAGTACCTAATCTTTCAACAAATTAGATGCTAAGTTCCTTATGAAAATGCCATAGTCAACATTAAAATACTACTGTAATAATCATAAATCTACATTAGCAGAAGAAAATAGATAAAATCAAGATTCACAACACAACACACATAACGCATACAGTTTACTAAGTAATTTTTTGAGAGATTGTTCTTGAGCTCCATTAAAAAAGAACTGGTTAAATTTGAACATGGGCAGGTATAGTATTTTGGGTTTATGCAAGATTCTAAATAATTGACAAAGCAAACCAATACATAAGATTTACCCATTTAATTTTTTTAAACTTTTTCTATTTAATTTCTCCACTGAAATCCAATTCTCAACTTCTCTATGCTCTAAGTAGCACAAAGTGAAGAAAGACACCTCTCAGATCAGTAACACTTCCTTCTATCTTTTTCTGATTTTATTCTCCCCTACCATAGGGAAAATAACTTTTTTGATTCTTATTTTCCTATAGGACTATAAGATATCTGAAAGACAATAAATGGTCACAGTCTACAAGCAGAATGGAATAATACATCCAACAAAACATGTATTGAGAGCCTGCTACAAACAAAGCAGTCTACAATGTACTTAGGACCCCAAGCAAGGAGGGTAAGGCCAGTGCAAAGTTTAAGAGGGTGCCAAAAAACTCCCTAACCAAGATTTTAAAAAATCTTAATGAATTACCTTTTAAAAATCAAAACCAATGCAAAAAAAAAAAAAAAAAAAAAGAAAGAAAGAAAGAAGAAAAGAAAACCCAAACATCAATTTTTTTTTAAAATTGAAGTACTCAGTTACAATGTGTCAATTTCTGGTGTACAGCACAATGTCCCTGCCATACATATACATATTTTTTAATATTCTTTTTCATTAAAGGTTATTGTAAGATATTGAATATAGTTCCCTGTACTATACAGAAATTTTTTAAATCTATTTTTATATATAGTAACTAATATTTGCAAATCTGAAGCTAACATTTGCAAATCTCAAACTCCCAAATTTATTCCTTTCCACCCCCTTCTCCCCAGTAACCATAAGATTGTTTACTATGTCTGTGAGTCTGTTTCTGTTTTATAGATGAGTTCATTAGTAACCTCTTTTTGCTTTTTTTTTTAAGATTCCACATATGAGTGATATCATATGGTATTTTTCTTTGTTTCTGGCTTACTTCACTTAGAATGATGATTTCTAGGTCCAACCATGTTGCTGCAAATGGCATTACTTTATTCTTTTTTATGGCTGAGAAGTATTCCGTTGTATAACTATACCATCGCTTCTTTTATCTAGTCATCTGTCAATGGACACTTAAGTTGTTTCCATGTCTTGGCTATTGTATATAGTACTGCTATGAACATTACAGTGCATGTAGCTTTTCGAACTAAAGTTCCCTCAGGATATATATCCAGGAGTGGGATTGCTGGATCAAATGGTAAGTCTATGTTTACTTTACTGAGGACTCTACATACTGTTTTCCATAATGGCTATACCAAACTACATTTCTACTAGCAGTGTAGGAGGGTTCTCCTTTCTCCACACCCTCTCCAGCATTCATCACCAAACATCAACATTTTAAATACAGACAGCACTACTATCACTCAATTTTCCTTCTATGCCAGGCTCCACTATGGCTTGGAGAAGTATTGCAAATCGAAATGCAAATACCAAATACAGTTTCTTGCTCTTAAGGCCTTTAAAATCCAAAGTGGAAGGACAAAATAGGTAAGAAACATAAGTCAAAGATCAGAAGCAAGAGCTAGGTTAAAACCTAAATAAGGACAAATAAGATGCAAGAAGTACTAACATAACTTTAAAAATTATTTCAACTGGAAAATCTGTTAGGGCAAACTGCTACTCTTTTTTTTTTTTTTTTTTTTTTTTTACTAAGGACAAATATATTGCTTTCACAGGCAAATAACAAATATTCATAAAATAAAAAATAAATATCTTTTTAAGCCTTACTATTATAATGTTTTCATGTCACCTTAATTTCATTTTTATCTCCAGAGACCTGTTATTATATATATAATGGTTCAACTGTATTCTTAGTTTATCTACAGTCCATTTTGTAACACTGACATTGCCAAGTGTGATCTTCCAAATGTTCTAGAAAGCAGACTTTTTTCCCCAATAACATTTAAAAATTAAACCTATGTCAGTATTTATTTTATCCCAATTATAAGGTTTTTATTTGTTTCTACTTTTTAGCAAAGGAAATCTGATTTTTTGGAAGATGGCTTTACTTATGTCCCTAGAGTAATTCTAGGGAGGTAGAGGTATTCCCACTAAAAGACAGAAAAAAATGGTGTTTAAGCAAATCTCCAACCTGTTTTATTATTTTTAAAAAATTGATAATACGAATCTTATGTTTCTTACTTTTAATCATATTGGAAATTGATACATCTCTAGAACTAGTACTTTGACAATCTGACAAATGACACTATCAAGATAACCACCACTATCAATAGGCCTTGGAATAATCAACTTTTAAAAAGTTTTAAACTTTTAAAAAATATAAAATAAGAAAGTATTGTGTTAATGTAAATAAGTCATAAACGTATAGATGAATTAATTTTTTAATTATAAATTTGCTATTATATATCAGATAAATTTTCAACATACAAATAATTAATGACACTTATTTTTCCTTACTTTAATGGGAACCAAGAAGCAATTTAATTGATATCTCTGTAAGGGAAAGTAATGCTGATTTTAAAATACAGATGTAGGTCATTATAACTTTTAAGAATGCAGAGGGGGTAGGTATAGCTCAAGGGTATAGTGCGTGGTTAGCATGCACAAGGTCCTCAGTTCAATCCCCAGTATCTCCTCTAAAAGTAAGTAAGTAAATAAATAAATAAATAAACAAACCTAATTCTCCACCCATCCTCCAAAAAAAGAAAAAAAAAAGAAAAGAAAGAAAAAAAAAAGAATGCAATAATTCCATTAGAAGCAGCATGGTGTAACAGAAAAAAGTTTGTAACTGAGAAGCTATTGAATTGAAGGTCTGCCACTCTCTATCTCAGCTACAACCCAGGAAGGCAATTAACAACACAGGAAGGCAGGTCTCTCATTTGTAAAAAGAGGATGATGAATAAAATTGGAGTAGAGTTCCATTGAGGTGCCTCAAGGACCAAAATCAGGGCATCAAAGAGCTTGATGGTTTAATCTCCACTCAATTCACTCTCTTCTTAAACAAAGCACTTTATTTATACTCTTTTTAGATACTGGGGCTTTAGATAATATTTCTTTAATTTTAAAAAATCAGCTGCCTTTTTTAAAAAGCTTAAAAACTACTAGATTAGAAGTCCTCCAAGATCCCTTCTAAGGATCATACAATGATTTGATTGGAATAAGGATACCACTAGAAAGATCCTTAAGGTACCTAATTGACAGTCAAAGGTTTTTATAGCTCTAGGAGTTATTGAAGAGAAAGGAGAGAGAGCACCTCCAAAATCTGCTGCTGAAGTAGCAGACTGGAACAAGAGCTGGGATAAGCTCAGCTGCCATAAGCTGCTGCTGAAAGAAATCAACACGACAAAACTCCAACTTATACAGAAGATACAGGCAAACACTAGCTTGTATGTATTACCAATCAAATACAGATGTTTTATAAGTGCTCTATTAAGAAAAGGTGCTCCAAGAATCAGTTCTGTGGTAGAGTATATCTGAAAGAATAAATATGCAAGAGTAAATTCAGGAATATTCAGAAAGAAGGGTAAGGGTAGGGACTTGCCTGTTAGTAATTACAATATATTAGAAAGCAAATTAATAAAAAAAAAAATAGGAGTATTGTAGTAATAAGCAGAGCAATGGAAGAGAACTTGAAGAATGAGAATTAGAACCAGGAGGGAAACACTGTTACTCATTGTATAAATAGACAACTGGCTAGCCATTTGGGATTAAAAAAAAAATCATCAGGCTCCAACATAGAAGGTTGATGTGCTAGACAGAAAGATGCCAATAAATACAGTCAAGGATATAGTTTCTTTAATGGCAGATGTTATTTAAGAAGTTATTTAAATTTAATTACCAAAATGCTAATACGTATGGTAAAGAAATCATAAATCCCAAAAGAGGAAATGCATAAATCCCATCTTCAACTGAAAGTAAACAAAGGCACTCAGGCATCTAGTTCAGTAGGCAATAAAGAATCAACCAGTTCAACACCCATTTATGAGAAAAACTCATACCAAAGTGGGTATAGAGGGAACATATCTCAACATAATAAAAAAGCTGTGTATGACAAACCCACAGCCAGCATAATACTCAACAGTGGAAAACTTAAAAGACTTCTCACTAAAACCTGGAAAAGACAAGGATGCTTACTCTCACCACTTCTATTTAACAGTCTTGGAAGTCCTAGCCATAGCAATTAAGCAAGAAAAAGAAATAAAAGGGATCCAAATTGGAAGAGAAGAGGTAAAATTGTCACTATATGTAGATGACATACTACATGAAAACCCTAAAAGCTGCACACAAATACTAAAGCTGATAAAGAATTTAACAATGTAGCAGGATACAAGATTAACATACAGAAATTAGTTGCATTTCTTTACACTAACGATGAAATAATCAGAAAAAGAGTAAAGAAACAATTCCTTTTAAAATCACATCCAAAAAAATAAAATACTTAGGAATAAATCTGACCAAGGAGGTGAAAAACTTATACATGAAGAACTAGAAAACACTGATTAAGGAAATTACAGATGACTTAAAGAAATGGAAAGATATCCTATGCTCTTGGATTGAAAGAATCAATATTGTTAAAATGGACATACTGTCCAAGGCAATCTACAGATTTAATGCAATTCCTATCAAATTACTCATGACATTTTTCATAGAACTAGAACAAATAACCCTAAAATTTAGATGGAATCACAAAAGACCCAGAATTGCCAAAGCAATACTGAAGAAGAACAAAGCTGGAGGAATAACCATCCCAGACTTCAGACAATACTACAGAGCTACAGTAATCAAAACAGCATGGTTTGGCACAAAAACAGACATACAGATCAATGGAACAGAACAGAAAACCCAGAAATAAACCCACAGACCTACGGTCAATTAATCTTTGACAAAGGAGGCAAAAAATATACAATGGAGAAAAGACAGTCTCTTCAGCAAGTGGTATTGGGAAACGGGACAGCCACATGTAAATCAATGAAGTCAGAACATTCCCTCACACCACACACAAAAAGTAAACTCAAAATGGCTTAAAGACTGTAAGACAAGATACTACAAACCTCCTGGAAGAAAACATAGGCAAAACATTCTGACATAAATCTTAGCAATGTTCTCCTAGGGAAGTCTATCCAAGCAATAGAAACAAAAGCAAAAATAAACAAATGGGACCTAATCAAACTTATAAAGTTTTGCACAGCAAAGGAAACCATAAGCAAAACAAAACAACAACCTACAGAATGGGAGGAAATATTTGCAAATGATGCAACACAAAGGCTTAATTTCCAAAATATATAAACAGCTCATACAACTTAATAACAACAACAAAAAATCCAATCCAAAAATGGGCAGAAGACCTAAACAAGCAATTCTCCAATGAAGGCATACAAAATGGCCAACAGGCACATGAAAAAATGCTCAATATCACCAATAATCAGAAAAATGCAAATCAAAACTACAATGAAGTTTCATGTCATACCAGTCAGAATGGCCATCATTCAAAAGTCCACAAATGATACATGCTGGAGAGGGTGTGGAGAAAAAGGAACTCTCCTACACTGCTGGTAGGAATGTAGTTTGTAGCAGCCATTATGGAAAACAGTATGGAGAGTCCTCAAAAAGTAAAAATAGACTTAACATAAGATCTAGCAATTCCATTCCTGGGCATATATCCAGAGGGAACCCTTAATTCAAAAAGATACACCCCAGTGTTCAGAGCAGCACTATATACAATAGCCAAAACATGGAAGCAACCTAAATGTCCAACAACAGATGACTGGATAAAGAAGCTGTGGTATATTTACACAATAGAATACCACTTAGCCATAAAAAGAATAAAATAATGCCATTTGTAGCAACATGGATGGACCTAGAGGGTCATTCTAAGTGAACCAGGCCAGGAAGAGGGAAAAAAACAAACAAAAAAACCCCATGATATCACTTATATGTGGAATCTAAAAAAAGCAAAATGAGGACACCAATGAACTCATCCACAAAACAGAAACAGACTCGCAGATACAGTGAACAATCTTATGGTTACTGGGGGAAACGGCGTGGGAAGGGATAAATTTGCGAGTTTGCTATATATAAAAACAGACGAAAACAAATTTCTTCTGTATAGCTCAAGAAACTATATTCAATACCTTGTAATAACCTTTAATGAAAAAGAATATGAAAATGAATATATGTATATATATGCATGACTGGGACATGCTGTACACCAGAGATTGATACATCATAACTGATTATACTTCAATTAAGAAAAATAAATAAATAATTAAATTAAATTAAAAATAAAAAGAATCAACCAGGGAGTTCTGAGCAAGCAAGAAAACAAGATTAGGTATGTAATTTTAAAAGATCATTTAATGATTTTTTCCTCTTCCATAATATATTCTTCTTCCTTCCTGTCCCATTTATTAAAAGGCATTTCTAACTATCAAAATGTCCAAGCTAAAAATTCATTCAACTTTGACTTAATCTCCCAAAACTTCAGCTGTAAGTAGTTATCAAGTCTTACTACTTCTTTTCTTAAAACAAATCCTTAACAGTCCTTTTCTGTTTTGCCTCTACAATATCTTCTCAAATGATCTGTCCACATTGTTGTTCCAATCACTCTCCTGCTTAAAATCCTTACGATCATGTGTATAGAATAAATTGAGAACATTTCAGGAATCATACAAAATCACTCGATCTGCCCCAACTTACTTTTTCCAGCTTTAATATTCACCATTCCCTTCTACGCTTTCCACATACTTCTGTGTACCAGCCATTCCAAGAAGTCATGTACTTTAAAAACCTCAGTATCATTTTGTTCATGTTAGCTATTCTACTCAGAAGGCACATCCCACTTTAGGTTTGGCAAACTTTTGCAAATCCTTTGATTCACAATTCAAATGTCACCACAGCCCTCCTTGTTTCCCTCAAGTAGAGTTAACTGCCCTGTTAACTATGTTCTCACTACTATGCAAATGATTATAGTCCTGTGTGATGGTACATGTGTTAGTTTCCTACTGATCCTGAAATGGATTACCACAAACTCTGTGGCTTAAAACAACACAAATTTATTATCTTATAGTTCTAGAGGTCAGAAGATTAAAATCAAGTATCAATATTGCAAGGAGTCAGCAGGGCAATGCTCCCTCAGGAGGCTCTAGGGGAGAAGTCATTCTTTGCCTCTTCTAGCTCTGGTGGCTTCTGGCATTCCTTGGCTTGTGGTGACATCACTCCAATATTTGAGGCCAGCATCCTTAAATCTCTCTAGTCTGCTTCATGTAGGTTTCTCCTGTGTGTGTGTTCAAATCTCCTTCTGCCTCCCTCTTAAAAGGATCCATGTAATTGCAATTAGGGGCCACCTGGATATCCATGATAATGCCCCCCATCTCAAGACCTTTAATTTAAATCATCTTTGCAAATCATCTTTTTCCCTTATAAGGGAACACTTACAGAACAAGTTTCAGGGTTTGAGATTTGATATATTTGGGAAGCCATTATACTGCTTAGAGAGAATGGGAATAAAGGTGGAAAAGAGAGAAGTTAAAGAGGCAAAGTTAATATTACGCAGACTAGGTGTCGTTTGTAGTTTTCTCTTGGTTATAAATTTCCTCAATCATTGACAGATTCAACTGCTGGCTCTCTCGCATGGGGCATTTTGAGAATTTTGGAACACTCTCTCCTTGAACAAACTGCAATCAAACTCTTCTGAACATTCTTCTCAACTAGTCTTTGACATTGGCACCCATCCTTACTGGGACTGTACAGTCCAGCTTTAGCAAGAATCCTGCTAAGTTTAGTTTCCTATCCTTGAAATATAGTCATCCTGGCCTCTTTTCAGCAAGAATCCTGTTGAGTTGGTTTAACAAGAACCCCCTACTCTTGATGTCTCCTCTTAGTATCTTCGTCCACTGACCCCCTCAATCTGCCTGTTGGCTATAAATCTCCAATTGTCCTTGCTGTATGCAGAACTGAGCCCAGTTCTATCCTGAGGGCTTCTAACCTTCTCTTGTAATAGTTTCTAAATGGAATCCATTTTTACCATTTAAACTACTATCTAGCTCTGGTTTTCCTTGACAGAACCTCCCTTTGTAACAGTCTCTGGTGCAGAAGAGACATTCTTCAGCTCACCTCTAAAAACTCCTCAGCTCCTCTGCCAGTGGTATAACCTTGGAGTTGCTTCTACCCAGCAGGCAATTCTCTTTGGTAAGTTTCTTTCAAGATGGCTCTCTCCTCTCCTAGCCTAGCCTCTAAAATGTCTGGTTGGTCCAAAGGAAATATCTTTAACTCAGTATCACTGGACACACAGAAGAAGCTCTCTCTTCTGGCTCCACCACTGTAAGGCTGTTTTACATATCTCTTACCTTTACGCTTCCCCAGTAAAGCAGCAGCAGCAGCCCCCAGTCTCTGGACCTTCAATAACTCCAGGGGACTCAAACGACACTTTTCCAAGAATTCTCTAACATTCCACTCAGACGTCATCACAGGAAGACCTAACTATTTTCTGCAACCCAGAGGACATCCAGCCAGAGAAATATTTTCCCTCCTGAAAAGTTCTCCAGTCTTTCAGAGGAGTTGTTTGCAATCCACATGGAAGACAATGAACACTCCAGCACTCCCTCTTGGGTTGATACCTCTTCAAAGAATCCCTTGCTCCCTCTAAAGTCTCTCTTTATTTTGTATAGACTGGAGGTAACAGAGTTCCAGTACAGATCACAGCCGTTTCCCGGCAAGTTCAGCACCTCCGTTTATACTGCAGGGCTCCTTTGGCAGCTACTGTCCTCAGCTTTGAGCTCCAGGAAAAATGCTTAGACATTAAAAGTACAATCTATAAAGAGAAAACATTTATAAACTGGATTTCATCAAAATTTACTTATGCTCTGAGAAAGACCCTGTTATGAGGATGAACAGACAAGCAATAGACTGGGAAAAAAATATTTGCAAACAGCAGCAAAAGGCTAGTGTCTAGGATATTTAAAAACAACAACAACCTCTCAAAACTCACCAGTAAAATAAACAATCAAATTTTTTTAAATTGGCAAAAGGCACTGTTACAGGGTGAATTGTGTCCCCCAAAATCCATCTGTTGAAGCACTAAACTCTTATTCCTCAGAATGTGACTGAATTTGGAGCTAGGCCCTTTAAAGAGAGGATCAAGTTAAAATTAGGGTAGGCCCTAATCCAGCCTGACTGATATCCTTATAAGAAGAGAAAATCTGGATACACAGGCAACAGAGACGCATGTGCACAGAGGAAAAACCATGTTGAGGACACAGCAAGAAGGCTGCCATCTGTTAAGCAAAGAATGAGACCTCAGAAGAAACTAAATCTGCAAATACCTTAACCTTGGATTCCTAGGCTCCAGAATTGTGAAAAAATAAATTTCCATTATTTAAGCCACTCCCTATGTGGTACTTTGTTATGGTAGCCCTAGCAAACTAATACAGACATGAAGAGACATTTCACCTAGGAGGATATATAGACGGCAAATAAGCACATGAAAACACTGTCAGGATCATTAGCCATTAGGGAAATGCAAATTATTCCACAATAACTTACCATCACAAACCTACTAAAATGGGCTAAAACTAGAAAGTGCCAACACCAAATGCTAGTAAGGATGCAGAGAGAACAGACTGCTCATGTATTGCTGGTTGGAATGTAAAATGTACAGCCTCTCTAGAAAACAGCTTGAAAGTTTCTTAAAAACATTAACATACAACTGTCATATGACCCAGTAATTGCACTCCTGGGCATTGATCCTAGAGAAATGAAAATTTATATTTACACAAAGACCCGTACACAAGTAGTTAAAGCAGCTTTATTTATAATAAGCAAAAAATGGAAGCAACACAGACGTCATCAATGAGTAAATAGTTAAGCACACTGTGGTACACCCACATACTACTCAGTCATAGAAAGGAATGAATCACTGATACATGCTAAAACCTGGATAAATCTCCAGAGTATTGTTCTGAATGAAAGAGCCATCCTTACGGTTACATACTACATGATTCCACTTAAATAGCATTCTTAAAATTTCAAAATTATAGAAATGGAGGATAGATTGGTATGGGTATACAAAGGCAATACAAAAGATCTTTGTGGTGATAGAAATATTTCATATCTTCACTGATTCAATATTAATCTCCTGGTTGTAGTATTATATCCTAATTCTGCCAGGTGTTGCCATTGGGGCAAATTGGGTAAAGGGTACATAGGATCTCTCTGCATTTTATTCTTACAACTAGATGTGAATCTACAATTATCTCCAAATAAAAAGTTAAAGAAAAATCATCAACTTAAACATTTTAAATGTGTGCAATTTATAAATAAAACATGTCTCAATAAAAAGTTATACAGTAAAAAATATTTTTAAAAGTCAAGCAAATTTTTAAAAAACTACTCAGACCAGTACTGTCGCACTGAACTTTCTGCAATTACTGATATATTCTATGTTTCTGTGCTCTCCAAAATGGTAGCCACTAGCCACACATGGCTAACATACACCTGAAATGTGAGTAATGTGACTGAAAAGCTCAATTTTTTTATTTTATCTATTTTAAATTGTTAAATTTAAACAGCTATTTTTTTGTACGCAGCCTGTGATAACCTCAAAAAATGGTTCGCTATTCACTTGACCCAGAAAACCCCACAAAATCATACAAATCAAGAGGTTCAAATCTTCACTTTAACTTTAAGAACACTTGTGAAACTGCCCAGGCCACTGAGGGTATGCATATCCGAAAATTCACCAAGTATCTGAAGGATGTCATTTTACAGAGCAATGCATACCATGTCACTGTTACAATGGTGGAGCTGGTAGGTGTGCCCAGGTAAAACAGGGGGGCTGAATGCAAGGTCCATGGCCCAAAAAAAGAGCTCAATTTTTATGGCACATGATCAAAAATGCAGAGAGTAATGCTGAACTTAAGGGCTTAGAAGCAGATTCTCTGGTCACTGAGTACACCCAGGTGAACACAGCCCCCAAGATGTGGCACCAGACTTACAGAGCTCACAGTCAGATCAACCCTTACACGAGCTCTCCCTGCCACACTGAGATGATCCTCACTGAAAAAGAGCAGATTGTTCCTAAACCACAAGAGGAGGTTGCACAGAAGAAAAAGATATCTCAACAGAAACAAAAACTTATGGCCTGGGAATAAATTCAGCAAAAGATAAACACAAATAAAATAATAAATAAATAAATTTTTAAAAATTTAATAGCCCATCATTGGTGGCTACCACAATGGACAAGTCTAGACATTACAAAGAATTGGAAAGATCATTATATGATAAGATGAAACTATATCCAAAGTGTACTCAGAAAAAATGTAAATTTTATACCATATGATACCACTTATGTAACAAAAATAAGGAAATAAATGTAAATAAAAACATATATATAATATACAGTTACATATGCTTTCATCTTCTACTATATACCCTTCTGCATAAATTTTAAATTTTTGACAATAATCATGTGTCGCTTTTTTTTTTAAAGCCAAAACCCCATGCTGAAACTTAACTTTTTGATACCTTGAAAATTATACACTGTTCAACAATACAAAAAAACCTGGCTGTTAGGATAATATTTCAGAAAGTTAAAGTTTTTGTTTGGTCGGCTAGATTGCAGTTTGGCAATTTTTTTTCCCAAGTGTGGCCTTTTTTATGGACTTCATCCAATTACCCACAGAAAAAAAGGAGACAAATAAGGGAAAAACAAGTATAAATAATAGGAACTTATGAAATCAAGTTAATTAGCTTCTCACATAAACAGCTGGAAGACCCTGGATATTTATATTCAGTGTTTAGTCAGAAAGCAAAATTTCTTTAGAAAATAATGTCTACAGTTTATTCATGATTAAAGTTACAGAATTATTAATGAAGATTAATGAGTATTTATAATTACAGTAAAGGGAGATAAAATCTCCAAGGTAGAAACAGGTTTAACAATGGTGTACATTCTCTCTCATAATCTTAAACTGCAGAAAGAATGGAAAGAATATAAAACAAATAATAGTTAACTCTAACTATGTTCCAAGTGCTATTCTAAACTTTATTTAGAGGCAGGAGTCCATAGAATCAAACATGCCATTGACTATAAGATGCACATGGTACTATCGTATTTACTACTGAAAAAAATTTGTGTACAAGTGGATTTGCACAGTTCAAACCCATGTTGTTCCAGGGACAACTGTACGTGACATTATTGTAAAGGAAGAACTATGGAGATAATAAAAAGATCAGTGGTTGCCAGATTTACCAGGGAGGGAGAGATGAATGGGCAGAACACAGAAGATTTTTAGGGTAGTGAAACTATTCTGTATGATACTGCAATAGTGGATACATGTCTATACATTTGTCAAAACTCTTATTAAAAACCAAAAGTGGACCCTAAGGTAAAGTACAGACTCTAATAATGATGTGTTGATGTAGGTTCATAGACTATAACAAATGTGCCTCCTCCAGTGCAGGCTGTTCACAGTGGGGAGGGAGACTGGAGGTGGGGGGCCAGCAGGTATATATATGGGAATTCTCTGTACTTTCTGCTCAGTTTTGCTGTGAACCTAAAAATACTCTAAAAATTGAAGTCTTTTAAAATATTTTTGCAAGTAAATGTGGACATTTGCCATCAGAGCCAGGCAGAGTCTGTCCAATAATACTCCATCAACTCCATGCCATCACTATTACATTGTGCTGCACTATACAAAAGGGGTAAATGGATCCAAGCAGTTTGAACCTGTATTCAAATTCAGTTCTGCCACTTATCAGCAAGTTACTTACCCTCTCTATGCCTCGATCCCCTCATGTGTAGAGGTATAAGAAAAGTGTGAAAAGTAAATGAGTGAATATATATGGAAAACTGTTTAGGACAGTGGCTAGCTCATAGTTATAATTTGATAACTGTTAGCAATTATCATTGTGATTATCTACCAGACTGAGGAGATAATATGAAAAACACAGTACAATGCCTCATACCTTAAATGTCAAATTAGTTTCCTTCCTCCTCCTGTAATAAAACCTCTCCCACATGTCAAGCACATATCAGAGAGAGGGGGACAAGGGATGGAACTGTTTGTCATAATCCCCTCTGGAGCTTTTTCAAAATATATATACCACAAACCCACATAATAAATTGGAAACTTTGAGAGGTGTCTATGGAAGCATGTGTATTCTAGTAAAGTTCTCCACAAGGTTCTAATACACACACACATTTGTACTCCACCCAACCCACACAAATCAAGTTCTGATGAAGTTACTGCACACCAGTGATTAATGAGGTTCAATGCACTGAAATATCATATATTTTCACATAAATTTCTTGGAGCTCCTATGTATTGCCTTGATCAGGGGCTGGCAAATATAGCTCACAGGTCAACTCTGGCCCACCACCTGGTTTTATATATAAAGTTTTATTGAAACACAACATACCCATCCATTTCCATACTGTCTGTGGCTACTTTCATACAACCACCACAGAACTGAGTAGTTGCTACAGAGACTATATAGCCCACAAACTTGAAAATATTTACTAGCTGGTCTTTACAGAGAGAGTTTCCGAACCCTTGGTCTAGATTATTCATACAGAATGCTATTCAGTAGCTCAAGTAGAATATTTAGTGTTAACAATGAGCTCAATATAATTACAGCATCTCTTAAAGTACATAAAAAACTAGAAGACTGGAAAAAAGCAAATAAGCAGTTCTTCACATTAGGAGTTCAGAGGACAGAAATAGTTTTGCCTGCTAGCATTCCTTCCTTAAGGAAACTTCCTCCTCCAACTCCAAGCAAGAGACCTTGGCCAATTATAGGCCCTCTCCCGCAGTCATAGGAGTGGGCACATAACCTACATCAGGACAACCCGAAGCCACTTTCCAATGCGGAATAAGGAAAGACATGCAGTCCCTCTCTAAGGGTTTGTTGAGATCTGAGATATCAGTACTGGCATCCACGCCCCCACCACACAGAAGAAAGAGGCTCTACATTAGGGCAAAATAAAGCTGAAAGGCAGAGATGAGGAGAGAGGATTGTCTTGGTGACATTCTCACCTCAGGTTCCAGTTATCTTGGAGTCCAACCAATTGTACCCTGGCCATCCTGAGTCTGGGTTATGTGAGCCAGTGAACTCCCACTTTTGCCCAAGAAGATTTTTAAAAGGTCATGATATCTACAATCCAAGGATTCTCACTAACACAAGCAACTTCTTCAGCTCACAGAGAGTTTGTTTGTTTTGTTTGTTTGTTTGTTTGAATGACAAAGGGGGTAGTTGGTCACCAGTTTTGTTCACCCTTCATTAAAACCTTCATAAATTAACAAATGTTCATAATCAGAAATTTATTTTTAAAAACTGAAAAAGGGCACAGTAACATCGCAATTAGTAATTATTTTTCACTTTGTTCCTAGTATAAAAGAATTGATTGAAAAAACACAAGCTATTTGACAAAAAAAAAAAAAAAAAATTCAGGTACATTTAGCCCTATCATCTCCATCTCCTCAACAACAATTACTGATAATCAGAAAGATGAGCCTAAGATACTATAACCCTCTGATTTATCAAAGAAAGATTCTATCATATCTAGTATTATTAACCCTAGAAAGTGGAGTAATTCATTTGGCAAGTTTTCAACAGCAACTGAAACAAAACCCAAAAATGTTCTGTTACCCTTCTATGATTCATGAAATTAAGTTCTTTATAGTATCTCAACTACAGAAAGCTCAAGTTTCACTCTACTTTCAAATCAGCTGCCAGTAGCTCTATCCTAAGGAGAATTTTACAGAAGCTATCATCCTACAAATGTATAATTAATACATTGGGTGAGACTTTTACTTGAATATTTTATAAATATAATACTGCCATGAATCAGTTTTTTTAAACTGCAAAGTTTAAACTATTTGATATTTTATTCTTGAATTACCTAATAGAATCTGATCATAAAATAGTATTAGAATTAGACAATGCCTTGAAAGAGAATTTCATATAACCCTGATTTTGAAATAACACCTTTTTGGATTATGTGGTTGTTGGGAGTTCTATTAAAAACACACTACATCAAGAAACTTTAACTGACTAACCAACCCTAACTACCCTAACATACCCTTAGGATATTCTCTAGAGGAAAGGAGGTACACAATGCATTTTTAATTTTTAACAACACACACACACACACACACACACACACACACACACACACTCACTCACTCACTCACTCAACTCATCTATCCTAAGGGATCTGAAGGCTTCTAGTTCATCTTTCATTATATTACAATGCCTTATTTTGTATTCCTCATTACTTTGTGCCATATCAAAGTGTTAAGACAATACTTGGATGCTCAATAAATACTCCTGCTATCAAAGCACATATCTTTAAGAAAATTAAATAATATTTTTTAAAAAAAGGGCTTACAATAAAGAGTACTCTGCCTGGCCTCTCCTCAAATCCCAGACAACCAATTGCTGCCTAGTCACTTGCCTCAATATTAAAGGTACATATACTATTATTGCTTGAGCTATTACTAACTTCTTACCACAATATTAACAGCTAAGGTGTTTTCTGTTACTAAGTGCCAGACACAGAACTCTCTATATATTATTACATTTAATTGTCACAACAGTTTCATGAAGTAGGAGCTAGTATATATTCCTGTTTTAGTCTGGAAAATTGGAACACAGTTCAACAACCTGCCCAGGGTCACACAGCTAGCAAGTGGCAAAACTACAATTTTAACTTAAGCAACCAGACACTAGCATACACACTTTTAACCTAAATCCTCTTATATTTACCCACTCCACGGTCCACTCTTAATTAATACTTCAGGGATAAGTCTCTCAAATTAAATAAAAGCAATGAGCAAAATAAAACAAAGAAGTCAAAACAGTAAAACGGCATTTCTCACAACCAAATATATCTTTTTGGTTCTACAGGTCAGTAATTTTCAACTTTGACTTTGCCACAGTTCAGGAGGACACCAATTAGTTGCATTTTCATTTTATATACATTGACTCAGTAGTTACTATGCCTGAGGTATAGTATTTTTAAATCTAAACTACTGTTACATGGCGTATAACATTTTTGCTGAACTTAAAAAGGCATCAGATCCTGAAGACTGCCAGACAGGCATGCTCTGAAGGGAGAGTGTGCCAGTAACAAATAAGAAAAAGAAAAACAATTTTCAAAGTAATTTCTATTTGCTTTCTAAAAGCAAATGAGCTAACTTATAGATGAGTACACTTACACATCTCTAACTACATAATAGGGCACAAAAAATCGTAATGGAAAAAGGTAAAATCACTTTCACTAAAGAAAAGCTTCAAAAAATAGATTTTGTAAAATCTGTGGAGACAGGAGACACAGTATTATTTCAGTTTAATATCCTAAACAAACAAAAAATGAGACATGAATATGGACAAATTTAACTTGAAGCAAAAAATGTTACCATTTAAAAAAAAATGAGACACTACAGAAAAGGCAGTAATGGAAGTTTTGAAATTGAGGAAAGTAAGGAAGAGAGCAAGAGATAAAAGCCCTAGATAATCTAGGCAATCCAGTTCAAAGCTGTGAGTCAGATCTTGCTCAAACAGAGAACCTTTATAATAATACTCTGGCTGAAGGGAATATTGTGGCCTTGTTCTACGAAAGAGCAGACAAGGCTTACTGAGGATCTTCTAGTAAGCGAAACGGAAGGTTGGTGACAGCAAGTCAGTTGGATCTGTAGACCAACATACAGTCTCTCTCTCTCTGCTGAAGTTTCACTTCTAACCAGTCTGGATAACAGCAATTCGCCCCTACTTACAGACTATACATGCCCTTCTCATTTCAATGCTATCTGGATTCTGTTACAGTTTTCATATGCATAATATCTTCCCAATTGGACCATTAACTTCTGGAGAGCAGAAGCCGTCCTGTTTATTCTATTTTCACTCATATAACCTAACATAGTTCTATCCATTTAGTAGATGGCTGCTCAAATCTAACGATATTGAAAAATCACAACCTATATCAGACCATTAAGAGTTTGAAGAAATCTTCAGATTATTGAGTCTGTTCTCTTTACGTTAAAAGCAAAGAAACTAAGAGTAGTTTAAATGTCCACTAGCCTAACAAGTAGAAGACCTGGAATTAGCATCCTAATCCCCTGATAATCAGTTTAACTTTTTCTAAACAGCCTCTAATTTCTTCCATTATACCAAAATAATCTATTTCATCAGAAAACAAAGTAGCAGCAGCAGTACTCACTATACACATACTAGAGACCTAAGAAGGTTAGATCCGCTTGGCAGTCCATGTGCCTAGGTCTGTGATGACTGCTTTATAAACATTCTACTTAATACTCTCAATGACTCTAAGAGGTAGGTACTAGTAACCTAATTTCACAAATGTGGAAAATGTAATTTGACCATGATGACAGTAAGTGGCAGAACCCAGATTCTCCATTTGTCATCAGAATCTTGGCTCTTACCCAGTATCCTATACTGCTTCTCGTAGAATTCACCACAAATATCTTGAAGTCTCAAGAGTCCAGCACAGTGCCTGACCCAAACAAAGTAAACAAATGTTAAAATGACTGACTAAATGAATGTATTATTTAATTAATTAAAAGGTAAGCTTCTCTCACAGCAAACACCTCTAAAAAGAAGACTTCATTGTTAATCTAATTACATAATCCCCAAAGAAAGGGTTTAACAGTGAGCGGTCTGCATACTAAAAGATTTAAGGAATGCCTAATATCTTTAGCCCACAAATAATTCAAGTGTTCAACAAATAGTGAAAAACTATTTCTGTGACACAGCGTTAAATTTGAAGATAAAAAGTAAAATAAAATTTGTTCCTGCAATATTCCACTAAATTAAAACCCACACAAATTTCTAAACTATTCAGCAAACCGAAATAAATGTGTAACACCGACCTCCTTCTGGTGGAAGAGAAAGGAATAACACTAACTGAGCATCTACAATGTTCCAGTTCTTGAACCTCAATGTAGAGTCTCACTTAATCCCTTAAAGCCAAATGAACGGGCAACATCTCCACTTTCTGATGAACAAACTGAGGCTTTAAGAGATTAAGAACTTGCCTCAGGTCACTTAGCAAATTACTACAAATTCAGAATTGGAATCCAAAAGTCTTATGTTCTCTCCAAAAAGGGGTAAAAGTACTTTTCTTTTATTTGTTTACCAAAGCAGAGAATGGATTTCTTCCCAAGGGAGACTGAAGATTGCTTATTTCAACAACAAAGAATACATTATCTCACTTATTCCTCATTATAGCTTATTTGTTATTATTTCATCCCATTTATTATAAATGATGAATCTAGAACTCAGAGAAGTAGCTTGCCCAAGAACACACTGCAAGGATGTAGAACTATACCAGGTCTGCACCAGGTGTGAATGCAAAACCACAGGAAAAGTGTAGAAAGACCTTAGCCCTGGTAGTTATGAGCTTAAGACTCAAAACACCCAAACTAAGCAGACTTTGTACTTGTCAAGTAAAAGGAATGGTAGATATCATTTGTAACTACTTCCACTTTCAATGATGAGGAAGCTGATTTTTCAGTAATAGTCTTATTAAATGGCAACCTGAAGACTGGCCTCTAAATTTCAAGTCTACAGGCCATTCTATTATATACCAAGCAATTACTGGATTTGTTGCCTGTTGAAATTACTCTCAAAGTATCAAAGTACTATTTCACACAGCATGAAGAGAGAACAGTTATGTTAAAACACACAGAATCAACATTTAAGGACTTCAAATACTTCCACGGGAATACATGAAGAGAAATATTCCTTAGCAACATTTTCAGTGCATAATCTGAAAACTTTGTCTATTTCTTTATCTATTTTTAGGACCTATATGTGAACTAAAAGATACCTCTATCGCCAATTCTGAAAATATTACCACTTAGGCCAAAAAAAAAAAAAAAAAAGAAGTTTGGTTTTACTGTACAGCCCTGTTTGTCAAAAATCCAGAGTAGTTTTTTCTATTCAGAGTGGCCCAGGTATATTCCTAAAGAACCGTCCCACACTGGTTTTGATAAATCAAAGTGATGAATGAGAAGGTGATGAATATTAACATATACAGGATAAGTGCTTGTATTTAATTTTACTAAATAATACAAGCATGCTATAACCCCCAATACAGAAATAAATAGAATCATCCTAATGCAAAGTAACCGGATAGAGACTTCCATGTTTGTTCAGCCTACTACAACACGAAGATTGTCTTCATCCCTTAAGCTCATAAAAACTACGGGAGTTCTTCAGGAAGCTTTGCCGCTGCCTCTCCGCACATCACTGTGGGTCATTAAAAACCGGAATGCATCAAGAATTGCTGCCAGGCCTGAACTAGCACTAGCTCAGCTATAAACTAAGAAGTAAACAAGTGCAGAATGCTGCCGATCCTGGAGCGGGGCACTGTTTACTTACATGGAAAGATACTCATGTTGTGATGGGAAACGTGTTGCACTGTCCTCCCCTGGCTCCCCCCTAAAAACGCCGCACTTTGACAAGCTAATGTGAGCGTGGGTCTACTCCCAAAAGTTTTGACCTCTCTTTTTAATCGCTTAAGGACAAACGCTCAAATAAGGACATTCGACACAAGGTGCCCTGAGGTGCTGCCTATGGCATAACCTGGAAGGACATCACTTTGTCCAACAAACTGTGTTCTCACTTCACACTCCCCAACAATGAACTAAATGGGAGAAAGAGATACCGTCATTCACTCTGGTGAAGGAAAAGAGAAGAAATCAAAACCAGACTCGCTTCCTCCTCGCCCCCGAGAGGCTTGGAGCAGGACTAGGGGCTTAAGGTGCGGTTACAAACCAGCACCAGGCCCCGGTCGCCAGTGCACCCGCGAACAGCGAGGCGTCAGAGAACCATCAACATCTCCACCTCTGTCCTCCGAGCACAGCCAGGGACTGCGTCCCAGAGCCCGCCCCGGCCGGGCCCGCCCCGCTATCTCCTCCCCCGTTATCCGCTCACTGCCGCGCTCGGGCCTGGGTTTGCCTCCCGCCCTCCCCAACTTTGGCACGTTCCACTACCCCAAACACGTAGGCCACCGCCCCCACCACGAGTCCGGCGGAGAAAGGTCGGGGGGCTGCAGGGCGAGGAATGCGCTGGGCGCCGTTCCTCACCTCTGGATGGAGAAGGGGCACGCAGCCCGCTTCGGCCTCGTACTCATCCGGGCCGTCCGCCATCTTGGTGTTAAATCCCTCCTCCCGCTGCATGCTGGGAGAAAGCGTTTCACCCTCGCGGGGCTCGGGCAAGGCGGAGGGCAAGCGCGAGGGCGAGCGCGAGCCCCGCCGGAGGCGACGCGGCCTCCTCCTCCTCCTCCCCTTACCCCAGCGACGCCCCCTCTGCCCCCTCCCACCTCGGAGGGCGCGGGTCCCTGCGCGCGTGCGCGCTAGCTGGGCCGTCCCGGGCGGGAGCGCGCTCTGCTGCACTGCACCGGGGCCGGCAGGCCCAAGGCTCTGGGCGTGGGTGCCGCCGCTTGTGGGTGGACCCGGGCCCCTGGCAGTTTGCGCCTCTGGTCGCGGGGAGGAGGCAGCTGCTGGGCTACCGAGTAGTTAACGTGGGCAACCTAGCGGCGGCGCGGGAGCAAGGACCCGGCTCTTGAGCCGCGCAGCCGGGGGTTTCCCATCCCCCGCCCCCCACGCAGTAGAGGTGGCCCACGCTCGCAAGCCCCACTGTCCTGCTCCGAGACCCCGGGACCCCTTCTGTGAGACCCAACCCAGCTCCAGGTAGTAGATTTGGGGCGCTCTTGATTACAGGTGTGCATCGCTCATGAAGATGAAAGACGCACCGTTTCCTCCACACTCAATAAGGTCATACTGTAATTTATGCCTCCGGGGGGCGCCCGGGAGAACATGGATAAAGCTTGGAATTATCTCCTAGAGAAGAGCCTTTTAAAAACGATCCCAACCTGTCCTCAGTGATCTTGAATTAAGAGTAACCACATTAAAAATGTACACTTTCAAAGCCCACACGCCCGCATCTGCTACATTTTCATGTAACTCAGGAATTCAGAACTGAAGTCATTTAAACTGAATTCGCTGCAATCAGAACCAGATAAAATGACTAAAGCCATTTCTAAACGGACTCTAGGGCTGCATGAGGGATGGGGGATTGCGCTCTAGAAATGTGCTGATTGGACTATTATAGAAAGCATTTATTTTTGATTTTATCTATTAAAAAGTGAAAACCTAAACTGCTCAGAGGACGATTTAGCAGATTATGAAACATGATCAATAGAGATCCTGATACTAACCTGTTTCGTGTTAAAGCCAAATCAGCCAAAGACCACCAGCAGGGAAGCCTGCAATTCGATAACATCAGATTTATTTGTAAGTCAAGAGGAAGAGCATTACAGAGGAAACGTGGATACCGCTGGAAAAGGGAGATTGAAGCGTCTTTTGTAAGGTTTAGGTTCCCGCCAAAGGAGTCAGTAGGGTCTAGGGAGACCGGGGATCAGTTCTGGATTGGACACTGTTTCTGAGGCGGTATTAGGAAAAGCGAAGCTTAACCGAGGATTGGATGCTGTCATGAGGAGAGGGTCCTTCAGTAATTGGGTAGCCTAGTCATAAAATAGCGAAGTGGGTCTGGGCATCATTGGCAAGAGAGCAGTATTATTCCAATACATGGCATTTTACAGCTGCTGCATGGGAGTGGGAAAAAACAAGCTGCTCTGTTAACTGTGTCTCTTTTCCCAGCATCGTTGCTTTTTCTCACTTCAGTCTGAGCTGATTTTCCTTCTTTTGGTCCTGGCCCAAACTGAGAATTTTGGTTTTGACTCTTTCACCCAGCATGCAGAACTAGACAGAATTAGAGTTCTGCCTTTGGAGCTCCACTGCTTTCAGAAACATTTTAACATGGATAAAATCTTCACTTTTCTTCTTGCCCCTCCTTACCCTTATGCCATGCATTTACTGGGAATGGAGAGAAGACCGAAGTAAAAAAAAAAGGAAACAGTGAAAAAGTTGGGAGATGAGGTAAAGAAAGTATTGAATTGTAGAGGAGTGAAGAAAACTAGGCATGCAGAACAGGAAGGAATGTTTCGTGGATGCGCGTGTATCAGGAACACTGGGGCAGGAGGATGACGGTGACTTTTCAAAAAAAACGAAGATGTTTAGCCTTCCCAGTGATCCTAGACTCACAGAGGTCCTAAATGGAAGGATAAAGGGCCAGCTTCAGCCAGCAAACAAGTTTCATATCAAATATATTTCAAATAGATACCAAAATTCAATGAATCAAGAGACTTCACTTTAAAATCTGTATTTCTAGATTATCCAGAAAATATACTTTTTCATTACCTGCCTGGCTATAGACGTATTTAGTGTCTGTGACTTCTGAGAATTCTACAACTTAAACGTAGAGGAAATACTGAAAACAGATGAAAAGAAATTGCCTTGCTCACTGCTATAAGATTGAAATAATAGTTATCAAAAGAAGAAAGAAAGAAATCAGGAGCGAGAGCAGCCAGTCTTGGGAAAATATCTTGAAGTTGAGGCTTCAGCTAGGTTGAGTAAGACCAAAACAAATCCTGTAAGTACAACTAGAGTCCATGTTAGTAATTATAGAGTACTTATCTACACTCAGATTTAAGAGAATATATTCAAGAAATGGACATGTAGGTGGATAGATTAGCAAAAGACTAGCTTAACATTATGAAGGAATACAGAATAGTTGCTGAAAGAGAACAAAATACAAAGAAAATCAACTTTGTTAGAAAAGAATTGTGAATAAGAAATGTGAAAACCAGACAGATTGAAAGGAATAGGGAAAGATCATAGGGATAAAGCCTTCATATGTAACTTCAGAGACTACTGGAGTAAAGACAGCACTGGCGATCATCCATTTGTAGTCCACCTCCAACAGTTCACAAATGAGGAGTGACGGTTGGGGAATTTAAGAAACCCAGTTAAAGTCACAAAACTAGGTAGTAACAGAACTCTGTCTAGAAGCCTTCTGACTTCCCCATCTACTACTCTTGCCTCTACCTCACATTTCTTCTGTTGTATTTATCCTCAATGAATTCTTGTTTGGTCCATTTAATAATTATGTATCAAACATTTGTTTTGTGTAAAAGTTAGAATAGGTAACCCCAACATAGAGTTTAGTAAACTAAACACTCTTCCATCCAGATTTCCCAGGCACATCAGGCCACCTGGGTTTGAATCCCATTTCTGTCATCTTCTATGACCTGAGGAAAGTTACATATGTTCTCTGGCTCTGACATGCTTGCATGGTTGCCATGCCGTGTCTTCTCTTGCTCAGGCTTCGGTAGCTCTAGCCAACCTTCCATTTGCTGTGATACAGTGTGGGTCAAGTCTTTACTTTCTTTCCCCCATATCTGAGTCCAGTTTGGATTCCACTCTTAGTTTCTGTTTGAGGACAGAGCATTTCATCTTCTATTTACTTTTTCCGTATCTTGAGTACATGGTCGGGGAGACATATGCTCTGCTGAGGCAAGATACAGCCTGCATGAGAAAACCTGAGTCATGTTATCTTTGCTGAGGGTTTATTCTAGCTCATATCTCATATCTCATTCCCATAGGGAAATATCTCAGATGTCAGATCATCTCCCATCTTAGTGAGTAGCCCTGGAGCTTTCACTTTCATTATAAAGAGTCAGATACATATTTCACTTTCTCCACATCCCCAGCCTTTCTCGAAGCTATTTCCAGTCATGGGCAGTGAGAAAGTTTGAGGGGTTCATAAATGTTGTGAAAGCATCTTTGAAACGTACAAACCAGAAAGCTCGTGGGTGACTTGGAGAGTAAAGCTAGGGCAAAAATCCTCCAAACCCTGCATAGCATTTTTGACACCAGCTGGTCAAATATAACAAGTATTTGCCTGGGGTGTTCATGGAGAATAAAATATTAACAGTTTATACTAAAAAAAAAAAAATATATATATATATATATATATATGTGTATATATATATATATATACACATATATATATGAACTGTAAATGAAAAATGGAAGGTGATGAATTAGGCTTGTTTCTCCGCAAATTTGGGGGTATTAGTGTGAATCTCAGATACTTGGTATCTTTATTCATATAGCTTGAGATAGGTAGGTGGGTGAAAGGGTAAAGTTAAGAAGTAAGCTCATTCATTCTTCTCTGCTCTGTTTCAGAATATTATGTTCCTTTGTGTCCCTGTCTATTTTTTAATTTCTCTTTTTAGTTTGGGGATATGGCCCTTTCATTTTTTGGTTGCTGAATTGGTGAATTTTCTAGATTTTTTTTTTTTAAAATAGGTATTAAGGGAGAGAACAATTTGTGATGAAGTTTTAGTTGATCACCTGGGCATCTCAGAAATCCCCAACACTTGAGAGTTTTCCTGTATACCCATTCAGGTTTTGATATGCTGATATAATCAGGTTCTCTGATGACTATTCTCAAATTGCTGAACCTGAGAATCCCCTGTTCTTCCTATGACTGGCTACCTCGTTCATTGCATGATTTTTCCTAATTTCTTTCTCTGAAATTAATCTCAAATTCAACTTTTGGGATGCTTGCTGTTAGATTAGTCCATTATGAGAAGGCACTGGGAACTACAAATTTCCAAACATACAGACACACAATCTGGCATCAATATCAGTGGGTTCAGGACTCCCTGAGCATAGTCCATGGACCCCAGGTGAAAAAAATCCCTGATTGTGATAAATCATGGCTTTAGTTCTTGACTAGTGTCTTAATCTATAAAAAAACTTTGAGAAGTCATCTAGCTTACCCTGATGTAAGTGTGGTATGGAAGAAAGACTATTAAAAGAAACTGAACACTGGTCCTGATTTTCCAGCTAACTAACTGTATTTTCTTTTAATGCTTAACATGATTTCTCCCTCTTTAGCATCCTAAACAAATACTCTCTGCACCCCTCAGCCCATGCCTTCACAAACTCACCCATATCATCCATCCCCTAATACTCAAGATGAGAAAGCAGAAGCTAGTCTACATTCCAGTTTGTTTCTTTTTCAATTAACAGTGAATAAGAATTCTTTTCAGAATTATTCCTAGGTAGCTAAGGATGTAAATTTATCCTAGTGTTTATATTTTGTGAATGTTCTTCAAATGCAGAAATAAGAATAGCCTGTTAACTTGGATATCTTTTAAGGTGATGTTTGCATAGATTTCAGTAAGTTACTTTTAAGTGTTACAGGATTCTTTTAGCTCTGAAAGTCCCTGCTTACTCTGCATCCGAGTCCCTTAGTGGCATTTATTCATCATCTCATGGGACTGAGGGCATGACTTCAGCCCCTACTGCTGGAATCCTGGTGACAGGCAAATCTTTTTCTATTGGCTACCTTTGTTCCCTAAGCTGGGTTTGGCAGGTACAGTTATAAGTATCTGACAGACATGTGTTTTTTTCATCGTTAAGAAAGAAATATTTCCCGAGACAACTATGCTAAACATTCATGGGAAATATTTGAAAATGCGTTGTTCGTTTCCCTCATGCCCAGCACGTGTGCTGATATGTCCATCAAGTAAGCTGGTATCATCAGCCCCCCAAAACATATCTGCAACTAAATCTCTTTAACTGGTGCTGGCAAGGCTCAGGCTCACACTGAGAACTGGTGATACAGGGATTTGTTAGGAAGATGCTCTTCAGTTCTGTTACCGTGCAGCTGACAGAGCCTCACCAGCACTTACTATTGGAAACAAAGAACTTGTTTTTCTCCCAATAATATAGTGAACGAAATTATGACCATCCAGCAGTATTTGCATGTGCATTAACTGTCTGAAGTATTTAAAACCATCACACACACACTCACACACCCACAGACAATTTTCACTGGAGGAAAGCCCTGAGTATTGTATGCTCTTTGTCACTTTAATTGCTCAGCCTTCGTTTTGTCATCTATAAAATGAAGAGGCTTAGAACAGGTGAGCTCGGAAAGTCGCTTTCATCTTTATGATTCTAATTATAATAACACCATCTTGGACAGATGATAATCCCTTTTAAACGCTCATAATGAAAAGTCCACCACGTCTGTAATTAACCTCTGTTCTGTTCTGTCTGTGATAGTTCTTACTGTCAGGAATTTCTTCCTGATTTCTATCCTAAATCCCTCAGGCTGTACACTTTCTTTTATTTTATTTTCTTCTCAATTTTCTTAATATTCTCTTTTATCTTCCTCACCTAAATCATTCCTAGAGAGGTAAAGTCTTACTAGTGAAACCTAAGGAAGGACTTCCAACTTCTAAATCATTAATGCACGTGGTGAATGAGATGAGACACAGTCCTAACACCCAAAGGCAGTTTATTAGATATTCTGTCTCTTAGATAAGAGGAGCTAAACTGTTGTAGTTGTGATATCTGGTATTCCCTGCTCTTGTCTTCTAGATTATACCCTCTAAGCTTCACTCAGAGGGAAGGTGCCATAGCTAAAGATACCACATTAAGAGAGAAAAATAGAAGTGAAAGCTTTTATCTAAATCTGGGGCCTTACTCCACTTTAGGCATCAGCATTGAATTGCTGTCTGCCATCCCCAGACTCTTGAAGAGTCCTATTCAAAATACCTCCCTAACTAGAAATTAACAATTTTCTCTCTTTTTTAAAGCAGTGTTTCAATTTTAAAAGTAACAATTGTACATCCCTTTAAAAATTTAAATAGTTAGGTAATACCTACAATTAAAATTGTCTCTTTCCCCTCACCATTCATCCCAATAACACTTCCCAGAGTTAATCATGGTTAATCGTTGTAGTCCCAGAATTTTACGGTATATACATACACATCCTTAAAAGATGATGTTTGAGCTGTACAAACTGTTCCACACCTTGTTTGTGTTTTTTTCACTTAAGAATTTGTCTTGAAATTCTGCCCATTGCAGCATTTATAATTTTTATTTTATTCAATTTAATGTCTTGTGCATTATTCTCTTGGGCCCTTATATATCAGAATAATTTTGGCTTTAAGTAATGGAAAACTTGACTAAAAATGGTTTATATGGTAAAGACTTATTATTTCTTACAACAAGAAGTCTAAAGTCAGGTTAATTCAACTTCAATAATTTCATGAAGATTCTAGTATTTCCCAGGTTAATTTAACAGCTCAGTAATATTATGAAGATTCGATTAAATTCTTTTCTTCTACTCTGTTATTCTCGGTAAAGAGGCAAGAAACCTCATGATCTCAACATGGCTGCTGCAGCTCACATAGCAGTACAAATGGGCAATAAAAGCATTGTACCTTCTCATGAGCTTCTTTTCTAAATCATGGAAAGCTTGCAGAATACCACCCTTCAGGTTGCATTGGTCAGGATTACCTGTCTGTCTACGCTAAAGCCAATCTTTGGCAAAGGAAATGAGACCACTCTGATTAGCTTACACAAGGGATTGGCAAATTACGGCTTATGGCAAATCTGGCCCATTGCTTGTTTTTATAGGACCTGTGAGCTATGGGCTTTACATTCTTGAATGGCTGCCAAAAAAAAAAAAAAAAAAAATCAAAGGAAAAATAATACTTTGTGATGTAGAAAAAGTATGTGAAATTCAAAGTTCATTGTCTATAAATAAAGTTTAGGTCTTCTTAAAGACTGCCCTTCACACTACAACAGCAGAATTGAGTAGTTGAAACACATCATATGGCTCACAAAGCCTGAAATATTTACTGTCTGGTCCTTTAGAGGAAACATTTGCCAGCTCCTGGCTTAGACTTCGCCTGGGTCCAGGAAGCCCCTCCCCAAAACACAATACTGTGCGGTCAGAAAGCACAAACAAAATGAGGGCTCTTCTCAACAAGGAAAGAGAGGGAGAGAAGAAATGGATTTGGGGAGGGAGACAACAATGTCTGTTTTTTATCACCTCCCATTTTCTCAGAAATTTCAATCAGCTCTCTCAGAACAGATCCATGTTTAAATGTTCATAGGTAACAAGTCACAAATTATTGTTGAAAGGTGAGCTGGTTCTCACATTGCTTCAGGCTAGGCAGAAGGTTTGGTGTAAGGATTAATGTAACTGCTTTACCATGGTTTACAAAAAGGAGTCCCAACTAGCATGGCACACAAAATCTTCTGACCCTAACTCCCGCTTGCCTCACCAGCTTCCCTGCCACCTCCAGCAGGACCTACTGCTCCTCCCATCGTGAAACACGTAAAAGTTCCTGAATTTACCAAGCCTTTTTGTTTTTGTCCATCCTGTTACCTTTTCCTGGAGCACTCTTCCCTCTTTGTCTACATGGAAAATTTCTAAGGTGAGCCATTAAGACATAACTTGTTATTTCTTCTGAGAAACCCTATAGCACCACATTTGAGGCTGTCTTACTTTGTTGTCTTTGCTTGAGTTCCCTAAGAAGAATAACCAGAGGCGAGGGCATCCTCCAGTCATTTATCTGGGGACATGATCCCAGGGAACAAAAGTCCGGCGGATAGGACTAGGAGCAGAACAGGATAAGGAGAAAACCAGTACAGTACTTTACTGAGCTGGTTACCTTTGCCTTTACACTGGGGGCTCTGTTCTGCTAGAGAGCTTCTGAGAGCCCTGAATTCAGAATTGTTTGCTGAGACACAGAAGAAGGGAGCACCTTGTCCCCATTGATACACGGTTGCCCCAAGGGGTGTTCATTCTCTCGTACTTCCGTGTTTGCAGAGCAGAGAAGCCCCAGGGTAGAAAGTAAGAGATACTTTGTGCAGATACCATTAGGTGCCACCTTGTCTCAGCTGGTAACTCTGGATATGAAATGGGCATAAGAGATGTCTGACACACTCCAGGATGTGTATTACTCAGATCTGCTAGTAGCCTGCATTACGTGTAGTCTGTCACAGAGCTTTCAAGGTGGTAGCTTAACAGCAATGCCTACAAAGAGGAACAAGCAACGCTTCTGAAACTGTAATTGGTGCCAAGGCCATAACTGATATTCATCCTTTCACTGCTTGTTGTAGGCTGTTTGCCTGGCGAGTTACCCAGTTCTTCATCTTGGGGTGGCTGGAGCCCTTGGTTGCTTTAGCCTGACTGGGTCAGGGTTGTTGGCATTTGTCCACTTATGGTAATCAGTGGGTATGGAGCACGAAGAACTGGGTGTGGAAACATCTAGCTACTCGCTGTTTAGCGGATCCAACTGGC
Organism: Camelus dromedarius; assembly: GCF_036321535.1. Lineage (NCBI taxonomy): Eukaryota > Metazoa > Chordata > Mammalia > Artiodactyla > Camelidae > Camelus > Camelus dromedarius. The sequence goes on along the minus strand of NC_087446.1, from coordinate 17,569,669 downwards.
ATGACATCACCCGTGCAGCACAATGTTCTGTAGAACGTCAAACTGATCGACGTCCTTGTGGCACCTAGTATGTGGTTGTTGCTCCTTTTCACTGACAGGGATTGAGAAGAAAGTATTCATTGCAGCAACACCCACATACTAGGTGCCAAAGGCTGTGTGGTTATATTCTAGTAAAGATAACAGCCCTGGCATAGCAACTGTGATTTGGGCTATTCTTAGGTTAAGTTGACATAGTTCACCATCAGCTGCTGTGTTGGAGCTGGGATTTTGCCATGGCCAAACCGGCTAAGTAGGTGAGCAATATGCTGGGTAGCAAAATTTGTGCATCCTTTAAGCCTTTGATAATGGCACTAAGTCTATTTCCTCTGAGGATATTACATTCCTTCTGATTCATTACTGTAATCAGTGAAGGTATGCAGTTTCGGGGGCTTCTACTGGTCCTTCCTATCGTAGTAACTCTTACTGCACAGGTCAAGAAAACACAGTGAGGGTTCTGCCAGTTGTAACTGTACCCATTCCAACTGTTCACTGGGAACGAAGCATATAAGCAAAGGCAGGTCTGTGACTCCCCTGGACCACTGAGAGATGACTTGGGCCAGCAGGTTTCCAGGAACTCTCAGTTTACCTGGGGACTATGATAGCGCTGCTGGTTTCCTGGTATAAGTGTTGCCTCAGACCCTATATCCAACAAGCCTTAAAATGCCTTTGTTTCCCTGTGCTCAACGTAAGGCTTCTCCGCAAATGGGCAAAGGTACTTTCGGAGAACAATGGGGAGAATATGTATACACTCCGGCTAGTGTTGCTGAGTCTTTACTCAGCCTTCCCTGCAAACAATGGGCGTTGGGTCTGAGAACCTACTTAGATCTGTAAACTGGATGAGGGGTTGCAATTTTCCGTGGAGACAACTGTCATCAGCGTTCTGTTAACCAGCTGTTGATTTTTTTTCTGGTTATACATACAGATCAAGCAACGCCCTGGTGAATGCTCATTTAACTTGCCCTGAGACACTCCATGGCCTATTAGTTATTATCGCAGAGCCCTGTGGGTGAAGATATCCCACTTGCCACTCTGGCCTTGAAGCACATTATCACAATTGTGTATACTTTCCTTCTGCCAGTCAAGTGCTACCACCTGACCTCTGCTATTTTGGATTCTTATCAATCTAGTTAATAGTAAGGAGCCCAGTTCCAGAGCAGCATCTCTTACTGTCAGCTACAGTGGACAACTACCACTGAGCTTCTCAAAGATGCCAGTGGTACCCTCACCACTGTATTTCCTACTGCCTTGGAGATGGGTGTGTCTACTGGGCCCTTACAAGGAACATAGTAAGATGGTGGGTTCTCAGGTATAATGTTTAAATTTGTTCTAACATTCTAACCAACTTGAGCCTTTTGACACCTTCTTCAAGGCAGTCAAGGCACTTCTAGAATCTCTCCTTTATGTGCTATAGGCCTTCATCCTATCCAGGCGTCAAGGAGCCATCCCAGAAATATATTAGAACTAGTTCCAGGTGTCCTTGCTACGTCATGAAAATCCAGCCGTTTTTCATGTCAGCAAATTCTCTCCTGTCCACTTCTGTATTCTGCTTTCCCTGGTCCAGCGCTTTCAGGATTCACTCCTCAGTTCCTCCAGATAAATAAATATCAACCAGGCCTTATAGATCATTATTTATGTGCCTGTTGCTTCATACAAGGCTTTTGCAGGGTCTACAGAAAAGGGAGGCTATTCTCAAGCAAAGCAGGAGGAGCTGCTTGTGCCAACACAGATTTCATAAGAATCTGGGGGTTGACGTTTCTCAGGCTTGTCCACTAAATGCTACTGTTGCAAGTCTCAGGATTCCATTCTTTCCCTTCCAGGGCCCTAACTTTGAAATAGAAGGCTTGTCAAGACAGTATATTCAGTCTCCTTTGTAGCTATGTGAGCTTACAACTCAGTCCTGGGTCTGATTATCAGCACAGTTTGCTCTGTGGACACAAAGGGTAAGCATCTCTTTAAATGCTGCCTTGGAGGCTTCCTGATTTTCACAGCCTGCCTAGAACTGAAAGCTACTAACTTGAGCCTGTCCCTTTTTTCTTTTTTAAAAAATTTTCAGGAGCCCTTAACAAAAATGAGCCAATCTATAGGCCTTATAACTACTACTGGCTTCAAACTGTTCAGGGACCATCCCTAATCCATATGCAAATACTTGATTTTCTACCTATAATTCATCCCAGTCATTTACCAGTAAAAATCTTAGTAATGCTGAGTCAGGCCAGGGGTTATCACCACCCACACTTTCCACCAAAAGTGGAAGTGTCTGACTGGCAAAAAATTCAGTTTCAGAATCGTTTTCTGGACTTCTTCTTTCTAAGTCTGCTCTTGAGATCAAATGTCTTATCTTGGGTTCCCTCAAAAACTAGAGTCTGATACAAGGGTTTGGATGCAATTAGTTTGTTGTGAAAGTAATTCCAGAGGACAGGAGTGTGAGGATGGAGAAGAATGGTAAATAGAAGGAAAGAAAGCCAAGCCAAGCATGCGTTTTTTGAGCTGGTCACCACTATGGGCACCTGGAGCTTTGTCCTGTTGAGAGTTTTTAGAGAGCTGTGTAAATTGTGCTTCAGAATTGTCAGAATTACGCAACATGAAAGAGTTGATGATTGAGTCACTGGCTCTATCCCTCAGTGATAAAAGGTTGCTCCAGTGAGTGGCAACTCCTTCACTCTTCCCAGTCAGTGCCTGTGCCAAAATAGCTGAATGGGTGTCTGCAGGCATCCTGGGTGGTGGCAGCGGCAGAGTATTCCTACTGCGAAAGCAGGAGATTCTCCGTGCACTTGAGGGAAGACCATGACAGAACATAGCTGGCTGCAGCAGCAAAGGCTGGAGCAAAAAGGTAAGCCATGAAAATATGAAGGATGAATAAAAGATGTTTTATACACATGTACATCTGTCTTATTGTAATAATCAGACTACCTCACAGTTATTTCTCTGTGTGCCTGTCATCAGTCCTAGGTGCTAAGTACTTTAAAAATCGGGATGTGGGATAAATTGGCATTATGTGTCCTCTGAAATGATGCACTGAGAAAAAGACAACATCACTTCTGTGATAATTCCACCAAAAGTCATATCCTGAATCTAATCATCAAGAAACGTGACAAACCCAAACTGAGGGACATTCTGCAAAATTTAAGGTCAGTATGCCTAAAAAAAGTCAGTGTCATGAAAGACAATGGAAGAGTGAGGAATTATTCCAAATTAAATAAAAATTGTATGCATCATATGAGCCAGAATTCTGTTTTGCTATAGTAGACATAATTGGAATAATTAGCAAAATTTGAATATGAACTGTATAGTAGACAGTACTTTTGCATCAATGCTAATTTCCTTATTTTAATCATTGTTCTGTGGTTATGTAAAAGAGTGTCCTTGTTTTTAGGAAATATATGCTGAAATATTTAAGGATAATGGAGCATCATGGCTGAAAGACTCAAAGAGAAAATGATAATCAAATGTTCATGTTTGAGGAATCTGGTGAAGGGTATATGGAAATTCTTTATTCAGTTACTGCAAAAAAGTTCTGAAATTATGTCAAAATAAAAAATTTTAATTTTAAATGAAATAAATGTATGTATACTTATTTATTCATGTATATATGTGTGTATGTGTATATGTGCATGTGTAATTGATTAATTATCCAGCACCTAGAACAATGCCTATTGTCATACAGTAGATTTTCAGTAAATGTTGTAGAAATCAGAAGAGGAATGCTCTGAAACAAATCAAGGGCAGGTTTCTTTTCCCTTGATGATAGCACTTCCTTTTCCCTGGATGATAATTCAGGACACTGTGCTTAGGATTTGCGCCCTCACCCTAAACTACCATATAACTTCCAAATGAAAACTACACTTTTATAATGTACCTTGGTCTAACATTTAGGAAGAAGTTATACTGATTCTCTATAATCTCTTTTAGAAGACAGAAGCAGAAAGAACACTTCCTAACTCATTCTAATGCTAACTCACTAGCATTACTCATATCAAAACCAGAGATGTTACAAGAAAAGAAAGCTACAGACCAATATCTCTCATGAACACAGATGCAAAAATCCTTACCAAAATATTAGTAAGTTGAATCCAACAATGTAGAGAAAGAATTACACACCACAACCAAGTGGGATTTATCCTAGTCAGTCTGGCTTAACAAAAATCAATTAACATAATCCATCATGTTAACAGGCTACAAAAGAAAAATCACACAATAATATCAAGCGATGCAGAAAAGGCATTTGACAAAATCTAACACCTATTCATCATAAAAACTCTCAGTAAATTAGGAGTAAAGGGGAACTGCCTCAATTTGATTTTAAAAAAACTACAAAAAAATGTATAGCTAACATCATACTTGATGGTGAGATACTAGAAGCTTTCCTACTAAGATCAGGAATTAGGCAAGGATATTACCTCTCATTGCCCCATTTCAACATTACACTGAAAGTACTTGCTAATGCCACAGGACAGGAAAAGGAAATAAAAGGCATGCAGATTGGGAAGGAAAAAATTAAACTGTCTTTGTTTATAGATGGCATGTACATCTATGTAGAAAATGCAAGAGATTTGACAAAAAAAAAAAAAAAACCCATCTCCTGGAACTAATAATTGATTGTAGCATGATTGCAAGATACAAGATTAATATATATATGTCAATTGCTTTCCTGTATACTATCAATGAACAAATGGAATTTGAGATTAAAAACACAATGCAATTTACATTAGCACCCCTCAAAAAATGAAATAACTAGCTATAGTCTAACAAAATATGTACAAGAGTTGTATGGGGAAAACTGCAAAACTCTGAAGAACAAAATTAAAGAAGAATGAAATAAATAGAAAGATATTCCATGTTCATAGATAGGAAGACTCAGTATTGTCAAGATGTCAGTTCTTCCCAACTTGATAGACAAATACAACACAATTCCAATCAAAATCCCAGCAAATCACAGTTATTTTGTGAATATTGACAAAAATGAGTCTAAAATATATATGGAGAGACAAAAGATACATTAGATAACACAATATTGAAAGAAAACAACAAAGGTCAAGGATGACAATACCCAATTTAAGACTTACTATAAAGCTGTAGTAATCAAGACAGTGTGTTATTGGTGAAAGACTAGACAAATAGATCAATGGAACAAAATAGCTCCAAAATGGACCCAGATATATAGTTAACTTATCTTTGACAAAGGATGAAAAGCATTACAATAGAGCAAAGATAGGCTTTTCAACAAATCGCGCTAGAACAACTGGACATCCACATGTCAAAAAGTAAATCTAGACACATCCTTCACAAAAATTAACTCAAAATGGATGACAGATCTAAATGTAAAATGCAAAACTATAAAAACTTCTAGATGATAACACAGGAGAAAACTTAGATGACCTTGCTTATGGTGATGGTGATGACTTTTTAGATACAATACTGAAGAATGATCCATGAAAGAAATAATGGATAAACTAGACTTACTAAAATTAAAAACTGCTGCTCTGCGAAAAACGATGTCATGAGCATGAGAATACAAGCCACAGGCTGGAAGAAAATATTTGCAAGACACATCTGTTAAAGAATTGTTATCCAAAATATACAAAGAATTCTTAAAATTCAACAATAAGAAAACAAACAACCTGATTTAAAAAATAGTGCACAGATCTAAACACATTACCAAAGAAGATATGCAGATGGCAAATAATCTTATGAAAAGCTGTTCCACAACATATGTCATCAGGGAAATACAAATTAAAACAATGAGATTCTACTACATACCCATTAGAATGGTCAAAATCTGGAACACTGACAACACCAAATGCTGCCAATAGTGTGGAGGACCAGGAACTCTGATGTGTTACTGGTAGGAATACAAAATGGTACAGCCACATTGGAAAGCAGTTTGGCAGTTTCTTCCGAAATGAATCACACTCTTACTGTATGATCCAGCAACCATACTGCTTGGTAGTTACCCAAAGGAGTTGAAAATGTATGTCCACATGCACAAACCTGCACATGGATGTTTATAAAAGCTTTACTCATAACTGCCAAACTTGGAAGCAACCAAGATGTCCCTCGGTAGGAGAATCGATAAATTGTGGTACATATAGATGATGGAATATTATTCAGTGCTAAAAAGAAATGGGCTATTAGGCCATTAAAAGACATGGAAGAAACTTAAATGCTTATTACTAAGTGAAAGAAGCCAATTTGAAAAGTACATACTGTACGATTCTAACTATGTGATTCTGGAAAAGGCAAAACTATGGAGACAGTAAAAAGATCAGGGGTTGTCTGGGGTTAGGGGGTGGGCACTGGTGAGGAATGACGAGGCAAAGCACAGAGAATTTTTAGGGCATTGAAAATACTCTGTATGATACTGTAATGGTGGATACATGTCATTGTGCATTTGTCCAAACCCATAGAATGTACACCACTAAGAATGAACTGTAACGTAAACTATGGACTTTGGCTGATAATGATGTATGAATGTAGATTCATCAATTGGTTGTGGGGCATGTTGGTAATGGGGGAGGCTATGCATGTGTGAGGTTATGGGATATATGGAAAATCTCTGCACCTTCCCCTCAATTTTCTGTGAACCTAAAATTGCTCTAAAAAAGTAGTCTTTAAATATGGAAAAAATGTACATTGAATCAATAGATAATTAGGCAACCATTAATAAAAATGTAAAGATTACATTCTTGGGCAAGTGCAAATGAAATAAATGACATATATTCTGGCATTTACTATAACGGCTATATGCAGAAACAGAACAAAAATAGTCCAAGAAAAAAAGGAATCAGTTGTTTAAGTAAAGGGGATAGAGATGGATTCTCTGGAAATGACCCTAATAATACATTTTTATAAAATTTTATCGAAAAAAAATAGGGATATTGTCTTATTTATGTTTATATCCTCAGTACTTAGGAAGTCACCTGGCATCTGTTAGATTCTCTGTAGTAAAGCCTTAATGCTGCTGGCGCCATCTCTTCTGCCTTGTAGGGAGAGCTCACCTGAGAAGGAGCCCACGCAGAGAGAAGGCACAGCCCTTCAGAGTCAGCCTGAATTCACTGGTGCTTGAAAACTGTTAATCCCTCAACTTTCTTTTATGTAAACTTGTGAATTCTAATTTAGCCTGAACTAGTTTGAGTCAGGCTCCTGCACTTGCAACCAAAAATCGCCAAATAAACAAAAACTAAAGCAGCTGGTTTGTCCTACTCAGGGGTTCCCTGTATTGGCAATCTACTTATCTTGAATTGAAACAAAGATAAATAGGTCCTTTGCTTAGTCACTGTGTGATGGTTCAGTATTTGAACTCACGCCAGTGCTGGTGATTTTCTCCTTTGCATTTGACTGTTGCCTCCTGTTTCTTTCACAGATGCACTTGAGATCGGGGCCAATCCCAGCTTTTCAGTTTTACACATGGCATAATCATGTTGTTTCTTACCTCCTTCTTACATAACCTCTGAAAAGCTGTTTTCTGTTCCATTGGCATTGAGCCAACCCATCCTCTATGATTTTTTTATTTATGAGCTTTATGGTTACAATAAACCATAACATTGTGCAGCCTTTAAGAGTATGTGAATGTCTGAGATTATCATTCCTGGGTATTAAGAATGATGGAGCAAAGGCAAGTAGACTGCAGCTTTACAATGCGGGGACCCAGATGGACTGGATAGCTTTTCCTCAAATCAAAAATCATTGTTTCTTTATCTATAACCCTCACATTAATCTAATTCTAATTTTAACTATATGCTTTACAAACTTCAGAGTTTTTTTAATATGAAACTCAAAAACATGTACACCCTTTCTTGGAAATTATCATCAATATAAAAAAATCCAGCCACAAAAAGAATATAATTCAGAGAAAAAGAAATACAAATGGTTCATAAATATGTGAGAAGGTGGTAGGTCTCATCCATGATTAAAGAAATGCGGTATTTAAATAACAGTGCTATACCGTGTTTCACTACCAGATTGACAAAGATTTAAAACAGACATTCCCAGGCACTTGCAGTTGGTAAGAGCACAGGCTGGCACGTTTACGGATGGCATTTTCATAGTATCTATCTAAATATCGAGTACATTTACTCTTTAACCTCGCCACTCCATTTCTAGAATTTTTTTTCTAAGACACATCACATAAGCTTGCAAGGATACATATTTTACCAAATTATTTATTGTAGCAATGTTTGTAATAGTGGATATCTAAAATCATTTAAATTGTATTTCAATAGATAAACAGTTTAATGTATTACAGTACATCCACACTATGAAATATCTGTATGACATGGACAGATTGTTAAGTGGAGAAAGCCAATTACGAGTGTATGTGTGTATATGTGTTTGAGTGTGGGTGGCCATAAGCTCATTTGTGAGAAACAACTGTACATGCTTAAACATCTGGAATGACACATACTAAATGGTGTGACTTCTGGGAAGCGGAATTTGAGAGCAAAGAATAGGGTAATTTTATTTCTCAATTCTTTCTATTTGTGCAAGCAAACACTACTTTTAAAGTAAAATATATTTTAAAATTCAGTCACAATTTTGCATTACCACACAATCCACAAAACAATAGAAAATACAATTAAATTCTGCTATAAAACCAAACGGTAATTAAACCTTACATGCCTCGGTGTCACTGTCATAGTAGGTGGTATTTTAGGATGATGATTAAGTATGAGAGGAAAGTACATAAAAGTGTATAAAAACCTGAAGTGTAAACGTTAGTCATTTTTAAATCTACATGGATAATACAAGTACTAATATAAATAAACTACTGAATTCTGTTTTATGTTAAGAGAGCAACTTTAATGTGTGGAATTATATTTTCAATAGCCAACAGTGAAGTCATTTCTATCTCTTGTCTTCAAGTCCATATCTCCTCCTACTGCCCTTCCACTGCCGTCTTTGGTAGGGCAGTAGGAATTATTTTGCAGAGTCAGGAATTTGGAATTCTCCCTATTTCCTATCCCTGCCCTAGAGAAAGCCAGGTTCTTTGGAATTACGGCCAGGGTACTATGGTATGCCTGGAGAGGAAGGCATCCTGTAGTTGGGGGTAGTTGTTCTCCCTCTGCTTTATAAGCAGAGATTCGAGACGGTTTGGAGTTGCAAGAGTTTGCCCATGACTAGAAGACTGAAGTAAATGTGTCTCCAGCTATATCTCCGAGAGGGAAGCAGGTAGGTAACACAGGAAAGACTGAGATACTGAGACAAGATTGCTATGCTCACCATACCATGGCCTTGCTAAATGAAGACTGGGATTAACAATTACGAATTGTCTGTCTTCCTATCAGGCTAAAAGCACCTGTGTACAACTGGAACAATAATTGGCATATAGTAGGTTCTTATTAAATGCAGATTTGAATAAATGGATGGATCAGTAAATAAATGACCAAGACAGAAGAAAAACTCATTAGAGAAAAACTCACAAACTCCCTGAATAAGAGGGAGGGGAAAACAGATGACATGAATGAGAGGGGATGGCAGAAAAGCATGCTAGGAAGAATTAGAATGGGAAGCTGTTTCAATAGTATGGTACACCTGAGAGGCCTTATCATCCCTGAGTAACCTAGGATAACCTGGAGAAGTGCACAATTGAACTCAGATAGCTTATTACTAAGATAGAATGCCCAGATTTCCCCCAAATAAGAAGGGTCCTAGTGTTTCCAGTAAAGGAGAACTTTGGAGAGTTCCACCATTGGCAAAATGCCCTTAGCATTTGGCTAAAATAACTCATGCAATTTGTCTGTTCAGATTCTTTTATTCTGTATCAGTTATGACTTCTATATCATCCAGTTTCCCAAGCCACTGAGCCCCACTTCAACCCCAGAGGTAAATCATTTGGGAGAAATTTCAGAACATCCAGGCACCTTTTGGCACATGCAGGAGCAGTGTTAACTGCTGTGCTATTATTACAAATATTAATATTCTTATCACCAGCATTACCACCTCTCCATAACCACCATCATTAGCTAAGAGTGAAGTCATCCAACAATAAATCATAGCCCTACAACATGTCTGGGATCCTGAACAATCAGGGTGGCATCTCTTCCTTTCCTCCTTTGGGTGAGGTAACCAGGAAAGGGGTAGGCAGTGAAAGGCTAAATATTCCCTGTAGCTCGATCTCGATCTCTATAGCTATGTCTATATTACCAGAAATACACCAGAAAAACTCTGAGATTTGAGAGAAGACCTTCAGGAGCCAGACAGGTTCTGGAGCTTCAGAAATTCAAACTGGGACTCAATACCTCTAGGATTTTTTTTCTTGCTCACCCCATCTCTCACGTTTACTTACTTCTGCTTGGCTTCTTTCTCTCCTATGACAGATGGGCCTTTTCCACTGGCAGAAGAACATAGCTGCCAGCAGTCTTGGGCATATATCATCCCAGTTATCTTTTCCAGAAGGGGATATTTTTTTTCCAGCTTCATTTTGACTATTCCTAGGGAAAACGCTGAGTAATTTGAGTCACTTACCTAACACTAGGCCAATCGTCATGGTCAAGAGGACAGTTTACTCTGATTGGTACTGTCTGTGTTGCGTGCCCACCTTTAGGTGAGGGTGTGGGGTCCTATGATTGGCAGCTTCACAAAAACCATATAGGATGCATAGTGGGGGGTGGTGATGCCCTGTACCTAAAGAAGGGGAAGATGTTACTGAACAAAGAGAAAAGAGATGCTTCAGATGTCCACAAAAGATAGGTCAAAGCTAACCAGCTAGCTGGCTAGCTAAATGGGAAACTAGCTAATTCGATGTCTATATAGATGACAGTTAACATGTGTTAGTGATCATTATAGGGTCTACTATTTGCTCTCATTTTTCCCAAATGATTTATTTTTTTTTTGTTATTCCCTCCCTTTCAATTATTCAAATATACTATAAAATTATTGTCATATGCCAAAGAAAAGAAAAGAAAACTCTATCGATATCTCAGTTAGAATTGGTGACACCCAGACATTTTTACATTTGACTTCCCACCCAGGTATACAGCATTGTTTTCCAATTATTCAGTCTTCTGAAAGAAATGTTATAGGTCTTTTACGTAGTGTAGGTGTAAGATTAGTAGCATAACAGCTGATACCAGAACAGTCTTTGATTAGGAAAATACCTTGATAAAGTAAAAGTAGGGCTGCCACATACTGCTGCTCTGTCTGTGTACTGCACAGCTCCAGGGAACCTTGTTTATATGGACTACAATGTAAGCAAGGCCCCTAGAGTTATGCAATGAAGCGGATCTGGGATGAATGTTAAGACTGTTGACAAGCGCCAAAGCAATGAGAAGAGTGGTTAAGCTTCTCTGCATGAGAACATGAGAAAATTTTGGTTTAGCTCTTAAGAGAGAACAGAAAAGAAGGGAAAAAAGGATCAGAAAAGTGGCAGGATACAGAGAGAAGCTTATGTAATAGTGGAAGGATGAGAGGCACGTGGGTGAAGAAGCCAGTGGGAAAACCTTGGCAGCAGGGTGAACAAGGGACATTTTAGAACAGGAATCCAATTTTCAGTTGTCTGAAATGGGATATGCGGGCTCCTGTCTACAGTAAAATTTCTGCTACTTGATACAATCTTTGTGTACAAGATAATCTGGGGATGGGAGAGGGGAACAGAAAGCATGCGCTATGACCATCTTGTGCCATTGTCATAGCAGAGATAAAGAAATGGACACAAACATGCAGAGAATAGAAGAATTTAGGACATGGAAAGGGGGGCAGTGGAGTCAGTCAGATCTGGAACTCAGGATTCCAGGGTGAGGGCACTCATGCTGACACCTAAATTGCATTCATAATGACTTGATACCACTCTTATTAGCATTCTGTAAATTACTTTCTGATTATTTCTTGCCCTTACAAATGGGATCCTATTTTCCATAATATTTTCCTGCTAGTTTTTCAGGTTACCATAATCTATCTGTCCTTAACTATCTATCTATCTAAGAATACATGAAGTATATGTAACATATTTTATACATACATGAAATAAAGAAAAATTTTTTTTAAAAAGTCATGCCTTTCCTGTTGATCTGGTTTTTATCTGATATCATTGCCCTTTAGACCAAAGAATTTCTTTTACCATTTTCTTGTAGTTTAGGTGAGCTGTCAACAAATTCTCTCATCTTTTCTCTATCCAGAAATGTCTTTATTTTGTATTTCTTTTTTAAGGAATCATTGGGTTTAATGTAGGTTGACTTTTTTCTTTCAGCACTGTAAAGGTGTGCTTTGACTATCATATACCTATGTGTGTTTTCTTTGTATTTATCTTGCTTGTAGTTTGCTGAGCTTCTTGGTTCTGTGAGTTCATGTCTTTAAAATTTTTTTTGGAAAATTATTAGAAATTCCTCCACTCTCTCATCTCTCCTCCTTGGGCTCCAATTGCATGTTTTAGATCATTGGTATTATTCTAAAGGGCTTAGATGTTGTAATGTATTTTTATTTTAATCCCTCCTTTCTCTTTGTGTTTTGCTTTGGATAATGTTTATTGACCCAAATGTCTTCAAGTTCAGTGACTCTTTTCTCTACTGTGTCCAGATTGCTTTAAAGCTTCCATTTCTTTGTGGAAACTCTCCATTTGTTCACACACGTTGTTGACTTTTTCCATTTTATATATATAATTATGCACACTATATGTGTGTGTGTATATAATCTTGTATATATGTATGTATCTAATCTGTGTACCAGAGGCCTCTCTGGTTGGCTTATTTTAAAATGACAACCCACTTGCTACCAGTGAGAAAGAATAGCACTTTGGCGCAAAGACATCCAACTGGATCACACAAGCACAGAGAAAATGCTTCAACTCAAACATGAAGGAAATATCTTATTTTCAAATAAGAAAAGCACAGGGGGAGAATATTGCTCAGCAGTAGAGCACATGCTTAGCAAGCACAGGGTCCTGGGTTCAATTCCTGGTACCTCCATTAAAAATAAATAAATAAACCTAATTACCTCCCCCTACAAGGAAAACACAAAATGTGCTTTCTTTTATTGGTAAATGTTACCACGAGATAATAGAGAGGCATTTTGACATAGTGTTTACATGGATAGAGTTTAAATTCAGGCAAACTGGGATTGAATTCCTGACTCTGCTGATTATCAGCTCTTCAGTCTTGAGCAAGTTAGAAATTCCTCTAAGTCCCAGTTTATCATCTGTAAAATGTGGGTAATTATAAGAATATCTTCTGCATAGAGTTTCTGTGAGGTTTAAAAGTGATCATACGTGGACAGTAATCAGTCCAGGAGCCAGCCCAGAGAAGCCCTCAGTTAACTTGAGCTGTTTTCTTTCCCCTACAGTTGCCTCATCCCCACCCTCTCCCCTCCAGGCTGAAACACAGAAAAACAGAGCACCAGTTTTGTCTTGGTCACTGATATACCTCTAGCATTCATCCCTTAACAGGCACTCAATAAATATTTGTTGAAAGAACAAATTAATAAAGCTTTTCTCTGAGTAAGGTAATCCAAAACGTTGGGCTCACCAGCGACCAGACTTGCCTTAAACAATATTTTCATAAGCCATCCAGAAAAGAAAGTGTTTTATCAAATCTGTTAGGCTTCGGAAGACTCCAAAAATGGTAGTGAAATTCCTGGTGCATACATAGGCACTTCAGAGAATATTTTCAAGGTTGTCATGGGGGCAAAGAGGTGGCAAATTGATTTTATTGACACATAGAAGAGGTACTTTTTGAACATTTTCTTCATTCCGTGAATGATAACTGAGAATCACTAAATTCTTGCTTAAAGATATCAGATCAATGTATTGCTTTAACCAAAAATGGAAATGAAAAGGTCATCAGGAAGATTAACAAAGTGTATATTAGTTTATCTTTGTGTGTAGCAAGGTTCATCCTTGCCTGAAAAGCAAGTCTAATTCTGTGATAACAAATGCTAAAGAATTAGGGAGACACTATTTCTTGAAACTAACCCACCAATGTAGAATAATTAAAAATATGTCTCTTCATTTTGCAAGAGTTTCTAAGAAGCATTTGAAGGAATGTAGAATACGTGCTCACTGGTAAAGGAGAAGTTAGTCATTTTATAAAATGCTTAAAAATCACTTTATTTTTAGAATGTTCTCTTTTGTCATTGACATCTTAATGTACTATAATTTGAAATGTTTGCATGTTGAGCGAGCAGAGCACAAGCACTTCACAGCAGTGAGAATAATTGCTACTTAAATGCGCTATAAATCAATATGTAATGCAAGGATGCACAGTAACAGCTCAGACCATTTACTGTGCTTTAATGGGGATAAAATCATTTCAAAAACACCAGGAGGTGCTGAATGGAATACTCATTTTAGGTATATTGTCTAGTTCTTTTACTCATTAACTATTTGTTAATGAATTAATTAATCTGTTAACTCAAACCAGTGAAACTCATGGTTTTAAAGATGTGTATTATAAGCTTCACATTTTTAAGACAATCTCAGGGAGGATATGATTTCATATGTAGTAACATGAATCAAAATTTATGATCAAAAGGAATCAAAAGGAAGACTAAACCATATTGTTTCTAAATGTAAACACCTCTGTATGTCTTTAAAAAAACAATTTTATACACAGTTGTAATCTTCCTAATATAAAGGTCAAGTGGAAAAATACTATAAGTAAAAGAGTTCCCTTAATATCTAAGACCTGATAAGAACAAGAGAGTTCCAAAAATTGGAGGGGGAAAGGAGACAATGTTAGGTGAAGTGATTTTTCTTGATGTTTAAGTCCAAAGCTTAGTAATCTATAGAAAGGGTTTAGAAAATATTTTCTCAGGATGGACTCTTCCTTTCTTTTCCCTACATCATCCTGGAATCTGGCATATTAGACTATGAAAAGATAAAAAGACAAATTCTCTTTTATAAATAATGGAGAGGGGGTTAACCCAGATAATGCAGTTGGATTGTTCTGCAGATAACCTCTCAAGGCACCCAGCGTGACATCTTCTCTGGCCTCCACCTAGCACCTTTGGTCCAGTTGCTCAATGATTTCACTAAGGCTCCAGGTTCTTTTCATCTTTAAGCTCTTGTGTTTGGTATGTAATAATGTTTTCCTCATTGTAACAAAATAGCTGCCTTAGCTCCAAACACCCCATTCTCAAACAACAAAGTCAAAAAAGCAAGCAAGAATGAAGAGCTGAGAGCTTCTCCTATGTATCTTCCTTTTTATCAAGAAGGAAAATATTTTCTAGATGCTTCCCAACTTCTCTTTTCTCTTTTTTCTCAGTGACCACAACTGTGTCACATGCTTTCCTTAAACCAATCACAGCAGGAAGGAATGGATATTTCCAATGAGTTAGAACGCTCACAGTTTGTCCCCTGAGGCTAAAGGACTCACGTTCCCTCAGTATACTGTTACCGAATCTCTGAATAAAATTGTACATTTGTTAGGAAGGAATAAGGATAAGAAGTCATTTAGTCAGTAACCCATAGATAGCGCTCACCACACCACAGAGACTGGTATATACACCTGAATGCCAATTTATTCATTTACACTTAGAAATACTATTGCCAAGAGAACTAGACACTTGAGTTCTCTGGCCAATGTATTCTTTCCTTATAGAAAAAAATTCAAAGGAAGTTAAATTATAATGAGAGAGCTACTAGGTAAATGCAGAATCAGAAGTAAAGGAACAGTTATTTCTCTTGTTCAGGTTGAGTCCTCTGCCTGCAATGCCTTTTCCCTTTTTCTAACTCCCACATTTTTTTTAAATTCAGCTTAAGCATCATCCCCTTTAGAAAGCTTTCTCTGTCAACCCCACCTTCTCCACCTGCACTTCCCACCCCCAAGCTGAACTGCATGCCTCTCTTCTATATTACCATGGCATACTGTGCATAGCTGTATCATTACACCTACTCTAGTGTATTGTACTTATCAATTTATGTGTCTTCTTCACTAAATGTGAGTTCCTTAAAAGCAGAAACTGGGCTAGCTTGTTCTTATAGATTTAGTGCTTAGCACAGAGCTCAGTATATGCGTATCAAGAAGGAGAGATTTGTGGTAGTAATTATTACCCAAAAAATGTCCAAATCCTAATCCCTGAAATCTGTTGTGATGGTTAATTTTATGTATCAAATTGGAGAGTGTTTTCAAATTACACGCATCAACACAAATTGCCTTCCATAATGTGGGTGGGTCTCGTTCAATCAGTTGAAGGCCTGACTAGAACAAAAAGTCTAGCCTCCCTGAGCAAGAGAAAATTCTCCAGGGGACTGCCTTCAGAGTTTATCTGTACCATCTGCCCTCCTGAGTCTTGGACCTGCTGGCCCATAGTGCAGATTTTGGACCAGCCAGCCTCCATAATCACATGAGCCAACCCCTTACTCCTTATCATAAGGTCTATATCTGTATCTATCAATCTCCTGTTGGTTCTGTTTCCGTGGAGAAACTTGACTAATTGAATACATTACCTTATATGGCAAAAGGGAGTTTGCAAATGTGATTAAATTAAGGATCCTGAGATGGGATTATAGTTATCTGGGATTGTCCAGTAGGCGCAATGTTACCACAAGGGTCTTTTTAAGAGAGAAGCGGAAGTGTCAGAGTCAGAGAAGATGCAGTGACAGAAGCAGAAGTCCGCAAACCAAGGATAGTCTTTAGAAGCTGGGGGATAAAAAAAAACAAAACAAAAAAACAGTCCTTCCCTAGAGCTTCAGAAAAAACACAGCTCTGTCAACACCTTGATTTTAGCCCAGTGAGATCAATTTTGGACTTCTGAGCTCTATAGCTGTAAGATAATAAATTTTTGCTGTTTTAAATCAGTAAGTTTGTAGTAATCTGTTACAGCAACATAGGAAACTAATACAGTGGTAAAAATTGGGGGGAGGTGACAAAATGACAAGTTTTTAAGGCATTAACGTATTATAGTAATAAATAGCATTTAATCATTGCTTGCTATATTCTAGACATTTTTACACATTTGTTAGGTAGTTAGATAAGTGGGGGCACTGGGCAGATAGGTGGAGGAGAGGGAGGATGGTCCAGAAGATGGTGTTATACTTGCCTCCACTTTTTGCTGGCACTTCTTCTAAATGAGTGTCAGCAAAACAAAAACAAAAACAAAAACAAAAAAAAAAACCCAAACAGGTTAAAACTCGACAGCCACAACTGCTCCATAGTGAGAAGGACTTGACCGGACAGGACCCAGTGCTCACTGTAACATAACTAACATTGCGGTTTAGCAGCCCCCTCCACCCACGGGTTTTTTCTGAGTACCCTTACCACGGGTAAGGACATACACAAAGGGGCCAAAGTGACTGAGCATTCCAGGGGTAAGAGCCGTCAAACAAGCAAAAGACCACCTCTAAGGGAGGGTCTAAGAGAACGGGCAGAGATCACCGCTTTTCCTCCTCTGGGTCAGCCCACCTCCTGTTCTTGGAGGTGTACTTTTCCTTTTTTAAATAAATCCTTCAAAATCTTTCACTACACAATGTACTGTCTCTCAACTGTAATCTTATCTCTTGGGTATGACAAGAACTGGGGTCTTTTCCCATTTCCTTTTGGGGTAACACATTCAACCCTGATCCAATAACCAAACTAAGATCAAGATATTATTATTATACCTATTTACAGATAAGCAAATCAAAGTTCAGAAAGATTGAATAATTTTATAAAAGTACCATGCCAGTAAGTGATACAAATGTTTGGGAAATCAAGGCACATTTCTCTAAATCCCAGGGCTCCCATGACATCCATTTAGCCTCCCCCAATCTGCTTCAGCATCCCTAAAGGAACTTAAAGAGTGAAACTGAAGTGAAAACAGTGTGCTTATTTGCAAATGGAGTTTTGAGACAGGTTTCCTACCTTCTCACAGTGGAGGGATTGCTTTTCAAAAGTCTCTCCCATAGGAAATTTTGGAGCTGGCTCAACAGTCTGTCCACAGATTGAGTCCTGTATGTAGGCTCCATGGATTGAGACAAACTAAATACTGGAGACCTGCCTTGCCTTTTTTGTCTGCTTATTAATTCCTATCTTCTGAAAATTTTAGTGCAGTCAAGTTGACCCTAACCAGGACTCCCTCAGGCAATAAACCCATCTTTCAGGATGACTTTGCATATCCATAAATGCATTCATTTCTTACAGATTTTATAAATTTACGATTAACTGAAACTATTTCCAAGTTAATGAGCTTTACCTCACCATTGCCCCAATATATTGCCTACATACTAATAATACAGTGAACATTTATGTCAGTACACATTTATTTAGAAAATCTTTTTAATGAGCAAAGACTTACAAAGTCCTTGCATTATAAACTACCAGTTGAAATAATTCATAAACTTTAGAAACTCTTCTAAAAATATAAATAAATGCAACCCCAGACTTATTTTGAGGTATCATGTCTTGGTATAGAAAAGCACTGGGAAATATTTAACACAATAATAGTGATTACTTTTCTATACTTAAGGATAAAATTGAGAGCTCTGTTTCCTTTCTTTGTTTAAGAGAAGTCAAACTTTTAAAAAAAATTTTAGAGACTATTAAAATTGTTTCATGGCTAACATATGAAAGAATTGACTGAATGTAATTATTTGTCTAATTGAAGGTTATTTTTTGGAACACGATCATTAGAAAAGACTTTTAATATGGATAGAACATTTCTAATATGAATAATTTAGAGTCTGTATAAACCACTGTGCATGGCTATGACTTCAAATTTTTTCACATTTTAAAAAAATTTGAAAATTAAATATTTGCCAGTCACACACAGAGTTTATTTAATGTACATACATAAAATACAGGTATTTTTATACATGTTAATTAATTTGCTCCAAAATCTTAAGTTAAATGATCAGGAAGATTGTAATTAAGCAAATTACCTTCTTACTATTTGCTGACTTCTAATCACAAATACAATTTACA
This sequence comes from Camelus dromedarius, assembly GCF_036321535.1. Lineage (NCBI taxonomy): Eukaryota > Metazoa > Chordata > Mammalia > Artiodactyla > Camelidae > Camelus > Camelus dromedarius. The sequence goes on along the minus strand of NC_087446.1, from coordinate 17,550,806 downwards.
GTAGTAAAGTTTTTGGAAGAAATTAATACAGTAGTGACTTCTTTGAAATGCCTGTTTGGAGTAAACTTTACATCAAAAACCCACAGGGTGTAAAACTTAAAAAAAAAAAAAAGCTGAAATCCTTTTGATGAGCTTTTCATTTTCTCTCTGCCAAACCAGCCTTTAAGCTTGATTCCTCCTTTCCCCTAATTTTGCATTTCCTTTTATGAAACCATTCACTGGGTTATTTTGTCATCCATTCCAGCCCCTGAGAGCTAAAGGATCTCTGTCTTGATTTATCTGTGTTTTCTTCAAAATTGGCACCTGGTATTTGACAGAGATGTTTTGCAGCTGTGTTTTAAGAGATACGCTGTAGTCAACTGCCCTGAACTGGCTCTGATTTGACCACAGGAACACCTGCACAGATGGGACCTGGAGGTGTCTGAAAGTTACCTTTGCTTCATTACCATGCTAAGATCTCTGGCCACAGTAGGGCAGTGGGAAGGGACTTGTATCCTCTGCTAGGCACAATTCCTGACATGCACAAAGAGGCATGGAAGACTGCCCGTGCCCCAGCTGCCACTGGGACCTGTGCCCCTTTCCCAGAAACCTGATAGCTTTTCTGCCTCCTACCCTTTAAAATTGCCTTACTCCCCTCCTCTTGGGTAAAAGGTGTTTTTAGATTTTGAGCTCTCCCTTTTTCATTCATCGGTCAATGAATAACATTTCTGCTGTGCTATGTCGAGTCTGGCTTCTTTTGATTGGCATTTGCAACTCTGGGCAAAGGACTCACTGAGGGGTCAGTGACCGGCTGGGGATTAGAAACATTGTCAATTCCATATCCTTAGTATGTCCATCTGTGTGTCTCCATCTCTAGTGCAGCTTTCTTAGTTCTGGCCACCATCATTTCTTTGCTTGATTTACTGCTGCAGTCTTCAAAGGGTTTCTCAGTTTCTTTGCCTCTAACCTCCACAACCAACCTCCCATCCACAATCATCCTCTAAGATTTCGACAGACCAATTATTCTTTGTAAAATGAAAAGCTAATTGTGCCACTCTGCTGCTTAAATCCTTCAATAGCTTTTTGTTGTTCTCGAATAAATTTCAAACCTCAAAGGTTGGGACACGAAGTCTGATGCAATTTGGACTCTTTTTAGGTCTCCGCCTCTAAAGTAACTTAACAATAACAACTTGAAGGAGATAAACAAGGTCCTACTGTATAGCACAGGGAACTATATTCAATATCTTGTAATAACTTATAATAAAAAAGAATATGTATGCATATGTATGTATGACTGAATCAGTATGCTGTATACCAGGAACTAACACAATAATGTAAATCAACCATACTTTAACAAAAGATAAATAAATAAAAATTTTAAAAAGAACCTGAACGGCAAGGACTGTTGCTTGTTCCCCTTTCCCCTTAATCTTTGTATTCTCATTGCCAGCTTGGTGCCTGGAAGACAGTAGATGTTCAAATAATATTTGTCAAGGAGTTTCTGGCCCGATTCTGTGGTTTAAAAAATACGTTCTCAGTCTGTTGCAGCTTATATGAAGTAGACAACTTTCCTGAATTCTCCATCAGCTCTTTCTGACCCATCTTTATTCTTATTTCCCAAACCTTCATAGGCATTCACTTCCTCACACTATGGCACAACACTTTCTTGACTTACATAACTCAGTAACGCTAGACCATAGCCAGGGTCATTACTTCCCAGAGTACAGCATGGGGAAGCCCCTCCTCATCATCAACTGAAAACCAACTTTCTTAACGTTGCATGAGTAGCGTATATACAAAAAATGAGTCTATTTTATTTTAATCAATTTTGCTATTTAATTCAATTTTACTACTCTGATGTAAATAGATAGTATCTTAAGTATATTTGAAAAACCCCAGAAAGTTATTGTAACAGTTAGCTTCTGTATAAATAAACAAATAAATGCTATTAAGTCAGAGAGGTTTTTAAGTTTTAAGCCAAGCTTTCCTAGTGAATTTGGTTTTAGCTCTGAGCTACTTAGTTAACCATTCTGATGGTCCCCGAACCTCTCATCACTAACCATTCTCCTCTTCCTGCCTCTTTAAATAGTCCTATAAAAATATCAGTTATGGATCTGATAGTACTCAATTCAGCCATGAAACAAATTTCATTATTTAACATTGGGATTCACTGGATGAAAGGTATAATTAACATAATTTAAATGACGAGATAAGCATGTTAAAGCGTTAAAGAGAATAGAGATATTATATACTTAGCATCTTTGTATTATCACCAAATGGTTATTACCTTTTAAATAATTAATGTACTAATACATATTTCTATCTATCCATTCATCTGTTTTTTGTTGAAAATTTCTTCTTGAATCATTTAAAATTATTTCTTGAGAATCTACTATGTACCAGGTTCTGTTCAAAGCAGTGGGGATAAAGGGCCTGGAACATAGTAGGTGGGATCTCTACCCTGAGGGAATTTAGATTGAATGGATAGAGACAGACAGGAAACAAGTAAACGAAGTATGGAATAGTGTAGTTTCAGAAATTGCTAACTACTATAGAATAAATAAAATTTGGCAATGGGATAGAATGATAGTGGGAGAGAGGCCAACTTTAGCTGGGGTGATTTAGAAAAGTCCTCTCTAAGGAAATAAAGGCTCTCAATGATGAAATCTCAACAATAAGAAGGAGCTATGGGAAGATCTGGAGGAATAGTGGTCTACAGAGAGGTAAGAACAGGGGTCTGACATAGGAATAAACATGCATATTCTAGAAAAAGAAAAGATCAGTATGACATTTTATGTAATGAATCTGTGCCTGGGCAAGAGGTAACGATGACTTGAACTAGAGATTTAACACTGAAGAGATTAAGTGGTTGAATTTGGTATATATTCTGGAAGTCCACCCAAAAACACATGTGAGGGTATGAAGAAAAGAGAGGCACCAAGGTTGTTGACTTAAATACCTGAGTAGATGGTGGCACCACCTACTGAAATGGAGACTATCAGAAGAGTTCTCTTTGGAATTTGTTATTTGTTGTATTCGGAATTTGAGAAATGTATAATATATTCAAGAAGAATTTTCAGGTAGGAGGTTGAATATATGAATATGGAACTCAAGAGAGGCCAGGAGTAGAGTTTTCATCAAACATTTCTCTGCTGTCAGCTATTTTGTTCTGTATCAACCTAAAGTTCATGAAAACCGTGACCACCTGCATCAATATGATAGAGCTGGAAAGCCGAAGAACTGAGACCACCTGTGTCAACATGACTTAGTAATTTGTTCCAGGAAACTTTGTCCAGAGAAGATAAAACCATCCATCAATAAACAACTTCACTGTTTGATTTAGGAAATCACTGCAAATCAGTTTATCTGAGACAACAGTCTCCCTTATCAAACCAAGACTCACTTCAAGATTCTCACCTCACCATGTCCACCATCCCTAAAGTATTATTTCACAGACTTGCCAAGTCTCAATTTGTTCCCCACTTTGAAATACCTGCCATAATCCCCTTGAACCTATACCTCTCAAATCCCCTATAATCCTCCTCTGACTCATCGCTCTTGATTCTGTTAAGGCACTGTTCTCCCTGACCACAGTGACTTCAAATAAACTGGGTTTTGCTTTGTTAACAGTTTAATTACATTTTGGAGAGTTCAAGATTCTTTGCTATTTTTGCTCTCCTGTTTTTATAGTAAGTGTTAATCCTATAAGTAACTGTTTACTCACCTGCTTGAACTCACAATTAACAAAATGAGATTTTTGAAGTTGGGAGGACCTTAGGAAAAAAAAAATGGAGCCAGGGAAGTCTTCAATGGGAAATGATATTTGAATGAAGGCCTGAAAGAAGGCAGAAGGCATGCCCTACAGATGATGGGGCAAAGAGCCTCCAGGCAGGGAGATCAGGAGTGCAAAGACCTCTACATGAGACTGTGCTTAGTATGTTTAAAGAGGAACAAGGTGGCAGGAGTGGTCAGGAAGTAGAAGTGGGAGAGGAGGTCCAGATTCTGGTGGGGAATCAGGGGCAAATCATGTAGGGGCCTGAGAGCCACTCTAAAGGCTTTGGCTTTAGCTCTGAAAGAGATGGACAGTCATTGCAGTCATTTGAGCAAGAGAGTCATATGATCTGACTTGTGTCCTGTAGAGATTGTCCTGGCTGCTGTATTGAGAATAGACTGTAGGGAGCAAGCACAAAGGTAAAGAGATTAGTTAGACATCCATAATCCAGGCAAGAGACAATGGCAGCTTGAAGCCAGGTGGTGGCAGTGGCAGTGGTGAGAAGGGGTGGGAGTCCTGTTACACTTTGAAAGTAGAGCCAACAAGATTTGTTGATGGGTTTATTACTGGAAAAAGGAAAATAAGAATTGCCTTGGTTCTTAGTCACCCCTAAAAAGAGAATTTTTGACGAGAGACAGAAAGCATGACATAAGCAAGATTTTTATTAGTGATGTTAAAAAAAATATTGAAAGATAGTCCACCCCCAAGAACTGGGAGCGGGTCAATGCAAGAGAGGGAAGATGGTGCCGTGCCTTTGTTTTTCCTGTTTTTAGAGCCTGGTTTCATGATTGATTGATTGATTGATTGATTGACAACTCAGGTTCCCTGTGCTCTGGCATGCCCATCCCCTTTTGGGCAGGTTCATTGGGTCAAGTTATACCAGCGCCCCCTCCCATATGCAGCTGCAGCACTTTGATTTTAACTGGCTTCTTTTATGGGCCCTTATTTAGAGGAAGTAAAAGTTTCTAGAGTCCCTTTTCCTCAATGCAGAGACATTGCCATTTTCTGAGTTGTTCCTTTCCCTTCCCTCTCCCCTTGCCCAGTGCTTATTTCTATCTAAACCACCTAACAGGTTGAATGTGGGTGAGGATAAAGGATGACTCTGGTTTTGACCTGAGCAATGAGAAAGGTGAAGCTTTCTTTTGCTAAAATGGCTTAATCTGTGGGAGGAATAGGTTTAGAAGGCAGTTGAAGAAGATGAGGAGCCCAATTTTGGACATGGTAATTTCAATGTGCCATTTAGATTTCCAAGGGGAGATATCAAAGAGGCAGTTAGACATGCAAATCTGGAGTTCAAGGGAGCAGCCTAGGCTGGATAGATAAGTGTAGGAGTCCTCAGTGAAGGGACTCTACATAAAGCCTTGGGATTAGATCAAATCACCTAATGCCACCTGAAAATTGGGTTTGCCTCTTCATGGGTGTTGAGCCAAAAGGCGCAACCAAGCCAAAGATCAGGAGAAGGAAGGAGTAAGTAAGGAGAACACCAGGGATGTTTCCCAAAACCGTGTGTCCCCAAACAGCAAAACTGGGGAAGTTCTAAGCATACTCATGAGGGGCTTGAGCAAAGGAGAATTCAGCACAGAACTGGGGCAAAGGCCAGCAGCATCCAAGATTTAGTTGATTGAAGCCTCAAGAGTCAGAGAAGGTTAACATCATCATCCCTTGGGTTCCAGTTGACCTGGTGGTTGAGTGCCCAAGTCCTTCAGGCTAATCTTAGTACTAAAACAGAACTGAGCTTACAACTAGTTTATTATCTTTGGTATTGTTACTTCTCTTCCCTGAAAACAGTCATTTGTCCTTTTATTCCCTTAAGATGATTACTACTGAGACCTGTTCAAGGGCAAGCATTGCGGCCAGGCTTAGATCACAAAATGGCTTAAGCCAAAAATGGTTTCTCTTATGCCAAGAAAGTCATGCCTGGTTCTCCTGTCCCCAGGGACCCCCTACCTTATCTGCTTACACTAAGAGTGAGCACATAGACAGAGAAGAAATCTGAGAACTGAGCTCCGGAGTACTTCATCTGAAAGAGGGCATTAAAACTGAGAGAGTTTAAAAACATTGCAAGATATTATGGGGAAAGACCACATTATTTGCCAAACGTATAAAGCTTCAGGGCTGATACCTGCATAGCTGGGGCAGTTTTCCCTGCCAGGAAGAGGTACTTCTAAAAGCACAGAAACCGGGACCATTATGGCTACATAGACATCTGCACTGTTTTATTCCAGCTTCTTCCTCCACGATTTAAAAAAGAAGAAAGAAAGAATTCATGTAAAATACTGAAAGCATGGTCAGAAACATCTGTGGCTGGAACAGATTTGGTTGCATAAATAAGGCCATGAGACAGTCTTTGTCTTTCCCACAGGTAAATATCATCAGACTTACCACATTATCAATGCAGCAGATTGAAGCACGATGAGACTAAAAAGTGTTCACTCTGCATAATCTTTTTTTTAGAATGGTTTCAGGATAGGGTTGATGAGTGCAAGATATGTATATGTATATTTTTTTTCTTTTTGTTGTGGGGTGAGGTGCAGAAGAAAGATTTACATGGGTAATTACAAAGTGAGAAAGTAGAACTAGAAAATATAGACTTCATCTGTTGAAAGTTTATCTAAGTGTTAAGAATAATTTTCAAAAAAAAGGCAAAATCAAGACTCTCTAATAGATACAAAGTGAAGGCATGTCCAAGATTATTTAAAATAGATAAATAACAAGGACCTACTGGTTAGCACAGGAAACTATATTCAATTTCTTATAATGAGCTGCAATGGAAAAGAATCTGAAAAAAATATATATGTAAAAAATTATTTTGAAGTCAGAGAACCACAAATTTATGAAGAGTAAAAGAATATTGAAGAGAATTTAACAAGTGATTGAAAAACTGACTTTTTCCATAGGGATGGGAAGGTTGGGGAGGTTGGGTAGTTGGGAAGAGAGGGGTTGTCTGCTCACCAGAGAGAAGTTATTTGTACATCTATAGACAAGAATTAGTCACACGGCAAGGTTATAGAGAGCCTGGGAAGCCAAGTCAAGAAACTCCATCAGGATTCACCTGAAGTACTCATAAATTTGAATGTTTCCCCCCGAGGCTGAGGGATAGGAAGGCAGGAGAGTACAGATATAGGCAAGCAGTGGTTTTGGAAAATATGTAGTTGACATATGGTGGCCTCAGTCTTATTGAAATTGTGACATCACTGTTATTAAAAGTCATAAATCATCTAGAAGGCAGAGAATTTGGTATAAAACAGCAATTGAACTCTACTTTTAACACTGAGTTTCCTGGTAGCAAAGGCAAACATGGAAAGGTGGTAATTATGTAATTCTGATTGGCACACAAAAAGAAGAATATAAGTTTTTCTGCAAAGATGGGTTTGACTGCTGAGAATAAGGAGGTTGTGAGCTATGTGAGGAAACAGGGGGAAGGATGGAATTCCCTAAGCAGAATGGGAGATGGAATTCACTACGGACAAGTAAAATAATTTTTAAGCTATGCTGTGGGACTGCAGGGGTTAAAGACATATGTGCATTTGGAGTAAATTTGGAATATAAATCAATTCCTCCAAGAAACCTTCCCTGGTAATTACAGGCTGGGCTAAGGTGTCCTCTAAGCCCTTGCAGCATCTGGATCTGCCTCTTTGTGGCAGTTAGGACGTCATTTTACTCTTTCTTCTGTTTCTCCCCACAGAGCTCCAGGAAAGCAACAACTCTACCTTCATATTTCCAGGGCCTAGTACAGTTGCCTGACACTGGTGAAGCTCAGGGAAATTGAAGGCATCAGGAAAGAATGAGTGAAGATGTCTTAGCCCATCACTAGGGCTGCTAGAAAAGAATGCCACAGACTGGGTAGCTTATAAACTACAGAAAGTCTATTCCACAGTTCTAGAGGCTGGAAGTCCAAGATCAAGGCGCTGGCTGATGTGGTGTCTGGTGAGGGCCCGCTGCCTGGTTCACAGACGGCCATCTTCCCTCTGCATCCTCACGTGGGGAAAGGGGCAAGGGAGCTGGCTGAGGTCTCTTTCTCAAGAGCTCTGATTGCATTCATGGAGGCTCTGCCCTTCCTGACCTAATCACATCCCAAAGGCCCCACCTCCTAATACTTCACATTGGAGGTTAGTTTTCAACATACGAATTTGGGGGGACCACGAACATTCGGTTTATAGAAGATGTGCACACAGACCGTTCAGTCGGGTATGCAGGGTAGGGAATGGTTCTGCCGGGAGCGTGAGCCTGGAAGAGGCCAGCATGCACTCCGTCAGCACTCTTGCCTTTCTCATCTTGCCTTGGACTCAGTGATAACAGAAACCAGATGCCTTCTCACAGAAAGATGCGTGGGGAAGCAGTTACAGTGAGAGCAGGACTTGGACATGGTTTGTGGCGTGTTCCAACCTGCTGCTTGATGCTTTACAATCTACAGTTAAAGATTAAATTCAATCCCTTAAATTTATTTTTTTGTTGTTTTCTCTCCTTTCCTGACTATCAAAATAATATGTTTTTATTGTATGTAGGTAACTAACAAAATAAGGATAAATACCAAGAAAAAAATAAATTTCCAACCACTCAGGCGTAAGTACTGTTAACAGTTTCCTGTATTTTTTACATTCATTTTTCTGTGTATTATACGTAGGGGGAAATAATATATATATTATTATATATTGATTGTTTTGCTTTTTAAACTTATAATTATACTCCAAAATGTTCTAGTGACATTAAACCATCTCTTCCAAAATGAGTTTTAATGGACATATAATATTTATCTTAATTTTTCTTCTATTATTGAGCATTTAGGAGATTTACAGTTCTTCTTCAAAGTGTTACTTTGATAAACGTCCTTGTTCAAAAATACCTGGGACCATACCTTGATTATTTTCTTTGAACAGATTCCTATAAGTGGAATTATTGAAATCAAGGATACGAACTTTTCAAGAACTCTCTTAAGCCAAGTAGCTCTCAAAAAGATTGTTTCAATTTATACTTCCATCAGAATGTTTAAGAATGCCTATTGCCCTGCACCCTAAAAAGTATTAACAATTAAATATTATTTATGGAAGACACTAAAGTCACCACAGAGCATCAAAACAGTGTAGCTCTTCAAAAAGTGTTATTTTGACTAATCTGCCTTTGTGATGAGAGAAGACAATAGTGAAGTTTTCAGTCTAAATATAAATGGGCTATACCAGGACAGTGTTACATGATCCAATTTAAATTCAGACCAAAAAATTCTATCTTATCTTTATAAAACTCTTAGCTTTTAGAAAATTTAGATACAGAAGAAAATAAAGTGTCAGTTTAAATCATATTTAAAAGAAAATGTCTTTCAACAGACACTTGAACAAAAATTTTTTTAAAATATGTACCATCTCCAATAGGAAGCCTGTGTGTTCAGGAAACAAATTTGTGCAAATAAATTTCATGTGCAATCACAGAATAACTGTTTCATGTTATTACGCTTTAACATGGGGGGAAGAAAAGAAGAGTTCTTATTTCCCTTTGGTAATATTATTACCTGTACCAGGTTCTTTACCTATATTATCTCTAACACTCACAAACCTTGGCAGGGAAGACTGATTTTTGTCTTGATTTATGGGTAAGGAATCAGGCTGAGAGGTAAGAAACTTATAGTTAAGTAGTTGTCTGAATCCAGAGGTGGAATCATTCCACCAGGCTCCGGTGGCTCCCTGAGAGATACCAAAATGTTTCATGTGAGAGAAAATGATGGAGACCCTGACCTCAGGCTGGGGACAAAAGGGGCTGATGGTACAGAACCATCAACCTTCCTTTCTGGTGACCTGAATTGGAAAAGTGAGTAAGTGAACATTTCTTGCTATTTCTAAATTTAAATTAATATGTTATAAAATTAGCATTGGATGGCTTTTGTTTCTTTTCTTTTCTTTTCTTTCAGGAGTTACTGGGGATAGAATCCAGGACTTTGTAGATGCTAAGCACGAGCTCTACCACTATGTTATTACCTTCCCCTGCTTTTACAGTTCCTTAAACTGTAAGGAAAGAACAGAAAAGGAAAAAGAGAAAGAAGTGGAAAAAAAAAAAAAAGAAAAAATGTGAATAAAGAGTTAAAACCAGCCCTTGTAGGATTGAAAAATACCCCAAACCTAGAGAATGCCCAGGTGCTGAGTAGGGAGAGGGTAATTTTGAGGGTATTTCCATATATCTGGAGACTGGGAAGCAGAAGAATGAGTGGTTTTAGAACCAGGCAGAGCGGGGGAGTTAGTTGGATGGTCACAGGCCGGGCACTGAGCCATCTCTCTTTTTCTGCTTTGCCACCTGGTCCCACCACAGGGATGCATGCACCTGCCTCACAGGCGGGCAGTCGTGTTTGTGAGTCAGGATGTTCCTCTCTTCGACAGGCAAATGCAAATGCATTTTTCTCCCTTTTTGTTTTCAACCTTCATGCAGTACCCGTCTCACACCCCTTTTCTTTCTTCAGACTGAGTCCCTGAGTACTTGATTGGAGGCAAGCTATGCTGCGGAGGCAGCGTGGTGTCCTGTTTAAAGCAAATGCTCCTACATCAGGCTTCCACTCCTGTGTGAGCCTGGACAAGACACTGAGTCACTCTTTGCATTGAGCCTCCCCATCTGTCAAGTGAGGATCCATTCAAAAAATACCTATGAAGCACCTGCTGTGTGCCAAGACGTGTTCCACCCTCTGGTGGGGGGGGGGGTAGAACAATTAACAGAACAGAGAGCTACTTTGCAATGAGGCACACATGAGCCAAATATACACTATAATGATAGATATTAAGTAAAATCAAGAAAAATAAAGGAAGATAAAGGGACAGGAGTGATAGGGAGTGATATTTTAGATAGGAAGTCCGAGAAGACCTCACTGAAGAAGTGGTATTTAAATATGGACACGGGAAAAAAAAAAACAAAAACAGCGAACGAGACATGCCATAGATCTAGGGGAATAAGAACAGCAGGTGAAACACTGTAAGTACGGGGGAGGGTATAGCTCAAGTGGTAGAGCGCATTAGCACGCGCGAGGTCCTGGGTTCAATCCCCAGAACCTCCTCTAAAAAAATGAACCTAATTACCTCACCCCAAAAATTAAGACTCAGTAACAGGATAAATTAACACTAAATTAATACAGTAAAAGAGGAAAAAAGTCCAAAACACTGTAAGCAGAGGTACGCTTAGTGTGTTCAAAGAAGAGCACAGTGCAAAAGTGCACTGTGGCCTCAGCAGAGTCTGTGAGAGAAAGTAGCTAAGGGCCTGATCATCCCAGGCTTGTAGGTTTGTTAAGGACTTTAGCTTGATGCTAAGTGTGATAAGAAGTGTATCAGTGACAGGAAACACAAAAGACTCTCATTATTTAATTAGGAAGAGATTTGGGTACTTTTCAAACCACTGAAAAGGCTACAGGAATGAGACTCAGAATATCACCACCAAACCAGCCTGCCAGAGAAGCTGCTACCTCTGCCACAGTCAGGAAGATGGGCAATCGAGAGGTTGCAAATGAAACGGTGATGGTTTCAGGAATAGATGCCATGGCTGTGACCCAGGGAACAGGAAGCCCTGGTTGCTGCCACCACAACCATCTCTGAACACCCACATCAACCCAGGCATGGTCTCTGTGACCACACTTGCCTGCTGCAAAGTCAGAGCAGCCAGAACGTGGCCTCCACCCCACTTCTACCCGCCTCATCGCTCATATGTACCCATCTAAGGAACGCAATTTGTAATCTTCCAGTCGGTGAAGGATGAGAAAGCACATTAGAAGACTGGAAATGGATGCTGGAGGCCAGGAAGAGAGTAAAGAGCAAGGAAGAGGTGAGATATGATTTGGTTTACATTTTAGCAGGAGTATCCTCACTGCTATGTGAAAAATATACTCTAGTGGGTCAATAAGAAGAAGCACTCACTGTTAGAGGGTTACAGGAGCAGTTTAGGTAAGAAGAGAGAGAGCCTTAGACTAGAGTGGTGACCTGAAAAAACTAAGAAAGAGGGAAATTATATCAGAGCTGCTGATAAGTATTAGGTATAGTAAAAGTAAGGAACTTAAGATGTCTTCAGATTTTTGACCTAAACACCAGGATCAATACCAGTGATGCATACAGAGAACACTGGGAAACATACGGATTATGGGGAGGAAACAGTCCCATTTATCTCAAGCAATAAAGAATACCCCAGAGTTCTTCAGCAGCACCTGGCACACAGTAAATATTCAGTTGGACTAGCTATTCTTTTAAATTAGAATAACATATTTGTCTAACTCCTTGAAGTTGAGGTCACCAGGTTTGAAATTGGGTATTTCTGAATGGTAGTCATGTCTTCCAGGTAGAAAGAGACAGCAAGACACCCAAAATCTGGTATTCTGAACCTACTTACCAAAGCCATAGCAACCACTCTTAGAGTGCAAAATCATTCAATATTCTTTCCTAGAGCTGTGGACCTAAGTTCCAATGGGACCTGGCACTTAGGCCTCCAACTCTCAGTGGGAAGTGTTAGGGAATTTACAGCCATATTTTTAAACTACCCCAAAGAAGAAAGACCCAAGAATAGTTAAGACATTCCTGAAGAAAAGAATAATAAACTGGGGAAATTTTTATTATCAGTTATCAAGATAATTACAGAACCATTGATTAAGACCATGTGATATTGGTATGGGAATGGACAACCAACGGAATGAATAAAATGAAGAACCTAGAAGTAGACACACTCGTGTGTGTAAGTTCTTGACATATTACAAGGGTGGTATCATGGTTCAGGGAGAAATGGACAAAATCTTCAATTGAGCGGTACTGAAACAATCGGTAATCCAAATGGAAAAAATGCTATTGGATCACACCACATACATGAGTCAATTATAGATTAAAAAGTTTGAGGGTGAAGGGCACAATCTTAGAGTGTTTAAAGCATTGAAATAAAAATATTCTGATAGCATCTCAGTCCCTGTCTCTTCAAGACCCAACTGCATTTCTGTCCTTAAATTTTCATGAGTTATCCCTACATTCTTATAATAAACCCCACCACCTTTTCTAGTTTTACTACAGCTGGCTAGACATGGTTTCTGCCATGTACGCAAGGTGCTTAAGGTAAGCTGGCAGAAAAGAAAAGCCAAACATTTATCCAGCGCTTACTCCATGGCCTGCATCATCTGAGTGCCTTATGTGTATTAACTCATTTAATTCTCACAAATAACCCCATGAGATAGTCACTGATTATCCTCATCTTACAGATGGACATACAGAGGCAAGAGAAATTAAGGAACTTGCTCACATCACAAGGTTAGTAAGTAGCAGAGCTAGGATTTTAATCTGGAACTTCCGGCTCCAGATTCCAACAAAGGAACTGGAATTTGAACTCAGGCTTTCTGGCTCCATATTCTTAACCTCCATGCTGTGCTGTGAAGGCCAGACTATCGCAACAACTTTCTTTGCTTGATTGTTTTATTTGTGACCAGGCCAACCCCAGCTCCTGAGGTCCTGCAGAGCCTCCCAGAGGGACCCTCTTCTGCATGGACTTGGCAAAGGGAGTTCTGGGGCTAGACCTCACCTCTGTTGTGCACACATTTGAGCTGATAAGTTGCAGCACTAAACCCAGAAGAGAGACCATCGCTCCCTGTCGCCTTCTCTGCCCCAAGCACCCACAGTATAGTTCACTGCAGAGGGCGGGGAGACACAATTTGCTTCCTGTCTGTGTCCAGTCTCTCCCACTGCCAGAGGGACAGATGGCTTGAGGTGTCTGGAAGTCACAATTAAGTGCCCTTAGGAACATCTGGTTCAAGGAAATCACTATTGGTTGAGTTTCTGCTAAGTCCGGCACTCTGCTAGGTGTGGCACACTTGTACCCTCTGGATTTTGCAGATCCTATAAAATCAAGACTCTTTTCATCTATCTGCTTCAGAAGCCCTGTTTTTTTAAGGGGCCCCCTCACAGTCTTCACTTGTTATCGTGTACCCTGCAGTCGGTTTGGGCTGTCCTAAGAAACTGTTGCTAAGAGACTTACTCGAAGCCCAGCTCAGACATTTTTTTGTTTTGTTTTGCTTTGTTTCTAAGTGAGATATTTGGAGTTTTTGAATCTAGTAAAAATTCTGAATATGAACAATAGTTTCTAAAAATTGTTTGGAATTTCACAATTTTTTGGCGAGGGTTGAGAGGCGTCAGTGAAAGTCTCTCTGATTCACCACAACTAGAAAGGACCTCCTGCTTCTCTGGCTCCTCCAGCACGTAAACACGTGAAACATGTTCATGCTCTTTTATTAAGGAAATAGCTGTGCACTCCTCTCACCTCCCTACCAGACCTAATGCTGTGGTAACATTTGTTCCACCTGAGTATATTCTCCAAAAGTGGCTCCTTTCCAACAAAACTGGAAAGGTTAAATGTCGTTATGACTAAAGGGATCCTCTCTGTGTCTTTCTTGCGCCCACACCACGCTTATCGCAAGACCTTGGCCACAAGGGGCCATCCTGTGAAGTAGGTCATCACAGCTTTAGAGCAGATGTGTCAAGAAATTAGTTACCAGATGCAATTGCACAGCCTAGGATGTTTAATCCCTGCACCTGGCTACTTTAAAGTTTAAAAAAAGGGGTGTTAAGGGGGAAAAAAATGAAAAACTTAGAAATAAAGCAAAGAAAAGGCAGCATGTCTTTTCAATGTTAAACATTTTAACAGGGCCACTCAAGGATTATTTAACTATCGAAGGGAATATACCTTTGTTTGACTCACCACCTGGCATTGATTAAAATCACAGATTCCATGAAGTTGCATCTTAACTTGCAGACAATTTTCCTCAGGAAGAGAGGAAAGCACTAAGACAGGAAGGATGATAAACCTCTGGGTTTACTTGCCCTGGGGGAGGTGGGGGAGGGAGGAAGGCAGAAGGCATCAGAAGGTGAAGCAGATACTGCACTTGTGTCTCCTGAGCACATTCTCCCAAAATGAATTATTTCCACCAGCAACTAGAGTGCCAAAAATCACTTTTTAGACTATGATAAAAATTGTTGGAAGAAGCAGAGTCAACATAAGGGGAAAAAAAGAGTCCAAGGGAGAAGCCTTCTTTATTATGCTCACCCCTCCCCCCAGCCCCAAGTGTCTGCAATTCCTGCTCCCTCTGATGATGGACCTTTAGTAGTAAGCCTCTGCCTACTCGTGGGTAAAAAAGGAAAGCGTATATGAAAGAACTGACACCACAAAAGAAATGTTCACCAGCTTAAGCCAAAAAAACGACCAAGGTATCAAATCCACCAAAAAAAAAAAAAAAAAAATCAAACAGCATTTCAAAGGCATTGTTTAATTGCACTTAAGTGAATGAAAGGATGGAAATCAAACCTGGGCAGAAAAACCTCTGTCTACAAAGGAATGCCCTTGGTATCACTGAATTCAACACCCAGGTGATAAAATTTCCAACCAGTAAACATTTTTCTATACGGGAAGCAGTTCTAATTCTATTTGAGGAATATAGATCATTGATGAATTTCAGAGACCATTATCTCTTCTGCCTGTTTAAAAGATTCAGATTCCCCCATCTGGTAAAGCATCCAGGACAGTCCCATGTAATCCTCAAGGATGAGGGAGTGAGGCGGGGAAGCAGAGCTTCAGAACAGGTAAAATTGCTTTTATTCTTTGTTGCCATGAAGGGAATTATGTATTCAGCTCCAAATGCTGAATCCCCTAATACAATGCTGTTCTTCCTCACCAGGAATAAGACAGACGATTTAAAAAATTATTTACTTCCTTTCCAGCTAAGGGTCCCTGTTGGCTTGATCAGCTAAGTGAACCATGGACTGTCTCCTTGGAAAGAATGTGTGGCAGAAGTGTTAGTGGTTAAATGCCCTCAGACGCTGGGCTCTGAGAGCTCACAGCTGATTGCACAGTCACTGTCTGCAGTTGACTGCAGGCAACTGCTGCCATTCAGCACAATGCTAATGGGCTGCCCTTGGGAGTTAGAGTTGATGCTCTCCGGATAACTCACTTCTCAAATCTCCTAAGAAAGGGAAGTAATTTTTATTTGCCAGCATGAATTATGCCACCAGCGAAAGTCATGAATCTATGTTGTTTAACCAATGCAGATTACTCAAAATTCTGCATCATTCAGATTAGTATCAGGGATAACAGAGCAGGCTGCTGTCTTGAGCTGGATACCTGCAGCTTTGGCTACAAAGACAACACGTCATCATCTCAGTGGAGAGCCACCTAAATCAGCACCACTTACCCCAAAGGGTCGATTAGCATAAAAAAAGGATTTTGAAATCTGCTTGCTTCATGCCTCCTTGGCCTTCATGGGCTAACCTAAATCAATTGTTCCTCTTTTTGCGCCTCGACACTCCCTTTCAATGGTGTAACTTTTGTTCCCTTTTTTTCTCTCCTTACCTAATATGAGAGAGTTTCTATTTCCCTTTCTTGTCCAATAGGAACTCTTCACATATCACATTCTTCTCTTTTGCCAAATGGCTTTTACACACCACACACACATACACACCACACACACATACACACCACACACACACACTCTTTCCTTTCATTAGAATGGCAAAGGGGTTGTCCACAGGGAAGGAAACCAGATTATGGAAAAGTGAGAACACATCAGGAGGTAGTTCTTAAATCTTTACTGTCCTGAGAAGTGTTCCTCTTCTGGACAACTGTTCTGTGCTCAAAGAGCAATGTGTTGGGCTTCGGGGTTTCCGATGAAACTTATTACTTACAGCTAGGTTAGCAGGGAGGAGTTGTGGCTCAGAGGTAATGTCAGGAAATGAGGAGTGTAATATAGTATGCGCATCCTCATTCCTTTACTTGCTGTTGGAATGTGTCCCCCTTCGAAGCCAAATGGAACGCAGAACATTTCAGGGCTCTGGGGGTGAGCCACACGGGTGGGGCTTCAAGAATCTGCAAGAGTAAAGGAGGAGCCCTCTGGAGAGGAGCACTACCTGAGAAAAACAGACATCAAAACTGTAGGAGGGGAGGGGCAATTTTGAGTATTAGGAGGTGAGGTGTCTTCAGCTCAGATTTGCTGTCAGATCGGGCCCTGCAGACTCACATTCCACACAGGGTGTGGGGATGGCTAGTACAGAGAAACTGTGGGTGGAAACAGTTGGTTCACAAAAACATGGTAAGACAGTGGCACTGTATTGGTAAGCTTCTAAAAGAAGAAAGAGAAAACTCCACACACTGCTGGCACAGTCAGGGCTTCCCTGTACTGGAAGCATCAAGTGCAAGGAGTCAGGACCGCCCAGCAGGTACAGCCAGTGGAAGTGACAGCCGTGCCTCGCAGACCAGTTCTACCGAGAGAAGGAGGCTGACGTGCTCAGTGGCAAAGGGTTGGGGTGAGAGAATGGGAGCAAAATGACCTTCATTGTAGATTAACTGACTGCTTCAATATTGAAGATCTCTTTCCATCTCTTATGTGGAAAAATAGACATGAAATAATTTTCATTTATATGGTTGAAAGATCATAATTTTATTTTTTATATATTCAATTCGGGGAATGATGTGTATATTTTAATGCAACTAATATCTTGAAGCTCTTATTAAGCAATAAATTTGGATCATCAGGCAATTATCATATCTTCTTAGATTGAGCCCTTCCTTGATTATTATGTAATGTCCTTCTTTGTCTCTTGTTATAGTCTGTTTCGTTTTAAAAAGTCTACTTTGTCTGATAGAAGTATTGCCACCTTGGCTTTCTTTTCATTTCCATTTGCATGGAATACCTTTTCCATTCCCTCACTTTTCATCTCTGTGTGTTTTTAGATTTGAAGTAATTCTCTCGTAGGCGGCATATATATTGGTTTTGGCTTTGTATCCATTCAGCCACTGTGTCTTTTGATGGGACATTTAGTCCATTTACATTTAGTTCTATTGATAGGTATGAACTTATTGCCATTTTATTTATTGTTTTCTACTTTTTCTGTAGTTATTTTTGTTCCTTTCTTCTTCTTTTGGTCTGTTCCCTTGTGATTTGATATACTTGATTATTTTAAGTTGCTGATCACTTAAGTTTGAATACATTAAACAACTCTGCATTTTTCACTCCACCACACCAATGACATATTTTGCATCCTTTTGTTTTGTGTATTCTCTACTACTTATTGCATATATAGATGATTTTATTTCTTTCGTCTTTTAACTTTCCTACTAACTTTAGATGTAGTTGATTTACTACCTTTACTGTATATTTGCCTTTACCAATGAAGATTTTTCTTTTCATAATTTTCATATTTCTAATTCTGGCCTTTCCTTTTCTGCTTAGAACATTTACTTTTCTTCTGGGGCTTTATCTATTTCCTTTGTTTGGAACATATTCCTCTGTTGCCTCATTATGCCTAATTCCCTGTTTTTATTTCTGTGTATGTGGTAGTTAGTTATGTTTCCCAGTCTTAAAGAACTGGCCTTTTGTAGTAAACATCCTATACATACTGGCAGCACACTCCTCTCTAGTCAGCAGAAGTATACGTATAAGACCTGGGGGGCCCGCTGCATGGGGGGTTGCAGTGTCTCAGCTACTGTGGGCCGTCTGAGAGATGCATCTGTCTGCCTCCTGGTACAGTTGGTTGCTGGGCCCTGCCTGGTGGGTGGGGCTGGGTCCCGAGGTGGCTGCCTGCAGAACTGCACGGGTCCCAGGGCTAATGCTGGCCTACTGATGAGCAGAGCTGTGTCCTGGGGTGGCTGGTTGTGAGCCTGTGAGTCACAGTCTAGTGTCAGCATGCTGGTGGGTGAGGCCAGTTCCTGACACATCTGGCTATAGGGTCCAAAGTGCCCAAAAGCTGGTTTTGGCCCTCTGGTGAGTGGGGCTATATTCCAGAGTGGCTCTCTGTGTGGCCCAGCGTGTCTCAGAGCTGGTGTCAGGTGGCTGCTGGGTGGAGCCGGCACTCAGGAAGTCACCCTGAGGACATACGCTGCTGACAGCCATTCGGGGGAGCTTGTTCTACAGGAGGACATAGCTTCTGGAAAGCACCATTCTGGGACCCTCCCTCTAGCTTATCAGCACCAGGAACCGGCCCTGCCCACCAGTCTATCAGCACCAGTACTAGGATGCCTCAGGCCAAGCAGTTAGCCAGGTGGGGTGGCTGGCTTAGGACTCCCCGAACCCCCAGCCACTCTGGACCTTGCCCACAGAGAGCCCAGGACCTGGCCCTACCCACCGGTGCACCAGAACTAGCCCTGGGACCCCTGAGCCCACTCAGCCAGCTGTCAGTTCCCTCCCCACACACCAGTGGGCCAACATAGCCTTAGGACCACTCCAGCCCCAAAGCTGGCAGTGTCAGAATCCGGCCTACCCACCAGCAGGATGACACCAGCACTGGGACCCTCTGGGCCCTGGCCCCACTCACCAGCAGGCTAATGCCAGCCCTAGGACCATCACATTCTCGTAGCCTGCGGTGTCAGAACCCAGCCACACACCAGCAGGCTGGCATCAGGCTTGGGACCTCCTGGGCCCCTGCCTGCCCACCAGTGGTCTGACCCCAGCTCTAGGAACCCCAGGGCCCTGCACTCAGGGCCACTACTACTTCTGCCCTGGGTTTCAGATTGTGTGAGATTTTTGTGCACACCCTTTAAAAGTGGAGTCTTTATTTCCTACAGCCTTCTAGTCCTCCCAAATGTAAGCATCACTGGCCTTTAAATTCAAACATTCTGTGGGTTCATTTCCTCGTGCAGGACCCCCAGGCTGGGGAGCCCAATGTGGGGCTCACACCCCTCACTCCTTGGGGAGAAACTCTGCACCTGTAATAAAGAGTTGCTCTGTGAATAGCTGTGCTTTTGATTTGCCCATGGGAGGAGGTGAGCTCAGGGTCTTCCTACTCAGCCGTCTTGGCCACTCCTCTAGCTTGTTTCAAATATCTTTTTCAAATCTGTGATCTGTATATGAACTTTGCCTATTACATCTTTTGATAAAAAGAATTTCTTAATTTGAATGTCTTTTCCATACAAGACTTTCTTATTTTAGTTTGTGTTTCTGGGTGTTAGTTTAAGGAGTTCTTTTATACCCCAACTCTAGACAAATAATCTATGTGTTTCTCTTTCCTCTTCCATTAGCTTTCTAGATTTACTCTTTCCATTTAAGACTTTAATCAAACTGAATCTCATTATATAAACATGCATGCTCAGTGAGGGCAATGGCACTCCCAAGAAAGGGAAATTGGTTCTTAGGGGAGGAAAAAAACCCTGGACATTACAATCATTTATGGCTCTTGAAGGGTCATAAACAGATATATTCATGTTATTAAAATTTTATTGGGAAAGGAGGAAAATTAGGAAAAAATATATATAATGTAAAGATTTCTTCTGAGGGTAGTAATGAAAAAAGTAGTTGAGAAACACTGGTATAAGCTTTACTCAGCATTACTTTTCTCTATAAAATGACATTTCCCTAATACCATGTATTAAACACTTTATCAATTCTTTCTCTACATGTACATATCAGCTGTCTGATACCTGGCACTCAGGTGCCCCCTTTCAGCACTCTTTTTCAAAATTACTTTAATTATTCATAACGTATCTAGTCTCCTAATACATGCTGGAATAAGTATGTTTAGTTCATTTTTAAAGTCCCACTGAATTTTTCATTGGGATTAAATTTATTAATTTTGGAGAACTGACATCTTTTTGCCATCCATTCCATGAGCATGGTACGTGTAGCACTCCATTTATTTAGGCCTTTATACCCCTAAAACTGTTCTCCATAGAGATTGTGTGTATTGTTTATTTGTTTAAATTCAGTTTATAGTTTTGATTGCTATTACGAATGGCATTATAGAATCTGTTATATTTTTAGTTGACTATGGCTGATGCAGAGGAACACTTGATTTTTATGACTGAAGTTGTTGTATCTGGTATTCTTGCTTAACTCTCGTATTAGCCCTCTTACTTTCTGTTGATTCAGCTGGAATTATCTCATCCAGAAAGAAGGAAAGAAAGAAACAAACAAACAAAAGAAAGAAATAAATAAAGAGAGAGAAAGAAAGAAAAGAAAGAGAAAGAAAGAGAGAGAAAGATAAGAAAGAGAAAGAAAGAGAAAGAAAGAAAGAGTGAGGGAAGGAAAGGATAAAAAAGGAAAGGAAATTATGTACTTTCTCTGAAACAGATAAGGAGAAACCAATAATCCAGTGACCTATGTATAGCAAGAAGAACAGTGAAGAGGCCACCTGTGGATCACACTATAATAATCAGCTGGTTTAGTTCTACTGGCAGAGGTAATTACTGTTGGCTTCCTAATTCATATGCTTGGTCTTTTTCGCCATATGATTAAGAATTTCAGGAATGTATTATGTTACAAAAAGGTAGAACCACCTGTACTGCTTTACCTCAGCAAGCTGCACAGTAATCAACATTCTCTGGCTTTCTCTGAATAGTCATAATTCATGACCTCTGAACATTCTCACCAGTAGTCACAATGAGAAGAAAATTAAAGCTCATGTATTAGAGGAGGAAAACAAAAATCTCTTGAGTAGTTTCCTAAATGACCGCCTATCGAGAGTGGCTAAGTCAAAGTAACCATTTTTGCCTGATGATCCAAATTTATTGCTTAATAAGAGCTTCAGGATATTAGTGGCATCAAAATATACACACCATTCCCTGAATTGAACATGTACAAAATTAAAGTATGCTCCATCATAATGAACTTGCACAAGGTCTCCATGCAAACACCTGACTATAGAAGCTGGAAATTTCCCAAAATATCCACAAGAAATCTAGATGTCTTTGGAAACAAGTTCCTGAAAATGATCAAATCAATTGAATGGAAAATTTCTTTACCACCTAAAAAGTCTAAGAAATTACTTGGCCAATGAGTAATTTCTACTGGAATAAAAGTATAGCACTTGGTGACATTTAAGCATAATACTTTAAATACCATCAAATAGATATCTAAATAAAACTTTTTGTAAGCTAAATGGAACTTAGAGGTAAGGCATATAGAAGAAACACTGAGCAGCTTTATTAGAGAATAGACTATATCCATTACGTGGGGCAGATGGAAGGACAACTTCGTAATAATGAGATAATCTTAGCTGCCGTTAGTAATGAAGGCAGGATTCAAAGTAAAATATAATGGCTTAGCAAGGAGGGAGAAAATCATAACAAAAACATCTTTATGAAGACTATCCTGTGTAATTATATTTTTAAAAATACAAGAACATGAGGTTTAAGGAAAATGTTTTCAAGCAAAACAATAGAGCAGTGATTTAATGTAGGTTATCGTTAAAGACAGCAGAGCTGCCAATAATATTGTTAATTCACTGTACTTTGTACATATCTTTATGAAAACACAAATTCACTGTAGGTCTTAATTATGAGCAACTGGCAGTCAGGAATGTTCTCTTACTTTCCTGTTTTGTTTTAAGTCTCCTGCACCCGCTAGTGCATAGTGCATAGGTATGTAGCAGGTATTCAGTCTTGGGAATGCTTTGTTTTAAAGTTATGTAACTATGGAAGACTTTGCACTACTTCTAGATGTATTCATTATCATTGGTTTTGTCTAATAGGCATCTGACTTATTCTGCTTGAATCACAATGCCATGAGTTAGTTCAGTCTAGACCAATTATTTTAACCCCCACATTGGACTTCTAACTCTGCCAGATGCTATTTGACAGGAGGTTCCCCAATACTGAAAATCTCGCCAAGCATACATTATGTTGTTGTATAATTACAGCTTTCGAGTACTCAGTATGGTATTATTAGCTCAAGCTGTAGCTCATTTGGTGTACGTAATTACAGCACACTCAGCAGTGAGCACTGACCTACAAAGAGGGGAGTCTCTGGTGCTATTTTTAATCCATTTCACTTGACAATACATGTTATTACTAGGACTCCAAATTTTGAGAAAGAAAGTTTGATATTCACCTTGCATTTGCATATACCTTTGGTGTACCTAATATCATGCTGATACTTTAGAGCTATTATTTCTACCAATGATAATTGAATATTGATGTTATTTGAACAAAAAATTCAGTTTGGGGGAGTTCTTTTCTCTGGTGGGTGCCTGGGAAAATGACAAGGAGCCAAATGGTGCAAAAGGGTGCAAGCCTTAAAGACTTGTTCTGCTGGAGATTACAGCTTGTTAAGTTTTTGTAATGCCTAGTATTACCCCAGTAAATTATACTTTCTTGTCATCATTCCACTTATGTATTTTGCAGCTTCAAGTGCCCCTCTTTAAGAGGCACTTAAGTTAGACCTTAAGCAGCTGGCAGTTGTAGGTATTTTGTTATAGCGATCAGGATTGCCTTGGATAAAAGGTGGTGAGTTCTTAGATGAACTTGGAGGTGGCAGCGAAGAAGCCTTCAGTTGCCTGGGCATTTCCTCCCTAGCTAGCCTCACGTCCCACTGCTCCCCAGTCACTGTTACGCATCTCAACTGGGCTACATTGCCTCTGTCTATGTGTCCCTCTAGGATTTATCTGAGTTACAAGAAAGGTTAGGATGTGACCAAAATACATGGCACTTAACTGAAACTCTCAATATCAATGACTGAAGAACTTTTTAAAAAATTTTAAAAAGAAAGTATCCTGAAGACTCTTACCTGTCCTTATAGAATTATCCTAAATTAGGGTTAATGCTTTTGCACATTATTTCACACTTGTGAAGCTCTGCGAACCCCAAGCAGCAGTCTCTTTTATGTGTGCGGTGTATATTCCATTGTACTCCAAAGCATACAATATTTTAATTCAAAGAAATTATTTTTTGAGAAACAACCATCAGTTTTTAAACTGTTTGTAATTTACATTTTAACAAAGTACTTTTAAATATTCTGAAGATGAAAGCTATGACTGCTTCAGTATTAAAGATCTCTTTCCATCTCTTATGTGGAAAAATAAGACACGAAATAATTTTCATTTATATGGTTGAAAGTTCATATGCTAATATAGGCAGGAAAATTAATTTTAATTCAATAAAAATCTTTTTGGTACTATGTAAAAGGACAATTACAAGTATAATCAACTAACAAAGTTATAGAGGGTTTTTATTTTATGTGGGCAATTTTCAGACTTTGGTTTGACCACTAACACATGCCTACACACATACTTTTCCTAACACTAAGCTGTATTATAATAAGGTTCTACTTAAAACATCTTGACATTTTCCTTACACAGATCTTGTGACCGTTACAGAACTAAATGACCATTATGAACCTGAGGGATGGGTTACATAACAAAATGGGCCTCTCTTGATAGGTGCCAGTGAAGTACAGAAATATTAGCACTGTTTGACACCTTGGGGATCATTTAGCCCAGTGATGTCATTTACAAACAACCTAGGGCTCAGAGAATCAACCTGACTTGAAACACTCACTCTCTAAAGGTAATGATGTCACTACCATCCAAGGAAAATATTTTAGTTTGAATAAACAAATCAACTAGTAATTTGCAGAAAGAATTACTCATACAGTATTCGTGTAGGGTATCTAATTATTAAGGCCTATCACCTTAAAATATTCTATGAGAATACTTGAGTTCAACAAATCCACCTGAAATTTACTAGAAATCTCTCATAGGAATCCTGCATGTTAGATGCCACGGATGATATTTAAAGTTAGTAACAGGAAGGAGGAAGGAAGTGGGAGGAGAAAGGAAAGACAAAGACAATGCCTGTCCTCCAAAAACATTTCTAGCGGGAAGGACGGCATTGCTATTTAACACTTTGTTTACACCTCCGAAAGCATTTCTGTATTATGTCTGTCTCTGTCATTCAATGAAAAGCATTTCGAGGGCAGAGCGCATATCTGGTTTATCTACCAGAGTGAGTACCTTCTGTTAATAGCATTTGCTCAGAAATTTCTTCTTGAATTGAAATGAATTCCATCACTATTCTCATGCATCCAAAGACCAGTACTAGAATGAATCCTATCTTTTACATACTACACTTAAATATACTAAATGAAATACATATGTTTCAGACTCATTATGGTATACCCAATAAATTTTTTTTGCATAAAGGATAATTAATATTATGGTTTTAAAATAATGGCTTTGTACCAGTGGGTTTCAAAATACTTGAGGGAAAAGTATATGATGAAAACATTCACCTTTTTAAAAAGCTTCACTGAGTATTTTAAATTTCAGTATGCCATTTTCATGGAAATGAATAATGAATGACTGATTAAGAAATATACTCACTGGCACTCTTGCTAGTCATTTAATTGTGATCTTGTAGGTAAATTGGCAATCTCAATGGAAGAACACTTTGATTCTTTACTAAGTTACTTAGGTTGAAAATAACTAAGTGAAAGGCAAGGAAGGGTGCTATAAATCGAATAAGGCCCCTGAAGACGGATGATGAGTTGACAGGCATTTGGTCTAGCTAAGGGAGAAAAGGCTGGTGTCTGGGCGTCACAGAGGAGGGTCTAGTAGGAACCAGCCAGAAGGAAGAGCATGAGCAAAGGCACAGAGGTGGAAGGGTCAGTGTACACTTCCCTTTGTGCTAGAAACACAGTGCCATTTTGAGTACCAGTTCTGATTGGTGGTTTCTGTTTTGTTTCCTGTGCCTGAGTGCTTCTTGGCATCTTGCCTAATTCACCAAGTCACTTTAGAACTAAGGTTTTGCTTGACTCTTGCCAGCCCTGCTCCCACCCCAAACAGCTGAAATCCTCCCACCAAACCCCAGAATAAGCTCACCAGCTAACTGACTTTCCCAAGTCACCTTAACATCCACCATACTGGTTTGTTGTGAAAATAAAACCAGTAATGTCTGTAAATTGTCCAGCATGATGCCTGGCGAATGGTATTTCCATTCCCTTCTGAGTAATGTCCTAGTTGGGACACCTTTGCTATTTTATGTTACTACCACCTACACCCTCCATACATACCCAGACGTGTGGACTAAAGCTTTCTTGAAACACCAGCCATTTTCTGTCGGGCTGTTCTCTACTGCCTGTGCTCTGCCTAGAATAGCATCGCTACCTGCACCAGCAGCTGGCTCTGTTCCTGGGTCGCCCGCTCCATCTCTCCAGTGGGAGGATCGCATTTCCCGTGCTGGCCCCTCCCAGGTTGCAGCTTCCTGATGACTTGTCCTGAAATAGGATACTAGGAACTCTGAGTCTGGAAAAGAGAAAGCTTGGGGAAACAGAGCTGTTTTCTAATATTTGAAGACTCGACTCATAAACAAGGAATTTAGATCAGAGTTTCTGAACATTTTATGCCCTTTGGTGGTCCCGTGAAGCTTATGGATGCTTTCTTAGAATAATGTTTTTAAATGCACAAACTATAACACATAGGATTACCAGGAAACCAATTTATTCAACTATAGCTACCAAAATATTTTTAAAACAAATTTGTGATACAGCAACATATATGATTTTTTTATCAGCACAATAAAGAATAAGAAGTAGCAACAGGCCTAATAATCTCTAAAACTGCAAAATTATGCTGTCAACGGTATTTCAAGGTTTCTGGAACAACTGGAATGTGATATGAAAATATGTGTGATTTCTCTTGTTGACAAAGTCATAGGGAATTGTTAAGAACTGCTGAGGTTTGCTGCCTCCATTCATAACTGAAGGAAATCTAACTTTAGTTACAGATAAATAAAAATAAAGATGTCATTTTTTTTTTCTCACTGAAGTTCACAGACCCCTGAAATCTATGCATAGACACCCTTGTCCATGCCTTCCCCTCACCCACCCATGTAAGGATTGTAAAGACCCAATACTAGACTCATTCTGTGCCATTCAAGACAGGAGAACAGGCTCAGCAGGTTCATGAAATCTAGAAAGACAGATTTCAGTTCAGCACAATGAAGAATCTCCTAACAATTAAAAGTCCTCAAAAATAATGGCCACTTTGTGAAGGAATGAGTTTTTCATCACTAGAAACTATTCAAAAGAGACTGAAACAATTAAGTTAGGATTTCTGTATTGGAAATGCAACTGGGACCCTATTTACACAAAATACATTGTGTACAATGTTTTCTAGAGATGGGCATTGCAGTAGGCCTGCTAACGTTTGCCAGGCATGGTGCAAAGTGTTTTATGTTCATCAACACTTTCAGTTCTAGCAGAGTACTGGGAGGGAGGCATTATCCCTTGAATATTAGCTCAGTTATTTAAAAATATCTCAACTGGGCCAAACATTCCTGAGGTGGAATTCAAATCAAGGTCTTTCAGGCCCCAAAGGTAGTTTCCATCTATAAAATGGAGTTAATAACACCTGCTTAGAGGGTTGCTATGAAGACTTCAGAAATAATATATGCCAAGTGCATATGTCAGATTATCAAGGATAATACTATTCTAAGTACTTTACATGTATTAATTCATTTCATCTTCACAGCAACTCTAAGAGGTAAATGATTTTATCAACCCCACTTTACAGATGAGAAAACAGAGGCACTAAGATGTTGAATAGCTTGACAAAAGCTCTACAACCAGTAACTGGATTTAAACCTGGGCAGTCCAACTCCTGAGTCTGTGCTGGAAACCACTGGTTACACTGCACCCCAACATGGTACTTGCAATTAATTTTATGCATATTTAAGATTTCTCTCCCCAATCAGGCAGCTACTGTGAAATCGAGTCTCCCTAAAACTGAGTTTCTCTGCCAAGTTTATGATTAACCTCTCTGGCCAAAACTTTATTCCCTTTCCTGTCCTACACCTGTATCCCCCTCAAGACTGAAGAGTATCAAAGAAAGGAGGGATTGAAACCCAGCACGACCCTGTGGGAACTTCCTGGGTACAAAAACCCCTCTGTATCCTCTGTCTCTTGTTTGTAGGGAAAAAAAGAAAAAAGGCTTTAGTTTCCTAGGTCTTCCCCAAGTTTCAAAGAGCAGACTCAAGCAGTCAGTGATCAGGACAAGAGTCACAGGGCTCCCAGTTCCTCCTGAAGGGATATAGATAACAATCTGCTGCATATCTTTGAATTGCTCTACAGAAACAAAGATCCCCTCCTGCCCCCAGCCACACACACAACCTGGCAGGAGATGGTGACTATATGCTGACTGCAAGCACGCAGACCCCAGACTGAAACCAGAAGGTTGAGATTCTTGAAACATCATCCTATTATCTCACCACCAACCAAGAAGAAGAAGGACTGCGAGCTGATCACACATCCTACGTCCCTCTCCCATAACACTGTCTTTAAAACCCTTGCCTGAAAGCCCCTGGGGTGTTTGGGTCTTTTGAGCATGAGTCACCTGTACTCCTTGCTGGCACCTGCAAAAAGTGCCGACCTTTATTCACCACAACCCAGTGGTAAAAAATGGAACTGCCTTAGTAAAACTAGGATTGTCTGGGGTATACAAATTCAAACTAGGCCTGCAATTTTGTTCATCACTGCATAACCCATAAATGTTCTATGTTGAAGATTTCTGACTGTCATCCTAATCTATGTTTACTCCACATGCTCGTATCAAAGTAGGGAAGAGAGACAGAGTTTCTCACTTCTTGATTCTTATTCCTTCATTCTATCAGGGCTGTTAGATGAGTCACAAACAAATGACCCAGAGCCAAAGCAAAAACCAGTGGGCAGGACTCCTCCTATCTGACTCTGCCTTTAAGGGAGATCAGCAACAAATGTGTCAGCTTTATCTGAGTCCCTCTGCCAAACAAGAATCATTACAAAGGACCTTACCATTGCATTGGTAGATTTCTCTCCTGTTGCCCTCTTGCCATATATTCCTTGTTCTTTCACCTCCATCTGAGGAGCACAGCAAGGAGGACTAGAAAAGAATGCAAAAATGTAAAAATTTCCAAATAATAAAATGAAAGAATAAGACTTTTTAGGATCCATCCCTGTCAGTTTGACTCAGACGGAACCAATTTGTTCTGCCTCTGTTTCCTGGTTCTCTTAATCATTCATATTATTATATTGTTAATCTCTGAGGCCTTTTTCTTCATGGGTGGTCACTGACAATGTACTCCGGGGAAAAAACAAGATCCACCCACTCTCAGGGAAGCTTCGTAAACTGCCGTTTGGTGTCTTGCTAAGCTAGGTCCTGCAGTGGACCCCAGGATGGTGATTCACAAGCTGAGATTTATGACTTGCTATGCTCAAAAAGACAAGCAAAAAATATTTATTTCCGTCCTTTCTCTCAGGAAGTCATCTGAATCACTCACATGTCTCTCTTGGTATTTAAAAGATTATAGTTTTCTATGTCTATGAGTCTGTTTCTGTTTTGTAAATAGATTCATTTGCATTATTTTTTAGATTCCATGTAAAAGTGATATCACATAGTGTTTGTCTTTCTTTGTCTGATTTACTTCACTCACTACGATATTCTCTAGTACCATCCATGTTGCTGCAAATGGCAATATTTCATTCTTTTTTATGGCTGAGTAATCAGGTATGGGGAGTGGGGGAAGGACATATTAGGAGTGTGGGATTGACAGATACACACTACTATAAATAAAACAGATAAGCAACAAAGATTTACTCTATAGCACAAGAAATAACACTCAATATCTTATAATAAACTATAATGGAAAATAATCTGAAATAAAACATACATGTAACTGAATCAGTTTACTATACACCTGAAACTAACACAATATTGGGAATCAACTCTATCTCAATAAAAAGAGGCTATAGTTTTGAGTAATCATATAGCAATCTTCACAAATAGGTATAGACTGATAGACAAAAGTTAGATTTGGCTGAGATAATTGCTCCACTTACTAAGCCCGCTACTTGCAGTATGTTAATCAGTCACATACATTCTCTCATTTGATATTTATAAGATGCTATGAGATATTAATATTTATGGCCCCCATTTTATATGAATGAACAAAATAAGCAAAGTGATTGTGCAATTTACCAAACAGCTTGCCACAGTAAGTGGTGGAACTGGAATTCAACTCATGTCTGTCAGAGTCCAGAGCTCAAGTTCTTAACCCTCTGTTTTCAATCATCAGGGAACTTTCGCAATAACTCAAGGCAGGCCACTGGCAAGCGCTGCTGAAATACTTGGTTTACAGCTATGCACTGAAGCCCTCTATCCACCTATAAAAAAATGTACCCCAAGCTACTTTTCCTCATACCCTCTGTGTCTTAAAATCCTTTCAGAAAATGCTGTTAATATTTACTGAGCACCCTCCATGTGCTGGTTAGTGCAAGGAGAGTTATTTTTAGCAAGAAGAAAAGTCTTTCCTAGAGGTCATTTTCATAAATGCAGCAGACTGGCTGAGTCTGGCTGAAGTCACTGGGGTGAGGATCTGAATGGGGGCTCTGTCCCGGTGACACCGAAGGCACACCCTATAGTACACATCTCCAGGGTCTCCTAAAAGGAGGGAGACCATGAGGCCAAGTAAGCACTGGGGGAAGAATTTGGATTCCAATAACCAGATTCAGATTGCTCACTATTTTTGAAAAGGGTATTCATTCACCGGTGGACAATATTCTCCTTAAGGACTTTTCTTCTAGAAAAATATTTTTAGTGCTTCCAGCTGTTTCTTGACCTTCTGGTCAGCTCTTCACAATCAAAAATAACCATTTAGGGGACTGCCAGAAGTTGCTCAGGTAATTTTTGTTAGTTCAAGTCCCTTTTGCTTAAGCTGCCTGTGGCTGCTTTGCCAAAGGATTGTTTCATTAATAAACACTGGGTTTTACCTATTAACCTATTAGCAGTCAGAAGTCCAGAAATTATATAGGGCACTTGGCAGTGATTACTGTAGTAAGAAGCATTTTATGGGAATTTATTCTCTTTTTTAAAAAGAAATATAAACACTGAAATCTGCTAAAATAAAAAGAGGAAATCTTAGATTGGCTGAATTGGAGGATTTTCATGTTTTTATATCTCACGCCGTCATTTTGACTTCAGTTTGCAAATCCTTAGAAGTCTTTAGATAGAAACAATTAAGAAGAAAACCTTTTCAGTGAGCCAGAGAAGCATTTTAGTATTTGTACTAGTTTATTTTTAATTTCTTGCTTATAAAAACTATGAAAGATTTTTTAAAAATAAGACATACTAATGGCTGATAAACACCAAAAAAGTGTTCTATCTAATTTGTGCAAAATGTGTAAAAGGTAAACTTCAATCTTCTACCTGTAAATTAAAAATAAGAGAATGAGATGAGAGAGAAAGAGAGAGAGAACACCAATGGTTGCAGTGGAGTGGTTCTTATTCCATGGTGAGTTTAAGTTGAAACAATCTTTCTGACAAATTACTTAGCAAGTTGTATAAAATCCTTAAAAAGGTTATATTCTCAGCCAATAATATAGCTTCTAAAAGTCCATTCTAAGAAAACAGTTGCGATGGAATCAAAGATCTACATACAAACACACTGATTACCACCAGGTCAGGAGGAGAGGATTCCTAGCAGCACATGCTCCTGAGGGGCCTAACTGGTCTACCAAGAAATTCAGTGCTGACAGCCATCTTGTGTATTGATCTGAAGAACATTTAGACATGAAGCTAAAAAAAACTGGGGGTCAAGGCTTTGCTCTGGCCCCCTTATCTACTGGCTGACTCTAGAAAATTATCTTTTTAGTCTGCTATTTAACATTTTCATCTGCAGCATTAAAATACTCATTAAGATCACCAGTCTGTGTTGATTCCCATCTCTACTATATACTAGCTAAGTGAACTTGAGTAAACCTCTGTGCCTCTATTTTTCCATCTGTGAAATGGGGATGGTGATAGTTCCTACCATTTAGAGTTGTCTTGAGGACTAATTGTGTTATTTGTAAAGCTGGCTTGTCAGTGCTTGGCATTCATCAAGCACTATTTTACACTGTGTTAAATGAATCTGCACAGTGAGGACAATAATCTCTCTTTCACCAAACTGATGGAAGGAGTGCATGGGATGACATATGTGGATGTATTCCATAAACTACAACACCTGATCCAAGTATCATGCCATTATTAATGAGACAGTTGGAACTAATGTCAATAATCTTAGAACTGTATGGAAGAAAATCTTTCACCTTCTAGAAATCGTATGTAGGAGTGGTAACTGACTTACCAAACTAGAGAACATCAAAATTTAATTCTGCGTAGGTCAGACAAAAACTGGTCCAAGAATGGAGCTGGGGTTAGGAGCAATGTCACTGAGGAAAAATGAGTCTGATAGATTGTCAGATGTGTTGACCATGTCAGAGGGGTTTTACAGACAAAAGCTGTGGCAGGAAGGAAATGTAATGTAGAATGTATGTAGAACAGATAAGATTTATATTTATGGCCATAATAATCTAAGTATCTAATGTTAATTACGTTATGAGTAATTTAATCTAATACAGGTTATAGAACTATATTTGAGGCATTAGAATTGGAAAAGCATGTGTGAATGGGGAGGGTAGGGTGATGAGATAGAATTAAGTCCTTATCTTTCATAATAGGAGGTTGTTCAGAATCTACTGAGACATAAAAGTAAGAGTCAGACAGATAAAGATCACAATACCAACTTCCCTACTGAGAGACAAGATTTGGGCCAGATTTGGGGGAAAGTGTTCCTAGGGAGTAGAGTGAGGATGTGGGGAATAGAGATAGAGAAAGGAAAAGAGCCAGTAAATAATGTGTCAATGAGCCCAGTCCCCCTGGGTACCTTCCGGGAAACCATGTGGAACCCACTTTAGAATCATCCCACCAGAGAACAAGGAGTCTCGTCCCACTAGTTGAAGATGGTGTTGACCCCTCGGCACTTTTGCTAGTAGTACAACTAAAAGCGCCTATGGAGAAGCGA
Source organism: Camelus dromedarius (assembly GCF_036321535.1). Classification (NCBI taxonomy): domain Eukaryota; kingdom Metazoa; phylum Chordata; class Mammalia; order Artiodactyla; family Camelidae; genus Camelus; species Camelus dromedarius. The sequence continues at coordinate 17,518,501 of NC_087446.1, read as the reverse complement.
AGAGATGCAGGGGCTGTCAGCAGGATGGGAGCTGTCACTACAGCCACAGCAGGTGAGCTTAGAGGTAACTGGCCAGGGGGGGGGGGAGTGGGTAACAGATTCTGTCAAATAGAAGCTGCAGTGAAGCATGAAGGGTGAGCTTCCTAATATTTCTATTGAGTTGGGCTGACTCAGCTGCTCGATCATCGGCGTCATGCACAGGCAGCCTCTGCCCCAGTACACTCACGGAATGGGAGAGCAGAGCAGAAGGCACCTTGCCTGAAGTAGGCGCATCCAAGAGAAAGAGGAGGGGGCTGAGGTGGGCCTGCTCCCTAGCCAGGTAAGTCACTCCACCCTGGAGGAGGGAATTAGGGAGGAGAGAGAGCCAGGGAGAGTTAACTAACATCTTCCACACGGAAACCAAAGGCCCGGGAAATGGGAGGCCCCGCAGAAATCAGCATATAAAAGCTAATACAGAAATTTCAAGAAGGAGGGAGGGAGGGAGGAAGGAAGAAAGGAAGGGAGGGAGGGAGGGAGGGAGGAAGGAGGAAGGAAGGAAAACAGTATTCATGTGCTACTTCAGATTATTAAGGTAGATGCCAGATAAAGGAAGTTATATATTGAGAAATGGTAATCAGGACTGGGGGGAATAGAAGAGGGCAGCTCTCTCTCATATAGGCTTAGTCATACTATTGGACTATTTTAATCTGATATATTACATATTATATTTGATACATATATTATTTTGATTAAAATTTAAACATTTAATTTGAAAAAACTATGACAGACCCACCACAGTAAGAGGTAAAAAAAAGTTTTAAAAACTGATATGACAGAATAATCCTAATTTTAAAAAATTTACACAAGTAGTTTTTACTATTATAACCAAGAGAATATAAATACATACTAAAAATACTTTAAAAATAAAGAAAAGATGAGATAGAATAACTAGTATGTCGGTTCTGCATATTTCTACACTAAAGTATTCGAAAGCATTTTATAATTAGTTCTAAGGAGTAACAATGAAAATAAATTTAAGAACACGAGTAGTTATGCTATGCTAGTTCAAACACCCCTGCTTGATTGAAATGTCTGGGGCCCATTGGGATGTAAATAATACAAGTCAGGTACCAATGTGAAATGAGAGAAACTCTGGATTTGGAGTAAAAAACAAAACAAAACTAGATTGGAGTTTGGGCTCAGCTAACCACTAACTCTAATGTTGTTTAAGTTCCGCAACAGCACTGAGCCTTGGTTTTCCTCTGTGAAAAAGGGGAAATAATTGACCTCACAGAATTATTGTTGAAATGAAGTGAAATAATGTACGAAAGCACTGTAAACAGCTCTGTGCATATGGAGGCATGAATAGGTATATATTTTACATTATTCTTTAAATATTAGATTTTAAAACAAAAAAAGCTAACTACAGATAACTTAAGAGAAAAATCATGAAGGAACATTTTAAATGTTTTTTAGAAAGTATATTTTAACTTAAGGTTTATTTGTAGATAAGTATTACCATCCCTAAGTGCTGGCTAGTACCATCGCATACTTGTAACAATCCTGTGTTTTTTAGCTTACATTTTTTTTTTTATCAGATTATGAAAGTAACACAGGCCTACTAATATATCCACAAGTGTATGTTCCAAAAAGTAACTTCTAATGAGCACCAATAAGCAGGTGCACAGTAATTTAACATCTTATCGTTAATAGGTTGCTCTCAACTCTTCAGTATTATAATTAACCTGGATTCAATATGCTCCTATGTAAATTGTTACACCCTGAGTCCTAATTGCATATTTACTCATCTGTTTCCCCCACTGGACAATAAACTTTGTGAGAGACTATTCCTTCTTTGCCACTGTTACTTAGCACCTAGTATTTTGCCTGGCTCACAGTATCTACATACATAAATATGTGTTGTGGGAATGCACAAAGGAATGAATGAATGGATACTGGTATTTCCCCACAGAAGTCAAGGGGTATTGCAGAGGAGCCTAAGAAAATGAGATAAACTTTATTAAATTCCTTTGCGTGTTTTAAACTTTATCATCTTTTAGTCTGCACTACTTTTACTATTTTTATTGTTACCATAAACCAGAGCAATAAGAAAAAGACGTTTGAGAAGCATTCGGTAGGACATGGTATGGGAGAGAGGGGTACAAGACACTTCTTCCTCTCCTAGACACTGGCAAACAAGCTCTATTTATGTCTGCCTTGGCAAGGACAAAGTTTTCCCCTCAATGCACTCTTCTGCAGTGGATTTACGTAGCTGTTTCAAAGCAGGAAGGAAAAAGAGTAAAAAGAATGGCTGTGGGGGAGGGGAAATTATGGGAGGAAAACACGTTTCTCATTCTCGGCTTAAAGTATAAGTTAGAAGTACACAAAGGGGAGTTTATGGAAAGAAATGCAGAACGCAGCATTGACTACCTCTGTATACTTAAGTTTTATGCTTGAGGCCAACAAAAATGTCTATTTGCTAAAATCAGGATATAGTGTGCTGTTCCAGAGTAGCACATTGAAACCACTCTAGAGGTTAGACAGTCTTGGAGGCATGTATATTACAGGAAGAGTGCAATATTAGGGTAATTTCTGGCTTAAAAGGGCACAGAGAAACATTTTGGGTGATGGAAATAGTTCCTACCTATCTTGTTTGGAGTGGTGGTTACCTGGTGTATACAATTAAACTGAACACTTCAAACCGAACACTTAAGATCTCTATGCATTTTACTGAATGTAAATTATACCTCAGTTAAAAAATTAAATAACAAGAATTTTTCTGGTTGCAAAAATAACATACATTTCATTCCAGAGAGTTTAGAAAATACAGACAAGCACAAAGAAGGAAATAAAAATTACCTGGATTTTTACTGCCTGGTCATAATCACCCTTAACATTTGGGTCATTGTTATCTGATTTTCCATTATTGCACCATTCCAGGGATGAGGTTACCTGAGAAAGCAATAGTTATCATGATATGGACATAAGCAACTAATGACTGCTTATAAAGTTCGTCCCCACCCAAACATCCTCCAGCTTTACACCAGCTTCCATCCCCACCCATCCTGTCAAAGGGCTTGTCAGGCAGCTGTTCCCTGAACGTTGGATATAAACATCCACAAATGGAATGGAAATCTAATCGAATGTGGATTGTGAATTTTTTAAAACAAAATATGTTTCATAAAGTCAGTAAACATAATGTTAGAAAACTGCTGGGTCACGTCAAAGCCATGGGAAAGGGAGGAGGGAGACCTGATGTGCATGTACTGAGAGAAAATAAGCAGTGATGATGATAAGCACTTCAAAAGGGAGCGATTTGATCATCAAAGACTAAAAGAAGCCTTTGGAAAACAATGAAGCCCTCAAATTATTTTTGTTACAGAAGTTGTGATAGTACCACAAAAATCAAACATACAGTAGTGAAGAAGGTTGTATCATATTGTCATACAATTTTATCCAAAAGAAAAGCCAAAATATCAACATTTTAAAAGTTAATTCCCAAACATTTAAAAAAACGATTTTCTGTAACACAGCTTCTTGAATAGTAATGTGCATAGGAATCACTTGAAAATCTTGCTAAAATGCAGGTTATGATTCAATTACATTGGAGGAGGGGCCCTAGATTCTGCATTTCTAACAAGCTCTGCTTGCTGATATGATTGGTCTTTGGACTTTACTTTGAACACTTAAGACTGTAAAACCATGATTTCAGTAGATTCACTTTAAATGGCCTTTCTCCAATAGTCATTATCTTTGAGTATTGAAATGCTCCATCCTTCCGGCTATTTCTAACTTAACTCTTCCAGCTATATGCAATACATGGTTCTCACATTACAAACAAAATCCCCTGGAGGGCTTGTTTAACTGTAGATTGTTGGGCCCCACACCCAGAGTTTCTCTCTTGGTAAACCTGAGGTGGGGTCTGAAAATCTGCCAGTCTAACTAGTTCCCATGTGATGATAATGCTGCTGGTCCTGGGGTCATACTCTGTGGACCACTGGCTTAGAGTGATTGCAAATAGCTCCAGGGAGTTGCTTGCAATACCTGAATTACACATTCTGCAACATTTGCACATCAAAGAGGAAAATAGACATTGTATGGCCCAAATGAATAAGCCCCAAACATGAAACTGTCTGAATGTTCCTGGTAGTCACTGAATTCAGTGATCCAGCTCATTGCCCAAGGGTTCAGCTTGCCTTTGCGTGTGTATATCAGTGGTCACCAACTCTTTTGACTTCAAAATCATTTTTATTAATGGTTTTTAAAATCATTTTGTATCATATTAATTATATTTCTAGAGAGAGCAATGAGATTACATATGTTAAATCTGCTTAGATTATCAATTGCTTTATCTCACTTTGGTTCACAAAGGATTCTCTCTCACTTCACAAGTAGTGGCTCAGCCATCATCAAATTAATTGATTGTGCTTGCGTTATTGGACTATGCTATGTATCTGTACACACATATATTAGTATAAATGGCTCACCACACACAGTTTCTTTATGTGGATCCTTTCAGGCAATCCTCTCATTTTGAGAGGATTATTTAGTTAAAATTAGATAATACAACCTGTAAATCCACTTCCAGCATTTGTAACCTGCAATACAATGCAACGGGCAAAAAACAAACAGTTTAAGTCTTCACTATAAATCCCTCCCTTTTGAGGAGCTCCCACTCAGGATATCACAAATCTTTAATCACTACTCTTAGTATTGTTATTCTGTAGACAGTGTGTCACCTAACTGCATTTTCCTCCAGCACACAGGTTTGCTATTGGTCCAGAGTGGTATCATGGGACACTGTGTCAGATGCCGCAGGAGGAAGTAGAGTAGTGATTAAGCCCTCCAAATCTCTAAAGCCAGTCTAGCTTAGATCCTGGATCCACCACCTGCCATAGTCTGTGGTCTTGAGCATAGTCTGTAACTGGATCATTCCGTGCCTCAGTTTCCTTATCAGTAAAACAGGAGTAATAATGTTAGAACATATTTCACAGTGTTGTCATCGTGAAACGCAAGTAAGTTATTATGAGTAAAGCATTTAGAACAGACCCTGGCAACAATTAAGAACTCAATAAACATTAGCTATTTTATTAAGCCCGGAACAATGAGTGGGAAGTCAGAAGACCTGGGTTCAAGCCTTGGCTCTGTCACTAATTAGATGTGTGACTTTAAACAAGCCATTTAACTTTTCTGAGCTTCATTTGCAAAACAACGCTCACAATCCCTGCTTTGCCAACCAGACAGAGTTGTGGTCTCAAATAAAATAGTACATGTAAATGTGCTTCGAAAGTGTAAAGCACTATGTACAAGTAAGAGCCCTTTAGAGTTGTATTTCTCTTTTATTTTAATACGTGTATGTGATCTGAAATGTTTTATAGCACAGAAGCATGATCAAAGCAGAAAAGTGTTCTTAGTGAATACGTTTCTTACATTCCATAGTCACTCATTTAGCAGTTCATTAAAACATCTTTTTTTCCTGAAATTTAAAATTTAACTTACTGGAACACAATTTCTAGAGTAACTTTTCCTCCGCTAAAAAAAAAAAAGTGAAACATCTGACCATCTTCCTAGTCTTAATTTTCTAGCTCTATGGTGTGGCATAAGAATGCTGGCTTTGTGAACAGAAGACTAACGTAAGTCCCTTGGGAGCTGTGTAACCTTGCACAAGTCACTTTAAAATGCTCTAGGCTTCCATTTTATCATGGAGATAATGGTGATTACCCAGGAGACCTCCCCGGGCAGGGCCTGGAGAGTAATGAGTTCACAGTTACCATGGATGAGAGACAACATCAGATAACATCAGCCCAGGAATGCATCAAGCCCACGAATTGGTGATTTTTTTTTTTTTCTGTAAAAGACTAGACAGTGACTGTCTTAATGTTTTGTAGGCCATAAGCCTCTGTCACAAATACCCAACTCTGCCATTGTTGCACAAAAGCAACCGTAGACAATATATAAACAAATGGTGTGGCTGTGTTCTAACAAAACTTTCTTTCTGGATACTGAAGTTTGATTTTCCTATAGATTTTACATGAAATCTTCTTTTGATTTTTTTCCTAATCATTTAATTTGCTATTCTTAGCACAAAAACAAGCAGTGAGCTGAAACTGGCCTGTGGGCCATAGTTTGCCAACCCTTGTCTAGCACTATGCCTGGCCTGTAGCAGGCAACGGCAGCTAGTATGAGGCACAGAGTTGCCTTATAAACTGATAATCTATTGGCAACTTTGTTTATTCTCTATCATGCCTTAAAGACTATCAGCTCTTGTCCTATCATCACATTTGTGCTCTCTCAGTACCTCAGGAGATAATTCATCTAGAATTGTGGACCTGGCATTATCAAAATCATTCATTTGAGCTCTTACTAAGTCTTTATGTATGTCTAATTTTAATTCCGTTTTTTAATAAAATATTAAGAATCTTTTTCTAAGTAAAAAAACCAGTAATGCTCATTCTAAAATTCTCAGAAAATAGAGAAGAGTAGAAATAATAAAGATCTCTCATAGTCATACCATCCAAATCAGTTCCTGCTTAGTTATGTTTTATGTCTTCCCCTCTGAAGGACATTTTTCATTATTATTATTATTATTATTATTATTATTATTATTATTATTATTATTATTATTATTATAGCAACAGTTAAGTAGTTATACTTTCTCTGCCATCTGTCAGCATTACATCATTTTCTGGCTCCAAACACAGTGTTGTTTTTTTTTTTCTTAAACTGAATTGTTTTTGTTATCCTCAACTTCAGCTGGTTCTGCGCTTCTCCCTCACGTGTGTGGTAGTTATGCACACCTCTGTCTGTCATCAGCATATATCTCAGAGCTCAGTCTCTTCAGCCACACGTTTCTTTAGTATTTTCTTCTTCATCAGCATTATATGTGATTATAATTTCTTACAGCCTGTTTCCCTAGCCACATCCACCTAAGGGTAAAATGAAGCCATATTAACTATAATAAACACTATTTTTTTTCTGATTTTCACCCCAACCTTCTGCTGTGGAACTTCTAGCTACTCTCCCTCAAAGTCGCATCCAGTTGTCTCTGGGAAGCTCACGGGTGGCATGACACATGTGCTCGTAAACAAGTAGTGTCAGTTATCACGTGCGTCTGCCATGATTCTCTCCTACCCTGGCTCCTCTCCGTGATCCCTGCTGCCAAAGCCTCTGCTGCCTATGAAATTACCTGATAGTGCCCGACCACTGCCACTACTGCAGGTGATACCCATGCTAAGCGTATTGTCTTCTAACACTACAAACTACGGAAATCCCTCCCACTCTTGAAACTGGTTCCCACTGCTGCAGAGTGAGGAGGCCTCAATTGTTGCCACAACCATCAGGGCTGGCCTCCACTGGAGACTCACTGAATGTTAAACTTGAGGATGGAGCAGCTTCTAGAGTCCTTAATGCGCAGAGGCCATGCTGCACCAAAGTGGGATCAAGTCTTTTCTCCTCTGTATGTTAGCATCGACAGATGAGCAGCAAAACAGGATTGTCTTGTGATCCTAGCATCTTACAGAATTATTGAAACAGAGCTTTCATTTCTTGTAGTCCCCTCTCCCTAGAACTCCAACATGGGTTTAAAGAGGGTGGGCCAGAGGCTAAATCTGAGAGATAGACACCGTGCAGTACTAATTTCCCCTCCCATCTGGCCAGTTACTGGCCCAAACTTAAAAGCCCTATTTTCTCTTCCTTTATAATGAATTCTTTCCCAGGAGACTCCTCTCCCCTTCATGAACAATAATGGATGACTCATGCCATGACACTACACATGCAGGCATGTCTGAATCATGCCAATGGTGATCAAAATTCAGGTTCAAGCCAGAATCGTCCACTCCATCAGAATTCCACCCCTCGGGCTCTCTCATTCTTCTTAATCTCTTGCCTATTTTAAATGATGTTGGTCACAAAACCATAGTTGTCTTTACTCTGGGCTTTTAGAAATCTGTTTTTCTAAAATCTCCCATATGTTTTTGTGGTGGACATCTGTTGTTTTTGCAAGTCTCCTCAAGAACATTGCTCCATCAATTCTGTCTTCACTCTCCTACATCAGCAGTTTCCTTTCTCCACTCCATCATTCTATCAACATATAAATTTCTCCCACTTAAACAAAACAAAACAAAACAAACAAATAAAACTTCTCTTGATAGCCCTCTTTTACCAACTGCCCCATTTCTCTACTCCTTCTTATCACAAAACACATAGAAATAAATTGGGTTGTTTTTGTTTTTAATACTTGCAGTCTCCAAATTCCTTTCTTCTCGTTCTCCCTTGAACAGATTCCAATAGGGCTTTTTCACCTTTACACCATTGAAACTGCTCCTGTCAAGCCCTCTGTGTAGTCAAACCCAAAGGTCAGTCCTTATTTTCACTTGACCTCCCCTCATTTGACAGAGTGATTTTCTTTCTCCTTGAAGTATTTTATTCTCTTTGCTTCCAGGATATCTCATTCTCTTAGATTCCCTCATATTTGGATTGACTGCTTCTTCTCAGCCTCCAGTCTCCTTTGCTGATTCCTTATCATTACCCTGACATCTAAACACTGAAGTATCTGTTCTTGGAACACTTATCTTCTGTACTCTCTCTCCTTCAATGGTCTCATCCAGTCTCATAGTGTTAAATACCATCTATATATACTAATAACTCTGCAGCCAGGAACTTTCACTTGAATTCCACACTCATACATCCAACTGTCCATCAACATCTCCAATCTGAATCATAATAAATGCCTCAGATTTAGTACAGTGGAACTCCTGTCCTCCTACAAACCTACTGCTCCCACAGTTTTCTCCATATTAGTTAATGGCAACTCCAGGCTTCTAAGCACTTGTGAAAAACCTCAGACATAGTCCTTGACTTCTCTCACTTTTCCCTTCCCTCAATTCACTGCCTTTAAAATAGTTGCAGAATCTGACCTCTTTTAACCAGGTCCACTGTTATCACTTTGGTTTCAACCATTAATATCTCTAATCTGGATTATTGCACTAATCTCTTATCTAATCTCCTGCTTTCTCCCTTTGATCTACATTTTTAAATGTTAGCTAGATCATGTTGCTACCCTGCTCAAGCTTTCCAGTGGCTTCTCAGCTCACAGTAAAATCAGGGTCAATAGCCTACGAGACATTTTACAATCTTTGACCTCACCTGCTCTCCTCTGGCTCCCTGTGCAAGATACAAACCCACACATGCACTGCTCTTCCCTCTCCCTCTCTACCTGGATATCCACAGAGCTCATTCTCTCATCTGCTTTGGTGCGTATGTTGCCTTCTCAATAAGGCTTTGTCTGATAACCCTACATAAAATTGCAGCACCCCTCCTCCTCAGCAATCTCTATTCCCCTCCCCTGGGGAATATTTTCCTTCACAGCACATATAACTACCTGAAATATCACATATGTTATTAATGTAGCTGTTTATTGTTTCTCTCTCTCACCCAACTGGTCCAATAGAGCAAGAATTTTTGTCTGTATTATTCACTGGAATATATACTTGGAATCTAAAATAGGCACACATATACTAGGCACTCAGTAAACATTTGTTGAATGAATGAATGAATCCCCAGCACCTTCAATTCTTATAGTGGAACCTTAATTTTTCTTCATGGAACTGTTCCTTTTCAGTTCATTCGTGCTGACTTTACCTCCTGAGTTTCAGAGCTAGTATGTTCCTGGTATATACCTACTCCCATACCCCACACAGGTCACATTATCGGCTTAGGGATGGGCCCATAATGCAGGCCTATCTAATGATGCTCAAATCCAAGACTTTCTGGAAACTACTGAAAAAGAGATGCTCTATTTCTAAAGAAGTTGCTAGCCTCATGGGACATAAGCTCAGAGCTACTGGAGGTCATCTTGCCAGTATGAGAGGTGACCCTGTCTTGAGAATGAAGCCAGCACACAGGAAAGAAACTAATACCAATAGAGAAATACTGATTTCTGATGACTTCATTTGAAAACCTGGATCCAACTGTGCCTGAGTCAATTTGAATTGGATTCCTGCCAATTATAACTAAAAGAATACTAACAAATTCAGGCTCTGCTCCCAGTGTCCAACTCTAATATGACACTAACTCTTTCTCTTGATTTCTTGTAGCTTTTACATACTTCACTGACCAGTTTTTCCTTATTAGTAAAAGTCAAGTCTAGAATATATGTTCGCCTAATTGTTCCCTCAGACTTCTGAAGAATAAAATTATCAGGGAGACAAGTAAAGAATTTTTCAAATTCACTGCTTTTGGTAGAATGGAAACGTCAATAGACATTGGAATAGTTTCAGTTCCTCCTCTGTAACTAGGCTCTGTGCCAGCTGTATAACTAGAATTTAAAAAGTGGCATCTAGAACATCTGTCTGGTTAGGTGGCATGCAGCATGCTCCTGGAAGAATATCACTTGTGCTTTCCGCATTTTATACTGAAGAAAATTATTTTCATTATGTCTATCCTTGGGTTTCTAGATCTCCTTATAGGTTAACTTTATTTGTGAAGTCAGGAAACATTTATTAAATCCAAACTCCATGCCTGGTACTTTTCCAGATGCTAGAATATAAAGGTAAAATTTTATTTTGATATCTAGTATTATCTTGTCACATAGTAGGTGTTAAGTAAATATTTGTTGAGTTAGTAAATAAGTGAATGCACTGCTATGCAGAACTACTTGAATATTCATTGGATCTATTTCTTTTGAACAAGATTTACCTTTCTGTTGCTATATGTTAGTCCACTCTAATAAGTCTTGGCAGTGATGATAATAATGAGTTTGATTCACAATATATGTAATATTTTATTTATATTATCACTATTCCAGTCAGTAAAATTTAGGTGGATAGGAACAAAGACTGATTCCAGTTAAATACAAGGGGCTTATTATATGTAGCAATAAAAAATGTCCTATCAATCCAAGAATAAGAAATGCCAGAGAAGAGTTGTGGATTCAAGGCATTTTGGGGGAACTCAACAGGAGGAGTTCATGAGTGTGACCCTTTTGCGTTATTGTTCATTTTCATGAATCAGTTGTATTTTACATGCTTGCCTTTTTCCTTTCTACTCTGGCCAATTGGTCACTCTTGTTTTATGTAGCCCATAACCAGAGTCACAAAAACAATGACATTAAATGAAAATTGGCACTCAGTTGTGGGAAAGACTATTGACAGTGGTGAAGACTGGGGTGACTTTAAGGGAATTTAAACCTTACTTAAAGGGGAGTACCAATCATTACTATGTAGGCATATGGATCTATTACTGTGACAAGTCTGATTTTTCTCAAGAAGCTGGAAATCCTGAGTAAAATTTCTTAATTTTTGAAGGATGGCAACTAAGGAAAGAAATAAAAGAAGGAAGGAAGGAAGAGAGAAAGAAAGAAAGGAAGGAGGGAAGAAAAGAAAGAAAGAAAGAAAGAAAGAAAGAAAGAAAGAAAGAAAGAAAGAAAGAAAGAAAGAAAGAAAGAAAGAAAGAAAGAAAGAAAGGAAGGGAGGAAGGAAGGGAGGAAGGAAAGAAAGAAAGGAAAGAAAGAAAGAAAAGGAAAGAAAGAAAACACATGGGCAAACCCTGGGCAGGCCTGTGTAGAAAAGAGTTAACATAGATGGCCTAACTGTGTGTTCTTAGAAAGGCTTCCTACTTACAAGGCTGACCCTTGACTGGCATCTGATAACTTGAATTTGGTTCCCAGAATTCCCAGAACTGATAAGAATGATTCACTGGGATAAACTGTTTGTACAAAAAATGTGGCTTTTGCAGAGCACCTACTTTCCTTCTGAGAGTCTGGAATTTTGGTATATGCCTGGCAGAGGCTTCCTACATGACCAGTCCCCAGTAAAAACCTGGGCACTGAGTCTCTAACAGGTTTCTTGACAGCATTTCACTTGTGTTGTCACCTCTATTGCTGGCAGCCAGTGCCTTGTTTACGCTGGACTTTGCCCTCTGTGCTTTTCCCTTTGCTAATTTTGCTTTGTACCCTTTGCTATAATAAGTCGTAGCCATGAATGTGACCATGTGCTTAGTCTTGTAATTCCTCCTACTGAATTGTTGAACCTGGGGGTGGTCTTGGGGACTCCTGACACAAGGCCAAACAAAACATCTTTGAGCCAAATCCAACCCATGGGGTATTATTTTTCAACCTCTAATCTAAGAATGGTCATGGAGAGTACAGGTGCTACCCCAAAATGGAGCATTTTTGCATGGCTTATGTCATTTAATCCTCTCAACAACACTACAAAATAAACATTTTTATAACCCCAATTTATACATGAGGAAACAGACTCGAAGAGCTTAAGCTTACAAAAAATTATATAACCTGTAAGTGGAAGAGGCAGGACTCAAGCACAGCTAATCACATTTTATTTCTACATTGCCTCTATGAAAGTATATTTTCCCCCTCATGTTAAAATTTCAGAATCATTTTGTTTATCTTCCATTTCCTATTCAGAGCATTTATACCTCTGGAGCTAAAAGTATTCTTATCACTCTTCTTTATAATATCTGCTTTTCTTTTATTCCATTCAATCATCCCTTCCTGTCAGCCACAAACAAGGCTTTCCGAACCAGAAGGGAAAGAAGGAAAGGAAGGTAGAAATGGGCAAAGGAAGGGAAGGAGAACCCAGCAGTGTGGTCAGATTTTGCTGGTCTGGTCAGTAGTCCCAATAATGGGGTCTGAAGAGGGGCAGGGGGAGAACACAGGGTTAATTTGGCCTAGGGTCCACATCCAAGAGGGGATGTGATGATTATGACGAAAGAAGTATTTGTCAGAGAGGCAGTGGTAGTTGTTCCAGAGGGATCTGTGGGGTGCAAAGCAGAATCTCATCTACATCTGAGGGACAGTGGCATAGTTTGGGTATCAGGATAAGAGGGCAAGAAATGGATAAGCAGATTGTCAAGGCCCTACCTAGGGTCCAGGACTGAGCTATGTTCTCAGGAAAAATTGACATGAAATCCAGGAGCTGGCTAGAAGCCCTAATCTAGGACCTGAACTTGAAGACGGAAAGTTAGGAAAGGAAAATGCACCCTGATGGCTGAGCAAGTACTGCAGGGTTCCCCGTTGGTCCCCCATATATCAAGCTGAGAATAGCAAGACTAATTCCAGCCTCTTTCTTTAAGTCACCTTGCAGGTAGTGATAGGACTGAGTTCATAAAGCAACACACCTGTGTCTGGGCAAGAGCTGAACATGGTAAGGACTGACCATTCTTACCTAAGGAATAAATCAAAATAAGTTTGCCTGGCTTAGTCATATTTATACACCTCTCTGGAAAGACTCAATGAAGTAGACATAAACGATACTCAGAGAGATACTATTTCAATGAACTCCTAAGATTATATCCTTTTTAAAGAGTCCCATTACCAATGTAAACCCTTAACAATCTGTACTATGGATATTCTAATGCTCCACGGTCTCTGAGTTATAAGTATCAGCCTTATGGACGTCCTGTCCAATTGTGCATCCACTAATACCTGTTGATATTACGTGTGCCTCGTGGTCATTGTGCAGAGTCCTAGTGACCGACCTTTATTGGGCATTTGCCCTGTAATATGCATGGTTATGTTTGCATACATTAATTCACTATTGCTCACAACAATGCTATGAAGAAGGCATCACTTTCATATCCATTTTACAGGGAGGAAATCAAGGCACAGAAAGGTTCAGTACATCTTTTAGTTGTGCCTGGAAGTGTTCCTCACTTCAAGCAATGAACAATTTAGAGACATAAGATATGTTCAGATATAAACAACCAGTCACGCTGCCTCCCCACACATTCACCCAAAGCCTGCTTTTATCCCGAGTATTTATTTCCGCCCTTTGTCCCTGTTGGCATCCAAGCTACTCTTATGCCACCTGTTGACCAGCATAGGAAACTGTCTGACTCAGTACGTTCTCTTTAATCTTATTTCTCCTTCTAGGAGTTCTTCTAAGACAGTGGAATTCTGTCCTACATGCCATTTCCCCTCTTAGTTTGAAAATGTCCACTTTATTCCATATAACACTTAACACATGTCATTTACATCTGAAGAAGATATGGTTATGAGATTGATCTATGCAAGTAAAACACTCTAAGAAATGTAGTCCATACATTGTAAAATTTCAAACAGTTGATTCCATACACTGAATGGGTTTCTTTGCTATAGATAATCCAAGTGGAGCAAGGAATGGAGATGTGTAAAAATTTTCTTCAAGAGGAAAAGAATCACACTCTGTATATGTTTAGCTTTCTATCTCTTCTGCATCTCATATTCTTTTCCCGCATTGTCTGATGTCCATTGTGTTATGTTGTCTCTAAGCTACTGCATGATAAAGATGTTGTTCTTTTATGAGTCTTCATTCAGTGCATCTAGTTCTATGATGGCTTCACCAAAAGCAGTTTTAGCCAGTGTGCAGGCAAGCTCTGGGTTATCTAGGAATTCACAGTAAAGTATAGAAATGCTAAGAGCCAGCCCAAGGTGGGTTGGGTATGTAGGTTGCCTCTCTTTCACATTTATATCAAATGTCTTTTGTGAAGCTCCTTGGGAATTACCTATAGTTTTGTTTTTGATCACCTTATGCAGCAAAGGTATTGGAATTAGTCTCCATTTTCAGATAAAAGACTACTTTCTGGATTAAGCGCATTGGCTATTAAGCACTTATCCAACAATCTCAGTATAGTGGTGCAACAGGATCTCAGTTCAGGCTCTACTTTTTCTTGATAGTTCTTAATCAGCCGAAATTTGTCAGAGGTATTGGTTTTCTGCTCAAACTTCGAGATGACTCTCTCAAGGTGGACCTGCAACTCAGACAGTGTCCTGTTAGGCTCCCCAGAGTAGACTGCACTCTCATTGGATAGCTCTGGTGGGTCTTCATCTTGGTTTTCAGTCAGAGCTCTGGTTTCCTCAGGCATACCCAAAATTTCAGCTGAGCATCCAGAGGTCTCACATGTAGAAAGAAGGTTATGTCTATTTCCATCCACTGCACAGCCACAGCTGTAGCCAGAAAGAGAATAACAGTTGTGCTATTGCTCACACCAATTGCCAAAGGGGTACCTGACGGGGCTGGAACTCCAGCTTCACTCTTTGCCTGTACCAGTAATAATTATTTTGTTGAACCATGCTAAAACTTGTAAAAGTCTCCTGTTCAGCCCTTAGATGGGAGTTAACCACAAGATAGGCTAACTTTGAGGATTCTGTGGCCCTAATTCCCAACTCTTGTCACTCTGGGGACACCAGTGAGACAAAAAGGATGGCACAGCTGTCAGCTGCTCTGAGCTTGGGTCTTCAGTGTTTTCCCTCTTCTACCCTCCAAGTAGTTTCTACAAAGAAAAAAATAATTTTTCCTTTATTCAAACCTTCCTCCTCCTGTTCCATTGTTTTTGTCAATGGCAGAGCTGAAGGGTCCCTAGGGATTGCTGGCCCCATTATTCCATCAATGTCTCATCCACAATTCTTTGATACTGACCTTTGACACTCCCTCAGTCTAATATACAGTGCTTTGCAAAATCAATTTTAAGGTTTCTCTTCTAACCACTCTGCAGCCTCTAATCTATCATAAATAGAATTTCTGGACATGCCATTACCTCTTGGAAATGACTCAGAGAAGGAAGTTTGCTCTTTTCCAAAGCCCACTCATCCTTTGAAGCCCTCATCCTCTGAACTAGGTAGAATTAGAGGTGCCTCAATCTCATTCCCACAGTTTGCATGTGTCCAGGAGCATTAGAACCTGGCTTCTCTGCTAGCTTACTTTTAGTGATGTTGTTTGTGCATAAAGATCTTCAGAGTCTGTGGTATGAGATCAGATCCTTTCTTAGTCTCAGGGTAGAGTTTCCTTCTCTAATTAGCTTCTTTCAGTTCTTTTTTGTGGGTATAGGAAATAAGGACATTTTTTAAAAGTATTCTTTTACTGTAATGCTTTCTACTCTTTCATTTTACAAATGAAGAAACTGACGGCCGGAGAGGTAAAATGACCTGGTCAGATTCACAGAGCAGAGGAGAGCAGAGGACTGAACACAGGACTCCTGCTTCACAAACTAATGCCTATTTTTCCTGTTTTGTTAAAAAAAAAAATATGGCAACAGTTTTTAAAATATTGTCTTTTTGAGGTGGGAAGCCCCATAAAACAAAACTGGCAGGACCCCCAGGCAGGGCCACTACTCTCCTGCCAGCACCATCTGGTTCCCTGGCCCAGTGGTTTTATCTCACTTTTTGCCTCTGAAACGGCTAACCGCTAGGAAAGTGGAGCTCACTTCTAATTGGTTCATTTCCCTCACTCCTGATTGGTTATTTCTCTCCCCCTGATTGGTCCATTTCTACAAAGTCTGTTCCTAATTAGTCAACTTTTGTTATACCTTATTTGCATATGATGTTGCAAAGTGTAAACCGGCAGCCTATAAAAGCCTGTGTAAACCTACAGATGGGGTCCAGAGCTTGGAGCATTAACTCCTCTGGGCCCACTTGTGTAATAAACCTGAGTTCTCCAACTCTCCGAGTGCTGCTTGGTCTCTTGCCTGGATCCAGGTTGCTGTCAAACTGAGCTGTAACACCGAGCTGTAACAAGTTTTTCTGCAACATTTCTAAAGTATTTGATATTTCAACTATGTTACAAATTCAGTTAGTGTTGTCCCCTCAGGAGTGAATTATTATTTGAATCAAGTTTTCTATGAGAAATGCATTTCTAAACCTAAATATTTAGTTTCCATATTGTCTTAGTCAACTTGGGGAGTTAAAATACCACAGACCAGGCGGCTTAAACAACAGACATGTATTTTTCACAGTTCTAGAGGCGGGGAAGTTCAAGATCAAGGTGCTAGCAGATGTGACATCTGGATAGGTCCCTCTTTCTGATTTTCAGATAGTTGCCTTCTTGCTGTATCTTCATATGGGGAGGCTAGGAGCTCTCTGGTCTCTTCTTCTAAGGGTCCTAATCCCATCATGAGAACACCACCTTATGACCTCATCTCAACTTAATTATCTCTCAAAGCCCCCATCTCCAATACTACTACATTGGGGATAATGGCTTTAACATATGAATTTTGGAGGGAACACAGACATTAGTCAATAGCACTTACAAATCTTTGAAACAGCATGTAACACCTTGTAAGATTTAAAGACACTAGTTGAATACTGTAAAATTCTTATATGGAAACAAAGCAATTCCAGGCCTTGCTCTGAAGGGATAGTCCTGCACAAAAGGTGAGGGAAAGTCATGGTAAGCAGCTAGGCTGGAAGGAGACTATCCCTCCCACCATCAACCCATAGTTTTAGTTCAGTGTTCAGATTCATAGTTTGAGTAATTCAAATTACTCATTACTTTAATATGCTCTTTAATTATGCTTTCCTTATTTCGGCTTTACTATAGCCACTTACCTTCTGTCAGGAGTGGCATTAAAGTTACAAGTAAATTATTGTTAGGCCATTTAAAAGGATTAAGTTATATGAATGCTAATTAATAATAACAAAGACAAGAGTTCATGAGTTGGGAAGCATTCCCCCAATTATTTGCTGTGGGGATAGAAAAAAATCCCATCTTCAAACACCTTGGGGTTTTCCATGGAGCTAATAATTATAAGAGCTACTATTTACTGAGCACTTACTTTGAGGCAGCTACTGCCCTGAAACTACATGGAGAGGGAGAGAGGCCCGTCCAGCCCCCAGCTGCTTCAGTCCTCCTTGCTTCCTGCCCCGTCTGCTGTTACAGTTTCAGTCACTGACATCACTAGTATGGGAGTCTCTGAGACAGACTCACAGAAGCCATAAGAAGTAATAAAATGACTATTGTTGTTTTACTCCACTAAGTTGGATGTGGTTTGTTACAGAGTTACTGTAACTGAAACAAGTATGTAAGTATATATAGAAGAAATAAGCAAGAATTGGGAAGACCTGAGAGGAAAAGAACTGAAAATGAGAGAAGTTTGCACTTTGGTAGTTTTTAAAGAGCTAATTACAGCATGTATCATATAGAGAATAGATGTGTGTATGTGCACACGCACATATGTGCCAGATTGGGGCAGGGGGTATCAATTTGCATGCCCTACTTTGGGAACTTTGGAAAAATAGGTTACCTAGAAATTCTATTTTCATGAGGACCCAAAGGTGTACAGAAAAACATATGAAGAAGATTTGGAATTGATATTAAGATTCATAGTATACCAAGATTAACACTTACTACAAGACAGTGATGAAACAAAGACTGCATCCACTCTGCCCATGGCTTTGCTTTTTTAAACCCAGTCTGACTACAGTACCCCACCCACTCTCAAGAGGAGCCTTGAACTGGTGTTCAGAACAACTCACTGGAACCTCTCTTCTATCCTCAGTCCTATACTTCACTCTCATTCCATGTCCGTTCTTCAGTAAATACACTACAGTGACTAAGATTCCAGATTCGAGAAAGAGACTGCCGGTTTTGAATTCTTCCTTTCTCATCTACTAGCAATGTGGCCTTGAGAATCCAACAACTGAAAAGTTCTTTTTAAAAAGGGAAAAATCAAAGGAGTTATCAGAGCTGACATGCCCAGGTACAAATAGGGGACTGGTTAAGAGATACTTCAATGAGCAAGAGACTAAAAGGATTTAAATATACAGGAGGTTACAAGCTGCCATAAAATAAACTTCATTTTGAACCCAAATTTAACCTAGAAAAGCAATGATAAAAGAAATCTCACTTCTTAAGAAATCAGGAAAAGTAAGAGTTCTCTATATGGATTGGAAGAAAATGAAGAAGCCTGTGAATCAGATTACTTTTATGTATACATTGCATGTACCACGATTTCCCCACATAAATTACGATGTTTTGTGCCTTAATTGCCTGGCTGAAATGTGACCCAGTGTGAACCAAGAGTAATGGAGGAGAGAGAAGGCAAAGCCTATTCTTTGCACTATTATGGCAAAAAAAAAAAAAAAAAAAAAAGAAAGAAAGAAAAAGCATTTGAGGAACCGTAGGCATCTTTAGATCTTTGGTTTAAGGGATACCCTGGCCCAAATTCAAAGATAGAAGGCTCCAATTCACTGGTAATTTATTAACTCCCTTCCTCACTCTGTGTTGTCCTGGCCTGGACTATGTACCCAACAACCTTAGAACCAAGCAGATCTCTAAAATCCAGGAGACACCATTCAAGCACACCAGGTCAGATAAATATTATTTGGACATGCCCCCAAAAGTGAGTCTGCTTTCTTCACAAAATGATCCTACAGAGAGTTTTCTGCTTCCCTAAGAGACCTCAAAAATCAAATGATTTTTTCGGCAAGTAGCACTCATACATAGACCCTAGGATCCTGATAAGCAGTAAGTTTATGCTGCGGAAATGAAAACCCTCATTTTTTTAATACTGTTTGAGAAATAATAGGAAATAAAGACCCATAGAACTCAAATACTTTTCCCCAGTATTAGTGGATCAGTTAAGGAAAATAAATTTGGTGTTAGCAATAAGAATGGGTTTGAAATAGGTAGCAGTTTCTACCCTGACTAGTTCCAGGTAATGAGACAAAAGCACTCATGTGTTTGTTTGATTGAGATACCAAGGGTCATGGATGTGCTATTCATTTCCGCAGAAAGGGAGAAAAAAAGACATTCTAAAACTCTTCTCTTTGCTTAACAAAGAAATCTCATAAATATTTAATTACATTTTTAAAAAGTAGAGATGTCAGTTTTAAAACAATTACCAAGGAAGCAAATTATTAAGATAACCAGTTAGACTACTGGAATTCACAGGGAACTTTTCAGAGGACACAGTGGCAATCTCTGCTCAAGTCTGGCTGTCTTTAAAAGTCTCCTTTGTATAAATATCTCTCAAAGAGAATTTTATGATAACAGAAAACAGTATAGGATTATACATTTTTTCAGGTGTCTCCAAAGTGAACAGAAAAGTAAGAGTGGTACTTTTGTGAACGTCCTAGATTGAACCCTATATCAGAAGTACCTCTATGTTACTTAAGAGTGTCTGCTTCTCTGTAAGGGAGAAAGAGCACCTCCTCCTCTTTGTTTTTTCTGAAAAATTTCAGGGGCTGTTTGAGAGAAAAAGGCAAGTCCTAAAACCTTACTTTAAAAAAGCATGGTTGTTAGAGTCTGTGGTAGTAATTGATAGAGACCCAACAGAGCTACACAAAGTCGGGGCGAGGGGATGAATTTATTATGAGAAATGAGATTGTTTCTCTGAACCCAAAGACTGAGATGCAGCAGATCCTCAGTAGTCACCTGGGACCAGGGCCCAAGCAACACTGGGAAATCAGGAGAGCGTCTCTCCTGGGGGTCTGCTTCCCCTCAGCCTTCATTCTGCTCTGTTCCTGCACACTGCCTATCTCCGTTCTCTAGACCATCAGGCAGAAAATATCCACCATCAACAACTCCTTCCCTAGAGTTCAAGAAGTATTTGGTCCCAGTTCCAAACCTCTAGGAGAGGAGTCTCATTGGCTAACCTCCATCCCCAGGATGAGCATCTATCTCTGAGATGAGGGAAAAATGTCCAAGTTTGGGAAGAATGTATCTTTATACGGATTGGGAAGGTGAGTTCCAAATTTCCAGAATATGGAGAAAGAGGGCAGTTCCCAGAAAGCTGGAGGATGCCTCTCCAACTTATAGGCACATTTTTTTAATTAAAAAATTATTATTATGGAAAATTTCAAACATAAAGTTAGAATATTTTATTAAAACACCTTATACTATACTTCATCCAGCTTAGACAGTTGTCAGCATATGGCCAAAGTTGACTCATCTATAACACCATCCATTATTCTTCTACTCTATGGGCATATTTTAAATCAAATCCAAGATATCATAAATTTTTATCCCTAAACAATTCAGTTTTTGTCTCTGAAAGATAATGATTTTTAAAAATGTTTATCAAAGTATACTTGATTTAGAATGTTTTGTTAGTTTTAGGTGTACAGCAGAATGATTCAGTTATACATATGTATTTTTTTCAGATTCTTTTCCATTATAGGTTATTGCAGAATATTGAATATAGGTCCCTGGGCTATACAGTAGGTCCTTGTTGCTCATCTATTTTATATATAGTAGTGTGTATAAGTTAATCCCAAACTCCTAATTTATTCCTCCCCACCTTTGCCCTTTGGTAATCATAAGTTTGTTTTCTCTGTCTGTAAGGCTATTTCTGTTTTGTAAATAAGTTCATTTGTATCATTTTTTAAGATTTTACATATAATGATATATAATATATTAAATGATATTTGTCTTTGTCTAATTTACTTAATTTAATATGATAATTTCTAAGTCCATCCATGTTGCTTCAAATGGCATTTTATTCTTTTTTGTGGCTAAGTAATATTCCATTGTATATATCTAGCACATTTTCTTTATCCATCCGTCGATGGACATTTAGGTTGCTTCCATGTCTTAGCTATTGTAAATAGTGCTGCTATGAACATTGAGGTGCATGTATCTTTTCAAATTAGTTTCCTCTGGATATATGCCCAGGAGTGGGATTGTGCTGGATCATATAGTAACTCTATTCTTAGTTTTTTAAGAAACCTCCATACTGTTCTCCACAGTGGCTGTACCAATCTATATTCCCACCAACAGCGTAGAAGGGGACAAGTTCCTGAAAAATTATTCTATTCTGGGTGATTAATTTTATGTTTCATAGGTAAATTTACCCTATTACATTGGAAATATAATGTACTTTGTATCAATAGCAATAAAATTTCAGGCTTATTACCAGTGCCTATTTGTAATGGTTGGTGTTTTCAGGGCAGCACTGGCAGCCCCACTCAAAGATAAATTAGTGTTCTCTGTTTCAACTGATTGATTTGGAAAGAAACAAGCTTATATGCTAATATGTAATTGAGTCAAATGAAATCTCTCCTAAAAAGTTAAAATTATGTTTTCAAGCTAATAAGCACTGAGAAGCAATGGCCTTATCTTGTTTTACAAGGAGAACCAAGGGAGAAAACTGGGAGAGAAGGGGCATTTTTCAATTTACTCAAGTTTGAGTATGAATGTTTGATTTTTTTTTACCAGAGTGATCTATTTTCTTCTACCTATTTTATCATAGTAATCTATTTTCTTAACTTCACAAATATGACATAAAAGCCACTTAGGAAATATTCAGTAAAAAGTTGCTGTTGCCTGTGCTTCCCATCTCTAAGGGGAGTTTGGAATTTCTACCAGAAGATAAAGAGTTGGAGAAATTTTGATTACTCAAGAAAATGCCTATTCAGTCAATTGACAAATATCTATTAAGTTCTTGTTATTGTCTGCTGCTTGGTATACAGTGATCAACAAAATAGACAAATTCCTTCCCCTTCCAGAGATTATATTCTAGTGAGAAAGATAGTCAATAAGTAAATACATAAAATTTTGTTGGGTGGTGATAAGCAATATAAAGGAAAGTAAAAGCAGGATGCAGGGAGAGAGTGATAGAGGTGCTAGTTTAATTAGAATGAATGGTTAAGGAAGCCTCTTTGAAAAAGTGATCCTTGACAAAAATCTAAAGAAAATGAAGGGAGTTAGCCATGCTAATATTTGGGAGTTGGTGGGTTTTGAAGCTCTGAGTTTTGGCTGATTTTCAAAAGTCTCCAATAAGCTTCTTAACATGATCAAGTCAATCTTCCTACAGGATGTTCTTAGATTAAGCAGTGAATGCACATATTCCTGTGCCCTCCATCAGCCTGCCACTGCAGGCTCTGGTTCTGCACGGTGGTTATTTTCTTGCTCATTTTTGGCCACAAAACACCAACAAGGCTAAGTGCCTCAATTCTTTACAAGACTTTCTGGAGAATGTCTCAACTCTTTCAGTCAACCTTGGATGGCTATTCTAAGAGGGTCGGGTTGGGGGATGTGTACATGCATGAAGGGGCTTTTCTTCTCATCCTCACATGTCCATCAGCTGCCCAGATAAACCCTACAAATAAATATACAATCTAAGTCATAGTGTACTTGTATAAAGCAACTTCAAAATAAATCCCCAAGTGAATTCCCCTTCTGCACCCCTCCCTATATCCTCAAACACACATACATTCAAAACAGAGAATGCTGCTCCCAATGCACCCAAATGGATGTTCTGACACCAACACTAACTGGCCTCAAATGGTTCCAGCTCATTTAGCTTTCACTAGCTCGCCTTCCCTACTGAATTTACAGTCCCACGTTGTTGCAAGCTGAGTTCCCCAGGAACTGACTCTAAGACTGAGTGAGTGCACATGATGTTTCTTTAAGAAGTGCCTTGTGATGCCAGTTCCTTCCTGTGGAGGGGAAGAGAAGGGAAGGGAAGGAAGCCAGAGTGGGCGAGTAGACGGAGGGAAAAGATGAATTGTGATGCAGTCCCAGTGACAGCCATGGCTGATGCCACAGGGAGGTCTGGAGTGAGAATGGCTTTTCAGAGCTGTCACAGGTTGGGCCATGATGGCTAGACCTTTATGTTCCCACATCAATCGTTTATTTGGAGGAAGCCCAGGTCACATAGAAATGCCATGTGTACATGTTCCAGCCAATAGCCCGCATCTTCCTGTACACACGTGGATGAGGAAGCCTCAAAATGTCTCCAGCCCCAGCCAGTCTGACTGCAACTCCAAGAGACAGGATTTAGCCGAGCCCACTCACCTCCCAGAACTATGAGAGAAACTAATAAAAAATGGACAATTGTTCTATGCTACTGAGTCGAGGTGGTTTGTTACACAGCTATAGATAGCTGAAACAATGAAGAATCCTCCCAAGGGATTGAGGCAGATTTATCTCAACATTTTCTAGTCAGAAGCACCTAAAATTATTGTGTTCAGATCTAACCTATACCAAGGCTCCCATCACAGTTTCTCTCAGGAGATGTTTGTATCCTTCAAAATAAGATCCTAAAATTTGCCTTTAACCTTCCTGAGGTAGACAAGCAGATAATTTTCCTGTGGCAAGTGGCATGTATGCTGTGACCCTAAGGACACTGAAGTAACAACTTATTTTCTGTTGAGAGCATCTGTACTACACCACAGAACCAAGGAGCTGTGTCTGGTGGGATATTGTAGTTTATTGCTTTGTCTTTTATATGCTCACATTTACTAGTTCATTCTGAGACTTTACTACAATAAGTAAAAAGTAAGTTACTTTAAAGGAAAAAGTCAATAGTGAAACATTTTTTCTTTAAGTTGATGGAAGCCATTGAAAGATTTAAAAGGGAGAATAGCATGCTCTGACTTACATATTTAAAACAATGCTGTTTCTGTTGTGTGGAGAATAGAAGAAGGCAGATGACTTAGGAGGTTAGGGCAGTCATCCTCAGGAAAGATGATAGACAAGAATCAGTAGAATTTGATGCTGGATTAGATATGGAAGATAAGAAAAATAAAATTATTAAGGATGATTTCCAGGTTTCTAGGATGAGCAGCTGTAAGAAAAAGTGGAAAGATAAGTGGAACTGGAGGAGATGGAAAGATCAAAAGTCCAGTTTTAGCCATGTTCAAACTCAGATGTCTCCATGAATGAAAATATCAGGAAAAAGCAGTTGGATAATATACCCTCTGGATCCCCAAGGAGAGGTGTGGGCTGGAGAGGGGAAATAAGAATATAATCCAAGTTGCAAATGAGCTCCTGCATTTGTTGTTTAATCAAATGTGCTTTTTATTTCCTTTAGCGTCGTCGAAAATTATTGTTCAGCCTTGCAGAAATGCAGTTGTGCCTTATTATGTAAGGTTGCTGTGAAAGGTCTGCCATCTGGTGGACAGCCATGGAGAGCACTATAAATGTACCTCATCCAACAGGATAGAAACATTGCTGCCAAGTAACACAAATCTTTTAAATGTCATTGTCTTATTAACAAACATTCACAACTTTATCTATACTTCTCATTAGGGAAAATTGGTTGCCATGTTTAAACCTAAATCACATCAAAGTGTACAGCATTGAAAAGCTTTATAAAAGGAATCTTTGGTTTTATAGAGTACTAAAACCAACATTAAGTGTAATTCCCCGAACTGGATTTTCTAGGAACTGCATCAGAGAAGATGTAGTCTTTGGACTGTTTGACAGAAAATAAGCTGATACTTATTTTTCCCCTCAGGGAACAGCCAGTGGGTGCTGGATCTGGCTTACTCAGGCTCTTGAGAGCTGAGTGTGCACATCTCTTCCCTCTTTGGGGATTTCAGGCTAGGAGCTTAGAACTGGCCATGGTGGGAGTATTTATACTAACAGAGGCAACAAAACTTCAAATCAGAGTTTTGTCTTTGTTTTTGTTTTCAGAAAGCCAGTTTACCAGCATACTATGCATATATCTCTTTTTTCTCGATTCCACCAATCTTAAAAAAAAAAAAAAGCATTCCATGGAACACTTGTTTTAAAATAAATTTACTTTACTTACATACACATTTCCAAATTTGGGAGACCATGGAATCTTTTAGAAAATGTTATTTGAGTTTTGTATTTTTCTTTTCTTTTAGGTGGAGGAGCCCAGAGTGAATTTTTTGGTTATTCATAATTAAAATTATTACATAAAAGTAATAGATCTCAAATTGTTATAGTCTTAGTAGGACCATTACCAGTCCTGGCATTTGGATTTCTTGAAATGATGATGTGCAAAGAATGACCATTATCTCCAAAATTGGGACCAGAAATCTAAAAGCTCGACATACACTTCAGTGGAAGAACATGTGCTTTGAGATTGTCCTGATCTATTTTTAGGGGGATGGACTTGAGAGGTATAAGTTCTTATTGTATTTGTCTGATGACTCAGAAATAGTCCCTCTGATGTTTTCTGAGAGCAGTCTGATCAGCTTACCTTTGCCTCTAGTTATATTGCCTTAAAGAGGCTTAAGCCATATATATATAAAAAAATTCATTTTTTTTAATCTAAATCTTTTGTTAACACATAAGGACAAGTCTTAGACATAGAGCTATTGGATTAGGGTCTTTATGTTCAGTTCTTCACCATGCCATATTCTAAAATACGATTTTCAGATCTCATGGGTCTTATAAACTCTCAGATCAAAGAAAATGCAGCTTTCTGCTTCCTGAAACAGAAATGAATAGGTCTGTTTCACGTCAGCTGAGATTCAATATGGTAGAGAAATTTCGTTTAGTGGAAGAATTCACAGGCTCCTTTGATTAGCCTCCAGTGTGTAAGTGATAGTATTTTATAATTAGTGCAAATGGTTTGATATGGAGATTTGATCCCCATTTCAAAGGGCAGGGGAGACAGCATTATTGGATATTAAGGGTGACAACTGGAAAAGTTCTACTAATATAATTAATACATTCACAACCAGGTAGATTAAACTTTCACTCCTACACCTAGCATAAAACTTCAAAAGATATTTGTTCATTTTTTACAAAGTTACAAAGGTAAAAAATGAATGCAATTATTTATTTAATGCCTGTTTTCCTCAGGGGACTGAGAGTTCCATGAGGTCAGGGATCATATCTGTCTTGTAAATACTGTATTCTCAGTGTCTGGTATATAGTTGAGAATTCATAAATATTTACTGAATGAACAAATAGAGTATAGATATTATGTATGATATTATAAACTGGATCTAATACAGGTCTATTTAAATTTGTTTTGCAGGTATTCTGGCTTACCCAGAATGCCATTCTGGCTTTTATAGGTGATTACAGAAAGGAGATTAGGAGGCCTTATTTAATAACTATCTCATGATATATAGGGTTCTGATTGTTAAGGGTCTGAATTTAAGATAGTAAGGAAATTTTCCTGGTTCTGGGATTATTGTCAGACACTAGTTGAGGGAAAAACAATCCCCCTGTACTGTTTTGGGGGTCACTCTTCCTGCTTTCCTTTAGAGAAAATGAGGTCTGTGGTTTTCCTGAGGTACTTAGTCATCATGCTTTCCTGCCCTTCCTTTTCACAGAATGAAGGAACCTGAAGTAAACACACAAAAAACATGTCATAGGCAAGGTGATGTTGGTTTTACCTAGGAATAGTTTCTTCCCAAACCAAATGTTTCTTAAATATGTTATAGTCAAAATTTATCATCTTCCTGGTCAACATTCCCTATCATCTGAACTCTGGAGATATGGTTAACCTTATCTCCTCCCAGTTCCCCTTCATGCTGTTGGCAGACCCATCTCCTTTGTGTGACATGGTTGGATAATGCTTTTGTTTTCTTCATATCTTCAAAGCTCTTTTTCACTTACACAAATGCTGTCAGTTCTAGAAATGCCACCTCATATCTGAGACTTTCCATGAGACTTCCTTTGAAATTTTGCCAAGTTGAGCCTAGTATGTATATCTTTATAAAACAAAATGTCACCCACTCAACCCAGGCGATAAAGGGATTAACAGTAAAGTCCTCAACTCAGTTCAATGTCATTACACAAAAGTGTCATGGGTCTTTACTTATGTGGGATCCACACTCAGTACGGACTCCAAGCAGGAAGATCTTTCTTATTACAGCTCAATGGCCAGAAAAACACATGATCAATTTCTACAGGGAGAGTGCAGACCCAGAACATTGAGGTTAGAGAGACCAAACTGCAGAATCATCTAGTCATTCTCAGTTCAATGAGTAAAGATTCTTATGTACCACTACAATGAGAATGGTAACAGTTCACTCCTTGGGATTTTCCTTTTAATATATAGAGGAAACAAAATGAGGTATGTGGAAACATTTTGTAAAATGCAAAAAGGAAAGGGGCTTACATTCATTGAGCAGTTAGTTATCAAGTGCCAGACAACATATTATCAGATGTAGCACAGGTGTGGCTTTCTTGGATCTCTGCTTATTGCACTCTGGGGGAGCACCCAACAGTAATGTTAATTTCCAAGACTCATCATCCTCTATCTTCCCTCATGTAGAAGAAGACCTCCATACTTGAATGCTCAGACTTGCTATTAAAGTCATTCTCAGCTGTTTGTCTAAATTTATAGTGGTTTCAGAGGAGTTTGTCTACCTTTGTTTTATTTTTTAATGACAGTATTTACTATAGCTACATCTAAAATTGTTATACCTACTCTTAAGTTGTAGTATTTCAATTAAATTAATTTTATTACTTACTCTCTCTCTCAGTCTTAAGTAAGGGATAGCAATTGTCATTCCAATGGGAAAAGCAGTTGCCCATTAAAGTAGCTGAAAGTAGTTGGAGTAAAAAGTAGTGGTCCATGAAAGTAGTTGAAAGAGAGCCCCTCAAGGGAGAAAAAGCTGTCTCTTCATAAATAGTGCTGGGAAAACTGGACATTCCCACGTGAAATAATGAAACTAGACCCCTGTCTTACACCACTGACAAAAATTAACTCAAAATGAATTAAAGACTTTAACATAAGACCTGAACCATGAAACTCCTAGAAGAAAACATAGGAAAAAGTTTCCCTGACATGGGTCTTGGCAATGATTTTTTGGCTATGACACCTAAAGTAAAAATAAACAAGCTGGGTTATATAAAACTAAAAAGCCTCTTCACAGAAAAAGAAACAATTAACAAAGTAAAAAGACAACCATGGAATGGGAAAAAAATATTTGTTAACCAGATATCTGATATGGGGTAAATATCCAAAAAGTATAAAGAATTCATACAACTCAATAGCCAAAAAAACCCAAAAAACAAAAAAACAAAACAACCCCCTCCAAAAAACCCCAAACCAAAACGCCAAATAATCTAATTAAAAGATGAGTAAAAGATCTGAATAGACATTTTCCAAAGAAGATATATAAAAGGCCAACAGGTACATCAAAAGATGCTCAACATCACTAGTCATTAGGGAAATGCAAATTAAAACCACAATGTGATACCACCTTTGCATGTTAAAGTGGCCATCACAAAAAGAGATAGTAAGAGATAAATACTGATGAGTACGTGGGGAAAAGGGAACACTTGTGCACTGTTGGTGAGATTGTAAACTGGTACAGCCACAAGGAAAACGGTATGGAGGATCCTCAAAATATTACAAATAGAAGTACTATGTGATCCAGCCATTACGCTTCTGGGAATATATCCAAAATGAAAACACTAACTCGGAAAGGTATCTGCACCCACATGTTCATAGCTGCATTATTTACAATAGCCAAAACATGGAAACAACTTAAGTGCCTGTCCATAGATGTATGGATAAAGAAGCTGCAGTATATATATAATATAATACTGTTCAGCCATTAAAAAATGAGGGAATCCTGCCATTTATAACAACATGGATGGAACTTGAGGGCTTTATGCTAAGTGAAGTAAGTCAGACAAAGAAAGGAAAATACTGTATGATCTCACTTAAATGTGGAATCTTAGAAAAACAAATCACAGGAAAAGATCACATTTGTGGTTAACAGAGGTAGGGGGGTGGTTGTTAGGGAAGGATGAATTGGAGGAAGGTGGTCAAAAGGTACAAACTTTCAGTTTCAAGATAAATAAGTATTCAGGATATAACACACAGCATGATAACTATAGTTAACATTCCTGTATGATATATAGAAAAGTTAAGAGGGTAAATCCTAAAAGTTCTCATCACAAGGAAAAAATGTTTTTCTTTCTTTGCTTCCTCTTTTTATTTTATCTATATGTGATGATGAATGCTAACTAAACATTATCACAATATAAGCAAAACCATTATGCTGCATAACTTAAACTTATACAGTGATGTAAGTCAATTATATCTCAATAAAACTGGAAGAAAAAAAAGGGAGAGCCCCCTGAGCAGAAGCCTTTCTTAAGACAGATCTCCTAAGAAGGCATTAATGAATCTCTGGGTACAATCATATAATAAAGACCAATAATCCATGCCAAAATGTGCTATTTCCTTTTCATTCTGTGAGAAGGAAAAGGGAGGAAAGGCACATAGATATTTTAACTGTACAAGTAGAAGAAACAAAGACTTTGAAACCACACAGAACCTGGTTTCAAATGTCATTCCATTACTTCCTAATTGATCTTGGAGAAGTTACTTAACCTCTTTGTACTTTGATTTCTCTTATGAAAATCCAGACAAAATTATCTAAATGTTGTGAGAATTAACTGACATACAATTTAGCATAATAAATAACATATAGAATCATTCTATATATATTGCTTTATAAGAGCTATCTTTGTGCTATATGGACCACAGAAAAGCTACCGATTACTGTTAGATTTCTCTAGAGAGAAACTCTACAGAGAATTAAAATACTTAGTGCATTTTTCATTTCCCCCTTTACATTTATATTGCAAAGAGACCATATAAAGCAGTCTAGCTATAACCACAGTCTTCTAATATTCGTAAGTGCTGTAAAATTAGCTCCCCCTTGAGTATAGCCACTTACAATAATGCTGACTTCTTTGAACAGCATTACCATTTCACAGTAATTCATGCTTGAAACTCTAGTCATTAAAAAAAAAATTTTTTTTCAACTGAAGTAGAGTCATTTTTGACAACCACTTCTCCCTCACCACCACATTCTGATCTTACTTCCTCATTGTTCTCAAAATCTGTCTCCATTCATCTCCACTTCTTGGGTCACCACCCTAGTTCAGGCCTCCAGTTTGGTTTTCTTGCCTCAGGTCTCTTTTCTCCACCAAATTCTTTTCATCTATAGTTGCCCAAAAAATGTTAAGCAAATAATGCTTTGATTTTAAGCCTGTTTCACCCCATCACCTCTGCCTCTGCTGAAACATCTCTGATAGCTCCCCACTGCTTATCAAATGAACCCTAGGCATTCAACACCTCCACGAGACGACCCTATACTGCCTTTCTGGCCTTGTCTTTAATTACTCTGCTATCTGCATCCTCCTTGCTTTTCCTTAAGCAAGGAGAAATGCTTTCTTACCTCCATAAATCTACTATTATTTCTTATATTTTGAAAAACTACACTTTCATTTCACCTGTTCAAATCATGTCACCCTGTAAGGCCAAAAGCAAATGCCATCTCTCTAACAAAGGAAAGAGTAGATCTGCAGAACATTCTTTTTAAAAGTAATAAACTTATTTAATTCAATAATAAATTAATCAATAAATACATAAATGAAATAAAATTCTACCCTGAAGAGCTACGTTGGTTCCTGGGAACAAGATCAAGAATTAAAATGGAATCATTACAAGATTATGTGGGGTTTGATTAGGTAGATAAAAATAGAGGCAAGAAATATTTACTTTCGCAAAAAGAATGGAGGGTAAGAAATGGGGAACATTTACAATGTTCCTTCCATTTCCAATTACATATGTGTATGAGGCTGGATTTTCTTCATTTATTTCAACCAAAACAACATATCAGAACAGACTGAATATACAAGTAGATATAAGCATTGAACTTTCCTCTATTAAACCAGATATTAAAGAGATTTCCAAAAATGTAAAACCAATGTCAGTCTTCTCACTAAATGATTTTGGAAAATACAGTTAATTTTCATGAAATACAGATTATTTATGTTAAACTATAATGGGCTTATTATTGTAATTTTTAAAGGAATCAATAAACTTAAAAATTACTAGTTTTAATTTATAATATGGTAAATATCAACAGATATAATCCACATAAACAAAAGCTCTTTGGAATTCTCCAAACTTTTTAAAAAGTATAAATGGGTCTTGAGACCAAATGCTTAAGAACTGCTGTCCTCTACAGCCCCACCCCAGGCAACATTCTTAGGTCTACTGGGAAACAGAAGTGAGGGAATGGTAGCTCCCCTGTGTAAGTGTATGTTTCCTCAGTCCAGAAATTGTTCAAATCAATTTTGAGTCGAAATAACAGAGAATCTGAGAGTCAGATGAAGATAGGATTACCTGCATCCCTTGGTCTACTAATGTCTGATCTAAACTTTAGCTTTATTTGGTCAGAGTTCTGATGCTCCCACCCCAAGGTAGCTTCTAGAAGACAGACTAGAGCATGGGTTTAATAGCACCAGAATCCCCAGACTACTTGCAATGTGCGGATTTGAGTGCTGAGGTCCTAGATTTGTTCTTCTGAGCAATAGTCTTTTTAGGTAATAAAACTAAATTATCTTCATTATAGTTAGGAGATCTGGTGGTCTAAATTCATACTCTGCATCATTCACCAGAATGGGACTGGAGAGTGTAGGCTGCAAGAAACTAGAGTGCTTATTTTGATTTAGAAGAGGAGAGACTGGTGAAATATGGGATACAGAAAATGGAGAGGAGCTGCAGTTTTATGATCTTGGTGATGGGGAGGGGACCCAAGAAGAGATCAGATAAGGCTTAGAGGATTTTAGGAACATTTCCAATTGTCCCAGATCTAGTCTCCTGTCTGGAAGAGTTTCCCTGACATAAATTGGGGTGATTTGGAAGGTTGCCAGTTTTGAGTGGACTCAGAAAAGGAGATAGTTCTTGGATACAATTACTTTTCATCTATGGACCTGTGAAACTAAAGAAATTAGTTACCTGCTTCTAACATACTTAACATTCAATGGTGGGACAGATGTAGTATAACTGCTATAGGCATTCCAGCTCAAAAATGGGGAAAATGGAAAGTAGAAAAGAATCCCTAGGCCATAATTGTTTTGAAATACTACTAAGTGAATGTTGAGAGTTCCTTGATTAGATTCTTTGGCTTGAAAATAAGCCTCCATGGCTCTTCGTTCTGTCCTCTGGGTTCTTGGGTCAGCCCTCTGAGTCATCCTTTTCCATGCAACATAGCATGTGTTCACAAATAAGTATGAGTAGGTTTATCAGCTTACTTCCTGCCAGTAAAGTTTAGGGGATCTGATAGCTTCCTTTTGTTTTTTCCTCTCCCTGTCCTCATTCCAAGCTGGTAGTGTTTCTGCTGAAATACATTTCTCAAGAACTTTGTGGGTCTCTATGTATTTCAATGGGGTTCACTCCTTTAGATAGAAACAACACAATCTACAGATTGTTTCAAAATACTTCTCTATCTTTGGCTCTGGCTGAGAGTCTAAGACTGAGAGATACAACCTTTAAACTTCTTAAAGGTCCAGTGATTTGACTGAGAGGATCTGAGGCACATCCTTTGTCTCTTGAAATGGCCCTTTGTGTGACTAAACACCCTGACCTTTTGATCTCTTTGAGGTTTTAACAAAAGATTGTTAAGTTACTCCCTGGGCATATTTCTCTAGAGCAGGCTTTCCTGACAATGTTCATAAGCCATCTCCTAGCATTAATATTTTTTACCATGTGGGGTAAAAAACAGTTTAACAGTTTTCCTCTTAAACTATTTCTCTCTCTTTCTTTTTTTTTCATTTTGCTCTGTGTATTAAGAATAAACCAGGGTCAACCTTCACCACTTTGCTTGTAAATCAGCTTAACTATATAATGAAGTTCATCACTTACAAGTTTTGCTTTCAACATAACTGTAGGAGATAATTTCACTAAATTTTTGTTGCTGCATAACAAGGATTCTCCTTCTTCTAGCTTCCAATAACATGTTCCTCCCTTCCTTCTGAGCCCTTCATAGCAATGTCCTCAGTATCCATATTTCTACTGATAGTCATGGTGATTAAATTTCTCTATGATGCTCTTCAATATTCTTCCAGCCTCCACCCATCACTCAGTTCCAAAACCACAGACACATTTTTAGGTATTCGTTACAACAACACCCCATTCCTAGGTAGCAAAAATCTGTATTAGTTTTCTATTTCTGTGTAACAAAGTCCATAAATTTATCAGCTTAAAACAATACATACTTTTTATCTCTGTTTCTGTGGGTCAAGAGTTCAGGCACAGTTTAGTTGGAGTCCCATTGAGTGTGTTTACTGGGTTGTGTTCCCATCTGCAAACTCTGCTTCCAAACTCTGAGCTTGCTGGCAGAATTCATTTCTTTGCAGTTGCAGGACTAAGAGATTCAGAAGTTTTTTGCTGACTATCAGCCAGAGGCTGTCTTCCACTTCTAGAGGCCATCTGAGGTCCTTGTCACATGGTTCTCTCCATAGGCAGTTTACAACATAGTAGCTTGCTTCTTGAAAGACAGCAGCAAAGTGAGAAAGCGCAATTCTGCTAGCAAGATGGATTCTTACATAGTGTAACATAATGATGGGAGTGATGGATCCCACAGCAACTACCATATAATGTAATGTAATTATGGGAGTATCATCCTACCACTCTTGCCATATTCTCTTGGAAGCAATTCACAGATTCCACCTACATTTAGGATCAGGAGCTTAAAAAAGGGAATTAATACTACAAGGCAGGGATCACTGGTAGTTACCTTAGGGTCTATCTGCCACAGTGAACAATGGGGGATGGGAACTAGTGGATAAATGCTCTTTTCTTATTCAGACAGGTAATTCTAGATGAATTCTGCACAATTTTTCAAAGATCTAGAAAAATGAAACCTTGTTGCTTACAGCAATGTCTAGATTGATAATGTTGTCTTGAATTAGCTTTCCTTCCTTTCATGCTTTAGTTTCCCAGTTCTTCACTCTTATTCACTGGGATCTCTTTCCACCATCAACTACCTGTACATAAGTTATTGTCTTAGACTCTAATTTCTGGGAGGAAGCCAGGCTAAGACAGAAGGAGTGAATAAACCTGTATAGATGGTACATTACAAAATTAGTAGACAGTAAGTAGATTCTCCTTCCCACAGAAGAATTATGATCCTCCCCCACCTCCCATAAAATTTCTCTGAACTATCTTTAATGAAGCAATGCTAAGATTTCATGAAAGAAAGCAAAGGAAGCAAAGGAAAGTTTTCCAAGATACAGCATCTAAACTCTGTCTGCCACAAAGCCAGAACTTACCCTGGATGCTAGATTGGGCTAGGCTGGCAAGCGGAGCTTAATTATTTTCTCTTGTAGAGAGAGAGCTCTATCAAGTATGAACTTGGCAAAGCTTAACAGCTCAAAAGAATGACAGAAGTATTTGAATATAGAGAAGAAAACTATTAAAGAATATTTATCACCCCAAAAAAGCACTAGTATTCTTTATTTATTTCTGTTTTCATGGTGCCTATCATCTGAGCGGTGACTATCATTCACTCTACTTTCGCCAAGTTATTTGTCAAATCAATGATTGTCAGATCATATGCTTGGGGAGAGTATGGACAGAACTACAAAGATAGGGAAACATGAACTTGAGGAAAGTTGTGAGGAAGAAAAACCAGGGAGGCACTTATGAAAAGGATCTGAGTCAGAGTCATATGGACACCACGTCTAGCACAGGGAATGACTGTAATTTTCACATAAAACTTTGAAAATGGTTGCCTTAAGATTACTGGCTCCATAGTCAGAGTTCTTGTTTCCTTTTATTAAAAGGTGGGTTGGTACTCTTTGAAATGTCTAAAGATAAGTGACTACCATTGGTTGAATGTATTTTATGAACAGACCAAGCACTGAGCTAATTGCATGCAACTTCACATCTTTTTGAGGATAGATGCTATTATTAGCCTGTTCCCTAAGTATGGGGAAACTCTTAACCTCAGCTAGGATGTTGAGTAATTTTCCCAAGGTCACAACAGCTCGTGAATAACAAAGCCAAGACCCAAGATCATGTCTACTTACACTAAAGTTAAGGCCTTTAACCACTGCATCACCTGTTGCCTCAGGTATCAACACAGGAAATCTCAATTTAAAAAATATTGTAAAAGAATTTAAGTTTTTCCATATCTCATTTTAGTCATGTAAACTAGTGAGCTTAAAATTTTCAATCTTCTCTGAAAAATGTAAACTAATCTATAGTGACAAAATCACATTAGTGGTTACTTGAGGATAGGAGAGGCCTGGGAGGGGCGGGAGGAGGAAGAAAGAAATACAAAGTGGCACGAAAAAACTTTGGGAGTGATAAATATGTTTACTATCTTGTTTTAGTTTCATGGTTGTATACATACATCAAACTTATCAAATTATACTTTAAATAAGTACACTTCATTGCACGTCAATTATACTTCAAATTGCAGATGAGGAAGTAGGTATTAAGAAGTTAAACTGTCTTGTCCAAGATTAGAGAGGTGGTAGCAGAGACAGAATAAAAATGCAGTTTTTAAGATTCTTGAACAAGCACTTTTTTCCCCTCTCAATTTGATGTTATTCCCACCTGGTTTCAAAAAGGATTTGAAGACACATAATATATGACATGTAAGAAAGAAGAGAATCACATTTAGGAAGAACTCTGGGTTAACTTACTTATCTCAGTTGAGCCCTGGAAATCCACTGTGAGTTCATTTGATGAAAAGTTCAATGCATCCCTTTAGAAGTTTGTAATCATATGCAATTTACTGAGAAATCTATATTTTTAGGAAATCTATAATTGTGTGACCAGCAGGGGGCAACTAAATACTTCAGAAACAGCATCTTACACAGGAGGCCAAATTAAAATTGGAGACTGTTAGCATTATCAGTTGTGAAGGAGAACTGAATTCCTTCTAAAATGATAATTAACACCTAGACACACATTCTCACAACACTGAGTTTGTGAAGATAATTAGAACACTCCCCTGAGTAGACAGACTATAAAACCACATTCTAAGGCCTATATGTGGCAGAGTGTTTTGGCTGTTTTTTCAGTTTATAAGATTCTTTGCCAAAAACTATGCATTTTATAATTAAGTTTTTAAAAACTTCTTGTATTATAGAAAATATAATAAACATTGACTTATTTTTGTAGATTATTCTAGCCTAGGATTCTGCTATTTTACTTGACATTCTAAAATATAAATAGAGTTTGCATAGGATTTTGTTGTGTGTGTGTGTGTATACATAGAGAGAGAGAGAGAGAGAGATTCATTAATGGGTACAGATTTGTTTATATTAAAGAAATGGCTCATGTGACTGTGAAGACTCAGAGAAGAGTTGCAGTCTGCTGGCAGAACTCCTTCTTGCTGGAGGAGGTCAGTCTTTGTTCTGTTAAGGCCCTCAGCTGATTGGATGAGGTCCTCCCACATCCCCAAAATCTACCAATTTAAACGTTAATCTCATCCAAAAACACCTGCACAGAAACATCAAAGTAAACTTTGACAAAATAGCTGGGCACTATAGCCCAGCCAAATTTACATATAAAATTAACCATCACAGTTGTCCCATTTGTTTCTATCAATCTCAAAGTTGGAATAGATCTAAATGGTCAAATAATCTAACACTCCTCCAGATGGAAATGCAGTGCCTGACACAAAGAGAGCATTTAGTAAATGCATTGTGATTTGAATTGAGCTGAATTAAATATCCTTAATGATGGCTAGGTTCTGCCAGGCTTCCAGCGTGATGTTACGAAATACAGGATTTAGGTATAAACTCGAGTCAGATTATCCTGGTTCACATAAATGGCACCTCTGCTTACTTCTGTGTAAACTTGAATGAGTTACTTAACCTTGCTAAGCCTCCATTTCCTCACCTACGCAAAGGGAACAATAATAATAGCCATTAATGGTATGTAATGCTAGTAGTAATCGATATTCAGTTCTCTTTCCCTTCTGGGTACACTCTGTGGATTGACTATGTCTCAGCAACCCTGCAACCAGATGGGGCTTTGTGACTCAGTCTGGCCAATTAAATATTATGGAATTGACCTGTGTCAATTTTAGAATGAGGTCATGGAAGGTCCATAGGAAACTCTCCAGTCTTTCTTTTCCTACTGGGACAATCATGAAAGAAGACTCATGTTAAGATAGTGACACTACAAGGTTGAAAGAGCCCGGATTATCATGGCTTTACGTGGAGGACAGTTGTCTGCAACCAGAGCCAACTTTTTGGAAAAAGAAATAAATCTGTTCAGTTGGACCACTGACTTTTTTTTCCAACTGCAGGATAATTTAGACTATTCTAGTTTATCTATCTCATAGATTTGTTTTGATGATTCAATCAGATATTGTATAGGAATTGCTTGTTTGATAAGTAATAAGCACTCAAATGTTATATTTATTATATTGAATGAATCATACAGACTTTGCATATAAAACATTGCTCTGCTGTTGATCATTATAACAATTCAAAACTCAAACAGCCAAATTAGAGCACCAGGGCACTTTTGTTTAAAGTATTCTAACTCTTTAAACTTTTACTTAGAACGCTGCTTAATACGCAGTAGGCATTCACAAATAAATGAACAAATTCTTATTTTACTAATCCTCTAATAATTACTATCATTCTTTTCTGGAATCTTTTATTCCCTTATTGTCAGACTGTCAAGAATTCATTTTCCATTTCTTTTATGAGACTTAGGTTCTTATAAAACAACCACTTTTGGGTAGAGTTGCCCTATCAATAATGGGAATTAGGCAGTGATAGCTGCTTACATGTCTTAACACTTTTCTAAATTCAGAACCAATTGACAGGGAGTCAGATAGAGAAAAAAATTTTTAAAAAGCTTCTTACCGATAAAGCTGCTTGGACAATATGACTTCAATGTACAGCCACAACCAGGATTTTCAGTACCTCTCCCCAGGTCCAAATGGGAGATGACATACCAAATGAAAATTTAGGTTTTCAGGACAGATAAACTTAGACAGGATCAGTTTTACACTCAGTAAGGTCAACAGTAGAAGGAATGAGAATTAGGCCTCAGGCTTGCTCTAGGAGGTAGGCCTGGGCCCTATTTCACATGTGTCTAGTTTATTACACAGAATGAGGAACAGAATAAAACATAATCTGTTGTGGTTAGGTAAATCTGCAAAACATGGCAAGAAAGGGACTGAGACTTATTTTTGTCTCCCCAAATCACCAATTAAATAAAACACTCTTTCTACTTATGGAAGGTGGCAGAAATAAAAGTGGAAGTTACTCTTTCCTAAAGTTCTGATAAAAGCATATAACCTATGTTAAGAACCAGGTAAGGGAGCATCTAAACATACAATACAAATATTAACAGATCTAAAGGGAGAAATAGATAGCAATACAATAATAGTAGGGGACTTTTATAGCCTATTTTCATCAAAGAATAGATGATCCAGACAGGTCTTAAATGGTATGTTACATCAGACTGAGTTAACAGACCTATAGAAAATTCCATCCAAAAGCAACAGAATGCATTCTTCTCAAACACCCAATGAAGATTCTCCAGGACAGATCACATGCTAGGCCATACATAATAAATTTAAGAAGATTGAAATCATATAAGCATCTTTTCTAATCACAATGGTATGAAATGAGCAATCAATTATAGAAAGAGAACTGGAAAATTTACAAATATGTGGGGATTAAACAACATGCTACTGAACAACTGACGGATCAAAGAAGACATCAAAAGAAAAGTTTTAAAAAGTACCTTGAGAAAAATGAAAATAGAAATAGAACATATCAAAACTTACGGAATGTAGCAATAGAAGTTGTAAGAGGGAAGTTCAGGGCAATAAATGTCTACATTAAGAAACAAGAAAGATTGGGGGTAAGGGTATATAGCTCAGTGGTAGAGTGTGTGCTCAGCATGCACAAGGTCCTGGATTCAATCCCTAGTACTTCCATAAAAAAAAATAATAATAAAATAAACAAACCTAATAACCTCCCCCCACCAAAAGAAATTTTTTTAAAGGACAAAAATAAATTAAAACAAAAGAAACAAGAAAGATCACAAATAAACATCCTAATTTACCCCTCAATAAACTAGAAAAAGAAAAACAAAGCCTAAAAATAGTAGAAGGGAACAACAAAGATCAGAGTGGAAATAAATGATACAGAGACTAAAAAAACAATAGAGAAGATCAATGAAATTAAGAGCTTTTTTAAAAATGGAGATACAACTTACTTATCAGTTTCAAGTGTACAATATAATAATTCAATGTTTGTATATATTGCAAAGTAATACAATAACAACCATCACCACACACAGGTTCAATTTTTTTCTTATGATGAGAACTTTTAAGATCTACTCTCATAGCGACTTCCAAATACACACTACAGTATGATTAGCTATGGTCACCATGCTATACATTACATCCCCAGGACTTATTTATTTTATAACTAGAAGTTTGTACCTTTTGATCACCTTCACACATTTCGTCCATCCCCACTCCCCGCCTCTGGCACTCTGGCAACCACCAATCTGTTCTATTTATGAGTTTGGGTGTTTTTTTTATTTTTAGATTCTACATATAAATGAGATCATATGGTATTTATTTTTCTCCATCTGACTTATTTCACTTAGCACAATATCTTCAAGATCTATTCACGTTGTCACAAATGTCAGGATTTCCTTCTTTCTTATGGCTGAATAATATATTTATATCACATTTTCTTTATCTATTCATCCAGCAGTGGACACTTAGGTTGTTTCCATGCCTTGGCTATTGTAAATAATACTGTGGTAAACATGGAGGTGCAGATATCTTTTTGAATTTGTTATTCATTTTCTTCAGATAAATTTTCAGAAGTGGAATTGCTGGGTCATATGGTAGTTACCAATTTTAATTTTTTGAGAAAACTCCATACTGTTTTCCACAGTAGCTGCATCAATTACATTCCTACATGAGGGTTCCCTTTTTTCCACATCCTTGCCAACACTTGTTATTTCTTGTTTTTAATAATAGCCATTTCAACAGGTTTTAAGTGGTATCTCTGTGGTTTTGATTTGTATTTCCCTGATGATTAGTGATACTGAGCATCTTTTCATGTATATAATGGCCATCAGTATGTCTTCTTAAAAAAATGTCTATTCAGATCCTCTCTCCAATCTTCCCAATTTCTGAAGTCAGAACTTGAAAGTAATTATTGATCTTCCCTTCTTCAACCCCTAAATCAAGCTAACAACAAAACCTATCCTTTCTTGCAGGGGAGGTTATAGCTCAAGTGGTAGACTGCATGCTTAACATGCACAAGGTCCTGGGTTCAATCCCCAGCACCTTCTCTAAATAAATTAAACAAACAAACAAACTTAATTATCTTCCCCCTCAAAGAAAAAAAAAAAACAACAACCAACCAAACAAAAAAACCTATCCTTTCTCCAAAACATAGCTTCATCCTATTTTAGGTCACATTTAGCTCTTGCCTGGGCTTTTGCACTAATCTCCTATCTCTTTGCTTTCTCTTTTACCCTTCTTCAGTCTTCTACAGAGAAGCTATCTTTTTAAGAAGCAGTTTTGGTCAGTTCACTTACCTGCTAAAAACAGTCCAGTGGTTTCCTATTGCACTCCAAATAAAATCTAAAACTCTAACCATGCCATGTAACTTCCTACAGAATCTGGCCTCTATTTACTTCTTCATTTTAATTTCTAGCCAAGCCTATTTTACTCAGCATAGTATATATTCATTTCCTAGCATAATCTGACTCTCAGAAGGCACTCAGTAACCACTGAAAAATCAATGCATAAATGGAGATAATGACTTAAGTTTTA
This sequence comes from Camelus dromedarius, assembly GCF_036321535.1. Lineage (NCBI taxonomy): Eukaryota > Metazoa > Chordata > Mammalia > Artiodactyla > Camelidae > Camelus > Camelus dromedarius. The sequence continues at coordinate 17,477,496 of NC_087446.1, read as the reverse complement.
GACATATTTGAAGTAAAATGTCTAACTGGAGATTATAATAATTAGTGATTATTTATATGATTACATTGCACAGGAGAGAGAATTAGGCTAGAAATATATATTTGATAGATTAAAATGAGTTAGAACACAAAATCTATTTCTCCTCCATTTTCTATGAAGAAGATATGGAGTGAAAAAAGAAGAGGGCTGAGTATGGAATTTGGGAGCAATTAAAGAAAGAGCAGAGAAAGATAAACTTGCAAAGGAGACTAAGTAAGAGTCAGAAAGATAGGTGGAAAACTAAGAGAATATGATGACATAAAAACTAAAGAAGAGAATTTCTGCCCAAAGGTAAAAAAGAGACAGAGAAAGAAGTTGTCAATTGGTGATGATAGTAAGTTGAAAAGTCTGTGTGGATCTAGTGCTAAGGCAGCCCTTCCAAGTCATAGGTGAGACGCACAGATAAAGGTAATTAGCAGGCAAAGAGAGGCTTTGAAGAAGTAACTAGATAGGCTGGTGCCCTGGCAATCTCCCAAGCTGGAACGTACAGTCTCATGTTGACAATGATTCAGAAGCTGTATGTAGGCTCAGTAGGAAATAGTGATTTTTTATGCATGGTAGAAAGTTGAAACTATATATAAGCAAAATAGGAAAATAAAAACTACAGTATTCTCTATCCAGAGTTTACTGCTGTTAACAGCTTATCATATATCTTTCTATATCTTTATCTTTACATAGGCATACAAATATGTATTTTTAACCAAAGTGGTATCATACTCGATGTGCAATTTTGTAACCTAGTTACCTTTTTAAAATTAACAATCTCTACCTTTTCAAGTCAATACATTTTCATCTTACCTAAAAACTCAAATTCAGATTTTCCCATTTGTCTCCAAAATATCTTTACTTTGAAAAGAGTAACTAAAAATTTAAAAATTATTTTTCCTTTCCTGTAGGAACCATATTTCAGGGTAACCAAAGAGTTCCAGGTAATAAAGGCAAGCTCTGGTTTACTGAATAATGTCAGAATATAGAAAGAATGAGGAAATTAGAATTATTTTACAATTCTTACTGAAATTATTGGTTCTTGTTAGGGTTTTTAACGGGTATCAAAGGATGAGCTTTATGTTTGAAGGGGAAGTAGACATTTGTATAGTGTTAAAGTAATATCATATAAATTACTCCTTAGTCACAAGTTTATAAAGTTGGGATAAGACTGCCATGTCATTAATTCTGTTATCAGTCTAAGCATCAATGATTGTCATCAATCAAACAGCATGAAAGATGTTATAGAAGAATATACTACATTACCTATAAATATTCTAGTCAAAATGTTTATCTTGAATTGATCAACACATTTAATATTTTCAATGAAAGATTTCAAATAGCCATTTTTACATCTATCAAAAGTCATAGATAAGATGTTCTGGGTTGCTAACTGACTGGGAAGGCAAAAAAATAAGGAAATGTATGCATTTGTGCTTAAAGACTAATTTTGTTTTACTATGATTCACTGTACTTAAGAAAGAAGTATGGCAAGACGTGACTGGCTTAGAGTGTTGACTCCACTTATCTTAAGAGGTGGTCTGGTTGGAAGCCTTACTTGAATGGAAAACACAACTCAGAAACTGAGTCTATTTCCTGGTTGCTGAAGAAGTGGCTTTCACTCTTACATCATGTGTGAGATCGACGTGTCCAGATTCTAAAATAAATTGAAGATTGTCCAGATTCTTAAATAAATCTGTTCTCATGGCCTGAGGTTATGCTCGTCTATGTATATTTCATAATTCTCAGAAGTAGGCCAGTTGCTGCAAAAGCTTTGGTATCAATGGAAGGTTGGTAGAGTGTATAGTCTATGTGTAATTTTCTTACAACTGAGTAGAGCAATATTGTGCAGAATGTCATAGTCTCAAAAGATAGTAATCAACAATTCATATTTCTTGAGTTCTGTAATTCTTCTAACAACATTGTAAAACAGATTCTTTTTCCAACTCCACCTTACAGATGAGGAAAAGAGCCTTGGTAAGGTCACACAGCTAATAAATGATATGGCTAGGATTAGAACTGAGATCTGACTTCAGAGTTGGAGCTCAACCCTGATACACTACACTACTTCAGTGAGTCAAATTTATATTAATAAACTTTATAATATTGATTGAAGTGATTTTTGAGAATTTTTTGGACCTAACAGTAATACTGACTCATAACAGTTTCTAAATTATCACCTCTAACCTAATAGGAACATCTATGCATGAAATGAAAGTACTTTGTTCTTGTCATATAATAAGCACTGAAGGAATAAAACATTAACAGAATACTTCTGACTTTTTTTTCAGATGTCAGTGCTATTCAAAGCAGAGCCTAAATTTTTACTTGACATTTTTTGCTACTTTTTATGAACTCGACAGTTGTGCATTTGGAATCTGTTCAAATTCTATTTGTAGCTGAATCATGTGAATGACAAGGAGATCAGTGCATCTGCTTCTTAGCTTCTCCAGAGTAATCTGTATTTGCAGAATGCCTTGTGTAAATCTGAACATATTAACATGCTCAATTGGATTTACTGACCACAAGTTATATTATGTTAGGATTTTCAAAATGGTTTAATAGAGGTTTGGAGCAAATAATAGGTAGCATGAGTTGCTTCTGATTTGAAAACTTTTCCTCAAACACATCATAGACATGATAAAGAGGAAATGATTACTATATTTGGGTAAGGGTAGAAAATAAGTAATAGTTGTACAGTACATTCCCACTAACCTGACCTATAGGTAGAGAAAAGAAAGTAATATATTTCAAAGGTTTTTTTTTTTCCTAAAGAAGGGACACAGTTATAGTTTAGAGTATGTGCCTCTAAGAAATGAGACATTAAAAAAATATATAATCACATACCATTACCACACCTAAAACAATTAATAATTCCTTAATATCATGTAACATGCAGTCAGTATTAAAATTTTCCTGATTGTCTCACTAATGTCTTTTTATAAAAGTGGTTTGTTTGAATCAGAATCTAAAAAGGTCCATATATTGCATTTGGTTGATGTCTGATAAGTCTATTTTAATCCATAACAGTGCCCTCCTTTTTTTAGCTTGTCTTTCTTTGTGAATAAAGGTCATTATCTTCTAGAATTTTCCCTGTTCTTAGTTTAGATCGTTGTATTTATATAGTGTACTCTTTTGTAATAATTTAAGGGAGGGGGTAGGATAAGAATGTAAATGATGTCAGGTCCAAGACTATCTGCTAACAGCAAAAGGAAGTTAGTGGGAAGTAATTAACAATGACGGACCACCAGAGGTGATCTCTAGAAAGGAGTTGACACTCAGAATGTACTTAAATGGAGCTGTGCCAACTCCAGTCCATTTCCAGGAGGGGGTTACAATGATTAATGGTTAAAGGAAATGACTGGAGGAATGGCATTGGAAGTCAGGTCTTAACTTTGCCTGTTAGAATACCAGGCAAAAGTAAAGCTCCCAAAGGAATTGACTGAAAACAATTAAAGGAGAATCAATCAGACCTAGAACAGAGGGATGAACGTGGCTGGAACACACAAGACAGACAGAAAGTAGGTTAGGTACCTTTTTACTCTACTTTGCCACATCTGGGGACCAGTGTTCTAGATGGGTAGGAGAGACACTAAATACCAAGGATATCTGGTAGAAGATATCTAGGTTAGGTAGGACCTGCCCTTGTTGGGGGGGCTGGGGGGGGGTAGATGGTTGCTACCTGATAATGCTGGTGATAGCACCTTCACTCCCAGCAGAGAACAGCAGAAAGGTCAGTTTTGAAACGCTGTTAGTTTATAGGGTGAGATCTCTTGCTAGCTTCCCATTCATTTCAGGAAAGAGGTGGAGTAACCTATGGATTCTTGATAATTTTTTTTTCTTTTTTTGTAAATAGGATGTACCTCTGACCCAGTAAAAATGATACCTTATTAAATTGAAAAAATTAAGGCACAATTTGGTTCATACAAACTGAATTACTTGTGACCACTCAGAAAGTTTAATATAAACACAGGTTGGACAAAGTAAACTGGAATCATCCATACTAGTAATATATAATCTTTTATATGTTAAAAGATATGAAGAAATAAAAGTCATTTGGACATTCTTCAGTGAAATTATAGTTTTATCAAGAAAGTATTATAGAAGTAAGTATATTTTGAATAATCACATGTAGTTGAGGAAAAGAGTAAAGCTTTGGTAAAAAAAATAAGGTGTAATTTCTTTGCATTTTAGTTATCACAATTTTGAAAATTTAAGGGATTGTGTGTTCTGTGTTTCCCATGTTTACATAATTGTGATAAACAGCATTTTATAGACTCTCCTAAAATAGAAATGAAAAACATTGTTTACAACTGGGAATGTGTAGTCCGGTAGTTATCAGAAAGAAAGGGGTTCTTCTTCTTCTTTTAAAAATTTATTTGGAGTTTAGGGTGCCCTCTGAGCTGAACTAAAACTCAGGCATCAATCCTCACACCTGAGCATAAATTTATATCTATTTCCAGAGATGGTGTTAAAAGTCATAGCATGCACCTCATTTTTGAATAGGCGATGTGGGTGGAAGAGTAGGCAGAGCTTTTCAATAAGACTTAATTGTCCTTAACCTGTGAATACATAATTATATAATTTGTTATGATGAACTTTCATTTTTAGACTTCTGTGGTGGGAATCATTAATGCTTCATAGTTAGGTGAAAAATAGTATATAATTCTGCTTCTTATTACTCTAACTCATGATCTCCTAAATACATGATAATTTCTTAGTCTGGTTATTAATAAGTCATCCTCACTGGTACATTATGCAAATTTGAACTAAGAATGTCATTATGAAGAAAAACACTTAAAATGCTGCACCAGTACAGTTATTTAAAAAGAGAATACCAATAAAATATTAATACAGTTTTACCTATATGGATGAGAATAGAGGGGGAAGAAAGGAAATGTTTAGTGTTTTTGTTCTTAAAGGCATTTACTAGATGGAGATAATAACACAAATGGGTGACATACTTGGTCTGACAAAGTCTGTTTAACAGTAGGTGTAAAGTGAGAATCTGACTGGACTTATTCTGTTAGGCATATGAGTGATTATTTTTTCTTTTAAAAATGTTATTAAAATATTTTTAACAATTCTTACTGTTTTGCATAGTCAATACATTTTAGATTTATGCAAATATTTACCACTTCAGTGCTTTTCCTTTAGTCTCAATTCTCAGACCTTCCATTTGGGATCATTTTATTTTTACCTGAAAAGAGAAATTTCTTTAGACTTTCTGTTAGTGAGAACCTATTAGTAGCAAATTCTGCTCTTGCTTGCTTAAAAATGCCTTTATTTTTGCCTCATTCTTGAAAGATCTTTTCACTGGGTATTGAATTCAAGGCTGTCATTTTCTTTTAGCCCATTGAAGATCTTATTCCATCGTCTTTCGGTTTCTGTTGTTACTGATGAAAAGTTAGTTATCAGACACTTTTGAGGATAATCTGTACTTTTTTTCCTCTGCTACTTTTAAAGTTTTCTTTTTTGTTTATGGTGTTCTAGAATTTCACTATACTGTACCTAAGTGTGAATTTATTATTCTTTAACTTGCGTGGGATTTAAAATAAGTCTGTGGGTTGGAGTCTTTCATCATTTCTGGAAAGTTCTCATCCATTATCTTGTCAAATACTGCCTCTGCCCCATTTTCTCTTTCCTATTCTTCTGGAGCTACAATTAGAATTATTTTGGATTTTCTCAAAATGTTGTCTATGTCAGTTAAAGTCTCTCATACTTTTCATTTCTTTTTCTTTTTCTGTTGCATTTGCGATAATTTCTTCATCCCTATCTCCCAGTTCACTAAATTGTACTTCTTCTGTGTCGAATAGACTATTAAACTTGCCCACTGAATTTTAAATTTTAATATTTTATATTTTTCAATTAAGTTCAATTTTTTCAAATATCTTCAGTAATTCTTTATAGTTTCTTGTTCTCTGTACATATTTTTAAGCTTATTTTTCTATTGCTTTATTTATACTTTATATATTTCTAAAGTAAAATTTATTTTAGTAATTTCAAATTTTAGTAATTTCAGTATCTGAAGCCATTTTAAATCTGTTGCTGCTATCTTATGTTTGTATTGTTTTTCACTAATGGTGTCTTATTTTCTTTCGTGCTTGCTATTTTTAAAAGGTGAGCTGCTCATTTTCCTCAGAATTTTATTTATAAGCATCCTTTAAGGCTTAAGATTAAGATGAGCTCCTCCAGAGAGAATTGGCATTTGCTTCTGCCAGATGTCTGAGAGCACTATCAATCAAAAATAATTACTAATTAAATTAACAGCTTAAGGTGTTTTAGGATCACCTAGATAGTACAAACTCAAGTTACACTTTTGTGTGACAGCTAGATTGACTCCAAATTCTCAGATACGATTTTGCTTTTCCCTTGATCATAGGTGCTGAAGTTTAAGACAGTAAATTTTCTTTGTAGACTTGGGGCTGGTAAAGGGCAAGTTTATTTCTAGTACCTGACTATACTGAATGAATAATCCCCAGGACTATATTTCTCTCTCTCTCTCTCTCTCTGTATATAAGGCAGGTCATGGGTTTTGTCTCTATTAAGAGCATGAAAAGCTCATGTTAACTGGGTTCGGCAAATGCCCATGGGCTAAAGGTTGGCTTTAGGCTCTGCTCAACTCTCTGGTTTCTGCCTTCATTTAGTATTTTTGATCTAATGATTTCTTACTTTATTGCCAGTTAATTAGTGTATTTAATAAGATTTAAAAAATATTTTCCCAGAAATTTGTTTTCAGTGTGATCACTGATTGAGGTACCTAGTCTATGATACTGTGAGGAAAAAAAAGCCTATATTCTTCTTTACAGCTTATTATTCCAATTTTCCTGGAGGGGTATTTCCTTAAAATACATAATAGTAAACAGAAATACTTAAAATCAATATGCAAGTATTTTGCAAGCAAATCTGTAGATTTTAGAAATACACTAATTTTTAACATAAATTTTAGTTGGCTGTTTATCAAATATCTGCTTGACTATTTTATAGATGTGTATTCTTTTATTTTATTAAATAGAAGTTTAAATATTGTTCTATAGTGCATTTCATCTTTGAACCACTGATCTGTTTATTCAGTTTAGAAGATCTGCAAAATTATGCTATATAACAATTTCAAAAATCTCTGTGATTTAGAACAAATATTTATGTTTTATTCTTGTTTCATGTTAGTAGCTGCAGGTCAGCTGATGCAGTACTGCTTTCTGAGGTAAAGGTCAATTTCAGGTCTGTTCCACTTATTTTCTTATTTTGAAACCCTATTTTGAACAAGCTTTTCTCATGACAGGCAGCACAAGACTAAGAGAATGGCCTGAATGCTGCAGTAAAATTTAAAGAAGTTAGCATGTGTCACATCCACTCACAAATAATTGGCTAGTGCAAGTAGTATGACCAACAGTAATAATACAATCTACCACAGTCTTCAAAGTTGTGCTGAATACCTTATTTATGTTTGTGGTTGCTTTCAATTTCAGTCTTCTTCTAGAAAATGAGGATTTTAACCTAAAATCCTCTTTAGTAAACTTTGGCAATATACGTGTCTAAATGGAAGGCTAAAGGAGGAAAAATACCTCAAGCAAAATTTCTCACATTCTAGGTCAGAGTTTTCTGCAGGAAAGATAATCATGCCTGTCGGTGCTTAAACTGATTTGGAAAAAAGAACTTCTCATTCTTAGAAATGTATAATTAATTAAACACTAGGCAAAAAAGATGAATTTTCATTGGAGTTTAAATTGGTTGCAATAAAAAGTTTTAGTTTAAAATGCTATTCTTAAAATCATTTTAAGAGTAGCAAATTTGGAGTGTCTCTCTTAACATAGCAAATGGAAGTTATCAAATATTTTTCAGTTACAGTGCAAGATCCCATATTATACTTCTGCTTATGTTGTGATTACACTGAAAATGCTAGATTGAATGACTATTTCCTGGAATCATGGAATATCAGATTTAGAAGGATCTGAAAAGCATATATTTTTCAACTGTAGTGTATTGATAAACTATTTTGCTGCAATCAATTGTGAGGTATGTTAAAATCATTAGTTATTCATGACAAGTAACTATTACCAGTGGTAGTTAAAATATAGAAGATTATGGAGGATTATACTTGAAACTAAGGAGAACCCTACAAGACTTTCCCAGAGACAGACCCCTGCATCCCACCTTCTACAAACAAGACCTACCTCTTGTTTATTGAAAACCATTAGCTTTTTAGGCCTTCCCCAAGTTCCAAAGAGCAAATTAATCAGAGAAATGAGAAAATGCAGAAACAAAGGAAAACAGTCAAGCAAGATAAAATGATAATAGTTCAGCCATAAAACAAAGTCAAGGACCTTTAGTTCTTCCTCAAGGGCTATAGATAATATCTTGAGCCATAACCTTGAGTTGTTTTACAGATACTAAAACCCCCACTAGGTAGAAGTTAACTGCCAACCACCAGCTCTTAGACCCCAGACCAGTTGAAATCAGGATGATGATGTCGACTCCCCAAAATACTATCCTGTTACTTCACCAACCAATCAGAAGGATGTCCTCAAGCTGATCAGGCACACCCTATGACCCTCTCCCTCACTTTGCCTTTAAAAATCCTTCCCTGTAAATCAGCGGAGAGTCCGGCTCTTTCGAGCTTGAGCTGCCCATTCTCTTGCTTGGTCCCAGCTGGGTCCCTTGCAATACGCTGTACTTTCCTTCACCACAACCTGATGTCAGTATATTTGCTTTCTGCACGTGGGCGAGCAGCTCCAAGTTTGGTTCTGTTACATACTTACATTTATTTTCTTATAATATTTTTACTTTCACTTAGTTAGATTCTGATTTTCTTTTCTTTCTTTCTTTTTTTTTTTTTTTTGAGTGTGGCTGAAAGGAGTTATAGCTAGTTTGACAAGAATTTGCATAATCCTGGGTATACCATGGCTACTTGTTTTAAATGTGAACATCATCCATTGGAAAATAGGGTTGAACATCATTCCTTAAAGAACATGTAGTCCATCTCCTTACTTTTATCAGAACTTGAAATGCAGAGAGTAATTTGTCTAGCCACATATCCAGTTAGCTAAGTCTATAACCTAGGCCTCCTTGATTCCAGTACAGTGCTTTCTATTTCAATAAATGACCCGTTATTTTGAACAGCCAATATAAGAAAGTCGGCTGAGGCAGGAGAGGACTAGGCAAGGCAATTTGTCTCCTTTTTCTAATCTTTAGTCTCAGTTCCCAGCCTAAAGGAAAAGCACCAAAGAAACAGCCCCAATGGTACAGTCTGCAAGTTTCCTTGCTCTAGGAACATTCTTCTTCAAATCTACTTGATTGCAATTCACAATAAGAAATACATTTAAAATCACAACATAGGACACACACATCCTCCCCTGTAACTGAAACAAAAGTTTCACAAAGCAGTTCTTGCCCTTACTATACATGTACTCATCATGATCTTTTATATTCTATTCCATTCTAGCCTAGTTCATTAAAAAATTTTGAAAAACTCTGCTCTAGAAAATAATAGACATGTTTCAACCTGCTGACAAACTCTGAAGTTACTAGGTTTGCTGAAACTGTGTCATTCACAGAATAATAAACTTCACTCATATATATTTGAACTACAACTACAATATCTCAGATTTCAGAACAGAACCCATAGAATCTTCTCATTGGAATACCAGTTCATTACAGTATCACAGATTCTAAGACTCATTGTTTTCCACATTTTAACATCTCTGAGTTCAGGATGTGTCTTTAAAAAATCAGTGGCTTGGTAAAGTTTAATTGTTAGTATTTCTCTTCTTTCTTGGGTAACATGAAATAATGGTGAGTCTTAAAGTCCATGATTTCTTAGAGTTTCTATGAAATATCTTAGTAATAAGGATTATATAGGCCAAACTCTATTGCTTATTCATTTCCAAGTATCCAACAGACCGGAATGCTTTTTGACATCTTGTTAACATAATGTAATGAGGTGATGAAAACTACTTAAGAAAAAAACCTTAGGGCTGGGCTAGAAGGAAAAATGAGTTACAAAAGGAATTTAGAGATGGCTTTCTCATGGAGCTTTCACTGTTAGCAGGGTTTGATTAAGATCTTTCTGGTTTTCTACCTCTTATTTTGTATTGTTACTTTCAATGACTAGCATTTTACTTTTTTCTCTCACTCATAGGGTTGAGGGAGAGTTCCCCGGACCATGGTTAAAAAGGAAGGCAGAAGGTTACATCCGAAAGTTAAGGTACTAAAAAAAAAAAAATTAGATTTTATTTTAAAAATGTAACGAATCGCCAAATTCATGTGTATTTGTTCACACTGATACCAACACAACACATTGTAAAACTTAATGACTGTGAAACTGGCAGGAAGGATCCTGAACATGACTAGGAACCAAAATAAATTTGCTAGGCTATTTTCATCACAGCGTGAAGAAAATGTACCACCTTTTCCTCAAAAAAGCCAACAAACAAACAAACAAAAAACCCTCAAAAGAAACGAAGAAAACCTCTAATGAAGAAAACAGTACATTAAATGCCACGATTAATGTGCTACTAGAAATAGGGACAAGTGGTTACTGCTTTTCAAGCCAGACACCACGATGCCTTCTTCCCCAGTCTGGCTGAAACTTTAGGCAAGCCCCAGGCTGGGGAGGCGGGCCTCATGCCCGGCCTCACCGAGGGCGTGGGGTCCCGAGCCCTACCCGGAGCTCTATCGTGCTGTCTCCTCAGATTAGGCAGGCCTTGTACGACCGGTCCCGAAGGCCTCGCCTCAGCAGGCGCGGGGCGGGCGGCGGCGGATTCGCCTCCCGAGACCGCCCTCAAGGGTGCGGAGGCGGTTTGACGGCTGTAGGAGTCCAGAATCAGGTGTTGACAGTTGCTCCCGCGCGGCTGACGCCCACCCCGCAGGGGAGGAGTCTCCGCGGCCGCCTCCGCGCGTCCTCACGTGACGGGAAAGGGGTGTGGCCTGAGCCCGCTAGCCGAGGGGCGGGGCCGGGAAGGGAGGGCTCTCGAATGTGAAGGATCTTGGCGGCTCTGGATGCCCAGAGAGGCGGCGACGCGGTCGATGACAGCATTAGGCCGCGACGCGTTCCCGGCTGGGCGGTGGTGGTAGCGGCAGCCCGGGCGGCTGCAGCCTTAGCTTTCGTGGCGGCAGAGGCCGCCGCTGATAGCCGGCAGAGGGAGGGAAGGTGGGGGCCCGCCCCGCCCTGGACCAGGGGGCCGGAGTTTCCGCCTCCTTCGCGGGTCCTGCCTCCGCGGCGGCGAGACCGCGCCCTTGGTCTGGGCTCGCGCCCCAGCTGCCACCGGCGACAGCAGCCGAGAGAAGTTAGGGTCCGACTGGGCGCGTGCAGGGCCCCAGAAGAACCGGCATCTGGCGCCCCGCCTCTCCGGGGCTCCGCACCGGTGAGTGTCGCGTCCGCTCCTCAGTTGGGGGGCGGTGGGATCGCACCCCTGCGGGCGACTGCACCCTGATCCTCACGTTCTGAGTTCGGGCCGGCGGGGACTCCGGGCACCCCGCGCCGGGGAGTTTCTCTTTGGCTCCTTTGTCCCCTTTTTAAGTGGGAAATTCCAAAGGCTGGCGAGGATGGAGTGTTTTGGGGCCCACCGTCGGTGCGTCTGCAGCCTTACAAAGCCGCGGCAGGGGCAGGGGGCCGCTGCGAGCTTTTTGATCGCCCTGAGTGTCTGCCTCCTCCTGAAGTTTTGGCAGGCGGCGGGGGTCTCGCCGAAAGCCCCCGTGCGCGGGAGAGCTAGCGCTTTGTCACTTGGTGCGGTTTAGGCGAGGCTCCCGTTTTCCTGTGACAGCCCCAGAGGAGGCTGTGCCACGCACCGCAGACCGCACCCGCCCTGCAGAGCCGGGTGGCACGATGTTGTTCCTATTAACCTCAGTTCCTCTGGCCTTCTCGTAGTGTAGGAGGAAGGCGGAGCTTTTGTTGTACTTTTAAATTTAATATTTGTTTCTCAGCCCTTTCTCAAGAATGGAATCAGGTTCCATGTTGCTTCACAAAGAGCGTGCTTTTGGTTTATTGAGCCACCCACTCCAGACCTGCCGAGGCGAAGCAACAGTATTTGCAGATTTTCCATTCACGAAAGTCATTTAACGCTCTTCTTTAGGAGAGACATCTGCATTGGGGAACATACCCAATTTCATTTTATCTAAATGCTGCCTGAAATAATAGGTAATTTGGGCTCCTAAACAGATGGGGAAAACGTATCTAGCTGATGATATAAGAATATTCACTTTAAGTGAATAATTTAGTGAAGTTTTTGTCTATTTGACACAAAGACAAATGATTTCTAAGTAGTATTAGAATGCACTGTGTATGTTTACTAGTTTTTATTAACTTCTCCTTAAATTTAGCCTCAAATTAGTGCCACTTTAGGTCTTTTCAAATAATCATTTGGAAGTTTTTCGCCTCCTTTAGTATCCAAGTAGAGCAAGGATTGGGGAGGAGCATGGGTGAATTGCTTGTTAGGTTTTCTCCGTCCATACCATCCGGTGCCATCTAAACTTGATCATGCTGATAGACTATGGTCAATTTCTATGCTTGCTAGAGCTTGTTTTGCAGTGAAATTATTAACGTGTTAGCGTTGTGAAACAGGTTGAGGAAGGAAGAGTAAGGGCATGCAGTTCGCCCGCTATTAAAAGTACAACTGATTTCAAGTAATTGTTCCCCGTTTTTGATAGCGACAGTGTATGATATGACTACAATATGCCTGTTCAGAGTAATGGGAAAGGGGATAGATGAAACATAAGAACTACCTTTTAGGTCTTTAATTATGGAACTTAAGTTGTTGCGGTCAAATTCCATGTGAACCGTTTGAGCCACAATACATTGTACACAGATGCTTAGAAGTGCCTGTTTAATTAAAAATGGTCATTGTTTATTTCTCTTTCATTGAATCGTGTTTATTGTATCTGCGATCTGTGAAAAGATGCTGCTACATTTTTTTCAGTTAGAATGTTATATTTTAGAGTCAATCAAATATGTTTCTTACAAATCATTTATGGCACCTATAAATTTGGCAATATCTGATTTCTAGGTTCACTTTTGAATTGCAAAACCTTAAAATACAGTTTGGGGATAAATATACAATTCTGTGTAGTGAAATTATCTTTTGAGTTTTGATTTAAGAAAAAGGTGATAGAATTATGAACTTACAAAATGTGCATTACAAAAGATCTTTCTTTTTAAAGGACAAATTGCATAATTTTTTTAACTAGTGAATGTTCTTAGTATATTTAAACTTGGTTTACACACAATTCTTTAAGAGCACGTTACTTGAGTTGAAGCATGAGTGACAAAATAAGGAATTGATACTTGGGTGTAGTTTTCTAATATTATTTTGGAAAATCCTTATCCTAATAGTAATACCTGAAGTGTTATATTTTAATGTTTATATTATAAAATCTAAAGCTGTGCACACTTGTAGCAATGCTTTTGGAGCAGTGGAGGATTCAAAAGTGGAAGACAAAGGTCCTACCTTGTTCTTATGACTATGACCTACAAATAATATATAAATACAACTTGAATTAAAAAGCCTCTGAATACTTCATTAATGAAGACGGCTGCATACAGGGAGATTGAAATATAGTCTTCTTGTGGGTGAGACACAGGAAGAGATGTCTGAACTAATGTGTGAAGATTTCATGTCAGTATTTTCTTTCAGGAAACCCCTGAAAGATTTCAGATCTGTCCTTGTACCTTGGTCACCACCCCCTCATATATCTGCTCAAAAGGCATGAAGGTGAAGGTCTCATCTGGAACACATAATAGAAGGGATTTTTCCTCCTTGAGAAATGTTATCAAGTTTGCAAGGAGAGTGTTTTCTTCAGAGACCTTGTAGGAAAGGAATCCTTGTCCTGAGGCATCATACTCTTCTACCCTTTGTTATTTTTACTTTTGTTTAAGTTAGAAACAATGTAAGCTCTCCATCATAGCAAGGACCTTGTCTATTTTGCTCACCATTGACTCTCCAAATACTTAGTAGTTATTGAATGAAAAAATGTGGTTCCAGATATATGACTGGAGAACCAAGAGGAGTTTGTGGTAATGTAGTCCAAATTAGATACAGACAGTGAGGTGAAAATGTTGGCTTGCGAGGAGGGTAGCAGGTCATTTAATCTGGGGAACGTTCTTGGGAGAGGCCATTCTTCAGTTAGGTCTTGTTGAAAGCTGTCTATCTGAAGATAAGCAGGTGTTCTAAGAGTAGTAGACAGCATGAACCGAAGCATTTAAATTGGACTGGGTAGTCATGTCAGATTAAGCACAGTGAGTCTTTTTCAGTAACATTATAAAGAATTTTTCTTCTTCCCTCACAGCTGTTGCCTCTCCCAGGTGAAAAGATTCCCACACTTTAAAAGAGCCAAAATTTAGAGTGCTTGAGTTTTGGAAGTGACAATGTTACAGGGAAAGCAAGAGCATTGAACTGGAGGTGAGAAAATTTGAATTGGATTTCGGATGGCATCTTATACAAGCATCCTTACGCAAATCACTGGGTCTTAGTTTTCTCATTTGTGAAAGGAGGATAGTAATCCTCATCCCATCCCATTGTTGGGAGAATGAAATTACATAATATATGTGAAAATGCCCATCTCAATGTCTTAAAACATAGAAGTCAATAAACATTAAATTATTTAAAACTTTTTTTTTGTCTTTAGATCTTTAAAAGATGTTTTGGTGCATTTATCACAAACACTAATACCTACTTGACCTTTGCTTTGATTCATGTGGTATTACCTTTAAATTTATCAGTATCAAAATTTTAGACCCTTAGTTTTCTTTCAGTGAGGCATAATGTTTTCTGATAGAAATGAGGCTTAATTTTGTTACTTCTTAATGTTACAAACCGCAGGGAATGCTAGATGCCTCAAATTTGTAAAGCTTTAAGGAATATGTGTAGCTGAAAAGATCTGAGCCTTTAGGCTTCTCTACAGAATTTGTTTTTGAAGAAATTATACTTGCCTGTCATGTGATCTCTGTTCATTGTGAAAAAGCAGGACAGTTTCCTGCTATTAAGGAAAAAAAAACCCCAAAATATCTTCCATATGTTTTTAGTGATCTGAGTTGACTGCAAACCATGAAGAATTGCTACCTGCTGTGCTTTATTTTAGAATTCAGAATTTTTTTGAGCAGGCAGATAGACTTCTGCATCATTTCTTTTCTCAGCTTTTTGTCCCAGTAGCTATTTGTTCTTTTATGAATCTCAAAATTTCATTATTCTTTGTGAACTCTTTGTACTATTTAAATCCACGGAGCTGTCTGTTCTTTGTATAGTATTTGGAAGGGAATTTTATTATAAAAAGACTAAAAAGAGCCGTGAATCTTCAAATGATAAGCCAGTTACCTGCCATCTTCCATATTTACAAAGGACTGAAAAAAAAGAAATGGATTTTGAGCTTGAAGGCTCTTTTCAGATAAAAAGAAGAAATTTTTTGATTTGGAGTTGTTAAAAACATGATAGATTCAAAGGGAGATTGATAGCCTGAAGGGATCTTAGTAGGAGTGGTTGGTAATAATAATAATAATAATAATAACAATAACAACAACAACAGTAATAATAACATATATGTTGACTGCTAACCATGTATCAGGTGCTTGACATGTGTACCTGACAGTGAGCCCCCAAATCAGGCTATTTTCTTGTCCGTTTTTTAAAACCTCATGCACTGAAAGATTAAGTAGTAGGCCGTGGAAGTGGGGTTTGAACTAAACCTGAGTCACAGGGGAGGCTAAGTAGCAGGTGGTGGAGCTTACCAAAAGCATTTGAATTCAAGGTTTAACCTGACCTTTGACTTCAGAACCTGCACTTTTAGCCATTGTATTGCACTGCATTGTGTAGTTTATTTGCAGTTGCCTCTTGTGACAGGTTTTGACCTTTATGATCTTTTCCAGTCTATTTTGACTTTATGATTTGATCAAAATACAATTTGTAATAAGATGGCATATAGCCTTGATTTTTTTTTACATTTCACATGTATTTGACTGACATCCTGTTTTTTACTTAGTAGACTGAATAATTCTTTATTGTTCTTTCAGTTACCGTTTTCTTACTAAGGAATTCCAGACTAACCTGGAACTTTAAGAACATAGTAGATACAGTATTTTAAGGTGACTTGTTACATTTTTAAAATTTAAACTGTTTTTTTCAAAGAGTAAGACTGATGTACAGATTTGGTATGGATGGTTTTTATGGATGATATTTGAAAGTTGCAAATCTATATAATTGAAATTTATCCTATTGAAATTTCCACCATTAAAGTAACTTGTTTTTTGGCCGCCAAGTGCCACTATTAGCAGGAGTAGTTTATCAGATTACATAGCTTCTTACGAGCAAGGCTCAGGCTCTTGTGAACATTATGGAATCTGTGTGGGTACATTTTGATGAGGTGAGAGTATGGTGTATTTGGAGAGAGAGCAGTTCAGTCAAAGTAACTCCATTAGTGGGTAAGAGTAATGCAGTGGGAACCTTGGACTAGAGGACGTGTACATTGTTCAAGCCCAGAGTAGGATGAAGGACTTCTGAAGAGGAGCTTTGCTTACTGTATAATTTTACCTGTTGCTTTGACTATAATGACATTTAAGATCAGCAATCCAGAACTAAGGAACAGTGCTGTGCATCATAGTGGGGAGTTTGTAATAGTTCCTAGGCTGTTTTCCAAAATGTGGATTCATTGACCGAAGGACTCTCTGACTACCTATTCTTTTGGAAATCTGGAGATGTAGAAGAGCACCAGCCCTGGAGTCTGACTGCCCAAGTTCGGAACCTACCCAGCCACTCAGCTGGCTTGTTGCCATGCACGCGGCCCTGTGCTGACATGGGATGACTGCAGAGGGAGAAAGTGGTGTCTTTAGGCGAAGTGAGGCCCAGAGATGCACCCTGTGAGTTTCGTGTGGTTCTTCGGTGGTATTAAAGAGATCTGGAAGTTCTTGCATAATCTGAGTGAAGGAAATAGAAGTTAACAGAATGAGAGCCAGCCAGCAAGCCTGTCATGAGGCTGCTGTTGTGAGGGGAGGGGCCATGCAGTACAGTGTGGGGAGAGCGGCTGTGGAAGGTTCAGCTCAACGCCCACCAAAATTTGTGCTCCCCTGCTGTAGTACAGTTAACCCTGGGACGTGGCTCCTCAACTGGGAACATATTTCTCAGTCATTCTCTCCTTTCTCCTCATCCTCCTTCCCTGCAGCTAGGTGGGGTCACATGACTGGCTTCACCAGTGGAATGTGAATGGAAATGAGGTGGTGTCGCTTTTGAGTTGCGGTGGGAGAAAAGCAGCTGTCTTTCTCCACTTTCTCTTTTCCAGCCCAAGAGCCAGATGCAGAGGCTGGGGTTCTTTGGGTGTGTGGGAGAGCCAGGGATTGGGAGATCTCTAGTCCCTAAATTACCATGTGGAAGAAAGCTGTGCACCTGTGCAAACAGGAGCGCTCATGATGGACAGTAATTTTAATGAGACATTTTAATGTGTGAAGTTACTGAAAATTTGAGGTTTATTTATTAAGCAGCCAGTGTTGCCTTAACCATGGGCTGCATGGGCTGCATAGAAGAGATAATTGAGGCCCTAAGAATATCCATACCAGCAGGAGCTGAGGTGGGGCCAAGTTCAGAGATCCATTGGGTGCTGCTCCAACATACTGATCTGCATATGATACCATTATGACCCTATCAAACCTCCGAGGCCCACGAGGACCCAGAGGGCAGTCCATGGGTCTACATTCAGACGAGTCATAACATTCCCTGTGCCCACGAAAGCTTTCCTCTGTGTCCAGGGTTTCTCTAACTTGGCTCTCTTTACAGTTTGGGCTGGATGATTCTTTGTTGTGGTGGGGGCTGCCCTGTGCGTTGTAGACTGTAGAGCAGCATCCCTCCCCATTACCCATTAGATGTCAGTAGCATCTCCCCTAATTGTATGACTAAAAATATCTCTGGACATTGCCAAATGTCCCCTGGGGGGTAAAATCAACCCCAGCAGAGAACCACTGCCTTAAAAACTGAGTTAACCTGAAAGAAATTATTTTAAACTGAAAGAAACTTATCTTTAATCAAAGGACTTTTTCTCCTCTTAGAAGATGAGTAGAATTCATGGGGGAGGTTTATGAATATGCAACAGAGGAAGCTATTTTTTTTTTTTTTGTGAAACACTAGTTTCTATTGAATGTTGATCTACATGTCTGTTAATTTATCGGCTTAGACATTGTCTGGATTTTCTGTTTTTTCTTTTGTTCTTTCCTTTTCCTTCTGAACTGGTGGCTATACTTCTTGCCTAGATAAACATATTTCCTCCATCCTCCCAACTCCAGCTGTCATGCCCATATGTCTATAGGTTCTCTCTAAATGATGAAAACCAGTAGTTTTGATATTATGACTATGTAAATATTATTTAATGCTAGGCCAGGTAGTATGATTATGATTTCTTTTCCACAGATCCTATTAAGCAGACCTTGGGGCACTTGAAGAAAAATTCCTTGATACCATCAAGGTTTAGTGGATTTTATTTTATTTATTTTATCAGTTGCTTAAAATCTAGCCATTGAATTAAAAACAATGGGCATGACTTCCTGTTTTCTTGGTGTTTCTAATGGCCCCCCTTTTTTGTACTGTATGCTTTTATCATAGTGTCCCCACCCACTAACCCCCACCCCTCCCAGCTCTTCAGCATACTATCTGTTGTACTGTGTTCCTTATTTATTTATCTGGAGTTGCCTGTAATTCTGCTTCAACTTGGACTAGTTGCCTTTTAGGTCTCTTTCTGAAACTTCCTTTCACTGTCCTCTTGAATTGGATCTATTCTATTATAGATCTTCTTCTTCTTTTTTTTACTAAATCTATTTAATCTTTTTCCTGGAGTACATCTTCAAGTAACTTCCCAAAAAAGTTGTTTTGAGAGGCAAATTTTTGGAATTATTCTATGTACAGAAATGTCTTCATTTTGTTTTCATATTTGACTGATAGTTTGGGTACAGTGTTGTAGGTTGTACATAATTTTCCTTTGGAACTCTGAAAGCATCGCTTGGTTGTCTGCCACCTTCCAGGGATGCTGATTAGAAGTCATATGTCATCTAATTTACTGTCTTTTTAAGGTGATTTGTTCTTTCTTCTGTCTGAAAACTTTTAGGATCTTCTCTTTTATCTTTCTGCTACAAAGTCATAATGAGGTATACAAGTTATTTTTGTTTTGTTTTGGTTATTTTTTCTGGGTACTCAGTTGCCCTTATTCTTGAATCAGATTCTTCAACTCTAAGAAATTTTCTTCTGTCTTTGATGTTTTCCTCTCTTCATTTTCTTGTTTGCTTTTCCATTCTTTAAAAGGGGGCAAATGTTTTCTCTCTGGTCAGTGAGACTGATCCTCATCTCATTTTTACTGTAATATTTTGTGATTCTCTTTGCTCTGTGGTCAGGGTTTTTTTTTCCCCCCTAGGTTTTTGACTGATTTTTTGAAAAGGGTGGTAATCTATGAATTTTCTTGTTCTCTTTTTCTACCATTCTTTTCTTGTTTTATGTTGTAATACTGTGTTTAGTCTCAGAATATGAAAAGTAGATTTTTAAAAGATATTTGTGTCTCCTTAATTATTTCCTTTTCCTTTCTGGTCAGTTTTTGTAATCTTTTTTTTTTTTTTTTTTTTTCCATGCTTTGTTTTTCTTGTATGCCTGGTGATGTTTGGTTGTTTCTTCAGGTTTCAGAAAGAAAGACTGGCTTCCTGATCTGGTCATCCCTCTCCCACCGTGATCCTTGGACTGTTTTCCCTGTTTAGGTTTTACCTTGGAGTAAGAATTTTGGGCACAGCACTTCGGGGGCAGGATAGTATAGGATAGGGCCCATCTATTGGCAAACATTTTAGGGAAAGAGGGGGGAGCCTGCTTCCAGGCTGTGGGCCCTCTAAATGCCAGATAAGGAGGGTTTATTACTCTGTACCAGCATCCCCGCTTCGCTGTCCCTAGACAGTTATTCACTGTCTTTAGAGAAAAGCTGACTGTCTTTTTGCCTGGGAGTAAATGCCAGTTGTTTAGGTGCTGCTTGGAGGTGGGAGATGGGAAATGTAGTTGTCCCTTATACAGTTTGTCAAGTAATGTATCATTCTCCTGTTTTTAGCCCCACTATTTATTCCCATCCTTTGCTGAACCATTTACTTTGCAATCATGCCTCTCTGGGGTTCTGTCAGAATTGAACTGGTTCTCAGCCTTTTGCATCACTCTTAAAGGGTATAATGAGGCTGTGGCTTCCTGTGCTTGCTGTATCGATGAACCTTACATCTGCTTTCATCTTTCAGAAATTTGTTGATTTCCCTCTCTGCTCTATCCCCACTTTTAATTTCTTTGTTCTTATGGTTTCATTTTTTTCCTGTATGAATTGCTTTTATTTCAGTGGGATATCTGGAATAACTGGAGGGAGATTTTATGTTCAGTCTCTTATCTTTTATTGGAGACCTTTCCTAGCTTTTTAAATAGAAGGTATAGAACTATTGAACTTTGTTGTTGTTGTTGTTGTTGTTGTTGTTGTTAATATAGGTTTATTCATAGAAATTGTAATCATGATACTGTGTTGAAATACAGTGATATTTCTTCACTGTTGATTTGTATAGGTGTTTGTACCTTTATGTTAGTTGGTCCTAAAATTTGTAATCTTTTTGAATTCTTGTTTGCTTCCTAGTTTTTCTGTTTTCTTTTCTGTTGTCACCTACCCCAACTCGTACATGTTGTTAACGATTCTCTTGCCATTTCTACTTTGTTACTTGGAAACTAAATGAGACCGTTTCGAATTGTGCATAAAATAGTGACTTTGCTCCAGAGAATGGCATATCAGCTGTAACCCAGGCTCTTGTGATCTTTTGATTATTCATTACTTATTTTCTGTTTCTCAGTTGTATCCAGGCAGGTGAGGTGTTATTCTTTTTCATTTACTTCTCTGCCTTAATTGTTACAGCTACTTTGGCTCCTTAGTTATTGATGTTTTTTCTTTATTACTTTTCCTTCTCTTTTGCATGATTATCTTTGGTACTTTAAATGTTGAGCTTAGATTGCCTTGCTGGTTTATTGAAGGCCTTAATTTTCATCTCTTTCTTTCATTTTATACCCAAAATAATTTCCCAGCATTGTTTTACATTTTATGTACCTTATTCTCTTTTTTATTTCCCAGCCTCCTTTCCTGAATCTTCAGGTAAATTGATGGATTGTAATTTATCCTGGGCAAGCAAATTGAAATTAATCTGTTTCTCCTCTCTTCTTTGATATTGCTGCATTTCCCTGTTACTCTTGTTCAGCCCTTCTCTCATGAGATTTTGTAATTTTTCCTTCTATAGTTACGGTTTTGACTGCTGGGATGTGGGTCTTTAATGATTGGCGTTATATATAATTCTTTTGCAATCAGAAGTTTATATAATTCAGATTTTAACAATGCTGATTACTTTGAAGTTGAAATCCTGTCAGGAAGGTTGTGATTTGGAAGGCTTAAATTCCTAGATTTGGCCTGATTATGTAAAATATTGTATAACCTACATAGTAAATACTTTTTGAAATTTAAAGTAGTTTAGAAGAGAAATTCGCTCTTTTGCAGTTTCTTTATCTGCCCAATGTAGGGGAAGTCAAAGTTTTAAAATATTCCCTAATATAGTAGACATATATTTACTGATTATTTTCTGAACTTTCTCCATATTGTATGAAACTCTTGGTGTTAGAATCCAGGGATTCAATTAGATAGTGGTTATATGTCTCTTGATTTACCTTTTTCATGTATTCCAAGCATTTTCCCTTTCAGATACCTGTCATAATTACTTTCCTTCTTGACTGGCTCCTTTATCCTTTATTGCTTCTATTGTGTTTATAATTTTGATATTTTTTCATACTGTTCCTGAAATTTTAAAATAGAATCTTTAGCATTATATAAATAGTATTTTGACTATTTTCAAAAGTTTGATCATTTGGGAAATTATGGTTTTTATATCTTTATTTTCCCAAGAATTTGTGATTAGGGTGTAGCAATTAAAAAAAAAATAGCCTCTCACTACTAGAAAAAATTCCTCTGTGAAAGCAGAGACTCGTTTAAGAGGTTGATAGCTTAACATATTTAGCATTTTAACTAGCAAGGTCTTATTTCATTATCTTTTAGGACTTCTTAATTTACAATAAATAGTAATTAGCCTCTTCAAACTTATAAGTTGAAATTAATCAGTGATACATTTTGTGGCTATGAGATAAAATATAATTTTAATTAAATTCAGAAAAAATTTTTGGGTATTCTCTAAGAATTTTTTTTATTGCCACCATATTGATCAGTTTTCTTTTAATAACAGTTTTTCATTATGACTTATTTTCAGTGTTTCTCATTTTTAGTAGTCATTTTTAATTCAAATATTAAAAATTGTGTTGGTTCTTATAGATCCTTTTTGAAACTGGCATGTGGAAGTGTAATTATGTGTTTTGATTACTTATGCAATAAATTAAAGATGATGAGTACTTTGGTTATAGTAATTTATACCTCGAATTCAAACCCCAGAACCATCTAGGCCAGAGTTAGGCACTCAGACACTCGTCTTTCTTTCATCCCCAAAATGGAAAGCCATTCTTAATTTATATCAAAATGTGAAGAAATTGCTTTTAGGATTGAATAAGAAAACCAGTAATAATATTCTTTGAGGTTATCTTAAATTAACTTTAGATCTTGCATTTCAAGCCTTGATCCTTAATAAAGAACTCTCAGCTTAAATATTGGTATGAATTTACTTGTAGGAAACTGGGGTAACTCTTTTTTGGTGTATTATAACCAGTTACTGTGCCTAATGAGAAAAACAGCCACTCTTTTTTTAGTATCTTGATTTAAAACAAAGTTCATATTTTCCTTGGAAAAGAACCTTTCAGGAAGACAGTGAAAATTTATGTAGAATGAGGTAGTTTTAACTGTAATGTAAAATATCTAACTTTAAAAACAAAGGCTTAAAATCCAGGAGAGACATTTAATATATAGGACTAAATTATTAGTACATGACTGCCAGTGACATATTTGCAAACACGCCTTAAGAGGCCTTGCTTTATCACTGTCTCAGAAACCCTCTTTGAGACCCTGTGTCACAGACTTGTGCAACCTAGCATTACAACCACCAACTGACAGAGTAAATGGATGCACTGGGAAAATAAGAAACCTGCCAGAAGTATTGTCTTTCCTACTAAGTAACTTTGTGACCTTGGCAAACCACTTAGTCTCTTCGGGTCTTAGTAAAATGGAGAATTTGGAACAGATAGCCTCTTAGGTTCTTTTGAGGATTCCTTGAACATGTTAGGGGCTAGAATTCCAATATCATAATAGGTAATATAATTCTTATAATAGCTCTGAAATAGATGGTATTTTACCAAATTTACAGATAGAATTATTGATGTCATGCAGACTTGTTCAAATAATATGCTCAGTCATGTGGCTCCTAAGGAGCCAAGCAAGAAGTTGAACCTTGGCCTATCTCATTTTACAGCCATGTTCTTTTTAGGATACTGCCCAAGCCATGTAGTTAGAGTAGACCACCAGATTTTTTTCTTAAAATTTGTTCCATTTCTTAATCTGTACTTTGTAGTAAATGTGCTTTTGCATTATATCGCCCATTATTCAGGAAACCCAGAAGTCAGGGGTTAGTCCTATCTATCAGTTGTACCCAGAGTAGAAATGTGACCAGCTTTTAAATAAATATATTAAAACTTATATGTCTAAGAGATAAATGATGTGTTCAGAGTTATCTTGAATTTATTTCAGCAATGTCACTGTTGTTCAAAAACACCTTTGAAACTATTCTTTTGGCATTTCTTTAATGCCTTCAACCTCCTTCTTTTACCTATATTCTATGGTGATGAATGACATCTCTTGAGAATGGATTTGATATATGGAGAAAGTCATTCTTAACTGGGTCTCCTACATAAAATTAGTGATCAAAATGAGAAATGCCATTTTTAGTTAAAAATAATCAGTGACCAAAAGGATGAAACCTTTTATTCTTGTGTCATTTATAGGGTAGCATAGGAAGTGATTAGAAGAGAGGAGTTCCAAAATTGTTTTGTATGATGGCAAGTTGAAATGGTTTCTAAAAATGACCACTCTGAATGGAGATAACCTTTATTTGGATGCAAATTCTGCTACCTTAGTTAAAGTTACATCTTAATATAGTTGTACCTGTATTCTGTGTGCCACCTGGGCCAGTGCTTTGCTGATTTAGCATGTGCTTCAGAGAAAAAGAGTTGGTGAATGAATTATACATGGCAGGTATTCTTTCCATTAAAGGAGGTCAGAATCTATAGAATGTTTGTTTGCATAATAGTTTAATTCTTGGTTATATTTGTATTTATTATGCAGTTTGTGGTTATTTGTGTTTAGGTTTAATTCCAGGCATCTACCTTATCCCATTTCCTGGCATGAACTAAAATCACTTCTGTTGCTAAGCCTGAGTGTACGCTTTGATGCAGGTTTACATATGAATTAACTTTTTTTGCAAAAGTTATACTAGGCTGCATTATAAACATGTATTATTGAATGGCTTTCGAACATCAGTGCTGTACTCTATTTGGTCCAGATAATGAGCAATAATATACCTGTATATCTTGTTGCAGAGGAGCTTGTGATAGGAAGATTTCATTTTATCTCCTGAAGGTATTATTTTTCTTGATTTAAACTCCCTGATAGTAGAGCTTAATGAAGCTTCCTTATTTGTGAATACTAAAGGATACTAGAAAAAACCTCTAGTTCCCTTTTTAGTAATACCTTTTCTTTTGAAGTTTCAAAATAATTTAATGTTGCAAGATGTTTAATTCAACAGATATTTGAGTGCAAGTCACTAGGGAAGGGCCTGAAAATTCAGTGGGAACTAGATAGACATGTGACCTCTTTGAGTTTGTGTGTGTGGGAAGGATGGGGAATGGACCATAAACTACTAATTGTGTAATTCACTGTGTAATCACCATTGCAGACAGGGCTAAGAGGAGGAAATAGAGAATGATAGATGATTTTGCTGAGTTAGTGGGGGAGGGGAGCCAAGGAAGGTGACTTAAGCTGAGGGAAAAAAGAATATTTCTGGCAGAACATCTTGTTTAAATATCCTGAAACAGCAAGGAACTGGGCTTTTGCTAGGAACTGAAAGAGTCCACTGTGACTGGAGCTTAAAGAAAATTGAAAGTGATAGCAGCGTGGCACCGTAGGTAAGGACCGGGTTATGTGAGGCTTGCTAGACCATGTTAAGGATTTTGATTTTTGTCTTAAGGTCCTTTGGAAACCATTAGAATTTTTTAAACAAAGGCTTGTGTAATGATCAAGTTTAGAATGATCCTCTGAATGCTCTGTAAAGAATGGTTTGGAAGGTGACCAAGAAGATAGGTGGGAGACCCATTGGGTTGTGTTGAAATTAAGGTACCTATGGCTTATCCAAGGGAGAATCCTGTAGGCCAGTGGTGCTCGAAGTATGTCATCTGGGAACTTATTAGAAATGCAGATTCTTGGGTTCTACCTAAACCTACTGAATAAGGAGCTTTGTGGGTAGAACTAAGCAGTCTGATTTTGAACAAGCCTTCCAGGTAATTCTGATGCTTCCTAAAGTTTTTGAACCTCTGCTGCAGGTCATTGGATATATGATTTTGATGTAGGAGAGAGTTCTAGGTTGGTTACATGAGTAGGGAGTAACTGCATGAAGGTGGTAGTTGAAAATGAGAGAAGGAGAAGAGACTCTAATGACATAAAACCCTGAGACACTTCAGTGTCCAAGTCCTGTGCAGAGTGAGGGTTGCTTGTGAAAGAATCAGAAAAGAATTGGTTAGAGAGACTAGAAAGTCAGGAGGATCTTTGAATAAGGGTTTGGCAAAGGAAGCATTAAATTTAGCATGAAGGATCTTTGTGTGAGTAATTGTAGTGAAATTACAGACATAGGCACCAGATTTCAATAGGCTGAGAAGGAAATGGAGAGAGGAGTGAAGAAAATACAATTTACTCATTTAAAACATCCCTTACTCTTTGGACGGATATTTATTATTCCAAATTATGGGAAAAGAGAGTAAATAATCTTGATGGGTGCTAATCAGCATAAGATTCCATTGAGAAATATATAAAATCTCATTGTTTGGACCTCTTGATTTTGAAATTCATAATTTACATAGAGGACTGAGCTCAAGTTTACCATTGTCTTTACCATTTTGCAAGGAACGCCATAGTGTAATAATAAACTTATGGGAGGGATGTAGGTTAGCCTACCAGGAATGCTGTTTTTTTTTTTTTTTTTTTTTAACATGATTGAAACTACATTAGCAGTATGCATTTATATAGAAATAATTTTTAAACTACAATATTCTTATTTATTACAAATACATTAATTCACCTTCTATTACTGTTATGTATCTAATGGAAAATTCTTTAAATGCATTTTATAATTGAAATTCAGACTTTTAATTTCTTTGATTACCCTAACTTGTTAGAATTATCCTAGCATGTTAATGTTAGGCTATTCTTAAGGAAGACCCCATTTAGTGTGAAGCCAAATTAAGATAATTTCAAAGTCAACCCCAATTACAAAATAGTATCTTTTGAGTTGTGTGTGTTTGTGTGTGTGTCAGTGTGCAGGTGTGTGCACACACACAGGGAAGGGAGAGGGGAGAGGGAGAGTGAGACTTAAGCCATTTTGAGATGCGTTTTCTCTTCTGGATGAAGTATTTATTTGTCTAAGTTTTTTAAAAGAAAAAACATGATTATTACATCAACATATGCTCACTGTAAAATTCAACAGCTATAGAAACTCATAAAGTTAGTTTCTTTTGCCACTAGATCCCACTTAATGTTCCAAATAGCTTGCTGATTACCAGTTTGATGTTATTCTTCCAGGTATTCTTCTGTTCCTCTCTCCCTCACTCCCCACTTCTCTCTCTTTATGTATATATGTATATATATAATATTTTTAAAAAACAGAACTGGGATGTAGTGTTGTTTTAAAGTTTTCTTCACCAGTCAGTTCATACTAAAGTAAAAGGTTGAATCCTAATAATTCCTCCCATTGAATTTGTATTTTGTTCTTAAAACATTAAACTGAGACTTACGAGACTTGGGTTCTGGTCTCTTTTTGCTCCATGATCTTGGGCAAGTCACTTAATCCTCCATATTTAGTTTGTCCATCTGTAGAATTTAGAGGTGATGAGTGGGTGATTTGAAGATTTCTAATAGCTCTAAAATTTGTTTAGAATTCCAGCATTTAAAAAGGCAGACATTTCCTTGAATTTTATATAGAAAGTGATTATCTTAACCCACCTGTGAATACCTAAAGGGATAATTTCTTGCCAAATTAAAAACACAAAAGGGGAGGGGGTGGAAGGAATTTAGAAACAAGATTCAAAAAGATGATTTCCTATCACTTACTAGTGTACTCTGTAGGCATACCTGCTGCTTTTAGGATAGTGCTGGCCCCTTTAAAAAATACCTTTCTTATAGCTCATTACATTTTGACTGCAAATTCACACCCCTTTTGGGGGGATGTGGGATGTGGGTGGGTCTGTTTGGGTCTATGTTTGGTCTTACCAGTTGATTACTCGTGGGAGATAAGACAAATGGAACTTACAGCCTGCTCAGCATTCTTTAAGGAATTGTGTCATCTTCTCACTTAAGAGTCTTGGAAAAGCCAGGGCACTAGGAATAGGAGCCATTGGTATGAGACCAGGAACTATGCTGTGTTGTCTGCTTTTTGGCTTTCTACTTTGCGATTATTTGCCAAGTAAAATCTTTACGAAAAACTTGAGAAGGCGAAACAGTCTTAGTTTGAAGAATTTCTGAGTGAAGGCGTTCAGCTTTTGAATTAGCATTGCTCTATTCTTATTAATATTACATTATGAAAAGATGGTTTTTGTTTTCTTGCTTTCGGTATCTTAAGTTTTTTATTTTATTTTATTTTTTATATGTTTTTAATTGTTTTCTTTTTTTATCCATAGTGTTCTTTGTCAGTTAAGCTTTTATGGACTCTTATTCCTAATCTTTGGCTTGTATTTTTCTAATATAGTCTTGTTATGTTTATATATTTTGAATTTCTCTGCCATTTTCGTTTGATTTTTTTGCTTAAACTTAAAAAAAATTAGCTATATTTTTCCAAATAGAATTTTATTAACGCAGAGTCACAAATAAGTATAAAGAAGAATAATTGAGAAAACTAATGACTCCCAACAGTGGCTTGCCCGGAGAGTTTTAGTTTAAATTTATTTTTCCTAAGTGCGTGGCTGTTGGCTGGCATGATTGAAATGTGAAAGGCCCAAAATATACTTCACACTCTAAGCAAGAGATTCAGAATAATTTTTTTCCCCTCCACTTATCTATTAGTGGCCTAAGAAGGGCTTCATAAGAGACTATTCCTTTAAATTTTGAACCTCTTCCTCAGAGCTCTGATCTCAGTAAGTCAGATGCACCATGGACAAATTTCCCACCTCTAAATAAAAATAAGTTTATTTACAAAGATAAAAACCTTTTAACTATACTTAAAGGGACTGTTTGAAGGTGTTTAATTTTATAAGTTTCACAATTCTCATTTTAAAAACAATAAATAATCTTTAACAGTATCAGTCTCCCGAAATCTCCTTTCAACAAAAAGCAAACACAAAAAACAGTGGTGGGTCTTAACTAATATTTTATTGCTAATATTATTAAAATTTTTTCTAATTTATATTTCTTAAAATAGGAACTTCCTTTTTCTAGTTTGCATATAGGAAATGCTTTGCAAAATATTTTATAATATAAAATACTGTCATCATGAAAAGTAAATTTTAAAGAGAAAAGAATTTGTGATTCTGACTGATTTATCAGTAATTTTTTATGTGTTCATGAATACTTCCATCTGTTTTTGATATGTAACATATGGGCCCAAGGAAGCAAAAGTAGATAAGATCATTTTTCAGTCTCTACATTTAACACTCTGGGCCAAGGCCTTTAACTGGTTATTGCTCTGATGTAGGTGGAACAGATAAAACCTTGTTTGTTAGCTGACTGTCACTATATGACATCCTTGCTCAATAAGAGATTCGAGTTAATTTAATCATGTTGCCTCGTTGTCCTCACCATAGCTACATTGCTACTAGTCTGTTTAAAGGTCAGCATATTGCCCTTTAATACTATATCTCTCATGCATCTCATTCTCATTCTGCATTTCTGAACAGTTCTCTCATTCTGGCAACTAAATTGTCTCAAATTATTACGATTTTGGCTGTGTCTTCACAGATACAAAGCATTGAAAGATACTTTTCTGTTCTGTGTATAAAATATAGAAAGGAATTATTCTGCCACATACATAAAATCTTAATAAATATTTAAGTTAAATACATAAGAATACAAACCCTGCTTTCTTTTATTACACACTTTTAAACGTATACATGTAAAAATACTTCAAAATTATAAATACCCAAGAATTCTGATCTTGGTCATATTAGGTCTCTTGAAATATAATTATAGCATTCTGATATCTAGTATGCCGTGAGTTAATTCTTGTAGTTGATAGTTTTGGAGCGAGATTTTTTTTTATATCGTTTTCCAAAATAACAATCACTTATAGAATTCAGATTCTAGGAAATGTGAAAGCTTTCATAATTTCAAGAGCACAGTGACAGCTACACAGCAAGTCCATATGTTGCTTAGCTATAATTACATTTTAATAATTATTTTTTCTTTGGAAGAACTATGGCTAACCTCCAAGAGACTGAAGCTGATGGTTGTAAGTATTCATATTTTCTCAGAGAAGTTTTTCTTTTTTCCTATTTTAAATAGTTGAATATATTTATTTTATACCATAGCATCAACTGGTTGAAGTTTCTATTCTGGATTCTACTGTAAAATCTAAATGAATATTTGCATCAGATGGGAAAATCACCCTGGTTTTTTTGTCACTCGTGTATATGGACTTGCTGCCACAGGCACTCTAATTTTGCCATCTCCTACACACGACTTACTCCTTTCCGCCTCCGTTCTTCTTGGCATTACCATTCCCTCCACCTGCATTGTTTTATCCACTTTCTTTTCTCCTTTTAAAACTGGCATTGAAAATAATTTCCTGTAGAAATGCTTGACTCCATGTAACTATTACTTATTTTCTTGGTTTCACCTTAACACTTAACATGGCTAGCTATAGATTCAACTAATCTGAGTTGTGTTTCTGTGATATACCAGGTATAGTGTTACCTATCTCATTTAATTTTCATGGCTATCCTGTGAGTTATTCCCATTTTACAGATGAAATTAAATAAATTCCTTGTTACATCCCTAGTTTTAGTTGTGCCAAAAACTGAACTTTTTTCATGATTTAAAAAAAATCACTGCGTTTTACAAAGTCATTCTGCTTTTCTCTGTTTCTGTAACCTTTCCCTTCTTGTTCTGTACCATTTAACACCTATCAATCTACCACTTAAAATATTTTTCATTCAAGTGTAATTTACATAGAATAAAATACACCCATTTAAAGTATATAATTTGCATTTTGACAAATTTATACACCCATGTAACAACCACTACAGTCAAGATATAGAGCATTTTCGTCAGTCCTCCAAATCCCTTCTGCCCTTTCCCACTTAATGTCTCTTGTTCCCCACTCTCTCCCAGGTAATAGCTGGTCTGCATTCTGTCCACTATGGATTGTTTTTGTTTGTTCTAGAATTTCACAAATGGAAGAACAGAATATATGCTTTTGTCTGACTTTTTTTGCTCAGTATGCTTTTGAGATTGCTTTATTGCTAGATAGTATTCGATTATATAGAATAAATATACCACACTTTGTTTAGCCATTCACCTGTTGATAGATAATTTGACTTGTTTCTAGATTTTGGCTGATGAGAATAAAGCTACTCTGAAAAATCCATGTACAAATCTTTCAGTGGACATGTTTCCCTTTTCTCTGTGTAACTGTCTAGAAGTGGCTGTACTCTTTTGTATTCCCACTAACAATGTATGAGAGCTCCAGTTGCTCCCCATCCTCATCAACATTTATGTTGTCAGTTTAACATTTTTTAGTCATTCTAGTGGTTATATAGTAATGTCTCTTGTTTTTTTGTCTGTATTTCACTGATGACCAGTGGTATTGAACACCTTTTCATGGGCTTAGTGATCATTTGTATCTTTTTTTGGTAAATATTAAAAATCTTTTGTCTTTAAAAACTGTTTTTTCTTCTTATTGACTTTTAAAAGTTCTTTATATAATCAGGATCCTAGTTCGTCAGATAGATGTATTATGCATATTTTCTCCCAGTCTGTGGCTTGCCATTTCATTTCCTTAACTGTTTTTGAAGACGAGAAGCTTTTAATTTTTATCAAATTTAGCATATCAATTTTTTCTTTCATTGTTTGTGTTTTCACACAACTCCTAAAAAATTTTTGCCTACTCCAAAGCTGTGAAGATTTTCTCTCATGTTTTATTCTATAAGTTTTATAGTGTTGGCTTTTTATTTAGGTCTGTGATTCATTTTGAGTTAATTTTTGTGTTTGGTTTAAGAGCCAAGGTTTTATATTTTAATTAATACTTAGTTTTATTGAAAATGTTTCCCTTTCCTGTTGGATTTCCCTTGGCACTTTTGTTAAAAATTAATTGACCATGTTTGTGTGGTCCATTTCTGGACTTCCTGCTCTATTCCATTGATATATATGTGGTACACCAATACCATACTCTTATACTTTATTTTTATAATTTTTGGAGATAGTGTAAATCTCCCAACCCAACATCATTTTGGAAATAGAAAAAAAATCTTCGCATAATTTACTCCCTTGCCCTCACTGCTGTTTGTGTATATGTTGTTAATTTTTGTTTTTCATTTGATTTTGTTAGTTTCAAATATGTTGCCACCAACAGAGGCTTTGTGCTTAGTATTTTCCAAGGCAGACATTGTTTGTATTAAGGAAGATGCTAACTACTTTCGGCTAACTGGAAGGAATTAACAACTGGGGTGCTTCCTTTGTCTCACTATTATTGATAGTAAGCAGCTCTACATTCCATTGGTGCCTCTATATGGTTTTTGACAAGGTCAGTAAATTGGGGCTGTAGCCCCAGAAATGTGTACCAGAAGCCACGTATGGGTTTAAATACCAGATCTGACACTTGACAGGAAATGAAATTGTAACACTTTTCAATTACTTTAAGACTTTGTATTTCTTTTCCTTCTCCTGTCTCTTTTTAACAGAAGCATTCTAGCCTTGTCTAAAGCAGTCTTTTGTACGAATATATGAAGAACTCTAATGGCAATTGCCAAAACTATAGGGTGTGCTTAATGGGAACATGTTATATTGAGAAAAGTGTTAGATACAGATTGCATTTAGTTCAGTTTCTGACTACATGTAAATTGAAGTAAAAAATCCTGGGTGAATGAATACCATTCTTGATTTCAAGACAGTGCCCAGATGCTTTCATTTTCCTTCTTTTCTTAAGCCACCTCTCCTTACTTAAGAGTAAAAATAATAGGAGAAATGGTAAATGTAACACATATTCAATTACATATTGATTTTTGTCAAATCAGTAATACATGTTTCTACAAATGGCCAATAGGCATATGAAAAGATGCTCAATATGTTAATTACCAGAGAAATGCAAATCAAAACTACAATGGTGTATCACCTCACACCATCCAGAATAGCCATCATTAAAAAGTCCACAAACAATAAATGCTGCAGAGGGTGTGGAGAAAAGGGAACTCTCCTACACTGTTGGCAGGAATGTAGTTTGGTGCAGCCAGTATGGAAAACAGGATGGAAAGTCCTTAAAAAACTAAAAATAGACTTACTGTATGATCCAGCAGTCCATCTCACTCATGGGCATATATCTGGAGGAAGCTCTAATTTGAAAGGATACATACACCCCAGTGTTCATAGCAGCACTACTTGCAATAGGCAAGACATGTCCATCGACAGATGACTGGATAGAGAAGTTGTGATATGTATATACAATGAAATACTACTCAGCCATAAAATAGAATAAAATAATGCCATTTGCAGCAACATAGATGGACCTGGATATCATCATACTAAGTGAAGTAAGCCAGAAAGAGGAAGAAAAATACCATATGATATCACATATATAGAATCCAAAAAAATGACACAAATGAACTTATTCACAAAACAGAAACAGTACAGACATAGAAAAGAAGCTTATGGTTATCAGGAGGAAAAGGGGATGGGAAGGGATAAATTGGGAGTCTGAGATTTGCAGTTACTTACTACTATATATAAAATAGATGAACAACAAATTTCTTCTGTATAGAACAGGGAACTGTATTCAATATCTTATACTAAGCTATAATGAAAAAGAATATGAAAAGGAATATATGTATATACATGTATGACTGGAATATTATGCTGTACACCAGAAATTGCCACAACATTGTAAACTGACTATACTTCAACTTAAAAGAGAAGAAAAAAAAAATACATGTTTCATGTGTATATTTGGTTCTTCCAATTATATTGTATGCTTTCCTGGACAGGGATTTTATCTTCTGCTTATTTTGTATCCATTTCTTCACTTCTCGCTTACCAGAAATGTTGATGGATCTTGATTATGCGTTTTAATTCTAGTGAATAATGTTCTAGGCCATGGTAGAAACAAATGTGAATTTTTTCTTCCTACTGAAATCACATTTCTCCTCTGAAAGACATTTCTTAGCTTTGCTCTTAACACAACTTAAAATTTTAGAAACCAGGTAGGTGATGAAGTAGAGGTAGGTTAATAGCTTCCCCTTTTTCAGTTATTGGTATAGATTGACTGTGGTCCAGGGCCTTAGATGGGTTTGTCATCAGTTTGTGTCCCTTCCTGTACTTGTCCATAAAGACTGCAGTAGATTACAAGATCAGTTGGACAAGTGTCAGTCAGCTGCTTGAGTAGATATTTTTAGGTATGTTTCTCCTCTTAGTACTAATCATGCAGTTGACCACAAATCTTTCATTTCATAGTGGGTGAAAGATATGAAGCGGGAGCTCCAGAGGAAGCACCTTGGATAGTAAGAGCCAAACTAAAATTGAGGTAGAGATCACATTTCTGATTAAATACAATTTTTTCTCCTTATGATTCTGATAAAAACCTGAGCTTGCATGATGTTTGTATGATAGATCTTATTTAATGAAGTTAAAGCACCTAGTCAGAAACATAAGGGTGAATATTACACTGTTGTGTTTTCTATGGTAGTTTTCTGGTGTCTTATGTTCTAGGTCTGACATTGATTTCACTTTTATAAATTCATTTA
Organism: Camelus dromedarius; assembly: GCF_036321535.1. Taxonomy (NCBI): domain Eukaryota; kingdom Metazoa; phylum Chordata; class Mammalia; order Artiodactyla; family Camelidae; genus Camelus; species Camelus dromedarius. The sequence goes on along the minus strand of NC_087446.1, from coordinate 17,443,330 downwards.
AAATATTTTGAAGTTAATATTTTGTTTTGTTTTGTTTTGTTTCATTATTTTGTTTGTTTTCATTTTGTTTTGTTTCATTATTCAAATGTCACATATTTTGGTTATTTTGTTTCATTATTCAAATGTCACATATTTTGGTTATAAGTGGCTGAAATAGTATCTGTGTCCACTTAGGGTTCTAACTTAAATCATTGGAATGATAAGCTTATACTATTGAATTAAAGCTGAAAAACTAAGTTTTAGAAAAAACAGACACTTGAGCAGCTCCAGAGATCTAGAGAGCAGGAAGCGTTGGATAGTCTTTATAGAGACTCCGTTAGGATAGACAGTTCTTTAATTGATTTTCCATTCATGTGATCACTGTTTATGATTCACATTTTTCAGCAAGTGAGACAGATAGGGACTGATTGGCTTGGCTTGGATTTATTGCCTGCTTTTTGTTGGGAGAGGGTGGGGCACCAATTACATACTTTGAAAGAGGATGTTTTCCTCAAAGGAAGATCAAGATGCGTATTATCTCAGGAAGGGGAAGTGGTTGTGGACAGGTTAAAAAAACCCTCTAATATTGTTACAGTTTCTAGGTTGGTATAGTATTTCTTTAATCCTTTCATGCAGTATTAACTATTTCTTGGCTGACCTTGGGTTTGGACCTTTCACCCTTCATAGATTGCCTTGATCATATAATAGCTTTTATTAAATGCCCATGAAGACTTGTCTGCTTTATACTTCAGTTGCTTTTCTTCTGTGTTTAATTCATACTCTTATTTGAATAAGTGACTCAAGCTGTTGAGTCAGTTAATTTTAAGAAATTTTTGTGTTTCCTTTATTCATTTAATGGGTTCTTTTTTGTGCTAGCTGTAAGTCAGGTACTATCCAAGATGCCAAGGTTTCAAAAATAAGAGCTAACATGCTCCCCCCCTACCCCCAGGCTTTATTGAGATATGATTGGCATATAATATTGGGTAAGTTTAAGGTGCACAATGTGATGATTTGGTACATTTATATATTATGAAATATTTACCACAGAAAGATTAGTTAACATATCCCTTACCTCATATAACATTTTGTTGTTGTTGTTGTTGTTATAGTTAAGAACGTTAAAGCTCTACCGTCATAGCAACTTTCAAATATACAATATGGTGTCTTTAATTGTAGTCACCATGCTGTACATTACATCCCCACAACTTATTCATCTTATACCTGGAGTTGTACCCTTTCACTAACATCTTCCCATTTCTCCTACCCCCTCAGCCCCTGGCAGCCGCCATTCTACTTTCTTTCTATGAGTTCATTGTTTGTAGATTCCACATATAAGTGAGACCATGCAGGATTTGTCTTTTCTTGTCTGACTTACTTTGCTTAGACCTCAAGGTCCATCCATGTTGTTGCATATTGGAGGATTTCCTTCTTGTTTATGGGCAGAATAATATTCCATTGTACATATATCATACTTTCTTTAACCGTTTGTCTGCTGAGGGACTTTTAGGTGTTTCTATGTCTTAGCTATTGTGAATAATACCACAAATGAATGTGGGAGTGCAGACATCTCTTCAAGATCATGATTTCATCTTCTTCACGCAGAAGTGGAATTGCTGGATCATTTGGTCGCTCTGTTTTAATTTTGGGGAAGCCTTCATTTTTTTTTCCATTTCTGCTTTCACCAACAGTTCACCGGAGTTCCCTTTTGTCCATATCCTTGTCAGCGTTCCTTATCTCTTGTCTTTTTGGTTATAGTCATTCTAACTGGTGTGAGATGATATCTCATTGTGGTTTTGATTTGCATGTCCCTGATGATTAGTGATGTTGAGCACCTTTTCATGTACCTGTTGACCATCTGTATATCTTATTGGGGAAATCAAGTCCTCTGCTCATTTTAAATCAGACTGTTTCTCTGCCATTGAGTTGTATGAGTTCCTTATGTATTTTGGATATTAACCCCTTATCAGACATACAGTTTGCAAATATTTTTTCCCATTCTGTAGGTTGCCTTTTAACATGTTTCTATTTCAGTGCAGAATCTTTTGAGTTTTACATAGTCCCACTTGTTTGTTTCTGCTTTTGTCTCTTATGCTTTTGGTGTCATATCAAAAAAAAAATCATTGGCAAGACTGATGTCAAGGAGCTTTTTCCTTTTATTTTCTTATAAAAGTTTTATAGTTTCAAGTCTTATGTTTTTCAGGATTTGTGTGAAGATTAGTCACGATATATGGAAGCATGCAGAAAATTCCCTGACCTATTTGTTGTATTTAATAAATGATTGTATGTACAACTCTTATTTGGTTTTCCAGATTAAATTTGTAGTTGTACCATCAGTAGTTATAGAATGCTAAAAGACCAACAGAGTTGAACCTATCAACTCCTAACAAATATTTATAGTCCTTTACAGATTGCTTAAATTAATCTGTGCTACTTTATCCAGTAACATTTTTGCCTGGTTTTGTATTGCTTTCATAGCCAGTTTTTAACTTGGGTCCATGGTTTGGTGTTTATGGACATGTTCATTCTTCTATAACTTATTTATCTCCAGTTTTATTTATCTTGAGAACAGTCTATTAACAACATTAAAGGGTATATTTACCTCAGAGGCCATTTTATTCTCTTTTCACTCAGTCTTTTGTTGTTTACATATATGCTTCAAATGGTTGTAATTCACCATAGTACCTAAATATTGTATTTTGTATTCTAAAAGAAGTTAGTATATCATAGTTTCTATTCCACATTACTTTAGAGTCATCATAACCTTTTTTTAATGGAGTCCTGCTTTTCTGTTGAGAAGACTTCCTGTATTCATAACTATTCTTCTGTTTTTGAGTTGAATGAAGAGGTATACTATATTGGCCTTAAAATATGCTACTTTGAATTTTCTTTTTCTTTGAGGTAAGTGGGTGGGGAATCAGCTTTTTATAAAGTACATGTTGTTCAAATGCCCTGAATTTTCCTCTTGACTCTATGGATAGCCACTCCATTCTCTATGACCTCTGCCCTTATTCTTTCATCAACTTTAGATTGGGGAAGGAAGGGATACTTCAGAAATTTCGGAGGAAGAACAAAACAGTAAACTCTCTCCCACTCCTTAAATTTTTCTTCCTCTAGGGAAATAGAAAAATAAGTTTACGGTTAATTTTTGAGCAGATAATACATATTGACACAGTGGAAATGATAGAATTTCTTAGTGGAAACTCAAGATAGGAACCTGCTATTATTGTAACTATTATTGGCCTATGACCTTGTTCATGTACCTTAACCATATCACATTTTTTCAGGTGTTATAGTTTGATTTTATTTAGGCATTCTTTTCTCTTTTAAAACTTTAAGAGTTCTAGAATTACATAATTTATGAGCATTCCTTAAGAAGCAGTAAACTTATAGGTCAGTTACTTAAAAGATATGACCTATTATTAGGAAAGGCAGGGTTATTTGCTCACAAATAAGACACGAAATCATCAGGCTTAAGTGATTCAGTGTGAATAACTAGTGCATGATGGGAAGGGATCACAATGCCACCATGATGGATTTATGTCTAAACAGAACCAGACAAATTCATCTTCCAGGAAAGCTGGTATATCTTAAATATGATCTCTAATTAATTATGGTATTTCTAAATGGGAAAACCATACATCACTTTTCCCCCTAAATTAAAAAAAAATTGGTAAAATACTCATAATATAAAATGTACTGTCTTAACCATTTTCAGGTTTAGTTAAGTACATCCATATTGTGCAACCGTCACCACTATGTATCTCCAGGATTCTCTTCTTGCAAAAATGAAATTCTGTACTCATTAAACAATAACTCCCTATTTCCAATTCCCCCAGCTTGTGGCAACCACCGTTCTACTTTGTCTCTTTGATTTTTGACTTCTCGAGACACCTCATAGAAGTGAAATCACACAGTTTTGGGTGGGGCAGTTTGTTTGACGACTGGCTTTTTTCATTTAGCATAATGTCCTCAAGGTTCACATGTGTCATAAATTTCTTCCTTTTTAAAACTGAATAATATTCCATTGTATGTCCATTCATATATCAGTGGACACTACCATGTTTTAGCTGTTGTAAATAATGCTGCTGTGAATATGGGTGTGCAGGTATCTTTCCAAGGCCCTACTTTCAGTTATTTTGGGTATATACCCAGAAGTGGAATTGCAAGATCATGTGGTAATTCTGTTTTAATTTTTTGATGATCCACCCTACTGTTTTCCACAGTGTTTGTGTTGCATTCCCACCAACAGTGCACAAAGGTTCCAGTTTCTCCGTGTTTGATACACACCACTTTTTAATGCACTTGTTTCAGTAGTCAGAGATACTAGTCTTGTTATTTACACTCCTTTACAGTCATAACATGTTTGCATAATTAGGAGTTGAGTTTTGGCTCCTGTGAAAACGCAAGGTGTGTGTTATGAAAAGTTGAGGATATTATCATTCACACGATGTTAAGTGCTGAGTTAGTGGGTGTAAGAAAGATTTTGACCTTGTTGTTGGATTCTTAGAGTATAAGAAATGCTTTTAAGAAGAAAATGGCAGTTAAGTAAGGTGACAGAAAGAAATATTTTGCTCCAACACAAAGAAATATTTCTATCCACCACAGTCTTTTGGAGAGCTTTCTTGTCCTAGAACAGAGCAACATCAAAATTTTACCTGCTTTCATTGCTTCTCTTCCACTTTACATTATAATGACTAGGAGAAGCAGCTACTGAATGAACCTTGGTTCACCAATAGTTTATTTTCATTTCTTAAAAAGGCATAATTAAATAGCATGTTTAAGTATGGTTTTTAAAATCCAAAATACACAAACTTGAATGAAATATACTATTCTTACATTGACTTAATTTTTTTCTTCCATCCTCTCATACCTCCTCCTCAGTCATCTCATTATCACTGATGTTATATATCAGCTATGCAATATGTAGTGCTAATAGAAATATTGAAAAATATATGACTGGTCTCCTGCCTTAGGGCTTATGCATGTTCTCTTCTTGGATTGTGTTTCATGCCTTTCTTTATTTAGCGAACTACTACTCATCCTTTAGGTCTCAATTTAAAGCATCATTTCCCATGAGAAGCTTCCCATGACCTCATGAGGTGATGGACCATGTGTGTTTTGTGAACTTTGATTCTCCAGAAGGTAGCATAATGCCTGATACATATCAGGCACTCATTAATTTGTGTAAATTGGTTGTCATCATGATCTAAATGGGGAAGGCAGGTGGGTAAACAAATATTTAAAAATACAGTGTGATCAGTTCTGTAGTAGAAACATTTTGCATAGAGGAGGAAACAACTCTTCACGGAAGGAGAAATGAAGTCTATTTGTTGTAATCTGTTCCTTTTTAGAACTGGTGTGATATGAGAATGTATTTTTCCAGTTCATTCATTCATTTAAGGCCATTTGGTTTATCTGTTTATGCCAGGAAGTTCATAACAAAGATTTTCCAAACAAATTTTCCATATTTTGGGTCTTGCAGCCTTTTGTTCAAAGTTGTTGTCGCTGAGATGTTTTATAGGATGGTGTGTGGGAGGTAGGGGAGGGGGAAACTGTGATTCTTGTTTCTGGTGGTTTTTATTAAACTAATAAGCTCCTTGTATATCATTTTGATTGTTTCAGTTCTTGAAGCCAAATATTTGAAATTTAGCATTGTCATCTATCTTAGCAAATATGACCTGTTTGTACTGTATATACAATGATAAAAGATACTAATTACCATTTTTAAAACAATTGGGGTACCATGTGATAGAAAAATATAAATGAATGAATACATTAATAAATAGATAATATTTCTTTGTTGGAAAGTTTTTATTATGGATTCAATAGGACTATTTTGATTTTCTGTTTCTTCTTGCAGAAGTTTCAGTAAGTTGAACTTTTCTAAGAATTTGTCCATATAAATTTTCAAATTTGTTGGTATAGAGGTATTTATAATTTCCTTTTAGGATTTTTTCAATGTTTGGAGGATTTATTGTGATGTCTTTTATCAGTGATAATATTGGCTACTTCTGCATTTTTTTTTTTCCCTTGTGTAGTCTTATCTAGCATTCATTAATTTTATTCTTTCCAAAGAATTTTTAACTGTTGATTTTCTTTTTTGTATTTTAGTTTTCCCTGTCATTTATTTCTGCTCTTTTTTCTTTTCTTTACTTTCTTAGGTTTAATTTGCTCCTCTTTCACATTTTTTTGAAAGAGATGATTAGTTCTTTAGTTTTCAAACTTTTATAGCTGTAACTTTTCTCCGTATATCTCAAGTTTTGATAAATAGTGTTTTTATTATCATTTAGTTAAAAATTTAATTTTCCTTCTTGCTTCCTAATTGCCACTGTGATTACTTCTTTAATTCATCTGTTGTTTAGAGGTGTATTTCTAAATTTCAAAATACATAGAGATTTTCTAGTTATCTTTTTGTTGGTGATTTCTAGCTTAATTGCATTGTGGTCAGAGATCAGTCTGTATGTTTTCAGCCTTTTGTAAGTTATTTGAGACTTGCTTTTTAGCCCAGCATATACTCGAATTTGGAAATATGTATATTTGAAAAGAATAGATTACAGTTGTTGTGTGCAGTGAAATTTATAGGTGAGTTATTCAAGTTTTTAAATCCATTGTTCAAAGCTTCTATATTCCTTGATTTGATTTGATTTTTTCAGTACTTAAGTTGTCCCTTCTTTGGCTCTTGGTAGCCCCTTCAAGTTGGCTCCTGAGTCTTTATTATATTACTCTAATAGTTTTTGATAGCTTTTTTGCTCTCTGGAATACAAGATCTAGGCTTATCTTGTATATTTGTTGTCTTAGATTTGGAATATGCCATTTCTTCAAGAAGCCCTGGTGTCTTAATGAGAAATGTTATTTAGAGATCACAGACTGGGTGCTGGGGTCTAATTGCTGCTGGGTTGGTTATTGTTTCTATGGGCTAGTTTGCTATTTCTTTTAAAACACATGGAGCTACATAGTTTACTTTGGAATGATTTTTTTTCTTCTCTTAAGGTTTTAAAAGTATGAAGGCATAGTAAAACCTTACTTAGTGCAGCTCTCTGTAGGTTGGCTTGATGATCTTTAAGGAAACTTTTATAACTTCAAGTGAATTATGTTCTATTCAGTAATAAATAATTTCCTCTCTGTTTCCAACTCTGCAAAATGTCCAGTGTTTTATATATATGATAGAATCTTGCTGTAACCAAAGTTTATTTTCAAACTTGGAAATTACTTTTCTAATCCATTCCTTTTCCACATGCATTTTTTAAAAAAAATCATAATCTGTATAGTAATTTGATATTACTTTAGTTCTTTCTTACTTTTTTTTTGTAGAATTATATATCCATTGGAAGATAATGTAAACTAGTTTTGTTTGTGATTAACTCTAAAAAGCAAAAAACGAATCTAAAAAAGTATAAACCTAAATTTACAATAGACTGCATAAGAAAGCCCTTTAGATTATAAATATTTATGAAAGATTCTGTATTAATTAATAGTTAGGTTTATTTATATATTTTATTTCTGGTAGTTAATTTTTTTTTTAATGTAAAGGGACTTTGCAAGGGTTTTGTGGGGGATACTCTAAGTCTACCACCTCCAGAAGTCTGGGTTTAATATCCTTATGTGATGCTGAAGATAATATCATGCAATCCCTTTGTCATAAGGCTCATTATGTAGTAGCATACTAGTCAGTAATTTTGCTTTCTTTCAGCTAGGACAGGAATGATGTTTTATTTTCCATGTGTCCAAAATCTAGAACAGTGCCTCCTATGTGACAGGAGGTAAATAAATATTTGATGAATGTGTTTTGAGCCCTACAAATGACATATAACTGATGGTGAAGTAACAGTAGATATTAGGGGTTGATAAACCATAAATTTTATAAATTACATTTATATTAGTGGTTAGTTCAGAGATAATGAGAAATGGGATTTGTTTTGTAACTTGACAGAAATTTGGTAGTAATGATTTCCTGATTTTCACTGCACTTAGACTAACACTGTGGTTTTCTTCTGGGCAAAGTGCTTACAGTATCATTTTGGCTGGACTCTGTGTATTCAGACACCAGTCACAAGTCCATGTTGTTACCTGTACTTCTGACTGACTGGCTGTAAATCAGAGGTTCCCAGGACCCCATCCTTGGGTTTGATTAATTTGCTAGAATGGCTCACAGAACTCTGTTTATCACTAGATTAGTGATATTTTATGGATATTAAAGGATACGAATCCCAGCCGTATGAAGAGATACATAGGGCAAAGTCCTTGACAAAGGAGTTTTTTCTGTCCTTGTGGAGTTTGGGGCTCAGCATGATGGCATTGGCAAGAGGCTGGTTCCCAGATGTGGAAACTTGCTGGGAAAAAAGGGGACCCTAAAGCTGCCCTTTTGGGTTTTTTTGGAGGCTTTATTACATAGTCATGATTGGGTAAATCTTTGGCCAATGGTGACTGATTCAACTTCAAGCCCCTCTCTCCTCTCTGGAAATCAGGGGTAGAACTGAAAGTTCCAAACTTGTCATCATTTGGTTCTGGCAGCTAGTCCCTACACTTGTGCGGGATCCAAAAGTTACCTTCCCTGAAGAGTTTTCAGGAACTGAGAACAAGATACCAAGTATCATCCCATTAAAATTTGAAGGGTTTTGGGAGCTGTTGAGCCAGGAATTGTGGATGAAGACCAAATACACCTGAAATGTATACGTTTGGTCACCTGAAAGACCAAATTTACATATTTCTTATAAATCACAGTATCACCGCTGTCTGCATATATGTCTATATATGTACAAAATAGCACATCTAGTTGAAGTACTTAATGAATTTGCCAAATCAGAGATGTAAAAAATATTTGGACACCTTTCTAGTTATAATTTAAGTAATTTATTGGGCTTTAATGTATTGTCAAGCAGTCCTTAGATAAATGCAAACTAGATTATAATAATGTTGTAAAATAGACACATACAGGCACAATGTGTTTATGAAGTAAGGTACTTTTAATGAGGGTTTTTTTGGGGAGAGAACAGTGCTTGGGAGTACCTACATATCTACATACTTCAGAGAAATCTTGGTAAGGGAGGTCTAGATTTTTTTTTCCTCTCTTTCACCTTTATATCCTTAAGTAATTTGCTATGCCTTTCCCTCTTCTAGGAGCTGGTCTGACTACTTTAGCCTGTTTCTTCTGTCTCCCTGATCACATGTCTTCCTCATCCACCTCCTAGTGGGATAATTTGCCCTGCACATTCCTATATGTCTTTCCCATGGCCCATTCCAGCTTTTTGCTTGCTTCCCAGTCTTCTGTTACCATCATCATCATCATCATTGTTGTTATTATTTTTAGAAGGAAAAAATTTCAATCATAGGTGCCAAAATATTAATATGCTTTATGATAGATACATACTACGCTATTTTACAATAATTTTGATGAAAGCCATTTGGATAGACAGACTGCTTTAATAAAGCAGTGTGTATATGTGTATGTGTATATGTATGTATTTTTCCCCCCAAAGTTCTTATGAGTAGGATGTTGGTGCTAGCTTGTTTTTTGGAACCTGTCACATTTGTATTATTAATTTCTCATTATATTAGGCTTTCCTCTAGGGTTTAATATAGTGTAAATACTGTAGATTAGTTCAGACTAGCTAGACCAAATTACTCTTATTTGCAATCTGATTTTTTAATCAAATTGGCAGCAAGTAAGTTTACAATTATTGCATTTAATCCTAGTTTCCAGTAATAAGAATGTAGTATTATTCTTTAGAACTATGGTGTGTTCATTGGTAGGTATTTGTGCTTTTGAGAATCCTTGTTTTTGTAACTTATGCATTTAACAAAACAAAACAAAAAACTTCTGGGGTAGCCTGTGAAATAGGAAGCCACCAACTAATCATACACAACTTGTAACTGCCTTCAGATAAGGCCGCCATCATTCAATACAGCATCATGAGGTTGTTATGATTAAATGACATGTGTTAAAGCTATTAACCTTGCTTGGTAGATGCTCCTTTCTTCCCTCTCTGACTGAAATTCAAGCCCCAAGTAGGGAAGATTTTCTTAAAAATTCTTTCTCTAGGAACTTTGTTAATTTAAGTGTAGACCAGGAGGCATCAACTAGTTCCCCCAAACAATGTCTAGAGTGCTGATAACAAAAGGAACAAAAGAGGGAACATAGTCTTCTTTCAACTTTGAATTCAGCTAGTAATTATGTTTAAATTAGGATGCAGGCCCAGCCTTAGCTTGGCAATTTGGAGAAAGGAGTCTTCAGGATTGTGATGCACTGTACTCTTTTATAAAAAGCTATTAGACATTCTCTTTGGTTATAGAAGCAACACATATTCTTTTCAAAAAGTTAAATAGGAGACTGCCTTTCTTCTCTTCAGGCCTCCTCCCTAGGGCCTAATACCATTAAGTGTGTGTTTAATTACTGTTTTAACTTTAAAAAATATACTTTTCTATTCCCAGATTTATTATCATTTAATCGTCTTTTGCTTTAAACTCCAAAAGACGGGGAAATTAGTATGCTTATACTTGGAACTTCCAGTCAGTCACTCTCTCCCTCTAGGATTTTTTGTTACATTTTTAGTTCCAGGCTTTGGCTTAAAAGAAGATACTAGAAACTTGTTTCTTGACATATTAGTAGTGTCTTATCTTAACTCCTTATTTTCAACAGTGAGGAATTTAGGGCACTTATCTTTCTTTTCCTGCTTCCTTTTAAAAATTAAAAAATTTTATTGGAGTATAGGTGATTTACAATATTATATTAGTTTCAGGTGTACAGCATAGTGATTCAGTATTTCTACAAATTATACTCCACTATAGGTTATTACAAAATAATGGCTATAATTCTCCATGTGATACAGTATATCCTTCTTGTGTATCAATTTTATACATAGTACTTTGTATCTGTTAATCCTATACCCCTGATTTGTCCCTCCTCCCTTCACTCTCTCCTTTGGTAGCCATGAGTTGTTTTTTATATCTGTGAGTCTGTTTCTGTTTTGCATAAACATTCATTTGTATTATTTTTTAGATTCCACCTATAAGGATACCATACAGTATTTGTCTTTGTCTTTCTGACTGATTTCAATAAGCATAATGTTCTCTAGGTCCATCCACATTGCTGCAAATGGCAGGATTTTATCCTTTTTGTGGCTGAGTAGTATTCTATTGTATATATATGCCACACCTTCTTAATCCAGTTATCTATTGATGGACACTTGGTTTGCTTCCATATCTTGGCTATTGTAAGTAGTGCTGCTGTGAACATTGGGGTACATGTATCTCTTCAAATTAGTGTTTTCCTTTTTCCCAAGTGTACACCCAGGGGTGGAATTGCTGGATCATATGATAGTTCTATTTTTAGTTTTTTGAAGACTGTTCTCTTTTAAAAATTAATCATGTTATGATTTGATTTTTACTCTGTGTTTGTATTTTTTTGTTTTTTTATTTGTTTATTTTCATATTCCAGTGTGATTTATTCCAGAAATGCAATACCAACATAGGGAACTGGCAGGGGAACATTTGGTGATTACTGTAAAACCTCATGTCTGTCAAAGTCCACACGTCTGTTGATTGCATTCAGAAGAATGGCCTTTTTCTGTATCTCTTCTGCCTTCCAAATACTGTGCAAATGCATTGCAGTGGCTGAATGTAAATCACATACAGAATCCCAGGGGCAAAAGATGTTTGCAAAATAAAATTTTCATACTCCTAGCTTCTGTGACACAGAGGAGAGCACAGAAGGTGATGGCTATGAATGATAAGATAAATACATCTGTCTCTATATTTATTTGGGTAAGATATGAATACACACATACATATTGTATTAATCAAGGTTCTCCAGAGAAACAGAACCAATAGGGTATATGCATATACAGAGAGAGAGGAGAAGAAAAAGAGGGATTTATTTTAAGAAATTGACTCATGTGATTGTGTGGGCTGGCAAGCCTGGAATTTGCAGGACAGGCTGACAAGCTGGAAACCTAGAGAAGAGTGATACTGAAGTCTTGAGTCCAAAGGCAGTCTAGAGGCAGAATTCCTTCTTTGGAGGACTTCAGTCTTTTTCTCTTAAGGCTTTCATCTGATTGTTGAAGCTCATTTACTTTGTGGATGATAATCTGCTTTAGTCAAATTCTTTTGATTTACACATTAATAACATCTGAAAAATACCTTCACAGCAACATCTAGACTGATGTGTTTGTCCAAACAACTGAGTACCATAGCTTGGCTAAGTTGACATACAAAGTTAACCATTATAGTCCACCCCTTGTCAAATTGGCACCCTTACACATTTCCTTAACCCTACTATTTTGGGCTGAATTATGTCTCCCCAAAATTCATATTTTATAGTTCTAACCCCCAGTACCTCTGAAAATAACTATGTTTGGAGATAGAGTCTTTAAAGAGATAGTTAAATTCAATTGGGATCATTAAGTTGGGTCCTGATTCAGTATTACTGATGACCTTATAAGAGGAGGAAATTTGGACACAGACATGTATAGAAGGAAGACTGTGTGAAGACAAAAGGAGAAGACAGCCATCTAAAAGCCAGGGAGAGAGGCCTTAGAAGAAACCAGCCCTGCTGACACCTTATCTCAGATGTTTAGCCTCCAGAATTGTGAGAAAATAGATTTCTGTGGTTTAAACCACTAGGTCTGTGATGCTTTCTTATGGCAGCCTTAGCAAACTAGTACAGTATTTAATCTCCAAATAAAGAGAGATTCCACCTAACGTGACACAACTATTCTACATACAATGCACTAACTCTTTCCCCAACAGGGAATGCAAAGTCTTTGGGCAATGTTCACTCTTCTTGATATCTTATAATTTAAACATTGATGAAAACTTAACAGTGATTAAATACTGTGTTGTAAGGTTAGTATATCTTATGTTATATGACAAGGGAATGAGAGAGGGAAGAAAACAGGTATTTGATAAATACACACACCAACATATTCATAGTAAAATTAGGAAGAAGAATCCTCATAACAATCATAGTTCTCATTTCTGTAACTGGTCTTGTAGTGGTAGCTGGTATTTATATATGCCTTCTTCCACTACCTGTTCCATATTCCCTTTGCCCTCAGCAAGCACCTCAGATAGCCATAGTTCTTTACCTAGAGAGGTGACCTAAATCTTTTTTCCATATGTGTTTGGGTCATTAGTAGTACTACACAGGTTGGGTTATTGTAGCTTTCCATTGATTTTAATCACAAGGCATGGTTGACACAACATTGTAAAATGACTAGAACTCAATAAAAAAATGTTAAAAAAAAAAAGGCATGATAGTACTAAGAGATGCCCTTAGGCATCTCCAGTAACCAGACATATATATTTTTTACCACCATTGTGGAATAGTAGTCCAATTTACCCTTGGTAATTAGGATCAGTTACCTCAGCCAGTAGAGTAACTCCCTTGTTTCCTACTGATTCAGAGGCATGGAAAGCCCAAAGTGGCCAGGTGGCAGTCTTAACTTCCAGTTCAGTGGAATCATTGTTGTGTCTCTTGATGGAGGCATTTTCCCCTTTGAAACTAAGACCTCTAGACCAGCAGAGCATAAGGTCATGGACAAAGGAAAGAAAAATTTTTGCTAGTGGGTCAATAAAGGTAATAGTGATTAATGTCACTCCAATTTCCTTTCTGATTCTTGGACCTGTCGATCTTGGCTGTGCAAGAAACAGCACCATGTATTGGACCTTCAGAATATATACAGCCCTTTGGAGATACTTGCCTCAGCCCTTCAAGGTATTGCCACTTGGTTGGTGCTCTGACTGTGTCTTCAAAAGGCCATTCCACTGTTCTGTCGAGCCAGTTGTTTCAGGATGATAGGAGATATGGTAAGGCCAGTGAATTCTGTGACCATTGGCCCATTGCCACACTTCTTTCTCCTTTTCTCCCTTTCTCCCTTTCTCCCTTTCCTCCTTCCTTCCTTCCTTCCTCCTTTCTTTCTTTCTTTCTTTCTTTCTTTCTTTCTTTCTTTCTTTCTTTCTTTCTTTCTTTCTTTCTTTCTTTCTTTCTTTCTTTCTTTCTTTCTTTCTTTTTCTTTCTTTCTCTCTTTCTCTCTTTCATGTGAAATGAGTTCATTGATCAGCAGCAGTGAATAATAGAATAATAGGATGGGTACATAAGGCATTCTGTAAGTTCATGGAGAATAGTTTTGGCAGAAGCGTTTTTTGCAGGTAAGCAAATCTATACATAGAGTGTCTATTTTAGTAAGAATAAAACACTGCCTCTTTCATGATGGAAGAAGTCCAGTGTAATCAACCTGTCACCAGGTAGCTGACTGTGCACCTCAGGTAATAGTGCCATATTGGGGACTCAGTGTTGGTCTCTGCTGCTGGCAGATTTGGCACTCAGCAATGGCAGTAGCCAGGGTGGTCTTGGTGAATGGAGGTCCATATTGCTGAACCTATGCATAACCTCCATCCCTACCACCATGGCTACTTTGTTCATGAGCCCATTGGGCAATGACAGGATTGACTGGGGAGAGAGGTTGACTCATACCCACTGAATGGGTCATCCTTTAGTTTTATTTCAGTGCAGCCTTTTATACTTGCAAAAACAAAAGGCATTTGGAACTCCAAGAAATAACTAGAAGTCTACTGATGTCTTGATTTTGGTTTAGTTAGTCAGCTGTTTTCAGGAAGAATTATTAGAGAGGTTACTAGTACTTTGTTGGATGTGTTTATTTATATATCTTTGTATGTTTGTATAATTGTGGGATAATTCTTAGCCTTGAAATTGCTGGATTAAAGTGTATATGTTTATAAAAAATTTCTTCTGTAGAACACAGGAAACTATATTCAGTATCTTGTGGTAACCTTTAATGAAAAAGAATATAATAATGAATATGTGTATGATTGAGTTACTATGCTGTACATCAGAGATTGACACATTGTAACTGACATACTTCAATTTTTAAAGAGTGTATATGTTTTAAATTGTTCTGGCTTATATTCCTATCACAAAGTATATGAGAACACCTGTTTTCCTACATTCTTGCCAGTGTTGAATATTAGCACACTTTTTAGTTTTTGCCAATGTCATAATGAAAAAAATCTAATTTTATTTCCTTAATTATAAGTAGATGTAAGCATCTTTTCAAATTTTAAGTAGTCTCATATCTTTAACCTTGCTCTTGCTATTCCTCTTCACTTGGAATATTTTCTTTTATCTTTCCTGAACTTTTACCATTCTTCAAAGTCCGTGTCAGAATCTGTTTTATTTTGTTTTTCCATTATTGGATTTCCCTGTAACCTCAGCCTAAAATGATTTCTCCCTCCTTATAAACTTAATGATTTATTTTCCACTTATCACAGTTTTATACCAGAACTGATATATACAATTTTCTTCTAGGATTTCCAGATATACAAGATGGCTAAACATTAATGGAAAGAGAAGCGTAAACCTATCTTCTTTCACTATGGAGGCAAGTTTGGCAGATGGAGAACCTGACCGAACTTTGGTAAGTGGTTCAAATACAACAGTTGTAAAGTGTTTGATGTAAGCCATCATTTTATTTTAAAGATATGTTTAAAACAAATTTTTTAAAAATATTGTAAAATAATACCTTAACTCCTCTGTTGATATAAAAATTACAAATAGTTAAAAGCTTGTTGAAGTATAACCCAGTTTTCTGCTATTTCTGTTCCATCTCCTACCTGCCTTCACTTTACCACCTGCCTTCCCTGCTTTCCCAGTCAAATAGTATAAGACATACTGATATAATAGTTTGTGTTTATGTTTTCCTCAAAAAACTTTTTGTCTTACTGAAATTAACAGGGTGTTAATAGTTGAGGGAATTAAATGCCTGCAAATCTCAAATCATATGCAGCTATGCATAGGTGGACAGAATGAACAGTTAAAATAATTAAGAATTAAGAGCAGTTGCCACATATACTTCTATAAGAGTATAAAGATTTAAATATTACTGCCTTGTGATTATGATTGAATTGTATTCTGAAATTAAAACAAATAGGTAAGGGTAGCAGTTAAGTGTACCTTATCCAATAAGTTAAAAAAAAAAAAGCAAAAATTCACCAGTAGGGTAGATTAAATGATAATTTGTCGCTGTACAAAAGCAAGTAATTTAATTTTCAATCCTCCTGTTCTATTTATAGAGATTCCATTAAATATTGATTTATAGACTATTAGGGATGTTTGGATTACTTAAAGTAATGGTGCCAGTGGGTAACATGTAGTCAGCTGATAACTCTGTGATTTGTGATGTGGTAGATTCTTTGACAAAATTATATTGTTGAAATAATGCGGAGGCCAACTTTTCTGTCTTTCTTATTGCTATGGAGTTGAGAGTCACATATTGCAGTATTTGTAAATTTTAATTTAGTGAATGTCCTTTGTTCAGGCTCCTGTAGGGCCAGTGTAATGATTGATAGCAAAATGCAGTTTTGCTTACTTGTGTTAACTTAGTCTCAACATTTTTTTGAATTTCTGGTTCAAACTTGTTTTAGTTTCTTTAATGGTCAAAAAAAAAGTTAAACTTTAAAATGATAACTTGTTAATAGAGAATAAAATGGACATGGAAGTAACTTGGTTTATGAAGAAGGTTATTGTAATGGTGACTTTAAATGGAAAACTGACGGTAGGTTGTTTTGTTTTCACTTTAATTTCAGAAAAAAAGTTAAGATTAAAATCTTGTCTTGGAACATGGTATTAACCATAAATATTTTCTTATTTAAAGCTAATGGACTTTTTCTTAAGTATTTTTAACTGAAATATTTTTAATCTTAGAGCTAAAATACCGTAATAACAATCGCTGTTTCTAAGTGTATGCTTTGTGCGATTGTCCTCACGACAGCTGTTAAAAGTAGACACTTGTTTATCCTTACTTTTCCAGATAGGGAAATAAGTTCAGGAAGGTTAATTGTCTTCTCTAAAAGCTCACAGTATAAATGGTGGAACTGACGTCTGTCTGTCTCTGAATACTTTGCTACTAACATGTTGACTCTGTACCTATTTTTCTGAATAGAATTGCTTATAATTTATTGTTACCTTTTAAAGTAAACTAAGTAGATAGTATTAAATTCTATACCAGAATACCTGCACTATGTTGATAAAGTTTTAATCATTGTTTATTTTAAGTTATATTGATACTGAGAAGTTAGAGCAAGTTATTTAAAAAGTAACGAGAGCAGTTTTCTTCTTGTGGTTCATGAAGTTTCTTCTGTAAAGTATCGTAGCTTGTTTTAGAGACAATAATACCAAGAACTTCAGTGTGAACTACTGAAATATTATTCTACATTTGAAACTAATCTTGAGGTCCACCTTTGAGTTATCTATTTATAAAATATCACCTTTGAACTGCATGGCTTAAGTTAGTTACTGTTTAGATCTAAGAGAAGTGAGTAAGAACATGGGCTCTGTAGACGTTTAGCTGTGCTTTATAATCATCTGAACTCTGTCACTTAGTTACATGACCTGGGTAATTAATTAAATTCTCAGGGTTTCCAATTTTCCTCATCTATTAATAAATAAAGATAATAGTAATATCTACCTCCCAGAGTTGTTCTGAGTTTTGAAGTAATGTATCTGTGAAGTGCCTATTATACAGCTATGAACATTTTAAATATCCAATAAATAAAAGCTACAATCATTATTGGTAATATAACTATTAATATTCAGCCTTCTCTCCAAAAGGATAAATAATTAGGAGGCAGGAAAGGCAATAAAACGCATTGAAAAAAAGCCCTACGTTATTCAGTAATTTTGGCTTTACACTTTCTCTGAATCTCATTTTTGCTACCTAAGGTACTGAGGCAAATATTCTACTTCAATAAAAAATATATAAGTAGGCATATTCATTCTGAGTACTTGACAGGAACAATATGATCTAGTGAAACCAGAGAGTTCTTTGAAAATATAAAGCAGTGTGTCTGTATGAGGTGGCAGTATTTTAAAAAATCTGATTGCATGCACTGGTTTCTTATTAGTAAGGTTTTTTTGTTGTTGTTGTTGTTGTTTTTTAATGCAGTCTTGTGCAAAGTACTGTGCCCAGTGAAAGGGTTGCTAAGAGATGTACAATGTAGTCCGTCTGAATTACCTTTATTTTGGGAAGACTAGATAGAGGGAAGGGTAGATAAGGCAGTAATAGCGTTTACTAAGTGTTAAATGAGGGACATAAACAAGGCATAGTTTACAAGTTGGGAAAATTGAATTATTGCTGTACACTGGAGTAGAGAACCTTTCTTAAGAGAACACAAAACTCTGAACAACATAGGTAATAGGATTGAAAATGAGCAAGGAGAGCATTTTAGGCAGGAAGGATAGCAGGAGGCAAGGCTAAATGGGGAATGAATTGCTCAAGGTTTATTCAGCAGAAAATGAGTAGCAAAATTAAGGTAGATTGGAAGGGAGAGTTGTTTACAAGAATAAGGATCAGTGTGGCAGATAGAGGCCAAACTTGTGGAAAGGTTTGAGTGCCAGACAGGGATTTTGAACTTGATTCTTAGGCAGTGGAATGTCATTGAATATTTTTATGTAGGTGGATAAGATCAATCTGGAAGCAAGATATAAGATGATTTGGAGGAGTGAAAGATAAAGATATTAATTCAGAGACTGTTATGGTAGTCTTGGTGTGAGGTTGTGAAAGCTTGGACTCAATCTGACATTATTGTCAGTTTATTCGATTTTCTTCTACATGAGAGTATGCTTTCTGTTTTTAAAAAATTCATTTGCTCTTTTATTATTCCAGTTATGTATAGTTATATTTTTGAGATAGTGTTGCTTGTTTTAAGTGGTAATACTGAAAAATATAGATTGAATCTTTATACTATACTAATGTACTTCAGAACACAAGTGTACATTTAATATACATCTTAAAATATTTTGTAAATCTCCAGAATTCTCATCACTTTGGAAGTCAACTACTAAGAAATCCTATAAGTGTAGGGGTCAAATTTTTATTGATAGATTGAGGTAAACTAAATAAGTGAAATACAGCTTTAGATTTTTTAAAAAATTGAGCATGTTCCTTACCTTAAGGATATTCGTATATTTTGAATATCTTGTATATTATTTCTTTTACCAGAGGGAACTACTTTATAAGGTCTGAGGTCAAAACCTTTTGTTGTACTAAAAATTGATTATGTAAATGACTTTTTAGAAGAGAATAAAAGTTTTAAAAATACATTTGAATCTTTGTAGTAGTATAAGGGACTCTCAGTTGAGGAAATCTGAAGATTCTAATTTAAATTGGACACTTTGAATCAGGTGTTTTCTGAAGTGGAAGTAACTGCAAAGATGATTTAGTTTACTAATTCTCAGAATGTTGTAAATTAGTGTCTTCTTCATGGGCCTAGAGATGACCCAGTTTCCTCAGATTTTGATTTTAAAATACATACTAGGTGAGTTCTTCTTGATTACTGTGATTTGGTGCTTATAAAGTAAAATTAGTATGTTATTAGAGTTTACTGAGGGCTTTAAATCATATTCTAAGAAGTATGGCTACTATATGTAACATTTGGCAACATTATACAGCTGTGTATATGGGCATGCAAATTAATGGAATTGCCTCAATTTTTGGTAATACCAGATATTATTTTTGAGTGGGTCACAGTTTTTAAGTGTTGCTATTTTTGTTCTTTTGTTTAAATACAGTTGACCTTTGAACAATTGTGAGGAGAGGGGGATGGGTAGAGCCTCCAACCCTCCACCCAGAACCCTGGTTCCTTGGTATCCGTGATTCAACCAACCACTGGTCTGTAGTACAGTAGTATTTTCTATTAAAAAAATCCCCCTTTAAGTGGAGCTGCACAGTTCAAACCTGTGTTGTTTGAAGGTCAACTGTATTATTAATTTAGTTTCATTATTATCATTATTGATTTAGTATGTTGTATGTTGCTAGTGATAGCATATTTATAACAACAGTATTTTCAGTATGGTTTCCCAATAACTGACCTTTAAGTCATTATGCATTCAAGTCCAGTGATAAATGAACCATATGCCAATTACTAATCCTCTTAAAGTATTCTCGGCACTTGGCTGTTCTTGTTAGTTCCCCATTCCCCACCCCAAGTGGAAATGGGTGGAGAAGAGCTGTGAAGTCTCTTGTCTCATCTATGATAAATGGGCCACCAAATTTGGTACATATGTTCATCTAATATTTGAATATGCTCTGAGACCTGCCTGCTAAGTGTTTGGCTAATGCTTGTGTACTTCAGGATTGTCTCACAGAGGCCTGTTTTTTTGTTGTTAACAAAGATTATGCTACCAGCAGAGCCTTTTGTAAACCTCTGAGTCCTGTGGCTACTTCCCCCTCTTAGTCTTCGTGGGAAAACTAAGAGATGATTTAGTCTAATGACCTGACTAATGTAAGAATTCTATCTGCATTATCCCCTGACAGCTGGTCATCCAGCCTCGGCATGAACACAGGTCATTTTAGGTAACTGAGTTTCTCTAAAAGCAAGATATTGTGTTCCTTCTGGAGGTTCTGTGGGGAGAATCCATTTCTTTTTACCAGTGTTTAGAAATTGCATTCATCCGTTGGCTCATGGCTCCTTCTTCCCGATAGTTGAACTTCTGTCTTCTGTTGTCGCATCTCTCGTGCTACTCACCTTTACCTTCCTGTCTCCCTCTTATGCGGACCCTCCTGATTACATTGGGCCCACTCAGATGGTCCAGAATAACTGTCCTGTCTCAAGATTTTTAACTTAATCACATCTGCAAAGTCCCTTGTATCATGTAAGGTAATATTCACAGGTTCCAGGGATTAGGATGTGGACATCTTTTGGAGGCAGTTTTTCTGCCTACCACAGTCATAGTACTAACCTCTGGTGCACCCCAGTCTAGTGGAGTGGGTCCTATTGCCAAATAATCCAAAGTTGGTAGTCTGGTGGGACATCTCACCTGGGGAGTTGCCAGTTAGATTGAGGTCCTAAATTATGTAAATTCTTAGGTTGCAGAGATCATATGTGAAGTAATAAAATAACTAGAAATTTTAGTCATTAATTTATCACCTACATACTCATTATCTCTTATATTAAAATAGCTTCATCTTCCCAGTCTTGCTAACAGTAACAGTTTATATTAATCAAATATTTAAGAATGTTAATAGATGTTATCTTCCTTGAACTCTTTATTATGTAAAATTTCAAATATATTTAAAAAAATACAGGGTCAACTGTATTTAAATAAAAGAACAAAAATAGCAACATTTAAAAACTATGACTCACTCACTCAAAGTTACCAAAAATTGGAGCAATTCCATTAGTTTGCATGCCCATACTCACAGCTGTATAATCCTTGCGTACCCATCACCCATCTTCGGTAGTTATCATCTCAGGTCAATCTTGTTTCATGTGCACTTCCACCTACCTTTCCATCCCATATTTTTTTAAGCTAATTCCAGATACATCATTTTATTAATAAGTATTTCAGTTATATATCTCTAAAATATAAAGACTTAAAAAAAACTTTAACCATAAATATTATTGTCATCCTAAAAATGAATAATTCCTTAATATAATCAAATAACTAGTCAATGCTTAAATGTCCCTAATTACTTTATATTCTTTTTATTATCTTTGTGTTGGACTTTGTTGATAAGTCACTTAAGTTGTTTTTAATCTTTAATGTCTCTCCTGCATCTGTTTTTAATTTTTCCTTTTCAATTTTTAATTTCCCTTTTCAATTTATTGGAGAGATAAAGTACTTTATCCTGTAGCATTTCCTAAAATCTGAATTTTCCCCCACGGTGATTGTTTAGTATGGTTTTCAATTATATTTCTTACAAGTTAGTCATTACATAATTCTAATCTGAGGCTTGCTCAGATTCAGGTTCAATTTTTTTTGACAAGAATTCTTCATTGATGGTGTTGTGTTTTACCTTCAGGAGGCACATAATGTCTGATTGTCTCTCTTCTTGTGAATTAGACTCTCAGAGGGTGAGACACAGACATGAGTAATTTTTAAAGTCTCTCAGGTGATTTCAGTGCACAGCTAAGGTTGAGAACCATAGAATTAGAGGTGGTTAGCCCGGGGACCAAGTTAGCATGCAGTGTGTAATCTAGGTAAAAGCCGCTTAAAACCTGTAGGGTTGCAGTGGCAGAACAGAAAATATGTTCCTTCTGAATCTTGCTTTTTTCCTAGATTTCTAAAATCTTCACTTTCCATATTTAGGTTACTGTATTGGTGTGGAGAGAAAAAACATAATATTTTGCAGACTTACTATGTGGCCTCACGTGGGCTTGGTGTCTCACACACTTTCTCATTTGATCCTCTCCATAGTGCTGTGAAGTAGATATTACTCTGTCTTTAGAGATAAAAAAACTGAGGCTCCAAAAGGGATAGTGATTTTCCTTAGATCACATAAGCTAGTCACTGGGGTCTGTTAGGATTCAAATGCAGATACTCTAAGTCTGTTAATCTTGTCACTGAATGTAAGGCTAATGTTTTTATGTTATAAACAGATCTGTATTACACCTAGCCTTTTAAACATCCCCTTAAAGTTTTTATATACATTACCAAATATAATATATACTTTGAAAACTGTGTGATCATGATCTGTTTTACTTAATGCCAAGTTTTGTCCTCCTGTAACTAATTTTGACTTTTCTATCTGGGGTGAATTTTTTGGCATTTAGGCACCATATAGTTACTGAGGTATAGAGAGCAGTTGCTAACTGCATTTTTGTATGTGGTAGATATTATGAGTCATGGAGGTTGACGTTTTTATATTATTATTAGCAGTCTTGCCTGTGGCTTGATACCGAACAACATGATATACTAATCAATGATTTGTTAGAAATAGAATAGAATTTTAGAAAGAAAGAGATTTGTTATGCAGTTCTTATGTCTTAATTCAGATCACAGTCATGAGTCAATATAGAATATGGGCTCATGTATCTGTGTAAATAATTGGTCAAAATGAAATTCCAAGTAATATAAGCTCTTGTTTCAGACTGAAACTGGAAATTATGTAAACAGATCATAAGATTGAGCATCATACACTGAAATATTTATGTGCATGACCAGTTATCCTACCTAACTTGGCATGATCGTGATGTGATCATGTGGTTTCTATTGTGTTGTTATTGCATAACATTTACAGGTAACTGTGGATGGATAGGTTAGATATAGAAGAGAATGTCAATGAGGTCAAAGGCCAAGGTCATGGATTGAACTCTTTGAGTGGATAGTTAACTTTTTTCTTGCTTCATAACTATTTCCTTCCTTCACCAGTAGTTCCACCAGATGCATGACATTAGTTACAAGTGACAACATGTTGTTTGATTTTGAATTTCCCTTTTATGTGAAGACTTTGATGAAGTAGGTTGGTTTAATCTTGGCAAGAGACCACCAATACCAGAAGAAATACAGCTTATGCTCCATTACCAAAAACTGGTGGTGAATCTGTAACTGTGTTGCTTATGAAGGACAGAATTATTAAAGAAAAAGACAGGGAAATTTCTAGCAATAGAATTTGGGCATATGATGTCCAAAGACTAATAGTGGAAGAAAGTACAAACATGCTTTAAGTTACAGCTAAGGATGTTCTTAGGAATGAGGTAATTTTCTAAGTTAAATTGTTAGTGTATAACAGAATTTGAAGACTATAACAGATGTTATGAACAAGTAAGAAAATTAAATTCAAGTTATTTATTCAAATTTACCAGGGAATATTGATAGAGTTAGGCTTAGAACTCAGATTTTATGATTCTAGTCCATATTAGTGCTTTATGTATCTATTTTAAGCATGAAGAATGTTAAATTTCAGAAAATACAAAGATAAGCAAGACTTGTTTTTTGCCAAAATAGAATTTAATTCAGTTAATAAACAGGAACTCAGTGGATTATAGATACGAAATTCTTTGCTGGATATTAAGGTTATAGTAATGATTAAACCTTTTTTTTTGCATTCATGCATTTGTTCATTCACTCAGTGTTTATTGAGTGTCTATCATGTGCCACCCTTTGTTTTAGTCTTAAGAGATACAACAGTGAACAAAATAGACAAAGTTCCTACTCCAGTGGAGCTAATATTCCATTGGAAAAAGACAAAAAGCATGCACAGATATATACTGTGTTATGTGATGATTGTTGTGATGAAAAATGAAACAAGCTAAGAAGGATAGCAAGTACCAGAATAGGAGATAGGTGTTGCTATTTTCTAGGAAAATCATGGAAGTCTTCTGACAAAGTGGCTTTTGGATTGAGTTCTAAAGGTACCTTATTAGGCAGAGATAAGAGCCAAGTGTGGAGCTTGCAGGCCTGTTAAGCAAACTGTGGTGGTTAGGGTGTAAGTGTTGAGGTTTGGGGGAAAAGTGAGTTGAGGGTTCTTTTTACATCCTTAGTCAGGATGATGGAGCTGCAGATCCCTAGGAACATGTGGAGCTCTGTGGGCTGTCCCCTGTAATTCTACCTGGTAGAAAGATACAGTGATGACACAAATGGAGTATCCATTTGTTATGCCTGGCTAGAATGTAGTATTCCTTTGTTATGCCTGGCATGAGAGGTCAGGAAAACCCTTACCAAGCATGTGATATTTTTTTCTAGGATTAGAAGAATGAATGTACCAGGAGAGTGACTGGAATAGCCTTAAGAGGCTGGAACTCAGGAGAGGTTAAGATGGAAACCTAATTTGAGGAGTTGTCAATGAATAGAGTTCATTAAAAAAAATTTAATAGCCACATGTAGCTATTGGACACGTGTACCTATTGGACAACACAGATACAGACCGTTTCCATCATTGCAGAAAGTTCTATTTAACAGCACTATAGTAGGCCATTGTAATATTAAGGAAAAGTTACATAATAATTTAATTCTTATTTATTTATGGTAGCAATAGAGAAAATCATATGAGATAACTAATTATGTGTTGTTAAAGAACTGATACTAGAAAGTAAGAGTTGGGGAAAGATAACTTCAGCTTGAACTTTGGTAGCAGAATTGGCCATTTGAGTTGAGCGTTCAAGGTCAGGGAACTTTTGATCTGTCAATAGGGAAGCAAAAACAAAGTTAGGAGAACATTACAGATCACTCTGAGCAATAAATTTTAGTAGATGACAACTTAATTTAGATAAGTGAAATTTTGGAGTTTCAGGGCTATCTCATAGGAAATCAAAACATTTCTATGGAATGAATATTTGGGTCAAATTGCAGAAGATTTAAATA
Organism: Camelus dromedarius; assembly: GCF_036321535.1. Lineage (NCBI taxonomy): Eukaryota > Metazoa > Chordata > Mammalia > Artiodactyla > Camelidae > Camelus > Camelus dromedarius. The sequence continues at coordinate 17,418,255 of NC_087446.1, read as the reverse complement.
TCGGGACTTAGGGCTTATTTTTTAAAGGATGGGTGCTATCAAATGTTTTTAAGTAGAGAAGCAACATGGCCCAAGTGATAATTTAGGGAATTAGCTTAAATTGGTAAGTTAATCATTCCCTTCTTGGTCCTTTTTCAGTCTTTGTCTTTTGTTGTACTACTAAGTAATTCTGCCTTATGTCTGTATACCACTTTAACAAAAATCTATAAAGTACACTCATGTAAACTGTTTTTAGCCTCACAACAATTTTGGAAAGTTTTAAGGTTTAATAATTGCATATTTGCAGAGGAGAAAATAAACTTCAGAACAGTTAAATGACTTGCTAATGATAGGGCTGGCTTGAAGAATGAGTAATATTGGGTGGTTTGGAGATGACTCATCTTAATGTCCAGTGAATTACTATACAGTACACAGAGTCTTCAATATGTCATCATCTTCTTGGCGGTAAAGACCATGTCTTTATTGTATTTTTGAATTCCAATATTTAGCATACAAGATAAATGAGTGAAGTGAGACTGAATGCAAGGACCTCTATTGAAAGGAAGATGCAGAATTTGAGAAATGTGGTTATGTGGATCTGGCCTAGTTGGTATTGAACCAAAGGACTAGATGTGCAATAGATATTGTCTAGGTAAAGTTAATCAGAATTTAATGACCTGATCAGATAGATGTTGAGGGGAAAAGAGAATCTTAGATGTCTCAAGGGTTTAGATCTGAGTTATTGAAAGGAAAATGGTACCACTGAAAGAATTGGGCAAATTGGCATGGAAGCTGGTTTCTGAGGGAAGTTACTAAGTGTGATATTTGACATAAAGATGCTTGTTTAAACAAGCTTAAGCCCTTCCTTTGTTAACAGAATTTTACAATCAGAAGTTAATTTACAATAATGTCTAAACATACAGTTAGCAATGTTTTGGACTAAAGCTTTGGAGATGGACAAAGTCTGAAGAAGAAACTTGGAAGTCATCCGAATAAAAGTCATAAATGAGCCTTGAGTATGAATGGAATCTGCAGGAAAGAGAAGGCAGAGAAAAAACAAGTAGTTGAGGATTGAGCACTGATTAAGGTCACTCACTCACTGAGTGGGAGGAAAAAGTTGAGGTAGGGAACTAGGAGACAGGAAGTCAGAGCAGTAGTATTTTAGATACTAAGAGGAAAGGGGCTTCCATGGCAAAAAGACTGATGGAATTAAATTCATGCAGGGAGGATAACTGTGAAAAAGCCCCAGAACGTGCCAGAGAGGACTTCACAGGTTGGCAAATTGACTGATTTCCTGAAGCCTTGGGATTTTTTTTTTTTTTTAAAGGTTTAGTTTCCAGTGTAAACATACTAGTAAACATACCATTGTACCTTTTCTTTCTGGTGCTTCTTAAAAGATTAATGTACCACTTAATTCATTTGCTAAACTCTGGGTGCTCTCTAGATTCAGATTCAGGTACACGAAATTAAATCACGCCTGAGAAAATTTGTCTTTTTTTTAGATCTTGCAATATTCAGAAGTTGCTGAAGTTCAAGAGACAGTGAGTAATATATGGTGCTCTGTTTGAAATGTGAACATTTTTTGTATTTTGTTTTAGGATTTCAAGTTAGAGTCTTAAAATATATTTTTCACTATACTTAATCATGGATGATTATTCCATTATAAAATAGCTAATGCAGATTGAAAAGATCACTTTAAAAATTGTGTTTTTATTTTTTCCAAAAAGTAGATAGGTTTAATCTTTTTGACTATAAAAATAATGCATACCAATGTGGCATATTTAAATAATTCAGAAAAATATGATACATATAATTCTACCTTCTAGAGATAACCACTGTTATTATTTTGGTGACAGTATTTTCTTTTTCTTTCTTTTTTTTTAATCATCTTTTTTTTTAAACATTTTTTATTGATTTATAATCATTTTACAATGTTGTGTCAAATTCCAGTGTAGAGCACAATTTTTCAGTTATACACGAACATATATATATTCATTGTCACATTTTTTTGTCTGTGAGCTACCGTAAGATCTTGTATATATTTCCCTGTGCTATACAGTAGTATAATCTTGTTTATCTATTCTACAATTTTGAAATCCCAGTCTATCCCTTCCCACCCTCTGCCCCAATGACACTATTTTCTTACCAGCCTGAAGCTTTCCCTGTACAGGTCTGTATGTTCAGTTGCCTACTTGGCATTTCGATTTGGATATCTAACAGGCATTTCAAACTTAAGCTTTCCCAAACTGAGATATAGTCAACCCTCCATTTGCAAGGGTTCCCATCCACTGATTCAACAAACTGCAGATGGAAAATATTTGGGGAAAAAATTCTAGAAAGTTTCAAAAAGCAAAACTTGAATTTGCCTCATGCTGGCAACTATTTATATAACATTTACAGTGTATTTAGACTATTTACGTAGTATTTACATTGTATTAGGCATTATAAGTAATCTAGAGATGATTTTAAAGTATATGGGAGAATATGCATGGGTTACATACAAATACTATGCCATTTTCTATAAGGGATTTGGGCAGCCCCAGATTTTGGTATTGCAGAGGAGGCGGGTTTTGGTACCAATCTTCTGTGGATACCAAGGAATGACTGTACTTAATATTTCTCCCTGTAAACTATTTCGTCTTACTGTCTTTTCTATCTCAGATAATAGCAGTTCTGTTCTTCGAGGTGGTCAGACTCCAACACTTAACATTGTTTGATTCCTTTTTTTCTTTTACCTCATACTTGGGCTATTTGGAAATTTTGTTGGCCCTGCCCTCAAAATATATTCAGAACTCAGCTACTTATCTCTCTCACTGCTACCATCTTGGTCCACATCTCCTTCATCTCTTCCCTAAGCTATTGCAGCAACCTCAAAACTGATTATACCCCTGTCTATCTAGTCTGTTATCAACATAGCAGCCAGAGCAATCCTGTCAAAACGTAATGGGATATGTTACTCCTTTTCTCAGGGCCATCCTGTGGCTCCGCATCTCATTCAGAATAAAACAAAAGTCCTGAGTGGGTCTTATAAACTCCTACACCTGTTTACACCTTTGACTTCATCTCCTGCTGCTCTTCTACTTGCATTGACTCCAGCCTCTCTGGCCTTTTTATTATTCCCCAAAAACTCCAGACTTGCTCCCATTCCAGTCCTCCACTCACTCTACACTTGCTCCTCCCTTTCCCTAGAATACTCTTCCGTTTTATGTCCTTCTGGTAAGTTCCCTCATTCAGTCAACTTTATAGTAAGGCCTTCTTAGGCCATCCTACCTAAAACCTTAACTTGCTCGTCCCTAATATTTTATATGTCTTCATTCTCTGCTAATTTCTTCTTAGTATTAATACTACACAATATAACACAAACTTTTACGTGTTTATTATGTTACCATTTGTTATTGTTTATCTTCCCCAGTAGAATGTAACTTCCACAAGGGCAGGGTTTTTGTCTATTTTGTTCACTGCTATATCCTTCAGTGCCTAAAATGATGCCTGTCTATATATAGTAGGTACTCATGAATATTTGGATGGATGGATGGATGGATGGATGGGTGATAGATCCAATGGTAGGAGTAGACAGCATTTACTTTGATTGTACTTCAGTGCCTCAATTAAAAAAAATACTGGGTTAATCCATTAGAATCAGGTTTATATGACACAGATATGCTTGAGGATATAATATTGAAAGCATAATTTGAAAGAAATATTCAGAAGTTGCTATATATGCTAAGGATTATTTTCTGGGAGTAAATATGCAAGGAGCACAGCTGCACAGATGACAGAGCTGTTAATCAACAGAATGGTGAGAATTATATCATACAAAACTGTACAATGAAACTGAACTAAACCTTTTATCCTAAAGAGAAGACCAGCTCAATACCTTCAAATATGATTGGCCCTGTAAAATTAAAGACTCCCAGCTATGTATATATGGTTAGAACCACTGCTCTCCTTTAGGAAATTACAGGTAAATGTAGGGAAACTAATAATTATTCATATCAGTACAGGAAGATTTTTTAGAAGATCTCTAGGGAGCATTTGTAAAATTTGCTGCAGTTGTGTCTGTCAGTTTCCTAGCTTTCAATTTTGCAATATTATATTAGTTGTATTTATTGGTATATAACAAATCATCCCAAAATTAAATAGTACAAAATAACAAACATTTATCATATTATACTTTCTGTGAGTCAGGAATCTAAGAGCAGCTTTGCCAGATGTCTGGCTCAGAATCTCTCGTGGTTGCAGTCGAGCTACTGGGGGAGAGAGGCTGCTGCAGTCTCATATGAAAGCTTGACCTGGGGGGAGGGAGGCAGAGAAGGCAGGAGATCCACTTCCAAGCTCACTTAGGGCTTGTTGACAGACCTCAGTTTCTTTGCCTCATGGGCCTCTCTAAGGCTATGCCATGACGCAGCAGTTGGCTTTCCCCAGGATGATCTAAGAGAGAGTGAGAGACTGCAAATATGATATAAGTCATAGTCGTGTTAATGACACCCTTTCACCTCTGACATACTCTGTTCATTATAAGTGATTCAGCAAGTCCTGTATATGCTCAAGGAGAGTGGATTATACACCAAGAAGGGGGGATTACTGGGGCCATTTTAGAGATTCCTTATCAGACATACTGTAATCTCTTCCCACTTGCTTGCTAACTGTAGTAATACGGCCATTTCAGTACTAAGGATTTGAGCACAATTATTTCATTGTCACTAAAGCTGTATTTTTTTAGTTTATCCGGGAGACTGAAATCAGTTTATAGAAGAATGAGCTTAAATGGGGCAACTACAGAACAATGAATTGAGCAAATCCCTTTAAAGGCATTAGAACATAATTTTAAGCATTGTGAAATAACCATCACTTTAGGGAAGCAAAAGGGCCAAGATTTTTTTTTTTCTCCTGGGAGACAACAGAAGTCCAAAGCAAACAACTGCTACCTTTTTTTTTTCCCCTCTGGTCACAGCCAATTAAGATCTCCCATTCCCTTTATTAATTTTTGAGGTTAACTTTTGCTTTTATTTGCCAGTGTAAAAACTGTAGTGGCTTGCAAACATTATTGACCTAAAAAATACATTTTACATCACAATTCAACAAACACACACACACATATATAATATATGTATATAACTGAAACCGAAGTTTTGCTAAAAATGTCTACCCTGAGTTTTCTTGTTTTTAGAGTTTTCTGTGTGTGTGTGTGTAGTTTTAGGTTTACAGCAAAGTTGACAGGAAGGTACAGAAATTATCCATATGTTCCCTCTCCACACATATGCATAGTCATTATTTTTGTTTACCAGAGTGGTATTTTTTTTTAAACTAAAGATGAACATACTTTGACACATCATAATCACCAAAGTCCACAGTTCACTTTAGTTTGAACAAAAGTATAATGACATAGATATCCATCATTATAATATCATACAAAGTATTTTCAAGGCTCTAAAAAACTTCTGCACTCCAGGATGGCATATGGAATCTCTTTCTTTTTTCCTTTGAAAAGAGGTTCAAATCCTTCATGTCTATAAGCCCACTCATGGCCCACCCAAGCATGGACGGGACAGGCTCTAGGTGGCAAATTCCCCCTCTAAATACTGCGGCTTTTCTTCCAATATTGAGCCCTGTCCCACTGGTCCTGCCCAGCAGCTATGTGGAGGTAAATAAGACCAAATAGCAATGTGTCGTTAGTGGGAATTTTTTTTGTTGTTACTTCAGTTCTGATATGTTTGCATACTTGGTATTGGAAATGAAGGAAAGCTGAGGACTGTTCCTGCCAAGGAAGACCAAAGCATTTGTCCACACTTGCTGTAATGTCGTATATTAAAATAGTTACTAGACAAAAGTCAGCTGTCTTTTTCCTGTTTATTTTAGTTGATTGCAAGTTATTTATGTAAGAAATGGGTCTTCTGACTTCCTTAAGACCAGTAGCTCCAGATTGTATACTTGATATTTAGTGGGTCCTAAGAAAGTTTTTTATGACTTAATACAATTTATTGTTGTAATCGTAGTCTTTTTTTTTTTTTTTTTTTGCCATTTGAGAAAAAATTTGTTTCACTTTGCTGGTGTCTGTAAAAGCTCTTTGCATAATGCTTGGCATAATATAAGCACCAAGTAAATATTCCTTTCCTTATGTAGATGGAACACACTGAATTTCTATGTAATGTTAAGTGCTTTCACAGCATGCAGTACTAATATTTAATAGTGCATGGGTGTTATATATTTTTAAACAACTTAAATTTTAAGACTAAATAACTTTTGTCTGTCCTTTACATTTCTAAATAATTCTTACCACTCCTAACCCATATCTTGAATTATAATTGAAAATAATTTTTGACTTGAGTAATTTTTAAAACAAAATACTTGAGTGATTTCATTTCTCTTTCCATGTTCATTTTCCAAAATTGAAAAAAAAAATTAGCTAATGCCTAAGCCAAGATCTTTTTAAGTGTGGAAAAGGAAATTCCTTGCGAATTATGATTATTAGAATTGATATGCATGTGCTTTCTACTTATAAACTAATGCTATTTTCCTTGTCCTTTTGTTTCACTGCTGCTTCAATCCTGATGCATTTTGCTTCTTCCTGGTTTGGATTGTATTTGTTTGCTGCTCAATTACCCTGCATTAAAAGCTTCTTGGTGATAGCAAAGATGTCCTTGGGCCATCAAGTAAGTAGCTAAAGTTTGAATGGCATGTTTGGAGACTTGACAGTACTTTGATGTGTAGTTATGAAAGGCACATGGTGTTTCTGTTTTGATTATTAAGTCTTCTTTTCTTTCTAGGCATTGAAATACAAAGTAAAGAATATAAATGGTCATTCAGTACCCATCTATTGTCAGTGTCCATCTGAGATTGATAGTTTATATATTTACATCCTTTATGTCTAAGGATGGGTTATTTAGTTAGCCAGTTATCTAATTCATAATTTAGAAATTCCTAAATTAGGAATTATGAATTAATACTTCTTTATTATATCCTTTCTACAATCATCACAAAGCATAGATCCGATTATTTTGAGGCTGGACATGGTACAGCAAATTCACTGCCACGTGAAAATGAGAAATACTGTTTTATTTTATCAGAATTTTTACATAATAGATCATTTGGTTCTGAAAAAATTTATACTTTGGTGATTTCATAAGTGAAACATGTTTTATCTTGGGGATTTCGAAGATGAACCCATTAAATTTATGTCAAAAAAAGTATTTTTTGACTAGATACTGTGCTAGCTCTGGGGGATACACGATGAATAAAACATTTGCCTTGCCCCTAAGGATCATTATAGATTAATAGGGGAGTTAGATCCATGAATAGATATTCAAAGCTTTGTGACAGGTGCAACTTTTGTATTAAAAGTCATAGAATTACTGAGGTAAAAGAAACTTCAGAGATCATTTAATAAAACATAAATTTTGCAGATGAAGAGCCTGAAGCTTAAGAACTTAAATATCCAAGGAGTTAGAATTGGTTAGTAGCTCAGCGTGTCATCTTCTGGTTTTAAAAAATCAGAAAGAAACTCTCAATTTACTGAATTCAAGTCAAACCAAATAATTAAAATATTATTGCATCATAAATCAAAGATTTTGACTGTCTGTATTCAAGACCAATGTAGAAATTATATTGAATTAGGAAATTTTAGTATTTATTCCTGAATAATTGTCTGATTGTTGCAAATCAGTTCACTCCTTTAGGGCTCATTTTTTGTGCTGGCTAAAGCAGGGCGCTGAGCGAGATAATGGCAAAGTGTCTTCTAGTTGTTAAAATACTCTGGTCTAGATCAGTTGCTATTTGTCTCTAATAATGGTTATAGTATGTTTGTAATTTTGTTTTCTAAAAAGAGGGGTAATTTAAAGTAATATGTTAAAATGCCTTTTTTAGTCTTAATTGTAACAATTCGTAGTATTTTAAATATATTGTTTATTATACATCCAGCATGATTAGAATAGTAGAAATTGTAAAGGTAGAAAAAGCACATAAATCCCAGCACATTTTTATGTTTTCTTGTTCAGCCTTACTTGTGACATCTGCTAGATATTTTCAGTGGATTTTTAGTTACTTATAATGAACTTATATATTTAGACGTTAGCTCAGGTGTACTGATTGGGACTGCTGAACTTTACAAATAGAATTGCATTTTTATTATCAATTGAAGTGGTTCTACTTTAGGAACTGGGTTTTATAAATGAAGATCTTTAATTTCTACTTGGAACAGAAGAAATTTATTGTGGTTAAATATTTTAAGCATATATAAATTAAGATATACAGCATATATTAAAGATGAATTTATATTGTACTCTGCCAACTATTAAAAGGCTGGGGTTGTATAATTATTTACTGGAGATCATTTATCTTTTAGAGTGAAAAGTAATTTCATATAGTACTTTAAATTATTTAAGTATTGGAGAAAAGGTATACCATCTGTAAGGGGATATCTAGGATTTACACAGAGATTATTTACGACTTTAAAATAATCACTTAACTCCATTTTAACTTTTACTTAAATTAAGGGCAAACACCAGACTTTGAAGCTTGTAAAACTCTCCACATTTTGTATTGATGAGTTGAATTCAGAAAGTAAAGAATGGTAGTTATAGAATCATAATCTCCTTAGAAGTTAAAGCTGTTATGTTAATTATATTACTGTTAATTATTCCAGTGTGATTAGTTTTTACCAAACTTAAAAACAAGATGAGTAGCAAAGTAGGTTACTTTGCTTTGCTGTGCTGTGCTTTCTCTTTGCTTTCCTTTGACTACAAGGTAGAACCAGGAGAGGGCACTGTAGTGCTATCTTAAGAAGGCGAGATGGTTGATTTTAGTATCAGAAACAGTTTTGGAATCTTGCAGTGATTCATTCCTCAAATATCTCTCGAGGCATTTAGCAAGTATTTATTGTCAGTTTTAGCCAAATAAAAACAAAGTCACTGCCCTTCTGGAGTTTACATGTATATAGTCTACTGTTGTGAAAATTATTTAGGACATCAAAATGATTTTTATATTATGCAAATTCTCTATTGTCTGTATAGTTAATGTTTGTGAATAGAGTAAGAGAAAAAAATAGAAAAATAGGCTTTCTGTTTTTTTCTAAGGAAATATACTATATATATATTTTGCTATTTCTACAGCCTCACTTCACGGTTATCAAAATCATAAACAGTAATACATCAATCAATAAGGCGTTAGAAAGTGGTGAATAGAACTAAATTTATACTTCTCAGACTATTTCCTTTTTTATGTAGTGAAGGTATTTAAGACATAGGTACCTGTGTCTTGCTGATGGAGTACTAAAGCATACTTTAATGTACTAATGTCTTAATGGACTAATGTACTTAAATGTACTAATACTTATGTGGCATATGTAAATTATAAAGCATAATCATATTGGGAGTACATATTGAACCTACCACTCAACATAGGAACTTGAATCTTACAGATGCCTCGTGTCTATCTACGTGCTGCTTGTCTCTCTGTCCCTGTGCCTGCCCCAGAGGGATGATGACTGATTTGTATTTTTTTGTTTATTATGCTTTGCTTTTCTCTTGGGGGCAGGGGGTAGTTATTAGGTTTATTTATTTATTTTAATGGAGGTACTAGGAATTGAACCCAGGACCTCATGCGTACTAAACATGCACTCTACCACTGAGGTATACCCTGCCCCTTGTGTTCTTTGCTTTTTTTAAAATAGATTTTTTTTCATTATTTTTAGGTTACATACATATAAGTAAGGTTTGCTAGGTTTTTAATTTTATAAGAATGGTATCATGCTATGTATCATCTTCTAGGGCTTGTTTTTTGTAGTTAACATTTTGTTTCCAAGATTCAGCCATGTTATTGGGTATAGATAGAAACCCTCCCTTTTTAGTGCTACATACTATTCCATTACATGCAACACCACAATATATTAATCTTCTTTTGTTTTCAACTGATGAATATTTAAGTTGTTTTGATTTTTGCTATTATGAGCAGCATTCCTATGAACATTCTTGTTCTTATCTCTTGGTACACATATATAGTGTATTTCTAGGTATGAAGCTAAGAGTGGAATTTTTGGACCCGTAGGGTATGCTGATATTCAATTTTATAAGATCTGAATTGTTTTTCAAAGTGCTTGTATCAGTTTGTTCTCTACCAGCAATGCTTGAGGTGTCTCACAGATCCCATCCTTATCAGAATTTGGTATTATCAGACATACTAATTTTTTTTCAGTTTTACTGAATATGAAATATTTATTTAATTGTGATCTTGATTTATGTTTTCCTGATTACTAAAGAGGATGAACATCTTTTTGTGCATTTTTTTGCCATTTGCATTTCTTCTTCCATGAACTGTTCATGTTTTCCCTCCATTTTTTTAAATTAAAATTCTTTAATTGAGGTATAATTGACATACAACATTGTATTAGTTTGAGGTGTGTAACATATTGACTCCATATTTGTATATATTGTGAAAAGATAACTATAGTAATTATACTTAACACCCGTTACTATACATTGTTATAGAATTTTCCTTCCTTGTGATGAGAGCTTTTAAGATTTCCTCTTAGCAAATTTAAAATATGGAATACAGTATTATTAACTGTAGTTGTCATGCTGTACATTATATCCACATGACTTACTCACTTTGTAAGTGCAACTATGTACCTTTTGACTCCTTTCACCCATTTTACCCACCTACAACCCCCCCAGCAAATGACCAATCTGTTCTCTGTGTCTTTGAATGCAGTTTTTTTGTTGTTGTTGGTTATTTGTTTAGATTCACATATAAAGGAGATCGTATGGTATTTGTCTGTCTCTGTTTGACTTACTTCACTTAGCATAATGTCCTCAAGGTTTATCCATGTTCTCACAAGTGGAGAGATTTCATACTTTTTTATGGCTAAGTAGTGTTCCATTGTGTATATACACCACGTTTTCTTTTTCCATTCTTCTACTGATGGACACTGAGGTTGTTACTGTATCTTGGCTGTTGTAAATAATGCTGCAGTGAACATGAGTGCATATATCCTTTCAAATTAGAGTTTTTATTTTCTTTGGATAAATACTCAGAAGTGGACTTGCTGGATCATATGGTAGTTCTCAGTTTATTTTTTGAGGAACCTCCATACTGTTTTCTATATTGGCTGCACCTACTTACATTTCCACCAACCAGTGCATGAGGGTTCCCTTTTCTCCACATCCTCATCAACACTTGTTATTTCTTGTCTTTTTGATAGTAGCCATTCTAACAGTTATGAAGTGATAGCTCATTGTGGTTTTGATTTGCATTTTCCTGATAATTAGCGATATTGAACATCTTTTCATGCACCTTTTGGCTGTTGAGCTATATGAGGTCTTTGTATGTTTTGGATATTAACTCCTTATTAAATATATGATTTGCGACTATTTTGTCCCATTCAGTAAGTTGCCTTTTCATTGTATTAATGGTTTTCTTTTCTGTGCAGAAGCTTATTAGTTTGATGTAGTTTCACTTACTTATTTTTCCTTTTGTTGCCTTTACTTTTCGTGTCAAATCAAAAAATCATTGTCAAGCCTGATGTCAAGGACCTTACTTCCAGTTTTCTTTTAGAACTTTTATAGTTTTAGGTCTTACATTTGAATCTTTAGTCCATTTTCAGTTAAATTTTTTTGTACGAGTAAGATAGTGGTCCAGTTTCCCCAACACCGTTTATTAAGGAGACTGTCCTTTTCCCTATTGTATATCCTTGGCTTCTTTATCATAAATTAATTGACCATATATGTATAAGTTAATCTCTGGGCTCTCTATTCTGTATCATTGATCATGTGTCTGTTTTTATGCCAGTACCATAGTGTTTTGATAACTATAGCTTTGTAATAATAACTTTAGACTAAGGAGTTTAATGCCTCCAGTTCTGTTCTTCTTTCTCAAGATTACTTTGGTTATTTGGGGTCTTTTGTGGTTCCATACAAATTTCAAGATTGTTTTTTCTGTTTTTATAAAAAAAAAATACCAGTGGAATTTTTAGAGGGATTGCATTGTTTGTAGTTTGCTTTGGGTAGTTTGGACATTTAAATGCTATTAATTCATCCAATCCATGAGCATGTTATATCTTTTCATTTGTGTGTATTTTCTTTAACTTTTGTTAGTGTCTTAAAGTTTCCAATATACAGGTCTTTCACCTCCTTGGTTAAATTTATTCTTAGGTATTTTATTCTTTTTGATACATCCCTGATACATTTTTCTTTTTGTTTGTCTTTTTAAAATTGATTTATAGGAGTTTTTAACATGTTCTGGACAACAGCTCTAATTGTGTTACATTTTCTTCTGAAAGTTTTTAAGTTTTGGTTTTTACATTTATATATTTAATTTCATAAAAACTGTTCTTTGTGTGTGGTATAAGGGTAGGGACCTAGTTTTCCAACATAGATGACCAATTTTCCTAGTATTTTTAAATGAATAGTCTTCTCTTTTCCTACTTCTAACATGTATCTATGCTCTCCATAATCATGGGTTTGTTTCTGAGAGCTCTCTGTAAAGTTCTTTGGGTCAGTTTGTCTCTCTCTGTATCAGTAACCCATATTTTAAATTTCAGTACTAATTTTTAGATATTAAAAGGATACTGGATTTAGTAACTGAATGAGCCACCACATATTTTATTATAATGAAGTTTCATAAAAATATAAAATTTGTTGATCTGATTCATTCAACAAAATTCTGCTGAACACCTTCAGCATGCCAGGATCACGCCAGGACTTAAGGATTTATAGGAATAAAAGGCAGGCAAAACTCTCTTCTCTTATGGAATTTATGGTCTCATGTAGAGGGCAGACAATAGACAAATAAATGATATAATTTCAGATAGTGCTAAGAGCTACAGTGAAAATCATGTAGGGTAAAGTGATAGAATATAACTGTGGCAGAATGGGCACTGACCAAACCAAACAAAACCAAACCAGAATTAATAAATTGTGCTGTATTAAAATTAAGAACTTTTTTATCAAAAGACACAATGGATGGCTTTTCTAAAGAGATGACATTTAAACACAGATAACAAATGATGAGAGTGGTCAATAATATGAAGACCTGGGTAGGAGAACTCCAGGTAAAGGGGAAAAAAGATACAAAGGCTGAAAGATTGGGGCAAGATGCCATGTTTGAGGAATATCAAGAAGGCTATATAGCTGGAGCCAAGTGAATAAAGTGGAACGTGATAGAGAATGAGGTTGGAAAGATAAGCAAGGGCCAGACTGTTGAATCTTTAGGCCATGGTACTTATTGCAGGCATAATGGAAAGCCATTGTGGGTATTTCTGCATGCTGCAGATCTGACCTATGGTTTACAAAGATTGCTCAGGTTTCTGTATAGAGAATGAACTCTACACAAACAAGGAGAAAGATGGTAAGTCTAGAGACTAAGTAGAAGTCTGCTGCTGTGACCCAGTGGAAAGGTAATGGTGGCTTGGAACAAGCTGGTAGTTGTGAAAGTGGAGAGAAGTAGGAGGAGTCCAGAAAAATTTTAAAGATCTCACAGAAGATTTGGTATGAAATGTGAAAGAAAGAGAAAAATCAAAGAATACATCTACGGTTTTTGGCCTGAGAAAGAGGGGGAGGGGAATAGTGATTCCATTAACTGAGATGGGAGAGAGGCAGGTTTGGAAGATAAGCAGAATCAAGAATTGTTTTGAATAAATTGAGATGCCTGTAAAATAATAGAGATGATTATAAGGCAGGTAATTGTATATGTGAGTTCCTGAGTTCAGGAGGAGGTTAAAATTTAGTAGTCATCAGTGTATGGATTCTTTTTTATGGACTTGATGGGAAAATAAAATTTTTATATTTTGGATGATAAGTGAAAGTATTTTTTAATTTTTACATTGAAATTTAAGGAACTAAAATATGATTTTGAAAACTAACACAATTGAAAATATTACAGCAATATGATTTAAAATGTATGGTAATTAAAAATGTGAATATGAAGTTCTGGTTAAGTTAAAAATTAAATAAATGGAAGACAGAATTATTCTCTTGAAATAAAAACTAAAGTTTTGTAGGCTGCAAGACAGGTATATAAAATGAAAGGATATAGAGATCCCAGGGCACTGTAGACTTGCTCACGATTGCCCTACTCCTTCACTGAGTGTTTTCTCTTTTCTGTCCCCTGTGGAACTGGGCATTGCTCTCCTCTATTAGTAGCTTGGCCAAATGGCTGAACAGCAGCCTTAAACACTATTTAGGTTGATTGTTGGGGCAGCAATCTTTTAAGAGACCAGACTTTGGAACCAAATGGTCCTGTGTTAGAATGTTACCTGCTTACTCTTAGGCACAGCAGTCTCTGAACCTCAAGTTTCCCCAAGAAACTTGAATCAAGAATCATACCTACCTTCCATGAAAATTAGAAATTAGAGTAGAAATTCTAGGGAATATAAAACACTGTTTTATGCTGCTACTAATTTGTATTTTTTCTGATTACAAATGAGATTGAGTATCTTTTCACATATTTATTGACCATTTGTATTTCTCCTGTGAAATGACATTGTCTTTGCTTATTGCTCTATTGGTGAATATATAGAGTTAATAACACAATGAAAGGTCAACAGTAAACCTGGGTGTACCTTTCATTATCAGAAATGTACTTTCATTTTTATGAGGTCTATAATTTGTATAATTTAACACATACCTATAAATTCATTCTGAATTGAAAGCAACCTAAAAATAAAACAGTTACATTAATTTATTAAGGTATTGAGTTGGTAAAATGAATATAACCATTGAGGCCATTTCAGTCATAGTTCTAGTCCATGTTATTAACTATGCCATTATATAAATCCATGACTAATTCTTTTTCCCTTCTTTCCTTGAGCTGTGGTAGCAAACAGTGACGATACTCAACACCTGACACCAGGAAAGATGAGTCAGCGCCAAGGGAAAGAATCCTTTCCGACGCCAACCAAAGATCTGTATCAGCCATCTTTTAGTCCATCAAGTCCTCTTAGCCAGGGTAAGGAGTTGTGCTTTTAATGTTTTTTTGTTGCTTTTGGTGGTTTTGTTTTGTTTTGTTTTCCCAAGGAGAACAATGATAGTTGGGAGTCTAACATAACTTTTTTCTTTTTAACTATTTGGTTTTATAGGGGTTTTATTTGTTTTGGTCATCCATAATACTCTTGAAATGAGTACATTTTCTTTTAGAGTCCTTTAATCCCCCTTATATTCTCCAGCATACTTGGTTAGTTATAACATTCTTCTAATTCAGTGATTCTCGAACTTTCTCATCCCAGGACTCCTTTATACTGTCAAAAATTACTGAAGACCCCAAAGAACTTTTGTTTATTCTGGGTTAGTTAACCTTTTGATACTTACTGTATTGTAAGTTAAAGCTGAGATATTTTTAAAATATTTATTCTTTTTTTTATTGAAGTTTAGTTGACATATTATTATGTTACAGGTGTATAATGTAGTGATTCACGATTTTTAAAGGTTATACTCCATTTATAATTATTACAAAATATTGGCTATATTCTCTGTTTTGTGTAGTATATCCTTGTGGCTTATTTTATACATAATTGTAAAAAATGTTTACTCTTAATTCATTAAAAATTACAATAATAAACCTATCACATATTTTTATGAAAAATAAATATGCCCCCCCAACAAAAAAGAAGTTGAGTGAGAATGAGCAGAGTGGTATTCTTTTCCCTCAGGGTTCCTCAACCCTGGACCTATTGACATTTGGGGACTGGATAATTCTTTGTTGTAGGGGGCTACCCTGTGCATTGTAGAATGTTCAGCAGCGTCCTTGGCTTCTACGCACAAGATGCCAAAAGCATTTTTCCTGATTGTGACAACTAGAAATATCTCTAGACCTTGACAAATGTCCCTTGCGGGATAAAATTGTCTTTGGCTAAAGACTACTATTTTACAGTTTCTGCAAATCTCTTCAATTTATGTCTAGCTTTATTGCTTCATCAACGACATTTGTAAGTGAAACTGGCTTTCTTGAATGTCAGTGAAGAAATCAATGACTACTGCTACAGTGTGGTGCCCCACCTTGATGTGTGCCAATGTGCCAGCAGTTTTGCCCAACGTTGCTCTTAAGCACACTCTTAGTGAAAATGTCAGCACAATGAAAAAGTATTATGAAACTAATTTTGACCTTGCAGACCCTCTAGAAGAGTCTTGGGGATTCCCAGGGATTGTGGATCTCTCTGACTAATTCATAATTGATAAGTTTTGCATATTGGATTCTGCTCCTTAGCTAAAGTTTAATCAAATGCCTTGAAATCTCCTGTGGTACTACTGATAGCTGTTGTGGAAAAACTTCTGCTTTTAAAACTGAGAACTTAAACGTGGTGTTTGAAAGCTAATATGTACTTAGGTTATCAAGTATTTTTAAAAATTTAGAGTCTTAACTACACTACCGTATTATACTATCTGTACAATTAGGTTTTGTTACTACTTTATGAATTATCCTTTGAAAGTAGGCTTTAGTTACTTATTTTTTAAATGAATATTAACTGGTAAATAGTAAGTTACATGATCATTTTCTATTTCAGTGGAAAATGTTTTCCTGGTCAAGTGTTGGGTGGAAACATTTTAATATAGCGTTGTTGGAACTGGAGAAATTTTATGTAAAACAAGATAAAAACAGTTATTAGTATGTTAAAATTTATTGCTTACTTGTTGAACATAATTTTGGAAAGATAGCATTTTTGTTGCCAAATGCTTTTTTGAAGCTTGAAAATGGATATATGTTACACACTGGTCTAAGTAAGCTTAAGATAAAATTCTGAAAGAATGCAGCATGCATATTTTTTTCATTCTGTGCACCAGAATTTTGACTGTAATAAATATGGTTCATCTGATTCATTCATCTGTGTACTAGAATATTTAGAGGAATTCTTTAACTTAGAATTTAATGAAATAAAAAAGAGTTAGTTACTAATAATTAAAACTACTCTCATTTATATGTGTCATGAACATTTTCAGGCAAACAGGGAATTTGAGAGAATAGTACAATGAACACTAATATACGTAACAGGTAAATTTAGGAAATTCTTTATCTTTTGTTGTATTTATTTTATTTACTTGTGAGTGGGGCTGGAATATTTGGAGCAAATCATAGACCTCATGATGTTGTACCCCCAAATGCTTAATCCATCTCTAAAAATTAAGAACTTTTCTTATATAACCGTAAAACCTTTATTAGATCTAATAAAACTAATGATAATTATTTAATCTAAGCTAACAACTAGTTCATATTCAGATTTCCCCAGTTCTCCCCAAGTGTTTTGCTTGTTAAACCAGGGTTTGTATATCGCATTTGGTTGTTGTCATTTTATGTCCTTTAATCCCAAAGAGCGTCCTGTTTATCCTTATTTTCTCTTGTTCCTTTGACTCTTTTGAGAAACTGGGTCAATGTCTGTATGGAGTGTTTGACGTTTTGAATTTGGTTGCTTGCCTCCTTGCAGTATCTCCTTGTTTAGTCTGTTTCCCTGTCTTCTATATTTTCTGTGAACCGGAAGTTAAATGCAAAGGCTTGATTACATTCAGGCTGAACATCTTTGGCAAGATTATGTTGTAGGGAATATGTACCACTTTATGCTGCCTCGCATGAGAATTCACTTAATATCTGATCATCTCTTAGTGATGTGAGACTGATCAACAGATTCAGGTAGTGACAGCCTGACCCTCTTCATTGAAAGTTTCATCTTTTCTCCCCTTATTACTGAGAGTAAAATAGAGTTGGCACCTAATTAATATTCTGTTCCCCATCAGCTTTTCACCTAAAGGGGTAACCACCCTTTGATAAACATTGAATCAACTACAACATTAGGTGTTGAAAAATAGTGATTTTCTAATTTTGTCATTCTTTTTACTTTTGTTACTGAAATTTTTCTGTAAGGAAGAGATCTTAATTGTCTTAGAGCTACTTATTAAATGCTGAAATGTAGTTCCCAAAGGAAAATGAAGATAAATGATTATTGCCTCCTAAATACCAGTTTTTATATTAAAGAGATGACATAAAGTCTACTTCCAGTGGTGACAAATTTTTTTGGCTTAAAATTTTTTAATGTCATAAATAACTCTTGCATTTTAATATATTCATTAAGTTTTAATCATTGGTAAAATGAAGATAATGTTAGTATCTATCTAGCTCAAAGGATTTTTTATAAGGCTTAAAATGTGGTAATACATATAAAAAGCTTAGAATTTAGCCTGATGAATGATAACCACTCATGATGGCTGATTGATAATAACCACCACAACAGTGATCATTACTATTATTATTTTAAGTAAATGATTCTGAGTCAAAGGCTAATCTTTTGACCTTTGCTATACTTTTTATAGTGTCTTATAGAGGCTTATTTGGAAATTGTTTTGGTATGAATGGCCATATTCAACCTCTAATTTTTGCATCTAAAGCAGCCGTAGTGTTAGTTATATCTTGGTTTACACCTGAACATTCCTGGGTAAGTTATGGATAAATTAATATTTGTAGAGTGAATTACATATTGAATGTACTTATTTGTTAAGGTCAACCTATTGGATTTCTGTAACACATAATATCTCCCTCTGGTTTACCTACTGAAATTCCATATCATAGTTTTCAGGTGTCAGAGTTGTGTCTGAAATAAGATATATCCATTAATTCCAGGTTATGATGAAGATAAACTGTTGGAGATTAATGGATATCTAGAAAGCCTCTTTGATAGGTCTGCCATAACTCAGGTACTCTGGATTAGTATTTCAGCTTCTAAATGGAAAGAATTTGAGTTCCAAAAGCTTACTGATAGTAATAATGACTAACATTTAAAATTCCCCATGTCTCTTAAGTGCTTTTTATGTGCATTAGCTCCTGGAATTCTTGTTAGAACCTTAAGGTATATAAATTATTCTCCCTGTTTCACAAATGAGGAAACTGAGCTGTTGGTAAGGGTAATTTCCTTGCCCCAGTTTACACAGTAAGTGATAGAGCTAGAATGTGAACCTGGAGATGACTCCAGAATTTTATTTATTTTTTTAAGTTTCAGTCAATATAGTCATTAGATTTTTTGAGGCTCAAATTTTCCAAACTTTAACTCTGGCTCCTCTGTCTTTTGATATAAACCCGTTATGTGTACCATGCTTTATGTGGACTTTTTTTTTTATTTCTTTTGAGTAATATCTAGGAGGGCAGGTGTAGAATCATATGATAGTGTATGTTTTACCTTATAAGAAATGACCAGTTTCCCAAAGTAGTTCTACCATTTTACATTTCTGTCAGCAGTGTATGAGCATTTCAGTTGCTCTATATCCTTGATCTTTTTATTTTAGCCATTCTAATGGGTGTGTAGTAGTATCACATTGTGGTTTTAATTTGCAATTCCCTGCTAACTCATAACGTTGAACATCTTTTCATATGGCCACTTGTACATCTGAAGTGTCAGTTCAGATTTTTTGCCCACTTCAAAAATAGGCTTGTCTTATTATCTAATTTTTTAAAATATATTTCAGTAGCATCCTTTGCTAGCAGTATATGTTGTATTTTCTTCCAGTTTTGGCATGTCTTTTCATTGTCTGAGTGATTTTTTTCAAAGAACAGATGTTTTTAATTTTGATGAAATCCAATTTATTAATTTTTCCCTCTGACTTAAGCTCCCCCTTCTCCCATGAAAGAAATATTTGTCTACCCTAAAGTTGCAAAGAATATTTTTTGTGATTTCTTCTAGAAGTGTTACAGTGTCAAGGCTCTGGTCTTTATTTTCATTCTTAACGTCATCATCTGAGGTCAGGTCCTTATTATTCCATGCTTATATTACATAGTACCACAGCATCCTAACTTCTATTAGGACCTTACCATCTAGTATACCAGGCTCATTTTTCTTAACAAAATGACCAAGCAGAAAATTATTGTTGCGTGTTAAGGTGAGACTGTGATGGGGTTGGGGTTCTTACAGATGTATATGGCTAGAGAATACATGGATCCTATGAAGTAGGTCTCTGAGGGAAATGATGTGGATAAAGAGAAATAGAAAATTACCAATTGAAATACAACTTTTGATTATTTAAGCTTGTAACTGAAAATTTCATTAGGTATCTATCTGCATTTACATCACTCCCGTTCTCAAAAGGTCAACGGCTGACTGTTGCCTGTCAGTGGCTCCTAAGTCTGACTGTGTCTGAGAATCACCTGGGAGCTTTGCTTAGATAAAGATTCCACTCCAACATTTGAAAATCTCTAGGGTTAGGCTCTCCAAATGTATCTGATGTAGCAACACTTGAATCAGCAAGTGGAAACCAGCAACATAGAGTATAAATTACAGATTTTGTATTCTGTTAGTCAAGGCTCTTTGTATTTTGGATTTTATTCTACCCTTCCAGTTTCATTTTGTATTTCCTCTCCTCATGAATCCAGCTAGATGGCTTTCTTCACTGTTCCCATGAGACTGTGCTTTATTTATTCTCATTCTCCATCGTGGAATATCCTCTCCCTTCCCTTTGCTTATCTAAATTCTTCTCAAATCCCAAAGTTCTGTCAGTTAAAAATGGCCTCAGAGTAATGGTGAGATCAAGAATGCTTCTGTAAGATGTTTCGGTTGAGACCTCAGAAAGATTTAAGATGGTGCCTCCCAGAGCCTTTCAGCAAAACAAAAGCACTTGGAAGAGTCTTAAAGGGATACCTTTTTAGAATCTCTCAGCTAGTCAAAAGCGCTTCAGGGCTCTTAAGTTGGCTGTCCAATAATTGGACAGCCAGCCCAAAGGAGAGAGTAGCCTATCTCGAGGAAATACTCTAGGAGAAAGATAGGAGAATTAACAGAGCAAGGCTCTCAGAGAAGGCAGCAGGGATGAGATCCAGTGTGAAAGTTAAGGGATTGATTGGACTAGGAATACAGCCCAAAAGTGGAGGAACCATGGTAGTGGAATTCCCAAGTAGGTTTAGGTTGGTATCAGTTTTACCTTGGGTGAGACTTTCTTCTGTAATGTTAGGCTTTGTGAGGTGTATGCAACAAATGAACAGTGGCAGAGAGTGTGGGATGCTGGCAATGCAACGGGGTTTAATGGATGAGTTGGTGAACTGCTTTGGTAGAGGGCATAGGATCTGTAGGAAGAACTGTCAGAGTCAGTAGACAGCTTAGAAGCATTGTGCAAGTGGCTGTCGGGCAAGGTACTCTTTCACAGAAGAATACCGAACTGATAAAGTAATTGAGGGTTAATGTAAAAGGAAGAAAGTTGTAGAGGGTAAATAGATGTTTTAGATTCTCAGGGCAGAGTTTTTTGTTTTTGTTTTTAAATATTCCTCCATGCCTAGCATAGTACCAGGAACATAGTAGGTACTTGTGTGTTTAATAAGTGAATAAATATCTTTATTAAGTACCTTTTATATGCTGTGTCCAGCTGTTGTGAAGCTTACAGGCTCATTTTTTTAAATGAATAAATGCAGTTTTGGGGGTGATCTTCATGTGCTGAAGCCCCTTCCCTAACATGGACCTCACATGTAGTATTCCTGTGTTTGCTAAAGAGAGAGTCTAACGAGAGAGCGGATGACCATGCAGCTGAATGAGTGAATGAATGAATAAATAAGTATTTTTAAAAATGGCATTTGTTTTGGTGATATTTGCTGGACTCGTAGCTACCACTTATTAAGCACTTACTGAGTTTGGCTATCATACTAAAAGTTTTCTGTGCCAAATTATATTTAACTTTTGAAACAGGTACAATGTCTGCTTTATAAGCGAGACAACTGAGGATTAGGGACATTAAGAAATCTGTTCAAATTCACAAAACCAGTAATGTCAGAGACAGGTTTCAAATTCAGAATTGTCAAAGTCTGAATAGTGTTAACTATTCCACTATACTGGGGTGAATTATAGTATTAGCTGTTTTGTTTTTTGTTTTATGTATGCTATGGTGTTAGAAATTTATCTTTTGTCAGTGCTTTAAAATGGCAAAGATTCCCATTGCTCCTGTTTTCTGGCTGAGTCTTCTTCATACATTACAATTGATTCATACCAATTTAATGTAGGTCCTCTTAAAAACAACTAAGTTTGTTTTTGTTTTTGTAGTAAGGTTTTCTTCCATCATTTTAGGATTTTTTTTCCTTTTATTTTTATTTTTTGGAGGAACTAGGGAGACTCTGGCTCTCCTCACTAAAACCCACACACATCAAGACAATCTTGTGTGTTATATGTTTAGATTATGATGATGAATCAGATTATTCCAAAAATTGTGTATTCACTAGATTTCCCCCCCAGTTTGAAGGCTGTTTACTTCAAAATAGTTTTAACTTAGATATGATTATGATCTCTTAAGTATTTGTCTTATGTTGATTTGTTTGAACATAATGTATTTCAGTTGTATGTCGAGAAAGAAAGACTTGTAGATTAATTAGGCTTGTTGTCTCCCTTCTGCCCTGTACTTTTGAATAAGGACGTGCTAAGCCTAGAGACTAAATTAGAGCTCATCTCACGGATGGATACTCCATTCCCTCTGGATCACATCTGAGATTGTTATCAAAGCTTGATGAGTTACAGTTTATCTTGTAGCTACCTTTTCAATCTTTGGTCAGAAAAAGCTATTTTCATGCTTTTATTTTTGAAAAACTATCTTTCAATTGTAGTGCTTTGTGAGAGAATATAAAATGTTGCTTTCCCAAAACTTACATAAATCCATTTCAAACTAATTTTTAAATGTTTAAAACTTTAAAAACTTTTAAAGGTGAAAGTTTTTCCTGCTTAATCACTGTTATCAAAATTAAGTTTGGACATGTTTGGTTTATTTAGATTTGAATTAAAATGTCTATGTTCAGTATTGTGTTTCTCTTATCCTTTAGTAAATTCTCTTAAACCTGTGATGTCCCTTCACCTTGAATGCCCTGGCATTATTAAACATGACGTAATGGGTCTATATCTAGTATTTCTAACTTAGTAGAAGATTTTTAAAGTAAAGAGGGATTTTCTTTAACAAGAGAGTTTACTATTGTGCAGATGCCCTACCAGGTTCCCCAGGGTTTTAGTTTTAGACATTGTTGGTATAATCTCAGGTGACTAACGCAAAGTACCTTCATTAAAGTGGTTCACAGACAAAAGGAGACCTAGAAGTCAGTTTCCTCCATGAACCGAAGCAATTCCTCCTTCCTTGGTAAGGTATTTCTTGGGTCAATTCTTAACATATGAGACCATACACACATAGGAAGTGTATTTTTGAATACATATGTTATATTGCATGAAAACTATTTTGCCTGAAAGAAAACTTGAATTTACCACCCACCCCCTGCCTCCACAGTGTCTTTTTTCCCCCCCTAGATGCTGTGCTTTGGTTTATAGCCATAGGTTGTTTTCTTTAGAAACAGTATAAATTAGAGGCTATGTTGATTTTCTTCTGAGTTTTTGAATCTTCAGTACATTAGATTTCTGAAGTTAGCTCTTAAGACATGGCTGTTTTCTGTTTTGAAATTCCTTGTGTTTAGTTAGTTGCTTCACAGAGCTATGAAAGTACCTATTAATATTAAATAATGAAAGAGAATGTAATATTTGGCAAGTTAAGAAAATAACAATAATATATTTTTCCAAAGGATTGTCAAATATTAACCTGCACCAGTTTCTCAGCTCTTTTCTGGTGGGATTTCTCTCTGTTTGTTTCCAAAGTCTGAGAGATTGAGATCTCCCTCTTAGCAAGAATGGTAATAGAGTTTCACTTGTAGAGTTAACTGGTACAATCTTCCTTTTGAGGCATGTAGAGGCAAGCCTTCTGTATTTTTAATAAATATATAGCAAGATAATATCAATTTAATTTACCGAATAATGTTTGCATAATTTCTGAGAGAAGATGAAAAGTAGTTTCATAGAAATTTTTCTGTTTTCATTTCTTTGGTTGTTGTAACTTTGAACATATATAAATTTTATTTAAGAATGAGACAGTGAAAGTTCAGAAAACTCACCTCTTTCCAGATAAAGGAAGATGAACAAATAGTACCTGGGGAGTACAGGGTTTTTCAAAGGTCTCCTCTATCAAGTTGGCCTTTTTGTAGTCTGCTTGGTATATAGTTCTGTACTACAAAGCAAGAACAAACCAAAAAGGATATTCTCAACACCTGCCTTCAAGAGTTTAATTTGTAGTTGCAAAGTTGAAGGACAAGAAATAGGGAAACGTAAGGAAACATGAACACATGTAAGTGAACTTTCAGTTCCCAACATGGCAAACTAGATGTTCAGAGAAAACCTTTCTAGTAAGAACATCAAGCTGCTGAACACAGTGTTCTAAAAATTAGTTTTTAAAGTGTGGCTGACCTTGTCAGTTAAGTAGGAGGTGCAGGATTATTGTGAGAGGGAATCCAGAGAGGTTATGAGCTCTAGAACCAGCACTGGAAGCAGCTATGACCGGCACTAAATTCCTGAAGGTCTAAAGCTTGAGCTTTAACAAGAGAAGGGAGAAAAGCCCGTGGCCCATTTATGATGGAAATTTGGATTGTCATCTCTCCACCTGAAATTAGGAGTCCTGAAGAACAGCTCTTAGTAAGTGAAAAAAAGAAAGAAAGAAAAAGAAAAAGAAAGAAAGAAAGAAAAAACCTGTAAAATACACTCACAAAGGAAGACAGTGGTGTATTTGTCTATGTTAGTCTTGACTCAAAGTAGAATGAGGGAAGAGAGGGACTCCGCTTCAAAAACAGAAACACATACTTATCCAGGCATGGGGCCAGAATTCATACTTTCTCTTGGCAAAAACAGAAACACTCCCCTTCTTGTGTTATAAGTATCTTTAGGTGCCTGGAAGTATTGGCACAGATCCTCTTTAGAGGAGAGTATTTTAAACATAGGCCTCAAAAGATTACATATGAACTCATAATTTTAAAAATCTGTGAACTACAATGAGATCCTATTACGAACCTATTAGAATGGATGAAATCTAAAACACTGACAATACCAACTGCTGACAAGGATGTGGAAAAATCAGTAAATGCATGAGGTAACAAGCCATCATCAGAGAGAGTCTGCATAAACGACCTACCAAAGTGTACCAGTTGGAATTATAAGTTCAAAGGCAATGTTAAAAGAGGTGATACTGAGAACTTTTCAGAATTGATGAAAGATAGCAATTCTTTGGTTAAGGAGGCCTCACAATTTCCAAGCAGGAAATCTAAAAAATAATACTTTTAATGCTGATATTTGACAAGGAGGAAGGCTAAAATGTACTGAATTAAGTTAGCATTTAACTTCGTTAGAAAATAATGTAATAAACCCAAAGCAGACAGAAGGAAGGAAACAATCAAAATAAGAGAATAGACATGGTTGAAAGTATCAAGAAAGACAAAGTTGATTGTTCAAAAAGGCTAATAAAACAATAGAATGAGTTAAACAATTCGGGATAATGGTTAACTCTGGTTAGAAGGGAGGTGGGTAGAATCAGGCACACATGGGAGCTTTCAAAGGTACTTGAAATGCTCTCTTAAGTTGGTCATTACTTAGTTTTCATTTTTATTAATAATATTTAAAATGTACATATGTTAAGCAATGATACTATTAAAATATCATAATGAAAAAAGATTCACATGTTATATACCTTCTGTATATGTCTTTAGAATAAATGAATCTCTCTCTCTTTAACGGTATGGTCTGTGGACTAGTGCTGGTGCCTCTGGTGCTTTTCTAGTTTATAACTAGATGAGAAATATAAATACACTATTACGAGTTTTCACTAAGTGGAAGTCCTTCAATGTAAAGGACTGTCCTTTATTATGAGATTATAGTCTTCCTGCTGTATGATATTTAATATCCCTTATGAAGTGATAAGATTATAAAGTCTAGGTTTAAAAAATACTATGTAATACCAGGATGAGAACCCTGATAGCAGTGCTACAATTTGGGGAGGGAAATTATATTGATCCACAAAATTCAAAACCTAGGAACCATAGGTTTATGTCATTTACCTATGTGAGGAGATTGTGGGTGTAGAGTAAAGATAAGGAAATCCTGAATTTTGGATGGAGTAATGGACCATGAAATTAGTTAGATATGTGGTTAGATATGTAGCTTCTTCAGGACCTTGTTAGGCTCATCATTAAGAAATTTCTGGGGTGTAGCAGAATTTAATTTATATCCAACTCCAAAGCTTGAGTGCAGTTGGATAGAGTCTCTGGTGAGTAAGTAAAAAGATGTAAGCATTGGCACTAATATTTGAACAGCAGCTAGGAGAGGGAAGGGAGAGATCAGTACCCATTCTTGCCATCCTAGAACAAGCAATATTGTCTTGTGCCTTGATTCCCATGCTTGGAGAGAAGGGCTGGAAGACAAGTTACTTGTGGAACACTATTAGGTTTAAATGGGTACTTTGGGGAGTGGGATTTTCTTTATCTGTTGAGTTTTGAGAGCTCAGTTATATGGAAGGAAAGAGTGTAATAGCTTTTTTCTAACATATTTGCACAGCTTTCTAGTGGAAGAATTTTTGAAACATAGGTTTGTTTGTTTGTTTTGGGTTTTTTTTTAAGTTTTGAATTGAGTCCCTGTTTTACAAACTGTCCTTGTAGGTACTTAGTACGTTTTCAATTAAATAAATTCTTGTGAGCAGTCTTAGAAACCTAAGCATCTCATTTAATATTTACTTTGTGGGAATAGACTCCGAGTTTCAATCAACTTTTAATGAGCCTGTACTCACACTGTTGAAAGCTCATAAGAACAGAAATTAGGGACTGTTGTGTTCATAACTCTCTTGTGCTTAAACTAGTTCCTAACATAAAGTAGGTACTCAAATTTTTATTGTGTGTATATGATAATAATATATGATTATATAATATACACATGTAATTATAAAGAACTTTTCATCCAAAGGAAAGTACTGGCTTCACTTATTGCAGTGAATACGGATATATAGATAAGAATGCTCTCCAATCTGAAATTATCTTAAGCCATCCTTTTAATTTTGTTTGTGCATTTGCATGTGCTTTTATGTTGAGAACATACTTAATGATAAGAATCTACAAAGTTATTTTCTGAGGAAATATAGGATAATAAGATTGCTTTGTATAATTTTCAAGACATATAATTATCTGAGATTTTACTAATTACAGATAAGAAAATACTTTGCCATATTGCAGGATGGAAATCGACTGAGAGCTTTATTGCTGTGTTTTCTATTTTATAGCAAAGGTCATTATTACCTGTCTCAATTTGTATGTCCTTTGAAAGGTTAATAGTCTTGTTTGCTAAGCCTGAGCTGCTTAAATAATAATAAATAACTTTTTTTTTGAATTTCATTCTTTGTAAGGGAAGTTATTGCTGAATTTCTATAGTACCATCTTTAGATATTTAGTTCATTTTATAGGGCAGTGGTTCTCTTCATGTTTGGATATAATACTTTCTTAAATTCTTGTTGGTTGGTTTTTGTTTTCAGTATTTTGATCTTTTTCCAACTCTTCCTGCTGCTTTAAGAATTTTAAAATCTCTTAAAGCCTAGGTTTATTTTCTTGGGATTCAAGATAAAATATTTGCTCTTAAAATACTTTCCTAATTTAAACCAGTATATTTTATCACTAATGTGCATGTGGAACTGTATAGAATTTAAATGGATTTTCCAACTACCAAATTAGATTATTTCAAAATATCAGCTATGTTTGCCATTCATCTGGTTTTGAAATAGAGATGGTCTGGAATTTGTCCAGAGAACTCATTAGAGTTCTGTTATTACAGGGAGATGCCTTCTCTAGTCCTAATCTTTTTGGCTGTATAGAAAGAAAAAAAATGAAGCTGGGCGTTTTCTTTGGCTATAGAGCAGGAACATCTACAGAATCTCTTTTATTATGGCCTTTTGTAGTTTTTACCTCTGCTCTAATGTCTGTCATTTTAGTATGAAAAGAGCCACTAAACCAAAATAATATATGTAGCTGGCCTCTTCAGTGGCAAGGGGGTGTTAGTTCTTTTTAGTGTTAGTGAATTTCAAAAGAAATAGTATTATTTATGTCCGTGTTTTCCAATTTTGGCCATGATCCATGTAAGACATACATTTTATGTCACTGCCCAAAACATAATATGCATGTGAACTACATACTTAGTTATATAAAAAGTCTTAAAACATGTAATTGATGAAACAACTTGCCTTTAGTATCAGAGTATAATGCACTCTAATATTTCCTATCCTGGCTTATTCTATTTCATTTTTTAAAATGCTCTTTGTGAGCCACTAAATTGATTTTCAACTTACCAGTGAGTGGTGATTTGAATTTTGAAAGACATTTTTAAATAAGTATGTTTATCCATAGATTAATATCTATTTCTAATATATATGTTTTTGAAAACTTTCTAATGTCTTTCAAAACTATTTTGATGATCTTACAACATTTTTAAGTAATTTTTCTTGTTTTCATACATAGATAATGTAATATACAATGAGAGAGATGGTAAATTCAAATCTTAACCCAGATATGTTTGAAGAGTGTTCAACATTGCTACATACTTTACAGTAGTTGAATCTAGCCAGCATGGCCCAGTAAATGTGGTTATGCTGCAAGTCTTTCAGAGAGGTAAGTCAGGCTTTGAGCATAGTTTGACCCTTAGTCTGACTTTAAAATTAATACAAAATCCATCATAATTATAAGTAATTCTGAAATTAAATTGAAATCACAAGAGATACATAAAATGTTTTAGAAATAGATCTTTGGTTCTTTATAGAAACCAATCTAGATTTTGGTTTTAAATTAACAGTTGCTTTTAAACATTTGTTTTTTATTTTTATTTTTTACTTATACATGAACATACATACATTTATTGTCACATTCTCTTTCGCTGTGAGCCATCACAAAATCCTGTATATATTTCCCTGTGCTACACAGTACAATCTTCTTTATCTATTCTACATTTTTAAACATTTGTTTTTTAAAAGTGTTTTTTTTTATTATTGAAGAAAAGAATATTTGTGTTATCCTTGTGAAGTTAATGTCCAGCAGGTTGTTATATCCTGTCTTAAGATCATTGTAGTATAATGATTTTCTTTGAATTAGCTTATAGATTTGTAAGTTATTATTACTACCTTAAGTTTATAAAACACTTTACATTGATCAAAACATCATATATACATATATATTTGTATTTACACTTTTCTTCCTTTTTCAGTTTTATTAGGTAGAATTATTACAGTTTAACTGTGCATATACATTATATTGCATATAAAAGCATATATACAATGAACTGCACATTTTTTTTAGTTTACATATATGTACTGATCAGTTTCTAAGAGCAGATTAGAGGTTTAGATTTTTAAAGGAATAAAGCCAACCACAAAATAAGAATCAACAGAATGTAGTAATCCAATCATAAAGGATAGTCATATGTGCTTACTTATATTCAAGAAATCAGTCATCTAAGTTATAAATAAGTATTTTGTTTGTGTCCTTTTTTTTTAGATTCCACATATAAGTGATATATGGCATTTTTCTTTCTCTTTCCTGCCCACTTCACTTAGAACGACGATCTCTGCGTCCATCCATGTTGCTGCAAATGGCATTATTTTATTCTTTTTCATGGCTGAGTAGTATTCCATATGTATGTGTATGTGTGTGTGTGTATATATGAATACACCACATCTTTACATTGATCAAAACATTATACATACATATATATTTGTATTTATTGTTGCAGTTATATGATGTGTAGGCAAGGCAGGTAGAAGATAATTGAATCAGGTCTAAGACCCACAAGTATTGGCTCCTAGTGTTTGTTTCTACTGGTTCTAATTGAAATAATGCTTTTTTGCTTTACCAGGTACCTTTGTGAAGTATTTTGAATTTACCAAGTAGTTTTAAATCTTTAACATAAAGAATGCTTTTGGAAGCTTTGTGAAGTTTGTATAAATATGGGTACCACATTTATTTTACCACCAATCAAATGAGGTAGGAAAGGTAGAGTTATTTATATTTCCAGATGATTAGGCACTAATGATCACATCTTAGGGGAGAAGGTGTATTGGTAACTGATTTGACTTAGGATTATTGAAATGAGTGAAAAGAAAGAATAAAGTGGCAACAAGTGGCTACTAGGGATAGGGAAATAAATTCTGTTAATCATATCACATTATTTAGTAGTATTTTGTTACTCTTATCTGCTTTGCTTCTCTGAATGTAATTAAGAACCTAGGCATAATAATAGCATATTACCTTGTTGAGCATTTTCCATATACCAAGCAACCATCTGGGAACTTTTTCTGAAAAATAAATTTATATATGTATGTATTGTGAAATGTTTCATACATGTTTAATAGTGCATAAAACATAGTAGCATCTTATATTATTATAATACTAATAAATCAAATACTTATGTGCTTTGCACCCCTGATTAGAAAGAGATCATTGCCAGAATGTTAGAAGTCTTCAGTCTCTCCTGATTCCTGTCTCT
Source organism: Camelus dromedarius (assembly GCF_036321535.1). Taxonomy (NCBI): domain Eukaryota; kingdom Metazoa; phylum Chordata; class Mammalia; order Artiodactyla; family Camelidae; genus Camelus; species Camelus dromedarius. The sequence continues at coordinate 17,387,984 of NC_087446.1, read as the reverse complement.
TCCCCATTTTATTCTCTATATGCCCCAGGTATCCACTAATCCTTACCTTTGTGTGAATTTTCTTGCCATTTTTTCTCAAATAATGTTACTGTCACTTATGTAGAATTTATTTTGAAAGATTGAGAAGTAAGTACACAATCTAGTTGGGTAAGGAAAGAGCAGTATTGCCACTGTTTGACAATGCTTCCCAGAAGAAGATAAGCTGAACAGAATCTCTGGATTATAGTTTGGCTTTGATTTCTTTGAGTTTAAGAGGAATCTCTTCTTTGGAAAGCATTGGGCAAGTGAGCCCTGGGAAACATAGGATTCATCATAGCTTGCAGTTTAGGTACTAGACATCTGGTAGTAATATGATCAGGAAATGTATTTTCTGCCTTTTAGTTCACTATGTCCTTACCAGGAATAGGTGGAAAGTAGAACACCTAAAAGCTTTTGCTTTGTAAAAGAAAGTGACAAGAAAATGAACTTGCAAGCCAAAGACTGGGAGAAAATATTTGCAAAAGACACTTAGTAATGACTGTTATCCAGTATATACAAAGAATTCTTAAAACTCAACAGTAAGAAAACAGCAACTCAATTAAAAAATAGGCCAAAGACTTTAACAGACACCTCACCAAAGAAGATATACAGATGATATAAATACAGATGGATTCTAACAAACATTTAGAAGATAATTAACACCTATCCTTCGGAAACTATTCCAAAATCTTATTTACAAACCAAAAATAGACTCACAGACATAGAAAACAAACTATGGTTATCAAAGGGGAAGGGAGGGGGAGGGAAAATTAGAAGTGTGAGATTAATAGATACACATTGCTATGTATAAAATAGATAAACAGCAAGGATCTACTGTATAGCACAGGGAATGATATTCTGTAGTCAACATAATGGAAGAGAACCTGAAAAAAATATATATGTGTGTATGTATAACTGAATTGCTTTGCTATACACCTGAAACTAACATTGTAAATCAACTACACTTCAATAAAAAAAACAAAATTTAAAAAAAGGAAAGAAAAGCCATGAAGGAACCTAAAATGCATATTAGTAAATGAAGGAAGCCAACCTGAAAAGGCTTCAGACTGTATGATTCCAGTTACCTGACATGGTAAAGGCAAAAACTATGGAGACAGTACAGTAATAAGATCAGTAGTTTCCAGGAGTTAGAGGGGAGGAAGGAATGAAGAGGTGAAGCACAGAAGAGGTGAAAATATTCTGTATGATATTGTAATGATGGATGCATGTCATTATACATTTGTCCAAGCTCATAAAATGTTAACCAGAAGTGAGCCCTAAGGTAAACTAGGGGCTTTGAGTGATTATGATGTGTTAATATAGATGCCTCGGTTGTAACAGATGTTCCACTCTGGTTATGCATGTGTGGAGGCAGGGGGTATAGGGGAAATATCTGTACCTTCCTCTCAGTTTTGCTGTGAACCTGAAAATGCTCTAAAAAGTAGTTTTTAAAAAAACCCAACACTTCAGGATATTCGAAGTATCCTCAGTTCATCCAAACATCAGGAAATGGGGGAAAGAGAAAAAAAAACTTCATCAGCATACTGTCAAAACAAGCCAAGGTCAGAAAAGAATTTGGGCAAAGCTCACCCACACGATTTGTCTTTGGGTCAAAAAGAGATGGTACAGTAGTAGGAGATGTTTTGATGATGACAGCTTTTTATAGTGAGTATCCTGTTTCTTGTATTCCATACATTCTTAATTTGCTATCACTTTTTGGTAGAGTATATATTCTTGTATAGCCTTTCTCAGGGGAGTTCCTTAGAGGGAAGTAAAGAAGGCCTATAGAAAATAATATAGGTGAATATTTTCTCAATTCTCTCAAGAATATGATACATGGGTAGAGCCATTATAGATGCATGGGAGAAAAAAGTTGATTCATTTTGAAGACTGGATGTTTTAGTGCATTAAGCCTAATTCTATTGTAGAAGTCCAGGTGAGAATGGCCATTCTAATAAATTCTTTAAAAATATACATGTAAAATAAAATTTTAAGACTTTGTATATCTGAAAATATCTTTATTTTACCCTAATATGTAGTTGATAATTTGGCTGGGTATGGAATTCTAAGTTGAAATTCACTTTCCTTCCAACTTTTAAGGCATTGCCTGTACTTTTGTCTTGCTTCTAGCATTGTTGATGTCAGTAGCTTATCTGACTCCTGATCTTGGTGCTGTGGGCAAAAGGATTTTTTGCTAAAAGTAGGATTGGTTCTCAGTTTTTACCGCTGCTGGTTTCTGATTCAACTTTCTGAATCTGCACGATAGTAACTACAAGTTCACTTCATGCTTTCCAGTGTCAAATTGATGTTGATAAATCCTCTCCAGAGTACATACTTGTGGGAAACATACCTATACTTGTTCATTTTTTAAAAAATACCCCTTTTCTGTAATTTTTGTCAAGTTTTAGAAGGGAATACATTAGGTCAGCATCTATACTCTACCATTTTAACCTGGAAGCTTTATTGATTTTACACATATTATCCAATTTGATCCTTGTAACAACCTATTATATTGGTACTATTATTAGCATTTTATAGATGAGGAAGCAGAGAACCAGAGAAATTAAGTTAATTGCTCAGATGCATCCAGCTAGGATTAAACCAGGATTTGAACCCAGGTAGTTTTAATTCAAATTCTATTTAACCATCGTACTGTAATTGTCTTTTGTGATGTTATGTTCTTTATGCCTTGAAAAGCAAGCACCATTACATGAATTAATTATAATTATTTCTGTACTGCCTGTATTTAATGGTAATTTATATTTCATGACATGGAGAAAAATTAAAAAAAAACACAAAACCTGTTATAGTTGTGGGTATCAACCATAAGTTACTTATTTTTATCACTAATTGATTTCGAAGTGCCTTTGCCCAAGAAAGAATATATGTATAGGAAAATGAGTTTGTTTTTAAGTGTCCTTTCTAGCTAAGAGATACAGTCTCAGATTCCATGGGATTATATGAGTGGAGAACCAGCCTTGAAGTGTATGCATAATGAAGAAGGAAACTGAGATCTTATAGTAAGATACCTATAAAAATGAACTGTTAAATCAGTTATAATTAAATTGGTTGTTGTCTAGCTAAGGGAGTGTATTTCCAGGTTGAAATAACTGTGATCAGAAAAATCAATCTAGGGGATATAAAGAAAGTAATTGACTTAGAGCTTTTTAACTTCAATTAAGGTGTAGAGTAAGGTAAATGGATTTTAATATAATTAGGAAAGAATTCTTTAGAATTTAAAAAACTAGATATAAAGAGATGACATCATGTATTATTTTGGCTATAGGTGCTTTCCTGTTAGATTTAATGATGTGGGGTCATACCAGTCACTTACTTTTAATCTAGAAAAAAAGATGTTTTCATTTGTTCTTGTGATAGTAAAGTTGCCTTTTTAAAGAAGAGTTTTAAGTGTGAAAATACTTGTTGGTATATTATATATTTTGAAAATTTTAAGTGTAATGAGAAGGAACCATAGCAGCTCTTTCAAAGAAACATATGGGAGCATACAGCATTATTATGGTGTCCTTTTAATCTTTTGATTGATTTGCATTGACACTGTCTTAATGACTAATATATCCCTACTAGAGGTAAAACAAATGTTTATTCTCTGCTTTAGGTGTGGGACTCCATCAAAACTGTACTTGAAAGAATATCTTTCCTGATGAATTCTTAATCATGGCTGAAGCAAGCAGTAGATTAGATATAAATCTAGAAGCTTCAGGGAAGATAAACAGTGTTATATTTATATCCATTTTTGAAGTAAGCAAAAACTGGAAAAGGAAAGAATTGGAAGAGGTGGGAAGTGTGGTAGATACTATAAAAACATAATGGGTATGACAAGAGGACTGCATTTTTTGAGAAAAGAAGAGAATTTGATTTTATTATTTCATTCTGAATCTCTAAATATTGATCCTGCTTTGTCTTCCTAAAGCAGCAATTGAATGCAGGGCATTACTTGTTTGATAAAAAGGTAAAACAGTAGAATAGCTTTTCTTGTTTATCAGTTCATTAAAAAAAAAAACAAAAACAGCAGCTTGGCTTAATGCCTCTTCTGCCTGTCTCTTTCTCTATCTGTTTATTGCTGATTTGACAGTCTCTGGTCCTTCTCCTTTGCTGTTAAATGTGTGTGTCCTTTGTTTGTGCTGGTGGGTTTTGCTATATTTGGATGTGAGATAAAAGCCTGTCATTGCTATACTGGTCTAATTAGCCTTCTGGGTGAGCATATACGTTAAATAGACCTTCTAAGCCATGAAAGAAGAGGGCTCAGAACAACGTAGATTTTCTTCCTGTACCGTGGTTTCGCCTGTTTTATTTCCTCCACGAATTGATGGCCGAAAGCTTGTCCGGAATGCTTCATTTGGAGGATACAATGAACTTTCTCCTTCGTTGCCAGGTTTGTTTGTTTAATCTTGCATTCTTTTCTTAATTTCTCATGGACTTTTCATTAAAATAAGCTAGATATTTTAACATCTTAAAACTGCTTTCATTTAAACAAAACAATTCTATAGTGAAAGGTTAGGTTTTAGTAACTGCTGCTATAAGGCTTGGCTTTCCTGTATTTTCTCGTACAGTCTCTTAAGCTTGAACTTGAGAACTAATGATTCAATAAAGTATGAATCTTGAGGGCTTGTAGCATGAATTTTTGCTTTAATTATACAAATAAATATTATAATCTTTTGATAAAACTGAAGCCTTTTTCTGGACTTGAGAAAAATGTAAAATTCTATAAATAAACAAATTGCTCTGAGATTTTTGCAAATGAAACCCACATATTTAATATTAATATTTTCTGCAAAATAGTAACTATATGAAAATTGATGTTTAGTTCAAACTTTAGTAGCTTAAGTCCTGACTACCTAAATATAATTTTTGAAATGCCTTATTTCTTGTTCTTTGATGTTTGTGTACAATGAGTTTTTGCTAAAAAATGTTATTTTTAGGGTAATATTTATTAAATGAAATTAGGCATTTGATGGCTATGATTTAGACATTAAACAATTGATCAGTGAGATATAGATGTAAAATGATCTTTTATTGTTTGAAAAAGATTTATTGTAGCATATATTGGGATATACATTTTAAAAAATAAACAATCTTTAGTTTCTTTTCAAAATTTTAAGCTGCTATATAATTATATCTACTTTTTAAGATTATATGTGTTTTCTTTTAAAACAAAAATTTTCTTTTAACACTCACAGCAAAGAAATATTGACTGAAACTGGTGTTTGTTTTAATCGTTTATATATTTTTCTGACACGTATTTTGTGAAATTTGATTTATATTTTCTGTTTTCACTCTAACCTTTATTCTTGGCTTTTTGTGAATATTCATGCTGATAGGCAGTATATGCATTCTTTTGAAATAGTGAAACTTTGTAACACTTTATACAAAACACTTTATAGAAAGTGTTACCTGGGCAGTTAAATAAATTGTTATAAATTCACTGATTTCATTTTCTTTTCTAACTTGTTTCTAAAAAGATTTGGAAACCATAGTCCTGAACTGTTCCCTAAGTAGCATAAGCTTTAAACAGCATTCTTAATCCGTGTTCAGTCTTCTTAGTGTAGCATGGTCACTATCATGCATCTTTCCTAGGGTTCTCAAAATGGTGTAAATTTTATTATTTGTCTTTGTTCAAAAGTGGCTCAGAAAATACCTAAGTTTTTTAATATTCTTAAATACTTTCTTGGTTCACAATGTGACTTAGTTCCATTTCTGTATTTGTCTCCATCTCCTTGTTTTTCTTTTTTTTAAGCCAGCAAGCTTACTAGCACGTTTACTGACCTTCATGCCACGGGTTTACTTAATATAAATGATGACCTTAATAAATAAAAGAAAACTTCACTTTTTAGAAGTCTGATGTTTAACTAGGTAATTGAAGACAGAATTGTCAGTTTATATTGACAATAAAGAATATATTGAAGATCATCCTAGATCAATTTGTTTGAATGGAAAAGTAAATGGTTATCTTTGTATTCTAATCCTTGAAATAGAGAAAAATCATATTCATAGGGATACTTCTGTATTACCCTTAATACAACCAACAGTTGTATTACAACCAGCCATGATAAAAAGCTCTTTAAAATATGTTTTATTTTATCAGTAAAATAAGAAGTAGAATGGAATTAGGTACTTCAGAGAAGTGGCTTTATGTATTAAGTTAAAAGTGAAAAATATTTTTTTCTGGGACATTTCATTGTTATTATCTGACATCATTAGAGAAGGAGAGGTTCTACCTTAGAGATATTTAAAGATAACTTCGTTTTACTACTTTGAGCACAACCCTTTTTTTTTTTTCCATTTTACTTTTCCTTAGGAAAAACTTTTTTTTCCCCCCTTTTTTTGTCACTTCTACCTTAAGGAATATATTGGTATGGCCTTTTTCTTTATGGTGTGTTATAATAAAGAAATGGCACCCTCTGTCCATGTACCTAAAAATTGGAATAAACTTGGAGCAGCTGAGCAAGGAAATTTATAAACACTCTTTGTGGGGTTTAGTGCATAGGTAGATGTCTTTTTAGTATATTTTTACTTTTCAAAGATTTTTTTCTTGTATAATTTCTTGATTCTTGCCTCTGTTCAATATAGTTAATGTAGCAATTTTATATTTTGTAAATTTTAAATTTGTATTTGTAGATATGTGTATATAATCTCATTTTAATGAGATGGAAGCAGCATAAAACTTGCTTTATTATATTTAAGCATTAATGAACCAAATTTTAGTCAAGTTTATAAAAAAGTTATACCTCATCAGTGCTGATAGCACTTATATTCTGTTAACAAATTTGAAGTTAAGGACAGAGTGCTTATTTATTCAGGAATAATATTCCACTGAATTAATAGGAGAAAGTAAACTCTATGTATACTATATTATTGGAAAATATCCTCATGACCTACAGATTTAGGGAAGACTTTCTTAAGACCAAAAAGTACTAACTGTTGGAAAGAATGAGATTCCTAAATTTGACTATATTAAAATTAAGAACTGTTCATCTCAAGAAACTGCAGAGAATTAAAAGACAAGCCATAGAATAGAGAGATATTTGTAATAAATTTTGCTGGCAAAGGACCAGTATTTGAAATACATCAAAAATTCCTATATAAATCAATAAGAAAAAGATAGACTGAATTTTTTTTTTAATGCACAAAGAATCTGAAGAGGTTCTTCACAAAAGAGAAAATGAAAATGGTAATTCACATGAGAAAGCGCTCAACGTCATTAGTAATCAGGGACATGCAAACCAAAATCTCATTGATTTACCATTGATACACACAGCCAGAAGAGTGGCAAAAATACTAAAAATTTGTCAGTATTGATGTTACCATGGATATGGAGAAAGAAGAACTACTACACACTGTTAGTGGAAAAATAAACAAATCGGTAAGCAATTTGGTATTCTTAAAGGTAAAGACACACATATACTCTAATCCAGGAGTTCTTCTAGGTTATTTTAAACCTTAGAGAAACTCGTGGATATATTTGTCTACTAGGATACATTTCCAAGAATATTTGTATCACCAGTGTTCATAAGAGAGACTAGAGACGGTCGAAACAATAGATGGATAGTGATATAGTCATGCAGTGGGATTCTACTCAGCAGTGAAAATGAACGAAATACCTGCTATGACATGCTGGTAAATATAATTGCAAAAATCAAGGTAGTTAACTTTTGAGGAAAAAAAAAGTAGATAGATTGTGATCCAGAATGACATGGGGCAGGTGGAGTGTGGATCTTACAGGATGTTGACAATTAGTACTTCTTGATTTGGGTGGTGGTTATGCAGATACTATATACATTAAATTACATGTTTATGTTGTATGCATTTATCTGAAGGCGTGCTGTATTTCACATATTTAAAAAAACACTACAAGTAAAAGTGGAGTCCACTTTATTAGTTTTTGGATCACTTTATCAAACTCTGTATTTGAAAGATGAATAAGAATTAGACCCTTCTTTTCAGGAACTCACAGTCAAGTAAGGGACACGAAAAAGAAAACAAATAATTTAAGTACATTGTGATAAATACAGTAGTACAAACAGGTATGAGATGATTTGCTTCAGAGGAGGGGACAACGAACTATGCCTATACAGTCAAAGCAGGACCTCCCAGAAGAGTTTGGTCATGAATCTTGAGAGACACCCTGGCATTCTAGAAATAGCATGAATTTTAGAGTTAGTCCTAAGTTTGAATCAGCTCTGTTACTACCACTTACTGACATTGGTCAAGTTACTTAATATCTGTAAACCTCACTTTTTTCAATTATATAGAATATACCTAATATTTAGGGGTGGAGTGTGGCATTGTTTTAAAGATTTCAAAGAAGTAAACCATCTAGCATAGTGTCTTACAATTACACGTGTTCCTACAAATGGATATTTATTGCTTTATTGTTGTTTTCATTAATGTTATTAGGTTAATTATCATTATAATTACCATCTTTGCTGATGAGTGGTTACCAAACTTCAGGTCCAGCTCTTGCTGCTCAAAAATCAATACTCAAGAGAGGCAAATATTGGTAGAAAGGAAAGTTGCTTTAACCAGAATGTCGGCAATCTGAGGAGGTGGTGGACTCAGTGCCTGCAAAAACCAACTCTGAAGATTTCTGCTGAGACAAGAGGGGCCTCATGTAGAGAGCTGTTTCCTGCCAAAAGCTGCTTACACAATCAGAACCAGCCAGGAGCAGAATAGGTTAAAGGGATATAGACCAAGTAAGAGAGAATGTCAAAGCAGGAGAGATATAATAAACTGGAAGAGTAGGGAAGGATATCTGAGTTTTTATTTATTTTTTTATAGAGCCATAACTTACACATAGTTAAGTGCACAACTTTTTGTATTTTTAGCTGTGTAACAAAATGTGTAACCACTTCCCAGATCCCCGGAAGACCCTCTCATGCCCCTCCTAGTCAGTTCCTCCTACAACAAAGATAAACTACTGTCCCAACCTCTAACATCATAGAGTAGGTTTGTTAGTTCCTGACCTTCATATAAATGGAATCATATGGTATGTGCTTTGGGGAGGGGGGATGAGGAGACATGGCTTCTTTCACTTAATATTCTGTGTGGTGTTTTGTGTAGTGGTAATTGATTCTTTTTCACTGCTGTGTGAATGTAATATAATGTGTTCATTTATTCTACTATGAACAGCCATTTGAGTTGGCTTCAGATTTTGCTATTATGAATAAAGCTACTGTGAACATTTTTGTACATGTCTTAATGAACATATGCACTCATCTCTGCTGGGTGTATTTAGGATCAGAATTGCTCTGTGTTAGAATAAGAGTACTTTTAGCTTCAGTAAATACTGTCAAATAGTTTTTCATAATGATCATGCACTTTATATTCCCACCAGTAGTGAACAGAGTTCCAGTTGCTCCATTCTAACCTGTATTTTGGATGGTATTAGTCCTTTTAGCCACTGTGATGGGGATGTAGGTTTCTATGTCATGGTGGCAGTGAGGAGGATAGTAGGAAGAAAAATTACTACCTAATGTCACTAACAAGCAAACTTGGTGAAAAGTTGTGATCTGAAACTGTTCTACATTATTGATAATGGTCAATAACCATTCAAGATTTTGTCTATAAATATCACATTAAAAAAGTAAAGGAGTGATTTTAAAGTAATTTTAAATCCCCACACATGATAGAAAATAAATAAAAGCCTAAGAAGTATTTTGGCAGAGCCCTTTTGGCTTCTAATATACTTTCTGAACTGACATTTTAAGGTAAAGATTCTTTTGCACATTTTTAGGAAGCCAGCTTTATCCAGTCTAAAGAAAGAAACTTTCATGTGATGCTTTTTCATTTTATTTTATTTTTTTATTTTTTATTTTAGAGAGGAGGTACTTAGGTTTGTTTGTTTGTTTGTTTGTTTATTATTTTTTAATGGAGGTACTGTGGATTGAACCCAGGACCTCATGCATGCTAAGCATGTGCTCTACCACTTGCGCTATACCCTCCCCACTTTAAATTTTTTTTATTGTCAGGGGGAGGTAATTAGGCTTATTTATTTATTTTTAATGGAGGTACTGGGGATTGAAACCAGGACTTGATGCATGCTAAACATGCACTCTGCACCGAGCTATACCCTCCCTCCTCATGTGATGATTTTTGCTTTGTTTACCTTGGAATTACCCTTAAAAACTTAGTGTACAATATGGCAGTATTTTCTTTTTAAGGCTTTTGAACATTTTAATATGGTCTTTGCATTTTATGCTAATCATCTACTTACTTGCATTTAGTTGAAACTCAAAGTATTTGATCAAACTTAGCCTTTTGCTTTATCCTGCTGTAATTTTAAATAACTTGGCAGTCATCAGGGCCAGCTTTTAAAATAATGATTTGATTTGCAAGTTGGAGGTATAGAAAATCTTTTAAAATGGGATTCATTTATTGGTCTGACAGATAATATACAACCTAGGTTTATGAAAGTCCTTTTCTAACATTTGAAACGTTTTGCAAGACACAGTTGTATGTTAAAAAAAGTCTTATTCAGATTTATAACTTCTACTTTAATTTACTGTTATGTTTTAAAATAATATATGAATGGAGACACAGTGAAGTGGGTGTTTTTCTTAGTCTAATAAATGGATTGGTCTAGATTCAGCTGAAACCAAACCCATGTTAGAGAAATTGAAGTAAGTCTGTTCTTATAGGAATAAAAAAAGACTTTTTTTTTCCATTTAATTTATACTTTTAGAAAATATTTGTTCTCTTGTATATATATTTAGAAGTTCTTTGAAATAATTTTTTAGTTCACTAGTACTGAGAATTACTTATTACATAAAATGTTTATTACTCTGGATAAATATTTAGAATTTTTAAACTGAATTATGTAATTTTGGTTTGCTTTGCACTAAAGTTTCAAATTCTGGTACGTTTTTATTTAAAATTCCGTGTTGCATTTATAAAACAGTTTCCAACCCCCTCAACCCCCCCCCCGCCTCAGTTTTGGGATTGACTGATCTTTCTCCTTACCAGAGATGGGGGGAAAAATTCCTTCTTTGTATTATAGAAAAAAAAACCCAGTAAAATCTCTGAATTAGGAAAATGGATTTTTTTTTTTGGCTAATATAAATCAAATACAGAGTAAATGGTATCACTGATATGCAGGAAATGATTTTTAAATGCTTTAGGCAATGGTACCACTGATGACTTTTTAAGTGCTGATTTATGAATGACTGTCCATGTATTTTTAATATAAGCTTTTATTGGACTCAGAACAACTAATTGTCGGGAAGAGTTACTGTTACTTGCCCTCAAAAGTAGAAAGAACTTCATTAAAATATTTTAAAAGATTGCTGCTCTAATGCCTGCCACACGAATCTCAGCATTAACTTTCTTAATTGCACCCTTAGAACATTAACTTGTTAATTGTGTTACATATTGTGTTACGTGATTACAGGTGTGTGTGTTTATCCTAGTGTACTCATATATTTTAAATTCATCCTGTTAGAATTTATATAGCAATAGTCAGTGACAATGATAATTTTAAGGGTCAGCGTTAACTGAATGCATACTGTGTGCAAATACTATGCTCAGTGCTTTCTATGCATCCTCATTTAATTCTCACAATAAGCACATTATTAGATTTTTTTTTAAAGTCTGTCACTCAATTCAAATTTATTTCCCTAGTCGTCTTTTATCACCAATTCTGGAATTGTTTTCCAGGTTGGCAATAGGTGTGAAAAGTATAACGGGTTGGTTCTATCAATTAGGATTCTTTGTGACACAACTGCTAACTGAAATAAAAGCTCATTGAGTCCTGAGGTCCTGAATTCATGCCAAGTGCTCTAGGAGGTATTTAGCTTATGTTGATGGGTTCAGGAAAAGACATCATTGCCTCTGTAAGCCTGGATTTATTCTAAGGAATTACTGTCCTAGAGATGATCCCTTAGAAGGCTTTAAACTATAATAGTTTAAAACTGTATGTTCAGTCTGGGTTTCTTGCACTGATGTACATCAAATACAGTGTATAGGTGAAATTGAGTAACTTCTGTGCATTTGCTTTTTAACGCCTATATGTGTTCAAATCTAGTAATGCTGAGATAATGACAATGTTTTTAAAGGTTTTGAAAGAGGAAAGGAAGACATTTCTCAAAATAAGGATGAATCTTCACTTTCTATGTCAAAGAGCAAGGTAAGCTTATTGTTATCTTCAAATATAATCATGACATTTTTCTAATATTTAAGATGGGTGAATTAACACTGAAATCCTATCAGATTTTTATGGGATGTTTTTATGTTGGTATATCTGAACCGTGTAGTATGTATGAAAAAGGGAAACTTCCACTGGGACTGATTTAGGTGCTGTTGTTTACTTGGAAATACAACCTGTTGGTAACCAGAGTTCTCTCTGGAGGGATACTGTTTCTGGTATGTCTGCTAAAGCAGTACATCTTAAACGAAGTCTCAGGATTCCATGTAGAGAAATAGTGAGGGTTTATTTATTTATTTTTTAATCCTTACGTGTTTTGGGTTCATTCAAATGACAATCAGAATATGTACTTTTTTACCAGTTAAAAGCCAAACATCTCTTGCTGTAATAGCCTGCAATTGAAAGACATCTTCTTAGAATAAGACATAGTTCCCTAAATTAGTAATTCTCAAACTGGCATACTTGTACATATTCTTAAGCCTGTGAGAATGTTTTCTTTAAGAGTACTATCCAAATCTGAGAAGCACTGTATGATGCATTGGCTTTCCTGTGGGTTTGTAATTCACTAGATTTTCTATAATTTGTCAGTGGATTTGACTTTTGACTGTTATTTCTGGTCAGGTTTAGTAGCAGGAGAAGCTTTTTTGTTTGTGGAATCAAACTTCAATGACTGTAAGAAAATCTATTACTTAAGGTAGTAAATTCTCTGCTATTCTCAGCAGTAGGCTTTGCTTTTAAAACCGTACATTTTTTGTTTTTGTTCTTGAGAGTGGTTGAGAGGATTCCATGATATGTTTTCATCATTTTCCATGATATGTTTTATACAAATTTTATTCACATTTAACTGTTCAAGTATTCATTACATAAAGGTCCATCCTATATACTTCTATGTGTATAAGTACTTAGGATGAAAGTTTAGTAGTACTTTGTATAATGTATATGTGAGAAATGCTTTTATCATTTTATATGAAATGTATAATTAAAGGGGAAATAATTTATCTTGGTTCTTCTATGGTTAAAAATACAATAAAATTTATGGAATTTTTAAAACCTATTTTCAAGCAGTTAATACCAGAATTGGTGAATGTATTGTTTAGTGGTATTCCTACTCAAAAGCCTAAACCCCAGACCTACCTACCACAGCCATCTACCCGTAGTCTCTAAGTGGGAGGCGGATGGGGTGAGGAGGCCAGGGAGCCTGAAAAGCAAGTTTACATACCTAATGAAGAGGTGTGCATTAATGAAAAAAGCAAGCATAGGCTTTAGAACTGTACTTTTGAGTACAATAGCACCTAGTTGTATACGATTCTCTAAATTTAAATTAATTAAAATTAAATAAAACTATAAATTTGGTTCCTCAGTTACACTAGCCACATCTCAATAGCCCAATAGCCACATATGGCTAGTGGTTACCATACTGGACAACTCAGATATAGAACATTTCTGTTATTCAGGAAGTTCTACTGTATAGCAAGCACTCATTCCTTTAAAGTCATAAAAGTCAGTTTGAGTCTTGACTCTCATATATTACCTGTGACTTCTTAGATGCTAATTACAATGATATTAATAGCTACTTTGCATTAAGAGTTTGCTAAGTGTCATTTTAACTCTCATAGCAATAGTAGAAGACAGGCATTATTGGCCCCATTTTATAAGTGAACAAACTGAAGCTTAGAGAAGTTAAATAACTCTCCAAGTGTCAAAGTGGTAGAGCTAGAATTCAGAGTGGCTTCAGTTTTCTTACCTGAACAAAGAAGATAAGGTCTGCCTCCCAGATCGTGATGCTGCAAGTGCCTGACAAGTACTTGGTTAATAATATGTATTTGAGAATTTATTTTCTTCCTTTGAATAAAGAACTATAGTGAATGAATGGGCTTCTTGACATGGTAACTGTTCGGTATAAGTAAAATTGTACTTATCCTGTTATTTTCCAAGAGCTAAATCTTACTGATTCTGTCTTAATTTAGATTTGATCTTGCTTCATTCTGTTAGTTTAAGAGTTGCAGTCATTAGTTTGTCCTTAAATATTTTAATGTATATCCTAGTCTGTTGTTTTTCAGAACAATCCTAAAATTTATGTATTTATCGTGAAAACTTATTCTGATGGAATTCTGAAGATTTTGTTCTTACCCAAGTAACTTTGGGAAACAAAATTTTGTTATTTCTTCTATGACTGATCTGCATAACTGAGACCATTAAGTCATTTTAATCTTATATTCTTATGAATTTGATGCAAAAAGTATCAATACTGTCATTTTGGTCATTGGATTCGGTTAAGTGTTATTTCTTAAAAATACATAATTGAGATCAGTAAGTACTATCCTTCTTCCTCCCAACCCCTGCTATTTTTAAAATAAATGCAAGATCTCACGCATCTTATAAATGAGTGAATTGGAGAAATCACTTAATGAAATCATCCCGTCTTCCCATGATCATTTTTAAGTAAATTTTTATTTGTCCATCTCAATGAAAGGAACTACCAGCATGAGTAATATGTCCAGTGGGATAAAAAGGAGTCCTATTACCAGGATAATAGGTTTCTGAGCCTGGATCTCTTGACTTGATTCTCCAGCCATCAGTCTGCTTGCCTGTACGTTTGCTAAGTCATATATCAATTGCTATAAAAAATATATTTACTTGGACATTTAAAAAGAAAAAAACCTTTCCAAACCAAAATCTCTGATAGAGTCATAGTAACTTATCATTATTGTTATTATTCCTCATATCTGCGGTATTTTATAGTTTTCAAAGCAAGTCTAAAGTATTCTCACATGTTAATGTTCCATTTATTTAAAGGTCATATTTTTGACAGCACTTGCAATCTAGAGGATTGTCACAAACCTGAAACACAGTATATACCAAGTACTATGTTAAACATCATGCACACAACCTCACTTAACCCTCAGAGCAACCCTGTGAGGTGGTAGGAATGTCCTCATTTACAAATGAGACAACTAAGATTGGAAGAGATTGAATAACTTCTCATAGTAGCACAGTCCGTAAAGTGTCATCATTAAGACAGTGGTCAGTAAGGTTATTAAAGAAGGAAAACTTAGGTTAGTAAAGTATTTCCAACAAAAACAGTTTATAATTTTTGGTATTTAAAAGGTCATTTGTTGATTTAGAAAACTTAGGTAATAACTGTTAAGAAGACTACAGAACTTGGTACTGGATTATTACTATTATTATTTTTAGAACTAGCTGCACAGTATGGCAAGCATTCCTTGAAGTATGTGTGCTGTAATTTATGAAGCTCATGTGACTCCCTTCTGGACTGCTGGTCCCTTATATACTAGAATCTTTTAGGAATCTCCAAGCCAGATATTGTCATGTCTGAGGAAATAGATTTCCTACTGTTCATGAAAGTAAGTCTTAAATTTGGGTCTAAGATTCTGTATGAACAGTTTTAAAAGGTAAGAAATCAGTGTAGTGAGATGGTTAAGACCATGACACTGAAAATTAGGCACACCAGAGTACAAATCCCAGATCATCTACTTATGGCTCTGTGACTTTGGGAAGTTATTTCATCTGTTAGTCTTAGTTTCCTTGTTAGCAAAAAGGGGATACTACAGCGATCTCATAGAGTCGCTCTGAGGATTAAATGAGGTAGGGCACATAAAGTATTTATCATAGTGTTTGGTAAAGAGTTAAACAGCCATTCATTTTCATTAACTTTTAAGCTAATACTGTTAGTATTTTTTTACTTAATAGTATCTAAATGAATGTATGTGTATAAATACATGACTGGGACATTGTGCTGTACATTAGAAATTGACACATTGTAACTGACTGTACTTCAATTAAAAAATAGCATCTAAGAAGTACATTATAATACACATTTTCCTTTTAAGCTGTGGGAAATAGAAACCATCGTATTCCTCTGACAGTAGTGGTCATCTTTGGGTTTCCAGGGGCAAGGAGAGGACAGAACTGTTTGGCTTGAGGCCTTTTGTGGAATTGTTTGGATATCACAATATATTCCATCATCATGGGAGTAAACAATATGAGTTTCAAGTACAATTCTTAAAATTTTAATTTGGTTAATCCCCACCTTCCCCACTGAGTGTAGTTTGCAGTTCCCATCCACTTCAGCCAGTTATTACCATCACCATAATCATATTTTGTACTGAGTAGCAGAGGCGTTTTCAGGAGAGATGAGAGAAATGAGCTGCAGATATTAATTTCATTTTCATTTTATTAATTCATCAGGTATTTATTGAGCCCTTCCTTTTCCCCAGATGATACCTTGGTACAGTTGATGAATAACATGGCCCCTGTCCTCATGGATCTCATTGAGTGAGGGAGTTTATGCCCAAAGTTTTTTGTCCTTGATCACATCTAATGATATTATGCAGATCTGGCCATTAAACATTTGAAAGCTGCCATTTGGATCAAGCCCCATATACCTTATTGGCAGTGAGAGTAATGCTGCACCTTCTCTCGTGTCTAACAATAGGTAAAAATGAAAACATAGGGCAGTAAAGGAATATGTTCAATTTTATTGCTCTAGGATTTATAAGAACAGTTTTTAGTTTTATATTACTCTACTCTGGTGGAAGAATGTAGTCTCCTTGAAAGAGTGCTGGATTAGGAGACCCAGGTCCTGATCCCTGCAATTGACTGATTGTTCAGAAAATCAACCTCCCTGAGCCTCCTTTTCATGATTTGTAAGATGCAGATAAAACCACTTGTTATGCCTGTTTTTCAAGTTTTTTATGAAGATCAAATTGAAATATCAAGTATAAACAAAATCAAGAAAAGAGTTTAAGACATTAATAATAATTTAGGATACTGGATAGGTAGGAAGAAGTGGATGCTAGGAATATCGGTTTTTTAAACACTGTACAAATTAGATAGGTTGTTTCAATACTAGTTTCTGAGATGTTTGTATTTCTTCCCATTGGAGAAGGCGTAGCAACAGGGCAATGTATGCAGCAACTTGCTAGAATGCACATGGTTTGGGTTTTGTTTTGTTTTTTAAGAACATTTCAGCTGTTAAAAAATTACATTGTTTTGGATACTTTTGTCCTAAAAATAACTAAGTAATTGTGTAAAACAATTGTATTTTTCAGAAATACTCTGGAAAACGGAATGCAAAAATTTACCAACATTATCTTATTTAACCTCCCATTATAAATTAATTTATTGATTAGTTTTTTATTTTTTTGTTTTTGTGGATTTAATGTGGATTAGTTTTCAAACCCAAATACTGTATAAGGAAAATCGGTATTTGAAAATTGACATTTTGGGAAGAATGTCACAAATATAGTTTTAACACTAATTTTTATATACCATATGTAGTTATAGAATAAGTGATGGTTTTAATTATTATTTCTCATTTGTTCATTTCTGTGTGATTTCAGTCTGAATCTAAACTTTATAATGGGTCGGAGAAGGATAGTTCAGCTTCAAGCAAGCTCACAAAAAAAGAATCTCTCAAGGTTAGTTTTCATGGTTATTTCATAACTAACGTTATGCTTTGCATATGCTTTTGGGAGTAGGCTAACAAGATAAAGAAAAAAATAAGTCTTCCTAAAGGAAGAAAAAAATGTTAATGTTTGTGTGGCACACTAAAGTCAACTGAAAAGACTCTTTGATGACTGTCCCAATGTTGTTTCTGGGCTCAACTGGGTGCTCTAGGGGCCAAGGACTAGAAGTTTCTGCACAGCTGTACTTGAGCCAGACACATCACTGTGCTGTTGGAACACCTGACAGGAAGCTCCAGTACCCTCTGAAATTTGAGTTTACTAATTGCTAGGTCATGGGCTAAATTTGGCCCACAGGTAGATATATTTTATTTGACCTACCCAATGTTTTAAAAATTAGAGCCAACAATTACAAGCCTAGACTTCCAGCTTCTCTCAAGATATATATAATATTGGGCCTGCCTGGACCTTAAGGACCACATGCTTTCCAAATGATTCTTGATTCCCGTGTGCTCTGTTTTGCACCCTGCCCCCTTTTTCGTATCTGATCCTGTATGTATTTGCATTTGCAATCCCATATCAAATGTGTTAATTTGGATATGCATATTAATATAATAAAGACCAGAGTTCAAAATTTTTTGACTGTATAATTATTAAAATTGTTATGTGTTATGTAGTCTTTTTATCATTAAATGCAACTAGGAAGATTTTTGTGTTAAAAAAACCACAGATAGGTTATCTTCTCCCATCCATATAATAACAACGAAACAATGATAAGATTGCATTAATCCATTGCTGCCGTCCCAAATTACCTCAGAAGTGACTTAAGAAGGGTAAAACTTTAATAATTTGAATGAATTCATTTCACTGTTGTGGTTTCTTTATTATCTATATCTTATGTATTAGTATCAGGAAAGAGCAAAATTGTCAGCTGTAAACAATTGCAGCATTGTCTGTAATATGAAAAACTGACAACAGAATAGATTTCCATCAGTAAGAGAATATATTAAGAAAAATTACAGAAACACCATAGCTTGGTGGTTAAAAGCGTATCTTTTAGAGCCAGTCTGCCTCTATTTGAATTCTGCCTCCATGACTTACTAGCTATGTGGTCCTGGGCAAGTCTATGCCTCACTTTTCTCATTTGTAAAATAAAGATAATGATAATCTTACTTCTCAAGGTTATTGGGAGGATTAAATGAGGTAATACATGTAAAATGCTTAGAAAAGTGACTGGTACACAGAAAGTGCCTAGTAAATGTTACCTCTTAGTATTTTATTCATACTGAGAATCCTACGTAGCAGTTAAAAGAACGAGGTAGACATGAAGTGGAAATAGAATTGAAACGCTTCAAAAAATACTGCATAGGAGAACCTTTTTTATGTGTTAAAAATCAATCAATCAATCAATCAATCAATCTACATATTTTGATAGGTTTTTACAAAGAAAAGGCCTGAAAGAACAGTGTTTTCCAGAAGGTTAACAGTGATCAATTCTAGGGATCAGAATAGGATATGGTCAAATAAAAATTGCTTTTAGCTTTATTTATGTTGTTTGACATTTTTTCCATGTGATCATATTCATGTGTCATTTAAAAAAAGTAAAATTCTTTAAAAATATACAGAGAACTGGACTTATGATCAGAAGAATTAGATTCTAACCTGTCTTGTCTAAAAAGTCCTACCAGCTCTTAAAAAAAAGTTCTTCTATCCTAAGATGCTAGAATTCTAAAAGAGGTTTAGAATTTTATACTCTACATTTCTATAGAGCTAAAAAATTGAAAAGAAATTGCCTATTTCTAATGAATTTTTAATTTTTCCATTATTTCTATAAAATAGGTACAAAAGAAAAATTACCGAGAGGAAAAGAAAAGAGCCACAAAGGAGTTACTCAGTACAATCACAGACCCTTCTGTTATTGTTATGGCTGATTGGTTGAAGGTCAGTTTGTATTGACTCTTGAATTCAAATCGTTGGATATTTACCTATAGGAATAGGAAAGCCCAGAGTGCACCGAAAGCCTACAAGACAAAACAACTCCTAGGATGATTGTTTTCCACTGATGAAGAAACTATTAATTGTATCCCAAAGGATCTATGCTGCAGTCTTAATGGAGAGAAGGAACCTTAATGTTGTCTGTCTTGACAACAACCTCAAATAAGCAGCTCTTTTAAAAAGGCTTTTTGGTTTGTGTGACATTATATAGTCTAATCCATATGCTATAAATACTTTGCTATTCAAATTGTCATTCATTATTATTGTAGAGTTGGTATATGTGCATTTTTAAGAAGATATGAGATAAAGTTAATATAAAAGTTATCATTTGAAAAGCATTAATTTTCAGAAAAACATTCGTATTGCTGTTTCCATACCTTATACTTTTTGGCCTCTGGTTATTTCTACTTTCCCCAAGAGTAGGTACAACCTCCAACCTAAAATTCTTGTGAGATCTGTCATGGAAGTTCTCTTACTAACTTGGAAGTCTAGTGATACTTTCTTTGATAGTTTAGTAATACTGGGATCTTCCTCAGTGTTATGCTGAAAACACTTCTGACTTTTATTGGCTCTACTTACTAAGTCTTTAAGCTCCAGATCTCATTTGTGTTTTTCAGACCTAAACCTAGTCTTTTCTTCTGACATTGGACTTCCCCAACCAACCTGCCGGAAGTCCCCAACACATCCCCTGGCTGACTTTCTAAATCTTACCTTCATTCTGATAAATTGCCATCCATTTTCTACTGTCACATCTCCAAGATCCAGAATGTTGTCTCAGCATAACTCTTCCTTTGACATCTCTTGTCTTTCTCTCTTTTACATATACTCCTACTTTTTAAAAAAAGATTTTCTCTTTTCTTCATGCCTGGCTTCAGACTTCCACTTTCTAAATTTTTCTTGTTTAGATTTACTGTGGTATGCCTATTTGTGGGGTTAGGGAACTTTATATTTATTTCATAATTCATGTAAGTACATTGAGAAAGGAGATGTTTTATATAATAAGTAAAAGTGAGGATAATTCCTAGTTTTTAATCTAAATATTATATTAGCATTTTTTTTAGTATTGTGAATTCAGTGACTTGCATAGAAACAATTTTAATGGATTACAGAAATAAAAATTCATAGGGAAAACTAGTTAGAGAATTATTATCAACATAGCACTAAATCTAGGATGAGGAGCATTTTATGAGACTAGAGAGAGATTCATGTAACTTGTGTTTTGAAATTTCTCCCAAGAAATTTGTATGACACATTTTATATAATTGCTAAGAACAAACATAGAGAAGGTAATTTTAGGGGCTAAGAAGAGGTTCTTCCCTCTCCCTACCACTCACTGACTATTTAGGGAATGTCTGTTGTGTGCTGGCAGTGTTTTAAGCACAGCTAATGCAGTGGTAAGAGTTAAAATTCTTAAGAGGTAAAAAAATCTTATACTCAGACAAATAACATCATAGCTGTGACAGATGCAAAGAGGAGAATCTCAGTACTAGGAAACTATATTTTAATGGCCCCTGACCTGGCCAGGAGGGTTAGGAAAATCATTCTACTTGGTACATTATTTTGAAACTGTTGACAGAGTCTCCCACTAGAATTTAAGTTCCTCTGAAGCAGAAGTCATGCTATTTTAACATTTATTGTCATTGCTTGCCATTTAGTAACTGAAAAAACATGTCTTGTGAATCTAAAGTGTACATTTTATGGAAATTTTAGATTAAAACATCCTATATGCCATTATTTTGTTTGTATCTTGTGGAGCAGAAAGAGAAAAATAGAGCTTTACTTATTAAATAAACTTATCTTTCTTTAGATTCGTGGTACTCTAAAGAGCTGGACCAAATTGTGGTGTGTGTTGAAACCCGGGGTGCTACTGATCTATAAAACCCAAAAAAATGGTCAATGGGTAGGAACAGTACTTCTGAATGCCTGTGAAATCATTGAGCGTCCATCAAAAAAGGATGGCTTTTGTTTTAAACTTTTCCATCCTTTGGAGCAGTCTATTTGGGCAGTGAAGGTAAGTAAGCACTTGCTATATAGAGGAAAAGGTAAAGATGTCAGTCTATGAGTAGAGCTGAGATAAGTCAATGAATGATTGCTGTCCTCTGCCAGGACTTACAAATTTGTTTCTGTTTTCAATCACATTATTCTTCTTTCTGTCTCTACCCGTAATGAAATGTGCACCAAAAGGCTTTGTTTACCTTTGAGATCTAACTTAAAAATTTCTCCAGAAAATGTTTCCCAAATTTATATTGTACCTTATTATCTCTTGTCTTTGGGGATTCAGTTTGTTCTGGCTTTTTTAGTTTGCAGTTACCAGCTTTGCTTTGGAATACTGTATCATGAGTGTTCAAATTGTAAGATCCTCTGGAACAGAAGCTGCCATTTATTTCTGTGGTCTTTCCTATAGTGGTGTAAATCTGTGGTAAGAAGCTTATAAGCAGCAGTCCTGCTTACTCTTGAGACACAGCTTTCTTTGAAGATGGAGCTCTAATGCTTTTATACTAAAAAGCATTACCATGGTCACTCCTGTATTTTAAAAACAAACTTAAGAAAATTCATTCTGATAAACTGCTTTATTTGATTAACTACCAAGGAATTCTACAAAGTAGACATGTAATACATGCTATCTGAATAAATGAATCTAGCTTAAATTTTTACAAAGAATCATTGTTTTAGTTTCTAAAGTAAATTACACTTGAATAAAAGGTTTAGGGCCCCTCCTTTAAGGAAAACAACCTAGTTGAGATTTGAGCTAACTGAAAGTAGCTTCATTTTTTTGGAAAAAACCTGGACTTCTTACCTTTATTTCAGTAGTCTGAAGTCATAGCAGGAATAAATGTAAGAATACAAAGTCAGTTTTATTCTGAGATAGGTACTCCCCACAGGGGAAAGAATTTAACTTGTGAAGTCTCTGGTATTTCTGTATCATGTAACTCTCAAGTTAAAAAAATTACTTTCAAAACCATATACACACACTTAATTTATTTTTTACTACTCTTAGAAATTGCAAGAATTATAATGAATTTTTAAATCATTTAAAACATTTTAAATGTCAAATTATTTCATTCCAAATATTGATGAGAGGTAAATTTATACAATTATATAAACATCAGAATATTCTCCACAAGCAAAGCCTACTTAGAGCATTGTTTAAACAGCTTCAGAGTCAGTACCTATGATTAGGAAATAGTAGAGTTTATGAATCTTTACTTTGTGTCAGTGACTCTTTTGAACATGTTATTTGGAATCTTTTTTTAATTCTCATAACCATAAGGATGATACAGATTTCCCCCATTACCCAGTTAAAGAGATTGAGGCCTTAAAGAGGTTACTTAAGTAATTTTTCTAGCATGGAATGAAGATTGAAGCCCAGGCAGTCTGACCTGAGGTCCTACTCTATACTGATTCTAGGAACTGGACCATAAATTATAAAGCTATTTGAAAATACCCAAGGGTATTATAGGATTTGTTAAAAGCATATTGATTTGTTTCTACATTTTGAATATCCATCTTTACTTCCTGCTGTTTGTTTCTTAAAATCCATTTTATCCTTTGGTCTGACAACTTTAAAAATTGTGCTTTTTCTATCAAAATTATACTATAACTTCAATCCTCAGATTTTTTTTCCAGATAAAGAACTGTACACCTGAAAGTAACCTTGGTGATACTAACTACTGTAAAGTTCTTGGTGTTTTATACTTCTAAAACAATCTCAGCCACCACAGGCAGCAATAAAATCCCTTTTTCTTTCTTGTTTCTGGAAAAACAAAATTAGCTTTTTTTTTTAAGTTGGTATTTTGTAAACAAGTATATCATTGGTTATAAAATGGGGATTTATTTTTCCCTAGACTTAGTAAAAATGTATTTCTCTTTTTCTTATAAATTATAACTGTATTTCTGTTTCTTTAGGCTTCTAAAAATTTAGTATTGCTTATCTAGTGTTTGTGGGATATAAATTCCGTTATATTAAAATTTGGTCTAGTATGGTAAATTTTAGGTTTCTCCATAATATGTAAACAATATATAGAGAAAATGTTTAATGATAGCTATAAGTTGTTCATTTTTCTGGTAAGGAGGTATATTTGGTGGAAGAGGAAAACTTTCCTTAATACTTAACATTTGCTTTCTCAGAAAGCATGAAATTAAAGCTTGTTTGCTTTTAAAAATTATAATCCATGCCTAACTTAGATTATTACAGATAATAATGGATAATAAAAAGTTGAGATCTCATAATACCGTACACTATTTATTTTATTTATTTTGCTTTTAAGGGTCCCAAAGGTGAAGCAGTTGGATCTATAACTCAGCCCCTACCTAGCAGTTATTTGATCATCCGAGCTACTTCTGAGTCCGATGGTAAACAAATGATGGCTTGGGTTTTGGTCCTCATTTTTAAGGGTTTATTGTATATATCACTACATTTTCCTTTGGGAAAAATACGGTATTTGCAGCAGAGGTACTATAATCATAATCATATTGCTTAGAAGACTGTTACCATTAACGTGGCCAACAAACAAGGAAATTTGATAGGAAGGAAGCATTATATAGTTGAATGATAAATTAGCAGCCTGGAGTTTTCTTCATCCTCCATTGACATATTGACACATTTTTGACTTGGTTAGTGTTCTCTATGATAACTCATTAAGTCTTGTCATTTTAGAAATACATTTAATACTATTTATATTTTATCATTAAATATTAGCATAAGACATATATATACTATTTTGATTTTTTTTACATAAGACATTAAAATACAAACTTCTATTCTGCATTTAATTACTTAATACTTAATTTCTGAAGCAAAAATGGGGAGAGTATAACTTACTTACATGAAAGCAAAGTACCTTTAAAAATTTAATAATTGATAATGGATTTCTTCTTCACTTTAATGTTTTATAGTTTAGACTAGCTTAGCCCAGGGAATCGTGTAACATAAAGTTCACTTTAACCAGATGATTATTTAAAAAATTAATATCATAGGCATGAGCTTTCATTATGAAAGGGATTTACTTGGCTGGTATTTCCAGCTTTATCTTGAAACAAATACATATGACTTTTAAGAACAACTAACTTTTTTTCTGCTAATACTGTTCTAAATTTTAATTAAAAAATAAAGTTATTAATGTTTCTACTAACTAATAAGGCAGTTAATAACAGTATTGTTCAGGCATTTTTCTGATTTTAAAAATTTCATAGATATAAGTAGAATGGATGCTAAACCTGACATAGATGTCCTATCAACAACAAAATGTTTTAAATCGTTTGTTTATAGTAGAAACATAATCCCTTCATTATATTTTATGTACCTTTTTTGGTACCTTCGGATTATACTACATGTTGTTAGTCTTAGAGATTTTAAAAATAAAGTACATTTATTTTAGATTAGGTGTGTTTTCTAATGCATGTTAATGCTATTTATTTACCAGTGGTTTCTAGATATTTAGAAAGTAAAAAGCACTTGTTATACTGAAAAATTGCATTAAGAAATCCTGGCAAGATTTTATGTTCAAATTAACTTTTACAGTGCATGTTTCTCAGAGAAATAATAGTATGTTTAAAGGTTAACAGTGTTAAATGAAGATGGATGCTAGTTTTTCTAGTTTATTGAATTATACTACTTACGAGTCTATGCTATTCTAGGAAGGTGCTGGATGGATGCTTTGGAGCTGGCTTTGAAATGTTCTAGTCTTCTCAAACGTACAATGATCAGGGAAGGAAAGGAACATGAGCTGAGCATCTCATCAGAGAGCACCCATGTGACTCTGTATGGCTTATTACGGGCTAACAATCTCCACAGTGGTGACAACTTCCAGTAAGTAGATACTGCCACTAATTTGGTGATTATTTTCAAGACTGCGATGTTCACTAGGTTAGTTAGCAGGCCTAGAATTTTTGTAGTGTATCTAAGATTGAAACTTGGCTGTCTTCTTCCCATTCATTATATGGCCTACCGCCTGGTTTAACATTTGTTTAGTTGCTATGGTGAGGTGTAAAAAGTTATTTCCTTGATTCCAGCTCATGTGAATTACTTGTTCTTTCCTAAATACAACCATGCTGTCTACCTTGTCTTTGTGTGTGGTGTCCCCTCCATTAAGAATGATTTCTAGTCCACCTTGCTCTTTTCTTCTCCTGTGTTTTTTTTAAGGCCAATCCCAGTCTCAAATATTCTATGTGAAGCCTTTTCTGCTTCATAAAAATGAGATGTAATCCATGTCTCTTTTGCTGTTCTATAGCACTTTTTTTTTTCTGGATAATGGAACTTGACTTATTCTACTTGGTATTTGTGGAATTCTGCTATTATACTGTAAGTGTTTTCAAGTTGGAACTGTATCCTATTTATGTTTTCCCCCAGTGAGGCATTCATTGTAGTTAATACTAAAAAAAATTTCCTCCAAGAAAATGAAGAAGCCCTTTGTTTGAGGTTCAGGGGGTTGTTGAGGTTCAGATCTCTTCTGTTGCTCTGCAGGAAAAATGGGCTTCCCCTTTTCCTCCCTTGCCCCAGCCCTCAGCTTCTCTGCAGCCACTTACTCCTGTCAGCACTGAGGTTACTCTCCTCAAAGTCAGACTGCTCCTCTCCTTGCCTCCATGTAACCTGACCTGAACTGTGTTTTCCCTAGCTTTTTTTGTTTGGCTCTTTTCCTTTGTTCCCTTTTAAATCTGCCATTACCTTACCTTTTACATCCTTTCTTTGCAGATTTGTAACCTGGAGCTTTAGCTTCCCACTATGGAAGCCTGAATGGGATAGGATTGGGGTGGGGGTGGGTTACCACTGATATAGGGATGGGTTTTTGTTGGGACCTCTTCCCCTGGTATTACTGAATACCAGGTAATCCTTAAATGCTTTTATTTAGGGTTCTTAAAAATTCATCTACTTCACATCCTTATTCATTAAAGATTTTTGAGCCTCTTTTCTATGTAAGATACCATACACTTTTCTGTGTAATTCACCACATTGTGAATAGGGAGGTGAATCAGGTACAATCCTAAATCTGAAATCAGTATAACAGTTTACTAGCTGTGTGATCCTAGAGAGATGTTTTGTTTTGTTTTGTTTTGTTCTGTTTGAAACCTATAAAATGCCAGGCAACTATGAATAGTGGGAAGAAAAGAATGACATAAACAACCAAAGGAGAGATGTCTTAGGGTAGTATAGGATCAGGAGAATTTAGAAGATGAAAACATAATGTCCAGTTAGGGAATCAGGGAGAGGATCAATATATCAGATTTTGCAAAAGCAGAATCAACATATCAACATGTTCATTTAACTATATGACAGAAAATAAGCTGTGAACTATGATGCAGAGATAAGGAGGGATGGGAGCCCACCTTCCAGACGTAGAATCTGCTTGGAAATAAGAGACAGGAGATGGGTGAAGTTAAAGATTATCAAGTTTTAAGCCTGAGTGACTGAGAAGATGATGGTAAAATTTTTGAAAAGGACCACGTTTAGGAGATGATAATTTATTAAGTATTGGACATGTTGAGGATGCAGTGGTCCCAGGACATATAGATGATGTCAGCCAAGCATTTAAAAGCCTGAGTCTTTAAAAGCTTATTTTTACATGATGGGAAATCATCCAATAGAGATCAATTAATAGAAATGATGATGAGGTCTTGAATTTGGATAGCTTGCCAAAGGAGAGAGAGAGGATAAACAAATAAAAGAGAAAATAAAAACCAAATTGTGAGGAGTTAAGGTGAGAATATATAGTAAGAAAGCAAAGACAGCAATTTTAAACTACTTTTTAAAAAATATATGATTGTAAAGGAAAAGAAAGAAAATAATAAGTATTACAAAAAAGTGAATTTCTATTAGAAGTACTCTGGTTAAAATTCAAACAAATGAAGATGTTGGAAAAATAGAGACTAAAATAGGACTCAAATAGGACTATTCTGCTCTGCTACTCATGTCAGCATGGTTAAACTGTCAGTTATATATAATGGCACCGTGTATTCATTTGCAAAGTACTTTACAAATTTTATTTATACCAAAGGAAACACACAGGTACTTTCTTAAATAAGAAATTTCTTTAAATTTTTCATTAACTCTGGGAGTGAGGGATTTTTTTTTGGAGGGGGGCAGTAGGGTGTACAGATTAGTAATCCTAATCCTGTAAGTAAGAATAAGGTTGGATATAACAACTTACCAATTTCAGGATGTAGGTTCATTTCCTTAAGTTGAAATTTCCATTTCTCCCTGTTTTTTTTTTTTCAAGATTGAATCTATCAGTCAAGTATTAAATTGATATAATTACCTTATACATTTTCTCATTTTATTTTTGGACTTACTTTGAGTGACTTTGGAGACCTCAGGTGGAAAGTCATAATTCATCTGAGTTCACTTGAGAATCTGATGATCTTAACTTGAAGTTTTTCTTCAGACTACAAGTGATAGGTTAGTAGGTTGATTCAAGTGATGATATTTGTATGTAAAAATGTAGCAAGAAATAGTCTAAAATTTTGCTTTTGGAAGATTTTAGACTCAAAGGGTAGAGAAGCAAACAGCTCAGAGTGTCATCTTTCAATATTTCCCAGGTTTTTAATTCATTCTTCTGTGCCTCCATTTATTAATCTATGAAGTGAGAAGAATAATTTTACTTATCTCATACGGTTATTTTTTGATTAAATGAGTTAAACAACATAAAACACTTAGAACGGTGCCAGGCACATAGTAAATTCTCAATGAATGTGACATATCATTCTTATTTATAAATTAAATATTCTTAACCTCTTAACCTCTTTCATTCTTCCTCCTAATAATTCTTTCCCTTAAGGCTGAATGATAGTGAAATTGAACGGCAGCATTTTAAGGACCAAGATATGTATTCTGATAAATCTGATAAAGAAAATGATCAGGAGCATGATGAGTCTGACAATGAGGTGATGGGGAAGAGTGAGGAGAGTGACACAGATACATCAGAAAGGCAGGACGACTCGTACATTGAGCCTGAGCCTGTGGAGCCTTTGAAGGAGACTACCTACACGGAACAGAGCCATGAAGAACTCGGAGAGGTAGAAGTTCCCAGGGGTTTTGGTTTTCTAATACTTGAAAATTTACAGATAAAAATGAAGATATTTGTTCGACTTACTGCTTATTTTTCCTAAAGAAAATGTTATTTGTGTGTTTTATTTTAAAAGGTGCATAAATATGAAGTATATCAAGATTTATAAACAGCTAAACACATATACTCACACATGTACCAATATATTCTATTAAATTTCAAGTCTACATTTTCTTCAGGTTTGCTTTTGAAATAAGATACCCCTTGATGTCATTACCAGGTACAAAGTAAATTGCAAGGAAACATGAACTTATAGCTTTCTTGTTATTGCTAGTGCATAGAAGTAAACATAGTATAATAGAGTATAATGGTTTTTTTAATGGATTCTTTATATATATCACTCACTTTAGTGTCTCTTGGTACTACCCTTTTTATCTAAATTTTATAGCTATAGACTAATTACCTAATGGGTTATTTTCACATTTTAAGAATGCTTGAATAGTCCTATAGAGAATTCATATTATCAACATTAGCTGTCTTATCTACATATTTATGTGTCTGAAATAAATATAATATTTCAGTATTTTTTGTTAATTGCTAAAGGCAGGTGAGGCTTCTCAAACAGAAACTGTATCTGAAGAAAATAAAAGCCTTATCTGGACACTGCTGAAACAGGTCCGTCCTGGTATGGACCTGTCCAGGGTGGTTCTACCGACATTTATTTTGGAGCCTCGTTCTTTCCTGGATAAACTTTCAGATTACTACTACCATGCAGACTTCCTATCTGAGTAAGTAGATTCTCATTTCTTAAAATAAAAGATACTTCATGGTTTAGAGATTTGTCAGAGTACTAATTTTGGTGGTTTTGCCTTACCAAAATTGGGCCCTAATAAGATACACTCTCTCTTTTTCACCACTTCTATAGTTGACCTTGATAAGAAGCATATTTAATACTTTGCTGTAATGTTTCCATTTATGAGGTCAAAGTGAGAGATTAAAAGCTTGAGGAAGACAGGAATTCGGCCCCTGCCTTGAAAGCACTGCCATCACAGGCTCCCTGTGCACTGACCCGACACAGGGAGAGGTGGTTGGCTTTCTTTATTCTCCCCACCTAAGCCCTCATTCAGGTCCCATCCAGGGGCTTGTTCTCTCGCTTGTGCTTGTCCTCTCTGCGTGCTATGAGGCCTGCACAGTTTATCCTATCTGGAGCATCCTGCCAATTGTTGGCTCGTAGCAAAAATTCCCACTCTTATCTTTGTTTTTCTTCCTGCCAGCTGATCCTGGGTGTAATTCTGAAGAGGGCAGGCATAAAGGAGGTGGAAGAGGAGCTACCCACCTTTTCTCAGCAGTTTCTTGGAGAACCATACCTTTTAGGTTTCACCTGCTGACCCCATTCCAGCAGCTGCATTTTCTATAATACTAGAGATAGATACAAGACGCTGGGTTTTCTAAGGTACTAGGTTCTGGCCCTGTGACCTGATTTTTAGATTCTGCATCAATATCTATATTCAGTTTATTAGTTGCATTATTAGTCTATTAATTGCATTAATGAACATTGCAAAAAAACCACATAAACTGATGCAAAGGATAATTGATAAACTAGGGGAGATTTCTGCAAATTAGGCCATACAGAAAGTATTAATCTCCCTAAAATAAAAAAGGCTCTTAGACATTAAATGAAAATGATCAACAACCTAATAGGAAAAAGGAGTAGAGAAATTGACCAAGCAGTTAAAAAATGAAGTAATAGAAACAGTCCTTAAACATGTAAACTTCATTCAAAATAAAAAAGGTACAAATTCAAGCCTTAATAAGATCTATTTTTCATCCATCACATTGACCAAAAATCCAAATGCTTTTATACTCCAGTTCTGCTTTCTTTTATCTGTCTAGAAATTTATTTCTCTCAGAATATGAGGCAGGTTCTTATAAGTCACAGTAAGATCTTGAGAGATGCCCATTTTTCCCAAATTCTTCTATTACCTTGCACTTTTCACACACATAATCCTTAAGATCCCTCCAAATCAGTTTATCATGTTCTGTGAGGTGGATGTGCCATACATTATTTAACCAGTCAGCTATGGCTGGACACTTGAGTTATCTAATCTTTTACTATTATAAACCCTGTTGTAACAATCCTATACGTATGTCATTTTCCCAAATTGAAAGGTTGCACTTCTGGCAACGCACACTATTGCCAAGGTTGTGTGGGGCCACAGGCACTCAACAGACGGCTGCTGGGTGATAAAAACTAGCACAGGGCCTTTGAAAGGAATCTGGCAGCATCTACCAAAATTGTAGATGCATTCAATCTTTGATCCAGTAATCCCGCTTCTGGGAATGACTCCTACAGATACAACTCCAGATTATGGAAAATGATTCCTACAAGTTGCTTTACTTGGTTATTTTTGCCCTCTATTTTAAATGTGACTTGTGCTTTCCAATCATATCTCATATTCAGTTGTTGATTTGATTAATATGAAGGAGAATTTGTGATATATTCTGTAAAAGTTTTTGCATATATCATTTTGTTTTTTAGGGCTGCTCTTGAAGAAAATCCTTATTTCCGTTTGAAGAAAGTAGTGAAATGGTATTTGTCTGGATTCTATAAAAAGCCAAAGGTAATGTTTATGTTTTCCTTTACTATAGCCTTATATGCACTTTATTTTTTAGGATACCTTAAAATTATTTACTAATAATTGCACTGCAGGGCCTCTTTGAGTTAGCAAATTGTAAAATGCTTGATTATTTAGACTTGAATTATGACTGAAGTCATTTAATTTTATTTTATTTCACTCCTGTGAAATTGTATAAAGATAGTTCCCAGATGATACAGTTAAACCCATCTTAACTGGTTTAAATTAGTACTTTGAATCATTCATATTTATAATCTGAAACTTGTATATTTTTTACTAGGGACTGAAGAAACCTTATAATCCTATACTTGGTGAGACGTTCCGTTGTTTGTGGTTTCATCCCAGAACAAACAGCAAAACTTTTTATATTGCTGAACAGGTATTAGAAATGTATTTTACAGAAACAAAACTGATTTGGAAGTTATTGGTATATTTTTATAGAAAATATTAACTCAGTGAATTCACTGGTGATTAACCTTTCTCATTAGTGAGCATTTGGTAAGCATTTAACCTGTTAGTATTGACTACTGCTAAATACCGTACTCTACTTAAGTATTACTGTTACAGTCATGGAATCCTGTGATCAGAGTAAACCTTTAGTTTTCTTTCTCTGCCCCACTTTTTTGGGGAGGACCAAGTACTTTAGTGGTTCCCCAGTTCCTGAATCAAATTTACACCCATTTGCCTGACATTCAGGGTCCCCGTATCTTTCTAAATTTATCTCAAATTACATGCCTTTCTAAGCCCTCCAGTTAGTCATATCTGTGCATTCACAATTAAATAACCTGATACTGCACTTTTTTGCCTCACTATTTTTAAATTTAATTCTTCCATCCCAATATTTCTTCCCAGCTATTCTTCATCTAAACAAACCCTGACCTACTTATCTTCCTTATACAGAGTATAAGGAGGATGAGGAGACCGTCCTCTTTTGAGGAGCCAACCTTATTTGAAAAACCTTCCTCTTTCTAAGAGATTTTGATATTCCCCTCAGATTGAAGCCACTTATCTATGTTAATTTTTTAATAATTAGTGGTTATACTATCTTGCATTTTAGTTGACTGTAATTCTTCACTACGTTGAGAAGCTCGAGAAATGTTTATTTTAGCTTTGTCTCATTTCAAAAAACATAAGATGTAGACATATCGAAATATTAGATTATTAAAATAACTTTTGTTAAAGCTTCTGTTAGTTTTCTACAGTTTATTCAGTCATCTAATGAAGAATAGCCACTGTAATAGTTACCCATTGCTGTATAATAGACTCAAAACTTAATGGCTTAAGACAACAAACATTTATTTATTATCTCATACAGTGAGGTTCAGGAATATGAGCCATTTAGCTGGGTGGTTCTAGCTCAGGATCTCTCATGAGGTTGAGGTCAAGATGTCAGCCAGCTTTGCAGTCCTCTGAAGCTTACCTTGTCTGGAGGATTCTGCTTCCAAGCTCATCACATGGCTTTTGACAAGAAGATTCAGTTCCTTACCACATAGGTCTCTCCATAGAGTTGTTCACAACATGGAAGCTGGCTTCTCAGAGCTAATGATCTGAGAGAGAGAGAAAGAGAGACACCAAAGTAGATGCTGCATTATAACCGAATTTCAGAAGTGACATACTATTACTTCCACACAAACTTTGGTACAGTGTAAGCTTACCTAATGGTGTGAATACCAGGAGGTGGGTTTCCTTGGGATCTTGGAGATTGGTTAATACAATTATCAATATTTAATTTTACTACTTACTAAATGTTTCTTCTTATTCATTATTAGAATATACTTTTAAGGCTTGAACTTTTGGTAATAGCAGAATAGTATGCTTATATTATTGTATTTTATGTTTTTTCCTGCGTTCAATAGGTGTCCCATCATCCACCAATATCTGCCTTTTATGTTAGTAACCGAAAAGATGGATTTTGCCTTAGTGGTAGTATCCTGGCTAAGTCCAAGTTCTATGGTGAGTTTACCCTTGTCTTAATCTGTACCCTTTTTTGGGAGATAGTGTTTTCTGGTGAGCTTTTATATAGACAATGTCTTGGGATGTTTTCAGTAGGGACTTTATATGTCATTTTAAGTATCATCTTTACTTGGATAATGACCTTTTTTTTTTTTCTTTGCCCATTCATAAATAGAGGTATAACTCATTTTATGTAAGTATTCATCACATATGTGTAAATTTGCCACAAATACCACTTATCAAAAGACAGAATAATGATTGCCCACTATAGCTAGCCATTTTAGTGCATAATGTATTGCTTAGCTCTACTAAGGTTTTTTGTTCCATCTCAGTGTACTTGAGGGGTTGATCTTTTTATTTAGTCCTTGAATAGACAGAGAAAGAATACAAATATATTTAGAATCCATAGTCCAGGGATAATCAGTTTAAGATTTTTCTTAAGAGCTTCATGTAAAGTAACACAATAAACACATAATAAGTACCTTATAAAGTACTCATTTTGTAAGAATAGGAATATGGATCGAATCTGTTTTGGACATAAGATAAATAAATATTTGGATACATTGAGACTTTTTAAGACAGTCCACTGTAGGTATCTGGTAGGTGTCTTAAATATATTGTTTTGAATTGGTTGAATTACTTTTGTGAAATTTAATAAACAATATTTATTTCAGGAAACTCATTATCTGCAATATTAGAAGGAGAAGCACGGTTAACTTTCTTGAACAGAGGTGAAGATTATGTAATGACAATGCCATATGCTCATTGTAAAGGTAAATATTTTCCATACTTGAGTTTGGTTTTCCTTAAACTTTCTTTTTTTTTAATTTATTTTTTTAAATTGAGGTATAGTCAGTTTACAATGTTGTGTCAATTTCTGGTGTATAGCATAATGTTTCAGTCATACATGTACGTACATATATTCATTTTCATATTCTTTTTCATTATAGGTTACTATAAGATATTGAATGTAGCTCCCTGTGCTATATTGTAGAAACTTGTTGTTTCTTTGTTTTATATATATTAGTTAGTATCTGCAAATCTCGAACTCCCAATTTATCGCTTCCCACTCCCTTTCCCCCCTGGTAACCATAAGTTTGTTTTCTATCCTTAAGCCTTCCTTTAAAGCAAATGTATATGGCTGTAATTTGTTATGTTTTGAGATTGATGCAGTCAGACCTTTGAAAGTGTCCTTGGTTTACAGATACTTAAGATTATTGTTATCATCCGCTCATTATTTCTATGGTGAATTAATTCACCCACAATGGACTTTTTGTGACACACACTTTAGTTGGAAGAGGCTGATTTATAATAATGGAATTTCATTTGCCTTATCTGCAAGTTTTAAAATTGGATAAAACTGCCCATTATTTCAGAATCCTTAAAAGTGATACTCATCTTCTTGTACCACAACATCTTTTTAAAATTTTAATTTATTGTTTTTCAGTGTACTAAGTTCTTTAAATTTTTCCTAATCCTTATTTTTCAGTTTCTTAAAAATTAATGTATTATACTTTTCCACCACTATTTAGTATAATGCAGATAACAATATTAAATAATAACTATCATTTACAACAAGCTAGGCACCCAACTATTCTGTGCACTTTACATTTGTAAACTCATTTAATCATTCCGGCAGCCCTATAAAGTAGGCAATATTATTCCTGTTTTATGGACAAGGAAAATGAGGCACAAAGAGGTTAATTTGCCTACAGTCATGCAGCTCTGCCATCTGCACTGCAATGCTATAGGGCATCAGCTTAAACACTCAGCTTGGCCATTATCTGTACCCTCCTTTCCAATCTATTTCTTACAAATAATTTTTTAGGGTAATTATCCTCTATTTTAGGAACTGATTCATGAAAACATAGAAATTATTTAATATGGCCTCATTTCACAGATGAAAAACTAGGAGAGTGAATATCTAAAGCCAAACCAGCTAGTTAGTTAGTAAGATTGCTGAGACTAAACTCTAGGCTTGTTGACTCCCATCCACTGTACCGTGAACCTACCTGGTACTAAGTATGAGAGTGCCAACTTGTGGTCTCAGGCTAGATAATTCTTAGAGCTTCATGTGTGGTTCTTGAAATAGGCATGAAGTAAAATATCTGAAATCATGAATTGATAAGAAATATATTTTTAAGTTTTATATAATTTGGAATAAATAAAATGATATTTTATACAGATGGATACCTAATGCCATACCCAAATAGCAACAGGGAATAATTTTTTTATAGCAATGTTTGTATTGCATGAAAAAAAGAAGGGCTATATAACCCCTTGTGAATAAGCACAGGAAATGATTATTTTCTACCTTTGTGTATTTTCTAAAATATGTTCCCCAAATCAGCAGTCTCAAATTGTTTTATAAAATAAGAACTCTATAGCCAAATAAGTATGAGAAACATTGCACAGTCTGTTCCCCTCTTGAAAATTAACATCATGTATTTTCATATTAAAGGCGGCCTTAAGAGTTTAGTCCAAGAACAGATACACACACACACACACACACACACACACACACACACACACACACACACACACAAAGCCTGTTTAACTTGTCAAACTCAGAATTTCCCCAACTTTTAGTCAAGAACCAAAATAGGAAGTTTTTAAAATTTTTCTCACTTACACAGTTGATTCTTATTATTTGCAGTACTTATGTTCTATAAAGTCACAACAAACACTGAATTAATGAATACTAAACTATTGCTCTTAAAGGAAACACATGGTTAGGTTCCTGCAAGCCTCTTGTCACATTTTCACTAACCAGTTGAAACATAACCTTGTTTCTATTTAAAGACACCTTATTAAATATATATTTTTGATTTATTAACATTGAGTGAAAAATTGAAAGCATTCTGGCTAAAATCTGGAACAAGACAAGCATGCCCACTCACCAATTCTATTCAACATAGTATTTGGAGTCCTAGCCATAGCACTGGACAAGAAAAAGAAATGAGGGATCCAAATTGGAAGAGAAGAGGTAAAATTGTCACTATTTACAGATGATATGATATATATATATATAGAACACCCTAGAGGCTCCACACAAAAATTACCAAAGCTGATAAAAGAATTCAGTAAGGTAGCAGGATACAAATTTAACATACAGAAATGAGTTGCATTTCTTTACACTAACAGTGAGATATCAGAAAAGGAAAGTAAAGAAAGCATCACTTTTAAAATTGCATCCAAAAAAAAAAAAAAAAAAACACCTAGGAATAAACCTGACCAAGGAAGTGAAAGACTTATAACAGAGAACTGTAAAACATTGATTAAGGAAATTAAAGATGATTTAAAGAAATGGAAAGATATTCCATGCTCTTGGATTAGAAGAATCAGTATTGTTAAATTGGCCATAATATCCAAAGCAATCTACAGGTTTAACGCAATCCTTAACAAATTACCCAAGACAGTTTTCACAGAACTAGAACAAATAATCCTAAAACTTATATGGAATCACAAAAGACCTAGAATTGCCAAAGCAATCCCAAAGAAAAAGAACGAATCTGAAGGAATAACCCTCCCAGACTTTAGACAATACTACAGAGCTACAGTAATCAAAATAGCATGGTACTGGCACAAAAACAGACATAGGGATCAATGGAACAGAATAGAAAGCCCAGAAGTAAATCCACATGCTTACAGTCAATTAATCTTCAACAAAGGAGGCAAGAATATACGATGGAGAAAAGACAGTCTCTTCAACAAGCGGTGTTGGAAATGCTGGACGGTGGCATATAAATCAATGAAGTCAGAACACTCCCTCACTCCATATACAAAAATACTCAAAATGGCTTAAAGACTTTGACATAAGATAAGACACTATAAACCTCCTGGAAGAAAACATAGGCAAAACATTCTCTGACATAAATCTTAGCAATATTCTCCTAGGGCAGTCTACCCCAGGCAATAGAAATAAAAGCAAAAATGAACATATAGGACTTAATTAAACTTATAAGCTTTTGCACAGCAAAGGAAACCATAAGCAAAACAAAAAGACAGCCTACAGAATGGGAGAAAAATTTTGCAAATGATGTGACTGACAAGGGCTTAATTTCCAGAATATATAAACAGCTCATACAACTTAATAAGAAAAAAACAATCAATAAACGGGCAGAAGATCTAAAGAAGCAGTTCTCCAATGAAGACATACAAATGGGCAATAGACACATGAAAAAATACTCAATATTGCTAATTATCAGAAAAATGCACATCAAAACTACAGTGGGGTATCACCCCATACCAGTCAGAATGGCCATCATTAAAACATCCACAAATGATAAATGCTGAAAAGGCTGTGGAGAAAAGGGACTCCTCCTACACTGTTGGTGGGAATATAGTTTGGTGTAGCCATTATGGAATACGGTATGGAGATTCCTCAAAAAACTAAAAACAGACTTACCATATGATCCAGCAATCACACACCTGGGCATATATCCAGAGGGAACTCTAAAAAAGATGCACCCCAATGTTCATAGCAGCACTATTTACAATAGTCAAAACATAGAAACAACCTAAATGTCCATCAACAGAGGACTAGATAAAGAAGCTGTGGTATATTTATACAATGGAATACTACTCAGCCATAAAAAAGAATAAACAATGCCATTTGCAGCAACATGGACAGACCTGGAGATTGTCATTCTAAGTGAAGTAAGCCAGAAAGAGAAAGAAAAATACCATATGATATCATTTAATGTGTGGAATCTTAAAAAAAAAAAAAGACAAATAAATTTATTTACAAAACAGAAACAGAGTTACAGACATAGAAAACAAACTTACGGTTACCAGAGGGTAAAGGGGGTGGGAAGGGATAAATTGGGAGTTCAAGATTTGCAGATACTAACTACTATATATAAAATAGATAAACAAGTTTATACTGTATAGCACAGGCAACTATATTCAGTATCTTGTAGTAACCACTAATGAAAAAGAATATGAAAAGGAATATATATGTAAATGTATGCTTGAAACATTATGCTGTACACCAGAAATTGACACATTGTAAACTGAATAGACTTCAATTTAAGGAAAAAAAAAACAACACAAGAAACATTGAGCTGATAGCCAACAGCACTGTTAACTCATGCCTGAACTAAATTTTAACACATGTATTTTCTCCATAAGGTATATCACAGCCTTCTGTGCTTAGGAACACCAGACAGCAATTTAGCACTACATTTAGGGGGCATTGTAAATAGTAAAATCACCAACA
Source organism: Camelus dromedarius (assembly GCF_036321535.1). Classification (NCBI taxonomy): domain Eukaryota; kingdom Metazoa; phylum Chordata; class Mammalia; order Artiodactyla; family Camelidae; genus Camelus; species Camelus dromedarius. Next base: position 17,349,579 of record NC_087446.1, on the reverse strand, counting down.
AAAAGCACAAATATGTGAAAAATGTGACACTAAATACACTGCAAGAAAGACATTTGTTTACTGTAGAGTCTCACCTTGTTTGATTTCAGCTGGCAGTGTGCACACTGAACAACTCAAATATTTCACCACTCTGTGCATGTCCATGAATGACTGCAAAAATGCTGTGGGTATTGATTTGGGGATTACTTAGTACATTTTAGTGAGAATATAAATTTACAAATATGGAATCTGCAAATAATGTGGATCAACTGTTACCCATTTAAATCCTACAGAACCAACTTTATGTGTATGTTACAGATTGTTACTGGGTGACACAGAATCCTCTTGAATTATTAGTTTCTCCTACAAGGAGATTAGATTATAAAGTTCTACTTGTTATTAGCCAATGTCTCTCTTCAAGCTCTTGTCCAAATTTTTTTTTTTCTTTAGGAATTCTTTATGGCACAATGACACTTGAGCTTGGTGGAACAGTCAATATTACATGTCAAAAAACTGGATACAGTGCAATACTTGAATTCAAACTAAAGGTTAGTAGAGAATGATAGGTTATCACCTAAATAAAGAGAAGCTGTGCTACAAATACTGAACAAAGACCACAGTTTAGTTCCTAATTAAAAACCACTTATAAGAATATAGAATTCATGAAGGGGCAGCCTTGGAAGATCCAAATCAACAGAAAGCCATTATTTTTTGTTTTTAATTTTAATTAATAAAACTGTTGGTATTATATAGGAGATTATATAGGAGATGAGATTTAAGAAGTGAATGAATGGAAATTTCTTAGAAAATTGAAATATTGCTTTAGAGAATACCAAAAAGATGTATCGGCATAAGCTACAGCTGTGTACACTAAGTCAAGAGTTATATTACTTACTGCTTCTGCCTAGCAATTCACTCTACAACTCGCAAGCATAGAAACAACTATGTTCTGATCCTCAGGGGTTCTACAGGTTGGGAGTTTGGACAGGGCATATTGGGGATGACTTACCTCTGCTACATAATGTCTGGGGCCACAGTTAGGAAGACTTGCAGGCCACAAGAAACTCAACAGTTGGGGCCTGGTGTCAACTGAAGGCTTACCATGTCTGATGACATGTAAGTCATGTGGGGATGACTAAAAAACTAGGACTGCAGATCTGAGCACCTGTATGCATGACTTTTCCATGTGACTTGTTTTCTTCATATCATGGAAGCCTTAAGGTAGTCAGACTTCTTGGCAGCTCAGGGTTCCAAGTGCACGTGTTCTTGTGAGCAAGGCAGAAACTGCACTGCTGTACAGACCTAGCCTCAGAAGTCAAATTGTATCACTTCCATGGTCCTCTACTAGTTGAAGAGTTATAAACACACCTAAATTCGAGAGGAAGGGATGTAGACCCCACTTCTCAATGAGAGGATGACAAGATCTCATTGAGGAAGAGCATGTGGGCTGAAGGAGGGAGGGTAGCTATTACTGAGGCCATCTTTGGAAAATTCCATCTGCCTCGGTGTAAAAGAGAAGTATAAGACATTTTCACAGTGTCTTTTGTTGGTGTTGGACAGTACATTGTTTAGATAAAAATGTTTCTGTGAATCATTTAATATTTACAACTAAATTGTTCCTATATTGATATCCAGCTAATCAGCATCTTTTCTCTAATAAAAAGGATCTCAAGTATTATTTGATGCAATCCCCTTTGATTTTTTTTTCTTCTTAGCAAATTTTTCACTTGTATGGTGATAATGATATTTGAAAATCATGACTGAAGAGGCTTTAAGTAATTTATGATACCTTTAAGGATTAGATTGGAGCATCAAAATTTTGTCAGTGAGGAGAGACATCAGTAAGGCAATATAATAATATATTCCTTATAATTTAATTTTTGGAAGTTTTTAAAATTTTGGTTGGGTATTGTTTTAAAGAGGGAGTTGCTATTTCTTTCAATAGATGAGGTAAGTATCTTATGTTTACTGACTTCTTATTGCTTAAAATATTGCAACATTGATAGAGTCAGGAGAGAGCACAGGATACAAGTCAGTTACTTCAGTGTGATCTTTCTTAATATGTTTATTTGGACTTCACATAGTCTGTTTTTACCTACATTTTCCATAGCAACAAATTTAAATTTATTTCTATTGAACATTTCTGACTAAATTTTGAGTCAGTATTTCATCATTTGTGCCTTCAACAGCACTGTAACTGTACAGTTACTATTTTTGGTTGTTTTTTGTCTGCGTTGTATGTAAGTATAAGTTAAAAGTAAAATATTTTTTCAACATTTTTTCTTTTAAAAGCCATTTCTAGGTAGTAGTGACTGTGTTAATCAAATATCAGGGAAACTAAAACTGGGAAAAGAAGTCTTAGCTACTTTGGAAGGACATTGGGTAAGTATTTTTATATTATAGCTTTACAAAAACAATTTTATTCTGTGGGAGAAAGTTAAGAATTGCAGTTTATTGTAAGTTCACTTGTTTCATTGCTAAAAACATCACTATTCAATATAAACTAACTTAATAAATACTTTGGTATTAATCTGCCATCAGGAGTATTTAGTGTTACATATTTTATCTTTCCAAAACTTTAAATCAATAAACATAGCTAACATATATCACTTACCAGGTATTACATTGTTTAAAAATGTTATTTATATTAACTCATTTAATATTTAATATAATAACCCAATGAGGTGGGTATTATTAGTGTTCCCATTTTACAGAGGAGGACACTGAGGCACAGAGAGTTTAAATAAGTTGATCAAAGTGGTGGAGTAAGAATTCCAGCCAGGCACTCTGGCTCCAGAGCTGTGCTTTTACACACAGCAGTATACGGCCTCTCATCAGATGAAAGAGGCATTTCCATTTGGAATTATATTTCCCTTTGAGGAACATGGAAAGGATATAGCAGTTTTTGAGAGCAATGGCTTTTATTTATTTTTCTGCTGACCTAAATTCACATTTATGTAATTTTATTAAGAGGTGCTTAAATTAATAAAAAGGATCATATCATGCTACTACCAAATGCACTCTCACCGTAAACACTGCTATATGCTATTTTCTGCATTATAATCAGAAGATGATGAAAAATATGAGAAAATGAAAATGGATCCAGAGATTCATCTAAGAGGCCACATATACTCTATTAATTTTTAAGATTTACTTCTATCTGAATATCATTTGGAACAAAGATAAAAACTGTTTTTTTTAAAATGAAATTTAGAACACTGCTCAAATTTTTAATGCTAAGAAAGGCTCTTTGGTTTTTCTACATACATAGAATACATAGTCTGCAGCATCTCATTGTAGCTAAAGCAAACACTATGCTCTACTTTGACAATTCGGAGATGGTTGTTGAGGCTTTGCATGTAATTGTCTAAAATTTGTTTATTGAGTGAAACTTTGAAATCTTACAAACTTTCTGTGTATTCAACCAATTTTTTAAAATGACAAGTATTATATATTTAATCTTACTGTTTTTATAAGGATGATGAGATTTGAGGCTGTTAGAAAATGTATTTCATTGTGGGATTAAGTATCAGAAGAAATTATTACCTTATTACTAAACTATATAATTCCCTTTTAAATAAAGATAATTCTTTACATTAATTTTTAATTTCTTTAAATATAGGATAGTGAAGTTTTTATTAATGACAAAAAGACTGATAATTCAGAGGTCTTCTGGAATCCAACACCAGACATTAAGCAGTGGAGATTAATAAGGCACACTGTGAAATTTGAAGAGCAGGGAGATTTTGAATCAGAGAAGTAAGTATAACAATTCAGAGTATGTTTTGCAATCCCTTAACAGTGTGGTTGCTTTTCCCTGTCTTCAGTCGTATGTTAACTCAGCAAAATAGTTTAATATTTGCAGAATGTAATTGGATTCTTTTTTGGTATATGTGAATGTTAAATTATTATAATACAAATCACGCTGCTTTTCTGCATCTGTAAACTAAAGTGTCCTATTTTTTTCTTTCTGATCTTATCTGCTCCAGGGCCTATTTTAAAAAAAGAAGAACAACTTCTGTTTTGTTTACATAAAGTTATGGGACTAATTAATGACTCTTAGTTTTTATCTGGCAGCTGTTTTTTAACCTGGGGTAGTCATATAGAACTCTAGGTGGGTTAGGCATGTAAAACAAAATCTACTTCTGTTTTATTTTCTAAAATACAAGAATAATGCCACTGGCTTCTAGAGGATTTATATTAGTTGGGGAATAAATAAAGCCGTAATTTCTGTTCTTAAATCAAGAAATTCTTGCTCCATCTCTTACATCAAAAATACTGTATCCACACTGCCCAGTGGTACTCTTACACTTCTTTCTCCATGTTAGGAGAAGGGCTCTGCTTCGTGAGAGACACTATATTAGGTACTTTATACACATGATGCAGTTCAGTCCTTACTACATGTTTCCACATGCGTATCATTCTCTTCTCAGGAGGATTCAAGTCTGTGTGCACTTTCCTTCTATACTCAAAATTGAGGTTGTCAAAGATAGGAGAATGAGTATGCAGCAGTTCTAAAAATTCTGTTTCAGCTGTAACCACATGATGCTCTCCGTCCGAAGTGAAACTATGCCAAAGCATGCAGCATTTTTGAGACATGTATATAAGTTTAAATATTTTAAAGATGAGGATGAGTCTTAGACAAGTAACTTTAAGTTCACCAGCCAAGACGTGGCAGATCTAGGATTAAATCCAGGTCTATCTGGTTCCATAGCTTTTGTTCTTTCAGTCCCAACAAGCTGTCCCAAATGGGTAGATAATAGATATATTTTTATTTATCTAATAAAAAAACTAAACTTTAGTGGGGGAAAGTATTTTACCTCGATGGTCTTTTCTGTTAAATTAGTGGTTCTTAACACTAGATGCAAATAAAGATCACCTAGGAAACACTGAAAAAAAATGCTTGGGCCCACTTCCAGAGAGTCTGATTTTTAAAATTCCCTGACAAATCCTCCATTCAAGGTTGAGAAACATGGCATTACACTTTTGGATCTTTGAGGCCAGTGGATCTTAAACAGTGTGTACAAGAATCATCTGGGGAGCTTGTTAAAAATTAGATTCTCGAACCTTCATTACATTTCTATCATTCTGAGTCAGCACCATTTGTTTCCATATATTTAAGAACCCATGTAATAAATTTTCCTTGCCAGGGAAGAAAAATGGTCTCCACTGCCTCTCTCTACTCAAGGCATCACTTTTTATATCTTGGCTTGTTTCTAAGCATCTAAGCATAAGCCTTATCAAAGCCAAAAACCCACACAGGTATCATTTTCTCTCAATAGGATTCAAGCCTATTCTATGTAGATTTGATTTTCTGTTGCTTTTTTAATATTATTTTTGCACATGTATCAGACTCTGGCAGCGGGTGACAAGAGCTATAAATGCCAAAGACCAAACAGAAGCTACTCAAGAAAAGTATGTTTTAGAAGAAGCTCAAAGACAAGCTGCCAAAGATCGGAAAACAAAAAATGAAGAGTGGACATGCAAGTTATTTGAACTTGACCCACTCACAGGAGAATGGCATTACAAGTTTGCAGAGTAAGTAATTTTAAAAGTATATTACAAACAATATATCATAGTTTTTTGCCTTCATTTCTAGATTTTTTAATGTTAGTATAAATAATTTTTTTATTAAGCCATATATATATATATTAGTGTGAGATTTTACACTTGACTCCATCATAGTAGTTTAAATAGTTTTAAATTTGTCTCCATAGTAGTTAGCCTATAAAATAAGCTGAGGATCAGAAGATTAGGTATGACAAATCTTAATCTTATAGCTAGATTTATAATTACCGATGAAAATCTAATCATGGAATAGAAAGTTTATTTTAAAGTTTTTGAGTGTTTTGCTTAGTCATTAAACAAATGGTGTTTTTTCATTTATGTAGTACTCGACCATGGGACCCACTTAATGATATGATACAGTTTGAAAAAGATGGTGTTATCCAGACCAAAGTGAAACATCGGACTCCAATGGTATGTAATAAAAAATGTAACTAGATTTGCTAGGCATATAAATTTTTTAACTCCTTAGTATCTCTGGCCACAAACATATAAAATTTGGCTTCAAAATTTTAAAAGTTTAGGTCAGAAAAATGACAAGGTAGGCAGCTTGAAGCTCTTGTCTCCTCAAAGAAAAGTTAAAAAGCCAGCAGAAACTGTCATAGCCACATTTGCAAGAACTCTGGAAAGCTGTCAGAGGTTTGCAGCAACTAAGTGAGTGCTGAATCAAGAAAAAGGTAACTTCAAAGCCGCAAGAAAACTTTATGGCATTTTTACTTGCTCTTGTCATAATTCCGCCCTGGTGCAGTGGCAGTCTTCAAGGGCCCCCACATTTCCCAGTTTGAGCCCTGGTTCCAGAGGGAGTAGAGCAGACCTTATGAACAAATTGTTATGTATGTCTGTTGTAACCTGTCGGGGGGCCACCTGAAGGCTCTACACAGGTCATACATCTCTGTTTCATCTAACTCAGAGCTCAGCCAGAAAGGCTGCAGACATTGCTTGGAAGTACTGCAAGCCAAACTAACAACCTGCAGATACCTGGGACAAAAGATTACCATTAAAATATACAATAGACCTTGTAAGGAGAAAAGTCTGGGGAGAGAGAGCATTGAAAACCCCCACATAATGCATAACCTGACTCAAAAAGAAATAGAAAATTTCAACAGACCTCTAACAAGTTAAGAGATTGATTCAGTAATCAAAAACCTCCAAAGAAAGAAAAGTCTAGGACTAAGTGGCTTCACTGGTGGATTAAACATTTAAAGAAAAACAAACACCAGTCCTTCTCATACTCTTCCAAAAAAACATGGGAACACTTCCTAACCCATGCTATGAGGTCAACATTACCCTAATACCAAAGCCACCAAAAGATACCACAAAAGAAGAAAATTACAGACCAATATTATTTATAAATATAGATGTAAAAATCCTCCACAGAATACTAGCAAACTAAATCTTATGACACATTAGAAAGATCATACACTAAGTGGGATTTATCCCATGAATGCAAGCATAGTTTAATAAGAAAAATCAATCAATGCAATACATCACATTAATAGAATGAGGTGAAATATCACATGCCCATCTCAGTTGATACATAAAAGGTATTTGACAAAATCTAAGACCCTTTCAGAATTTAAAAAATTAACAGTATACTCAGTGGTGAAAGATTGAAAACTTTCCCCCTAAGATCAAGAAAAAGACAAAGGTGCCCACTTTCACCTCTGCACTGGAAATTCTGGTCAGGGCAGTCAGACACGAAAAACAAACAAAAGGCTTCCAAATTGGAAGTGAAGAAGTAAAGCTACCTCTGTTCACAGATGACAGGATCCTACACATAGAAAATCCCAAAGAATCCATAAGAAAGCTACTACAGCTGATGAATTTAACAAAGTTGTAACATATAAGATGAACATACAAAAATTAGTTGTGTTTCTATACACCTGCAATGGACAAATTCCAAAAAGAAATTAAGAAAACAATTCAATTTACAGTCCTATATAAAAGAATAAAATACCTAGTAATAAATTTAAACAAAGAGGTAAAAGACTTGTACACTGAAAACTATAAAACACTGTTGAAAAGAAAGAAGGCCTAAATAAATGAGAAGTCCTGTGTTCTTAGGTAAGAAAACTTAATATTGTTAAGTTGTTAATACTACCCAAAGCAATCTATCAATCTATGAATCTATCAGTCAGATTCAATGCAATCTCTACCAAAATTGCAATAGTTTTTTTTTACAGAAGTGGAAAAATCAGTCCTCAAATTCATATGGAATTACAAGTGGCCCTGAACAGCCAAAACAATCTTGAAGAAGAATAAAGTTGGAACACTCACACTTTCTGATTTCAAAACTTATTACAAAGCTACAGTAATCAAAACAGTATAGTACTGACTCCCTTTCTCATTTTAAATAACTTCTCATCAGTCTCTATTAATCTCTAATTTGAAACTACTCTAAGAATATGGATTTAGATTCTAACTGTTATAAAATCTTAAGTTTCCATGAGGTTAAGTAGGAGGGCACAGTGTTAGGCTGAATCCAGAACCTGCCTTATTATTTATTTTCTGTAATAAAACAATACAAATTTTACTTTAATTTTAAGCACTTGAGTAAGATTTTACAAAATTATTTCAAGGAATAGGTATATAATTCCTAATATAGATAGATAAATAGATAATGCTGATTTAGAACAGTGAACAGGTAAGAAAAGAGTTAAAGACTTCTGACCATTGGTTCCTTGTTTTTCTAAGTGTATAAATTACCTTGCCCTTTTGATTCTGATTTCTTCTCTTGCATTTTTTTTTTATTCTAAGGAACATTTAATCCTAACTGATGGTTAAATGTACTTTTGAATCTTACTCACATTTTTCAGTAAGTTTAAATTACACTCTGCAAAATAATAATACCATTCCCATTTATTATATGATGCATTCTACATTATCCAGACATTATTAAAAGTAAGCAATCTAAATAATTTTATTGGAAACCCAACATCTTCAGTGAGAATGTTTCTAATGTTGGGAACAAGATAAGTATGGTTTTAAAAGAACACTATTACTTAACATTCAACCAGATTTACTAACTCATACAGTTAAAAAAGTGGGGTGTCTGTATTCATATTTGTGTGTGCATAAATATGTCTCTTGAAGGATAAACAAATAGCAGTATCTTTTTTAGTGGGGGAGAGACTGGGTGGATACAGGTCAGGTGTGGGAGGGAACCTCTTCATTGTACATTTTCTTATACTCTTTGATGTTTGTGCCAAATTAATGTTTCCTATTAAAATTAAATAGTTTGTATAAGTGTATCACATCTTATTTAAATTTTAATTAGACTATTTAATCTTTGTTTTTATTTCTAAATATTGTGCCCATGAAGAGTTTTGACGGCTGTATAACGTGGGTCTTTAAATACAAAATTCAGTGCAAATTCATGTAATAGCACAATTTTTTTTTCAGGTTAGTGTCCCAAAAATGAAACATAAGCCAACCAGGCAACAGAAGAAAGTGGCAAAAGGCTATTCCTCCCCAGAACCTGACATCCAGGACTCATCTGGAAGTGAAGGTAAAAATATTTATTGCAGACTATTCACTGTAAGAGTCTAAAGTTTTTAAAGGATATTACTATTAACTATGTTTGATATGTAGAAATGATTTTTCATATTAAGTCAAGATTTGTAAGTTTTGGTGGGAGCAAGGATGATGTGCAAAAAAAGCTATTTTGGATTATAGGTAAATTTCAAGACCAAGACACAAGGTAGAGACATGGGAAGTGAAAAAGGGGGAAACATGTAAATCAACAGCCACACTGTAGTACTAGCTCTTATTCCTTGTTAGCTTCTGAAAAATTATTGATGGTTTCCTAGATTCAGTGCAGGCAGCATTTTTTGAGCTTTGGGCTGTTTCATGCTTCAATAGTTTTTCATTCTCATAATAAATTATTGTATTTAGAAGTCACAGACAAACAAAAATATAACTATATCAAAATAATGAATTCAATTAACTAGTGTGCCATTCTTGTTCAATCAGATAATGTGTAAACTGTGTTGAACTACACTGAGGTATAATCAAGCATTAAGGTAACGTCTGAGACATTATAAAAAATAGTTTTTTAAAAGCCGTAGTCTCTACTAAGCTCACACTAAGCTGGGGAGTTCATTTTTACAGAGATAATACTACAGGTGAATAAATGGTAAGTGCTAAGAAACTAGTAGATGACAAATAGTAAAGGGTTTAAAGGAAGGGGAACTGAATTCAGTTTGAGAGAAGGTTCATAAAGAGGAACCCTGGTGAATTACTTAGAATTTCTAATTGATTATAGCAGTCTAGGCTTGAAGGATGTGGGTGGTGGACAAAATACTGGAGTAAAAGAGGAATAAAATGAATCAAGTTTTAAAAGCAGGAGTAACATGGTACCACATGCGCAAGGTTAAACTCCCCAAGGCCGTATATCCCATAAGGCAGTATATTATCTGTTATATATGCAGATATTTTGGCTCCTTAATTCACTCTCTTATCCACTCAACTAGCTTACCTGTAACGTGTCAGCTGGCATTTATTGAGTACTTAATGTGTGCCAAACTGGATGTTAAACACCTTACTACAACCATGTGAAGTTGAATATTATTATTCCTGTTTGACAAATGAGAGAGCTGAGATCTGGAGAGAAGTTAAGATCTGAACAAAAATGGAAAGGAAGTAATGGATATGAGAAGGGATTTAAAAAAAAAATACCCACATACTTTGCTGGTTGACAATGAAATTTGTAGAAGAGATATTAAAACCAACTGAAAAGGTTTAAAGGTTGGATGACTGGGGAAATAAAGATAACATTGACAATTAATAAAAAACTGAAAGGGGAGCTCAAAAAGCTGACTTCTTCAGATGTAGGCAAATGGGCAGGAGACAGAAGAGAATAATACCTTCCCAAAATTAATATGTGTATTTTAAAGAAATATTTTTGTCTATTTTAATTGGTTAAAAAAATAAAACTGATTCCATCCAAAATTTAACTAATTCATGGTTGCTTTAAGTTTATCTGTAGTGTTCTAGTTTAGAAATATGATTGAAACTTCAAAAATGCATACTATTACTTATTACTAGTAGTACATGAGTCTCTAAGCCATAAAAATAATGCCTAGGAAAATTTTTATTACATGAGAATTATTAATCTGAAATGTAGATTGTTTACAATTAAATATGTTCATTATTTTTATTAACTTTATTCCAAATGTCTTTTTAGCTCAATCAGTAAAACCAAGTGCAAGAAGAAAGAAAGGGATAGAACTGGGAGACATTCAGACTTCCATCGAATCTATAAAACAAACACAGGAAGAAATTAAAAGGTAATATATACTGACAGTGACTATTCATCTGAGTACAGAGGAGTAGCTAAGACTCCTGCTACATAGGAAATCCTATGCAAACTTTACATTTTTATAACATCACGAAGCTAAAAGAGAACCTTGGCTTCTGTCACCCGATTACTGAAACTCAGGAAATTCCTTCAGCACTAAAATACTGGGGGAGGCAAGAAGGTTTTTTTCCTCATCTGTGAGATTAGAAGTAGAATCTCTTCATCTTATTGCTGTAGCATACTGGAGTGTAGCTGGATTGGATGTGGAAGTGGGGCAGTTTTCGAGAAAGTTGGTTCACAAAGGCTTCCAGTCTCCTTTGTACGTGGTTAATTTTAATTGGAATGCAACAGTTGTTGAAATACTGAAATGCTTCCATAACAGTGGGTAAGTAGCCACTACCCTGAGACCTTCGAGTGTTCCTTTTGCACTCCAGGCCCTTCCCCACACTCACCTCCCCATGATCCAGCAACTAAAGGTCTTGACACTTCAGGAAGTTCCTTGGAAGGGAAAGGGTCCTGATCCTGCTCCATTGCTAAGGCTAGCATGAGTTCAGACTAGTTGTCTCTCATTGCTGTATCAGCTGTTAAATATTCTTTAACATTAGCCAACCTGATTTTGTGAATTTAGCATTCAGTGCTAGATGTTCTGTTCTTGGTGACCTTAATGGCTTATATTTAGTTGCTGTTTTCATCTGCAGCCTCATCTCCTGCCATTCCTCTACATTTATCCCATGCTCTAGCCCTATGAAACCCCTCACATCTCCAGAACATACTGTACTCTCTCTGGACCTTTACACCTTTACCCACACAGAATCCAGTTCTTAGACTGCCCTTCCTCCCACCCTGCCCAACAAGAAAATCCCTGTTTATCCTTCAGAACATAACTTAAATGCCATCCTTTATGTAACACCTTAAGTCACTCACCCTGCCCTGTCGAGTTATTAATCACTCCACTTGGCTTGCATAGCTTCCCATACGTAGTCTTTTTGAGTGCTTACCACACCACAGAGTTGTTATCATGCATGTCTGTTTACTCCTACCTCCTCTCCCACAACCTCCAATTGGCCATTAGCTCCTTTAGAGCAGGGAGCATGTCTTCTGCATGTTGGTATCATCAGCCCTTATACAAAAGTGCTCAAGTTTCCTGATTTAATTATATTTATAAATTAATGAGCCTACTTGTCCATTTTGCCTCCTTTCTTTCTACTGGTAAAACACTTTAAAGGAACCCAGAAAAGGAAGAGGTCTTCACTAATCAGCTCTTTTTAACCAAAAGCATTTAGAGTGGCATGAGAGTCATATAAGCTCATTTCATGACTAAACTGACATTTTATTTTTGTTAGCATATAAAATGCCTATAGAACAAATATTCTTCAAGTTAGGAATGTCATGAAATCTGTTGTATTATTTTTTTCCTGGTAAATTTAGGATTTTTCTCCAACTCTGTCTCCCTAAAGTAAAGATAAAAGAACTCTAGTGGGCCAACTAAGAAGCAAAATTGTTGTTTTAAAAGCACTGTCATAACAAAGAAGGTGATATATTTTATGTCATCAAAATTTTAAAAGTACATTTAATACTAATCATTAAGTAATATATTTGGTACAGTGTGGAATAAAGATTTTGGCAAGACCTAATAATGGTTCCACATAGCATACTTAGCTCCCTGTTCAGGTGGTAGTAATTGATTAAACTTTATACAATTGAATTCTGTGACCATATATCAAATTGTGAGTTCTCTGCTAACATTTTTGATAGTTATTAAATTTTTTGCTTGTTTTTATAGAAATATTATGGCTCTTCGAAATCATTTAATTTCAAGCACACCTGCCACGGATTATTTTCTGCAACAGAAAGACTACTTCATCATTTTCCTCCTGATTTTGCTTCAAGTCATAATAAACTTCATGTTTAAGTAGTTCTTTACAGTTGAATCAGTGAACTGGAATGATCAGATTTCACGTGGGACCAGTGTTGGAGTTGGTTTGGTCTTTATTAAAACATCATAATATTTCTAAAACAGAAAACCATAGAGATAAATGTAGAAGTGTTGACTTTTCATACCTTTTATCCTTAACGTGAAATAAGAGCTATTCTATTTGGTTATTAAAGTGAGCTGTGTGTTAAGTGCCAGAACATTTCTAGCTTTTGTGAGAATGTGTCTACATGTGAGTATAATAAATCCACATGTATACACAAGTGTGTCTTACATATACCTTAGTCTTTGTAGTCTATAGTATGTTTATGTTCTGCAATATACAGCATTAATGTTGTTCATGACAAAAATGCTATCAATCTTACAAATATATGTATACCAATCTGTTTTCTTCATAAAATAGGCACAAAACTTTTATCAATAAGGAATTACAGAATGGGAAATGATGGAATAATAGACATAAATAGTTCAGTATACTGTACTGTTAAAAAAAAAACAAAAAACCATTTCCAAAGCATCCAGATCAATTGTCTTCTTAGAAACAGGAATAAAAAAAAGGAAAAAGCATGGTCAAAATTGATATATTGAGAGAGAAGGTGGCAAATTGCTTTTTTAAAAGTTTACACAAGAGTTTTTTTAACCCCAAGAATTTAATATTTATAGATACAGCTATAAATATACTTACGTCTACATCAACAAAAACACTGGTATGTAGCTACTTGGATCTAGTGACTATATCTTTCTTATTATACCTATATTACCCCCTTAAAAGTGTGGTCAAGCTTCATTGCTGTCCTTTTTTCTTTTTTGTTTTTTTAAACTCAGTTGGTCCAGTAACAGGCCAAATTCTAGAGATGTTTATAGGGCATATGAAATGCTAATATTCATGATTTTTCACTATGAAACACTTATTTTAGCTTTCATGTTCCTAGTGTGTTCAGTGAAGTAGAATAGAAACAAAATTATAACCAATATTTTACTTCAAAAGCCAAATAAGAAAAGGGCGATAAGAAAAGACACTTCGTGTGGTGGCATTTATGTGTACATTAAAATTGGTTTCTTTAAAATGTGCAATAAGTTCAGCATCTAAGAAGAACGTCAAGTTCTGAAGTTAATTCTTTATTATCCTCCTCTTTCTTAGTAAATGCATTCTGTGGCAAAATCACAATTCCTTAAGATTCCTTTTGTTCAGGCTCAGGCAAACTCCTTTCCTATTTTTTTTCAGTTTAATATTTTTACTTTGTTTTTACATAAATATTTATAGCCTTCAAAAGCAATTTTTGCTAAGTAGTTAAGCTTAGGAACATGTTGTAAGAGGTATCTTAGAATTCTGAAAGTCGATTTTCTAATAAGAATGAAGGTCAGAGAGAATAACTGCTATTGCTACACTTGCCTTTGACTAAGAGACTGAGAGACACTAGTAAAATTACAATCAACTACTTATGCCATGGTGAGGATAAAATCAAGGAATGATTGCTAAATTATGAAAACAAAATGATTTTTAAAAAAAGAGCCTGCTTTTTTCCTCCTAACCAATATAGCTATCTTAAGTATCCTTAGGTTTTTATGAATAGCCATTTCCCACGTATTTTTGGCAAAACAATGCTGTATTCATACATACATGTGAAACATTTTTTAAATTGATTAAAACATAAGTAAAATATACCTACACCTAGTATAAGTATAATATGATTACAGTAGAACAGGTGGGGTTTTTGTTTGTACCCATACTTGATATAATTTTTGTACTCACTTTCTGTTACCAATGTTATACTCAACTGCCTCTTCATTGATATATAATATTTTGTAAATATTGTACAATTTGATCCTTTTTTATGGTTTAAATTAGTATTAATTTATATATATTGATTGGCTGATCACAAAAATAATTTCATCATTAAACCCTGAAAACTTACATTTTTTGGTTGATAATTCCCCTATGGGGTTTTAGTCTTATCCACTTGTATTAACTTTTGTTTGGTATAAATGGTATTTTATTGGTATGGTTATCTTCTAAGACTGGAGAGGTAGTTACTTTATTTTTAAATTTTCTTTTTAAGGCACATGTTATGAGTTCTTATTACTCAAGGAATCAAAAACTGTTTCATGAGAAAAAGCAGGGTTACTCATGACTGTTTCATATACACTGAAAGCATATATCTAATCTAATAGTCATAGTCTTCTTATGCTTTTAGTTATATGACTTCCTTTCTGTGAACTGAACACAAAACTCAGGAATTGGTGGCTTAGTTTTTAGATCAGTGCTTATATTAGAGTTAGTATGTGAATCCTTTAAATTACATAATTAACTTTGTATTTAGCCATACATGTAATTGACTTTGAATGTTCTCCAACTGAGATTAATCTTCGTTCACACATGGGTTCATAAAAATTGTGATTTACAGTTCCCAGTTGTCTGAGAGCCTCATGATGGTTTCTATGATTTAAGACCTATGACCAGTTTTTTTCTCACTTGAAAATTGAAATGAGTAATAATTATTAACATGTGCATTTCTGTTTTAGTTGTTAAATGTACTGTGTCTTCAGTTATCCACCATTTAGTGAGATGTAGCTGGCCCAGGAAAAGACAATAAATAGGGCATGTGAAATAAGTAAGTTTCAGCAATAGATATTTTACTTGTATTTCATGTCACTTTTCTGTATTACTTATAAAGGTACAGTGTAATCTTTGTCACCATTCCATTGAAAAGTTGGCCTTGTAAAATACAACCCTCATTTAGTATTCATGCTTTTGTGCCTTTAAGAAAATACTTTCCCTCATTTTTGTGTTACAAGACTATATGATTCAGAGTATTTATAGGCTTACTTGTCATAAAAGGGTCATTTCTCTGTGTCACTTTATTTCCTTTTATATAGCTATAGTATATTTAAACAATAATGCTGTACTTTTATAAGTGTTTGTCTATTTACCTATCAAATATATTCATTTTCAGACATCATTGAAGAAGACTTGTCAGATTATTGAGTATTGTAAACAGTGCCTTTTCGATGGAATTCATACTGTTTTAGGGTGTCAACTTGTGCCATATACACACAAAATTCTTTGGAAGGCAGTTTTAACTTTTTGAAGAATATGTTAGTCAAATATTTAAGAAAACAAATGTATAAAATTCCCTTTTTTCCAGTGTTTATTATTTCTAGTGAGCAATGAATATATTTGGGGGGTTTTTTGTTTGAAATACAGTGATAATGGCATTATTGATGAGCCATACATGACACTGCAGATTTTTTGAATTATGTTAAATGTACAGAAATAAAATATTAAAATTAGCATTTATACGAAATTTTCCCCATTTGAACCAATGGTAGGGGGGCACTCTCACACAAATCACTAAGTTTACATTTCAACTTCTCTCATATTTGACTACATGGAAAAAGAGATTCTTTAAAATGTATAACCTGCCATTATTATGTAATTTGGTTTCATTTTGTTTACCTTATAATGAATTTAATATATTTAATTTACTTTTTGTTACTCTTAATGTACTACTTGTTTTGTTAGTTTTTAATGAAAGATGGACTGTTAACATCGTATAGGACCAGTGTCTTCTTAATATGATTAACATATTTAGAAGAGCCACAAGAAACCCATGACAAAATGAATGTGAATATACTTTCTAAAATATTTAGAAAATTTTATCTTTCTGCATTTATCATGTCAATTTATTTTAGTATTACAAGATTGAAATTTAAAGAAAAAATGCCACTGATGAGCCACAGAACTTCAGTTGAAAATTTTCACTTTTTAGCATGCTAACTGTAAGTTAAATATCCTGTTTAATGGCCATTTATAAATACAAACACTACCACTGGTCAGTTTTGTAAAATAGAATAAAAGTATGTTATCTGCAGTGTAAGTATAGCACACTGTCAAATTCTTTTCCTTAAGGTGCATAGTAAATGTACAGCTAGTCTTAGGTAACTGTTTTGTAATGTATTACATTTCTAATCTGTTATTCCTAACCTATTATAAATGTTTGCAGAGACAAAAGAATTGAACTTTTCTAATGATCTGTAAAATGATGCTAACTTCTACAAGTAGGCATTCTAAATAAAATTTTTAAAAAGAGCAAACTGATCAAATGTCTTTGAATACAACATTTGGTGACTAAATTACTTAGTTCTTTAATTAAAAAAAATTTGTGTTGGGGGAGTAGTTGTGAAGGATGGTAAAGGACTTGCTTGGAAGAGACTTAACAGCTAGAAACCCTAATACATGCTTTATGTGATGCGTTATATTCACTCTTGAATACTCATAATAACCTTCAGATAAGTGGAAGTTAACTGGATTTTATAGATGAAGAATCTGAGGCTCAGAGAAATTAAATGATCCAAAAGCTACACAGTGAAGAGTGATAGTGAGCCCAAGTTTGAACCCATGTTTGACTTCAGTGTCCATTCTCTTTCCACTGTACACTTAAATAGAATATTAAATGTTTGGAATAATCCACTGCTCGAATCTATGTGTATTGAAAATTTTGTGATGGGTAAGAAAAAAAACCTTGCTATTACACAAGTATACAAAGCCCACATGAAAAAGATTTCCCCCCTCTAATCACCTATTAGTCCATACTGAGTCAACATCAGGCATGTTTCAAGAAATCATTCCTCTCTAGTTTTCCTCACTTTTCCTCCATCCTCCTCCCCTCCCATATTTGCTCTCCTCAGAATTCAGCTGCTTCTTGCCAAAAGTCAGTTGGTTCTTATTGAGGACAATGAGAGAGCTTACAGGGTTCTCCTGCCCTATGCAAAAGAATAATGGGTAAGGAAAACAGTCCCTCACTGATAAACCTCAATGAAACATTTATAAGGTAATTTTCTTACTTATATTGACCACACTCTGATAGGTGTCCTGTGTTGTGTTGTTAAGATAATCAACTTTTTTCACCTTACAAAATGTTCCTTTCTTGTGGAGATAGTGGGTCCTTACAGTGGTGACACATCACAGTAATTTGTTGAGTATACTGTAAATATTTGTTGAGTGCTTAGCATGTACCAAGCACCATGCAAAAACAAAAAAAGCTTTGTAAACATTCTCACCCTCCTCAAAACCTTGAGATTTGTCTATTACTTATTACCACCATTTTTTTTTAAGATGAGAAAAGTGAAGACAAGTTACATGCTAATGTCACATAGTGAATGTCACAGCAAACCCAGCTCTAAATCTTAGGCCCATACTCCTGACCATTTCATCCTTAAGAGTGTGTGTACGTCTTAATGAAACAGTATGTTCTTTCTGCTTAACAGTTTTTTTCTGCGGATTGTGTCCAATAATCCTGGGCCACTGTGTTTTTAAAGTATATCACCAACGTAAATAAGTCTTCACATCTATCACCTCTGCTAAAGAAAAAGCAAATTGTGGTGGCTAGGGTTTCATAGTGACACCTAAGCCCAGGATATGTGGCAAAGCCCCCTACAGAAGGCAGAAAGCCTGCAGCTTGCGACCGGGGCTAAGCCCTCCCCATCAGTCCTGCATCCTCAAAGAGAACAGCTGACGGAGAGTGGACAGAATATGTAAGAGTCGAATTCAGAGGTTTTGCTACGGAACAATGAACTTTTGACCGGGGTTGGGAACGAACCGAATTCTAGCCGCGGTGCCAAGTCCTTCCACTGTCATGCCGACTTCCTGAGAGAAAGTTTCCTGGGAGACGGAGAGACTTGGTGGCAGCTGAAGTCACTGGAGGAGAATGAATTCACCTAGGGGGATGGGGAAGGGCTTGCGGCTTCCTCTCCAGGGACAGCTCCACGATAATCGCGAGCTCTTTTCTATCTTCGCGGGCTATTGGGCCGCTAGCCCCAATCGGCGGAACGGCGGGGCTTTTCCGTGAGCAGGCGGAAGGGCAAACGCCTCGCCCAACCAACAAGTCGCGCTACCACCAACTTCCGGCCTCCAGCCCGCCCCTTCCGCTTCCAGCTGCGTCCCGCCCCGCTGCGTCCCGTCCCGTTCTCTCCCGAAGGTTCTGGGGTTCTGCAAGCGGCGACCGGAAGTGGCCCGAACCCAAAGGTTATGGCAGCTGCGTGTTCTTTGAAGGCGGCGTTGCAGGTGGCGAAAGTGCTAGAAACCATCATGAGCTGCTGCCTGGGGCCGGAAGGGCGGCAAGTACTGTGTACGAAGCCCACGGGCGAGGTGCTGCTCAGCCGGGATGGAGGCCGCCTCCTGAAGGCGCTACACTTAGAGCATCCTTTAGCCAGGTACCTGCGTCGCACACCCAGCCCGTTAGAGCGTCCCGTAACCAGGAATTCACATCCTGCACTCCAGCCCATAGATAGGCACCCCAGGCCATCTCCCTGAACTTCTTGTCCCTGAGGCTGTGCTCCTGGAAAAATTGACCTTGGATGAGACGAGTGTATGCTCAGAATTAGAGCGATGTCCAAGGGAACATTCCTGGACATCAATTCTTTAACTGACGAGAACAGTTTTCACCCCTCTCATTCCGGCTCGACCCAACCCTAGAATCTTGAATTAGAGCAAAGTAACTTGAAAAAGGAAAAATCTTAAACTAAATATATCAAACGGACAGCTTTCTCATTTTATGCCTATAGCTGTGAAAACATAGTTTCAACTTGATTCAAATGTAGGAAGGCAGCCCTCTGAAAATCTGAATTGCTTTCTCTCTTGTACAGGATGATGGTGGCATGTGTTTCCAGTCATCTCAGAAAAACGGGAGATGGTGCTAAAACATTTATTATCTTTCTTTGCCACTTACTCAGAGGACTTCATGCAATCACAGACAAAGAAAAGGATTCTTTCTTTTCTGAAAATATTCAAACCCATGGAAAGCATTGGAAAAATTGTTGTCAGTGGAAATTCATTTCCCAAGCTCTTCTAACATTTCAGACACAAGTATTAGACTATGTTGTGGACCACTACCTAAGTAGACACTTTTTGTCCATCTTTTCTTCATCCACTAAAGAGAGAACATTGTGTAGGAACTCTTTAGAGATGCTCTTAGAAGCATACTTTTGTGGAAGAGTGGGAAGAAATAATCACAAGTTTATTTCACAATTGACGTGTGATTATTTTTTCAAGGGTATGGCTTGTGAAAGTGCGTTTGAGGAAGTATTTGAGTTAGTGGATGACTGTTTTGTCGAGTTGAAAGTTGGTGTCACCGGCCTCCCTGTTTCAGAGTCCAGGATCGTAGCTGGGCTTGTGCTTCACAGAGACTTTTCTGTGTACTGTCCAGCAGATGGTGATGTAAGAATAGTGATAGTAACAGAAACCCTTCAGCCTCTTTTTTCAACTTCTGGATCAGAGTTTATTCTAAATTCAGAAGCACAGTTTCAGACATCTCAATTTTGGATTACAGAAAGGACAAAAGGAATAATGAAACATTTACAGAGTCAGGATGTAAAATTGCTCCTATCCAGTGTGAAACAACCAGACTTAGTAATTTATTATGCAGGACTGAATGGCATATCCGTGGTGGAGTGTTTATCATCTGAAGAAGTTTCTCTTATCCAGAAGATCATTGGTCTTGCTCCCTTTGTACTACCACAGGCCTCTTCACAACATGAAGTTTCTAGCACTGCTTTGGTGGAATTTTGTAAGCCCCTTATTCTTAGATCCAAAAGGTATGTTCATCTTGGCTTGATTAGTACGTGTTCATTTGTACCACACTGTATAGTTCTTTGTGGACCAGTGCAGGGTCTTGTTGAACAACACAGTGATGCTTTACATGGAGCATTTAAAATGCTTCGGCAGTTATTTAAAGACCTTGATCTAAATTATATGACTCAAGCTAGTGACCAAAATTGTACTTCAGGTCCTCTTATTTATAAGAATAGTGGAGAAAGTAATCAGTTACCAGAAATTGTTAATGGTTCAATACAAAGGCCATATCAGGGCACAGTTGTAAAAAACAAAGATGAACTGGCAAAATCTCAAACATATTTAAAAGTATATTCAAATTTGGTAGTTCCAAACATAGAATTAGAAACACATACCCCATGTTCAACACTAGAAGTGACACCAACAGATGAAACACTGAGATGTTTATCTCCAAACAAAGCCATGATAATTGATGACCATGAACCACGTATTGAAAGTAATTCTGCCAACTCAGCAACAAAAAACACTGGAATAGACATTTATTATGAAAATTTACAGGTCACAAAAATTGCTGGAAAGGGGGGCATGTTACCAGTGAGATGTATGTCACTAGAAATGAGTACTTCCCTGAGTTACTGTTTCTCATCTATACCAGCTGGTTGTGTTTTGCCAGTGGGTGGTAGTTTTGAGATCTTGTTACATTACTATCTTCTTAACTATGCCAAAAATTGCCAGCAATCAGAAGAAGCCATGGTTAGTATGATAATAGCTAATGCACTTTTAGGCATTCCTCAAAGTTTGTATAAGTCTAAGAAAGGAAATTACCGCTTTCCACAAATTTATGTAAGAGCTCTCAGTGCGCTGCAAACCAATCAGCCCATAATAAGCAGTCAGACAGGTTTGGAATCAGTTGCTGGTAAATACCAGTTACTAACTTCAGTTCTTCAATGTTTGACAAAAATCTTAACCCTTGATTTGGTGATCAGTATTAAAAGACAACCTCGGGAAATTTCTGATCAAGATTCAGAAGAGGAACTATAAAATTGGAAGTTTTTTATTAACTCAAGTTTTAATCCAACTCAAGCCATAAAGCAAAGCAGGATGTGACCGCTGATTCTCAAGTCAGTTCAGTCTAGTTAGGAAAACAGCGTAACTTCGAAAGTCTTTAGAAGTACACCAAGGCCAGTGGACATTCAGACACAAATATTAGAGACTACATTATGGAACATTTCTGAGGAGGAAGCCTTCTGCATGAGTGAAGCCAAGATCTGAGTAAGTGTCTCTTCCCCCTCAGTGTCCCTACATGTTAGTCTGTGTATTTGGGGAAGGGTGTTTCCTTGTAGGTCCTTTTTACTTTTCTGTGTCTCTTTTCACTCTTCATCTCTTCTCCCTCGCCTTTCTATATTTACTTAATAGAATAATTTAATCTCAGATTTGGGTGGGTTCGTCAAGTGCTATCCTATTTTAATCGTTCATGATCTAAAACATTGTTTGGTTCAATTAAAATAATTTATTTTCCCTACTCATAATTTCTAAAGCAATGAGTAAAAGTCTCATTTTTTTCTCAAACAGTATATAAATTAAATTAGTTTTTACTTTTATTTGGCCCCTTGTTTTTTTACACTTTGTGTGGAAAAGCCTAGATGGATTTTTTTCACCATTCATACACCATTGAGGATGTTACCAGAAATGTGACTTTGTGCATTGTGAACTTGTTTTCATTTCTTCAGTTGAAAGTTAATTCCAAAAAGGATATGAAGTTCATGCTGTGATTTTCTCTTTTCCTGTAAGAGTTTGAAAAAAATAATCCATGTATTTGCTGGTTTTTCTGTTTGATGCATAGCCAGTAAATAGTAACAAGTAATTTGAGAATTACAGTCAGCCCTCCGATCTTGGGTTCTGTATCCACAGGTTCAACCAACCATGGTTTGAAAATATTCAAGGAAAAAAATTCCAAAAAGTTCTAAAATGCAAAACTTTTAACTTGCGAGGTCCAGTGGCAACTATTTACATAGAATTTACATTGTGTTAAGTATCATAAGTAATCTAGAGATGATTTAAAGTACACAAGATGATGTGCGTAGGTTATATGCAAATGCTATGCCATTTTATTTATAAGGGACTTGAGCATCCACAGAGTTTGGTTTTGGCAGGGAGTTCTGGAACTAGTCCGCCTTGGATACTGAGAGATGGCTATATTAAAATATGAATTTCTAGTGGTTATATTTTATTTGAAAGGTTTATAAATGCAAATAATAGTGTGCATCTAGCCATGGATATAAGGACAGTCTCTTCTACTTTTAGTAGTTCTCTGTAACACCCAGGTCAGTAATGTGTTCATACCAAGTGTTAAGAATTGCTTGTTGAATAAAAGTGTTATCTTTACTCTATTCTAAATATGTGTTTACAGTTTACTAATTTGACAAATTCTTACTGAGTGCTTACTGTGTGCCAACTGCTGGATATAATGTGATAAAACAAATAGATATGGTTCCTGCCTTCATGCAGCTTTCCTCATAGATCAGTGAATAGATGCGTGACACTACTTGGATAGAGATTAAATTTAGGAAAACCAATTTTTAAAATTTAATTACAGTTAAATTTGAAACAGTGACGACTAGAGGTGTTTTAAAAACTAATATCCTAGTATGCAGATCTCACAATCTTTATATTAAATATAATTTTATTTTTGTAAGGCTTATGCTATGTGATGGTATCATTTCATATCTGTGATTATGGAGAGAATATATTAGTTCTATTTCTTATACTGAATTCATAAATACATGAACCTACCTGTAATTTTTTCCATTTACTTTTTTAAATTGCCTGTCAGTTTACTTGATAGTTTTGCTTTATTTTGTTGTTGTTGTTTTAAATACTTCTCCATCACTGAGAGCATTCACAGACTTTTCCCAGGCATGCCCAGTGCCTTGCTTTGTTGGGCGTTTTATAGCTATAAATAATTAGTAGCCCAGGAGCCCCTTTGTAAGCTGGGAATGGGTCTTTGTGTGTTTGGTGCATAATGTAATATCGCACACAGAAGTAGCCAATAAATGTCTGTTGAGGAACTCGTTGGTCCTTGGAGATGAGGTCATAATTTTTTTCCAACAAATTTTCATGGAAAAGGATCTATTTTGTGGGGGAAGAAGCAGAAAATGTAGGCAAAGTCTACACAAAGCAATCTTTTTTTCTTTTAATTAAAAATCCCTCAAAAATGGTGATAACACTTTCGTGGGTTATCTTATCATTTATAAAATAACACCAGTGAGTTTACAATACTGGGTTAGATAAGAGAGCACTTTAAAATGATAATTACATTGTACTTAAACCCACTTCCACAAAGGATTTGAGGTGACCTGCAACAAAAACAGACAAAATTACAGTAAAATCTGAATAAAAATGGAAAACTCAAGAACAAAGAAAATGTAAAGATAATTAAAAGTCAAGACCATGTCCTGTTTTCATTGCTGCATATTGAACAACCTCAAAACTCGCTTGATTTAAATCACTGTATTATTACCTCTCATGATACTGGGAGTTGCCTGAGTTTAGCTGGACAACTTTCACTGTATTCTGTTGATTGAAGCAGTCACAAAGGTCAGCTGAAGTTCAAGGGGAGGGAACACAGGCCCCACCACTCAATGGGAAATGTCAGTGTCACATTATAAGAAGAGCATGTGAGATGAGATATGCTGAGGCAGCTATCTTTGGAAAACAGAATCTGCTCCACATGGGAGAGAAAAGAGGACAGATACGTGCTAACTTCTCAGCTGAGTTTTTTATTATTATTTTCTGAAGTTACATGTCAGTCTACCTCTCACAAACACATTTCCCCAATAACTTTAATGAACTCCTTATTTTTTCTCCCTGGGCCAGCACAAGGCATTTTTATTCCCCAAACAATAGGCATTAAATAGTTAAACATCTCTGAACTGCTTTGGCCAGGAAGCTATTTAACCGTGTTACACTGAAAGTGTCATGGTATCCATGTTTTAGACTAAAAGGGGTGGGGGGAGGAATGCAATTTGAGGCTGAACTTTTATCAGTAATTACACATCCCCTCCCAAAAGGAATAGACTATGTCTTTCCCATCATCACAGCACAGCAGAGAAGACAAAAATACAGTTCAAGGGGGGAAAATATATGTATACATTTACGTGTGTGTGTGTGTGTGTGTGTGTGTGTGTGTCTAGTAGTTTGTTGCAGATTTGTATGTAGCAAGAGATTGGTAACAACCTAAACTCTGGATGGATACAGAAACTAAATGGTGTAGGGGCAGTGATTGGGGAGAAAACATGCACAGGGAAGAGGTGTTAGAAGATCATTTCTCAGTATATACCTTATGCCATTTTGATTTTTCAGCCATTTGAATACAACTTACTCAAAAATGAAATAAAATTTTTAAAAGTATATTTAGAGCAAGCACATAGAGAATGCCCCCCAAATAGCAATAAAGTGATAAGGATCCTGATCTAAGGAAACCCAAGATCAGCATGAAAGAAAAACTATGTGAAAGACACAGCAATGGATCAATAGACCTTTTACAAAAGAAAAGAGATACAATCAAAAGAGGTTATATTCCCTTAGCTGTACCTGGCTAGGGTTTTCTCAGCAATTCTGGAAGCATTCTCCCTTAGGCTACTGTGGGCCAAGAAGTGCCTACTAGCACGATGGCATTCATTTCCTCAGGGAATTTCCAGCCCTGGGGCTGGTTCCCTCTCATGCAGACTCATCAACAGATTTTGTGAGCACTTTGAGAATGGCTCTGTCTCAGGGGCTGACTCAAATCAAACTTGTGAGTGTGATCAGATTATTTACAATGAGAACTGTCCCAGGAACTAGAATTTCCCAAGTCCATCTGACCAGTCTTTATGTGTGGACCTATATGTGGGAAGTCAAATAATAATCAGGTCGTTTGCTCAGTAAGCTTGGACTCAGAACAAGAGAAATCAGATTAACAGCATCAGCCTCCTCCCAGCCTGTTATGCTCTAGTTCCCCAGTGCTCTGGCCTGGCCCTATTCACCTCCTCTTGCTTCCTGTGGGATTCTAGCCAGTTCCATCACTTGGGTGCCACTACATGCAGATGATTCCAAATTTTGTATTTCCAGCCATCCTCTTCTCTGAACTCCCAACTCATCAAATTCCCATCACAGTCTCCACGTGGATGCTCACGCATAACATGTCCAAAACAGGATTGCTATTCCCCGTCCCCTGAACCTGGCCCTTCCCCTGCTGTCCCATCTCAGTTAATGGCATCATCAGTCTGTCACTTGCTCAGGACAAAAACCTGCATGACATCTTGGCTCAAGTCTTTCTTTTACAGCCCACAGCCAGTCTATCAGCAAATCTTGCTGGTTCCACACATAAAGTAGATTTCAAATTCACTTTTTCTCACTCTTGTCGTTCAGCTCAAATCGCTTCATGTTGCACCTGCAACAGCCTGCTATTGGTCTCCTTGGCTTCTATCTCACCTTGTGCTTCTCTAGATTGATTTCCCCCCCCAAAGAAGTTGTGTAACTGGGTTTATTTATTTAATTAATTTATTTTTGTAATGGCGGTACTGGGGATTGAATCCAGGACCTCGTGCATGCTAGGAACATACTCTACCATTCAGCTACACCCTCCCCTCCCAAATTTTTATTTAAAAAAATTTAACTCCACAAAAAAGTTGAAAAAGCACAATGAACACCCACATACCCTACATCTAGATTCACCAATTACCATTTTACCCTTTGTACGTGTGTGTGCAAGTGCACACACATTACTAACCATGTGAAAGCAAGTTATATCCCTGAATATCTCAGTATGTATTTCCCATGAACAAGGACTTCCCCTCCATAACTGAATGATTTTTAAATGCAAATTATGTCATGTCATTCCTCTGCTCAAGGTCCTCCAAAGGTTTTTCCTTCACACAAAATAAAATCCAAATTTATCATAGTCTGTGTGATCTGTCCCCTGCTTATCCCTTATCTCATCTCCTGCCACTCTCCCTCTAGGTCTCTCCCCACCAGTTACTCTGTAAGTCAGGGCAGGTTTTGCCATACTGAGGTAACAAATAACTCCAGATCTCAAGAGGCTCGACACAAATTGATTTCTTGCTCACAGTCATGTCTGTTGAAGGTTAGCTGGGGACTCATACCACCCTGTATCTTCCCCACTGCTAGATCCAGGATGATGGAGCAGTTACTGTCTTGGACATTACCAATCATCGAGAGAGAGAGAGAGAAGAAGAAGAAGAAGGAGAAGAAGAAAAGAAATCTAGAGAGGCTTGCATTGGCTCTGTTTATAACTGTCACGTGTCACTTCTGCTTGTGACTCACTGTCCAGAAGTAGTCACATGGTCATACCCATCCACAAAGAAACCAGGTAGTGCAGTCCTACCTTGTGCCTGGAAAGAGAGAGAACCAGAACATTTGGCAAACAGCACTCATGAGTACCCAGGCTGGCCTTCTTTCTGTTCCTTGCACACACAAGTTCATTCCAACCTCTGAGTTTTCCACTTGCTGTTCTGTCTGCTTAAAATTCTTCCCCTCTGATCTTCATATGACTCACTTCCTCACTTGATTGAAGTGTTTCTACTTTAACGTCACCTCCTTATAGAGATGCCTTTCTTGACCTTTCAGTGTAACATAATACCATATTCCTTCCCATGACCTCCCTTGTTCACTGCTTTTCTACCTCGTTAAGTTCTTTTTGAAGCACATATCTGATGTTGTTAGTGTGTGTCTTTGTTTTTTGCATTGACTGCCTTCCCAAATAGAATGTAAACCCCATGAGGACTTTGACTTTTTCGCTTCCATACTTCCAGCATGTAGGATAGTGCCTGGCCAACTAGGCACTCAATAAAGTTCAGTGAATGAATGAATGAGTGAATGAATGAATAGGAATGGATCAATTGAAAGACTGACCAAGGCTGCCTTCTCTTGAGCAGTGATCAAGTAGATCCAACTAACATTTACCTCAGTGACTCCACTCTTTTTGGTTCCCAACACTGCCCAAACTCTGATGGACACAAGTTCTTTTTAAAATACTAAAGCACAACAGAGTTCTGACAACCTGGAAGCCATTCTCTTCCCTTCAGGTGACTTAGCATGTCTCTGTTGTAAACAATCATTTGTTCATTTTAAAGAGTTGCTCTCAGTCGGAAATTTTATTCACTATTCTGTGCTGAAAGCCTCCATGTAGCCTTATGTATTGATGACATGTTGTATTATGGCTGAATTACACTTATGCTTAGGCTAACAGTCTGGTAAATATGCATATTCTTGCAGTCTGTGTCCTTCACAACTACTCCTTTGGATATTTGTGTTTAGCACGAAGTAAAATCACCAGTCACCAATGCCAGATCTTATTGTAAATAGATACCTGGGTGAAAACCTCCCTGATCGTAGCAACCACGGTTCTTGTGCCCAGAATAAACACACCTAGTTCGTGATTGGATGTGCTCCATAAACTCCTGGGGTGGGTTCCATTATCTGTCCCCCTATGCAGAGAAATCCCTGCTGCAGCAACAGAAATGTCCATTTTTCTTCAAACAGGGGGCCCCATGGTATATTTACTCTTAATACATACTCCAGAAGTATGTTTATGTGTAACTTCTTGAGTCTTCACTTGTGTTTCTGTCACAATTTTCACATCATTGTGTACTTAATTAACTCCTATACTGGATTCTTCTAATTTGCATTATATGTCTTAAAATATACATTAACTTGCAATATAATTAGTCTTAGTAGTTAGGGTTTCTTATACAGTCCTTCAGGTAGTAATTCCTTCCAGAGCATTAGCACGTGATAACTTGGGCATAACTTGATAAGGGAGTTTTCTAATGTGCTCCTTGAGAAAACTTTGTTGGTCATTTGGGGGAAAAAAAGCTCGTTTTGTATTTCTATTGTTTGCAGTATTTTACTCTAACCTCTAACCTGAGAAGTGAAAAAGGGTATCTTTTATATATGTATCAGAAGAAACAAAATGAACTGTATAGTGAAGACAAAATTGGAACATTTTGAAGATTGTGTTTCTGTTCTAAATTTCGAGACACTGTATAGTGGAAAGAACATAGTACTAGAAGTCAAGCAGACCAGTATTGCCATCCTGGCTCTACCAGTTACTATTTGTGTAACTTTGGACACTTGCTAAATACCTCTTCTGCCTTAATAATAGTACCTACCTCACACAAGTGTGGTGAAGACCAGTGAAGATGTCTTATGAGAAGTGCCTACACAATGCCTGCCACATTATTAAGTAGGAGCTTCATAGATATTAGCTTTATTTCTTCCTTTGGTTGCCCACACATTTTAAACTTCTCCCTCCTTCCTCCAGTTCTTCAGTTACACTAGGTATCCGGTGCCCTACATGGAAAAAAGCTGAGGCCTGTGGGACTTAACGCCAGCATGGACTGTGGATATCATAGGTACAGTAGAAATTTGCTGTGGCAGATTCTATTTTCTCCCATATTTCCCTTGCCATATGTTCTTCTTACAGTATGGCCTTGACACTCCTCCCATGGAGCGGTGGAATCTAAGTCCCCTTTCCTTAAGCCTGGGTGGGCCCTTGTGACTGCCCTGCCCAATAGACTATAATGGAAGTGAAACCATGTGACATCTTAGATCATAAAAGGCAACCTCTTCGTTCTCTTGGAACTCTTACTCTTGAACCCAGCTACCATGCTGTAAGGAAGCTCAAGCAGCCTGAAGAGAGGCCCAGGTGGAGAAGAAGCAAGGCCTTAATGCACAGCTTTGGTGGTTTCCAGCCAACACGTATCAACCTTCCTTCCAATCATTTGAGTGAGTCTTTGAAGTGGATCCTTCAGCACTCAGGATTTACAGGTTTTCTTCATGTGAGTTGTGTCTGTTCCCAGCTGAATTAGATAACATGCCACAGGAAGAAAATCTTCCTGCTGTATTTTAAGAATTTGATCTTATGAGTAAGTATGTTATTCAGCTGTGAAGCACTGATAGAGCTATACATGTTGTCAGGACATTGACATTCTTCTGAATTGTAATGTCTTCAGCCTCCCAAGTGCTACCACCCTCTCCCCCAGCCCCCATCCTACCACCCTGGTCTCCCAATCCCTCTCCCAGGACCCACTGGTTTCAGGTTAATGCCTGGTTCAGCACAGGAGTTTGGTGGGGGGCTGTGGATTTTGCCATAATGCTTTGGTGTCCACTTCAGTTGGTGAAGTATTAACCATGCCATACAGGTTGAAGTATTTTGAATGTCACTCCTTAATGCAAATATATATATATACATATATATATGATCACACCATACATACTATTTTTTTTAGTGATTTGTTTTCCTGTTTTGCTTATCTCCCCACTCTCCTACCCTCTCCTTTCACATTGTCCCCTAGACTCTAGCTCCTGTGAATTACCTACCAGGTTATCCTTCCATATTTTTCTCTATGCTACTTATAAAATCAAATACAAATATGCATGCATATTCATATATGTATATTTGGATTATTTTTGACCTACTTGATTGAGATTTTTTTTGGCTTCTTGTCCCACTCACCACCAAGCCAGGGAAGCCAAGGGGCTTACATGACTGGTGAGTTTGTGTGGAGGAACTGCTTGTGCTTGGCTCAGCATGCCCTTTCTCTTGGGTAAGGAAAAGAAAGCAGGGTCAATGTTACCCCTACAGGTCCAGAACAGGAATCAGCAGGGTTGGGAACCACGACTGTCTGATTCAAAGGTGGAATACTCCCATTAGGAGTTATTTATTGCGTCACCTAAGACCCCATCCCTGCCACAGATAGCGCCAGCTTTTTACTGCCAGTGTCAAGTGAGGTTGCAGCAAAGACCAACTGAAACCACATGGTATCCTTACCGTCACCTCCAGTGTGCCAGCCCTCACCTGCTCACATGGCTGAACTCTCCCTGGCCTCCACACACCCTACCGACCCAGAAGCAGGCCAACAAAGAGAAAGGGAGAGGCCAATGGTCCCACCTCACAAACTGGAAGAAGGACTATGAGCTGGACAGGAGACTGAGATTTTGTTTAATCAGTCAGCCCTAAAAGCAACCACTGGAATGGGCTTAAATTAAGAATCGAAGAGACCCAAGTGCTGTTACTTGGCATTATTAATTTTTTTCCAGTTCCATGGTGAACTGAGACTCTAAAACAGCACAGTTATTTGGAGAACCAAAAATATTCCATGTTCTTTGCCACTGAACAGAGATTCTTCCATTAAACCTACTCCACAGACAGGAAGTTGGAATCATAGACAAAAGATGGAGAGAGATCTCTCCAGTTCACAATTCCAGATCTCGCCAAGGCCCAGCAACATTCCGGCTTTTGGGCACCAGGAGACTCCTCTGCTTAAATTAGCTCAAAGAGTCTAATATTCCTGAGGAGGAAACTAGTGATAATGCTTTAATAAAGAAAGAAAATAAAGATTAGTGGAGTGATTAGATGAAAGGACTGTTTTATTAATTTGATTAGGAAAATGGAAGGAATGGAAGGAATGGAAGGAGAAAGGGAAATGAGTCATTCCAGGATGTGGGATCAAGATATTAGGCCTAATCAGCATAGACTAGAAGACCACTGGGCACCATGCATATAAATAGCTTACAAAGTCTAATTGAATTTGTGTTTTAAGATCACTGCTTTTTGTGTTGTGTTTAAGAAATCTTTACATCCTCAAAGGTTTGGACCTTTGGAATGGTAACTAAGAAATCTCAGAGAAATACTACATTTCAGTAATTCTTTCATAAATACTAACTACAAGTATTTGAATATATATGTACATTAAAGATGTATAATAGATAATATTAGACATAAATATATTGAATATATATTAAAATTGAGCAATCTAGTATAATCCATTCACACTCTGTGAAAACTATCTTGTAATACCATAATAAGTTATCTCTTTTTCCGATTTACAACAAACTTGCTTCAATCTACTCTCCCAACAAAATTTCCCAGAAATTCTGTAAATAGTACAGTGCACTTTTCATTAGGATTGCCTTTTTACCCACCATTCTCTCAGAAATTCCTCCAGTCAGCAGCTTCTTTGGAAATCCAGAAAGCAACCTCATGAAACTGTAGTGTGCACCAGGCTGCAAAGATTTTATAACAGCGTAGTCAGACGATTTTGTATTTGCCACAGTAAGCATCTTCAGGAGACAGCTTGGCGTGGAACAGAACAGGGGCTGCAGAGCCCCACGACCTGTGTTTGCATCCTGAATCTGCCACTCGTTGTGTGACCTTAAGCAAGTCACTTGCAGTACTTTACTTCCCTCTTGGTTCTCTCAGTTACCTATTGTTGTGGAAGAACATTATCCTCAAACTTAGTAACTTTAAACAGCAAACATTTATTCTCACACAGTTTCTGTGGGTCAGGTATCTGGGCCTGGCTTAGCTGGGTGGTTCTGCTCAGAGTCTTTCATAAGGTTGCAGTGAGGATGTTGGCCAGGGCTGCAGTCATCTGAGGACTCAGTGACTGGGGCTGAAGGATCCACTTCACTCATGGACATGGCTGTTGACAGGAGACCTCGGCTCCTCACTCTGCAGAGCTGCTGCTGTGTCTGCACCCCCTGGCAGCTGGCTTTCCCCAGAGGGAGTGACTCCAGAGAGCAAGGAGAAAGTGCAATGCCTTTTATGTGATACTGTCACTTCTGCTGAATTCTGTTCATTAGAAGTGAATCACTGAGCCAGCTTATGTTCACAGGAGGGGAATTAGGCTCCACCCTTTGGAGACAGGAATGTCAAAGAGTCTTGAATTTAAGGTTTTCACACCAGGAAAACAGAAATAATGATCATTGATCTTACTGCACCCTTGAAATTGCATCCTTTGATTCTTTTGAAAGAATCAAAAGTAAACATCTAGACCAATGCTGGCCTCAAAGTATATATTCATTTATTTAGTATTTATTGAATACCTACTACTGAGCTGTGTTCTCAGCACATGATCACATGAGCAAAACCCAGTCCCTGCCCTCAGGAACTCACAGTTTAATGAGAAGATAGACATTAATCACATAATACATGAATAAGTATAAAATCTCTACTTCATGTGTGCAATGCAACGTAGAGGGCTTGGAACTAGTTAGGAAAGGCTTCTCTGGGAAAATGACGTCAAAGCTGACCTAAGGATGAGTAAGAGTTGACTAGGTACTGAAGAAAAAGAAGAGGATTCTAGGTAGAAAGGATGACAGGGGTATGATTAGTGGGTGAAAGCATGGAGAGGACAAGGCACTGGATGAGGCTGGTGTGGCCAGGGCAGGGGAAGCGCTGTGTGCCAAGACAGGAGAGGTAACAGGGAGCCAGCCTCTGCTCTGCGTATCTGTGTGTGATAAAGGAGAGGGGGAAAAACATTTTATACACTTTTATGAGATCAGTGATTGCCAGGAAGTAAAGTTGAGTGT
This sequence comes from Camelus dromedarius, assembly GCF_036321535.1. NCBI lineage: Eukaryota > Metazoa > Chordata > Mammalia > Artiodactyla > Camelidae > Camelus > Camelus dromedarius. Next base: position 17,316,858 of record NC_087446.1, on the reverse strand, counting down.
AGGAGTTGACTACAAAGGGGCATAAAGGAACTTTTTGGGATGATGGGTTGTTCTGTATCTCAATTGTAGTAGTGGTTGCAAAAGTATACATGTTTGTTGGAATTCATAGAACTGTAGACCGAAGAGGGTAGATTTTACTGTGTGTAAATTATACCTCATTATATCTGAGTTTTTAAAAATATACTCCTTTGCAAGCACTTTCATAGAGATTATACCATAACATCATGAATTTTCCTATCATATGTGTTTTGGATTTCTTCCAAATAGTATTTTTTAATATATTTTTTAACTGAAGTATAGTCAGTTTATACTGTTGTATCAATTTCTGGTGTACAGCACAATACTTCAGTCATATAGGAACATACTTATATTCGTTTTCATACTTTTTTTTACCATAGGTTACTACAAGATATTGAATATAGTTCCCTGTGCTATGCACTATAAACTTGTTGTTTATCTATTTCATGTGTATTAGTATCTGCAAATCCAAAACTCCCAATTTATCCCTTCCTACCCCCCTTTCCCCTGGCAACCATTTGTTTTCTATGTCTGTGCCAAATACTATTAATTTCTGCAGTATCAACAGAAGGCTGTCACAATGATGTATATTCTACCTGGTGGGGCTGTACCTAAAACCCTGAAGTCAGTGAGAGTGGCGTGTGTGTGTGTGTGTGTGTGTGTGTGTGTGTGTGTGTTTTAGTGAGGGGACTGAGCACATATCAAAGTAAACTAAATATAGTACACTTTTTTGGCATTAAATTAACATGTTTTCACAACTATGTAAAGCATGAAGGGAGGAAAATTTTCAAAGGTAGTAAGTCAAGTTATTTTAACATAAATGCTGATGTTTTGTTTGCTCTATTTTGTTTGTTATTGAGTTATAGTCAGTTTACAGTTTTGTGTCATTGCTCTATTTTTATTCTGAAAAGATGTTGCTATATGAACACAGTTCTAAGATCAACAATGATGCTGAACAGTGGAATTTAAGAGACTGTTCTTTTGTTACAAAACCAATAACAGATATGAAGCAAAGCAGATTTTCCTAGCTCAGAAGCTGTTATAGTGTCTATGATATTATTCTTAGGCAAGACACTAAGGCCATTAAGCTTTTGTGAAATATAAGATTCAAGAATAACACTGGGTTCAGTGCAGCACTGGACTTCCCTTTCAACAGCTGAGCTCTTGAGATTTCCAACATAAGATGTTGTTAATGAAAATGGAATGGATAGTATTCCATTGTGTAAAATACACCACAATTGATTTATTCATTACAAAGCAATGGGAAGGAACAGCCTACAACCACACATGAAACTGTGGATGAATTACAAACAAAAGAAGGCAGGTACAAAAATGGATCCTGTATGATTCCATTTATATAAAGTACAAAAGCTAGGAAAACCAGTCAGTACTGTTACAAGTCAGTACAGCAATCCCCTTGCACAGGGGTTGGGGGAGCAGGCAACTGAAAGAGAGCATGATATAGATTTCTTACGATGGGTAACATTCTGTTTCTTGATCCAAGAGCTGGTTACACAGTTCAGTGTGCTAGTCACTGAGCTGTACATTTATGATATGTGCATTTTTATATGTTATGTTTTACTTCAATAAAAAGATTTTTTAATAAGAAAGAAATATATGGAACAGCTATAGGAGACATGTACCCTAAAACAGAAAATTAGAACATTAGACCACACTTACCATGTTCATAGATTGTTCTGATAGAAGACTGCTATACACGTGCCCACAGAACCATCCTCCTGTCTGAGAAGACTCCCCTCTTTGAGCAGGTGGTTTCAGGAGGTGACACTTAGATAAGGGCTAAGGAGCAAAGGAACACCAAATCAAGCCTAGGAATCAATGAGGTGACACATAGCACAGTCACACTCATGTTCTCATTACAGGGTTTGAGACGTTGCATAATAAATCCAGTTAAAACTTAGAAAATGACCCAGACCTTAATGCATGACAATTTGGGCACAGCATTTCTGTAGGGCTTGGAGTTTGGAAAATCCATTATCTGTTGTTTCTCATTATTTCATTATTTATAAGCAAATTTATCAAACACAGTTTTATTCAAGTCCATTTTCCAAAAGCTGTGAGGGATAAAAGGAGACATAAGACACAGTCATATGATTTAATAAGGACATACTCCAACCATGAAAAGAGAAACTAAAAATACACAGCCATATAGAAGAGTTGAAGGTGGGGAGCACTGAGTAAATATGGCTATTGGCATGCCAGGTAAACTTACGATGTTCAGTGAAGGACAGGGAAAGCTTATCAAAAAAGAACTTGAGTTGGAATTTAAAGGAATAAAGTAGACCTGGAAATGTAAGGAGAAATTTTAGGAGAGAGATTGATAATGTAAACAAAGATGTCAAGGGATCAAAACACAAAGGGGATTTAATTGAGATTCCTTGTGTTGTGGCTCAGTCTCTGAGAAGACATTCAAAGAAGGAATCCAGCACTAAAAGTCATTCATATCTTCACTGGAATCTTGCAGAGGCTATCTACGGGGGTTCATCCAATTGGTAATCTATAGCATCACTTCTTAAAATAAGCCTTTCTATGTTCCTTGATGTCTGATCCCTCTCATGTTGTAGCTGTAACTAGACTAAAGTTTGGCAGACTTTTTCTGTAAAGGACCAGAAAATCTTTGTCACAACTACTCAACTCTGTAGTTGTTGCACAAAAGCAGCCATAACAATATGCAAATGATGGATGTGTTCTAATAAAAATTTGTCATAATAAAGTGACAGGTGACAGGCTGGATTTGGCCCACAGGTCATACCTTGCTTACCCCTAAACAAGACTCACCCGATACCCCACAAAGGTGACTCCTCCCCATAACCTGTGTCCTTTTCATTTTTCTCCCTCCTTCTACCTTTTTGAGTCTTGTCTCTGCAATTAAATTTTATTGCTTATGATGCCAGTTCTTGTTCTGTGATGAGACTCACAGAACAATGGGTAGAGAGAGCAGGAATCCCAGACATCCTGGGGAACTATGGACTGTTTCTAACCAGGGAGAGTGAGTCAATCCAAGTGATATTTTAAGAAAATTAATCTGGCAGCACTGTGTAGGATGGATTGTCGTGAGTATAACAGAAAGCAAAGAGACCAATTAGGAGGTTATTGCAAAGGATTTATGCAATAGATGTGGAGTCTAAACCAGAATGTCAGCTAGGAATGGTAAGAATGGAAGGATGTGGGACAAAGTGTGATTCAGAGATTAACTGGGATTGACAACTGATTAGATGCAGAAGAATGCAGAGGAAGGAGTCAAAGAGAAGTTAAAAATTACTAAGATACAGAGGCTAAGTAGGAAAATACTTGCATTGTTTTTGTCTGCTTTTTGAGTTCTCCTTGTCCCATAAATGTCAGTGTTCCTCAGATTTCTTTCCTTAGTTGTTCCTTTTCTTTCCCTTCTCTACTCTTCCCCTCCTACCTCATAAAATTTTCCTGACATGATTCAAATTTACAGCTTTGACTATGACTCCTTAGCTGATACATTATCTGTAGCCTGAATGTCCTTGGTGAGACGCTGACTCCCTACTTGATGTCTCTAAGAGGACTCACAGACCCTCAACTCAGGCTCCGGTTGAGGTTGGCTTTCCCCTACTTTCAAGCCAGTAAATTGGCCTATTACTGTTTCATGGATGCAGGCAAAAGCAGTTAAGCTCTTGGTATAGAGACAAAAGTCTTTACTCTTCACAACACAGCAAGCAGCATAAGCAGCAGCATGTTGATGTCAGTTGCCCTGAGCACCCCAAGTCCCACTGGGGTGATGTGGAGGGTCAGATAGATGCTTGCACACCCAGTGGGTTGCGCCTCTGGAAAGGGACACTGAGCCTGAAGAACCTGCGTTGTATTGCAAGCAGTGAGCAAGCCTGCTCTTTGTCCTGGAAAGAGTCCCTCAGCGTTACTCAGGGCAAAAACAAACTCAAGAAACAGCTCAGGTAAAGAGCAGTCATTGCCTTGCATTCTTAGCATACTCAGCAAAGCGTGTTGGGGTACAAGAGACCTCATGGAAGATTGTTCCAAAAGTCCGCGTTTCCAGGATGGAATTCACCAACTTCTTCCTTAAGACCTGCTCTTCTGTTTCCGGTCTTGGTGAAGGGCTCCATCTTCTGCCGCAGTCACTCAAAGCAAAAAGTGGCAGCTATCCAGGCTTCACTTTATTTCCTACTCCCCTCATCCAAATTAACCACTGAATTAGTTTCCTGTGGCTGCTGTAACAGAGTGCCGTAAACTGGGTGGCTTGAAACAACAGAAATTTATTTTCTCACAGTTCTGGAGGTCAGAAGAATGAAATCAAGGTATTGGCAGGGCTGTGCTCCCTCCAAAAATTCTAGGGGTGAATTTGTCCTTTGCGTCTTTCAGCTTCCCTGGTTTGTGGCCACGTTACTTCAGTCTCTGCCACCAGAGTCACAATCGCCTCCTCCTCCTCTTCAGTCAAATATCCTTCTGCCTCACTCATACAAGGATCTAGAGCCCATCTGGATAATCCAGGATAAATGCCTCCTTGCAAATCCTTAATCACATAGTTTGCCATATAAGATAATATTCTGGGCATTAGGATGTGGATGTACCTCTCTGACTCAGTCCATACGTCTCCAAGTTCTCTAAAGGTTCTAGCATGGTCATTTTTACATAATGAGTCAAACTGAATTTGGGAGTTATCCGCATAGAAGTGATGGCTAAAGCTGTGAACACGGAGCTAATGAACACTTAATTCCAAATTCAAACCCAGTATAACTCCGAAGTTCGTGCTTTTAATCACCCGGTGCTGTCACCTTCTTGCCCTTTTTAAGTGTTAATTTTGTCAAAAGTTCAGAAGTTAACAGCTACAAAAAGGAAGCATGGGCTCAAGTCATACCAATAGCCCCTCAATCCTTGAGTTGGCGAGGGTTCCGTGGGCATAAGAAGCCCTTTGCACCACCACCACCACCACCTCTGAAAGATTCCCTACTGAAAGGTCAGTGTGGTGCATGGATGCCCTGCAACTGAGTAACCAGGAAGCTGAGTTCCCTTTCTCACCAGTTCCCTGAGATTTGCAGGTCAGTGCTCAGATTTTCAGTCTGGGAAGTAAAAATGACCCTGATAATCATCTGCCTACTCGATGACTCCTCCGATGGGGAATTGGTGCAGTCTAGTGAGAATCAGCCCTGATGAGGGGCATTCATTATCAGCTTCTCATTTTATGGAGACTCTGCCCTGCAGGCCTAATGAGAACATGGGAGCATAAATCCTTAAGACTTATGAAGCACTTTAAATTTTGTAAGCACTTAGCTAAAATTAATTATCCAATTAATCTCCAAGGATGATAACCAAATGATTCCTTCTAAAAATTATCATTATTTATCAACAGATTAGAAAGCTAAAAGCTGATGGAGATATTTTGCATGACTTTCCAGAGGAGAAATTGGAGTCATTGAGAGACCAAATTCCAGCCCCGTCAGGTCTTGACAAAAAAGCAACAGAACCCAAATATGTGGAGGTGGGACCCTGGAATCTGCCCCATCCCACTGTATGGGAGTAACTGGAGGCTTCTGTTCCTCTCTCAGCCATACTAGGATTCTGCCCCTGCTTCTCTTGCTGAGCTGAGAAGGTGTTGAAGTCTTCATGAAAATGAAAACATTTTATTCTGGGAATATTGATTGACTTGCATATTAATTTAAAATGAATTTTAATTAAACAAGAATGCTTTTAAGTCAGGGACCCCTTAACTATGATTTTTTATATTACTGGCTTTGTTGATACATTGAGAACAAAGAATTGAAGTCAGGTGGCAGGATTTGAATCTCACTTACTACCTGGGTGACTCTGGGCAAGGTACATGCTTCAGCTTCCTTTTCCATAACATGGCATCATGATAGTACCTGCCAAATAGTCTCAGTCTGAGGACTGAATGGGTCAGTATAGGCAAAAGCACTTAGCCTGGTTCCAGGTACATGGTAGGTACCCAATTAATGGTTATAGCTACATGGCTAGTTAAGGACTTGGGATTTTATCACAGCAAAAAGAGGACATGAGTGCGTTCCCCGCAGTTCTGTCTCCAAACCCTTTAACCATATGGATACTGAGTGTCCAGCAGACTCACAGCCCCCTCACATCCCTCTTCCTTTTCCCTGATTCCTCTGTGACTGTCTTTTCCCATCTCTCTGTCTTTCTGTTACTTTCTCTCCCTCTCTTCTCCCTGCCTCCCCTTTTCTTTTCATCCCCCCTTCCTGTTTCCTCACTGTCCAAGACAGTGAAGGATCCCACAGTTGGCTGGGTGTGCTTGTGGGAAGAATTTTGTCTCATGAAGTATCAGAGAAAAACAACCTGCCCTGTGAAGATTTCTGAATCTACTCCCTCACTGAACGGACTTTGTGTCTGTGCCTCTACCCAACTTTTTGTATCTGTCTCTCTGTGCCTCTCTCCTTGTCTTGGTCTGCTTGTCTTTGTTTCTGTCTGTGTCTATCATTGTCTCTTGCCGTGTGTGTGTCGGGGGTGGGGGTGTTCCCTTTACCTGTGTGGGTCCCCACAGCTGGGGGAGGTGAGCTCCCTGGGCTCTCTGAAGACCTGCTGGTTGGGAAGAAGGCCTTGTGCCTCCTTCTGCACTGGGACATGATTGAGAGAACTGTTTTCTCCAATGAGAGTGACTATCAGTAGGACCTGGCAGGCAGTTCTGGAACTCAAGGGAGTCAGGTGCCTCTAGGTAGCCCCTGAGTAACAGGACTTTAAGCAGTGTGTCTATGAACAGGTGTCTAAGTGGAGCAGAGATGATGATTCTAATCAAGACAACTTACATGAAAGTTAACTGGGCACATATTTAATGATGCACATAATTATGATTGTGCTGCATGGTAATTAGCATAAATGGTAAGGGGCTCACACAAATGACTGTAATTAGTATTACTTTTTCACAGCTAAGCCAAATTTCATTTCCCCTTTCTACATTGCTAATTCGCCAGCATCTGTAATCAATGTCAGTGTTGATAATTTCTTGACGTCACGTACTGTTTACTCATCACATCCCATGAACATACTTAGATCTAGACACACAGATGCATATGGATACACACGCAACACACACACACACACACACACACACAGAGTAAGCCTGGACTCAGCTCTCTAAAATGAGAATTCCCTTGTCCCTAGTTCACTTATCCACTTCTGCAGGGCAGAGGTTCACTCTGTCCCACCTGTGAATCCCCACCCCATTCCCCTCCTTCTTGGATCCTTGAGATCTTTAGAGAGGTTTGACCACTGGCTGCAGTGGACTGTGAGTTCCCTTCTAATCCCTAAAGTTCTATATTAAAAATAGTAATGGGGAGTTGAAAACACAAATGCATACATTTTAGTACTGTCATAATTATCACCATCTTTATCATCACAAAAAGTTATAATTATTGAATTTTAATGTGTTCCACATACGGTGATGTGCTTTTCTTATGCACAATCCCTTTAAATTTTGAAGTAGATGTTCTTTATTTCCTAAATGAGAAAACTGGGGCCTATGGAGGTTTAAGTATTTGCCCAAGGTCATGGAGCAAGTCAGTGGGAAGCTGGGATGCAAATTCTGGGGATTTTGACTTTAAATTCATGGTGTGCAGTCTACGTGTTCTAGCAAAATGTAAATGGTAAGGACAGATATTTCCTTCCTCTAAGTCTTTGATTTTTTTTCACCAGTAACTTTATTCATAGGGCAGAGCTGTCTTATTTTTATAGGAAAGAAGGGGCAGTTGGCACTGGATACTTGAAAGGGGTTTTGCTGCCAAAGAGGGGAGAGAGAAAAAAAAATGAAGAGGCTCAGAGCACAGCCAGTGTTGGGATGTTTATTAAAACCAAACTTGTTCATCTTCCCTAAATGATCATGGTGATCATCTAAAAAGTTCTAAGGAGTCCAGAAGAAGAAATCTCAGCATTAGGGCTGTGTCTAGCCTTGCAGCAGTTCCAGTTGGGGGCTGCTCTCGGAAGAGGCTTTTGCCTCCACTGGGTTTGCTCTTCCCACTCATTAGGCGAAAAGTTCTCTGAGTGGTCCCCCTAAGCAGTGTCCCCTACAGGCAAAATGGAGCAATTCACTCCGATGAAGGAAAAAGAGGATTTCGTGGACACAAATGGAGGGCAGGACTGCGGCCTCCCCTGCTCACTGTGATGCATTCGTGGGACAGGTCTGGGCTACTCCCCCTTTCAAGAGCTGCCCCTCCCCCTGCTCTAGCCTTTGGATGGGCTTGGGAGCAGCCTGTTCATTCTTGACCCCGCCTCCTTGACTACAGTGAGTAGTCCAGGAATAGGCACATCTTCCAAGTCAGATCAATCAAAATCCTTCCCTGCATGTGGGGAAAGGGCCTCTGTGGTCTGAAGACTGTTAAGGTGTGCGAGACCCTGAAGAACTGAAAAGTTCCCTCTGTGGCCCTCCACATCCTTGTCAACTGTAGCTTGTACCCCTGCTTGCCGGTGATCTCAGCCTCTCGCTGTTTCTCCCACTCCTCTTGGTAAAATCCAAACAATGGCTGCTAATTAGTCAGAATAATTCTTCCCTTTTCTGACAACCATTTCTGAGCAAACATTCTTGAAGCTAGCTGAACTTCAGCTGACCCTGCTTGCTGAAGCCCTATAAAAAATTCCACCCTCCTTCCCAAGTTAGAACGCTCCTTCTCTTGCCGACAGTTTTGAAAAAAAAAGACTTATGCTAATGGCGCTCTTGTTTTTTTCCACAAAGAAAATGAGTAAGAGATGCTGAGATGCTAGCAGCCAGTCCACATCTTGTGGAGAAGCCAGCCTAAGAGAATGAAGTTAACATAGGAACAGGTGAGAAGATAAGTGCTGGGAAGAGAGAGAGGGAGACAGAAAGATGGAGGCAGAGACAGACAGAGAGATACCCAGTGGTGTTCAGTTTTCCATCCTGTTTCTCTAAGGTCAGCACCACATCTGTTATCACCATTTTTTCTTATGTAAGTGAACTAGTTAAAAATGTAGGGTCAGGAAACAAAACTGGAAAAAAAGGACAATCACAGCAGTCCTCAAGTTTGGCTGTGGTAATGTATGTTTTTTGTAACTACACTGAGATAAAATCAAACCTAGAGCCTCTATGTCCAGGAATGGGGGTAAACATTATTTTTCCCTTTTAAGTAGCTCATTCAACTAGACTATTCTGGGTAAATTCTCCACCAGAAACTCAGGGTTCTCCCCTCACTCCTTAGTTTAGCCCCACTTTGTTGGAGAATCAAGTTGCTAAAAGATCATTTTTTAAAATTGTGACTTTCAGTTGCTTTGCTGTACACCTGAAACTAACATTGTAAATCAGCTACACTTCAATTAAAAATAACAATAAAAATAAATAAATAAGTAAATAAAAAATCCCAAGGGAAAAAAATTGTGACTCTCTAATACAAATATAAAATAAATGTATCAAAGATTTTATTTCACTCATTATTTAATGAGGAAACCAGTAAGAAGTAAAAACTGGTTCAAAGGAAAATCCAAAGGAAAAGTACATCTATAGGCAATTAGGGATACTGAATTGAATTTGCTGATAGATGCAAAATTGGCCTCTTCCATAGAGTGGAAACTGATGCACCTTCATTGGACAAAGTTCACTTGTATTTCTAAAAATGGAATTATTTGCATCACCACCAGCCTTCTACAAGTTAATTTCAGTTTTTATAGACTTGCAAAATAATCAGGGACAATGAAAGACACAGATCCCTGTAGAAATGGATAATACCAAAAGGGGCCTTTCTCCAGAGATTGTGTTTACAAAGAATTCTATCTGTATAGCCTGATCCTCTACACAGGATCTACAGAATGGTTTAAATAGAAGTGAGATTTGAATAACGAATTTGAGAAACTTCCTGCTACATAAGACTTACAAATTGCTGCCAAACTAAAGATATTCTTCTATTTTCATGCAGTCCCTCAACCCAATTCAGGGACATTGTGACAACACAATAACCATCTAAATTTTTAGTTTTCCTCATAAATTTTTATTAGGGCAGTTCATCTAGGCACTCTGGGAAACCTTGTCACAAGCCCTTGGCATCTCCACCTTGAGATGTATATGCAAATGGAGTGCTATCTCAGAGACTAGCATTTCTATAGGAAGAAGAAATAGGTTTAAGATTCAAAATCAGACAAAACAGAGCATTTGAATATGGACTTATAGCCCCAATTAGGAAAGCTTGAAAATCATGATGAAAAAACTTAAAAACCAGCACCTTTGTTATCTGGCCCTCACTTGCTTCTTGAACACATTGTGCTTCCGTTTGGATATTTCATCCTCATTTTTGCATCAGGAATCATGTTGCACAGTTTTGGTTTGGGTAGGTGATAAAGAAAGAAAAATACTCATGGTCTGATGAGGTGGCTCCTCAGAGCTCATGATAGATTTATTTACTCCTCTTTTGGGAGAAAAATATGGTCAAAAAGACAAGTTGAACACCTCACAACCAAATGGAAGATCAGCTTCTTGGATAGCTTCCCCACTCATAATTGTGAGAGAGTTGGAGACAAGAATTAAGAGTCAGTGATTGCAAAGGCAAAGACAAAGGAAGGTCCATTACAGGTCCAGGTGAAGGGACACCAGAGGAGTGAAGACTGAGAGGAGTCATCTAGGCCTGCCCTGTTTATTTTGCTTTCATCTTGGTCTAGGATGGCCCTCTAGGGTTTAAATACCAAAGTTGGTATTGAACGCACTAGTACAGGACTAGGGTCATTCTCTTACTCATCTCTTCATTCATGTATATACTGAACATACAGCAACTGTCATCTTGGTGCCCCTAAGTCCTCTAGTCTGTGTAGGTGCTTTCATATTTAACGTTTAAACAAAAATGGCTTGAGTACCTAGCTTACATGCCATGGAGAGTTCAGTGCCTTTCCCACGATTTCTGCAGACCCCAAGGGGATTGACTGTGCTCACTCTTTGCTCAGATGTTCTAGTCCTGCTGCATTCTCAACCCCCCTTACATTCCACTTCCTCTAGTTCTTCCCTTTCTCCATCCGTTGTCTCCTTAGAAGGGAAAAATAACACATTTTTCTCTAATTTCCTCACTGATACAATTTCATGTGTAGCAAACATTTACAGAAGTTTGGAATAACTTTTGAAATAGTTTTACAATGCCAGACAGTAGAGCAAACAATTTACAATAAAGCATGCCTCTTCTTAAAACCCTTGGGGAAAAAAAGACGAAGGAAGTGTGGCAAAAAGTTGATAAAGTCTAAAATGATTGGTTATGTAGGGTTAATTTTTCCATTTTTGCCATTTTTACCTATTATAAAGTTTTCATAACAAGAGTTTAAACAAATACACTAGTCATGGGGCCATGGACAATATTTTGCTGTCAGAGTTAGGGTAAAGGCAGAGCTGCCACGTCAGAGTCTCCAAAATACAGAGGTTAATGATACAGATGATTAGACGTTTATTTCACTCTCAGAACAGCTGACTCCTCACAGTCAGGCAGATTTCCACACACCTTCCATCATGTTTCCCTGCCTTCCCCTAGGGCCTTGTCCTTGACTGCACAGTCAAAGCTGGGCTGCAGACAAGTCTGTGTGACCATTCACAGAGAAGACAAAAGAGTGGAAACGCAGGCCAATTACATTCTTGCTCAGCAAGTGAACAGAAGTTACACATGTCACTTCTACTCATGTACCAGAGTCAGAGGGCCACACCCGGCCACAAGAGTGACTAGAAAATGCAGCTTCTAACTAGGTGGCCATAGGCACAACTAAACTCTGTTCCTCTGGAAGAAGAGAAGGTGGCTCTTGGCAGACACCTAATAAGCTCCCCGCACCATCTGTCTCCTTCTGCAGGATCCCGGGCCTCCCTCCTTGGGATGGGGCTTCTGTGTTCCCTCATCCCTCCCTCATCCCCAGCTTCCAACATCTATATGATACCCATTTGTTATGAGTGAGTTGTGCCCCTCCCCATTCATATACTGAAGTTCTAACCACCAGTACCTCAGAATGTGACTGCATTTGGAGAAAGGGTCTTTTATTAAACAGCTTTATTGAGCAGTAATTAATATACAAAAAACTGCCAAAAGTTTCCTCCTGCCCCCCTCCTTATGTGTGTGTGTGTGTGTGCACAGTAGTAACACTAAATTTGAGATCTACCCTCTTAACAGATCTTTCAGTGTACAGTATTGTTAACTACAGGCACTATGTTGTACAGCAGATCTCCAAAATGTGTTCATCTTGCATAACTGAAATTTTATACCTATCGAACAACAGCTCCCCATTTTCTCCTCCCTCCAGCCCCTGGTACCATTCCACTTTCTGTTTCTATGAGTATGACTATTTTAGATACTTTATATAAGTGAGATCATAACAAGATATCACCTCACACCTGTTAGGATGGCTGTTATCAAAAACACAAAAGACAAGTGTTGGTGAGGATGTGGAGAAATTGAAACCCTTGTGTAATTGTTGGTGGGAATGTAAAATGGTGCAGCTGTTATGGAAAACAGTATGGATGTTCCTCAAAAAAATTTAAAATAGAACTACCATACAATCCAGCAATCTCACTTCTGAGTGTATGTCCAGAAGAATAGGCATCAGGATCTCAGAGATATCTGCACTCCTATGTTCATTGTGGCATTATTCCCAATAGCCAAAATATAGAAACTATCTAAATGTCCATTGATGGATGAATAGATAAAGAAAATGTGGTATATACATACAATGGAATATTAGTCTGCCTTAAAAAGTAAGGAAATTCTACAATATGCAACAACTAAGTCCAGGTTCCTATGGATGAAACTGGAAGACATCATGCTAAGTGAAATAAGTCAGTCACAGAAGGAGATCGTCTTTAAAGAGGTAATTAAGTTAAAATGAAGTCGTTAAAAGTGGGCCCTAAGCCAACATGACTGGTGTCCTTATAAGAAGAGACCGGGAGACAGACACACACAAAGGAAGGACCATGTGATGACAGAGGGAAAAAATGGCTGTCTACAAGACAGAGAGGCTTCAGAAAAAACCAACACTGCTGGCACCTTGATCTTGAACTCCTAGCCTTCAGAACTATGAGAAATTTAATTTCTGTTGTTTAAGCCACCCAGTCTGTTTTCCATTGTTATGGCAGCCCTAGCAAACTAATACCATGCTTCTCTTTAATGCAGAACAGTTTTATTCTCCACTAAACTTCTGAACCCACGAAAGCCTCTCTTGGTAAACCCTTAACCTCATTAAAGCTCTCTGCTAAACAAAAGGCCATTCTCTCAGGATATCTGCCCATTCGTAACATAGAGTACCCAACAAGCTGGGAAATTAGCCTTTCCTTGAACAAGATCAAACTCTTTGGCACACCAGTCTCCTTAAGTTGGAAGGGAGCAGTATAAAAGTCTATTCTTCCTTCATAAAAAAAAATGCTACCTCATTAGGAGCTGGAAGCATCTACAGCCGGATTTTCTTTTGTTTGCCTGAAACAGCCGTTTCCCCCTTCCCACCACATTCGCATGCACTCCTTCACCCATTCCTTTAACTGGAATCTGGTAAGAGCCTCCGGGCTTCAGGCCACTATGTGGAAGATGCATGGCCTGAGTGCAGCACATCAGCTCCAGCCCTCATGGGGCTCATCCCAGCGGAGAGGCAGACATGAAAAGAGTAAACAGCCCAGTAAAATATAAGTTGCTAGTTATGAAGGACTGTAATGAAAGTCTCAGGTACTGTGACAGAGAATAAGGCAAGCAGGTTTAAACCACTTTAGAGCTCTCTGAGGAGAAGACACAGTACAAATCCTGTAGGATGGGAAGGCACAAACATGTCAAGTGGAAAACTAGGGGAAGAGCATTGCTGGAGGGGCTATTCAGGGGAATATATCCAGGGATGTTTTTCTTGATTAAAAAGGAATGAGGCACCATGTCCATCTAGGCACTGGAAATAGAGCAGTGGAGGGAAAAAAGAAACTCTCTTCTTATAGAGCTTATGGTCTAGTGGAAGGAGATTTAAAAAACAAATAAATAAGTGAATGTATAATATGACAGATGATGGTAAATGCTGTGAAGGGAAAAATAAAGCAGGATAGCAGAAAAGAGTAAAAGGGTAAAGGGAGGTTGCTCTTTGGTCTAAGGAGGAGAGAGAAAGCTTTTTCTGATGAAATAAGATTTGAAGTTTTTTTTTCCTTTTTTAAAATTGAAGTATCATTGAACAATGTTGTGTTAGTTTCAGGTGTACAGCTAAGTGATTCAGTCATATATATACATATGAATTTTTTTCCCAAATACTTTTCCATTATAGATTATGACAAGATACTGAATATAGTTCCCTATGCTATAGAGTAGGTCCTTGTTTATCTATTTTATATACAGTAGTGTGTATATGTTAATCCCAAACTTTAATTTATCCCTCACCCCCTTTTCCTCTTTGGTAACCATAAAATTGTTTTCTATGTCTATGAGTCTGCTTCTGGTTTGTAAATAAGTTCATTTGTATTTTTTTTTTTTTAGATTCCACATTATTATAAGTGATCTCTTTCCACATATAAGCAACATACAAGATATGTTGTTTCAGAGAGACTTGAAGGGAGCTATGCAGCATCTGAGGAAGAGCATTCAAAGGGCAGGGAACAGCAAGCACCAAGCCTACTCAGACACTGCAAGGAGGTCAGGGGGCTGGAGAGTGGTAGGAAATGATGCCAGAAATGAGTTGATGTGCACCCATGTCAACCAAGGTTGGGTGTCTGGATATGATCAGTTAGATGACATGAAACTGGAGCACTGGAGGGTTTGGGGCAAAAGAGGAATGCAATTTTACAAGGATCATTCCAGCTGCTGTGTAAAAAATAGTCTGTTGGGGGCAAGAGTGGAGGCTGGGAGGGCCATGAGGAGGGTAATAACAGTAATCCAGGGCACAGATACTGGTGGTTGGATGTGTGGCTATTGTGGAGGTGGTGAAAAGCTGTCAGGTTAAAGCTGTCAGGTTGCAGACACATTTTGTTGTTGAAGCCAAAAGGACTTGCCAAATGGATGCATGTAGGTGTGACATGGAGGGATCCACGATGACTTCAGGGTTTGGCCTGAGCAGCCAAAAGGATGGAGTTGCCACTCATGGAGCTGAATGGGGCTGTGGATCTCCGTGCATTCTCCTGTGCGGAGTTCAGTGCTGCTCTGCCGAGGGGTCCACATCTCTAGCACGAATTACTGCTGACAGTTGCAGGGCAGAAGAGAAAGGAACCAACATTTGTTGAGGGTTTAATGTTTGCCAGTCACTCTATCTGCTGCTTTATTATACATTATCTCATTTTTTCTCCACCAAAAAATCTACTAATTTCATTTTTTTATTAAAAAAAAAAGAGTGGATTAATGAAACCGAGACCACGTGGGGTTAAGAAGTAGTCCCCAGGTCAACCAAGTCAAAAGTGGCAAAGCCTCTCCAAACTCAGGAAGTCTGTCTGGCTCTCAGATGTATATGCATCCTATTGTTATGGGACAGGATGCTTGAAAGGTGCTCAGAAAGACAGACAGGCCCAGGGCTCAAGAGATCATTGGGGAGAGTAGGAAAAAGTCTCAAATAAACCAGAAAATTCTTTAAAACCAGTTCTTCTCAGGTTCAGTATCTGGACTGAGCCACATTCTTTGCTTAGCTCCGCACTGCATGTTCCTCCGTTGCCACAGTCCAGCCTTTCCCTCTCCCTCCCCCTAGTCATTCTGAGACATCCATCAAGGGACAGTCCCAGCTATGGAGATGGGCAACTTGGCTACAGAAATACTACTAAGTCTTTATCTCTAAACCCTTCCACACTGCTGCCATCTCTACCTAATTGTAAATTCAGTTATCAAGTTAAACTTCAAGTTTAGAACTTGTCAACTGTAACCCAGTCCCTCTTCCGCTATTTCCCACTTCTGGCATGGCATTATGATTTTACCTGTCAGCTGGGCTTGACGCTAAGTTTCTTGTCTCACATCCATGCAGGTCTAAGATCTACCTCCTTAATGTCTTTCACAGCCTTTCTACAATAGAAGGTCACTGACAACTGCTCTGCCATGCCCTTCAGGACCTCCCACCTGGATTTTAGCAGTAATCTCCTGTGTCCCATCCCATCTCAATCAGTTTCTCCTTCCATCCATCCCATTTCTCTTTGTCAGATTGATTTTTTTCTAAAGCTCAGCTCTGATTATGTCACACTACTACTTAAAAACTGTCAATGTTTCCCTGTTGCTGCTGAAATAAATATATATCCTCAAATTCCCATTCAAGCCCCACGCAATTCCATTTCTCATCCCTAATCTCCCTGTGTATCATCTTCTATGGATAACTGCGGTAAAGTGCTTCTATGCGCTATTTCCATCTGACTTTTCCATCTCCATTCATTTGCTGACACCGAGATGCCTTCATCCCTCTGCCCCTGCTGCCATTAGAATCCTACAATCATCCAAGACTTACCTCACGTCCTGTCTCCTCCATAAAGTAATTTGCTGGTGACCTCTTCCTTGAGGGTTCTCTTCTTCTCTGCCTCTTAACATAAACCTCTCTTGTGACATTTATCAAGACACTTAAGGGTTGGTTTTGTTTTGGTTTTTTTTCCTCATGTAGTGGATACAAATTTACAGCTCCAAATACAGATGGTCAATAAATGTCAATTCAAAAATCATATCTGACTCCAAGTCCCAGTACCTCCATATTAGTGGAGAATTCAGTCTTCCCTAGAGATGAATGAGAAGTCAAGAAGCTTACATGGTATCCTACTGAGCCCATCATTTGGTTTCATTATCCAAGTCTTCACTATTCCTTGAATGGAACCCACTAGCTGGGACATACCCTCTTTCCATGGTCTACTCTTCCCCTCTAAGCTCTGTCCTCCTGTTTAAGGTGGTGTTGGAAGGAGGGGCAGGCTCCTGCTACCTATGGATCCTGCTGAATTCTATTTCCTTTCCTTTGAGGGAAATTTCCCCCCTCTTGGCCCTCAAAGATACTCCTTTTTTCCTGCCTCTCCTTAATAGATACCTGATATTTTCACAAGTCATAAAATGTTTACAAAGGACAGAAGGAGAGATTGTCTTCCTGTATTTCCTGAAACACAAAACTCCCTGAGGCAAAGGAGCAGTCTTCTTAGTCTGGGGGAGGCTGCAAAGTCACAGAGAACAAACACAAGTTCTTATCTCAATCAGGAATCCTGCCACACTTGTCCAGGTTTTCTGGTGACAGCAACAGCCTCACTCACGTTTCTGTCCTTTGCAGCCTGTGCACTTTGCAAGTGTATCTGATACAATAAATAGGCAAGACTCAAGAGGATTCAGGAAATGTCCATTTTTTTGTTGTGTCTTGTTTTTCCTCTATTACTGCTGTCAAACATTCTGTAGGTTCTCCTTTCTCTGCCTTTGGACAGTATCTCAGGCAGATCCCTTGGCTTCACCTGTCCTTTCAAGTATTAGAACACTCTTATTTCAGTGATTGGGAAATCCGGCCCAATCTAATATCAAACTTTGCTAACTGACAGCTCTGGAATGTTGCTCTACCTCAAGTCAGGTGAAGGAAGCAGCCAGAGAACCTCTTAGAGCCAAGAGTGAGGTGTCTGTCACAAAGGGGAAGGGACAGCTCACCTAGTCCCCAGCTGGATGCTCACTGACATGGCCCGATTCTCCTACCAGGGCAGGGAATCTGTATGTGATCACAAGTTTGAGTGTGTGCCTAATGAAGACAGAGGCTGCCCTGATGATCCCGATGGCCCCTGATGGCAGGGCAAGGAGAGTGGTCTGATTATCTAGGTTTCAGTGGGAGCAAGGGGACAGGGGCCAAGGGAGGCAAGACCTCATGATGTTTTCTAGGAGGCCAAGTGGACACTATGAAAGGAAGCTGAGTAAAAGAGCTGAGTGGGAATGACCCAAAGAGTACATTACGCACAGCAGAGAATAGAGCAGAGTGGAATTACGGAAGTGGGCATCCATAGACATGGATCCAGTCCAGGCTTGCTGTGCAGGTGGCATTGGACTTCAGCCTTCACCAGCTGAGACCCAGCAGGGTAAAGGAGCCCAGAGCCCCAAGACTGGGTGTGGTCATCACTCTAATGTTATGGCCTGCTGCTCTTCTACTGCTAGGTACTATAGAAGTTCTGTTTCTTCCCTTCCCTTCTCCTTCCTTCTTTTTGTTTCTATCTTCTCTCACACACACACTCGGTTTCTGTTGTTCTCATGCAAGCTGCCTCACTCAGCTGCAAGCTCACTCACTCTTCTCACTCTTACACCCTCACACGTGTTTTTATACTAGGTTTCATTAAGAAAGGAAATTTGTGAGAAAATGTGATAAATTTTAAAAAGTATGAGCTAAGTGCAGTAAACTTGGAGAAATAGCAAAGCCTATTTGTTCAGATTCCACTTAGTGTCTTAGAGAGAAGGATGTTCCTTTCTATTAGGTTTAGGGAGGGCACCTCTCCTATAGAGTTTCATGTCCTGCTTCAGGGGAAGTTCAGAAAATCTTTCTTGCATGTGTGGTGTCATGTCAAAATATTTGGTATGTCAAGGTGTTGTATGTTGGAGCAGTCTATCCTGTACCCTGTCACAGGGGAGAAGGAGTTTGTCTAGAGTCCTTACTTGGGCTGTGAAAGGCAAGGTGACAGTTTATGGTAATTAGAGCTTCTTTGATATGGAATTACATAGAATTTATTTGAGGGCAATTATATAAAAACAGGGCACCTAAATAAGAGGCAGTTATTCTATCAGGAAATATAGATGCTGATGCAGGAATGCTGCTGGCAGCAATGCATGGGAGTCGGTGGTGGTGGGGACATTGCCAATCATAGGGAGTGAGTTGGAGGACAACATCATTTAGTTTTCTATAGAAAGACCCAGATTGGGGTATGCAAATTACAAAGCTATGCAAAGAAGGATTTGAATTCTCTTTTTCCTGGCTGAAAACTTCCTGATTCAATGCTGAGGACATAGCCCATCAGCTAGATTGTTCTGTATAATAGCCAAAACCATCTGGACACAATCAGGGTATTCCTGAACCTGTGCTCTTGGAGCACGGACAGTATTCATGAGTCTTCTAGTGGCCAACCTTACCTAAGGTGCAAGTGCATATAGAATTATTAGCAATGGAAAAGCATAGATTACAGTCCCCAGAAACTATTTCCTTCTGAAGGGGATTTCTGATAGCACATCAGTTTCTGATGTTGGAGGCATGGAAATATGTCTGCCACAGAGTTGCAGAATTTTTGAGTTAATAGATAGAGGTCATTAGTTTTCACCTCTCAATCAATGAAAGATTTTGTAGAGGATGTCAGTAATATTAACAATAACCACTAAATAACAATGAGGTGATAGTACCTCATCTTCATGGAGTGCTTGCTCTATGCACAATGCTAATGCAAGGATTATCTCATTTAATAATGGTAATAGCTACCATTTCTTGAGCACCTTCTCTGTGCCAGGCACTTAATTCACACTCTCTCACACTCTCTCTTTCCATCTTCACATGATATCAGCAAACTCGGTAGTATTTTCATTTCACTGAGAAGGAAACTGAAGCCATTAAGTAAAGCAATTTATCTCTAAGTCAACATAGTGAATGAGTGGGAGAGCCCAGGGTCGATACTGAAATATTTAACCTCAAGTGTGGCCAAGGTACCAGCCAGTGAGAACAGACATTGGCCCCTGGAGGTCCCCTTCTGGGGAATTAACTCTTTAGTAATTGGACCCTGGAGGAGTGGGGCTGGGGGAAAGTTTTGGGGACAGATCTGAGACATCCAGGTTTGCTGGGAGTGAGGATGGGGCTCACTTGGGCACTCAGGGAAGGAGTTATTTACCAGCAGTATGGAAGAATTTCAATATTTAATTTCATATTTAATAGTTAATATAATATTTAATATTAAATAAAGTATTTTAGTCAACCCAATATGGCCATCAGGATGACTGACCATCACCCCTTGGCAAAACAGAAGATTTAAGCCTGTATCTGCTTGATGCCAGTGCCTCTGTGTGTGTGTGTGTGTGTGTGTGTGTGTGTGTGTGTGTGTGTGTGTGTGCGCGCGCACGCGCTGGTCCTTTTGTTGTGTATAGCTTCCCTGTATATCTTCTTAATTATTTCCACTAAGGGCTCATCACTTCAGGGAGCAAGGCTGAATAACCCGACATCGTCCATTATGTAAACCTGAACAGAGCTGTTTTTAATTCCCACTCCCTGGTCCTGGTGGAACCTTCTGGAGCAATACTGAACACATAGTTCCTCCTGCATATGATGCTTTTACACTTTTTCAGATTCTTTTCTTTTCAGCAAAATACATTCATATCATGAGTCAGCATGTTTGAATTTTTCTGCTTTCCTCTTATTTATTTTTATAATAACCCTCTACACCAAACCATTCTGATCTTAGTTAGAAATAATTATTTTTATCTTTGACAAGCAAAAAAGCATCTCTGCTAGGGGAAGAGATTCTCACAGAAGTAGGGTGCCCTATCCTGGGACTCCTAAGTCAAAAGGCCTGGTTTCAGATTTTTCCTCCTTTAACTACAGTCTGTGAGAAAAGTGTGTTAATCTCATTTCCCACATCTGTAAGATGGAGGAAATTTTATGTGTCAACATGACTGGGCCATGAGATACTCAGATATTTGGTCAAATGTTATTCTGAGAATTTCTGTGAGGAAGTTTAGGTGAGATTAACATTTGAATCAGTAGACTGAATAAAGCAGACTGCCCTCCCTAATATGGGCGAGCCTCGTCCAATCATTTGAAGGCCTGAACAGAACTAAAAAGCTGACCCTCTCCTGGGTAAGAGGGAATTCTTCCTGCCTGATTTGAACTGAGACATTGAGTTTTTTTCTGCCTTCAGAGTCCAACTGAAATGTTAGCTCTTCCTAGATCTCAAGCCCACTGAATTTTGAATTACAACTACAGCACAAACTCCCCAGATTGCCGACTCACCCTGCAGATTTTAAGACTGTTAAGCCTCTTGCATGAGCCAATTCTTTACTTTATATATATATATAACATACATATGCACACAGCGTATCTTGTTTTATTGTGCTTCTCTTTGTTGTGCTTCACAGATAATGCTTTTTTTTAAATTGAAGGTTTGTAGCAACCCTGCATCAAATCAAGCCTTGTATCAATTGACGCCATTTTTCAAACAGCATTTAATTTGCTGTCTTTGTGTATCTCTGTCGCATGTTGGTAATTCTCACAATATTTCAAACTTTTTCGTTATTATTATACTTATTATGATGATCCATGATCAGTGAACTTTGACATTACTACTATGACTCCTGAAAGCCAGATAAATGGTTAGCATTTTTTAGCAATAAAGTATTTTTATTTTAAGGTATGTACCTTGTTTTTCTAGCTATAATGCTTTAGTCCACTTAGTAGACTACAGTATAGTGTAAACATAAATTTTATATGCATTGGGAAACCAAAAAACTCATGAGACTCACTTAATTACAGTTTTTGCTTTATTGCAGTGATCTGGACCTGAATCCACAATATCTCTGAGACATGTCTGTGTGTATATAGGTTTGATTCTTGGTTCAGTTTCTCCAGAGAACCCTAACTAATATGAGGATAATAACAGGAATTACCTTATGAGGCTGTTGTGAGATTAAAGTCTATTTATGGTTCTTAGTTTACAAAGTAAGTGCTCATTAATTGTTATTTAAAAAAAAAAGTCATGTAATGTATACTCCTGATATTAACAAATATAATTCCCACAAAAGCCCAAAGCAAAAAATCTAAGAAAAACTCCACATATTCTCCCAAGCAGAATTCTCTAGGTCACCCTAGAGGTGATCTGGTCAACCTCACCATGTTCAGATGAAGAAACTCAAGACCAAAAAGTGGAACATCTTGCCCTGGGACTAAAATCCTGTGTATACTTGGCTACAGTTCACCTCCTCTCAAAATAAAATCTCACACCACCATTACTTCAACTGACAGAATTAAGTATTTCAGTTTTCCTGCTTCCATTTCTAGAATGTATACACCTACTCTGTAGCCATTGGATTGACTTTGCAATTCTCTTTTGCATGTCCATCTTCCTGTGACATTATAGCTTAGAGGGAAGGACCAGATCTCTTCTTCTCGGTATCCCTCAGAGCCCAGCATAATTCTCTGTATGTAGTAGGTGCTTGGTAACCAAACAGAATGTGTAAGTAAATGAATGAACAGTTTGAAATCTTTAGTTCTGTAGCATTGATTCAGGTGACCTGGAGTAACTCCTCTCTCAGTGCCACCTTCTTCCCACCCTCCAGACCTTGGGGCACCATACAGACTGTCACTAACAGAACAGGCAGACATGCTGCAAAACAAAACACATGCTCCATATCACAGAATACTTGAGAACACGTTCCTCTGAAATGCAAGTGGGTCTTATCTGAGTTCTCTGTTATCAAGCCTTCCTATGACCTGTTCCTTTAGAGAGTGACAGAGAGACAGCGAGACAGAGGGAGAGGAAAGGTGGAAAGAAAGAGGAAAGGAGTCTTTAATTCTGGATCTGCTTTCACATTTTTATAGCAAGAATGATTAAACACTGCTTCCAGAGCAGGAGGTCTTATTTCCTAGTGCATCAGAAAGAAGAGGAACTGTTATTTAAAAATCAAGTATTAGTGGAGCCCAGAGAGCAGAAAACCTTTTCACTTACTGTGAATGTCTTGGGAGATTGGCTAGGATGGAGGGATGATGCTGAGAGGATGTGCTGGCAAGAAGTCCCTTCCCCTTCTTTGTTTGTATCTGCTGGAGTAGTATTTCTTAATTTTTTTTTTGAGTCTTAGAGTCTGAGATCCTTCTAAGAATCTAATAAAAGGAACAGACTATCTTGCTAGAAAAATACACACTGATATGTGCACACATGCATTAAACACACATAAAACACAATTTTGAATTCAGAGACCCTTAGAATGAGTAATCAACCCTCCACCTGGGTGTACCCGTATATACTGACCCTCTCCTTGCTGTTTTACCTCTCTTCCCATCCCTGGCCTGGCTGGAACAGCCTCAGGTCTATGTGACATCACAGCTGAGGAATGACAGGAAGTCTGTTCTTCCAATTCCAAATTGAATTATTGAACACAGTTTCCCATAGAAATATGTTTCTGTTTGTTGATCACTTTCTGGTATATCATTAGGTCCATATTCTTGGTATCTTGTGAGTTAACAGGTTGTGAGCGTCCATGGGGACAGAACCACTCATCTGTTTCTCTGGGAAAATGTGTTTAATCTGTTCCAACCAAACAACTTCTGAATGAAGCTTTAGAATTTAGTAAGTTGGGTAATTAATAAGTTGGGGACAGACTGTGCTCCATTTGTGAAAGAGGAGAAAATATCCTGTTAGACAGCCATGTAATTGGGCTGCAAGCCCAAAGACTTAAAGGGATGCACATTATGGGAAAGCATTATTTTTAATTTAAAAAATTGAAATCTATACTCCACAACACTAAGACTCTGTTTTTAAGCCCTTCATGTTCTCTGTGGCCTAATGCATCACCTCTGTCGTATTGGTAAGTATAGGGGAGGCTGTGCTTTTTCCAGCTGGTAAAAACTTTTACATAGACATAGGGCTTTTTTTTTTTAAATCTTTTTGCAAGGCTGAATAACCATCTATTTTAATGATTTGAAACCATCTAAGATTTCAGTACTTTGGATTCAATTTTGATGCATAGTGTTCTATAGAAAGCACAAGCAAAAATAAATAATTCATGAATGATGTGGTACATTCATGATTTATTTACAGCCCCAAACTCATGGTAGCTCAGAGAACATCAAATGCCCTGCATCCTGTCCTGTCATTTAAAGTAGCATTTAAGGAAAAAAAGGACAAGACAGAACACAGGAAATGTACTGTTAACTTATTTAAGGCAATGAATTAAAAAACCGAAATATTTGCTGAGAAATAAATTGAACAATGATGAAAATAAAACATGGCTTTGAGAAAACTAGAAGCATCAGGAGATTGACTATTAACGCCAGGAGAGAAGTTGTATATGCTATTATTTGTCATGGCCTTCTCTCTGTTCTTTTTCCTGGTTAATTCTTCATGATATCTTGTGATCTTTTTCAGTCTTCTGGAATATTCCTATTTCCTAATAAAATTTTAACTATGAGAAAACCCTAAAATCTCTACGATGATCAGGAGAGGGACATAATTTTGTCAGTTTTCCAGTGTACTTACTAGTTCGTTGTTTTGCAAACATTTTGTTAAATCTCACAGGTCCCTGTCTCCCCTTACCAGCCATTGTCATAATGCTTGGCACACAGATCCTAAGTTGGAAGGCTGTTTCAGGCATGACTCCTTACTGGGTGATGCCTTACATTAATCTGGAGTCAAACTATTGGCAATCAAACAAAGAGTTGTGGAGGTGGGTAGGTGGGAGTAAGGATGACAAAGTGTCTTTTTTTTTGGTAAAATTATATTTTCCTCTCCACAAAAAGGTGATTGTATCAATTAAATTGGGAAAAAGATTAATAAAAAATATTTTTTAAGTTCTTCATGAGTTTTCATAAAATGCAACTCCATATGCACTGGAGACCTCAAGGCTAAAGGACACTTTCCACTTTTACTCCAGGCCCAGGGGACAGTGTATGTCCCCTGAGCCAAAGCAGGGATCAGATGGTAGGCCTAGCTAGCCAGGCCTGGGCTGACCCTGTCATCACATTCGAGGTGAATTCTCAATGAAGAACAAGCTTTTAGTGAAACATAGGTGGTTCTGAGGGTTCACTGCCCCAAGGATCATCAGCTTCTGCCTCCTGCATGAACTACCCCTTCCCAGTTACAGATAAAACTCCAACTTTAACAAATTCCCATTCCACAGGGGGATTCTCACCATGTAATGCCTCCTTCTACCTTTTGTACAGATGGAATAGATGGACATAGTCACTATCCCTGGGAGAGATACTTTGGCAAGTGATCCTTAGCATGGATTTTATGTCTTTCCTTCTCTTCAAGTATAACTAATTCTTGTGGGAGTTTGTCTTAGCTCAGGCTTCTATAAAAATTACCATAGATTGGTCGGCTTATAAACAACAGATACGTATTTCTCACAGTTCTGGAGGCTGGGAAGTCCAAGATAAAGTTGCCAGCAGGTTCAATATTCTCATGAGTTCATTCCTCCTGTCTTGCAGACGGTCGTCTTCTTCCTGTGTCTTCACATGGCAGAAAGAGAGGTCATCTCTCTCCTGTCTCTTCTTGTAAGAGCACTAATCCCATTCATGAGGGCCCCACTCATATGACCTAATTACCTCCCAAAGGCCCCACCTCCAATTACTACCACACTGAGCATTAGAGCTTCAACATATGAATAGGGGAGGGGGGCAGTGGGAGGTCACAAACATTCAATCCATATCAGAGTTTACTCTTTAGTAAAAAAAAAAAAAAACAAAAAAAACAGGAACTTTGAAGAGACAAGACACTCAGTGGGCTAAAGCCATGAGGGGAATGGAGGTCCATGAGGTCCTGGATCCCAGCTGCAATGCAACATTTGACAACCCTACAAATTCACTCTCAAACTTGCTGTGGTTGCTCTAGGGACCTAATAACTTTAAGGCTTTTCAGGAGGCATATTGACCCATACAGACACCCAGAGTAGCATTTAGGGTAACATGTGAAGCAGGACTCCTTTTTCATGACAAATTTTTCTATTTCAAGCCTGTTGCTAGGGCATGATACCCATGTGGAGCAGGTGTGAGGTCAACCACAGCAGGTACGAGGCTGAAGACCTCTCAAGAGGATCATAAATGAAGATAAACTAGCTCCATTAAGTACATTGTAAAATAAATGGTTCTTCTCCTACTTCCCCTCCCTTGAGTTTTTGAATTAGTCTGTATGATATTAGCATCTGTCTTACTTTCTTCTTTAGGACAAAGAATAAAGTCAGCTGCTTTAGAAGAAAGTATAAATGTCTTGCCAAACAAAAAGGTAAATGGGGCTCTTTGGAATACACAAGCCCTAATGAAATAGAAAAAAGGGAAGCAGACCCCATATCATGCAAGCAAGGGTTACAGAATAGAATAACTCTTCAATGGGGAAATCTTGGACTCTGTATGGACATTACAGCATAAACATCTCCCACAAGCCACTCGTACCACTGAGCTGAATCCAGTGGGCAGCCTAGATTATGATGCTTCTAGGAGATTACATCTATATACACGACATTAACAAATGACCTGTGAGCAGTCTGAGTACTGTGGACCAGCTGTGCTGTGAGTAAGTCCACCTAAAACAGCAGTATTGGCAGGGATGGGGTCTCTCTGAGATCAACCACCACTTTGAGGCTAGGAGTAGGGCATGGGGATGGGAGACTTTCTGAGAAATCTGCTTTTGCTAGGTAGGGGTCCTCATCTAAACCTCCCTCTAGAGCAAATGACCAGGATCAGAATTAGTCTCCTGCCTTGGCCTGTAGTGACTGGTGGGGCAAAACTCAAAGAAAATGCAATTGAGCCTAGAGCATAGCAGCCTCTGAAGTGACCCAGAGTGTGGGCCAGAGGGAAACAGCTAAACCAGGCCATTTTGTTTCAAAATGCTCAAATTCTCTAGCCTGTGTGATAAGCATGGCACAGTGAACCTGGGAATTCAGCCAGGGCTGGAGTTGATTAGACCTGAGTTGCACACAGTGGCATGCTGGTTTTAACGGGCACACTAAGCCTACCTGGCTCAGAGTTGCTCTTGGAGTGTTGTGTTGAGAAGAATCCTGAGGCTGTGTCTGAGCCCAGCTGGAAAGAGGACCATGATGACTGGCAATACCCACTCTGGACCAGGGATGGAAGAAGAATGGCCACATGCCATATATGTACCATCTCTGAACCCCACACTGACAGTGAAAGCTCTGGGCCTGGAAAAGTAGTTTGGAATCTAGTCATGGAAAGCTTCAAATATCAGACTAAAGGGTCTGGCCTTTATTTTGTGGAATTTTATGGGGTTTTTTGGTCAGAAGAGTAGTTTAAAAATATGGAATGTAAATGTCTTTAGCAGGATCCATTCTTTCCACTTGCCAGCAGACCTACCTAGCTCCCTGTTGTCCTAAACATTCAGTCACATGTTAAATCATCTGAAAATATTTGGGTTTAGAGTCCTGTTGCAGGAATTAGAGACTCATTGATGGATTGTGAGCTGAAAAATGACATGCTCAGAACATATTTCAGGAAGATTATTCTTATAAAGATACAAAAGATGGATTAGAAGGGGGGAAAGAGTAGAAGCTGCACCACCAGTTAGGCGGTTCCTGGAACCCTTCATGTGAGTTACACGTACCTAAACTAGAACTGTGCAAATAAAAAGAGTGAGCTAAGACACGTGCAGAAGTGATAGCAAAGTATAGATTGGGTGTAGGGGGTGGAAAGAAGGGAGGCTTTGGAAAAAATGTCAAAATTTAAGCCTAGAGCCTGTGGAGACTGGTGATCTCGTTAACAGAGATAGGGAATTCAAATAGAGGAACATCTTTAGGCTGGGATGTGGGAAGGAAGGAGATGAGTGGATGAATTGTAGAACCCAGTTATTTTTCTGATGCTGCTACTGTTATATGGCCTTGCTCACAACACAGCATTTTCCTGAGAAAACCTGTGAGTTAAGCATGGCGTCTTGTCCTATCTTTTCTAAGACTAATGGAGGGAATCCAACTTGGACAGCTGGCTAGGGTTAAAGGTTTAGCCTTTGACCATGGAACAGAGCCAGACTACCTGGGATGGAATCTGTGCCCTTGACCAGAAGAGCAAAGGACTAACTGGTAATCAGCTTCAGCCATTTCTGTTATAACATCTAATCAGGTTTTGGCTTCCTGTCCTCAGCTTCTTGCCAGCTGGATGGTCACCTTGCCTTACTCCTTGGCACAGCTCTGGATGGATGTCACACTCAACTTGTTTGATGACTCATCTCTCTTGATCAAGTGTGGGATTGATGGGGTGAGCATGCTAGAGAGTGGGGAAGCATGTCTAAGTCAACAAGAAGTATGGGTGCAGTCCTGTTGGATGCCTAGCTTTACACCTTGCCCTCCTATCCAGTCTCTGAGCCCTGCTTCGTGATGCCAGATACAGGTTTTGCTAATGGTACTTGCTGCACATTCCCCACCAAGCATCCTCATGTTGATGCTTGATGCTGAGACCCATTCTCACCTGTTGAGTGCCGGTTCAGTTATCAGTTAACTTGGTGACTTGGTATAACCTTTTTATTGTTTTTCATGATTGTTTAGATTGACTGGGGCTCAGGTGAATGTCTCACAGGACCTTCACAGATCTATAGATGGGGCTGGAATGTCCAGAATGTTTCATTCATATGTCTGGTCCCTCGGCAGGGATAGCTGGAAGCTGGACTCAGTTGGGCTACTGATGACTGGGTCTCTTCCTCTCACCATATAGTCTCTGGCCTCTCCCTTTCAATATGGCCTTCTTACATGGTCTCTCCAGCAGGTAGCTGAACACCTTACATGGTGCTCAGGAATTTCCAAAGCACAAAAGCAGAAGCTTCCATGCATTCTGATGATTTAGCCTCAGAATTGGCACAGTGTCACTTCTGTTTTGTTGTGTTGGTTAAACTGAGTCATACAGCCAGCCTAAATTTAGAGTGTGAAGAGATTACATAAGGATGTGAATATTGGGAGATGCAATTCACTGGGGGACATTCAGTGGCTTCACATCTCTCTCAGAATAAAAACCCTCTGGGGACCTCTGTGAACTCAACCCCACACCCTCTGACCTCAACTCCATCCTTTCTCCTTCCCTCCTCCACTTCTCTCTAGCTACACTGGCTCCCTTGCTTGCCTTCAGCCTGAGAGAGGTGGGGTGGAAGGAGACATTCAGGGAGGTGGTGATGGGAACCTGAGTGTGTCTGGCCAGACATATAGGAATCATTTAGGAAGACAATTAATGGTAAGGGAATCCCAAGAAAGGATAGAACATTTAAGGGCACTGCAGATTTTGAAAATTGCTTAAAGGGTGGTGGTGGATATAGCTCAGTGGTAAAGTGCATGCTTAGCATGCACAAAGTGCTGGGTTCAATCCCCAGTACCTCCATTTAAAAAAAAAAGAAAAAAATTGTCAAATGTTTGGTTAGAACATAGAATAGCTATTGGGGTGTTACAGAAGATGAGGCTAAAAGAGACAAGGAAGGGCCAGATCATGAAGGAAATTATGTGCCAAGCCAAAAAATTTCAGTTTAGTTCCCTAGATATTGAAGGGTTGTAAGACGGAAAAACTTGATTGGATTTGCATTTTAGAAAGAGCACTCTGGCAGTTTGGAAGATTCACTAGAAAGTGCAGTGATTAAAAAAACAGACGAGTTAAGAGGTTATTGCAAAATACCAGGCAAGATGTGGTGAGGGACTTCCCCTAGAATGTGTGAAGTCCCTGGGCAAAATATATGGAGGGCGGGGTCCTGTCTATATGAAAAATTAGATTAAAAATGTGTTACACAGTTCATGGGCCCATGAAAGATGATTAACTGATGATTTAGAAAATGGGTGGAGTAGAGATACTAATAATTGTTTTCTATCCAATGAGTGACTGAAGCATTCTTTGTATTATCCAGGCCCCATCTGTTCCTGTTCAGGTCTAGAAGCTATCTCTTTGTGCTCTTTCTTGTTAAATATGCTGTCCCCAGCTAATTTATACCTCTCATTTCAAGAAAAAGGTGGCAACACAGGTATTACTCAAATGTCAAGGCTTTTCACAAGCTATTTGTATGAAGACAATATAGATCTTTTTGCTCCTGCATTTCCCTAAAATCAATTATTTTCATGCTGGTTACATCATTACTCCTGATGGGGCAGCATCCATCATGCCACCTCTGACACTGGCTTCCAGTGGGCCTTTCAGAGGTTGTTACTCTCTCAGAGATCATTATCATTGTTGATGACCACAAATGTAAGCCCTGCCCGGGGAGTGCAGGAGAATGTGAGCAACAAATCATTTTCTGCTCATGTTAAATTTATTGTTCAGAATTTTATACCTTAAATGTAAAATAGCACATATTCCAACCATGGCTTCTCTTGAACTCTTTAGGCCATACTCATTGCATTCCTAGAATGTCATCTCTTTTAACACTGAACAGACCTGGGACTTCTACACCCAATGAGGATGGGAGAGGAGCCTGTGGGCCTAGTGGAAAGAGCATGGCATTTACTCAAGGAATGTCCATCCCTCATCTGGCAGGCCTTAAGACCTACCTAGGAGAACACGATGTCACCATATCAGTCAGAGGAAAGAAAGGATATTGATCAGAAAACCTTTGCCACTACACAGAAATGACCCAAAAGCCCTTGGAGGAGATAGGCCTGGTCATTTCTGAGGACTTCCTAATATGTAGTACATCACATGCAAGAGGAGTAGGGTAGACTGCCCTGGGTGCCAAGCAGCAAGGGTTGGAGGTAAAGGATTCTGCTACCAGTGTCATTATCCTTGGATGCTTAAGACCAGCAATGGCACTGCAGTTGGAGCAAGGACACTCAAGAGCCAATGCGCAGGCCCACACATGCAGCTCAGGTCCAAAGATGGGCAGTGGACTCTCAGTTCTTCAAAGCCCTGATTTTTTCTTACGTCTGTTGCAAGTGTCAGTAACCCCAAATT
Organism: Camelus dromedarius; assembly: GCF_036321535.1. Taxonomy (NCBI): domain Eukaryota; kingdom Metazoa; phylum Chordata; class Mammalia; order Artiodactyla; family Camelidae; genus Camelus; species Camelus dromedarius. The sequence goes on along the minus strand of NC_087446.1, from coordinate 17,286,396 downwards.
AGAATGTCAGTACAACTCTGGCAACCTGATCTTAAACTATCTTGTGAAAGAAATACCATGCTGGCCAGTAGGAACAATTTGCCTGTCAAGCTGTAAACTGTTGGAGATCAGGTGTGACCACATGATTCCAGAAAAACCCCAGAATTCCTTGGGGCAACTGGTCGACCACCCATACCAGGTAGAGTTTGAGAGAGCACTCTGAAGAGGAGACATAGGGACCAGGAACCATGTGGGCTGGACACTGCTGGACCCACCCAGTCCCAGGCACTGGAGGGGACATTGAAAAATTTGAGAAAAGCACTCTAGAACATGAGGCCCACTTTGTGACAAGGTGCCCTGCTTGCCCTTATTTAAGGGTGGTGCTCACAGTTTAAGGGGCACTGGATTGAATTGCTGGAGGTTTATTTGAGAGACTCTTCGAAGATGCTACAGGAAATGATCCATAATAATTGATTTCCAAACTCTTCTCCCTCTCCCCTTCTCTTGAACATGTATATATTTTGTCAAACAAATCAGGGAACACCAATATGTAAAACAGATACAAGTCAAAACCATGGTGATTGAAGTGGGTCATGAGTGCTCAGAATCTAGCTGATGGCCCGAGTTCAGTACCCTGACCCCTGAGACACCTCTGTCTCCCTGGACCCCTAGGAAAACCATAGGGCTCCATGGAACACAGTTTGAAAACCATGCATCTAAAGAATGCGCAAGTGTAGTGGTGGACATAAAGGCTGAATTGCTGCTCACTCCACTGTTAGTATTGCACCATCCGTTAATATTCCCCACATGGTGTTTTCTAATCTGCTTTGGAAGTTTGTTGAACTTAAGCCACTTTCTTTAACTTTTTCAGTTTCCTTTTTCCCTCAGGAATCCAGTTCAAATCTTTCTTAAGTTTTGTAGTTCTCCCCTGCCTCCAACCACCCTACGTAAGGCAATAAGGAAATTTTAGAGAAGGAGTTATTGTTATTTATGGACGGTTTATAATGACTTCCCCCCAAAAGGAAATAACCAAAAGAATAAAATAGTCTTCCCAAATCCTTCCAACCAAATGAATTGGAGTGAAACATGCCAGTGAGCTCCCATACCTGTGCTTGGTTTTATGTTAAGGACAGTGTCTCTGAAGTTTCATTTAAGGCCCACTTGGAAATGATTTATTTTCACTGGAAAGTCATGCAATTTTTTTCCCCAAAAAATCCCTTTACTGAACGGCTCCAGGAGGGCTTCACTGTTTTCTGGAGAACAGTAAAGCTATTGTGCCTTAAACTGGAATGAATGACAGCAAAGGAGGCCGACCTCAGGGCCCTCACACCACAGATAAAAGGGCTGCTTTGAAATTCTTGCCGACCAGCTGACAGTATTTTCATTATTTCTGGACGCCTAACACTGGAAACCTTTTGAAGGAGCAGGATTTTGTGTCACACACCCAGGGTAAGTTAGCTGAAATAGTACACATTCTACCTGTCCCGTAGCTTCCAGAGGCTAAAGGCTAAAGAACTATGAAAGTGACTTTACTAAAGATGTAGAAATGAAACCCAAATGGGATGTAATGATATCAGATCAAACCTGGCCCCTGAGGAAAATGTGGAACAGCCCAGAGGAATCTCTCTTTCAGTGACCTGCAAGCAAAAGCCTGGCTGGAAATTGGGCAGAAGATTGCAGGGACTAGGAACCAGAACAGGGGCAGGGTCTATTCCACTGGTGGTTAGAGGAAGTTAATGAAAGAGAGACTACCTTTAGATCACTTTCCTCTTTGAGTGCTGGCAAAGTGGGCCCTGAGGTTTTAGTGGCACATCTTACCAACCCTTGAAAAGGTGCCACTATCAGAAAATTGCTCAGATTTGCTGCTGTTGTCCTCCTTTGCCCTCTGCCATCAACAGTGCCACCTGCGAGGTGCCTTCCAGAGGAGATGGACACATTACCAGCCCAGGCATCTAGGTCATCCATTGGGCACAACTCTGTCACTTCCTCTGAAGCCTCCTTTTGTCTTTTATTCAGAATTGAGCTATGTTACCACCACGAGCTTTGAACCTTGGTTCTGTGCATTATGCATTGCACTTTATTATGTTTCGTATTTTAATGAGATTAGCCTTATCGACACAAACCCTGTCTTGTTTACACTCGATTCTCTGACAGCATCTGCACAATACTTAACTTTTCTGGATTTTCAGATCCTTGGATGTTAATTGAGAATTCCACATGTTTGGTAGATATTTAAAACAAATAAACATCTGTTTATTGGCCATTGTGATGACCCCCTTTTGGGAAGTACCTATCTATGTCTTTTGCTCACTTTTCTTTTGGGTTACCTGGCTTTTTCATACTGATTTATAGTATTCTGGATTAAAATCCATTATCTATTGTAAGTACTACAAATATCTTCTCCCACTCTTGGCATCCCTTTTCATTCTCTCAAAGGTGTCTTTTGGTGAAAAGAAATTCCTAATATTATATAGTCCAATTCATCATTTTATTTACAGCTAATGTGTCTTGAGAAATCTTTGCCTAGTCCCAAATCTCAATGGTAGTCTCCTAAATTTCTTTTAGAGGCGTTATTTCCCTTTTCTCATTTAGATAATCAATTGTGATCAACTTTTTCTAGACAGGCGTGTAAAAATACCCACTATCCATCAAGGTCACCATCACTCAGCCTACTTCTATTTATAAATGCATAATAATGCCTTGTGTAACTTCTCAAACATTTACCTCTGATACGTTAAAAGAAAATGCTAGTCAAGTTAATACAGTTTTCTACACTTAACTTACTTCTCTGGAGCCCTTTGAACCCACAGCTAGTAAGAAAAGCAGAAAAGATAATATGTCAAAAAAAAAAAAAAACTTTGGTGCGGAACAGCGCCAATTTTAAATCCCAGTGCAACTTCTTAGTTGTTTGTGACCTTGGGCAAGTTACTTAATTGCTTTCAGCCTTGGTTTCCTGATCTGGAAGCTGGGGATAATAATAGCTTGGATGCTGGAATATGTACTGTGTGCCAAACTCTATGCCAAGTGCTTCACCTGCACGATCTCACGTAAGCTTCAAAGCAAGTCTGTTAGTTATGTACAGTTAATATCATTATCATATCCTCTTTACAGATGTTAAAAAGAACCACACAGCGAGTCAGTGGTGGATCCAGGATTTAAATCTGGGCAGGGTGATCGCAGGGTTTGCATATGTAAACACTGTGCATACTTCAATACTAAAAATCAAAAGCCCTGTTGCAGCAATAAAATGAAATAAACCATGTAAAGTGCTTAACCCAGGGTCTGACCCCTCTTAAGTGCTTAATAAATATTATAATGTGTGAATACAATGATAGAGAACTAGTTTGTATTATCGCCATTCCCAGGCACTTTGAAAGTGAGAGCTAGAATCTTTATCCGCTTCAGGAAATAACATAGAGAAATCTTTCAAGTTACAGGTGAGAGAATCATGAACATCATGTGTTGGTGTGATTGGGGTTGGAAGTTCTCATTGATGGCACAATGGGTATCATAATCTTGATGAATTGCTTAGTCTTTTTCACTCCTTTCTTCCTCTCCTTCCTCCCTTCTTTCACTTGGCTAGTACTTTGTGATTACTTAGTATGTGCCAGACCTGTGCCAGGAGTCACTAACACAACAGTGAACACAACAGTCACATTCTCTGCCCTGTGAGCTTACATTGTGGTTAGGGAAAATAGACAGTAAATCAGTAGCTGTGTAATATTTAATAAGTGCTTTGAGGGTAAATAATGCAGGTTAAAATAACACAGAGTGAAGAGGTAGGGGCAAAAGGAATTCATTTATGAATAGGGAGTCCAGGGAAGGCTGCTTTGTTGAGGTGACATTTGAATAGACACCACAAGAAGTGAGGAGGAGATTTATGAGAATACTTGGGGACAGAGGATTTCAAGTGAAGGAAAAGAGTAGTTTCAGAGGCTCTGAGGTGGGAGTGTGTTAGAAATATACAAGAAATAGCAAGGAGGCCAGTATGACTGGAATAGAGTGAGCATGGCAGTAAAGACCAGAGAGGTGTATTGGGCCAGATTATAGAAGGCCTTAGGGCCTTGGTAATGGAGGGTATTAGTGAGAGAGAGTTTTACATAATGGTGAAGAAAATAGCTTCTGTCAGCAAATTCTCTAAGCTCAAATGTTAGTTTTACTGTTTGGGTGACTTTGAGCATTTTATGGTACCTCTTTGTGTCTCATCTGTACAGTCTCCTCATCTGTAAAATGGATTTACTGTCAAATTTAGCTTGAGCAATTTCTAGCAATTTTTTTGGCATCTATGTAAAGAGCTGAAGTTAAAGCATTTCTTTTTTTGAACTTGTAATTCATGGAAGATATTAGCCTTTACTTTCATAAATACCAAAAATGGATTTTGTATTAACTATGTAGAGGGTGGTGTTTCAGACTACTATCATGAGATAACTAACAAAAAGGTATCAGTGGTAGCGTTTCACTAATCAATGATAGTACTAATCACTAATTATAGTGGCTAATTGATAATAGTATTTCAATCAACAAGTGACCTTGCCTGTTACCAGTGAGTTTCCAATGAGACTTGAGAATAGGTCTGAATCTGAACACCTATCAGACCACATATCAGAATGAACTTCCTTCCAGACTAATTCAGTCTTTCATTAAGGTGGCTCAAGTAATATGGATGAAGATAAATCTAGGCCATAAGGGTGTAGCCTATAAAGGAAGATACGCTTTGTCAGTGTTCTAATATGCAATATAATTAGGTTTCCAGTCTAGACACTTCTGAAAACAACACAAGCAGCCAAGTACATCAGGTCAAGATTTTAGTTCAGAAAGTGTGATGAGAATGAATATTTCATAGGATTGTTCTTCCTTATAAAAGGATGACCTCTATTACAGAGTATATGTTTAGATCTGATACATATTTGGCAGTGCCAACGTCTTCATTATCTATGATTCACTTCCCAAAGTAAAGAGAGGAACACAAGTGAAAAGGAAGTTAATACTTATTAGGATTCCTTGCTTCCAAATGCAACATCTACTGCATTTACAACTCTTACTGCCTCGGTTAGCTGTTAACCCAAGATGATTATTATTATTTTTCCCTCCAAGGTGATAAGTAAACAAATGGCTTGAGCAGCAACCTCTATGCTAATTCTGAGGTAGAGGATGATTGTGATTATGAGTCCTGTTCCATTTTCATTCATTCAACCATCACTTATAAGCATCCACCATGTTGGCCATGAGAAGCTCAGAGTCCCACCACCATCACTGCTATCTTTGCTGTTCCCTCAAGATCGGGATCAAGGGCAAGAATAGTAATTGAGACAGGTTTCTAGAAAGTATAGTCTTGTTGAAAGGGTTTAAATTAGTCTGTTTAGGGGTAAATGTTCTGTTGACACTGACTCTTTTTCATCCCATAATTCCAGATAAGATGGACCTAGAAGTTAAGTCTATCAGATAACAGATCAAAGAATAAAAATCAGGGGTGCTATTGACCAAGAGATATTCACAGAATCCTTCCCTCACCCCACAACCCCTCATTTCACACCTGATGAGGAAGAATCTGTCCATGCTGTAGAAGGAAGAATCTGTCCATGCTGTAGGCTCTGGATGTCTTTTCCTTGATAGGGCCAGAGCCAAAGACAGAAAGCCTAAGAGCTCAGGCTTCTCTGGGCAAAATATATTTATCAAATTGTATGTGGTCTACTCTAGGTCACAAGGACTTGGGCCACTTGGATTTGTGCACTTGGACTTGGGCCAGAGCCCAGCTAAATCCAGCATGTTCGTTGGCCAGCATTATTTTCTGGGCATGTATTTCATTCTAGAGCAGAATTCAGGTGTGCTGAGTTCTTTGGATATCAGTCCCTCCATTTCCCTTTATTCCTAACAGACAACATAGATTTGATGAACCAAGAAAGCACATATCCTCAGGACCAGCATTTGGGGAGTAGAAGGCCCCAGCGAGTGAGGGAAGCTGCTGTAGGCCTGGATAGTAGCAGAAACAGGGATTACTTTTGGGTGCCAGATAGTCCAGGACTTCAAATGCTGGACCAGCAAAGAGCTGTGAGAGCCAAGTCCAGCTCATCAGTCAGCTCTGCCCAATGGATCTGGAGGCGCTGACTTCCCCTCTGGAAGCTCAGCCAAGGAAGTCAAGCCAGGAGGATGAGATCACTGTCGCCTTATTAATGTCCCATGTGTAACAAAAGTGGGTGGCAGGGAGAGTTCTCTTTCCAGAGAACACTCTGTCTTGTTGCTTAGTTAAACAAAGACAAATAGGTTTCAAAATGTGTGACATTTCAGCAGGAGGCAGGTAGGTACAAGTCCACGATCCTTCCTCTGCAATTGCATCCAAAAACCTCTGAAAAACAGAACCTTTTTTTTTTTTTTTTCAATAAGTTCAGGGACAAAGCTTATTTGGTGCAAAGCAGTTGTGTCTCAGAGCTCTTGCCCATCACAATCACATCTGCTGTGTGCATTTTTTGTTATTTTGAAATTTGGGTTTCATTTCACTCTTTGAAAAGATTGAAGCTGTTCCTGTAGGTAAGAGGGAAGAGAAGGAAAGGGAGCCCCTGTTCTAATCAACAACATAGTAAGAAAAGTTATTACAAGAGACAGAAATTAGTGTCTGTCTTAATGAAAAATAGAATATTGGAATCAAAACCATATATGACTGAAAACTGAATGGCAAGTTGTGGACGATTTTTTATGCAGTGATGATCAAGAACTAATTGCAAAGGGCAAACAATGCAGATCATGACCGTGTGTTGATAAAATGGATTCGACAGTGGAAAAGTGAACGTATACTGCTAGTTTATTGGTCATGAAACAAGCTACTGTAATATATGACAAAAACTGAACATTGAAATCAATGTAAATGTTCAGAAGGCTGCTGTATTGGTCAGGGCTCTCCAGAGAAACAGAATCAATAGGGTATTATATGTGATTATATATATGATATATAAATAATATAAATATATTAATAATAATATATAATATAATAAGTAATATAAGTATATACAAATCATATACATATACATATATATATATGATTTATTTTAAGAAATTGACTTACATAATTGTGGGGACTGGCAATTCCAAAATCTGTACAGCAGGTTGGCAGGATAGAAACTCAAGACAGAATTTCTATGTTAGGGTCCTAAGGCAGATTTTCTTCTTCTCCGGGAAATCTCAGTTTTTGTGCTGAAGCCTTCAATTGCCTAGTTGAAGCCCACTGTCATTATTGAAGGTAATCTTCTTTACTTAAACTCAACTAGTTGTAGATACTAATGACATCTACAAAATACCTTCACAACAACATCTAGACTCATGTTTGACCAAAAAGTGGTCACTGTAGTCTAGCCAAGTTGACACACAAAAATTAACCATCACAGCTGCCTGCAATATTTAAGAGTATCATGGAATAAAATATCTAAAAAAATATAATGAAAGCACTCCTCCTGATGTTGCAGCAACTAAAATCTTGACAAATTTATTAAAACGGTGTCTGATATAAACCTTAGTCCTGAATATATTTATGATTTTGATAGTAAAGTTCTATATTGGTACTGAAATCCCCCCCACCCCACATCACTTTTAAAAGAAAAATCATTAACAATGACTGAGGAGAGAGCACCTACAGGTTTTGACAACACTAAACACAGGTGGACTGTTCTTGCATGTTCAATTACTGCAGGAACACACGAGATAAACTTGACAGTGCCTGGGATCTGAAAGGTGTTTGTAATTTACCTATACAGTAGTATGCAAACAAGAAAATATAATATTTTACTAGAGGAAAATATCTCTGGAGAATATTTTATGATGATTTAATAGCTTCTTTGTATGAGCAATGTAGTCACCTTTCAGGGGAGCTAGACTGGAAGAAAACTGTAAAACTGTGTTGCTCTTGGACCATGGCTTTGCATACATTCCTCCTAAACTTTTTGCATAATAAAAAAGTTTTTCTTTTCCTCTGAAGATGACATCAGTACTACAACCTTGGGACCAAAGAATTTTATACACTATGAAAAGCAAGTATAAACACTCTTTCCAAACTGTATGTGTGCTTCAGTGAACAGAAGCCCAGGGATCTGAAACTTCCTAAAAGAGTTTAGTCTTAAGGATCCCATTTGTGGTGATGCCAATGCTCAGAATGATATAGTTAAACCAACACTGACAAATCATGATTGTGGACTTGTGGCTACTCTGATGCTCGAAATAAAATTTCCAACAAAGACTTAGAAGAATTTGGGGTTATTAATGAAAAAGTAATGATATCAATCTTTGTTATTCATAACAAATATTTATTGGCTGACTATATTAGAAGAAGCTGCTAGCAAAGAAATACTGATCATTGACAGTAATGTAATTGTGTTTCTTAAGTGAAGGGAAAATTGCTAAAAATGATAATATGGCTAAGCATGAGGATAACAGAGGTAATAATGGTGATGACGTGATGAATATAGGTGAAAAAAATAACCATAGATGGTCTGGTGATGGTTAGTTAATGTGAGGTTAAGCAGTCGCTAGTATTGGACAGCATGCTTTAATCAGTGATGAAGAAACCCTTGGCATTCATGTAATTAAAGTGAAATTGCTTAGACAGAAGTCCATATTAATGAAATAAACCACACTGGAGGAATTTTTAGCTTTATTTAATTTTTTAAAAAAATTTTAAAATTCACATCATTTCTTATGATTCTTTGGTTGCCTAGAAAGTAGATTACTCACAAACACAGCCATAATTTTTCTCATGGCCCTTTGCTATGTAACAGCTTCTGTTCGTTTTTCTCAGTCTATTTTCTCTCTGCTTCACTTTGGATGGTTTTTATTACTATGTCTTTTTAAGTTCAATGATTTTCTCTTCTGTAGTGTCTAATCTTCTGTCACTCCCACCCAGTGAATTTTTCATATCTTTCATTGCTCTCTTCATTATGCTGATGATTTCTTTTAAATCCTTGAACATATTGAAAATAGCTACGTTCAAGTGCCGTATACCAATTCTCTCCATCTCTGTTATTTCTAGATCTGTTTCTGTTGATTGATTTTTTCCTAGGTGTGAATCACATTTCCCTACTTTTTCAAATGTCTATAGTAACTTTTGGTAGCTCTTGGAATGTAAAATTACACATTTTATTTTGCTGAGCTCATTCTTAAAGAAGTGTTGGATGTTACTACTGTAGGCTTGACCATTTCAAGGCTTGAATGTTTCAAGGCTTAGTTTTTTTAAGCTTTGTTAGGGTAGGTTTAAGATACAATTATTTAAAGTAGCCTTTATTTCAGGGCTAATTTAGTTTTTCTGCTAACGTGTGGTGCTTCAGGGTACCTACTGAGTGTCCTGGTTGTTCAGTGAGGACTCTTCACTCTGAATGATCAGAAAGTGCGTCTCCCAGCTCTCTGTGTGCCCTGGGAATTGTTCAGCTTACAGCCCACTGGTCTTTCTCTGCTTGGCCTCATGGAGTTTCTTTCTGTGTATTCTGTGTGGTTTACTCTTCAGCAACAGAGTCTTGGGAAGCCCAAATCAGATTTCTAGAACTCTTTTTTTCTGCATTACTCCTTCCCTTCTGATATACCTGTCAGCAGATTCCATGCACTTTCGCCACCTTCCTGAGGTGATGCAACAATACCACCAAGCTCTGCTTAGGATAAACCTTCCTGTACTTTGGTCCAGAACGTGCCTCCAGTAGGAAAGCAAGGGCGATCAGAGTGCTCACCTCACTTGTTTTTCTTCTCTCAGAGATCGCACACTTGCACAGAATGCTACCCAGTGTCCAAAAACAGCTATTTTATATATTTTATTCATTTTTCCTTTTTTACAGCAGGAGGGCAAGTCTAGACCCACCTATACCATCATGTCCAGAAACCGAAGTTGGAGGAAGTGTTTTAAAGGCTGTGGATAGTGCCGCTGCTTCATCACTTGAGAATCTTGCTCCTGACCCGTCATCTGATGTCCAGTTATAACCTGATGACTAACATATCCTCTTCTCTATGGTCTTCAGGTAAGTGGACATGAGAAACATTTATTGAATGTGTGTGTGTGTGTATGCATACACTCTAAAACTTAATTTTATCCTATGTATAGTTGGAATTTTACTGATTATTTCTCTTAGAGGTAAGAAATACTTTTTGGTCTATATTTATTCCACTATTTTATTTATAAATTTATAGCTATATAAATAAACCATAATACTATTTATAGTCTTTAGCTTGAATAGTCATATGTTTCTCTGCAGAAATATTAAGTGTTTGATTTTGGGATTTTGCTCAGGCTGTGTTATGCAAAATACCATAGATTAAGTGGTTTAAACAACAGACATAATTTCTCACAGTTCTGGAGCTGAAGTCCAAGGTCAAGGTGCCCGCTGATTCAATTTCTGCTGAGAACTCTTTCCCTGGCTCGCAGATGGCTGCCTTTTCACCATATCCTCACATAGTGGAGAGAGCGCTCTTGTGTCTCTTCCTCTTTCATAAGCACACCCGTTCTATCAGATCAGGGCTCTACACTTATGATCTCATTTAACCTTACTCATCTCTTTAACGGCCCTATCTCTAATATGCTCAACATGGAGGGTTAAGACTTCAACATAGGAATTTTAGGGCGACGTGTTCGGTGCATGGTATCCACAGACTCCTCTGGGATATTATATAAAATATGGTATTTGAATGCATAACCTTTCTAAAAATCTTTAAAATTCTAAATTATGAAATATCCAACCACTACGGTTTCTGACAACCCGTTATTGACCTGTACGAAAATATCTGAGAACCTATTTCCTCAAAAGAGTTGGGATTGTAGAACTATTATTCCAGAAAATAATAAAATTCTACAGAAATAAAAGAATATTTCAGGGCTTGTTTCTCCCTCTGAGCGTCCTTCTTTCTGAAGAGGATGGGGCTGTTAGGAACTCAATGAAAGTGGTCTAAAAATCTCAGCTGTGTTTGCATTTCAGCCTCAACCTGCTCTGTCCTTCCGTTTAAACTCGTGCATGTCCTCCTGGGGCAGGAAGCCCCATAAAAAGACCGGCAGGACCGCTGCTCTCCTCTTAGCACCATCCAGTTCCCTGGCCCAGAGGCTCTATCTCACTCTTCGCCTCTAAAGCGGCTAACTTACACCTAGAATTCTATTGGTTCCCTGAGCTCACTTCTGATTGGTTATTTCCTTCACTCCTGATTGGTTATTACTCTCACTCCTGATTGGTCCACTTCCCTAACTTCTGATTGGTCCGTTTGTAGTACTTTATTTGCATGGAGCTCACTCCTGATTGGTCTATTTCTACAAAGCTTGTTCCTGGTTGGTCAACTTCTGTTGTACTTTATTTGCATATGATGTTGCAAAGTGCAAAACTGGCAGCCTATAAAAGGCCTGTGTAAACCTACAGACAGGATCCAGAGCTTGAAGTGTTAATGCTGGCGTAGTAAAACTGAGTTCTCCAACTGTCCAAGTGCTGCTTGGTCTCTCACCCTAATCCAGGTTGCTGTCACAACTGAGCTGTAAGACGTTTTTCCACAACACTCGGAGTCAGGAACAAGGCAGGACTGTGGGTTTCTATCACGAGCGCATGCTCTTCTGGGTACAGCACTCCTCTCCAGCTCTGCCACTCCCTGGCGGAGTGCCTTTTGGTGAGCCTCATCTCTAAATTGACAGTAATGACAGCGCTTACCTCGAGGGGTCTCCTGCGGACTTGATGGCATGATCCCCAGAAAGTGCTTAGCTTAGTGCCTGCTGCAGAGTGGGCTCTCAGTGGATGTCTGGCTATTGCCATCGCTGCTTTTGTTATTACGGTTAAAGGTGGGAAACGGGAAATTACTTTGGTCATTTCCATTAAGGTGAAGGTGACTTTGAGAAGAAGGAAACTCTCAAAGGCTTTCCTCCCTGCCACTTTCACAACTGCTTGGCACAGTCAGTGGACCTCTGCTCGTGCCTCCCAGAGGTGAGTGAGCACTGTCTCCTTCCAGCCTCCCCTGCATCTGTAGAACTCATGGGACTTGACATAAACCAACCGCAGGAAGGAGCGCAGGGGAGTAAAGAGCAACATCTCAGAGGCAGCTTTTTAGAACATTGCTGTTCTGGAGATGATGATCCTCCTCTCTTTCCCCAGAGATGCTGCCTGGAGAACCTCCAGAATATTCGCCATCTGTCCATCACCTGTGCCCAGCACCACGCCCCTTCCCTGTACCCTTCCTCGTTTTTCTAATGCTCGTTTCTTGTAATGCTAAACAAGTCACATGGGTTCCCCTTATGGGATTTTAAGCTGAATTAAATAGAAGGGACTGTAGTATAGAAATACAATATTAAAATTAATTTCATTGGTTTCTTTTTACTTGTTTTAATGTGGCTACTAGAAACTTTAAAATTATATAAGTGGTTTGTACTATATTTCTATTGAGCAGAGCTGCCTTAGAGAATTCTAGTTTTTTTTTTTCCCACTGGAACTTACACGCACAATTTAAAAATACTTAAGTTGGGAGGATGTGGAAGGTTACTAACAAGCTACATGCTTTCCCCTAAGCCTCAAGTTCTGTTTGTAAGCAGTTAAATCATCTCTTCATGTACTGAAGACCAAAACTCAAATGTCTAGGGGATTAAAGAGAACAAAAGAGGGTCCGAAAAAGAGAGATGGTCCCTGCTGGCAGTGTCCTTGTCCTAGGCTGGGAAGCGAGTTGGCCAAATGGTACTTAATTGTGAAAGGGAAGAGGAAAACAAGCCACTTCTTAATCCTAATGTTCTAACACCTCTCTTCTAATCTCTCTCTAGCCTCCATCTTCTAGGAGGGCAGGAGTCTTTGGGCTGGGAAGTTACATGGCCTTTTATGGGAGCTGGGAGGGGGGCCTGGGGATGCTGGCCCCTCAGAATAATAGGTAAAGATAAAAAACAGAGAGTAAACATTTGCTTATACTCAGTGGCCTGCGTTAGTAGGAACCAGTGATCTCAGTTTGAGTTAATGAGACCCAGAGAATGTCAAGGTACTGAGAAGGAACCTTCATATACAAGGAATATAGAGCAAACAGATGACCACAACAGTCTTCTCTGGATGATGAGCAGGCCATCCACTAAGACTCATCCCCAGAGGCAAATTTACGATATCAAAGTTATTTTCCTTGAAGCAGCGAGTCTTCAGTTTTCTCTCTTCCTGTTCACATATTATCATTTTGCCACTGAGAATAAACCAACGACATGTGAAGTGGAGACAACAGAACTCTTCTTGTCCTCCCCCAGATAATATGCTGATAGCAAAAATGTGTCACTCGTTCATTTCTGCAGGTGCACTCTTCTAAGTATTGTACCAAAGACATCTCTTGGGAGTTATTATTACTATTTATATTAAGAATTCTTCCTAGATAAACTATAGAGTCTGAGTTAATAGATGTCTCACATGATATCTTGGAACATTTTGGGGGTGGTGGAAAGTTCTTAAATATCTTGCTTTGAATATTGATTCTGTACTTTACAACTGATATATCTAAGTACGATATAAATGTGGAATCAAAAATCAAGAGAAAAATTTTAGAATATTTTAACTTACTGAAGAGATTATTGAAAAGTTATCATATTGAGATTTTAAGACTATGTTATTTCCCTGACATCTGATTTACTCTCTTTCTGTGGTTTCTGTTTCTTTAGTGTAAGAAAATTGTGTGGGCTTTTCTGACACCAAATACATCATCTCGTCACCAACCAGTTCTCCAATTCTCTGACACTAACTGGGTGTGCTACAATTCAGTCCAATTCTGACACTACCCAGAGTTAGCACAGACGCCACAGATTAAGGGCTTAGTCCCACAAGGTGGCCTCCACTTCTAATGCAGCTGCAAATCAGGTCCCCAGGCTACCTGCCCTTCTGCTTGGCAAGTTACCAATTTGGAAATTCCCACGATGCCTGCCCTTAGATTCGGTAATTCAGTAGAATGGCTTACAGAACTCAAGAAAATGTTTTCATTTCTATTACTGGTTTATTATAAAGGATATAACTCGGAAGCAGCCAAATGGAAGCGAGCATAGGGCACAGTATGGGGAGGGGGTGTGTGGTATTTCATGCCCCTCCTGGTGCACCACCCTCCCAGCACCATGGTGTGTTCTCCAACCAGGAAGCTCTCCAAACCTCACCACTTAGGGTTTTTATGGAAGTTTCATTATGTAGGCATAATTGATTAAACCAACTTTCATTGGTGATTAAACTTGGTTTCTAGCTCCTTTCCCCTCCTGGAGGTGGGGGTGGAGGTAGGGCGAAACATTCTAACCCTCTATTCACACAGATGTTTTTTGTGGTAACCAGCCTCCATCCTGAAGTTATCTAGGGCTCTTCTGTGAGTCATCTTGTTAGCACACAAAAAGAGTTTTAGATCTGTGCTAGGAATCAGGGACAAAGACCAAATATTTATTTTTTATTATACTCCCAAATGATCATGATAAATAGTACCAACCATTAACATTTATTGGAAGTCAGTGATGATGCTCATTGCTGTGTGGTGGGGGCTGACAGGGGTGTAGTGGGGAGAATGTGTAACCCTCAGAGATTCTGCTGGAGTAGACAGAGGGTGGGGCACGGGAATCAGCATTTTAATAAACACTCTAGGTGATTGTAGTTCAGGTGGTCCACAGATGACTCCTTCAAGAAAAAAAATATATCCTTTAAAGCAGTTTCGACACTGTTCTACCTTGTTTAGTCGAACAAAAGTTATGTTTTTATTCAGATTTAGAACATTAGGTTAGGTATATCTAAACTAATGTTTGTGAAAGATTTTATTCTAATGCAATTTGGTGTTATAGACCTCAATAGACACTCAGGCCGATTTGGTTTCTGAAACAGAGAGCAAAGAAGTACACTTGAAAATCTCTAGTGCCCTCATGGACTTCATCCAGAGATAGATACACTCTAGCAATAGATCAAGTATTAAAAAGCATTGCTTCTCAGCGTCATTACTGTTGACATTTGGGGCTGGATAATTTTGCTATAAGGAGCTATCTATGCATTGTGGGATGTTTAGCAGCATCTCTGGCCTCTATTCACTAGATGTCAGTAGCAGTCACCCCTTCCCTTCAGTTGTGAACCACAAATGTCTCCAGACATTGTCAAATGTTCCCTGGGGGACAAAATCCACTCTGGTTGAGAACCACTGCTCTAAAGGAAATCAGCGAAGTGTCCTGTGATAACCTCCCCTCTTCTTATTGCTCTCCCTTTAGTTAAATGGTTATGTATGCAAAGCAGCAGAGAGCTAGTTAAAGGCAACTTTGAACTCAAGGTAAATGAGAACAAACACTAAACCCTCCTCTGGCCCATCAGGTGCCTTATGGACCCCAAGGGAGAGTCCTGGAGGGATGGGGGTGGCAGATCTTTGCTGGCTGCCTTTTCCTCCCAGCATTTAAAGTGATTGTGAAAAAGACTAAGTCATTCTCACCCACTTTAACTACAACCCAAATTCCCCAAACTTGATCGTTGAAAACATCATCTTGTCAACAGGAACATTTCCAGGAGTTCTTAGGCGTTTGTGAAAGTGTACTGCTTCTACACATGCCCAGAACTATTATTACCATCAGAAGCAGGACCCGGGATTTCAGGGACCTCAGGGGGATCCACAGTGAGAGGAAAGACACCGTGGGAGATATGGCCAGTGTTATTTATAGTTTGCCTCAGGTTGTTGACACCGGTCCAAGCAATTCTATCCTTGCAGGATAAATCCAGGTGGCCAGTTCCACTTGGAGAAAGATAAATAGCTGATCATTGATTTTTCTATAGGTTCAGAAACTTTATGTGCAGCAAGAAGGAAGAAAACAGAAATAAAATCCTCTCTTCACCTCTGCTGTCCAGAAAATGAAATATGTCTTCTTAGACTCTGTTTGGATGATTCATTTTCCACAAGATGGTGTAACTGTGGAAACCATTTTCAGTTTTTCAGTATAAAATGAGAAGGGCTTTCCTAAACTTATAATCTTAAAAGAGCTGTTGAGGTATGCTCTTCCCTTACTGAGCCTAGAACATACAGTTGAAGTGGTTTGTGATGGATATAACTTGGTATATACATGGGTATAGCCCCAGGAATAAGGGCTACCAGAAAGACTTCCTTCCCCAAAGCTCCCAGTCATCCCAGTCTGGTCTGAAATTATAAAAGCATTGAGATGAATGAAGTTACAATTTACAGCCCAACCACAGCCCTTTAAAAAATTCAGGCATCCCTGGAAAAGTAACAGTTAAGATGACGTCAATTATTCATACTTTAGTGTGAATTAGGTTATTATCTGGCACAAAAATGAGGAATAAGCATAGACATTGAGACTCTGAGGGACATTTTTGAGGGAGATGGGAAAGGAGGGATTGTTTGGAGGATAGCAGGTCATCTAGAAAGAAGAATCTAAAGCAAAAATTAAGTGCTAACAATTTCTTCTTTTTTAGCGCTTTATTGTTAGTGCTGTCTTCTTCTTAGTGCTTTATTATTATTGCTCTTTTAAGCTCTTAAAGTAGCACATGCTAAATCAAACAATACAGAGGCATTTACGATAAAAATGTATAGTCTCCCCCTCTCCTCTTGCCCCACCAAATCTGGTTCCTCTACCATGTAAATCAGTGTTAGCATTTTGTTTATTGAGTATCTTTTTATTGGGTTTATAGGGTACATTTTTCCACATTTCTATAAACTCACACATGCATGTATAGTATACATGTAGGGATTCTTAAAAATTTTTTATTGAAACGTGGTTGATTTTCAATATTAGTTTCAGGTTACAGCAAAGTGATTCAGTTATACACATACATGCATATATATTTTTTCTTTTCAGATCCTTTTAGCATATAAGGTTTTAAAAGCTTTTTTAAACAAAGACAAGATTATTCCATATGCTTAGTTATCTATATAGACATCTTTCCAAGTTAATGCCTTTCTCTTATTCTTTATAATAGCTGCATATATTCTATAATATAGATATATCATTATTTATTCAATAATTTTTCTATTTGCAGATATACCTCTTATCTCTAGTTTTTATTATTAAAGATAATGCTTTATAATATGGGGGTCAATGAATAAACTGTAATGTAATATAATCGAATAACAGAGTTAAAATGAATGGACTAGATGTATATGTAACAACATGTTTAGATCTTAAAAACAATCTTGAGTGGAAAAAATATACAGAATAAAATTACCTACTACATAAAAGGTTAAACGTATACAATAAAACTGCATACTGATTATGGAAATGTAAAGATGTAACAAAAATTTTAACAGAAGAAAAATAATGCTTCAAAAAACATCCTAGTACATGTATCTGCATGTGCTGATGCTTTTATTTCTCTAAGAAAGATTTACAGAAAATGCCACCTAGGACAAAGATGGTGAATTTCTGTTCCTTTTTAACATGACATTGTTTGGAATGAATTTAAGGTTCTGTTTACCAGCTTTTGAGTATGTTTCAGTTTGTCTAATTACTTAAATCCTATTGGGTAAAGATAGAGATATAAGAAAAATAATGGTAATTTAAAATACTCTTCAACTGGACACACAATTCCTGGGGAGTTTGGACAGAACACATTTACCCTGACTATTCACTTTCTTTGTTCTGGAGCCTATTCTTTCATTTAGGGATGACAAAGAATTGTGTTCGCTTTGAGGGCATCAGTCTTATTTATAGTTTGATCCTGACTCTTGAAATAATAATATTCCAAAATCATCTGAGGAAAGCTTTTCTTAATGGTCCAAATACAAAGCATGGACAGTTTATCTACCCAGAAGAGATACAGAATAAAAAGAATCAAGAATAGACAAGTCTGTGACCTTGAATTTTTAGTTCAAGGGCTTACCCAATTTTTATATGACATAGATATCAACAATGGAAATGTGGAGGGCAAGAGACATGAGTGAGTACAGAGACATACGATCCAGCCCTGCCTCCATGTCTGACACATGTTCCTTGGAAGGTCTTCTACCTGTTCATGAATGTGCTTTAACAGCCAAGTAGGTCCAGGACTGGTGGCCTTGCAGGGGGCCACTCTAGGAAACTGTCTCAGCTGCAATTAATTTCCTCCTTCCTTCTTTTCTTCCATTCTTCCTTCCTGCCTTCCTGTCTATTAAAATATAGTTCACACATAACATTGTGTAAGTTTAAGGTGTACAGCTGCATTGATTTGCTATATTCATATATTGCAGTTTGATTATGACCTTAGTTTGGCTAACACCTCCATGGTGACATAATATAATGTGGTGGAAATATTTATGATCTAGTGTCTTAGCAGCTTTGAACTTTATAACACCCTATTGTTGACTATAATTACAATGCTGTGCATTACGTCTCCAGAACTTATCTTCTAGTTGCAAGTTTGTTTCCTTAAACAACAGCTTTCCATTTCCCCACCCTCAGCCTTGGTAATGTCCCTTCTACTCTCTGTTTCTAAGAGTTTGGCTTTTTAAGATTCTGCATATAAGTGATACTATACAGTATTTTTCTTTCTCTGTCCGACTTACCTCACTTATCATAATGTCCTCAAGCCATCCATGTTGTTGAAAATGACAGGATTTCCTTATTTCTCATAGTTGAATAATATTTCATTGATATATGCCACATCTTCTTTATCCATTCACCCACTGACAGACTCTTAGGCATTTCCATTTCTTGGCTATTGTGAATAATGCTGCAATAGACATGGGAGTGCAAATATCTTTTCAACATCCTGTTTTCATTTCCTTTGAATATATACCCAGAAGTGGGATTGCAGGATCATATGGTAGTTCTATTTTTAATTTTTTGAGTACTACTTTCCATAATGGCTGAACAGTTCCACCAGCAGTGCCTGAGTTTCCATTTCCTCCATATCCTTATTATCTCTTGTCTTCTTGACAAAAGCCTTTCTAACAAGTATGAGGTGACATCTCATTGTAGTTTTGATCTGTTAGTTCCATGATGATTAGTAATGTTGAGCATTTCTTCATGTATCTATTGGCCATTTGGATGTCTTCTTTGTAAAGAAGAAACTATTCTCTTTCTCTGACCATTTTTAAATCAAATTGTTTAGTTGCTTAAGTTGTGTGAGTTCTTTATGTATTTTGGGTATTAATCCCTTAACAGATATATGGTTTGCAAATCTTTTCTCCCGTTACTTAGGATGCCTTTTCATTTTGCTGACTTCTTCCTTTCTGTTCAGAAACTTTTTAGTTTAATGAGTCCCACCTGTTGATTTTTGCCTTTGTGGCTTATGATTTTGGTATCAGAGACTTCTTCACTATATATTTAGAAAACTTCTTATCCCATCCACCTGTTAGAATCCCCCCTTAAGGTAAATTATCTTACCTTAAACATTATCTAGTTGCAGAATTTATAAACTGAAACCACTCTCTAAACACCTACTGAGAGGAAATGGGGCAGGGCACAAGGGGACAATGAGGAGACTACTAAGCTGAGTACTACCTATAGATCCCAAGCTCTGGGGAGGAAGTCTTCCTGTCTCCCTGACCTATTGCCTCACCACTGTTCCAGCTGTTTTCCATGAAACTTGTAAATAATCAAAAATGGATCCAGATGTCCTTTCTCTTTGTTCCTATAGCTCACTGTGCTTACTACTATCTCAGAATTTATTGCATTCTAAAATTTTTAAATGAAAGTATTGCAAAGGCACGTTCCAACTGATACTAAGACTCTTTAGGTCTTTAATCTTCCAATACAAAGCCAAATTTACTATATATTCTCAGTGAGGCACAGGCAATGTGATTCTGCTCCCAAAGTACATGCCAGCCTTTAGGTGCTAGACAAATAATTTTCAAACTACACAGCTGGACAAAAATCATGTAGAATGTCTCACTCTAGTTTGGGAGTCCTGTACATATTTCTAACCAGCATTGTAACAGAGTACATACAGATCTGTCTCAGCCTACTGGATTATTAGTTTCTAGAATTCAGGACTCTGTTTCATTCATCATTTTATTTTTGGCTCCCAGTAGAGTGCCTGGTACATAGTAGGCACTCAACAAATAGTTGTTAAATAGCAAATAGTTGTTAAATTTTTAAAAATGGAGCATGGAAGGGAACCAATGTTTATCAAACACCTACTACATGCAAGGCTCTGGGCTAAGTGCTTTGCAAAATTTATTGAGTTGTTTGGTATTTGCTAGTGTTCTGTATGGTATGTGGCTCCAGGAATTGCACTAGGACTAGGGAAGATTATGGGAAGATACCTTTCAGTTCAATGTTAAAATCTTTCTAATGTTCAAAGCTGCCTGAAGATGAAGTTGGCTGCCTCAGGAAGGGTGAATTCCCTGTGACTGTGTATAGACTGAAGATGTTACGAGGACCCAAACATCAAGTGGGGTGGAGCTGTCAACCGGATTAGGCTCCCACACTTGGGTCAGGCGAAAAGAAGAGGCCAAGCCCAAGAGTACTGCACTTCTTCCTTACCTCCAAGTGAAACAGTTACCTCGTGATGAACAGTGCTGGCTTTGGCCTCTAAATTGGAGATATAATAGGGAGTAATGGGGTCTATATATATTCCTTCTAAAGAGCACAATTCTTCAGCACCAAAGGTTTCCATGCAAGAATGTGGGTCCTGTGTTGAGAAATCTTTCTAGGAATTCTCATTTGTATGACCTCCTGATCCTTAAATGTGCTATCAAATATCAAATTCCATTGGGGGAAAAAAGAAAAAAGCACTGTGAGGCACACGACGTGTTCACACATTTGGCCGATAGTCAGTTTATTATCTCTGCAACTAATCATATTTAAGGTATCTTTAAACCTGAGAGTCTTGTGATGTTTGCCTTGTAGAGTGGTTATAATCCAGTGTCTGGTTATAAATGATAAATCCTGATATTTAATGACAGTGTCCTAAGTTCACAACCACTCCAGCTTTAACTTTCACACAGGGAGATTAATTTGTGCTGGCCCCACTTTATTTCATTGGTTTTTTTGTCATCAACATCATTGCATCAGAGGTTTATCTGATTATTTTATGTAACTTCATCAACCAGAGGGTTGATTGATAACACAGGGACAGAGAAAGGCAGGTAATCTTATTATGACTTTGAGAACAAAGCTCAGCTCCCCATGGGGCATAGAGAGACTATAGTGAATTAAAACCCTGTCCAAAATGATATACACTTTGGCAGTGATATTTTGACAGTCTCAGTTTTGAATTATCTTCCCAGATGTTCTCTCAGCAAAATTAGAGAAACTTCATTTCCAGTGAAAGTCCTTTGACCCTAAGGTGGAAAATGACTTAGAATAGGAGCTTTTACCTTCTACAAAGTGACTTCTTCCCCTCTTGATCTGGGCTCATGGAAGCTGTTTTCTATTACCTGGAATTCAGGAAAAGTAGTGCAGAAACCACAGGCGTCTTCTCCTGGGATGATAAATTACTGATGCCCCAGAAGGTTATAATTGTTGATTTCTAGGGAACGACCTAGAGTGGCTTAGATCAGCTCTGCTCTGGGCAATAGAAAAAAAGCCCAGGTCCACCCCTTTCCTTCTCTTCTTTCTTGATACCTTAGTCCATGCAGGGAGCTGTGAGAAAACACCATAAATGGGGTAGTGTGTAAACAGCAAACATTTATTTCGCACAGTTCTGGAGGCTGTAAGTCTTCAGTGTCTGCTGAGGGCACATGGCAACCTCACATGGAAGGGACAAGATAGTTCTCTGGGATCTCTTTTAAAAAGGTGCTAGTCCCAGTCATGAGGGCACCACACTCATGACCTGATCACCTCCCGAAGGCCTCACCTCCTAAGACCATCCCTCTGAAGGTTAGGATTTCAGTGTGACTCTTGAGAGGATACGAATATTTAGACCATAGCCCTTGGGTTAGACTTTTTTTTTTTAATTCCAATGGATTGGTCCCATTTGCCATACTTACAATTTTGGCATATCCTAAATGAGTGGTGCCACGGAGCTACCTGGCCAGCTTTTAGTAATGTAGGACTTAGAGGTATCTGCTCCAGAAAAAAGGAAACGCCGTAGTCCATATGGTCCATCCTTTTCACCAGGAAACAATTAAGGGTAAACCTATGGTAATGAGCAGAGTGAATTTCCCAGGAGCATGCCCACTACTTATCTCTTTCCTAATATGACATAAAGTAAGCAGTGTTGGGAGACAGTTCTCTAAGGGCTTAGTTTCTGCAGGTATTGAAAATTAGGTACTGACTGCCTTTTTTCCATACTGTCTTTTCCCGATTGCTTGTACAGTGTACAGCCTTGGAAGATATAATCTGTGCCTCGAAAGCAAACATCAAATTTTCTTATAACTTTGGAAAATAGAGATAATGTCTCCTGCCAGAGCAAAGAATCTGCTCAGTGCCACTTATAAAAAAATTCAGATTACCTGACCTCAGGGTTTGCCTTGTAATAAAGTCCATTTTTTGTGCATGAATCATCTGGCCTTCCTCATGTTGCTTTGAGGGAGTAAGAGTTCAGAGAATTGGTGATAAATGCTGACAGCCTGGCTACTGCTATTGCTGTGAATAATAAACAGTCCTTTGTGTCTGACCCTGGAGATTTGTGTCTTCTAGTATCCATAAAACGTTAGTGGGCTAATTCCCTTGTAAATAGAGTAAAATTTCAGACATTTAATTCTTGAATAGTCAATGATGATTAAGTTTTCAAGAATCTTAGAGCAACAGGCAAAGAAGAGGCTACCAAAGTGGCTGGGTGATGGGTCCTGATTATCAAGGGAGGGCATAAAGTTGTTGCTAGGCAATGGGGTAGAGAAAACTATGTTTGGAACCCCAGAGAGGGTATATGGGGGCACCCCTTAGAATTTGTTCAATAGAAAAAGTTAATAGCAAACAGCAGCTATCAAATAAGGAAAGAGCAACTAAGGATTCAGAGTTTTGACAGTAAATGTTTGGACCATTTCATTTGGTAAAAATATGGAAGAAGTAGTGGAACAAGGAATTTATAAATATCCAATATGGTTCCTGAGAAGGTACAGAAATGAAGACCATGGCAGTTCTATATTTTCTTCCTGGCTAATTTCTTTTTTTCATCCCCTTTCCTTTCCCATTATTGGCTGATTTTAAAATATAGTCTTCACATTATCAAACATTCGGTAAGTTTATGGCTAAACTAAAAGAAAAGTTAACATCATCCAGAGATGGATACTGTGAACATCTTCCATAAATGGATATCATGATTCCTGGAACTTTGTGCTTTTACATTTGGGAGGAGAATGTTAGAGCATCTTCATTTGTACAAAGGATACTTGCATCTTGTCAGCAGAAGCATGAAGATGTTCATGTTGAAGTGTGGACGTTCAGATAGTTACAGAATGTGTGTGCATGTTGGGGGTGATGAGTGTTTATCTGAGAGCTGACTGGTCAAAGGGATAGATGTGCTGGTAATTTACTCATTATCACTGAGCTCCAAATCTACCCTTCTTTACCAGTTGGCTTCCTGTTGCCAAGAGAAGACATTAGAAAAAGGCAGGAAAAGGAATTCCCTCTTCCTGTTTGTTTGCATAGCACTTCATCCTAGCAGTGACAGTTGATTGCAAACTGTGGCTTCTTTTTGGCATCCCCAGAACCCATCACATTTTAATACTTCTGAGATGTTAGCACCATCCAGGCAGCACCCTCTCTCAGAGGTCCAAACCCCAGGGCCATGACTTCTCCTCCAAGCTTCCAGATTCTGATCACCCCAACTTCCCTCTTGTTTCCCCCAGCCAACAGGCATGTAGCTGTTTCCTGCACTTCTCTGTGTCACCTCCCTGATCTCCTTTTGTGCTTTAATCCCTCCATTTGTGTAACCAACTTCTTGTATTAACTTTTCTCTGTTGGAGTATGTCATGCAATTTCTATTTTCCTGACTGGACCCTGACAGATAGAACTGAATTTTTTTGTCAGGGGGAGGTAATTAGGTTGATTAATTAATTAATTAATCAATTAATATAATAGAGGTTCTGGGGATTGAACCCAGGACCTTGTGCATGCTAGGCATGCGCTCTACCACTGCACTGTACCCTCCCCCCTAGAACTGACTTTTTAAGACATATATTTTATTTATATTTTTATCAGAGAATTGTATTATAGATGAATATTAATGATATTTAAGGCTGTCAATTTGACTTACGGCTTCACTTGAGACAAGGAATCTGATGAAAGAAAGATACTAAAATTGTGAGCAAACGTGGATTTTGAGATAACTTACGAATTTCAATGATGATCCTGTTTCCTTTTTGTCAATATGTTTTAAGTGTTTCGTATAAACAGCATTATTTTTAGTTTTTGAGCTCAGTCACTCAGATTCTGACTTTAATGGGCAAATCCAGTCCATTCACAATCAGTATAAAAACTAATATACTTGGATATTAATTCTTCCGTTTCACTCTGATTTTTTTCTCCCTTAGTTAACTTCTCTGTTGTTTCCTTTTTCCTTCCCTATTTTCCCTGTTTTGGTCAGTCTAATTTTCATCTCTATTCCTTGAATAATCAAAGGTCAACTATGTGACTATAGAGGAATGTTTTCTTTTTCTTTTTGAGAAATACCAAAGTTTTAAAATGCTGCTTTTCTAATGGTTATGATCTCATCCATATGGTTCTACAAGGAAGTCTTTTAGGGAAACTAAATCGGCAGAAAAGATTCAGCAGATGTTATCCTCGGTGCTGTAGACTCCACAGTGGTAAGATTGCTTTGGTTATTGTTGGGGCTCAGGATGGGCCACCTCAAAATATGCTTCAATGGCATATTGATATTTTAAATTAAAGTTACTTAAGAAATGGCAGGTGACCCCCCTCTTTGTCTCCCTGAAAGCAGGAAATAAATCTCTCATGCGCAAGGTACACCCCCTGCATCTGGAGGTAGGACACCCTTATCGCCAGAGATAGGTAATTTGGGTCTGAAAAGAGTGCATAAACAAACCTTGTTATTTCTTTAATTTACCACCCCAAGCCCAAACTCTGCTTAGATTCTTCGCTAGGGACTCAAAGCCTAAGTTTTCTTGTCCTGTCTATTCCTCAGAAATTTATTGCTTCATCTCAAAATATAACAGCTGCCTGCTCTGGCCACTTCTTAGGTCCTACTTCTCCATGTGCATGAATTAAAATTTGTTTCTTTTCTCCTGTTAATCTGTCTTGTGTTAATTTTAATATTAGCCCAGACACAAGAACTCAAGATGGTAAATTTCCCGTCCCTGACACTATCATTTGGATACTTCCCCCCCAACACCTTCTCTAGAACATAAAACAAGTAAATTAAAAGAGAAAACTTGAAATCAAAGAAGTTCTGCTATGAAAAGAGCTTATTAACTGAATGAATGTGAAACTTGTTCATGCTTTTAGGCTCTGGTTGCTTTTTCCTCTCTAAAGAAAGCACTGCTTACACTTTCAAACTCCTATTCATCCTTTGAAAAGCAGCCCAAGGATCTTCTCTGCCCATCTGTCCCTGGCCACCCTCTCCAGACTTGCTTCCTTCTTTGTGTCCCCTCCACGGCTTACGATGCCTGTGTTACAGCCCCTATAGCATCATCCTGGAATGATTGCAGCTCTAGGCGGCGTGCTGTTTGAGAGCAGAAAGAGTTCCTTCACCTTTTTATCTCCAGTACTGAGTTACAGCACTTAATAAATGCTTCTTGGGCAAATGATTGTTTCACCAATGGTAAGTTGTTTATGTACAGCAGCATATTTCTGGCATCTCTTTCATTTTTGTTTTCCTAAAGCAACAGAAGAAAGCAATTTTAGAGTTAATGTTGCCCCTAAGGAACGTAAATAATAGCTTCACTAGTCTTATTAATATCATCCCCTAATATTTTGAGACCTTATTTGGGTTGAGGCCTTCCGCACCCATGTGTCTCTCTGCTCCTCAAAGATTCTTTTTTTTTTTTATTTCCATCACAGTACTGCTATTTTTTTTAACATTTTTTATTGAGTTATAGTCATTTTACAATGTTGTGTCAAATTCCAGTGTAGAGCACAATTTTTCAGTTATACATGAGCATACATCTATTCATTGTCACACTTTTTTCACTGTGAACTACCATAAGATCTTGTATTTATTTCCTTGTGCTATACAGTATAATCTTGTTTATCTAGTCTACATTTTGAAATCGCAGTCTGTCCCTTCCCACCCCCCGCCCCCTTGGCAACCACAAGTTTGTATTCTATGTCTATGAGTCTGTTTCTGTTTTGTATTTATATTTTGTTTTTGTTTTTGTTTTAGTTTTTTAGATTCCATATATGAGTGATCTCATATGGTATTTTTCTTTCTCTTTCTGGCTTCACTTAGAATGACATTCTCCAGGAACATCCATGTTGCTGCAAATGGTGTTATGTTGTCATTTTTATGGCTGAATAATATTCCATTGTATAAATATACCACATCTTCTTTATCCAGTCATCTGTCAATGGACACGTAGGCTGTTTCCATGTCTTGGCTATTGTAAATAGTGCTGCTATGAACATTGGGGTGCAGATGTCTTTTTGAAGTAGGGTTCCTTCTGGATATATGCCCAGGAGCGGGATTCCTGGGTCATATGGTAAGTCTATTCCTAGT
This sequence comes from Camelus dromedarius, assembly GCF_036321535.1. Taxonomy (NCBI): domain Eukaryota; kingdom Metazoa; phylum Chordata; class Mammalia; order Artiodactyla; family Camelidae; genus Camelus; species Camelus dromedarius. The sequence goes on along the minus strand of NC_087446.1, from coordinate 17,259,979 downwards.
CTTTTGTGCCCCTCAAAGATTCTTTGGCAGATTCCTACATGTGTACCAATGACTAACCATCTGAAGGCAATTTCAACCTTCTTGCTCATGGGAGCAGACGTTGGAGTCTAGCCTCACTAGTAGCCACACAGGCTGTATTCATTTCCAATGAGATTTCCTTAGGAATAATTCATTTTGGGGTGGTTTGAAGTTTTTGGCAGAGATGCTCTCATGAACCCTCATTCTTTAACCTAAAATCATCTTTTTAATCTCTCTGGCCCCAGGTTAAGGCCTCTATTAAACATGACAGCAACTGAGTATTTCCCCACTCCGACTGACATTCAACTTGATTATGGGTTCAGGCAATACCTAAAATCAATGTAAAAAAAAAGAAAGTGAATTCAGAAGGTTTGAAATATAAATCCGTTAAGGCCTGACATATTCTGGAAATTTTAGTGATTAGCTCACAGTCACCCTCTTCTCCAACTATGAAAATAACACTGTGAGTTTAAACTAAAATAAGTATCTTGGACCTCCTTTGTAAGAAATTTGTCATTTAGAAAATGCAGAGAAGCAATTTCCATAAGTTCAAGGGCTCCTTATTACAAGAGAGAAGATAGTTTATTTTCACTTTATCTGTTACAGAGGGAGCCAATAGGCAGGAGATATTTCCCAAACTGGCCGAGCAGGTCTGTCACATCCCTCTGTGTCAGAGATGTTCCTGCCGCTTCTTACTCCACTGTTCCCACCACCACAGACACTCACTCTTTCCCCTTCTAAGTACTTAAATCTTATTTTTCCTTTAAGAGCAGCCTAGAAATCCTGTATTCTGAACCAAGATAACTGGTTATTATTAAGAAACATTATAATTTTCAAAATTCTACTTGTCCATATTGGACTCTGCATCAACTAAAAAAAAACCCAGATCTTTTTTAATATGAATTGCTCTCAAGCCACAAGTTCCCTATTCTATACTTTCATAATTTTGTGCCTTCATTTCAGCTATTTCTGACTTCTCTCCAGATCTCCAGAGTCCTACATCCATTTTTCCACTCTATACACAGAAGGATTTGGTTCTGGGTGTAAGTTAGGTGCTGGGTGTACATCCTATATATTCAGCTGATGCTTTGAGATCAGCTGGATACATTGACCTTTTACCTTTCCCCTTGAAGCAGCAAAAGTTGGGACCAGCTGGGTTATTACCACCACTTCCAACCTCTACATCGATCCTGAAGGAGAGAATCCTACTCCTGGACCAGGGGTACGAGAACAGCAGGACGAGAGGTGATGCCACTACTCCCTTGACCTGTGCTCTAAGGCTCTGGCTGCTGAGTGGATGCTTTCATGCACCCATGGACTTAGCTTAGGGCGAGCTGGTATCCACTGTTCTCTCTTGCCCTTACATCTCACCCAATGCAGGGGCCGTCTGGAACAATTATAATTTGTCTTAAGTGAGCTAACATTAGCATATACTTAAGGAATCAGGCCTCAGGACTGGGGGTATACACTGAACAGGTAAACACATGGGCAGTGCTCTTGCCACGTCTTGGATATCAGGACCCTGTCTTATATTACTTCTAAGGAGAATCTTGTCCTTCCAGGGTATCCCTGAATCATTTTTGCCTTCTAGTCTTCATACAAGTAACTAAGTAAAATATATCCTATTAAAAAAAAACAAGAACAGAGACTTTGGAACATCACTAGAGACTTTCATTCATACTGGTATTAATTACGTATTTGGGGCATATTTGTTCCACAATAGCCTTTTTGTGCATGTGCAGAATTCAGCTCTGTTCCCAAAGTACACTGTGAGATCCCTTAGTGCAGGTGCAGAATTGTAATGGTAAGCAGACTAAACCTCAACCTAGTGGCCAATGAAAAAGGGTGTCTCCTGAGTGTCCATAAAAAGGCTAGAGTGGAAATTTCTGCCTGGTAAATGTGAGGGAAAGGCAGGAATGTATCTGACCTTCTCTCTTGGGGAGAACTAGCCCAGGGTAAGTACCTTGGTGGTCCACAAGGAACTGAGTCTTGGAGTGGCCTAGAAGCCTCATGCTTTGTCCACTGACAGGCTGAAACCATTAATTACTCGTACGACTTCCAGATATCTGCTCTTAGTAGACGAAAGAGTTTGGGTAGATTGAGTCACGTTATTTCCTTCTTTTCCTGGGCAAACTGTCAGACTGCACTTCTGAGCTTTCTTAGAAGACAGGTGTAGCAACGTGCTTGAGTTTTGTCGGTTGGAAATTCTAAGTGGATGCTGACACTGAGTTCAGGACTTGCCGCCTCAAAATATACCACTTGGATATATCGATTATTTTGAATTTTAGACATTTGAAAAACAGTAAATTTAAGAAGAGGTTTTCTCTGGACTCCCCTATTTGCCTAAAGATAGAACCTCCAAAAGTAACTCAGCTGTCGTAGATCCCCTCCCCAGGAGTTTCATCAACCAGGGAAGATTGACTGTTATCACAGAAAAGACTAGAAGTCGACACCACACCCAGACTTTGTCACCAACTATCGTACCTCCCATCTGTCCTTCTAAGGACACATTTATCTTTCCTAAAAATCATTTACTGTCCCCTGAGGGGCCTACATTCCTCCTCGCCTTTCCCTGTTAAAATGTTAAATCTGGATTCTAAGCTGCCTTGGAGAGTTACTCATTTTCCCCTGCATGTCTCCCATGTACACACGAGGCACATGTGTTACTACACTCCTTTGGTTTTCCTCTTGTTAATCTATCTTTTATTCCAGGGGTCTTGGCTAAAAACTCCTCCCCTATAATCATTAGCATAGATGTGAAAAGAGCAGGATACAAAATTGTTTTTCCTAAGTCATCTCAAATGTGTTTTTGGAGAAGTAGGAGGACATCTGCCAAAATGTTAAAAATTGAGAGAATCAGTTCACTGAAAATGCATATCCCTTCACCTAGATCCAGGACTGCCCCACACTCTGGAGGCCTCTTTGTTCCTCCCGCCTTGCTTCTCTCCAAGAGATGAGGAGACTTCTAGGCCAAGAGGTACACCCATCTGAAGCGCATCTCCCACCCCCAGGCCCCTCACTTTTATTCCATATGCTTCAGGTATACTGGACTCTGGAATGCCTGCTACTTTCATCTGTTTTGGGGTCTGTCTTCCTGAGGTTAGATCACATCCACTGTGCACACCTCTTGGCCCAGAGGTGGCCAAGAAACCCTTGTCTGTGGGAGTGAGGAGCTGTGATATTGATGTATAGGGCAGCGAATAAAGGGAAGGCAAATATGTAGGAAACTAATAGTAGATAAAGCTGATTAGTACAGTTTGTTATGTAGCTTCCTCTGGTGCCATCTCCAGACATCCAGGCTCTTAAGTTATCCCTGGTGATTAACTTTTTTTGGTTTTTTTAAAATGTACTTTTTTTTTATTGAAGTATAATTGATTTATAATGTTGTATTTTCAGGTGTACGGCAAAGTGATTCAAATATATATGTGTATGTATATATACACATATATATTTCTGTGTGTGTGTGTGTATACACATACATATTTACTTGTGTGTGTGTGTGTGTGTATATATATACATGTGTGTGTTTATATATATATATTCTTTTCCAGATTCTTTTCCATTATAGGTTACTAGAAGATACTGAATACAGTTCTCTGTGCTATACAGTAGGTCCTTGTTGTTGATCTATTTTATATGTAGTAGTATGCTATATATGTTTATTGCAAACTCCTAATTTATGCTTCCCCACAACTGCTTTCCCCTTTTATAACCATAGTTTGTTTTCTATGTCTGTGAGTCTATTTCCAGGTTGTAAGTAAGTTCATTTATATCATTTTTTTTAGATTCCATATATAGGTGATATCATATGATATTTGGCTTTCTCTGTCTGACTTACTTCACTTAATATGATAATCTCTAGGTCCATCCATTTTGCTGCAAATGGCATTGTTTCATTCTTTTTTATGGCTAAGTAATATTCCTGTCTGTCTGTCTATCTATCTATCTATCTATCTATCTATCTATCTATCTATCTACACACACACACATATATACACCACATTTTCTTTATCCATTCATCTGTCAATGGATATTTAGGTTGCTTCCACATCTTGGCTATTGTAAATAGTACTGCTGTGAGCATTGGGGTGCATGTATCTTTTCAAGTTAGAGTTTTCTCCAGATATGTGACCAAGAGTGGGATTTTTGGATTGTATGGTGATTAACTTTTGTTCTTCCTGGTAGAGAGGAGAGGAGGTACAGCACTGAAAACTTATGTCCTGCTCTTAGGTAAATAGAGGAAAGGCAGGGAGGTTTTCTTATATCTGCTTCTTCTCAATTGCCTTCAGCTCAAAATAATCCTTATGCCAAAGTGACATATTTTGGAGGTAGCATATTCTGCCACCCCACAGATGGTGCTTGAATGCATGAACTGAGGTGTCACACATACATATGCATAAGGTCCCTTGTGGTGCAAGATGGACCTGGGGGTGGGCAGAGGAAGGGGACTGGCTGCAGGCCAGGAGACTAGGGATGGACTCTCCTTGCATTGCCATGTTCTAGAACAAAACTTGTAGGAGTTTGTGAATTCTACATTTGAACTTGGCTTCTAGGTGATTATGAAGATATATTGGTAAGGTAAAAGATAGAGTATATTTTATTATTTTATGAGTTTGCCTTATAATCTTAAATATTTGGGCACATGGTATAGGAGCCTCCATTTGCACCCAGGCCCTGCAGGGACAGGAACAGGCCTGCTTAAATATACCCATTATCAACATTTGGCCACATTGGCTTGCCATGTCTGTCTGTCTGTCTGTCTGTCTGTCTATCTATCTATCTGTATCTATTTATCTGTCTATCTCAAGCTGCCTTTTTAAAAAATACTGAAACATTTGAAACCATGCTCTGTAGAGTTAACAGAAGCTGATGACTAACAGGAATTCTTGAGCTCATCTTACAGAGCAACAGATAGGAGAACAGCTTGTTAAAACCCCTCTGCTTGTAAACTGCCTTCCTTGATGAAGCTCGCTTTAGTCATTTTTTCCTTTTCTTGCTTTTTTCCCTCTCTTTAATTGCATACCTTCCCAGCTTCACGTGGCCCAGTTGTTTTTAAGAACTTGGGGTCAGCTCTTGTCCAGTGTGAGCTGCCTAAAGCTGCTTGGGACCACTGACCCTCAAACTGGGCCTGTGCAGGTGTCCGATGAGTGGTCTTTTGACATCAGAGGGCCAGAAAACTCCACCCTCAGATCATGCTAAGTGCCTCCATTTTGAATATGCAGAGACATGTAACCCAGGTGCACCTGCACAGAGCACCGACCTTTCCCCATGCCAGGACCACCCTGTTTATCCTATAAATGTCCCAACTTCAGGGAGGTGGATCAGACTTATTCTGTCATCTCCTCACTTAGCTGCCTTGTGAATAAACTCTCTTCTCTGCTATAAACCTCAGCATCTCAGCATTTGTCTTGCTTCACATCAGGCAAATGGACCTGGTCCATTAACACATTTGAAAGTACGTTGTAGACACCATGATACTTCATCTCTAAACATGTCACCATGTGTTTTCTAAGAACAAGGACATTCTCCTATATAACTGTAATATCATATCACACCAAAGAAGTTTGATATTGATATAATTAAATTATCTGCTATATAGCCTATTTTCAAAGTGTCTCCATTGTCTTAAAAATGTCCAATTAAGGTATTATACATGTCTTTTTATTCCATTTGTTTAGTTATTCTTTTGTGTTGTCATTTATAAAGATGTGAGTTCACGCTGGATTAGAAAAAGAACAACTGGTTCTTCACCTCAGATAGTTTGAGAAGCACTGTCCTGAAAATGGTGTTTGGCAGGAGTGTGGAGTGCGTATGTGTGTGTGTGTGTGTGTGTGTGTGTGTGCGCTTGTAGGGTTGAAGGTGTCAAGGAGGAAGACATTTCCCTCTACCCTTCTAGGCTCTTCTGGCTGGTCTGAGAACTAAGTTGACAAGATGCAGATTAACAGGAGAAAGTCAAACAAAGTCTAATAACATGTATACATGGGAGCAGCCCAGGAAAACTGAGTAATTCTCTTAAATGGCCCAAGCCCTCACCTTGAATACTATCCTTAGCTAAAGACAAAAGAGGATGTGAGAGTGGGAACAGTCAGTTATGGGAGGTTACCAGGAAAGGCACAGTGAACAAGAATAATTATGGTGCAGATTTAAGTCTTTGCCTTTCCATTGATAAAAGTTTCTAGAGCTTTGGTTACCCTCCTTCTCCAGGTACGAAGAGGGAGACACACTTATAAATGGAGATTTCCCTTACAAATGTAAATATTTCTTACAAAAGGGCAACTTCTACTTGGTTTTCAGAACTCCTCCCAAGTCTGCTGTTTATTAGAAAATAACCACCTTAAAACAGTGAATATGCCAAAGAGACTTATTTTAGGGTGGCAAATTCTGCTCCTCTACAAAGGGAAAGAGATCAAAGAAAAAGTCGTTAGTTTTTGATTTGGGGCTTTTTTTCCAATCTAGGATCCAAATGAGAATCATCCATAACATTTGTTTTTCATGTTGTATAGTAATAAAGTTATGAAAACACTAAGAAAAGCTTCCTGTTAAATAAGGGTCAAATTAGATTGCTTGATATAATTGGTGGAAATGTGAAAACACTAAATGCATTTTATGGAAATAGAATGCATGGTGTTCAGAATTTTAAGGGAGTGAGAGGAGAATAAATGCCAACAACCTTTGAGCCTTAATTTCACAGTTTTTTCCAAGCCTGTTATTCCTTAAGGATATGCTCCTGCTTTTCCCTTCTGTAGGTTTCTACTATGATTTTATCTTTATCCTAAAACTGAAGTGGAATAAAGGCAATGTCAGATAAGGGACATTTTAAAGTAAATAACACTTTAAGCCAGTTGTGTTCACATGTTTTTAATAAACAAATTTGCACTTTGCACATTTGTAAATCCTTGCAGTGTTAAACACTGATTTCCTCACTTCTATCTTGGGCAGACTTCCTTTTCCAAATCCTCACATGTGACAGTAAAACATTGATGTTTGTGAAACACAACCATTTCCTGATACCTCATTCTTTTTCATGGCAGCAAACAGTAATGTTATAAGCATCTGTCTTACGAGCTTTCATTCAAGAATAAAAAAATGTTCTTAACAAGAAATGTAAGCAGATAGGGTGGAGGTCCCCAGAGAAAAAGAACCAAGCATGGCTTTCCTGACATAAGAGAAGCCATTTTTGGCCCAAGCCTTTTTGTGATCTAAGTCTGGCCACAATGCTTGCCCTTGGACTGGTCTCAGTAATTAGTGATCTTAAGGGAAGAAAGGGAATGCAGGAACAAAGAAAAAGCAGTCAAGAAACAATACTTTAGCTCTAAAACAGAATCCTAGCTCCTCTTCAAGGAATATACATAACAGTACTGCCCAAGACAGTAGCCATTAGCTATTTAAGTTCAGCTATTCAAATTTTAAATAGTTAAGATTAAATTATAATAAATTAAATTAACATCAAATAAAATAAAAAATTCAGTTTCTCAGTTGCATTCGCCAAATTTCAAGTGCTCACTGGCTACACGTGGCAAGTTGCCATCATATTGGACACCGTAAATATAGAATATTTCTGTCATTGCAGACTGTTCTGTTGGACAGCCCTGTTCTAGCATTACCTATAACACTTACCACAGTTCTGTTTACAGAAGATATTAAAAAAAAAGAATGTGAAATAATACAGAACACATAGTATTACTAATAAGGTTACTTTTAGTAAGATCAAGAAAAGTCACATTTATGGTTTATCATTTAAAAATGAAAGGGTTGGAATGGAAAGAGATAGACATTAAGAGACCTTTTTAAAAAACACACACCGATAGTACAAATAAAAGAGAGTACCTGCACTGTCTGTTTTCACAGTTGTGTGTATGTGTGTGAGAGAGGTTGTTGTCAGGATAAAAATGAGAGTCTTCATGAATTATGTAAGGCCTTAGACAAGTGTGAGGTATTGTTAGCAATAATTACAACAACATAAACAGCAGTTTGGCTATTCTGGTTTTGAGACAAAAGGAGACGGGGTAGTGACTTGAAATTGAGACACACTGGATCTTTTCCCTCATTGTTTTTTCTCACTAGGTTTTACCATAGAGTTTGCAGACTCTGACTCGACAGGGGAGCTGCATACACAGGAAACGTTGAGAAATGTTGCTGCTTTCAGGAGCATCAACATGGCCCTCCAGACAGACTGGTTAAGCCCTGCAACTGGCTGAGCTTGTGGACAGGAGTCCCGTCCTCTTCTGGTGAGCAGCATTCTTGGGTTCTGAGTCCCACCCCTGATTAGGAAACTCGCCATCCTAGGCAGAGAGGCTGTGGACTCTCCAGGGCCTCCCTCCCTAAAGACTCCCGATTGATACCTGCCCTCCAGCACCGCACTGATATTGGACTGTCAGTGGCTTTTTCTTTATTCCTTTTTCTTTTAAATTGAATGCATGGATCATGAAATAACAGCTACACAGAATGGTTTTGCTCAGCAGAATATAAAGATTATTTGCAGGAAAATGTTGTTTTACGTATAAGTGAATAAAAATATAATGAATATCGTCTTAGGATCATGGTAAGAAGTATACAAAGACTCTCAGAGCTGAAAGAGGCATTTTAATCATTTAGCCCAAAGATGAGGAAGTCCCTGCTGAGAAGTAGTCCCCAGTCTCTGCTTAGGAGGTACCCGTATGTCAGTGAGTGTCCTGGCAGGAAATAGATGGCACAGTTTAACTGGGGAACTAGAGAGCGTCGATTTACAAAACTGTAGGCGGGCTTCATGGAAACCAGCAAGGAACAGTGCAGTACTTTAAAACTAGCAACATCAGGGAGCCCTGCCTCCCCTGTGCCTGATGAGGCAACAGAGGCCATGGTTCTTAGACCTCTGAGAGGGTAGCTTTCTTGGTCCACCCAGGCTGCTATAACACAATACCGTAGACCGGGAGGCTTAAACAACAGACATTTGTTTCTCACGGTTCTGGAGGCTGGGAAGTCCAAGATCAAGGTGCTGGCAGATTGGGTTCCTGGTGAGAGCTTGCTTCCTGGATTGCAGGCAGCCACCTGCTCACTGTGTCTTCACATGGCAGAGAGAGGGCAGGCTCTGGTCTCTCTTCCTTTTCTAAAAAGGAAGCTAATCCCATCAAGGGCACTGCATCCTCATAACCTCATCTCAACTAATTACTCCCCAAAGGCCCACTTCCAAACACCATCACTTTGGAATCAGGGCTTCATGTGATTTTGAGGGGAACACGGATACTGAGTGCAAAGCAGCAGCAAGTGGGGAGGGCTGCCTGACAGGAGCCATCACCTTCAGTAGAGGGATGAAGACAATCTGACACAAGGGGGGCCTGGGGAGTAAGGACCCCCCATCTCACTTTCCACAGCTCTCCTATTGGCCAGACTCACCAAGAAGCAGGAGGATAAGGTGGCCAGTTGATCTGGTTTATGTCAGTCAGCCTCTTTTACCACAGAGCAAGAGGAATAAGGATCTGGAGCGGCAAATAGAAAATATACAGCTGCGGGGGAGGGTTCAGCTCAAGTGGCAGAGCGCATGCTTAGCATGTACGAGGTGCTGGGTTCAATCCCCAGTACCTCCTCTAAATATAAATGAATAAACCTAATTACCTCACCCCTCAAAAAAAAAATAATAAAAAGAAAATATACAGCCAGCCTCTCAGGCTACTTATTTCCCTGGAATGAGTAAATGCAGTAATGTGTGTAAGGCTCTTTGTGTAGTATCTACAATGCTACAGAAACTTAATAAATGCTAGTGTGCTGAGTATAAAATTTATAGTCCCAGACTTACTCCATTTTTCAAAAGTTTAAAAACTGAGATAGGATCTAGAGTCCCCAATCTGTTTAGCAGACTGCAGAAAATAGTCTTACCAAATTATTGAAACTCAGTCATTTTTGAAAAATTCTTTTTTTTTTTAGATAAATTGCCACATTCAGGGTTTTCCTTTCCACTTTCTTCTCCATTTCTCCCCTTCTTCCCAGGTCTGATCTAAATTTCTGGAAGGATCTTACAAATGATGTAGGTATCAGTAGTGTGTGGCTCGCTGCCATCCTATGTCCTCTGTGCTATTATCATCTGTTCTTTCCAGTTCTGTGGTTTATGCCACATACTTATGCTCTGAGTCTTCCAGGCTTTATTCTTAATACAGGCAGACCTCGAAGACATTGCAGGTTTAGGTCCAGGCCACCACAATAAGAGCAAACATTGCAAAAAGTGAGTCACACAAATTCCTTGGTTCCCCAATGCATATAAGTTATGTTGACACTATGCTATAGCCTCTTGTGTGCAGTAAGTCTAAACAATGTACATACCTTAATTTTAAAATACTTTATTGTTAAAAAAGGTAATCATCGTCTGAGCCTTGGGTGAGTCGTAATCTTTTTGCAACAGTAGCCTCAATCATCACTGACCACAGATCATCATAACAAATGTAATAATAATGGAAAAGTTTGAAATATTGTGAGAATGACCAAAATGTGACACAGAGACATGAAGTGAGCAAATGCTGTTGGAAAATGGCACCAGTAGACTTAGTCAACACAGGGTGGCCACAAAGCTTCAATTTGTAAAAATCACAGTTATCTGCAAAGTGCAGTAACATGAGGTATGCCTGTACTTACAATCAACCTTCAGAATTAAAAATTAATAAAACCAAATATCTTTCAGCCTCTCTTGCCCCCTTAGCTAGATAACCACATGCAATGAATTATCTGTTCAACCACACACAGCAGTCTTCACAATGTGGTGTTAAAGTCTGTTATTAAGAGTCAAATATCATAGAATTCTGTCTGAAGCAATGAAATTAAGTATCAGGAGTAATAATTAAGAAAGATAGTCAACTATGATTCTGTTTATTATAATACTGATTTTGGGGTGCTTCATATTTATTAGGGAGTGAATAAGACTGACCACCCAGTAGCCACACATCAGTGATGTTTGACCTACCTTGTCAGGAAAGACTTTAATTTTCACGGATGTGTATGTCTGAAGTTTGGCTCTCCACTGAGTTTCTGCTTCCAGGTAATAAATCTTTTTCTTTCTCAGCCTCACTGATATGAAAATGGAAGGAAGTTTGCTGTGATCTCTGGGCTTCAGTTTGGTAAGATGCCACAAGGGGATAAGGGAATAAGACCAAAAGATAATTTGATTATTTGATGTATTTGGAAGCATATCCCAATGCTCTGAAAACTGGAATTTTGACATTTTGAAGTAAGATTAATGTGGTCTGCACGCTGGGCCAACACCCAAACTGGGTAAGTAGTATGGTGCCTGTTCTAGGCTTGAAGGTATTGCCTAAATCCAACTAATGGCCAAGGAATGTGGAACCATGGAAGTCAAGAGGATTTAGTTAATCTTCGTCAGCCTTTTGTGATTTGACCCTTTGTGGTTAGTTCTGAACAGGTTCTGAAGTTTAATTCCTTTGTCCATGTTACCATGTGTGCATCCAAAAGAAAAATAAGAAGAATCCCATCCTGCCCTCCATATACACACCTAGAGAGCCAGCAGGGATTAACGCAAGAGCCCACCTTGCTGAGGGCTCTGCCCAGTTATATAAAAGACCAAGTATTTACATTCATCCTCATTGCTAGGACACAATGTGTTCTCAGTGTATTACTCTTGTTACCTTTTGAGTGGTGGTATTTGGTTACTCACTGAGTAACAGGAGAAGAACCAGTATAAATGGTAGAGAGATTATAAGAGCAAACACCTATTTAGTGCTTTCTTTGTGTCAGGCCCTGGGATAAGCACTTTTCGTATATTAACTTATTTAATTCTCCCAGTAACCCTATGATGTAGTTACTGTTCCTAACATTCCCATTTTAATGGATAAAGAAACTGAGGCAGAGTCATTTATTCAATTAATATTTATTGAGTGTCTACTATGTCCCTGATACTGGCTTAGGAAGTCGGAATGCATCAAAGCATCCCTGCCTTCATGGAATTTACCATCTAGTGGTGAGAGGAAAAAAAAAACTATAATTATATAAATTATATGGTAAGTTAAAAAGTGGTAAGTGATACCAAAAAAAAAAAAGTAGAGTGTTAAAGAAGAAGAGTGTTCTGTGTGTATTTGTGTGCACGTGCAATTTAAAGTAAAGGATGATGGACAGTGAAAGCCTCACTCAGATGGTGACTTTTGAGCAAAGATTGAGGGAGGTGAAGAGAGACCCAGGTAAACCCCTGGGAGAAGGTCATGCCGCAAAGAGTAAACTGCCAAGTGCAAGGGCCCCAGGGAGGTGCTTGGAGTGTTGCAGACAAAGCAGGGGGGCCCCCGTGGGTAGAGTGATGCAAGTATGTGAGGGAGGAATAGAAGAGGTTAGAAAAAAAGCCAGATCCCAAGGTCTTTGCAGACACTGACTTTTATGGAGTTGAGAAGTCTTTGGAAGGTTTTGAGCAGAGAAACTACATGATGTGACTTGTGTTGGAAAAACATCCTATGGATGCTGTGCTATGAATAGACTGTGTGTGGGCAAGCAGTAGTAGATGGGGTGCTGGTAGGCTAGGGTGGAAACCAGACAGATGAGTTAGGAGGCTATTATAATAACCTGGGCTTTCTGGAGACTATTAACAATAACCTGGAGAGTAATGAGAGGGAGTTGAACCAGTATTGTTGCACTAGAAACAGTGAGAATCATCAGATTCTGAGAATATTTTGAAGGTGGAATTCCTAGGATTTGCTAATAGATTGAATAGGGGATAGAAAAAGAAGAGTAAGAATGACCCCAAACTTTCGGGCCTGGCTTACTGGAAGGGTTGGCATTGGTGGAAGCTGGGAAAGACTCAGAGAGGAGCAGGATTGCTGAGATCAGGAGTTCAGTTTTGACATGCGAGGTTTGACATGACAAGACATCTGTGGCAGGGAGGACAATGCCCCCCCCCCAGCAAAGGGGCGTCCAGATCCTAATCCCTGGAACCCGTGAATATGTTTGGTTACATGGCAAAGAGGAATTAAGGTAGTAGATGGAATGAAGGTTGGTAATTAGCTGACCTTAAGACAGAATTATCCAGGTGGACTCAGTGTAATCACAAGTCATCACAAGTCTCTAAATGTGGAAGAAGGAGACAGAGGAGTCAGAGGGATGCAATGTCAGAAAGATTTGACTGGCCATTGCTAGCTTTGAAGATGGTCCTGGCCACAAGCAAAGGAATGCAAGCAGTCTCGAAAAGCTGGAAAAAGGCAAGGTAGTGGATTCTTCCCTAGAGCCTCTAGGAAGAAATGCAGCCCTGCTGATGCCTTGACTTTAGACCACTGAGATGCATTTTGGGCTTCTGACCTCCTCCAGAAAAGTAAGGTTATAAATTTAATAAATTTGTGGTGTTTGAAGCCACTAGGTTTGTGATCATTTCTTGCAGCCCCAATAGGAAAATATAACACCCAAGTGGAGATAACTAATAGGCTGCTGGATATAAATGTCTGGATTTGGGGTAGAGATCCAGGATGGTGATATAAGTTTGAAATTATCAGAGTATTGATGATACTTAAAACTAGGAGACCTGCTGTGATCAAGTGAGTCAGTACAGAGAGGGGAAGAGGAGAGAAGAGCTGGGAAGTGGGGAGGAGGAGAGGGGAGAGGAGAGGAGAGGGAAATGCAAGGACTGGGCTTCGAGGAACTCTGATATTAAGAGACCAAGAAGATGAGAAGGAGCCAGCAAAGGAGACCTGGGAGGAGAAACTAGTGAGGTAGGAGGACAGCCAGGTGGGCGTGTTGCCTGGGAGCAGGAGAAGGAGATGATGATACGTGTCAGATGCTGCTGATGGGTCAGGTAAGATGAGGACGGAGATGGAGCATTGGACTGAGCAATGTAGGGGTGACTGGTGACCTTGATAAGAGCAGTTTGAGCAGAGTGGTGTCGGCTAAAACCTTGTGGAGTAGATTTTAGCAAGAAAAGGAAGAATGGAGTTAAAGACAGTGAGTATAAATTCCTTTGAAAGAGTTTTGTTATAAAAATGAGTGGAGAGACTGTGACAGCTGGAGTTGGAAGTGGACTTTTTGGCTGAGAGTGAGAGAAATAACAGTTTATTTGTATGTTGATAAGAATGATCGAGCAGGGAGGATCAGAGAGGTCAGGTCACTTGCTCAAGGTCACATGACCATGTAGAGCAGAGATGAACTCTTCCAGCTGAGGTCATTCTAGACAAGCCCACCCCCAGAAGGGGAGCCACTTAGCCAGCCCAGCAGCTGGCCACACACTAATGTGTGAGCCCAGCCAAGACCAGCTTAATGATGCCTTCTGTTTCAATTGAAGTTTATGGGTTGCTGTTATGTAAAAAAAAAAAAATAATAATAACTGATATTGGGCCAAATTAGTTACATGTGTTTGAGGTACAAGTGGCCACCTAAGTTCAAGATCATAACTGACTAATATATGCAAGGGGCATTATAATTCATTATATGGGATTCATTATAATGAGATTGTAAGAGACCTTTCGCTCTCAAAGGTCTGCCCAGTGTAAGTTTTATGCTAAATTTCTAATTTGCTTTTTCACTGGAAAAAAATAGGAATGTAATCACCTTTAGCAACTTATTTATGGCATGAAAATTGATACATCTTTCTCTACATAGGTGGCAAAATAAGATTAAATAACACTATCACTGTTCACTGAATGCGTGTCTAGACAACACCAAGTCATGGCTTTTTCTTGTCCTAATATGCCGTCATTTAAATTTTTGCACTTTGCCTTCATTTCTTTTTAAAATCATGAGGAAATAGTTTGCAAATCAAATATATTTTACTTGAAAAGGTCATTTTCCTATGCTAATTTGCTTAATTGTGATGATTATTTCACCATGTATAGGTATGTCAAAACATCACATTGTACATCTTAAATATACAAAATTTTTATTTGCCAATTATACCCCAAAAAAGTCAGGAAAAGAAGAAAAATTTTGATTATTCAAAATGAATTCATCAGGGAAAAAAATTGAAAAGAAGAAAGAAAAAGAAAACATCATTTTCCAAAGCCTTAATTGGCATTAGTTCTGACCCATAAGTAGTAATTGCACAATTACTTTTAGGGTATTATGACTTTGGTGCAAGAAAAATTATGATGGCTATAGACTGATCAGCTTTTGGCTATAACCGTTAAAATCTAGAAATAGAAGCTAGGAATAAATTCCTTCTGAATGAATCCATTCCTTTTCTCAAAAATTCTAGATCAAGGTAACCATAAGTATAAGTGAGTTAAGAGCAAAACCAACTTTTGCAGCATCTCATGCCTTAGTGAGTTTCTGAGCACAGAACATCTTGCTCTGTATCCATCTCTTTTCCCTCTTTCCTGTAGGGTAAGGATATTGTGGTTCTTCTCAGGGTCGTGATCCCCCTGGCCTCCCTTCTCTCTCCTCCCCCATTGCCCTCACAATTCCACATCAGAGGAATAGGAAGCACTATGCCCTTGCTGGTGCCGTCTTTGTGTAAGTCTAGTAGTTTCTAGTTTTACCAGAATTTATATTATAAACCAGACTGCATTGCCAATCTATGTGCACCTTTGATATAAGATACTGTTTGAGACCTGTGCCTTTGCAGATCAGGCAAGATGTATTCTTGGTTTCCCACAGACATGGGACAGAAATTTTCTAGTTTAAATCTAAGAAATGTATTTACCCAAAAGCCGAGTGATGTGTTAATAACCATTCCTGTCCACAGAGGTTTTTGTCAGTTTGTGCTCTGTCATTATACAGTGACCTTTCTCTGGCGTATCAGGAGGCATTTAAGAGAGAACAGCTTTGCTCAGGATTCTTTATGGTGTGTAATGGAGAAATCATTGCTGTCGGGGGGGTCCTAATTGGAACTAAAGTGGATATCTCTTCAGCATTTAGTTTCAGGTATGAAGCACTTTCTCACATTAAGCATTTCCTTATCTGTATAATAGGGTGTCAACAAGCACTTCTATGTAAATAAATGTTTTATTGAACACATATGCCAGGAACTATTCTAAGACCTTTGTATACATGACCTCCTAAGATGGGAATTTGAATGCACAAAGCAGTTGAAATGCACACATTTTAATTTTTAAAAATTCTTAGACATAAAAACAGTCTTCAAAGTTCTTAAAGGTCATTTTGTCATGAAATAAAAAGCAAATGCATGGATTGGAGAAGTACTGAAAGAGAAACAAGCACTCTGAAAGTGTTGCTGTTAAAGCAGTCAATTGATTGCACGGTAGGGAGTAATGTTGCAATTGGGCAGCCGTGAAAGAAGGGAATTTTTGGCAAAGGCAAGGTTTTTTATCTTGAAATGGAAGAGATGGAAATCATAGTGAGACCATAGCTACATGCAGTAAAGTAGCTTTTTTTTTTTTCTTTTCAAGTTGTGGCTTGAGTGTAGCTGAGTTTTAAAACTGGGAGGCTGGTGCTGGCACTAACTTGTATCTTTTCTTATGAAGTATATGATGCCAAACAAATTGCATAGTTTCCAAGACTGGTGAAGTTAACATGGTCATATGCCCCAGGACGGTGGAGGAATTTGGGATGATAAAGTGTATTAATTACCTTTTGCTGCATAACAAATTACCCCGAAGTTTAGCAACTTAAAACAACAAAAATACATTATCTCACCTAGTTTTTAAGGGTCTGGAAACCAGGAGCAGCTTTGCCCAATGGTTCCGGCTCTTGAAGTTGCAGTCAAGCTGCTGGCTTTGAGGAGGAGCCGCTTCTAGATCCATTTACATGGCTGTTGGCACAAGGCTTCAGTTCCTCACCTTTTATTTTTGTAACTTAATCTAGGAAGTGACAATTACTTCTGCTGCATGCTAATGGCATACAGACCAATTCTAGTAAGACATGGTTGGTGGCTATACAGGCTGTGAATATCAGAAGATGGGATTGTGGGAGGCCATCTTGGATCTGGCTTTGTTTATTTTCTTAAAAAATCATTTGGTCCTGCCAGTTAATGAGACAGCATCTGCTTATACACCTACGTCCTTTTGAGTTATGCAAATCCTAGTCACAGGAACTTGGAACTGGAAGAACTGTAGAGATGATCTTCTAACCCAATCCTTGTTTTCTTCTAAGACTCATCAGGATGGAGTAGGGAAAATAAAGCCCAGAGTGCATAAAGGACTTGCCCCAAATACCCTCCCCTCCAAAAGCTGATTCAAAAGTTTATCCTTAGACTTGTCAGTAACTTTTTATAAAATATTTGAATCCATAATTTTTTGTTTATGATTTATTTTACTTTTAAATCAGAAGAACCCAAATGTTGAGTTGGGTTTAATTTTCATGAGTCAGGATTCATTCAAGTCAATGTTCTTTTCTTTTTTAAAAAAAATTTCTTCATGGGTGGGAAGGGCATAGCTCGGTGGTAGAGTGCCTAACATGCAGGAGGTCTTGGGTTCAATTCCCAGTAGACTCCATTAAATAAATAAATAATTGAACCTAATTACCTCACCCCATAAAAAAATTTTTTTTTAATTTCTTTAAAAAAATGTATTGAATGTTATTTTGTGCCAAATGCATGTTAGATACTGGGTACACTGTCTAAAATAGGGGGAAAAATGCCCTTTCCTAATGAAGCCTATTGGAGGGGGGATATATTTAACAAGTATTAAAACAGGTGCTGTGTGGGACACAAAAATGAGGAAAATGTTATTCGTGCTCTAAAGAAGCTTAAAATGTAGTACAATTAGTGTTAGAATTATGTATATAAGATGTTAATTGGCATAATTTAACTTTTCATATGACTGGTCTCATGGCACTAGTGTGAAGCTAAAAGGCTTTTTAGCTATGTTGGTGGTAGCTGGATTTGCTACTGCCAATCAGACTGGGTCCATGTTACTTTAATGTGTGTACATATTTTTATCGAAATATAATTGACTTACAATATTATACTAGTTTCAGGTGTACAGCATAGTGATTCAGTATTTTTTAAATGTTTTTTTCAGATTATACTCCATTAAAGGTTATTAAAAGATAATGGCTATAATTCCCTGTGTTATATGATATATCCTTCTTGCTTATCAATTTTATAAATAATAGTTTGTGTCTCTTAATCCTATAACCCTAATTTGCCCCTCCCCCCCCACTTCCCTTTGATAACCATGAGGTTGTTTTCTATGTCTGTGAGTCTGTTTCTGCTTTGCATACACACTCATTTGTAGCATTTTTAAGATTCCATTCAGAAGCGGAACTATACATTTTTTCTCTGACTTATTTCACTAAGCATAATATTCTTAAGATCCATCTATGTTGCTGCAAATGGCAGAATTTTATACTTTTTTATGGCTGAGCAATATTCCATTGTATATATGTCTGTACAACAGACATTCATCTGTTGATGGACATTTGGGTTGCTTCCATATCTCACCTATTGTAAATAGTGCTGCTATGAACATTGGGGTGCATGTATCTTTTTGAATTAGTATTTTCATTTTTTTCCAGGTATATACTCAGGAGAGGAATTGCTGGATCATACAGTAAATCTATTTTTAGTGTTTTGAGGAATCTCCATACTGTTTTCCATAGTGGCTGTACCAATTTACACTCCCACCATGTACAAGGATTCCCTTTTCTCCACATCCTCACCAACATTTGTTATTTGTAGACTTTTTGATGATAGCCATCCTGACAGGTGTGAGGTGATATTTCATTGTTGTTTTGATTTGCATTTCTCTAATAATTAGTGATGTTGAATATCTTTACATGTGCCTGTTAGCCATCTGTATGTCTTCTTTCAAAAAATATTTATCAAGTCTTCTGCCCATTTTTTGATTGGGTTGTTTGGGTTTTTTTTTGATATTGAATTGTATGAGCTGTTTGTATAGTTTGAATATTAACCTCTTATCAGTCATATTATCTGCAAGTGTTTTCTCCCATTCTGTAGGTTGTCTTTTCATTTTGTCAGTGGTTTCCTTTTTTTGTGCAAAAGCTTTTAAGTTTAATTAGGTCCCACTGGCTATTTTTTATTTTATTTCTTTTGCCCTAGGAGACAGATCCAAAAAAAATATTGCTATGTTTTATGTCAAAGAGTATTCTGCCTGTGTTATTTTCTAGATGTTTTATGTCTTCAGGTCTTACACTTAGGTCTTTAATCCATTTGAGTTTATTTTTATATATGGTGTGTGGTAATGTCCTAATCTCTGTTTTACATGTGGCTGTCCAGTTTTCCCAGCACCACTTACTGAAGAGACTGTCTTTTCTCCGTTATATATTCTTGCCTCCTTTGTCACAAATTAATTGGCCATAGGTGCATGGATTTATTTTTGGGCTGTCTGTTCTGTTCCATTGATCCATGTGTCTATTTTTGTACCAGTACCACTGTTTTGATTACTGTTCTTTACATTTTTAATGTTTGTATAACACAGTCTTATTATACATAGACTTGGAGTATATGCATGGAAGAGAAAAGTAATAAACAGAGTGGCTGCAGTTAAAAATCTCTAATTTTAAGCCTCCTTAGGGTGCTTAAACAATGCTAAATGATAACTCTTGTCTCAATCACCAGCAGCTTATAGGTATTACATGTCATTAGGAAATGAGTTTTTTAAAATAGAGTTAGAATCAGGCTCAAAATCTGCATGGCATCATAAAAAATGGGTTCTTCCCAAGAACAGGGGATGACAAAAGTTATTCCAGCTTTGTGGTTATTGTAGCTTCATCAGTCAAATGTTTGGGTCCAGGAACCAATCGTAAATTTTTAGAGGAAGCCAACTGTGGATAAGATAAACTGTTTCTTGGCAGTATCCCCTTGAGAAAAGATTTTGGATAGAAAAGTTCTCTTTGGATGGTTTCTGCAAACACCATCCTACTAATGAAACTCCCTGGGCTTTTCTCTCTGACTGCTCTGCAAATACTGGTTGCCAATTACCTGTGATTCAGGTCCATATTGTATGTACAGCATGTCCTCCATTTGTTCCCTGGACCAGGGCTGGCTCTCCCACCGAGCAGCCAATTGAAGGGAGAGAGAGCCAGATATAAACATTTCAGTTTAATTTTTTCTGCCTAGTATATAGCAGAGCATCACACACAAGAAGACACATAATAAATGCTCTTGGATAAAGGCAAGGGCTGCTGCTAGCACCATTTCTAGGCTCGGGATAGAATGGGCTTAGTTTTGCTTTTCCTAAATTACACTGAATTTAGGGATTTACTTTAAAAAAAATGCTTTAGCATTATAAAGTAACCCAGAGGCAAAAAGAAGATAAGATGGACACCAAGGATCTGAGTACATTGTGGTGAAAAGAGAATGGGCTTTGGAATTGCTCAGAAATTTATTCATCCATCCATTCACTCAACATATATGGATGGAGAGTGTGCATGTAGTGAACAAAGCTGACAAAAAGCCCTACCATCTTGGAACTTGCGTTTTAGTAATGCAAATATGGTATGTCAGAGAATTTAAGTGCTTGGAGAAAAATAAAGTGAGGAATGGGTGAGGGACAACAGCAAGTGGGGTGAAGTTGTCAGAGGAGTGTTAGGGAAGGTCTCACTGAGAAGGTGACATTTAAGCGTGTGAAGTACATGGAGGAGATAAGGAAGGGTGTCACGTGGTTATGGGGGAAGAGTGTTCAGGCAGAGGGACAGCTGGGACAAAAGTGCTGGTGTGGGTGTGGCAAGCAGGCCTGCGTGGCGGAAGAGATTTGACTGTAAGTCCAGTCCTGCTGAGAAAGCCACCTAACCTCCCTAAACTTCAGTTTCCTCCCCTAAAAAGTAGAGATGAAAACGCCTGGTTTGCAGGATTATAGTGAAGACCAAACGAAATAGTAAAGGCAAGGAACCAGCACGGTGCCAGGTATCCAGATAAGAGCTTTAATTTCAACGTAAAGAATGTTTCGTAGCACTGATACTGCTTCTGTTCCTTCTTCCTGGAAAACAAAGGAAATGACACTACATTGTAGGTTTCTCATGAGAAGTGAAGGGTGGCAGAATATGCCACCCCAAAATATGTCTCTTAGGCATAAGGATTATTTTCAAAACAACAGACACAAGAGAAGAACTGAGAACACAAGTTACCCTTTTGTAAGGGAAATTTACAATTATAAGGGAATCCCCATTTGCAAGGTCATCTCCCTCTCTTCACCAGAAGAGAAAGATAACTAAATAGCAAGAAATTCATCAATGGAGAAGGCACCAATTTAAATCTGTGTAACAACCCTTACTTTTGTTTACTTTTCCTGATCACTTCCTTATAATTGGCCTCTCCCATACTCTTCTCTCTAGTCTTTAGCTGAAGATGGTATTTAAGCCTGAATTCTAAACCACCTCTGAGAGTTACTCACTTTTTCCTGGGTATCTCCCATGTATAGGCAAGGTATACATGTTAATAAACTTCTATTTATTTCTCTTTTGTTAACCTGTCTTTTGTTACAAGGTTCACAGGGGAGAACTTAGAAGAGTAGAGAGAAAATTATTTTTCCTCCGCTACAGGAGTAAATGCAATAATACATGTAAAGTACTTAGCTCAGAGCCTGACACATGTTAGATGCATAATTGATGGCAGTTCTCATTATCAGATACTTCAGTAAAGCATTAATTAGTATAGACATAGACAAAATTAGGAGAGCAGCACCAACCCACTAACAAACAGGGCTAGGAGGAAAACAGAACTAGTTCCAGGGCCCAAAGGGACCAGGAAATATAAGAGCAATGGAGCTGACAAAGGGCAAAGTGAGGATAAATTCCATCAAGGTTTTACTCAAGGCCAGGGCAAACTTGGTGAGTAATCTGATTTATTTGAAGGAGCATGGAGTGGGAGAGACAGCAGAGCAGAGGCAAAAACTAGGTGAACTTGAGGCTTCAATATAGGGAGGGAACTATACCAAATAGTTATTGTAAAGTTGAGCAAGTAGAATCATTATAAGCAGACCTGGCCACAAATGGGTGTGACTTGTCAAAGGAAACAGGCTAGGATGGAGGGCAGAGAGATTAATGCAATATGTCAAAAAGATACGGACATATGTGGAAGCCTATAACTATTGCAGGGAGTACCATGGAGAACATTTGGATAAGGATAAAAGCAGAGAGAAAGCAAAAATGATATAGTTGTGGGAGGATACTAAAGACAGTTCTATAAGAAGTAGGAAATAGAAGTTGTATTCCAGAATCAGACAGCAAATGCTGGCCAAGCTATGCAGAAAATTTCTAGATCCCAGGTTCAATTAAGAACAAGGCATCAAATAAATCCTTGAAAGTCAGAGCATCATGGTAGTTAACTTAATGGACTGTAGGTGAACGGATTTCATTTCAGATATATTGTGTGACCTTTGATAAATTAACCACTATTAGCCTTGGTTTTCTGGCAAGTAAAATAAAGGTGATAAAATTCTTTTGAGGGCAATATTTAAGAAGCCTTTTGAAAATGGCTTAACATTTTCTTAGATTTTCATCTTCCAACTAATAGAGAAATGAGAAAGTGAGTTGCTATTTTGGATTTAATTCTGACCAACAGTGAAGTAGCTGTGGGCTGAGTTGGGAACTTTAGAAGAAAGGGGAGGGAAAAACAAAGTGATGACCTACGTTAGAGTCCTGGATGGAGAGAGGGGCACTCGGCAGGAGCCTGGGATCAGGATGTTCCTTCTCACTCCTCCAAGAATTTCCCAGAGCACAACTTGACAAGAACTTTGTTTTTCTTCTTTCATTTGGACCACCCAGACTGCCACACATTTCCCACCTCTTTGAAATGTTCTTTCCCTTTATCTTCCTGCTTGACATTTTTGTGCAGACATTAATTTTTCCCCCTAAGTGGTCCTGAAAGCGCTGGAGTCAGAGTCAGGAGCGTTCAAGTTCTTTTATTTCACGCCTGAGCACATAGGCGCTACGTTTTCCCTCCCTCCTTCTCTTCTACCTCTTTCCTCTTCTCCTCTGTCTCCTCTGTTTTTCCCCATCCAGACTCATCCCAAACTCAAGTTTATAGATTGAAAGTGAGAGCACTAAGAGAGTTAGTGGGTGAGACCAATGTCAGTGGGGGCTGAGGGTTCAGGTGGCAGCCATTGCAATCTCTCTGTTACCCACCCACCTTCCACTTAGGGCAAACCTAGTGCCTTTTCCTGCCCTCACCTGTGACAACAGAATCCTGACTGTGTGCAGGACTGTAATGTTTGGGCACAGCAGACCATTATAAACCTCCTCTGCTTCCCCAGCCTCCCTTGCTGCAAGAGGTGGGGTGATCAGCATCACTCATGCCCTTTCCCTTCCCGGAGATCACTTCTTTGCAGTTACGCATGGATGGCTGTGTGACTTGCTTTGGCTAATGAAATATGGGTGGAAATTTCACCTATCACTTCTGGATGGAGGCAGGTATGAGTTGTGCCCAAACTTCATGCTCTTTTTCCCTACCACCATGATGCAAGAAAAATAATTCAGTCCTATCCTACTGTTCCACTTATTGATCGCTGTGTGTAACAGAACCACTCCAAAGCTTCGTGACTTAAAGCAACCACTATCTCATGCTTCTGTGGGTTTACTGGGCTCAGCTAAGAGGTTCTTCTGTTGATCTCTCTTGAGGTCTCTCATGGAGGTGCAATCAGATAATGGCCAGGGCTGCATCTTTCAATGATTCACTCACACATCTGACACGTTGGCAAGGATGGCTGGAAGCTTGAGCTTGGCTACGTCTCTCTCCCTTTCTCCATGCCATCTCACAGCCTCTCACTCTCTGTCTGATCTTTCATGCAGTTTCTCTGTATGGTCTTCCTAACATGATGAAGTGTAGCAGAATACTCTGTCCTACAATATGCTGCTGATATAATGATTATTTTGAGTTGAATGCAATTGAGAAGAAGCAGATGCAAGAAAAGCCCTCTTCCCTCCCCCTATTTGCCTAAAAGCAGGACACAAATTTGTAAAGGTGCCCACCCCCACCCAATAACATCAGGAAGAATTGAAGTTAATCAGTGGAGACAGCGTTAGATCCTTATCAGCCCATAGACTGCACCAGGGGATCCACGCAGCAAACCCTGCTGAAACTAGCTCTTACCTACCATATAATTGAGCTTCCCACAATTTGTCATTCTAGAGACTCAAAGTCCTTTTCCTTTGCCTTGTCACCTCCTACAAAATTTGCTAAGGATGCCATATAAGTCTAAGTTCTAATCACTTCTTTGAGTTACTCACCTCTGAGTGCTCCCACGGATACATATGACACACATGTTAATAAACTTCTGGTTTTCTCTTGTTAATCTGTCTTCTGTCAGACAAGAGGTGTCCTATTGGGGTAAAAACAACAGGGGAGAATAGCTACGTGGTGACACAACACATGAGAAGCATAATCTACCAGACTTTTCAAGACTTAGGTCCGGAATGGGCACAGCACCACACCACCACCACATTCTCTTGGTTAAAGCAGTCATGGGCCCAGACCAAGTTACAGATTGTGGGAGATAAACACCACTTCTTGAGCAACAGGGAGTTGGTGGCCATTTTTAATCTACCACACTCACAGTTAACATCAAAAAACTCAAGCCCTTCATGTAGACCTGGAAGTACCCAGACTATGGTAGGCAGGAAGACACTTGTCCTAGCTGTAGCCTGTCAGCTAGCACCCTAGACTCCCAGATTCTTCTGAGCTGCTTCTGGTCCCTTTATTACCAAATCTCCATTCCGTTCTAGTCTGCTTCTTCCCCAAACAGGCTCCTAGCTCCATCTTCCTTCTCTAAGGTCGTGCTATCACAAGGGTGACAATGGGCAGTGAAAGGAGGGAAAGTCAGACTCAGACACCACTATTCCTGCAGTTTTCAACCTCTTCTCCCATGGGGAGTGCCGGCGGGCAGCCACCCCTCGCCCCTAGGCGGGCTCTCCTGCCAACTTATTGAGGATTATCCTAACTCTCTAGTTCCCTTTCATTTCCTCTCTTACACACGTTTTAAGTTTTGTTGCCAGAGAATAGATTCTTGTCTTGCACAGGAAAGGATTCAAGAGCAAAGCATAATAAAGTGAAAGCAAGTTTATTTAAAGAGATACACACCCCATAGACTGAGTGGGGTCTGTCTCACTCAGAGGGAGGACAGCTTAGGAGATGCACACTCCATAAGCAGGATGCAGGCCATCTCAAAAAACGAAAGGGAGAGAGAGAGACAGCAGTGTAGCAGATGTTTAGTTTAAAGTAAAAGCAGATTACACGCTTCATAGAGTGCAGGCCATCTCAGAAGGCAAGAGAGAGAATGACCTCAGGGTGTGGAGTTGTTAGTTTTTATGGGCTCGGTAATTTCATGTGCTAGTAGGAGGATTATTTCAACGTCTGCGGGGGAACAGGCAGAGATTTCCAGGAATCGGCCCCCCTGCCCACTTTTTGACCTCTTATGGTCAACCTAGGAGCTGTCATGGCGCCTGTGGGTGTGCCATGAGGCTCAGGGTCTACTGGAGGACACATCTTCTGCCAGCTTGGTTCTAACCAGTTTGTCCAGTCCTCAATTGCTGTGTCATTCCTTCAGTGGTTGTGCCCTGCTCCCTTCCCTCCTGTCTCAGTTTTCTCTCTCTCCAGATGAGGCCAGAAGTTGTTTTTCATTAGAAAAATCTTACCCTAGTGACAAGCACGTTAACTTTATCCTGCTGAACCCTACCTCAACCTCCCCGCAGCACAGTACTCACCCCGGACCTTGTCTTTCACACGTAAAAGGCCCATTAATGTGTGAAATTGTTACTGAACAAAAGTTCGTGTGCCCAATACACAGTAAGGCCAAACAAACCGAACCGTTGGAGTTTGGAGCAGAGAAAGATTTATTAGATGGTCAGCAAGGAGAACGAATGGCTCATGCTCAAAAAAACCAAACTCTTCAATGGGCAAAATTTGGGATAAGGGCTGCAATGCGTGACTTTCTTCTGATTGGTTGGTGGTGAGGTAATGGGGTGGTACTAAAGTCGCCATCCTCCACCTGGATGGCCTTAGTTCCTGCAGAGGAAGTCAAAGATATTGTTATGTATGTTCTTTGAGGCAAAGAGGACCCTGCCCCAAGGCTGGGCTATTGTTTCTTAACTGCTTCTCCCTTATCTCTTCATTCCCTCCTTCCCCTGAAGTGCAGCTATTTGAATCTGCCCCTTGGAACTCAGGGAAGGTCAAGGAGCCCATTTTCTACAAAAAAAGAACAGGGGGCACACAGAAAGGATTTGTACCAGAGAGGACCCCACAGGGCCCTGCTCTATTTCAAAATGGAAATGAGAATTTTTTTTTTTTCTTACTAATATAACGTCCACTTTTTTTCTGATTTTTATACATGGCTTCTCCTCTCCTCTTCCAGAGCTGTGTGCTTGCCTTGGGCAGAATGAGGACTGTAGCCGTAGGAAGGCAAAGAGGAAGGGGAAATCAATATCCAGTTTTTGACTTTCAGAGCTGTCAGAAAGGAAATAATAGTCTTAAAAGCCAGTCTTTGTCAAGAGAGGAAATGATTTCTAAATTCCATAAGCCGTCGTTAACATATCAAGAGCAGAGACCAGCAACGGAAATAAAAGTATTATTCAGGGAGAGAGAACTGAGCGTAAGAAAAGTATCTGCTACAAAGGGGTCGGAGGATTAGAAGGTGACGGCGTGAAAAGCCCACCTTCTGACCCTGAGGGATTATGGGAAAAAGGAAGCAGATAACCTTGTGGAACAGGTGGTGAAAGGAAGCTATGTGACACTTGTGTCCTCTCCAGGCTGAAGTTCTGGAGGCGCAAGGTCATCCAGTCAGAAAAAGAGAGCAGACAGCAAAGGGGCTTTTGTCCTTTTCTTAGCTGGAGCCCTTGAGGGAGACTACCATGCGGGGCGGGCTTCAGTGCCCTGGGGGTGGATAGAATGGGGTACACAAGGGTTTTGCAGGACAGGGAGATGTGCAGAGACATCTGAGGTAGAGCGCTTGACTCCTTGGAGTCTGTATATGGTTTGTGAGCAATCTAGACATTCCCAAATGCCCTTGGGGGGCTGCTGAAAGTAGATGACATTCAGGCTGGGGAAATTGCCACAGATGTCACAAGGTGGGGTTGAGGCAAAGAAACCCTGAGGCTGGGAACTCAAGGTGGGGTGGAGAACATCTGAGATTAGTGGCTGGACTTCCAGTGGCTGGGCTGCACAGCCACCAGCAAAGGGATGAGATGGAGCTGAGTGCCAAGGGTGACCTTAACCAAGCTAAGAGAACAGACAAAGCTGTGTTCCTCAGCTGCTAATGTTAGCAACCATCACCTGTAGGGTGCTTGGCAGGACCCAGACTCATCCCACCTTAATGGGTACCAGCCAGCCTTGGGTACACACCCAAGGACAGGACCAGGTGGCCAGCAGTAGAGACAATACAAAGACAGGCACCACTCCAGCCAGAGCTCCGTCTCCCCAATGCCAAGATGTCAGCATTCCTCTACACCTAGAGCCATGTTGGGGGAAGGGAGAGAAAGGAGCAATCCATCTTTGATAGGGAATTAAGCTTTAATTGATAAATGTTTAGTCCTCAAAGAATATTTTCAGTCCAGTGTGCCCTTAATTGGAAAAGTTCATGTGCTCTCCCCACCCCTACATTGGCTGTTACTCAGTGGGTTGGGTCCATGAAGATTTGGTCTATGACAGAAAATTAAAAGTCACATGGTCTTTGTATATTTGAGTTTTAGTTTGTGTTCAGTTTGCAGCTTCATTCCTTGAATATTTCTCAGTAAATGACCAAGTTTCCTACAGAGATGAGTTCTGCAGCTCCCCCAGGATGCAGAAGTAGTTGCAATTAATTTTTAAAGCAAAAATATGTCTTCCCACTTCATCAGAAACCATTATTCCTTCTAAACTCCCTGTTTCTCATGTTTTATTTAGAAAGACCCGGAACTGAGAAAACACAAAACTGAGTCAGATCATGAAGCAATTCCTGGCACCTGCCCTCTGCAGAACTTGACTCCCGTAGCTCCAGCCACCCTTCCATGTGGTTCGCTGCTTGTCTGGAGGGAGCTGTCAGAGGTCTTGCTGAACACACTGTGTGGAGTGGTTCAGGTGTGTTGGGGGCCACATCCCAGCAGACCCAATTCTGTGATCTTTTCTAGTTTCCCTTCTGTCTCAGCCTCAGGTAACTGTCCTGCTGAATTACAAATAAATAAATAAAATTCCTCTTCTTCTTAGTTTGAGATAAAGTTGTAATTTTTCAAAGGGTAATTTAAGTAAGAAACTGAGGTATAATGAAAAAAACACACTAAAGTATTAAGAACCAGGGATTTTTTTTGGATTACAGATTTATTACAGAAAATGGGGGGAGATATGCCTGAGATTATCTCAGATGCACAGATTTTAAGGCATTCAGCCATGGCTTTTTTTTCTTCTTCTTCATTCTGCCAGATTCAGGAATACTTCTTATGATTCAGAAATAGTTCTTATGATTTTCTTCTTTCTTTAAGCAGTGGTGTTCATCTGGGATGGTGGTTGGGAGGGGCAGTTTTAGCCCCCAGGGGACATTTGACAATGTCTGGAGACACTTTTGGTTGTCACAACGTAGGGAGGGTGATGCTACTGGCATCCTGTAGGTAGAGGCCAGGGATGCTGCTGAACATCCTACCATGCACAGGGTAGCCCCCGCAACAAAGAATTCTCCTGCCCCGAATGTTAGTTTTGCTGAGGGTGGGAGACTCTGCTTTAAGGAGACACGTGGAACAACCCCATTTCAAGAATCATATCCAGCATGACAATTAATTACTATGGTCAAAGAACTGTTCTCACTGGGAAAGAGACAAAGTCACAATTCTATATTAACTAATCAATCAATCCATTCATGTGTCAAAATTTTGTTGGTATCTACTGCATGCCTGGCATTGCTAAGCAATGAGCAAGACAGACAGCCTCTTCCCTTGCAGAGTTTATGGGCAAGTTCAAAAGAGAATCCTTAAAGTTAAAATCATACAAATATAATTTAACTGTAATTGTGATAATTCCATAAACAAAAAATATGGGCAGATATAAGAAAGTACATATTCTGAAGGGAAAACTAGAACATTGTTATATTTTCTAAAAATGAATAAATTCAGTGAAAGAAATCTTAATGTTTTATTCCCTTGAACTTTCATCATGACTGTTTTCCATGACCAGTCTCCTTAGTCTTTCTTGGTTTACCAAGGGAGCACTGTGTCTCTCCTTGTTTTCAAAATGTTCATTTAAATCTCTTTCAAAATGTAAGAGTCTGTTGAAGCTTGTTTGCTGCTAAGCCCCAGCCCAGCCTTCCCTGTGGAAGCCAAAGCAATTCTGGGAAAGGTTGGGGCTGGAGGGCAACCTTGGGTTAATCTAAGAGTGAGACGGAAGTGACAGCCTCCAGGTTCCAGTGGTAATCAATTCCCTTTCCTGCATTAAGCTACTCAGTAAGCAACAAGACCCACAGTTAACAATTTGAGTCTATGATCTTTTCCCAGGGGTGTGGATTGGGGAAGTCTTCCCTGGGGGAAAGAATACTTAAGTTGAGATCAGAAGGATGAACTGGGCAAAGTTGGGGAGGATGAAGGCAAGCATTCCAAGAATGTGCAGGTCTAGTAGGTCTAGTAGGTGTAGATTGGCATATCAAAATAATCCTTAGACCCAGAAAAAGGTTTCACTATGATCTCTTGCTTCCTGTTCTTCAGAGACACTTGATCCAGGATGTGTGGCCCTACTTGGGGGAGGGGAGTAGTGGCAGAATTGGTTTGACAGTGACTCACTGAACCATAAGCCCCAACCAGCTATCCTGCAAATTTATGACAACAAAATTATGACAACTACATACAAAACCAAAGCAGTGGGTATTCTCTACTGAGAATGCCTAAGAGTACTCAGCAAATGTTTATGTAGACCCGACTGAGGGCCACAGCAGGGCAGACTTTCATTTCCCTTTTGAGATCAAAGGTTCCGTGGAGAAGCTGAGGAAGACTATGGAATGCTTTCCTGAAAAACACACAGATGCACATGTGTCCAAACAATTGCATACAGTTCATGGGGTTTCCAGCTCCGAAGCTCATCCATCTCAGGGTAACACAGCTGCTCTCAAACTATAACAACGGATGAGGAAGAACATGCCAGTGGTGGGAGGTATTGTGTTCCGTCTCAAATGTAATGAGTTTGAGGTGCATATGGCAGGATATTCAGGTGGAAATGTCCCAGGAGCAGTTTAAACTGCTTCCTGGTTTTGTGCGATTTTCTAAGTATGTTTAAATCAAGAGGAAGTGGGTGGGTATGTATCGGTACAATGGGCCCCATCCCAAGGGTCCAGATTCTCTCGTGTTCTTATTTAGAAATTTTTTTCCTCAGAAAAATTTTCATTGTAGAAAATACGACCCAGCCTTTGCATTATTAAGGTCCTTTTCTTTTCTTTTCTTTTCTTTTTTATTTTGGAGGAAGTAATTAGGTTTATTATTTTTTTAAATGGAGGTGCTGAGGATTGAACCCAGGACCTCATGCATGCTAAGCATACACTCTACCATGGAGCCATGCCCTCCCCACAAGGTCCTTTTCATAATCACTCTCTATTTCAGAGCCTGATTAAAGAAAAGTCTAGCCATGTGGCTGGGGAGCCGGTCTGTGAGGAGGGGCTGAAATATTAAATGTGACTGAAAGAAATACTGAACAAATGGAGCCAGTCTTCCGCTCCCCACCCCTTCATCCTGCACAAGGGCTGGCTAAACTGCCCTCTGAGGAAGCTGAGTCTACAAACTGTGCCTTTTTTTGTTTTCTCTTTTTTCCCTTCCTTTCTTTCTTTCTTTCTTTCTTTCTTTCTTTCTTTCTTTCTTTCTTTCTTTCTTTCTTTCTTTCTTTCTTTCTTTTCTTTCTTTCTTTTCTTTCTTTCTTTTCTTTCTTTCTTTTCTTTCTTTTCTTTCTTTTCTTTCTTTTCTTTCTTTCTTTCTTGTTGTTGATAAAGTCTGGGGGCTGTGGAGTGCTAAAAACATGGGCCCCTAAAGATATCCACATCCTGTGGGTGTTACCTTGTATGACCTGTGGCCTTACATCAGGCCATAAAGGCTCTCAGCAGATGTGATTAAGGATTTTGAGATGGGGAGATTATCCTGGATTATCTGCATGGACCCTAAAGGTCATCTCACAGATCCTTGTAAGAGGGAGGCAGATGGGACCCAGAGAGAAGAGGGGAAGGCAGATAGAAGAGAAGGAGGCAGTGTGACCGCAGAGGCAGAGGCTGCAGTGACGTGACCACGAGCCAGGAACACCGGCAGCCACCGGACCTGAAAGAGGCAGGGTGCAGTTGTCCCCTAGAGCCTCTGAAGGGAGCACAGCCCTGCTGACACCTCGATTTCAGCCCTGTGGGGCTGAAATTTCAGACTTCTGGCCTTCAGAACTGGGGGAGAATTAATTTCGGCTGTTTTAATTCACCAAGTTTGTGGGAAGTTGTTACAGTAGCCAGAGGAAACTAACTAGGGACTAAACTAGACAGTAGAAGGAGGGATGAATGGTCTAGATTGGAGCCTCTTTGTCTCAGGTTTTTCATGAAGTTTTCTGGTTTCCTTTCCATTTTCAACCTCAACTATTTCTGAATCCAAGTAAATCCTCCTCTCTCACCTTGACACTTGTATCGGAAAGCTCCACTGTCCTATATAGACTGAGTAATTGATTTTGATTCACTGGTACAAAGTTCTCTTTTGTTTGTTTTGCCTCCTTCCCCCTCAGCTTATATTCCCTGCTTCCAAATAATCGTTTATTGTTTTGGAAGAATCAGTCTCTCTCTCTCTCTCTCTTCAGCCTCCTCCGCTCCTCTTGTGCTTGATCTTAAAATAAAAGTTACCTACAGTTGACAGCCTCCTCTTTCTTTTCTTGTGATTTCCTTCACTCAGCAGTGTGGAGCGGTAAGGCTGCTCTCCCCCGAGTGTTTGAAGCCACCCACACACCTCGAAGCACAGTCTCCAGCAGCTGACAGCACAACACAAGCCGGTGACAGTCACGAATGCCACCATCGTTAGTTCCACAAATCCTCTATGAAAATGGGTCTGTGGGATGTAAGAAAAAGGGGGAAATGGTATTTCATGATGGGAATTTTTTTAAACTGCAAAAATGGGAAATAAATTGGGCCAGATGATTATTTTAAATAACCTATGGTGAAAGTAGGAACTTAAAGCAAGTCTCCATCAAAGAATTTGAGGAATCGAAACAAGCCATGTGAAGTCTTTTTGCATGAAGACCTCCTAGTGCTTCTGGGAGAAACAGTATAGAGGAGACTCTAGGAGGATGGCCAAGAGATGGGGAACCAGGGGCTCAGGTGAGAACATCGTAACTCAGGGGTCAGCAAACTATGGAATGGGTCAAATCTGGCCCACCATCTGCTTTTGCAAATAAAGTTTCATTAGAACACAATCCTGTCCAGTCATTTACATATTGTCTACAGCTACCCTTGCCCTGCAACGGCAGAGCTGAGTAGCTGTGACAGAGACTATATGGCACATAAAACCTAAAACATCTACTGTTTCACCCTTTACAGAAAAAAAAAATATGCCAATCCCTGTTATAATGAAATGGTAGCAGCAGTTCGGGGTGTAGTAAATAAGCTCTAACAGTGAGAAATACGAAGAATTACCGAGGGTAGAGTGTATGAGTTTCTTAGGGCTGCCATAACAAATTATTGCAGATTGGGTGAGTTAAACAACAGAAATTTGTTCTCTCATAGTTCAGGAGACCAGAAGTCCAAAATTAAGGTGTGGGCAGGGCTGGTTCTTCTGGAGGTTCTGAAGGAGAATGGATTCCATATCTCTTTCCTTGTGTCTAGAGGCTGCCAGAGCTCCTTGGCATTTCTTGGCTTGTAGGCACGTGATTTCAGTCTCTGCCTCCATCTTCACATGTTCTTCTCCCTGTGTCTCTCTGTGTCTTCCCCACTCCTGTCTCTTACAAGGACAGGTCATCGACTTTAGGGCCAACCCTAAATCCACAATGATCTCATCTTGAGGTCCATAACTTAATCAATTACATCTGCAAAGACCCCTTCTCCAGACAGAGTCACATTCACAGATACCATGGATTAGGACTTGGACATAAGGTCTGGGGTTGTTTCTAATTCACCGACTGTTTTAATTCACCAAGTTTGTGGGAAATTCAATTCAATGCACCACCAAAAATCTGTTAGCCACGTTGGGGGAAAAGGAGGCAGCCTGAGGGCCTTGGTGATTGCTGTGAACACCATCCACCCACAATTGAATGTAACCTTAGGAGACAGTGCTTACATAAATATCTCATTAATTTTGACAAGTTTTCATATTTAAAGGAATGTATTGAATCCACAGACAACCTTGAACTTTCATCTTATAATTCGGTTTTACTTTCTTTCCTTATTCAATTTTGTGTCACTCAGTTTTATGGTCTACATGTAGAAAATGTGGGCGATTTAAGCTCTTGTGGCCCTAAAAGCAGCCGAGTGAATGCAAGACAGACAGTAAGAAGTGGAGAAGCAGCTGAGGACCAGGAAGTTGGTTCCTGCAACCTCTGTTGTTGACTCTGACAAGAGAAGCATTACCTTGGGAAGCTGTTGGAGAGCAGCAGGGAGGGAGTCCAGAGAGTCCTTTCAAGGCTGCAGGAACCTCTTGTCAGAGCGGTTTTTGTTTTTGTTTTTGTTTTTGTTTTTGTTTTTGTTTCTTCATCTGTGACTTGAAAACAAAGAAGTGTGGTTGCGCTCATGGTGGGTCTTATCTTGTCCTTTGTTTTATTCTCTTTACTGGATTCCAGTCCAAATTTGGGTGGGGAGGGAAGGCAGGGCATGTTTCTACTAGGATTCCTTCCTGACCAGAATTCACAAGCAGGGGTGGAAAGCGGAGAGGGAGAAGCCGCCGTCAAGTTGGCACTCTTCTGAGAAACATCTGAGTGGAAGTGACAGTTTTTTCAGAGGGATTGTCCTTGACGGGCACTAAAACCAAGCTGGAGTGAAAGAATCAGGGAAATTAGGACTCCTCTCCCAAGAATGGGAAATGACATTACCTTGAAGATGTGCCAGAGGAGCCCTGGGGCATGAGAAGTGAGGCAGCCACAGGCAGTGCCCACCTAGGGTGCTCTGTACTCCTGTCTTTCTGTTTGAAACACCTCCAGTCGCCTCTGTTGTCCTGTATGAACCTTGTCTATTACCTCCAGGAGCTGGGACAAATCCAGGCTCCACCATCTCTTCTAATTTTCAGATATTTTCTAAGGATTCACACCATGGCACACCAGTTTCTTGAGTCTTTGCTCATTTATGGCAGAGTTTTCTGCATCCATTCAATTTGACTTGCATTTTCTAAGCTGCACAAGCCTAGTTGAAACGAGGTCCATAACAGTAATTTAAGGAGATGGAGGAAGAAGGCACTTCTCTGAATGTACCAGAGGGGAAATACACTTTTTCCTTTACCATCTTAGAGTTTCTGGCTGACTGACATGAGACAGGTTTAACTGGAAAAAAGCATATGAACTTTATTTGCATGCACGTGGGAGCCCTCATAAGAAAAGTGAGGATCCAAAGAGGGGACCGGGCCTATGTGTTTACATACGAGGTTGAACACAGAGTAACACTTGTGGAGAAAGGTGGCTAAACTATGCTAGGTTTACTGTATTGGAAATTAAAACTGAAAACTTAAAATGTAGATTAAATCACTCTAAAATAACAATGAGAAGGTTGTTATGTGTGTTAACATAAATACACTTTTATGCGAAATAACTGTATCTGTCAAAACTTTTTTTTTTAAAGAAGAAAAGAAAATCCTGCCAATGAACCATAAAAGCAGAGATGTGTGCTTCCAACTTAGCCATCTCAGTGGCCTCCAGTCAGCCCCTACCCCTTCCTCAAAGAGACCCCAAAGACAAATGAGTATGTTAATTCCATTTGTGGCCTTTCCCACTGGTCAGAATCACCGGCATCTCTTACTTCCCTAATGCTAGAGGAATCCTCATCATGATAGATCGATTTCCAAATTAATTAATTAATTAAATAAGGAGATTAAAAGGTTATTTTAACAAGGTCTGTTTGTACAGCTTGCTCTCAGCCTCCACAGCGTTTCTGGTGATAAGAATGTTTCTTCCTCCCGGCGCAGGGAGAGCACCTTTCACGTGGAAATTTTCTCTCTTGCTTTTAGGGGAAAAGACAAAAGGTCAGCATGCCCTTCTGGCATCAGCTGTTTTTTCAAGAGCCTCTAGCTCAAAATAATTAATATGCCAAAGCAGCATATTTTGGGGTGACATGCCCCAGATTGCCTTCGGTGCCCACCTATTCTGCTGGAACTATCCCTCTTCTCAAATTTCTTTCATCAAATTCCAGTGTATCGTAATTCACAGGCTAATGCACAGGCATGGGAGTCAGAGAGACCTGGGTTTAGGTCCCAGTTGCACCACTTGTAAGCTAAGAAATCACAGCTGACACTAGTACAACTCAGGGGTTAGCAGGGGCCAACCCTCATGCAGTCAAAAATTTGCGTATAAATTTACAGTCAGGTCTCCGTATCCACGGTTCCGCATTCAACCAACCTCAGATCATATGGTACTTGAAGAAAATCCACATATAAGTGGACTCTCACAGTTCAAAATCCATGCTGTTCTGTAGCTGATTTCTCTAAGCCTCTTTTCCCTCACATGTAAAGTGAGAATGTGATAAAAAAAAAAATGCCTACTATTTAGAAAGGAGTTATAAAGAGACTGGAATGCTCTCATAAGAAAGGCTTGATTGCAAGGTTGGCCTTTGGCTGGTATCTGGGAACCTGGATTTTGGAGGGGTTTCACCATTTCCTAAATGATAACAGTGCTTCACTGGGCCTAAAGTGTTTGTCAGACACTTGTGGTTTATGCTGAACATCTCGTTTCCTTCTGGGAGTCTGGAATTTTGGTCTGTGCTTAGCAGAGAGAGCCTACACCACCAGTCCCCCATTAAAAACCCTGGGCACTGAGTCTCCAGTGAGCTTCCACAGTGGACAAAACTTGTCATTTGTTGTCACAACAAGTTGCTATGAATTAGGTACATCTTCTGTGACTTAGAACCCTTGGAATCCTGTGCCTGGTTTCCTCCAGACTTTGCGCTGTGTGCCCTTTCTCTTTGCTAGTTTTGCTTTGTGTCCTTTCACTGTGTTAAATCTCAGCCTTGAGTAAGGCTGTATCCTGAGTCCTGTGTGTCCTCCTAGGGAGTCACTGACACAGGGTTGGTGGGGAGAGGGGTGGTTCTGAGGACTCTTGTCTTAGCCCATTGCAGCTGTTATAACAAAATACCACAGACTGGACAGCTTGTAAACAGGAGAAATTTATTTCCCACAGCTCTGGGGTTGGGAAGTTGAAGATCAAGGTCAGAGTCACATTCGGGAGAAACCCTCTTCCTGGTTCATAGCGGGTTCCTTCTTTCTGTGTCCTCACTTGGCTGAAGGGGTGAAGGATCTCTGTGAGTTTGTTGTTGGGCTCTGTCCCATTCAAGAGGGTCCCTTTACAATTTAAGCACCTCCCAAAGGCCCCACCTACTAATGCTGTCACCTCGGGGGGTTAGGATTTCATTTTAGCAAACTCCCAGGAAAACTCCTCCGTGGGTCCCTGTTTCTCTTCTTTCTCCCTTCATCTCTCTGTTCTTCATAAGAAATGTCCGCGACCCACTTGAGGGAGGAACAGGAAGCTGTATGATCAAGTCAGAATTCTCTCTGGCACACAGGGAAGAGGAAATGACACAGAACCTCCACACAGGAATGAGTTTTGTTCTGACACGTTTCTGAATTTGTGTTGCCCGTTTCAAAGTAATCGCCTTGAGAGGCTCCACTCTTTATTACCAAAACTCCAAACACATTAGGATATGTATTTTTGTAACTGGCAGACTAAACACTGTTAAAAAAAATTCACTGCATCCCTTTGTGGTCACACTCCATAGATACAGCTCTGACCAGGTACCCCTGCGACTTTCAGGATTTATCTCTTTAGTTGTCCGGTCCTTCATTGTTCTCAGCTGAGAGAGGACTGGCTTAGTGCCTCTCAGAGGGCACGGGGGCCGTTCTGTAGGGCTACCGGTGACCACCAACAGTGCTAGGGAGCCCTGGCCTTGATATAGGGAGGTACAGGAGAAGGTGGAAAAGGAAGGTAGAAAATTTTAAATATATATATAGAAGAGCAAAACAGTAAGAGTAAAAAGGAGAAGGCAAAAGAGAAGAGACAAGGAATTATAAAAAATGAAGCACTTGTTGAAAGCAGAGGAATAGTTTATGACTCAGATTCTCCAACCTCTGAATGTAGTTCAGTCTGTTACTCAGGTTTAGAGTTGGTTCCCAGGCAGCTGGTGAAAGGGGCTGGGGGTGGGGGTGGGAGGAGGAGGTGGGAGGGTGTGAAGTGGGGCTGCCCAGAGACACTAGGTTTTGGTTTTATTATCCACTGAGAAGTTTCTCTCTTGATGATTAAACTGCTCAGAGAAAGTCAAGCTATGAAACAAGCTACCCAATCTATCAATAAAGAAATCATGTCCTTTCTTTTTAAAGTTCTGAAATCATTCATTATCTGTGGTGTGACAGTTGACTACAGTAGAATTGTCATATCATAAATGGTGGATTAGGGATGGATGAGTGGACTTAGTGGGTGGACAGGCCCTTTTGTAACTGAGAATACAGTTTGATTAATAGAAGGAAAAGCTGGGGAACAAAAAAAGAAAATCAAAGGGCAAAGACTACTCAAAAAAAAAAAAAAAAGAAAGGGAGAAAATTTGATGTCGAGAACTTTAAAAATAGGCTGTAGGTTTATAATGATATAAAAAGAAAAAAAATCCGTTCTCTTCTCCTACCCAACCCCACTTCTAAATTTCACTGATGAAATAGGCAAAAATCACTCCTACATGTGGCTGCCGTGTGTGCGTGTGCGTGTGTGTGTGTGTGTGTAAAAACAATTTATTTCAGTTACCTAAGTACCTGGTACGATTCACACTGTACATTTGCCTCCAGAGTGTGAAATAAGTTAGATGACAAATGATGGACTCAGAAATTGCTACTGAATAATTTTTACCTTTAGCTTTAATACAAGCCTTTAAAACAAAAACATACAGGGAACTGGTATAAAGTCTGGTTGGAATTTTTTCTTTTCATTTTTTTTCCATTACTCATATCCAGAAACAGGCTGTCTGAGGAATTAATCTGAATATTTTGTCATCTTGCACATTATTATTTGATTTAAAAAAAATAGCTTTGCTATTGAATCAGAGAATCTTGAAGTCCCTAAGAAAAATCAAGAGATTACTTATTCTTTATTAACAGATACGTCTTACTATTCTACTCAACATTTTCATGTAGGAAATTTGTTTGAATAGACTAGTTTGAAACCAGGGTCACTGGGCAAAAATAGAAAAGTGAAAAGCAATGATGTACTCTAATGATAATTGAAAAAAATTTGTTCTCAGGTGGACGATAACATATGCTAGTGTTTCTAATATTCATCAGTTAGATGTCTTAGGAACACAAAAGACTGCAAAAGGCTCATCCCTCCATTAAAATGTTTATCATTGGCTTTCATTTCATAAAATGAAAATTCCTACTAAAACTATTCATAGGAATATAAAATGTTAATACACTTGTTACTACCTTCGTACCTTGGTACCTAGTTTTGTTATGATGATCTAAATTAGTTTGCAGTCTTGACTGCACATTAGAATCATCTGGGGAATTTAAAAATATATATATATATCTCTCTCTCCTGATGCCCAGGCAGCAGCCTAGACCAGTAAATCACCAATAAATCATAATCTCTTGGTGGAACTTGGTACTTTTTAAAGCATCCCAGGCGATTCCAATGTTCCATCAAAGTTTTGATCACCAATTTAAGTAGTCCCTGATCAAGCCCTACTTCGATCATCACCTTTGTTAGAATCATTCCCTCCTCTGCACTAAAGAGAGAGCACATAGCAAATCGTATCTTTGCAGGTCAGGTCCGTGTTGCATTGTTTTTCATTTTTCAGCACCTGAGAGGTGCTCGATAACTCAAAGACTGAATGAACACACGTATTTCCCGGCAGGGCCGCGGAGGAAGGTTACCACCATTTTCAAGACAGCAGATTCCTCCAGCACATCTAGAGAGACAGTGTGACTCATTTAGTTACATTTTACAGCTCTGAGTCACCTGGCACTAGGCCAGTCAAAAGTTTCAGAACCTGATGTTTCAGATCCTTACCTAATGGACATTTTTATCCTGGGAGCCGGCCTGAGGATGCAGCTGACAGAATGAGCACAGGGCTTTTCTTCAGGAAGCAGTGAGAAGCCACTGCTGCTCCCCACTTATGTAACCATATGTTGCACAAGCATGACCTGAGGAATGTGATGCAAACATTATTTTCATCTTCCTCCATCACTTTAAACTCAGTTCAGCAGGGAAAAAACTTTTCTTGTCTGTCGATAAAGTCTTTCATCACTCAGCGTTATTGACTTGGAGTTATGAAACAGTCTCATTTTAGAAACTTAATTTATTCAGTCTCACATCATAATCAAAAATCAACCCGCAGTCAGGGTGAAGCCATCACCCAGGCTCCAGGCCTGGCCGGCTGCACAAGCCTGTGGTGGGGAAGGAGTTTGTGGTCCTTCTGTCCTCTCCTTTCTTCCAGCTTACCTGGTCTACCTGTGCTTCCTCTCTGCCTGGAGTCAAATTAGAGAGGGTGAGGAAAAAGAAGGGAAAATGACGTTGCCACTTGCGTGAGCCTGGCATTGGTTAAAGCTCGAATTCCTGGATGGGTTGGCAGGTAGTTGCAGTAAGTTGTTTTCTCGTGGGGGCTTTTGTGGGTTCTTCAGAGGTTTCTTGTTGAGTTCCTGGCTTTTGCAGTTCCCTGGACCTAGAGTGATCATCTTCAGCTCTTGGTGGCCATCTGTGATGCCTTCTTCACCCAGACTTACACCTCTGAAAGAGTAGCCCCTTTAGCTGGGATCTCTGTGCACCGGGCAGCCCTATTAGAATTGGGGGACCCCACACTGCACCTCGTCTTGGTCCACGCTGGTCCATCCTGCGTTCATGCCCTCCTTCCCTCCCCATCATCCGGAGTCGGGCTGTCTCTACACAGCGGCACCCTCCTGCCTCCACCATGGAGGTGGCTGTTAGAATTCCGAGGTGGGAGTCAGCCACCTTTCACATTCCACTTTACTTTTCTCAGGCCTGAGTGAGGGACCTGTCTTCCTTGTCCCTTGGTTGTAGGGAGCACATAAGAGGCATTCCATGTAATTGCCTTAAAGTCTCCATCTTCAAGATCTAGGAGGTGCACCTCCACTGTCATAGGTCAGCCTCCTTGGAAGCAGAGCCTGAAATAGGGATTCTTGTTCAAGTGATTTATTGACGAACTGTTCTCATTAGAAGGGGAGTAAGGAAAACAGGATGAAGTTGGGGGATAGGGGAAAGCCAGGCAGGAACATGACCAGCTAGAGACTCATGTCAGTCTGATCCCAGAGGGAAAACCCTACAGACAAAGGGCATCACAAAGGCAGTCCCACTTTGAGGCAAAGAGTTCAGTTTATATCCTCCTGCTGGTTGGGCTGAGGTTTGCTGGGGTGATCTGGGTGGAGGCATGCATCCCACAGGTGCTGGCTGGCTGAGGGCAGTTCTCCGGAGAAGGGGACAGCTGAGTGCGGTTATGGGTGGGGAAATGAGTGGGCCAGCTGGTCAAGGGGATCTGGAGGGACCTTTACAGTATCCACTACATTCATCCCACTCCCTCCCTCTAAAGATGTTTTCCCTCCTCAATCTCATCTTGATCTCTTGGAGCACTCCAAGGATTGTGGAACAGATTCTTAGAGACATTTCCTTTTAATTATACTAATTGGGGAGGGGGAGTGTCTGTCTCATTCTGGTATCGAGCATCTTTCATCTTGTCCGCTCGGGAGCAACAGAAGCAGGAAGAATTCCATTCTAATATCCTTTTGCTCTTTTGTTCAGGTGGGGTTTTGTTTGTTTGTTTGTTTTTAATATCAGTGACCACAGAACTTGATGGCTAATCCCACGGGACAGGGCCCAGAGTGGCAGGTGAACTCAAAACCACGTGTGGCGGCTTCCCTGGAAGCTCAGATGGATCTGTGCTCTTCACACGTCTCCCTCAGCAGACCCCACGTGAGATACTGTCCAGGAAGCAACATGGTCAACTGGAACAAACCCATGACTTTCTCATAAGAAAAGCAAGCACATTGTATATTTATATATACACACAATGGAATATTACTCAGCCATAAAAAGAATGAAATGATGCCATTTGCAGCAACACAGATGGACCTAGATATGCCAGTATTAACTGAAGTAATTCAGACAGAGAAAGACAAATGCCATGATATCACTTACATGTGGTATCTAAAAAATGATACAAATGAACTTATTGACAAAACAGAGAGACTCACAGACGTAGAAAACAAACTTATGATTACCAAAGGGGAAACAGGGGTGAGGGATAAATTAGGAGTTTGGGATCAGCAGATACAAACTACTATATATAAAATAGATAAACAGCAAGGACCTAGTATATAGCACAGGGAACTGTATTCGAAATCTTGTAATAAACTATAATAGAAAAGAATCTGAAAAAGAATTTATATATATGTGTATACACATACACACACACACACACACACATATATATATATATATATATAACTGAATCTCTTTGTTGTATACCCGAAACTAAGACATTGTAGATCAACTATACTTCAATTTAAAAAAAAAAAAGGCAGGCCAAAAAATCCCAAACACATGGATTAACAAGACATAAAGAATGACTTTTCAAGTGTCCATGACCAAGCAGCAGGAGAGCAGAGAGGCGAGGCAGTGGTGTGGGACAGCAGTGCATCACCAATATCCCAGAGTAGCCTGGGGAGGGGAACACCCAGCCCAGAGAAGCCACAAAAGGCCTGGAGTTCTTCAGGGGTGAAGAAGAACCCAGGAAGCTGACAGAATAGCTGGTTTCCCATGCCTGTTTCCTCCTTTTTCTCCCCTGTTATACGGTTTCCTGATTCCTATTGAAAAGATAGGAAATAGTCCATGACCCATTCCTGTCCAGAGTTCTCTCTGTGCTGATTCACCAGGATGTTAGAGCTGGAAGAGACGCTAGGCTTTATCTAGAAAAGCTTTCTTCTTTCACAAATGAGGAACTGTAGCCCAGAGAGGTTATTATGAAGGACGTGGAGACTGGTGACTCACAGGCCAAACCTTGCCTGCACAGTCTTAGTTGGAATATGAATTTGTTTAAAAGATTGAAAAACCAGATCTCTCTTTCTCTCTCTGAAAAACCAGATCTCTCTTTCTCTCTCACTCACACACACACACACACACACACACACATCTGTTAGAAACCTGGAAACCCAGCCACAAGAGGCTTGGAGTCTAGCACGGCAATAACCACCCAGTGGTTATTATAATAACCACACGATCTTGTGGGCTGTCTCATGCCCAGCCTGTTTGATCTGTCTTGCCCACCTGATCCCTGTAGGTAACTGAGTTTGTGGCTTCTCAGTGATGGTGTTTATCCAGAGCCCCATAGCTAGTGACAGACTTGAATAAGGGCCCATATCAAAACTGAAATTTAGTAGGCACTGGCAGAAAAAGTATAGAGGGACCAGGACGTACAAATCTGCCCTGGTCCAGAAGTGATGTTGGCTGTTGAACTAAATTGGAGAGAGCATGCAGTCAGGATGGCAAAACTGGCTCCAGTCAGTGTGATAAAGGGATGGGTACTGGGTGGTAATCCAGCAAGACTTGGGGGTTCCGGGAATTGAAAAGAGCACGATGACACATAGTCTTGCGGCAAACTGCTGGGTGGCATCAGAAACATTTCAGCAATGGATTAGCAAGGCTCTGGCCATGGGGCTGGCAGTCAGGAGTGGGATCCCAGTCCCAGTTTGGAGGAATGGTCAGAACGAGGCAGAACTCAACCTTAGAAGAAGAGCTGTAATTTCAGAAGGGATCTCAGGTTAGGGGACTAATTCTAGGACTCAGTTACGCGGCTCGAGCTGGGATGGGAAGTCAGAGCAGACCTGGGAGGTGGCTGACTTTTTGCAGTCACATGGCTCTGTGAGCTCCTCCTTGCTTGGGGCTTAGAGCCTGCGGTGGGGGTTGAATGGATCAGTTAACTGAGAGCTCAGCATGGAGAAAAGGGTGTCAGGATTGGGGAACCAAGCCCCATCAGACTCCTTCACCAGGCTCCCCACCCACTATTTCTCATTCACCTGCAAAC
The DNA here is from genome assembly GCF_036321535.1 of Camelus dromedarius. Taxonomy (NCBI): domain Eukaryota; kingdom Metazoa; phylum Chordata; class Mammalia; order Artiodactyla; family Camelidae; genus Camelus; species Camelus dromedarius. The sequence continues at coordinate 17,217,005 of NC_087446.1, read as the reverse complement.
CCAACCTTCACATAATTAAAAGACTGACTTTGCCCTGAATCTTCACATCTCTTCTCATATTTATAAATACCAACACTGAAACAAAACAAAGAGAGAATTCTGAGAATTCTTCAGCCTGGCAGCAGGTGGAAAAATGAGCCCACGATGCTGTCAGGTACCATGTGAAGCAACAATGGGGCTTGTCAGCTGTTACTTTTAGTGAGCATTAAGTTTGATGAAATAACCCAGTTGTACAAAAGGGGAAAAAAATAAGTGACAGTTATGGCGACAGATGGGGAAAGACTTGTTTCTGCACCTACAGATAGGAAATTTTACTGAAAATACTTTTAAAGGCACCCTTCTTAGATAATTGTGTCTCACCATGAAGTGACTCTAAGTTTCTAGGGCATGTTTCTTTTTGTTAAATTGTAGAAAAGATAAATCGTTTAGTCTGGGAAAAATATAAATACCAGTAAGGTCAGCCAGGCTGAACACATAATCATTACCAGTATTTTCTGGGTCCCTGCTAAGAGCCAGGTGCCATGCTAGCTGCTTCGTGTCTCATTTAATTCTCACAACAATCCAAAGAGCTAAGCATGGTTATTATCTCTATTTGCATATGAGGGTACTGAGGCTTAGAAAAGTGAAGTAAGTTACCCAAGGACACACCACAGGTGAGAAGGAGAGCCTGATTCAAAGCAACTCAGCCTGTCCCCAGAGACAAAGCTTACAAGTCGCCTCCAGTGGCGTGAGCCCTGCTGTGGCCATGTGTTAGGTGACTACCCCAGCATCCTTTGCCCCTGACCTCCTTAGCAAGAGAATCCCCATTTGTTGAGGGTGGCAATACTAAAGAACACCCATCTATCAGTGTAGTTGATACATTGCATTGATGGCCCCAAGTAATGACTTCTCATGTGCCCATGCCCTTTGCAATGAGACTTGTAATAGTAACCCTGAGGTTCCCTAAACTCTCCTCCTCTCTTGGCCCAGCCTGGGTCCCCTCTGCTCCCTCTAGGACTGGGTTGATGGAGGTGCTGCCCACCCCCAACGTTTTCCTACTGGCTCCACAGCCCTCTCTTTGGGGCTATTGCAGGACCAGAAGCACAGAGAATGGCTCCTGAAGGCTTAATTATCCATCTCAGCCCCCAGAGCATATTGGTGCTTGGAGAATCTCTCGGGGAAACTCAGGAACATCCCCTCCCTGGGCTAAGGAGGTCTTATCTCTGGGGTTTAAGTGTCATTGATAAATTTGTTATATAGAATTTACAATATCTTTTCCCGTGAAACCATATTTCATAAATATGCACATATAGAAAATGTATATAGTATATATTATATAAAGCTAAAGTTCCAAGCTTGTCTGTTAAAGCACTATTTAATCTGTAATACGAAACCAATGTGCTTTTTTGAGTTTGAGTTCCTATGAATTTAGAGAGTCATTTGATAAAGCAAGAATAAGAGGGCAGAGACTGCTTTTACTCTGGGCAATTTTGAAACAGGTGAGCCAGGCAGTGTCATCCCTCGCTGCGTCTTGGTGTTCTCCTCTGGTACCCGCTTCCCCACCACGCCCAGCATCTTCCTGTGGCCCGAGCCTGGCACTCTGATACTCTGAAGGTTTATCAAACTCCTGTGCCTCACAATTCAAACGCCACCTTCAATCAAAATCTGCCTTGCTCCTTGTGGAAACTTTAGATATCTCTTGAGAGCAATCTGACTCTAACTAGGAACTAGTCAACAGAAGCAGAAAATTCCAAGCCATTGGAAGTTAGGGGCACTTATTCTGAGATGGGCGGGCATCCTTAAGAGAGAGCTACCTCGGGGGTTGTCATCCTCTGCCTCCCTGCTGACCACAGGTCTTCCCTGTCTACTTCTCGGTCCGGGGAGTCTCTAAGTCCCACACTTTTTTAAGGCAGAGTTTCTATGGTAACATCAGTGGAAACTTTGGAGATGGAAAGTCATGAAGATTCTTCATGTTTATGAGTCAGTTCATCTGAGATGCAGTGAAAAAGCATGAAAAGCCTTAAACGTTTGTAAGCTTTGACGCAGCAATTCCACATGTAGGAGTTTTATCTTTAAGCAATAACTGAATAAGTGCAAAAGAGGCTTTGTCAAAGCGTTTTTTAAGATGTGGAAAGTAGGCAACAACCTAATTTCAACAAGTAGATTTGAAATAAACAATCAGCGTAGTGACTTTAAAAACAAAGCAACCGAATTGGCCTCAGTTCAATTCTGACATTCTCTGTGACTACTCTAAGGTTTTTATTTGTGTTTCAATTTTAAATAGTGATAAGGAGTGCAAAATGCAGGATATGAGACTTTTGTTTACTAAGTGCAAATTTTAGTTCATGCGTGAAACAATTCACTGATTTTGAAGTGCTATTTTTAAAACTGGAATTTATTCTTTTTAAAAAGTTGTTATTTGTTTTAAACCTAAGGGGAAAAACAAGAAAAGAATTAACATTCCTGATTATTACATGACTATTGCTAGGAATAACCTTGTCTCATACAACAGGAGGGCGCTAAGAACCGACCTGTTCCAGGTGTCAAGTCCCCTAGCTGTGCCACTGCTGAGGGGAAAGCTCACTAAGAAGCCAAGTGTTACTAAGACTTCTCTGAAACTTGTGAAACCTGTTGGTGGGAAAGCAGTTTGCCACTGCATGTGTTAGTTCTTCAGGAAAAGAATGCTGGGGCACATGGACATGCAATGATAAACTCCTCCCTCCACGTGGAAAATCTGTCACCAATAGCCAGCCATGGCTCCCATCTACCATCTTGGAAGGTAGCAGAACTCATTAGCAATTCTCAGTCATTCAGAAGGAACCAGTGCTTCAGGCGAGTTGTTAATTTGAGGAGAAAGCAAAAGCATTGAGGGAGACATCTAACATCTACCTAATTGATGAGCAGATAGAACTCAAAGCAAACTATTGAGGTAGTAATATGGCATCCTGGAGGAAGCACAGATTTTGGAGAAGACCTGGACTTTGGTTGTGGCCCTACCAAAATTATTTGCTCCTAATTCACTTAAAATATTTATTGAATCTCCACTGTGTGGGTGCTGGGAATACAATGATATACAAGATAGATATGGCTGCCCTGAAGGAAGGAGACTCCCACCCACCAAGAGAAAGGTTAACAGACAAATGGATGAAGCACTTTTTTTGTTGTTTTAAGTGCCTAAAGGAATCAGACCAGTGGTTTCCCATTGCTCCCAAATAAACACCAAAATTCTTAATATGGCCCCCACCATCCTCTCCTACTGTATCTCACACTTCCCCCTTGCTAGGTCTGTCTGCTCCAGCCGCAGCCTTCTTTTAGTTTCTCAAGTGCATTAAAGCCTTCCTGTTTTGGGGTCTTGACCTATATTGGCCACCTCCACCCCTACTTTGCCTCAGTTAATTCCTAATATATCCTTCAGCTCCCAGGACAAATACGTTGGCAGAAAGCCTTCCCTCATGTCCACTCCCCCACATCCACTCCACACCTCCCACACCCAGTACGCCTACAATCAATGACCAGTCCGTATATCCCCATTAGCAGCCCAGGCATTTTCTTCATAACTCGGTCATTATCAATTTGCCTGTATGATCATTCATTTGATACCTGTGTTCTCTTCCACCACCGTCTCCTGCTAGACTGTGAGCTTCATGGAGGCAAAGTTCTCTGTTTGACCCACACCATTGAATTCCTAGGTCAGCATATTAAATATTTGCAGAATTAGTGAGTGAAGGTAGGCATAGATGAGTATGTAACCAAACTGAAAAATCTGCCACCAGGAGTGTGCCCTAAGAGAATTCTTTTATGAGGGAAGTTGTGCTGTCCGAAGAACTTCCTCATTCCTGCTCTCCCTTGACTGGCCTAGCTGGTCAGGTGTTGTTGTTTTGAGTTTTATTTTTATGCATTCCCCTTTTTCTTACTTTCTTCTACTTCTTAAATTATACTTACCTTAGTATTTTTTTTCTTTTTATCTTTTGGTCTTTAACTCCTACTTGAATTTATAGCTTTCCATTTCAAAGCTTTCAGCTCTGATTTTACTAGCCCTCTGTCTTTTCAAAAATTATAAGTATTTATTTTATTCTATGTTTTATCAATTCCTAATCTTAATTTTGAATAATTCTCTCTAGTCTTAACTCCTTCTTGTCTTGCTGCTTTCATTTTTTGCTCTATCCCATTTTAAATCTAATTTATAGTAGGTACCATTCTCTCATAATTTATTATTAATTTGTTAATGTGCCCATTTTTAACTTAATTGGTAGATTTCAGTGTCATTTGACCATCTCACCTATCTTTTACTGGGAGTTTTACCCTATTTATTCTCACCCCCTTCCCCTCTCCCTCCCTCTTCTTTACCCCACTGCTCCCCTTATGCCCACTTTCCCACCAGAAAGTTGGAAGTCAGAGGAATATAAACAGGGGGGGAGAATTCACTTTCTGAGCATGAAAGGATGAAAGCTATCTTTTCCCCTCCTCTTTTCCCTGCATTCTCCTCTTAAGACTCCTTCATCAAATTATTCCTCAGACCTGTTAAGGATGGTTCTTCAGAGAACCTCACTGCAGAAGATTTGGTGAATTCAGTTTTCTTCAGAGGAACAAGCCCCATTCTGTCTTTATATTTGACTTACTGGAAAAGCATTGTTTATTAATGTCTCCCTTACCATCTAGTCGCTAGTTGAGGAACTGGGGGAAAATGATGCCTACTTCATGCCCAGGAGGAGGGGTCTCGGACGGATTCTTCAGGTCAACCTTCTCCAGGCCTGATCCTAATGAGGTGCTGACAGACTCCGCAGTAAATGCCTACAGGATGTTCCAAAGTGAGACTCTGCATCCAGGGTCTTGGCACCACTTTAAACCAGCTGCAGTCATCATCCACCCAAGGATAGGTCCCTCCCCTTCTAGGCAGGTTGAGAGGAGGATTCTTCTGGCTGTGACCGGCCTCAATACTCTTCCTTGTCCTGAGGGCTAGTGGAAGCTGAAGGGTGTGGGCTGACAGCTTCACAAGCAGAGTTTTAAGAAGAAGAACACTCACCCTCTTGTCTCAGGATTAGTTTACATTCTAAATCCTACACTAGATCATTGAGGCTTGCTCCAAGGAGTGGATTTCGAGGAGGTAACAGAGAATGCCTTCACTGTCTTCTCTTAGGGCATAGGCCTCTCCAGCTTTCTGAGAAAGTCCTGATGCCAAGGATTTAGCTACCTTAGTAGGATCCTTTGCCCAAGTTTCCAGAGAAGAGTTAGATGCCATGCTGGGGGACCAGGATCCCCAAAGGATGCCCTGACTACACCATCACACTCCACCTGCCATCCTCAGACCCAGCACTGAGTTCCTTTATAGGCTTCTATGGACATGCACTCTTTCTCTCAGGGAGATCTGCTCCCCTCCATATTAGCTAGATAGATTTAATCCCTTCCCACCCAGTTTCAGAGAGGGAACTACTCTTGTGGGGTAGACCCTCAGGTTCTCACTGTCTTGCCATTCTTAAGAACCTTCCTTTGAAAACCCTCTGTTGGGGGACAAGGTGGGCCGGTGTCGCAGATGGTAAAAGAATTTTCCAGAGACAAAGAAAAGTGGAAAGAAAAGTTTATTAGGGGTACGCTGCCACAGACAGCAGCAGCCACACAGACAAGAGGTGCCTGTGTGAACCCTGAGGGTCAGTTGTTGAGGTCTTTTATTGGGGGGAGGAGTTGGTGAACACAATGGGTTGGGGGCTGTGTGATCAGCTTGCGTACAAGTTTTTGTTTGGTTGTAGGTGAGGTAAGAAGTTTAGGGTCTGTAAAGGGATAGTGGGGTTTATGACTCTAATAAGGTGGGCTGAAACAAACCAAGCTATTGTGAGATTAGGCATTACCTAGGGCTTTTAGTATTTTAGGGCAGACATGCCCAGTAAAGAATGTACTTTATCTGTTGAGGGATTGCAGGCAGATCTGAGAGCCCAGGAATGGAGGTCATTGGACTTTGAAGGATACCAGTTAGCCCCACACCCTCCTCTGACCGGCTCACTAGGTAGCCCCCAGTGATCTGAAACTGAGACAGGAAGGAAGGGGACCAGGACACAACCATTAAAGAATGACACAGCAATTAGCACCAAAATGACGAGAGATTTGACCTCCAGTGGACCTTGAGTTTTGTGATACACATTGTAATGTATTAGCATGGTGAATGACACACCCACAGTTTCCATGATGACAGTTCTGAGGCTAACCAAAGAGAGGGTGGTGGCTCAACTCCTGGGAATCCCCACCCCTTCCCCAAGGTAGTTGGAATAATCCCCTCACTTGTTAGCATATAAAAACTAGGAGCACCTTGCCTCGTGGCCTCTCTTGCTCCCTCACCTTCCAAGATGGCCTTCACTCTGTCTATGGAGTGTGTATCTACTTTTACTTTAAACTAAACACCCAACCCCATACCTCTTGGCCTTTCTCTTGTCTTCTGAGACAGCTTACAGTCTATGGAGTGTACATCTCTCTAAATAAATCTACTTTTACTCAACTATGGCTTGCTCTTAAATTCTTTCCTGCACAAAGTCAGGGACCCTCACTTGGTGGGGCGTGTCAACCAAGACGTAGGACACAGCTATCCTCTTGCGCCCCATTTTCCTGTATCAGAACTGCAGGTTCCCCTTAGTTTCAACTGTAAAATGAGGATGAGATCTACCTCTTAGGGTTCTCCTGAGGACTGTACAATACATTTATATAAAGCAGTTGATATGTATGTGTGTGTGTGTGTATATATATATATACACACACCAGTGTCTGGCCTATATGAGAGGTAGTTAATAAAAGTTAGCTATTTTTATTGGATTCATCTTTCTCTTTCCTTTTAGAAGTAAATCTGATTCATCAGATCCACAGAATTATAATTTCTGGCACAGGAAAATGTATTCAACACACATGGATCTAGAATCTTCCCAGGAGGCCAAGCTCCCTCTCGTGCTTAAAATAATTTGTTGGGTAAATCTTGTAATTTTTTTAATAATTGAATTTTCATCCCAGTTTGAACAAATGGGAATTGTCCTTAATTTTCCCACTGCTGAAGCGTAGGCTGGTATGGTGGATATCCACTGGCTCTGAGACGGTCCCAAAGGTTACGGTAGGACTGGGGTTATGAACATAGGGGCCCTAGACCACTTTCCGTGTGGTAACTGAGTTTATTCCTGTATCTTCTGCACATTTATATATGCAAAATAGCCTACCATCTGACTCACCCTAGTGGATACCCTCAGTTTCTTCCTCAGCCTAAAGTCAGATTGATCATTACATACACAGACATAAAAATCACATATGGGATTATTATGTTTATGTAAAATTCCAAATTAGGCAAAGTATGACCTAGTGTTAGAAGTATGCATAACGATTACCTTTGGAGGAGGGTAATAACTAGATGGGAACCCAAAAGGGGCTTCTAGGGCACTGGTAAAATACTGTTTTTTGATCCAGGTTCTAGTTACATGAGTGTGGTCATTTTGTAAAAACTCATCAAGCCATACACTTGATTTGTGTGTGAACTTTTCTGTATAAATGATTTACTGTAATATAAACTTTACTGAGAAAAGGCAAGGTCCAATGAATGTGGTCATGGTGAGTGGTTGTCCTGTGGTCTAAGGAATGGAGAGAATCAAATATGTATAGACATCCACAAAGCAAAACAAAACACAGAGATACTCACTAAGTGTAACGGAGGTTATCAGTGGATAATTGGTTCCAGGGTAATTTCCTTCACACTCTCCCTTTGTTTTTTTTTTTTTTTAGCACTTTCTAAATCCTTTTCAAAGAATCTATATTAGTCTTGCCATCTTGCCCTGTGGGATAAGCCGAATCCTAGAAGACATGGTTTTATCTTAAGGCTCTGGGTCAAACTGTCTGGAGTCTTCTCATACTTCCTTGTTGCCAGAAGTATGGATTTCTTTTAAGGTCTCTACCTGCCTTCCAGAATTGTTAGGTAGATAGTTCAGAGTTATATCCCTTCGGAGAAGTACAGGAAGAAAATAGATATTAAGCTCCAAAGAACTGGTATGGGAAAATCAGGAAAGACTTCCTGGGGGAGGTGACATTTGATCTGGGTGTCAAGGGAGGACAAGAATTTGGGAGGTGTAGGGGGAGGAGGGGAATGAAGGATGGGAGGGTCCCTGTAGACCGAGGAGAGAGTACTTGTAAGGCGTGGGAAAGAATAACATGTTCATCAGCCAGGAAGAAGCTTGGCATCACTGGGGAAGAGCGGAGGGACAGGAGGCTGGAAAGGAATTGACATCCCAACATTGTGGCTTCCAACCCACACTATACACTGTATTTGTAGGTATAGTTGTAACAAATTCCAAGTGTTCATTGCATCAGACCATGAAAATGTGTAATTCAAGTTCTAAATTTTTAAGTTGTTTTTAAAAATATGTTTTATAGCAATAGCTTAATGACAAAAATAATGGTGCCAACAAAGCATTTGTATTGGAAGCCCTGAAGGAATCAGCTGGCATAAAACCAATCTTGGTAAAATATTCTTGAACTTAAATTATTTAAGCTGATCAAAATCCAAGCACAGGTATAACAGTTGTTATGTCAACTACAGAGGACTCTCAGAACCTCTCCCCCTGGAATCATGGAATAATTTGGTACCGTCATTAGCATCCTTGCATGAAATGAATGATGCATTCTGGGACATCGATAATGTAAGGATGCCTATTATGATGATAAACAATAACTGCAGACGCAGGGTCAGTAGCCTGTCATAGAACAGCTCTCTGGGCTTGCCAAAAAAACACTTAAAAATTTACATGTATAAAATTCTTCGTGCTAACGGAACAGATCTTTTTAGTGTTTTCCAAAGAGAGGAGAGAAGAGGCAGAGAGAGGGTGACTCTTGTGCCACGCCCCATGGCTTCCACCTCAACATAATCCAATGAGAAAAGGCAGTTGCTCTCTGGGCAGCACCAACCTAGGAGGGGAGGGTCAGACCAGCACCTGCTTGTCATTCTTACTTCTAAGTTACATCATGAAGGTGGAGACAGTGAGGCTTTTATTCAAATACACCAGCTTGGGATTGGCTCTGGGGATGGATTCAGCCATATAGACAGTGGCTGTGTCCAGTTGGTTACCACAGTTCCCAGTCGGACCAGCAGCCAGTGTAAATACTGGGGCAACCAGAGATGCTGTGGTGGAACAGGCAGTCTGTGCTTTCAGATTCAGTTCCTGGCAAGAAAGTTGCAGAATGAATCACCATGGGGCAGATGCCTGACTGCCCGAGAGCTATAAATTGAATGGTACAACACTTTGTTGCTTTCACTGGCTCTGACATTTGCAGAAACAGTTGAATAATCAGACAAAAGGCAGTGAAAGGAAAGTAGAAGGGAATTAATACTGAGCATCCGCTCTGTGCCAGGCACAGACTAGGGTCTTCACGTGGGTTACAGAGGCAGCGTGGTGCTGGGTATGATTCTGCACCTACCACTCACTGGTTGTGTGAACCTGGACAAGCTCCTTAGCCCCTGTGAATCTCGGAACCACAGAGTCTCACCTTCTAAGGCTGTGTGGGAAGGAAAAGAGAATCCACATTCACATGGCACATAGGAAGTGCTCTGAAAAAGCAGGGTTTTTTTGTTGTCATTACATCATCATCATTTTATCATCAAATCAGTGTCATTACCCATTTTTCAGATGGAGACACTGAGGCTCAGAGAGACAAGAGACTTATCCAGGGAATATAACCGTGGTAGTGTGATACCAACCCAATCTCACACCAGAAGTCATACCCTTTAACCCTTTAGACCTAATAGCCTTTATCAATCTGTTTGGAATAAATGGATTACAGAAGTGAGAAGCAGCAAAAATGGGCTTGTAAACAAACATTCATGGTATGGTGTATTAGTCAAGGTTCTCCAGAGAAAAAGTACCAATATGTGTCTGTCTGTCTGTCTGTCTATCTGTCTATCTACTATCAATCAGTGAAGGTTTGTTTTTTTTTTTAACATTTTTTATTGATTTATAATCATTTTACAATGTTGTGTCAAATTCCAGTGTTCAGCACAATTTTTCAGTTATTCATGGACATATACACACTCATTGTCAGTCAAGGTTTTAAGAAATTGATCCATGCGATTGTGGAGGCAGAGAAGGCTGGCAGGCTGGCAGCTAGAGACCCAGGACAGAGTTGATGTTGCAGTCTGGAAGCAGAATTTCTTCTTTCTCTGGTCACCTCAGTCTTTGTCTCTTAAGGCCTTCAACTGATAGGATAAGGCCCATCCACTGATGGTTTATTGATTTAAATCGTAGTCTCATCTAAAAAATGCCTTCACATCTTTAAATCTAAACTGGTGTTTAACCAAATATGTGAGTTGTTGGCTGCCACGCTGATGCACAAAATTAACTGTCACAGGTGGGGAACAGGGATCTGTGACAAATATGAATACAGAACCAGAATGTTTGAATGGAAGCATTGTCCTAAATTGACTTCGGCCATCAGTCTGCTTTGGTTTTGACTGGGTTTTGTTTTAAATTTCTTAGAATCCACATAGCTCTTAGGCATTTTTGACCAGCCAGATGAACCAAGATTATTAAAAAACAAAACAAAACCATAGTGAGAACGCAGCCTGTGGGTTTAACAGCAAAGATGAAAACAGAGCCTCAGGAAGTGAGGTGCTTTTGCCCAAGTGACTATTTTATCTAATCCAAGCTCGAGGGTGAGCTATTATTTTAAAACTACAGAAAAAGCTTTGTATGTCTCCCCCTGTTTCCTTTTGCTAAGCTGTGGAATTTATTCATAGCAAGAACAGAGTTATTTTAAACTGTTGTTGAGATTTTTTTTTAGGAAGGTGGAAATTAGTTTATTTCCTAGGCAAAATTGAAAAATACTTTCATTATAATAATTCAAAAATAGCAATTTCCTCAAGTAGCATCTACACTAAAATACACTTGCTGCCTTTCACCTGTGAAATGTTCCTTCAGATCCTCAGTCAACAAGGTAGTGCCTTCCCTTCCAAGCTCCTCTCCCAGCTTCAAGGTGTCGGCAAACAGAGGAGTTTGTTCAGATTGGCCCTTGTATTTGGGAGAAAGCTGCGCAGGGCTGAGGAAATGGCCAAGGAATCCAGCTGAGATAACTGGCTATGCAGAGCCTGCTGGCTGGTCCTCTTTCTTCTTAGTAACAGGACCCCAGTTTTATTTGGAGTGGCAACATGCCCAGATAATGAACTTCATTCCCTAGTCAAAGGATGCCTCCCTCTGTCAATTTCCCCTTGCTCCTGGAATATAGATTCAAGGGCTTGCATCCTAGCAGCCATCTTGAATTAGGAGGTAAACTTGAGGTTAGTAGCCACATGCAATGAAACTTATTTATAAAGCCACAATACCTGTTGTGGACTTCCTACCTTTAGAATTCTTTTACGTCAGAGAAGAACATTTTATGTTTTTAAACTATAGCAATCAGCTCTTTGTTTCTTGCTGCACAGTTTAGTCCTTACTAAATCACTAGCCAGGCAGTGATCAAAGAACTAAGCTTCCTTAACATGCTTCATTGAAGGATAGATCACAGACTCAGTGTAATTTTTTAATCTATTGTGATTTGATATATGGGACAATTTAAATAAGCCAAAGCAGGAAAGAAAATTACTGGTCCTTACTACCTACAGCCATAAAATAAGAAGCTATTAGAACTGGAAAATTACTTTAAAAATTCCTTATCTAACTTTCTGCCCCACCATCTATTTATTTCACAGATGAGGAAACAGAGGCCCAAAATTTAATCCAGCAAAGATATTAAATAACTGAGCCAGAATCTGAACACAGATCTCCCAACCCCAGTCCATTACCTCATGATTACTTTCAATTCTTGATCTACAAATGGGGGTATAAAATGGCATAATCTGGATGTTTTACATAATCATGAAAGCAACTAGAAACAGTGGCACACACTAGTGTCCAGTTCCTCACCTACACAATGAAGTCTTAACGTCAGGAATCTTTCATCAAAAGAAGTAGTTTGCAAAATCCCAATGTAAATCCCAATGCAAAATCCCAAAACAGATAAGAGCACAGTGCTCTGGTGGAGGAGGGGCCGAGGGTCCAGGGGCCTAAGGCCCTTGGTCATGCTCCTCCCACAGGGATTGACAGCTGAAGAGGGCCCCTGGGGCATGGATCCATATAACTAAATTCTCTTCCAAAGCTGTGTTTTTACACTTATTTCCTCTCTCCCAGGATTTTACAAAACTGAGGTATACCGAAAATTCCGACAACACTCTATTTGCCCATCACTTAAGACTTGTTTTGTCCCAGAAGACACCAAGCAAGGCTGAACCTTATTGTGTGTCAGGAAGGAAGGTATTTCTTTAGTGACCAACCAGGGGCCTTTACCAAGCAGGCCATCTGGGAAAGTGAGGACTATTTTCTGAAAACCACAATCCACAAAATCTGTTCATGGGTGAGGAGGAGGGGGTGGGTAGGGAGAAAAGATCTTACTACAACCTGATTCTCTCTCACTATAAACAAGGAAACTAAAAAATAGGGCCAAGTTGCACTGATGTCCAGACTAATGAGAATTGCCACCCTCCTCAGACTGAAGGATTCTCAGATGTGATCACATGGAGCGTGAGCTTGCTTTGTGACAGTTTCCCAGAATTTTTGTCTCAGTTTCTGTCTCTTATCCAGGGGTTGGGTCTCAGCTAAATGCCCTTTCTTTCAGTCACCAATTATGCCTCTTCACAAAATCATGCACATACACTTTTTAAAAATTAAGGTAACACTGATTTATCACGTTATATAAATTTCACGTGTAGAACATTATATTTCTGCTTCTATATGCCCTACAATGTGCTCACCACCAAAAATTTAATTTCTAATCACCATTACAGTTAATCCCTTTTACTTATTTCACCCTCCCCCTCACTGTCCCCCTTTTTAATCACTAGTCTGTTTTCTGTGTCTCTGTGTTTCTATTTTTTTGGGGTGGGAGGAGGTAATTAGGTTTATTTATTTGTTTTAATGGAGGTACTGGGGACTGAACCTAGGACCTCATGCATGCCAAGCATGCACTCTTCCCCTGAGCTATCCTTCCCCTCTCTGTGTTTGTCTTTGATTTGGTTTGGACCTTGAGGGTGTTATGCTAAGTGAAATCAGACAGAGAAAGATAAATACCTTATGATTTTACTCATATATGGAATTTTAAAAAACTAACAAACAAAAACAAAACAACAAATGAGAATTTCCGCCCCCAGTGACACTACATCTATTTGCTCTCATGAGAAAACAGAGCGTCCTTCTGTGTCTGTCAGCTTTTCCCCCACCTATGGTGGTATCACGGAAGGATGAAGGCTCACTTGACTATCCTGAGAGACCTACTCTGACAGAGCACGCACGGGCAGCCTTTTCTCACCACCCCCATCCAGAATCACCCACACTTCTGTTCCTCTGCAGCCGCTCTGTGTAGCAGCTAGTTCTGTGAGTAATCTGAAAACAAACATGGGGGAAAAAAAATAGGGATTTGTGTTGCTGAATGAGATTGAGTTTGCTTGACTTGCAACGATGTCAGGATGTAGGCTAAAATGAAATATCAACTCCAGCCATTAAACCATGGCCGATGCCTTATCTATTTTTCAAATGTTAAGCTTTTCACACACTAGGCATTTGCAGTAGTTTGTAAAAATAGCCACCATTTTTTCCTATCCCAGGAGGCAGACCCCTTCAATGTGAATTTGAAGTTCCTTCCATCAAGAGGTGGAGTCTGTTTCCCCACTCCTTGAGTCTGGGCTTGGACATGTGACTTGATTTGGATGATAAGACAGGCAAATACGAAGCAGGCAGAGACTTGCACACTGGGTCTTGTTATCTTTTACTGTGGTTGGAACTCTGAGGTCAGCCTGCAAAGGAGCCCAAGCTGGCCTCCTAAAAGATGAGAGGGTTCAAGGATGAGATTTGAGGTACTGTATCCTGCCAGGCCCCAGTCAACAACCTCCCAATGGCCAGACATGAGTGAGGCCATCCTACAATAGCCAGCCCCCAGTCCCACCACCACCTCACCACATACAACACAAGTAAGCCCAGCAAGGAACAGTCAAGTCAGCTTAGAGAAGAACCATTTGTCCAGCTCTCAGAATTACGAGCTAAATAAGCACCTGTTTTTTCAAGCAGGTAAATTGTGGGGTGATTTGTTATACAGCAAGCGCTAACTGATATAGCAATTAACAAAAATTTGCTAATTCAAAAGTCTAGTAAAAGCATGAGAATGCAAAGATAATAATGTATATTTAGAACCAGGCAAAGAGAAAACTACCAAGTAGAGTAGGAGCTGGCAGACATAAGTAAATGGATAGGCTGATTTTCCTCCCTGAATTAAAAAAAAAATTATTTTAAATAAAAAAGCAGCAGAAACAAACTTGTATTCCCAATTTTTGATTTACTTCCCACCCTGATCTACTCTGTGAATCTGCTGAGTTCACACTGAGCTGCTTTCAAAAAAATACTGACCCCTCCCACCCCCAACCCCTACGCCAGTGCAGAGAGGACTAACAGGCTCTTGTTCAGAAAGAATCCAGAGCTCCCTGGATGACACAGGAAGGACAAAACATTATTGCTGACACAGAAACAGCGTCAATGGTATCTGCATTAATGTGTAGCCAGAGAGAAGCCTCGTTAAGAAAAGGATGTGCTGGTTGTGCAGCCGTGGATAGAAGCTGGAGAAAGCCGTGGGTGGGGGCCAGAAGTACGCAAAGCGGGATGAGTGTGCAAATTTCAAACATGCTCCTATTTTTAACGTTGGCTAGGAAGTATCTATATTTCAGTCTGTTCAAAAGGTTCACCTTCTCAGGAAACGGTGAGGATATAAACATAGGTATAGCATGTGTATCCCCAAATTACAAACTGCCTAAAAGTTTAACTTTTCCAGCAGCCTGCCTGCCAGTATTTTAGAGTCCATAACCGGGCAAACTATATGATATACTAGTTTTGCAGAGATTAAAATATTTTACTTATTTGGAAAGATTTCCAAAATAAAGAAAGTTTGTAAAATAGAGTGCTATTTTTATATATCTTAGTAACTCAGAACTATGGTTTTTTAAGAAAAAATTTTGTTTTTCTCTCCAAATAAGATTTCAGTGTTCAGTGTCCCTCTAGTGTGTATACCAGTGGGTCCCCACATCTTTGATCATCAGAGTTCCTAGTCTTTTCAAAAATAGAAGACCTTGGCCTCATTCATGGATGTTCTGATCCAGTAGAAACTAAGAAACTATATTTTCAAAAAGATGGCTCCATAGATGAGCCAGTTTTGGAAACCACTATAAGAAAATGCAATTAATGGATTCAATCATTTGACTTCCTATAGTCATAGTAAAGAGATTCGTCCCCAAATAGATTTTTTTGTTTTTTCACAACCCTACATCAGTGCCTACTCACTGTTAGCAACTGAACTATTTCTGAAGCCAAAATACCACTGTCTTGGCTCAAAAATAAAAATCAATATTTGTTGCAGAATGAGCTTTTTGGAAAAAATGAGGTTTTTTTTGTATCTACTTCTGCTAGACACAAACATTTGAGCTCACACAAGTAGGTCAATTCTTAATTGTAAATCTCACTTCTAATGCTGCCCAATTGCCATTAATATGCTCTTAGCCTTGCATCTCCTGGCTCTTCTCCCCAAGGAAGGGGGAGTGACTTCAACCAATTGATGAGATTTTTGACCGGGAATTGGACAGGCAGAGCCTCACCCCTTTCTTGATGCTTCGCCTTGAAAGAGAGCTTCCTGGATGATGCGAGTGTGGTTCCTCTGTGCTCCGGGGCTTTGCCTGGCCAGTGTGTCCTGTCGTGTAAATCTGTTTTATTCTAGAAGTCAGTAGGGTATACCACTTGGCTGCAGATAAAAATCACATGCTTCTTTACTGTTTTTTGCAGTCCTAACCGAAATGTTTTGGCCTCTACTAGATCCAGGCAAAGGAAAACAGCATTAGGTATGGGGTCCTCTTCAAATACATCAACATGTCCCTGTGAAATCATTATTTTTATTATTTCCACTTTAGAGATAAATAAAATGAAATTCAGCAGCTAAATTCTTTGCCCAACACCATTTGAACCATTTCAGATAATCCTGAGTCTTGCCACAGTATGCTGATTCTAAATAATATACTTGAAAAAGGGCGACATATGGACTTAATAGCGTATCAGTATTGGTTCATCAATTGTAACAAATATACCACATACTGATGTTAGATGGTAATAACGGGAACCTAGGTGCAGAGTAGATGGGAGTTCTTTCTTCTGTCTTCATTGTTTTTTTGAAAATTTAAAACTGTTCAAAAAATAAATTTTATTTTAAAAGACATTACATATGAAATGAATGGCATCATAAAAAAAGGATACTATTTCTGAACTTTTTTTTCTGGCTGCTAAATAAAAATAATAAAGCCTCTAGTTTGAGTATATCTGGATTCCCTCACTCCCAGGTCTGGCAGAGTGCATGGGTTAAGAAGGCTTTAGAGGCAGACCTTGATTTGAATCACAGATCTGTGACTTGCTACCAGTCTGAGCCTGAGCTTCGTCACCTGTAAAAGGGACCTATACCTGGCTAATGAGATGGCTGAATGAGTTAAATAATACACTGTTGGCTATTATAATAGTAGTGCCTAAAATAATAAGAGTGCCTGGAACAGTGTTTGGCATAGACTAAGTACCCCACCCTCTATCCACCCAGCCCCATTCTGATTCAGTGTGCCTGACGTGGAGCCCAGAGTCTGCTGTGACGTGCTCCCTAGGTGATTCTAATGGTTTGGGAACCGTGAGTGAAGGCCGACCTCTCCTGAAGGCGAAGTGCTGACTTCCTGGACTGTCAGAAATAGCCTCCCTGGCTGGATTTTAAAGCTCACTGTCCCCTTGAGGCTTTTCCCCCAAGTTCCTTCATGTGGTCCTCATCTGACACTGTTTCCTTTCCAAACCAGGGATGCTAGCCAGTCCTGAGCTCAAGGGAAGATCCCATCAACTCTGCTTATTTCCTTATTTACCTCTGTTCTCCTTCAGCTCTGATTCTTGAAGAATTTCAAAGAGTGAGGAATCCTTCCCAATGTACTGGAATTACATTCTTGCCACATACACTATTTTCACTATTATAACCATACAACCAATAACTCCTAACAACTGTGTGGAGAGCTATGACAGATGTTCTTAATACACCAATATCCTCCTGCCTTGAATTCTACCAACATCCTGTGGCTTCCCCTGGCTCTAAGGTGCTTAAGATTCTGTCATTTCATAGACCCTTCCACCACAATGACAAGGTAGAGGGTACCTTTTCTCTGTGATTGCTTTCTTATCACTCATGGAATATATCAGAGTCTTGGGAGAACAGATGGAGACAGGAGGAGTGGAGGCAAGAAGGGGTTAAAACAGGAAGAACTGTAAGGAGAGAAAATTCTTTTAGCTGCCTCTAAAAATATTTAAGCTTCATTTGGAGAGAAACTTTTTAAAAAATCTTCCTACTAGAATAGCATAAGTAAAAAAAAATACAAAGGTAAGACACAAAACAGGGAATGATAAGAAACCTCAAACAATTTTATTATGTGACTGATATAATTGGCTATGTATTGATGGTATATTGATGCATTTTCTCTATTAGAGAAGATAAACTAGCATAGAATGGTTGGCTAGGCTGTTATAAAGTGCCTTCTACCACATGGTGGGTCAAACCCTATTCTTTCTGTACGTGTGGTACATAAAGCCTTTGCACCATTGCTGTCCTTGTCTTCTAGTACCAGTGTCATTCATGGTTTTTATGGATTCTCTACAGCATCCATTTCCCATTGTGCTTGTGGTAGCATTCTAATCCTTTTAGGGAGTCACTCCTTCCCCTACTCAAGTGTGATGCATGAGCCACCTCACCTGCTCCAAGGGTGGCAGGTGTCCCAGGTTTGGCCAGTCAGAGTATTCCACTACTCTAGCCCATGTGTTGGTACAGTGATGGGTACTTGATTCATTCAAAGCCAGTAAGACTCAAATCTGGGATTTTTGTGGGAACCATTGAGAGAAGGTCTCTCTCTCCTCAATATCAGTCTAAGCCTGACAGTGACAAGTGACCACTATATGGAGAGGGTCAGCCTGATGTCAAATCCCACAGAGGATAGCAGAGCTGAGAGATGATGAGAGAGATTCTTTATAGTCTTAAAGTCATGGATTTAATCAGATTGAAGGCCCTCTTCTTGTCGCTTATCAGGACAAATAAATCCCTTTTTCTAGTTAAGCCCATTTAAATTGGGGTTTTTGTCATTTGCAACCTGAAGGGTCTTGATTAATCTAGTGTTTGACAATACTGATTTGTCTATAATGTAAAACAACATTTTTAAGAAAAAAGGAGTTCTTTTTTTGGTAGTATGAACATCTGAGAAAATAACTCTCCCAATGTCTCAAAACTGGATCAAAGAATATTTCTCATTTAAGGCAATAGTACTGCTCAGGGCTGAGCTGAGAGTCTTTGCTTCCATCCTCACATCAAGTATCTCCATGTTGTAGATGAGGAAACTGAAGCCAAGAGCCAGCATTTGAACCCAAAATCCATACCCTCAATTACCTCTCCTCTTGGATGGTTTCATACTAGAAACATGTATAATTTAGATACCAGTTTAAGGGTAACCTTTTTGTGTGTATAGATAGATAGATAGATAGGTAGATAGATAGATAAATCGATGTATAGTCAGTTTACAATGTTGTAAGTGTAACCTTTTAAAAATGTGGGTCATGGATTCTAAAACATAAGCAGAAATATCTGAAAGGATTCCTGTTCCTTGTGAATATTAATGTTGCTGTTGTCACGTAAGCTCAGTCCCCAGCCCTCCCTCTCCTCTCCACAGCGCCAGTCTGTGGCTACTGTCTTCTCAGTGTTGTTGACCCCACTTTTGCCCCCCCCGCCCCCGCCCCATCCACCAGGCACTGAGCACCACTTGCATCCTGCTGTAGAGCAGGATGTTACAGCATGTGAATTCTGGTGACTGCCATTCTTTAATTTGTTCTGCCATCCCTACCGCTGGAAACTTCTCACGGATCATCTTGCCTCGTGCTGGTCCATAGCAGTACTTGGGACCTTTTCTCATCTCCTCCTCAAGTCCCTAGACCCCCAAGCCTCCTGGCCCTTGGGCTCCCCTGAGAAAGCAAAACATTCTCAATGTTTGAATAAGCAGCGCAGTTTAGCTCTCCTGTGTCTGTCTTTCCCGTTCAGATTAACTCAGACCTCTACCAAAAACTCCACATTTTCTTGTATTTGGGGGGGGGGAGGGAAGGGGGAGGGAAGTAGGTTTGTTTGTTTATTTATTTATTTATTTATTTATTTATTTATTTATTTATTTATTTTTAATGGAATAACTGGGGATTAAACCCAGGACCTGTGCATGCTAAGCACGTGCTCTATCACTAAGCTATACCTTCCCCTCAAATTCACATTTTCTTTAAAAAAAAAAAAAAATCCTTCTAGAGGGTTTCTACCCCTAGTAGTACAAAAATCAAGAAGCTTGAAATGATCTTTTTTTTTA
Source organism: Camelus dromedarius (assembly GCF_036321535.1). Taxonomy (NCBI): domain Eukaryota; kingdom Metazoa; phylum Chordata; class Mammalia; order Artiodactyla; family Camelidae; genus Camelus; species Camelus dromedarius. Next base: position 17,197,555 of record NC_087446.1, on the reverse strand, counting down.
CTATCTTATTTTATAATTGCAGTTGTGTAAAGGCAAGGAATAGCCTGAGTTTCCCTCCATTTCTCATGGTGTCTGTTGCTATCTAGAACAGACAGTACGAAGGGAATAAATGGTGGTTCATGCAGTGTGCACTGAACAACCAAGCTCCTTTTTCCCTCTGATGCTGTTACATAGACCTGACTCCTTTGGAAATTGCTCTCTGGGATATGTAACTTGGAGAATAGCTACACTGACTTCAACATTATAACACATTTGAAGTTCCAAGCTTAGTGTTCCAGGGAATACTGACAACTTGAAACAACCCAAACATGAAAACCCCACAAAGACCGAAGAACCAGCTCAACCTCATCTTCGCTAAACCAGTGCGGGCCATGCATCCTCATCTCCACCATGTCCGAACACATGGTGGATGATGGGTGATGCCCAGGCATCCAGACTTTGAAAGTTTCCTTTGAAAATATTCTGATCATCACTGAATTTTCAAATAGCATTTTAGGGGTTCAAATGTTAATAAAGAGAGAGAGATGTACGAGGGCCTTGATTTCTCTGTGTGGAAAATGGACACACTGTAGTATCTTCTCTCGATCTGCTGAGTCAGGTATTCTGAGAAGGAACTGGAATTTGACTGCTTTGTGCTTTGGGCTCTTGAGAGGAATAACGTTTTTAGAGATCATCATTAAAAGTTCACAAATAAAAGAACTTTACCAGATCAAAGAAATTCAATATTTTTGTTTGTAACTTACCTTTAAATTTTATCAGTGCCTTTAAAATGCTTGCTTACCATGAATCACTTTGGATGATTATTTTAAATAATTAGTGGCAGCCCAGTGCTCCGTGATACAAAGATTGATGGTTGTACCCCAGCCCCACATTGGCGCATTCCTTTGCCGACATTATTTGGAGGATTACAATCGGTATAGAACAACTCTTTGAAAAAATCATATTAGATTTTTGGCTTGGGGATGTGTACACTTGCATTTAATATCTTTTTGTCTTTAATTCAGATTATTTCGTCTGAGGATGGGAGGAAGAAAGAATGATGTTAGCCTACAGCTTCTCTGTGATGGTGATGGAAATTCAGAAAGAACGAGGTGATTTTCTCTGCTGTTGATGGCAAGGTCCCTCGCCTCAGAATCTGAAGGGATGACAAATGAAGGGATCCTCTCCCTCCCTGTGAGCTTTGCAAATCAGAAATGACATTCCTTTCCTGGAGTGTGATGCTTTTGTAAATGTGATTTTACACTTTCTGAAAGCTATGATTTCTTGATCCAATAGTGTATTTGGGGAGGCTAGAATTACTTGAGGGAACTTTCTCAAGTAGGTGTATACACACACGCACACACCCCACACTCATTTTTAAACTTGCGAATTAGATTTAGAGGATAAATTTGATTTAAAAAATTAGCCAAGTAGACAAAATTGTTTTGGGAAGTTCATGGGGGGGTAGGTAGTGATTACTGGTTTCTCTGCCTCTGTTTTGTTATTAGCACAAATCTTAGAAAAGGCAAAGAAGAAATCAGGTTAGACTTGCTGTGGGCAAGAATTATTGGAAAAAGAAAAATACTGATTGTTATATTATCTCTATTTTCAGTCTGCTGCTGTTGCGTAAGTATGTGTATCCTTTCATTAGCATCGTTTGGTGATGCTTATTAACTCATAAATAAGACATTGCTTTCTTGAATCATTTATTGAAAGTATACTTGCTGTAAAAATTAGAAAAGGAAGGCATTTGTTTTAGACAAGGTAAGAAATGCATGTAAAACCTGCTAAATTAATTTATTATTACCCTTTATGTAAATTTTATTTAATGTCTTCATTTTATTCTTAGCCTAGGTGATAGATCGTAATAATAGAATCACATTTAAGAATACTTAAATGATTAATTTCTTGCTAAAGGAATACAAGCTCAAAATTAAACATAATCTTGTACTAATCTATTTTCATAAAACTAAGAGCGTACAGAGGTATAATTTTTAGCAAAATTACATTATAAGTATGTTTTCAGCACAAAATATTGTTTCAGAATCCAGTGGGTTGAATTTATGAAATCTAGTTTATTTCATCTTCAATTCCAAATTAATGCTGTGAAAGTAGGAACCTGAGGTAATTTTGTATAGTAGCATAACAGCTGCACAGTACTGATTTTAAACACTCTGTAGGAAGACAGACACAGCTATCTGAGGTGGAGGAATTAGGTGAGTGGGCCACTAATCAAAGGGTACCAGTATTAAAAAATATTATTGTTTGCTCAGTTTGAAAATTAGAAATGTTTTGTCAAACTACTTGTCACTGACATCACTGCTTGTAAGAACCAGAAGTTCATGCTTCAGATCCCTCCTAATACAGCTTTGAACTCCGTCTAAGGGGTATCATGTCCCAGCAACTTTTAGTCCAGCAATACCAACTAAACTAAATGTATATTTGCATCTGTTTCCCCGAATGCACGGAGCCAAAGAAAGTTACCTAGAATGCATTTTCCAGACACAAATATAATGATGACATACTGCTAATAAACTTTCAGGAAGGGCCCTGGTCTGGCCCCAGCCCACTCTGTTCTCATTCCTGATGCCCTTCTGTGTACATCTTATTCAGCTGCTCCTTTCATCTCAACATATCATGCTTAATCATGCATCTTTGCCATAATCCTACTACTCTTTCTCCCTGAATACTCTTCGCTTTCTCAACATGATAAGCTATTTTTCATTCTTCAAGACATGGCTCAAATTTTAATGCCCATAGGAAGTCTTCTTGACCACCCCCTCCTCCCCGCGCAGTTAATCAACTTCACCTTTTTCTTCCCACAGCACAGCATTTAAATATGTCTCTCCTCCTGGACCATGAGTCTTTCCCAGCAGACTGTGAGCTTCTTGAGAGCAATGGTGACGTCTCTTTCATGTTTGTTTATATTCCCACCCCTCTCACTGCTCTCTCACAGTACTGCCTAGCACAGTGTCTGGCATAGGGAATGCTAAATCAATCTGATCCTTGTTGCTCCGAAGTGCAACTAAAGAAGATGACGTTTGTGTGATTAGGCAAGAAGCAAACAAATCTATACAACTTGAATCAAAAAAGTACACATAATTTATGCAGTTTAAACCAAAAATTTTATTCAGAGAATAAAAATTGGGAAGTTAACTATTTATGGTAAGTACAGAAATTAAATGTAAATCATTAGGAGTTTGTAGAGGAGACAGTGGTTGGAGGCAGAGGGAGTATCTAAGTCCTGTTTGGTACATGCTGAGTTCCTAAAGAGAGTGAACTGTAGTGACCAAAACAGCTCATTTTGACAGCCATTATGGCTTTGTTTCATCAGTGGTTTTTCTGCGTGTTTGGGTTGTTTCAATGGCCTGATTTTTGCAATATATAATCACAGTACTTTGTTTAAAAAAAAACTTCATGCCAACAAGGGTCCTGTTGCTTATACTATAGGGTAGGGTGATCCTCTTTAAGAAAAACACAAAATCACAAAGGTAAAATTATGTATGAAAGCAAATATTTATATAGAACAAGAACAAACTGCAATTTTTATGTGACAAATATCACAAAACCCAGAAAAAGAAAACATAATTTTTTTTTTAATTAATAGCCTCTATAACACTTTCCCTACGTTTTTGACTGGAAGCCCATTGATTTTTTTCATCTGACAATAGTTTTATCACTTTCTGTCGACACATAATTCAGTTTCATCTGTAGCATGTTTTTCCTAATCTACTCACATTCTACCCAATGCTGGTCACTTAGGGACATGTTCTTATTTTGAGAGACACCTGGCTTTGTGCCTTTTTGTGGTGCTGATAAGTCAGCACAGTGGGCAATTAGAGTGTTTCTGGAAGCCATTTCTACGCCAGAAAGGCTGGCCATGCTTTATCTACATATGGAAGTGAGGAGACTTACAAAAACATATCCCAAACACCATGCGTTACCAACTGTACTTTCCTTACTCAAGTCCACAAAATGCCTGTGGCCGCTGCAATAAACCAATTAGACACAGAGAAAATGTGACAGAGAAGGACGGAACGGAAAGAGAAAACAGTCTTAGCGGATGATGGTGAAACTATCTAACTTGTGCAAATTTTACAGAATTCATTTGACCATGGGAATACAGCAGTAAGGCCCCTCCCAGAGCATCAGAAGGGACCCTTTCAGGAGAAGGGCCTCAAGACTAAAATCCATCTCTTACCTAATGCAAGTGAAAGAGAAAAATCACTTATATCCCCAATCCTCACCTGGAAATGAGAACAACAAAGGCTGCTGGCAAAGAATACAGTCAAAACTCAAAGGTCTATTCTGTCTTATGAAGAAAACAGCCCTGTCTAATTCTCAGCAGATGTGAAGAGGAAGGGAGTGGGTAATGGAAAGAACATTGCTTTGCACAAAAATATGACTTTCAAGACATGGATTCTGGAGAGAAAGGTGACTTGTAAGTTAGGAAATGGTTGGAAAAATATTTTCTCATTCCTACAGGTTTACATGGCTTTAGTCTAGGAGTCATAAACTGGTAAAACATAAGTCATATTTAACCTGAAAGCAGGTTTTATTTACCCCCACAAAGTGTCTTTAATTAAAAAAAAAAATGAGCCAATGCAAACAAATTCGATTTCAAAACACAACATCTGTGCACATCACTCTGTGGCGACATGCAGCTCAGCTGGGCAAAGATGCCCCTTTGAGATATAACGTGTCCCAGCTTGCACACTCCTCACGATTTATGCAGCCATGAGGCTTTTTTTTTTTTTTTTTTTTTTTTTTTTAGCCCTTTTGGTTCTTGCTTAGGCCTGATTATTCTGTCTTCATCCTCCAGGGTGTTTGTGTTTGATCCAACCAGCATGCCTGCACATCACACTTGTGAGGAGACCATGAGGGGCCCAATTTTATTTGGAGGCACTTCAGAGATGACATCCCAAGACTAGGAGAGACTGTTCTGTGGAAGGGGGACGCCAGTAGACCACGCTGATCGTACTGGTAATGGACTACTTCCTAGGACATTTTCTCAGACGCAGAAAAACTTACGGCTGATGGGACAGTGGGAAGATTGTGTTGGGGAGGGGGACATGCTGTGCCAATAAGTGGGTTTGGGGTCTGGAGCTTTTTAAAAGGTACGTTGAGATTCACACAGGGAAACCAAGAATGAGGAAAGGCGTTGGGAGAAAGATGACAATTTGAAAACAAAAGGAGCAATTTAGAACAGTGAGGGAATCCAAATAGGATCAGGTGAACATTTTAAATGATCAGATCCCTTCCCTTTGGGACCCTCAAGAGTCATTTTAAGCCCACGGCTTCCAGTGTCCCTCTCCTAGTGTGTAATTCTCTTCAGTTAACCCATGTGAAGGAAAGCACACCATCTTATATGGTGGTACAGAGAATTCTAAGGTTACTGGGCAATAAAGGAGAAGAGTGGACCCAACCCATCTGCTGATTCACTAGCACCTGCAGAGGCAGAAAAGCATCCAAGGGAAGAACCACGCCCAGAAGTGCCAGATGTGACCAGCAGGAAGGTGAGCACTGCCTACAGCAGAGCTGAATATTGGGGAGAAGAACATATGATTTTTTTCAAGCTCATTGCAAATATGCCATGTTGAAAGGCTTGCAAATTTCAGTTCCTGGCCCAAAGAAAGTACCTAAAAATTTTAGCCATCCTTATCATTTTTACTAATTAAAAAAAAAAAACTGCTTTCCTGCTACTTGTGGGTCATAAATTCTCATGAGTCAGGATACATTGGCAGTTGAACAGCTACATCCAGTCCTTTTGTCTGAAAATTTGTTAGTCTGTCTACTTTCCCACAGACCACACTATTCTCTATTGCTTTACATCTGAATGGTTTCCTTTTGTACATCACCTTTATAGACAGTTGAATTTTGACCTCTTTTAGACTAAACAAACTCCATGGGAAGGATAGAAAAAGTTACTCTGAGACAGGATTCCGATATATTTTGAAAGAGAAGAAGGTGTTTAGAGGATCTGAGAGAAGAGGATATTCCAAAGGAGAAGCAACCTGTGAGCATGCATTTATCTCTATTTTCTAATTTTTTGAAATGCACACGTATCATCTAATTCTTATAAATACAAGAAATTTTTAAAAGACAAAGATTTTTTAATTGAAAAGATGGCTATTTAAAAAATAGATGAAGATCTGAATTGGCCATCTCCAGGGTGCTGGGAAAATGTGTGGGAGTAAAAAATTATCTTACTCTTGGAAAAACAAATTAAAGAATAAAAGATCTCAGGTTAAAAAATTGATAAAGAAAAAGTACTATAAAGAAAAGGACAACTAGATACAGTTTAATAATATAATCAAATGAAAAAAATTTAAATAGTCTGTTTATGATAAAAAATATCACCTGGTTTAAAATTATTTACATTTGAAATTTTTACAAACTTTCCTTGTAATGCAAGTATTACAAGGAAATAGTCACAGATGATGAATTAATAAATATACACACACAAATTCACAAATTAAGCATAGAAATTATTATGAACATCAGATCCATATGTTTTGTAAAGAAATTTTTTTCAGTGTCAGCCTGTCTTTCAATCATTGCAGTTTTGTTAAAGAGAGGAAAAGGAAATTATTACTCAGAGATGAGTAATTGTTCAGGGAAATGAATCCTTCTGAAGGAATGTTTAGAAGGCAATTGCTGAGTATTTGAATTCTAAGTTGCTAAAAGTCCACCATGCCAGGAGAAAAAGGTGGCCACTGGCCAGGCATTGTTTCACCTCTGCATGTGGTCATCTTAAATCCGTAATACAGCAGATCTCTTGGTAATGTGCATCCAGTCTAAGATGCAGTGTGCAGCATTAATAAACAGAAATGAATATAATTGAGATCACTTTATTGTATCTTCAAACAGGTTTTGAGCATCTGCTGCACTGTGCTCACCATTGGGAAGGAAAAAAAAAAACGCAAGGCCCCGGAGAAGCTCTCTGATCCAGCAGGAGGTGGGGCAGGGGCAGGCAGGTAAAAGATGCTTAACGGTATCTGTGGTATCATTTGAGTGACGAATAAGTGGACCAGGTAGTTAAGACCCAGGAAAGAAGTATCTGGAAGCTGGTTTTTATTGGGGGCATGGATTTGGCTTGGGCCTTGAAGGAAGAGTTGTCACAAAGTCACAGACTAAGAGGTGAGAATTGTGGAAGCCGTACCCAGCATGAGTAAAACTGAGTGGAGACAGTACTGAGAAGGGTGGGTCGTCAGTGCAAGAACACTTTGTGACAGCAAATCCGATCACACAAGTTAAGTAACTTTATAATCACAGTTCTGTCCACGTGAAAACATTAGATGGCAATTCAAAAGGCTTTAATCAAACCTAGCTTCAGGTTTTCGATAAATTTCTTCTTCCTTCCTGTATTTTGTAAAAACTCTGCAATATTTTTGGTTATACTAGCAATATATACTCAATATTCTAAAAATCAGCAAAAATAAAGAGAATAAAAATTAGGGAAAAATCTCACCTCTGAAGTTACCACTATTAATATTTTCATAAACAATATTGCTAGATTGTTCTCCAAAAGTTGTATCAGTGTATATTCTCATATGGAAAAATGTATAATTAAAATTTTAATTTTAATTAAAAAAATAAAATAATTTGTCAGGGTCGTTTGGTTAATTCCAGATTAGGTGTGGTTAAAATCATGGTCTTCTGAATTGCCGTCTAGGATTATTATGCAAATATTAGAGTAGAAGCAGTGATTCCCTAGACTAGGTAGAGGAGCAGATATAACTCACAGTGATATGTTCTTATTTCTTCCTAGACTCATGACTGGGCGAAATGCGCTCTATAAACAAAGCGCTGATAGATATGGCTACTGTGAAAACTAATTTTGCCAAAATTTTTACTTTAAAAATTATGATCAGGGAGGGAAATAGAAGGCAGGAAATTAATTTCACTGATTCAAAGAATTTTATATTTTGAAAACAGTGTTCAGTGTAAAATTACTCCATGGTGCATAGTCCTTGAAGCAGCTGCAGGAAATGTTTGAGGGGCTGGGATTTCCAGGAACTTAAAAAAATTTTTTTTTTAATCTTAAAAAAAAAAAAGATTTTGGTATGAGAAAGAAGAAAAGGCTGTCTGTGCGAGGAGAGCTGTGCCTTGAGGGTTTTTTTGGAGGGAAGTCATATCTGTTTATCTATTCATTTTTAGCTGAGGGACCACGAGGACAATGAAAAGAGATGGCATAAGATTTGTCCTTGTTTGGGTTTGAGTCTCTGGGTTAGAAGAAAAGAAAACCAAAAACTAATGGAAGTGGTTCCATGATACTTGGAGAGATTCTGGGCAAGATCTGAGGGCCTAGAACTGATGGAATTAACCCTTCTTGAGACTCTGAGACTCTGGCCTAAAGCGAACTGCTTTGGTTCCTGGTGTCAAAGTGTAGCATGAAGTTAGAGAGGAGGCCACTCACACTGATGGAAACCAGAGTTTGGTTGGAATTTCCAGATAGAAACCAGCACTCCTCAGGTGCCTGGATAAGCAGTGGAGACCACACGAGACTCTGACCTTGTCCTTCTCACCACTGACGCCATCAGGAGGGCCAGTGTCGAGGCTTCTGCGAGTGGTATCAGGTGGGAGGTGGAGAAGAGGAGGAAGAAAGGGCAGATGCTGTGACCCCAATGGACAGGTCCCCTTGGGGACTCCCAGAAATATCTGGGGGATACTTTGAAAGGGGGCTGATTTCCTTCTGGGTCAGGTGGGCAGGGGTCAGGTGGGAAGGGAGGGCAGGTGGGTGAAGAAGAGCTCAGGCTGCTGAACCAGTGGGAAAAGCAAGCATGACCAAGTTTTGTAGTCAGGCCAGTGGGGTCTGCTTGTCTGAGCTCCATGTAGATATGCCTGAATTCTGTTGCTTTGTCCTCGATGACTTTGGGGGAATTTCAGACAAAAAGATACTGTCTTCCCTCCCATTGAAAACCACTACCTTGCTTCCTTCCATGTGATCATTTTCAATGACTGTACACTTTGTATCAGATGCTTCCATCATATCTGATTGTGCGATCTTCCTTACTATTAGACACTTAGGCTGCTTTGGTTTTTGTGATTATGAATTATGAGGCAGTGAGCACTGTTCTTCATAGAGTTTTGAGTACAGCTATTATTATTTCCTTAGAATAAAGTCTCAGAAGGGAGATTTCTGGGTCAAAGAATACACAGAGTTTTAGGTTTTTAATAGCACTACAAATTATCCTCCAGAGCGTTGTGCCCATTTGTGCGCTCACCAGGAGGGCATACGTGTTTGCCCACATCCATTTTAACAATCGGGTACCATTGTGTTAAGCACTATTTCCATGTTGAATGAATGTCGATGAATGAATAGCTCATATTGGTAAATACTGCTGCCTTGATTTTTAGCATATGTTTGATTATTATTATTAGTGAGATTAGGTAAGCTTTCCTTTATTGGCCATTTGTATTGCTTTCTGAAAAACACTTGAAAAAAACACCATGGCCTTTTAATGTGTGAAAGACAAAAAGAGGTAGTAAGCCTTAAATTAGAAGAGAATATTCACATAAATTTTGGTGTGCTTTTTTTATGTAGAAAAAAAGAAAAGAAGGAAAGAAAAGGATGAAGGGAGGGAAGAAAGAAAACTGATGACCCAAGAATTGTTCTTTCATTGCAAAAATTCCATTTCTTTAAAAATTTCTGCTTCCTCCTGAAACTCTGCCCTGGCTTATGTGTGTGTGTGTGTGTGTGTGTGTGTGTGTGTGTGTATACCTGTGCAGGTATACACATGCATATATACATGCATACACACACGTACACACACACATATGTGTACATATATCCTGTTGCCCTCGGGTTTGGTCAGGAATACCCAGAACTGGCCACATTGTGGCACAGTGCCCTGAATATACTCCTTGGTGACAAGAAAGTGCTGTGTTGATACTTAAGTTTCCTGCCTTTTTTTTGTTTGCAAATGTAATATGTTGGGCTACAGATATGGCCTCTGTTGGTGTGCACATAAAGTCCCCTAGTGACCTGCATAATCCCTGCCTACAGTCTGTGGTCTTGAGTGCAGGCAGGGGGAAACCATGAGAGAGTTTGGCTGCTTTCCTCATAATCAGTAAGGGAAGGAAAGGGACTAACCATCAACCCCATTAACCGAGCACCTATGATTTACTCCTCACAATTGCCCTGAGAGGTTTGTGTCTCTCATCCAAGCATTTTGTAATTGAGCCTCATGAGGTTCAGAGAAAGTAAGTAAGTAAATCGCTTGAGGTGCCCTGGTGCAGTGCTGGAGTGACTAAAACCAGTGCTCCTCCCTCCCTCCCTCGGCTTTCAGCACCTACATGCCAGTCATTCAGGGATCACTTTCAGAAATTTCGTTATACCTAAATAATATAGTAATGCATTCTAACTTAAATCAGCTCACTTTTTAAATTCAAAATGTTTCTTAAAAAGGAAATTATGGCGGGGAGGGTATAGCTCAGTGGTAGAGCGCATGCTTAGCATGCATGAGGTCCTGGGTTCAATTCCCAGTACCTCCATTTAAAACAAACAAACAAACAAACAAACCTAATTACCCCCCCCTAAAAAAATAAAAAGGAAATTATATGACTACTATAAATGGAAACCCAGTATCAATGGTCCTAAACAGAGAGTATAAAAATCTCCATGGGCAAAAACACTTGTTTTTCAGCTCATCTTGAACCTATTTCTGCCTGACTGAGATTTTTAAATTTCTTTCTGTCTTTGGTGGTCCTAGGAGTCCTCGGTCAACCCCTATTTCCCACTCTGCTGCTCATCGAATAAATGTGAGGCGCTATGTCTCCAAGCTTGGCCTGAGAGGCCCTCCCAGCCCCCCCTCCAGGACTGTGATACTCATCCTCTTGTGTATAGTCGGTCAGCGTGCATACTCTGGGAAACCCTGAAAACAAACTGCTTCCTGTCCTCCCCTTCTAAGAAAAAAATACTAAACCCAGATACTGCTAGGGATCAAAATCCAAATGAAGAGTGCAGTTCTGAGGCATGTGAATTGCCCTAGTCATTCAGTAATGACTTTGGAAAAACACAGAGGGCCAATGTACCCTTTTTAGTAGATAACATTTCTCTTCTAAAGTTCTCCTCGGTGACATTTATTTATTTTTAGAGTCCTGTGGCTAGCAACCTAGACTGGGGCACGATTCATCTATTCATTTATGCTCTCTTTTGTGTTGAAGGCAATTGTTACCATTGAATGAATTCTGTCATCAACAAACCTAGTAGTTATGGCCACCAACACAGACAGATGGGCTAGTGGTGCCTTGGGCTTTTATTTTGTAGGCAGCCGTCGTCTCTCACTGGTTCCATTCAGAGTCTGAGAGGAAAAATTCTTTGTAGCTGCAGTGAATTTTCTTTGGAACATAAATGGTTAAATGTTTCTCTGAAAACTTCTTTGAGTGATGACATTTTAGTTGCTAGGTATATAGCCTATTCCATTTAGATCTGCAGGTCCTTAATTCCTGTTCTATGGGCATGTGCCCTAATTAAAGAGTTAGGCTGTATCCCAGTGGAATCTACCCTTCAGGACAGCCAAGTTGCCACGTTTCTTGTATTCTGCATAGCATCTTTTTTCTGTTTTCTTTATCTGGAATCTTGTTAGTTTAAAGAAAAAGATCTTTCACAATTGATAACAAAACAAAACCAGGAAGCAAGAAGAAGTAGATTGTAAGTAAAATAAGCTTCCAATATATAAGGAGCCCTTAATCTACGTATGTAATTCGTTCCCAAACTATAGACATTGGTTGTTTGGAAAACTATAGGAGAGGGGAAAAAAATCTCTTTCCCTCTACCCACTGAGGTTCTCTGGGTAGGGCCCTATAAACTAGCCTGACAAAAAACAGATTAACAAGAGGGAAGCCTACGAATTTATTTACTATGAGTTTTGTATGACATGGTAGCCAGCATAAGGAAGTGAAGCCCTGGAGAAACGGTCAAATCTGAGTGTTTTCAAACTAGGTTTGGTGAAGAGTGGAAAGTCGTGGAAAAATGTGGCAGAACAAAAGGGCAGGAGCTAAGGGTATTAACTAGGGAAACTTAGCAAGATCTGTTCCCTTGGATTCTCTGTCTGTTCGTCTTGTGATAGGGGTGTTCCTTTCCTCTGGGTATAGGAAGGGCACCTCTCACAGGAGGGTCTTATGACCTGCTTTCAGCGAGTCCTTCCTGTACCTCCCGTTTCTTGAATTCCTTCAGCTTAAAATATTCAAAATGCCAAGGAGCCATGTTGGGGAGTGCTATGTTCTGAACCTCATCAATAATACTAAGCAATATTTTTGCTTAAATAAGATTCATTGAGAGCCTACTGTCCTCTCAACATCATTTCCATTGAAACAATGGAATGAATACTGTTTGGGTTCCAGGGCCAGACTGAAGTCTTTTCACCTAACATGGAACAAAACTTTACCATGAATTGTGCAAGTCATATCTCTGAGCCCTGGGAACAGCATGTCATGTGATCAGAAGGGAAGAAGGGAAGAGAAGGAGAAAGAATGGCACTTTCTGTTGTGGGAACTCACCAGCCCTAGGACTGATGACTGGTAAATACTGATTATTTACATATGGGGCACTATTCTCAATGCTGTATGTAAAAAAAACCTTATTTAAACAGATATATTTTGATTTGTGTTGTCACCTGCTTTCCTTCTGGACCCCTTCTCCACTCTTCTCATACCTCTCTCCACGTGACCAGGGCACACATACTTGTCCTGTGCTCTCTGCTCAGGCTCTTGCCCTGGCCAGATGGACGTTCCAAGGGGCTCCATGTTCTAAAACCCTCTCTTCTCCGACCCCTACGCATCAAAATTGCCATTACTTCAGTGCAGCTGATCTTAGGTGCTAAGAAGAAACTTTCCAGAGATGCTCTTATGTGCAAAGAGGATACCTCATAAGTCACATGCATTTGGTGGTATTTCAGGCAGGTGGGGGTCTGGCGCTGAAGAACAGACAGGCAGAGGTGCCAGGTTACTGAGTGGAAGGGTTGGCCCTTCTGAAGAGACAGTTTGTGGAGGCCACACCTCAGCGCTGTTTCTGTTTTCACAGCATCTTCCCTCCTCCACTTCTGAACACAAGGAAAGCACAGGGGAAAGGTACCAGCAAAGATAAAGTAGCACATTCAGCTTCTCTTAAATTCAATAGAACATCCCAAAGCAGGGGCAGCAAAGGCAATGCTGTGAAAAAAAAAAAGGGGGGAGCCATCTTTGGGTTCAGGTTTTCTATTACAGTTGTTAATGTGCTAACATTGTATTTGCTGATCATTGGCTGACCCATGTGAAAATTGATTTATACTTACCCCTTTTCGGGCAAGGTCTAAGTAGAAAAGAAAGTCTTAAAATTAACTTCTAGAACTCTTAGCCCATGATAGTATCTTTTATCTTAATTCTTAACGATGGTGGCAGACTGAAACCTTCAAAGGCAGGGGATGCTGGTTTTCCTTGCAGATAACTTTCTGAAGTAAGAATTAACTATTTCACAAAGGCATAATCTTTGCTTGCTTCTAGGGTGTGATGTTTGCTTCTAAACGAAAAGTTAAGACCCTGTTAATCTTTGTCTTCTCCAAATTAACAATGCAGAGCTTAAAAGCATTAAGCTCAATTTCCATTTTTATTCTAGTAAAATTGCTTTATATACTTTCCAGAGGAATTTTAAAAAACTGGAGTTCTTCTGAAAGAAAAATAAATGTGAGAATAATTTATAAGGTATTTCCTGACAAGTAAAAGGGGTGTTTATGCCTCTTATTTTTGTGTTTTTCTTAATGAATTGATTATCAAATTATATACAGTGGAATATTAGTGCACAATAGAACGGCTGACTAATGATCACAAAGTTTACTTTCGGAGGTTCTTCTTATTAACTGGCCCATGAAGCCAGGACTGTTGCCCGGCCCACCATTCATTTACCTTTTGTGGCTCTTGTAACCGAGCCACAATGAATTATTTGTGTTGTTCTCCGTGTAATCTCTTTTTTTCCTATTCAGCTGTGAGCTGCCTGAGGAAATTTGTCACGTTCAGCACCATATTTTGCATCCTGGTTGTGCTCATAGTCCCCGGGAGGAGGTTACAGGCCTCACCAGAACAGAAATCATATATTAAATAAACAAATTGATAACACTAAGCACATGAGGTTAAGTTCATTATGACAGTTCAGCAATGAATTTGACCAAGTTTCTTGGCAGTAGGGGCCCACGTGAAAACATACTGGGCTTTTGTTCTAACTGAAAATAACACGTACACGAAGAGACACTTTTCCTTGAACTGAACTCAAAGACACCAAGTGACAGAAGCTACCACATCTGTGGTTTCACGGAACAACCAAATGCTGTTCTAGTGAGTTATTTTATGGGTGCTCCCTAAATGTCTACACTACATTGGACTAATGAGAATGTTTAGTACATAACAGATTACATGGGCCAGGTACCTTGGTTATCAGTTAATCAGACAGAATATAGTTTGGTGTTTAATGGCTCAGACTTTGGAGGCAGAACAATCTGGGTGTGCCCACTGGCTGTTCCCATACAAGCTGTGTGATCTGGGCAGTTTACTCCCTCTGAGCCTTGGTTTCCACATTGTAAAATACAACACTAATCCCTGCTCATAAACTTGTGTGAATTAAATGAGGTAATTTATGTAACCCTTCTGATGAAGAGTAAATGCTCAATAAATGAGAGCAAGTATTATTAGCTCACAATACTGAAGCAACACTAGGGGAATCTAAAAAAACTAATAGTCATCGTAATGATAACACAGTTCCTTCCAATCTCAGGGGCCTCGGTAAGCTCTATGAAGTGACATATCTCAGTCATTTCTTGAGTGAGTTTTTCTAGCAAGTGTAGGAAATGAAGATAACTTTATGTGAATGGTTAAAGGGAGAGTCATATTTTAGATACCAGGTAGTAGGGGGCAAATTTGTTTGGCTAAGAAAGAGAAGATCCCAAGCGTGGTATTCTGACCCAGACAGAATTTCCACTCAGTTATCAGAAGCACAGATGGCAAGAGTGCTTGTAAATATAACCAAAGTCCCTTATCAAAAATCTAACTAAGTACTTGATTGAGATTCCCGAGCTGTGTTCCACATAAGAAAAAAGAGGAACAGAACATTATGGCATCGTGGGTTGCCGGTAAGTTAGGTAAAATCAATACCTCCAGAGCTGCTGAATGAATTGAGTACCTTTGGGGTCTGCCTAAGGGTTCTGTTAAAATTTTGGAAACTGCTTACAGGTACAACCTTTTGAGTTTGGGGGTAAAGGCCACCAAGACCTTTGACATCAACTAGCCAGTTGGTCTGATGGTTTCTTAACGATGACTTTTTCTACTTGAAACAGAGTAATGCCAACATGTTTTCTATAGCAGGAAAGCATTTATTCCAGTCAATCTTATTAATCATCAAAATGAAACGGGTCTATGATGTAGCTTTTATTCCTACCTGTACTCCCAGTATGATGGAATAAAGCATTATAATGATAATACAAAAATAAATGTTTCTGAAACTTGTAAACAGATTATGAAAGAAAGCTGACATGCTTCAAAACACTAATTGATCTACAGTTTAGGGGTGAGAACAGATCACACCTCGATCCCATCTAGGCTCTACCTATATGGTGCATTAGAGTAAACAGTTGAGCAACTTTATTTCCTATCCTTCATTTAGGGCAGGAAATAAAAACTTATAATGCCTAGAGATTTTTTTCTAGAGTGATTGGATCCCCTAGAGCTACGCTGTCTAATGAGGTGGTCACCAGCCACATGTAGCTCTCTAAATTAAAGTTAATTAAAATTAAATAAAATTAAAGTGTCAGTTCCTCGGTCACAGCAGCCACATTAACTCAAGAGTCATAATGTGGCTTGTGGCTACCATGGTGAACAGTGCAGATATGAAACACTTCAACCATTGTGGAAGGTTTTATTGGACAGTACTGTTCTAGAATGATTAAAATTACTGGCTGCCAATTTGGGATGGTTCCTAGAATTTTACAAAATACCAAGGTCATTCTAAGGTGGTAGAGTTGAGGGAAGTAATTTGTCCAACTATCAGTGGAAATGTATACTTTTGTAATTCCTCTTATAAATGTCACGCCCTAAGTAATTCTGTCCTGACAGCTGAGAACGGTTTCTCATTCCAACAATAATGCCATGTTACCAGGTCTCTACAAAGCTCAGGTTTTCTTATTAAATCTATACAATAGTTCTATGAGGAAGGTATTGTTATTTTCAAATGCAGATGAGGAAAGTAAGGCTCAGAGTGATGAATTTACTTGTCCCAAAGCATTCAGCTGCTAAGGGGATAATAGGAATTTAAAACCTATGCTGTCTAATTCTAAAGCTCTATGTACTATTCACCACACTCTCCAGTCTCTATCAAAGAAAATCATAAAAGTGTTTCCTCTATATGAGCCCCATTAGATTCTTGAGCCAAACTCTTACACTTAATAACTTCACAACCTTATGAAAACAATTTGACCTCCTGGTGCCTCAGTTTCCTCATCTGTAAAATGGGAATGATAACAGAAGTCACTTCAAAGGTTGTGAAAGTTAGTAGGCATGTGTGAAACATTTGGACCACTGCCCGGCGCTGGTAAAAGCTTAATCAGTATTTACTATTATTATCTACTAAAGTGTTTTCCTAAAACAGAGATTGAGAAGGAGCTTTTGGTAGTTTCAATTGCTAATTATTTATAACCAGGTCTGGAAAAACTCTTTAAATGATATCTGTTTTTCAAAGAGATTGGAGAGCCAGGCCTTCCCTCATGTCCACCCCCAGAAGTTGGCTGGCGGTGGCCCATCTACTGAGGTATCATGAAAGGAGAAGCCTCTCCTGGAGGCCTAAGCACAACAGCAGGAAATCCTCAGGGCAAAGGAGGTTTGTCCAAAGCCTAGACAGAGTATTTTCACTTACCCTTTTTTTGAAGAATGTAAGAAAGGGATGTAGATTTGGGACATAGAACAGAGTATTATCAGATAAGGGGCCATGTGAGGATTGCTGTCAATTTGTTTTGCAGTTCTGAGTCTCCGAAGATAGTCAGAGAGCCTTTCTCATTGGCTCCTGGGAGGTAGGGTTCAGAGTTCATGAACATAGAAAACTTGTTGGGTTTCTGGGGCAGTATTACCTGTGAACTTGGGCAGTTAAACAGAATGTCAAAGCTGAGCATCCCTTTACTATCCAGGACAGAAGACTCCGAGTTTACACCTAGAAACAAGGTTGGAACAAACTATGCCTGCCACGCACAGCTCTAACAGCAATGGTCACACACACACACACATACACACACAAACCATGTACACAGGCAATAACAAAAATAGTCCCAGCCTCAGGGAAGAGGGTTCTGAACCATTTAACTAGAAATAGGAAACAAATCAAGTTCCAATAGCAGGAAAACAAACACCAAAAATACCCAAAACATGCAGGGAGGGTATAGCTCAAATAGTAGAGCACATGCTTAGGATGCATGAGGTCCTGGGTTCAATCCCTAGTACCTCCTCTAAGAATAAATAAATAAATAAACCTACCCCCCCCCGCCCCCAAAATACCCCAAACACACACAACAAAATAAACATCCTTCTCCTTAGAAGTAGAAATCTTGTGGCCGTGACCTTCTGGAGTCAGTTATATCATACAACTCAGAATAATTCTGGGGAAGAAGGGTGGTGGTGGATTTCAGGCCCCAGTAGATATGGAGTAGCCCCTCACAGGAGGCTGGCAGAGGAGAGGGACAATTTCAGAAAGCAGGAATCTGTTGGCAAATCTCAAGCAGCATTTCATCTTTATTTAGGGCCAGGCCTCATTGTACCATCCCTTCTGCAGACCTCGGTGTCACCGGCAGGAGGACAGGAAGGCAGGATCAAAAGCATCAGTCAACAGCCAAGGGACCCTTTGTTAATCATCAGCCTTGTTTAATTTATTAAGTCAAGCAGAATTTAGAAACAAAAAGAATTATATTTCCTCCTTATGGCTTTTCCAGTTTTCTCCAAAACTATTCTTTTTCCAAATAAAGATCATTTCTACTTCTTTCTGTTAACCAACCAGTATTCTGTTTATAAAAGAAAACAATCATAAGCTTCTAAGTGTTTAATATGTGCCAGGCATTCTGCAAGCCACTTAAGCGTGATTTCACCTCATCTTCACAAATCTTGAGCAGGGTTGCTAGAAAGTGGCAGAGCCAGGATCTCTATTCTGTCCTGTGTAGAGTCTGTAAGTTTGCTTTTGAAGCTTTTCCTTTTGAACTCTTTGTCTGCATGGGGTCCCTCCCTATCATTTTCAGTTCAAACAGGACTCATACCCGCTTCACACACACACACTTTGATGTTGGTCTCCACCTCACATCCCTTGATAGGTTACAGCTGCCCCTACACAGATGCCTGCAGGAGAAAGGGGGGCGGGAACGGGTCTCACATTTTCTATTTTTCTTGATTTTATTTTCCCCTACATCCTATTGAAGCCTATATAGTTGTTTCAGGCTTTCCCTTAAGTTGGGGTTACTAAAAGACATTCTAGGATTCACGGGAAAGTAACTTTAGACTGTATGCTTAACATATGCTTTTTCCATAATATAGACCAGAGGTTGGCACATTTTTTCTGTAAATGGCCACAGAGTAGATAGTTCAGGGTTTGAATCGATTGTCTCTTTTGCAAAAATTCAACTCTGCCCTTATAGAGAAAACAGCCATAGATGACATGCAAACAAATATTCCTGGCTGTGTTCCAATAAAACTTTATTTACGAAAGTAGGCACTGGGCTGGGTTTTGCCTGTGGGTTAAAGTTGGCTGACCTCTGGTCTAGTCTAGTGCTGTCAACAGAAATGTAATGAAAGCCAGAAATACGATTTTAAAGATTTTAGTAGCTGCATTAAAAAAGTAAAAAGAAATGGAAAATTAATTTTAATAATGTATTTTATTTCCAATGTATCCAAAATATTATCATTTCATCATGTAATTAACATTAAAAACTATTGATGAAGTAGCTAAAATGTTTTATTTATTCTGTCTTTGGAATCTGGTGTATATTTTGTGCTTAGAACACACCGTAGTTCAGACCAGCCACATTTCAGTGCTCAATACTGCATGAGGTAGTGGCTACTGCATTGGATTGGGTTGCTCTGGACTCTTTGCAGGTTTCTCTAGTTCCTCATCTGGTCCCCCTCTCCTTAGGTCTACCCATCTGCTTACTCATCCTACACCCACAGAACCTATATCAGGATCCTTACTCTTTCCCCTGAGTTTGACTTACTCAGTATAGAATAGCATTCAGGGTCTACCTCAGGCTGCCAATGGTGGCTTTGGTCACTTCAAGTCCCAAAGAACAGTGTGTGTGTTCTGTGGAGTAAGGTTGGTGGTGTCCAGCTTAATTCTTTCAAGTTGGTATAACAAAAATACCATATCCTGTGTGGCTTAAATAGCAAACATTTATTTCTTACAGTCCTAGAGACTGAGGCGCCCAAGATAAGGGGTCAGCAGATTCCACATCTGGCGAGAACCAGCTTCCTGACCCACAGACTGCCATCTTCTTGCTGTGTCCTCACATGGCACCAGGGCCAGGGAGCTCTCTGGGGTCTCCTTCATAAGGGCACTAATCCCATTCATAAGGGCTCCATCCTCATGACCTAATCACCTGACAGGCCTCACCTTGGGATCAGCATCACATTGGGATTAGATTTCAAAGTATGAATTTTGAGATAATGCAAACATTCAGTCTGTGGTGGTATTCCAGGAGAATCACCCAGCAGTCCAGGTCCTGAAGAGCAGCAGAAATTTGTGCGCACACTCTAGTGTGGTACCTTTTGAGCTTTCTCCACCAGAATGAGTTTTAGACCCTCTTCTTTATTTTTTTCTCCAGTTATCCAGAGAGTAACTATTGGATTTGGAGTCTCTCTTTTAACTCTCCATCTCTCTATCTCTTTCTCTCTCTCTGTCTTGGTCTAACTGTATCTCTGTCCCTCTGTGTGTGTGTGTGTGTCTCTGTCTGTCCCTCACAAGTATGCACACACGTGCACACAAATACTGCTGCTCCCCACCCCACCCCAATGCACACAAAAGGAAAATATTACTTCCTTAAGACTATACCATCTAGTAAATTTGCAAGGCAGGAGAGAAAGACTTTTTTTCCCCATAATTGATCTATAGTTTGCCATGTTGCCTCACTTACCTTGGAATGAACACTTCACAGTAGCTTAAAAGAGTGGTATTCATTTCTTTCCTTTATCTTTTTACCTCCCAGTTTCCAGTTTTATCTGCTTAGGACTGCCAGAAATAAGAAACCGACTAATCACTGAGCCACTTACTTCTTACGGTTACACTCCTAGTTACACAGAGACGCATCTGAAAGCTTCAAGCCCAGCTGAATTCTTAGACCAAGCTGTGCTGGCTTGGATGAGACCACACTGTAACAGAGACCCAACAATACAGCAACATAAAGAATATAGAGTTTATTTCTCTGTCATATAACTAATATGAAGGAGGTGATCCAGGTCAGCAAGGCAAATGTTAGGTTTCTCCATCATCCCCTGGGGCATGTCCTTGTCCACACTGTGGAAAACCCTTAGCCACCAAGCCAGGCTCTGTAGCTGGAAAGTCAATGAGAATATAGAGAAGGCAAATCAAATGTCTTAAAACTCGAGCCTAGAAGCAGTACACGTCATCTCTGCTCATGTTCTGTTGGCAAGAATTTAGTAACACAGTTGCATCTCAATGTGCAGAAGGCTGAGGAATTTAGGACGGCAGCCATGCACCAGGACATAAACGAGACTAGATTTTAGTGGGTAAAGAAAAGTCTCCACTAAGGGGTATATTCCCTCCCAGGCTGACGGGACTGTGAGCATTGAAATCAGTTTTCAAATGTCAACTTCATTATCTTACATAATGATTGTAACAGTCCTATGGGATCAAAGTTATTTCCATTTTACAGATAAGGAAATCAAGAACTGGGTTATGTAACTTTCATAGAATATTGTTCCTTGTTAAAGTACATTTTTCCTTTTATTATGTTTATTTGGGATATAGCTTCAACTAGATCATAAAATCCTGTCCCCAGTGTTATAAAATTCAATATCTAAACATAGCAGTTGCTTAATAAAACTTTGCTAATTGAATGACTAAATTAATGATGAACATATACTTATGTGCTGATGCTAGGAACTAACAGAAATAGACTTCTTGCTACATAGGTAAATTATTTTGATAAGATCTAATACTTTAAAATTCAGATAATACAGACAGCTATTAAAGGATATCAAAGATGGCTGCTAATTTCTTCTGCAGTGCTGAGTCATAGAATCTTGTTTATTTGATTGGTTCATCAATCCAGCATTAAAAAAAAAACAAACTGGTCAAAAAAGCTAACTTTTTAATGATTCAGTCAAATGGTTTATACATACATTGCATAAAAACCACTTGATAAAAAGATATAGATTTTTGTAGCCAAGGTTGGTCCTTAGATTAGAACAAGAAAAAGAAAGAAAACTAATACTTACTGAGTAAATTGTATGATAGGCCCTTTATATAATCCTTACAAAACTCCATTAGGTAAACAGCATATAATTATTCACATATTCAGAAGGAGGTTGTCAGGGAGGAAAAACTTTTCCTCTACTTTCTTAGGTTCTGTCCATGGTGGCCTGTGAATTAAACTAACAAAAGACAGATGAACAGAGAAAAAAAGTACAGAATTTAAAAAAAAAATTACATGCACAGGAGTTTACAGAAAATAAGTGAAACTCAAAGAACCATTGTCCTTGGGAACTTTTATACCCTTCTTAACCAAGGAAAGAAAATTTGGGCTTAAAGGGATGATAAATTGTGGGGAGGTGACTACAAAATATATGGGAAAAACTAACAGAAGATAAGGGCTACTGAAGCAAATTCTGTTTATGCAACTCATCTGGGTGTTAACGCCTCATCTTTGATTACAGGGGTTGCTCATCTCTCCCTGGTATGAATGGGGGAGGCATCTTTCTCAAAGGGAAATTTATATCCTGCTTATAAGCAACAAGGGAAGGGCAGAGAACTCTTCCTGCATCTGTTGACTTTCAGTTGACTTCAGCTCAAAATAATCCTTTTGCCCAAAGTGACATCCTTTGAGTGCGGAGGATTCTGATCCTCTTCAGTGTTCAGGAAGATTAAATTACTTGTCCAGGTTTACTCCGGTATTGAGTGGAGGGTTCTGGGATTGAAATCCACCTCTGTTAGCCTCTAAAGCATCTGCTGTTTGAATACAAATATTCAGAAACGCAGTCTGTCTTCCCTGTTTTATTTAACATTCTTAAAATTATAGTTTCATCCCAAATTAATAACCTCATTTTTTTTTAACTGTAGCATGATGCTGGTTCAAAGGGCTTTTATGAAATATCTCATTTGATCCTCTGGGTAGTAGGATGGACTTGCTAAACTAGTTTTACAGATCAAAACACTAAGGAACAATTTAGTGACTTGACCATGGCCAACAGTTGTTAACATTGTTGCAACCGTGATCTAGGTCTTCTGAATTCCATTATGGTGCCTTTTTTTGGCTCTTTCATTGTGGGCCTCTTCTCTAACTGCCTACCCAAGGAATTTAAATGGGATTATTCCCTTCAACGACAGACCTCTGGGTAGTATGAAGGTCATTGTTCTAAAATCCTACAACCTGGGACTGAGTCCATGTTTAGTCATTTACTGCTCTGTGGGGATAACAGGACCTGCCTTGTGGGATGAGCTTGGAAGGAGATGAGGCGATAGGGAGCATTACAAAGGGGCCTCACGTTTCCCTGTAGAAGAATCTTCACCAGAAAAACCTGCTTTATTTGTTCAGACTGGATTGTTTAACCCCAGGGCAGAAGGAGTGATGTATCTGATTGAGGAGTTTGGGAGAGAGAATTAGGCAAACAAAGCCTTCTTGGGTTCCCTTTTCTCCAGAACTTGCCCGGGTCTGCCTTCTGCCCTGTTGGGGGTCTGGAAGGGCCTGTGCCTGTGAGGAGGCCTGTGTTAATCAAAGGTGAGGTCTGAGTAAATCCACTGCAGATACAAAGCCAGATTCTCTAACCTACCTTATCTGTACTATTTCCATCTTGATTTACTGGCCTCCTGCATCTCTCTTTCGATTGATTCTAAACTCAGGCAGGGAAAATGCGTTTTGTTTACTGGCTCCCTGGAACTGAGCAAGTAGATAGATTCCAGTACTTTCCTTGGTCATAGAAGGTGTCCTAAATTCATTGAAAAATGTGTCTGAGTGACAATTTCTGACGTGTGAGCCAAGTTTTAACTTGTAGGTGTGAAAAATGCTTTTATGTAATTATAAATCTAAATGGGTATTGATTTCCCTTTAAAATTATAGTTTTTGTTATTGGTGGTTCTGGTGAAATTTGGTAAGTACTTCAGAAGATTCAAGATGTCATAAGAGCAAACCGATTATAAAAAAAGAACACCTGAACAAATGGAATAATAATTAATGATGCTAATAAAATATCACTAAAGTTGGAAAAATGGAAGTCAATCCTTCTGCATTTTAACTTACAGTCATCAAAGTGATTAGTGGTAGGAAAGTGCAGAGATCCTCCTTGAGCTAATTTTTGACAGAAGAAAGTCATAACCCACTTGGGCTTTAAATAATTATTCCTTGAATTTGTAATATTTCTTTTACTGAAGTCTGGGATCTCTTGCACCCAAGGGAATCACTACATCAACTCTTAACAAGATCAGGCTGGTAGATACTGCCTGATTCACCTTCCTCCTCTGGTGTCTCAGGTTCTGCCCTCCTCTGCCCTTCCCTCTGGTCCAGGTCTTCTTTGCTGACTCATCATTTCTGCCAACTCTTTAAATGCTGGAGTTCCTGGTCCTCTTAGTTTCTTCCTACCTTTCCTACGCGCATCTTCATCTACACTCCTTGCATCGAGGATTTCTAAATCTGTGCTTGCCCCTCGAGTTTTTCTCCTGAACTGCACATTCAGACTTCTAAGTGCTGGAGTTATCACCCCTGTTTCAAAGGCAGCATGTCCAGAACTGAACTCATTTTGCGCAGTCCTTCTCCCATATTGGAAGATTTCATATAAAAGTCAGCTTCTCTTGAAACTTGAAAATAATACGGAGCCCATGTGACAACAGCTGGCTGGAGCTGGGGAGTAGCTGCTCCCTTTAAATGAGCTCAGTGGTCCCTGGTTGTTCACCATTCCTACCTCTCCCTTTGTCCTATACCCGGCTGACTTCACCAGTATGTTTGTGGCCTGGCAACTGTAGATGTTTGAGTTTGTGAGCATGATCTAGGCCATACTACATCATGTGTTGAATTAAGAAATAAATCAAAGAACCAAATAGCATCACTCTTTTCTATTCAGGCTGGAATTACCTGGTATTATTGAATCCTGGTTCTTCCTGTTACTAAACTAATTGCAACTTTGCATAAGTGATTTAATTTCTCTGTACCTTGATGATCTCATCTATAAAATAGTGATAGTAATAGTAGCTACCTTGCAGGGTTGTGAGAGGTGAGTGAGAGAAAATGTGTAGGTGACTTAGAACAATACCCACCGCATAAGTAAGCCACAGTGTTTGCTGCTCAGCCCCTGTTCTTTGTTGGTTACTCTTTTGTGGATTTTTGTAACATTTTTCAAAACTATTTATGAAAGAGATTGTTTCATAAAATTTTGGAAAATAGATTACTTTGGTTCATGACCTGTAAAGACTACAACTTCAACTATGCAAAACTATGTGAATGCATTTTTTATTACTAAGAAATCACATTTCTGTAGTTAAACAGAGATTCAGTTGAACACCTGAAAGTAGGCCCATACTAATAGTCCCAAACTGAGTTGACAGACACTTGGTACTAACACAGTTCATGACTTGGCGAGAGTTTTTGTCTCTATATATGAAATGCCAGGCCCAGCCAAAGCCAGAAGTCATTGTCTGAGCAGTTTTGTATTCCACACTGTACCTCCTATATGACCTTGAACGACTAGACCAAAACTTCTTCCATTTGGCTGGTCTCTGGCCAGGAATGCTGTCCTGCTCTGGTCGCAAAGCAAGTTCTTACCTCCCCTGTGAGGTTGGTTTGCAGCATCACTTCCGCGTTGTCTTTTCATATACCTTTTCCTCTGATGTTGAGTTGAAACTGCTTGTTTACGTATCTGTTTCTCTTTGAGTGAATTCCTTGAATTCTGAGACATCTTAGGCATTTCACTAGAAAGGATATGATGACTGCCTCAGGCTTTGGTGCCAAACTGCCTGGATTCAAATCCTGACTCTGCCACTTATGGGCTCTGGAGTCCAGGGACAGGTCCTGGATCTCTCTGAACTTCAATTTCCTCATCTTAACAGTAATTCATAGGGTTATTGTGAGGATTAAGTGAACTAATACTTGTAAAACTATACACAACAGTGTCTGCACGT
Source organism: Camelus dromedarius (assembly GCF_036321535.1). Classification (NCBI taxonomy): domain Eukaryota; kingdom Metazoa; phylum Chordata; class Mammalia; order Artiodactyla; family Camelidae; genus Camelus; species Camelus dromedarius. The sequence goes on along the minus strand of NC_087446.1, from coordinate 17,172,243 downwards.
GGAAGGCATTTAATAAATGTTAGTGATTATTATTGCTGTGGACTTGATTTTTATTTCCATATTCTATCTCTGGTTTCCCCAGTTGCTCAAATTTACCTTGCTGCCACTAATACAACTCTAATTTTACTGCTCTTTGCTTCTTCTAGCTGTAAGATCCAAAGATTCAAAATATGAATCACAATTCAATCCCGCAGGGATAGAATATTAAGAAATGAAAGATTTCGAGTGTCTAGTGTCGGCAAAATAGCCACATTCCAGTGTCTTCTTTTTTTTTTTACTTATCCTATTACTCCACCCTGCGCCCTGATAAGCCCCTTCTAGATAACTAAATTGATTCTCTTTTATGTCTATGCTCACTCTTACTCCCTTCTACCTCCATTTTAATGTGTTTGCATTTAATTAGTACAGTGTAACTAATTAAATGGATGTACTAATTGCTGCCCCATCACATCAGGGAGTACTTGATAGTAACATGACTTATAAATGATGTTGTTAATCTTGATCGTTTTAGTTAAGGTGATGTTTGCCAGTTTTCTCCACTATAAAGTTAACATTTTTTTCCCCTTCTATACTCTTCTTTGGAAGTGAGTCATTAAGTCCAGTCCAACCAAGGGGGCAGAATAGGAGTGGAGCAGGGAGGGAATTAATCTGTACCTCCTAGCAGGGGGAGTATCTACATGTATTCTTTGGAACGCTTCTGTAAGTAAGATTTGTCACTTTTCCACTATTTATTTATTTACTCAATAATTTTTATATCACCATGGACTCATGAATATTTATTTTATTCTTTGGGTTATGACCAATACCATCATTATTCTGTTGCTTAAATTGTTTCAGCTTTGGCCATTGGGAGCTCTTTCAGATTGGCTCCTGTGTTCTTTTGACATGTTCCCATCACTTTTATTTTATCTTTTTTCAAACTTTCTTCCTTTGGGGCATTATAAGATGTTCCAGACTCATCTTGTATTTTCCTTCCCCAGTCCTAGAATCAGCCATTTCTCCTTTTCCTAGAAAATGGTATTTAGGAATCAAAATCAGGATGCTGGGCATGCTTATTGCCACTGGAGTGTCACTACTTCTAGGCCTTCTCAGTGGACAGAGCTAGGAAACACATGCATATATACTGACCTATGTATACACACATGTATCAATCATCTATCTATCTGCCTATCTATCTATCTGTCTATAAATCTGAATTTAAACTAGTGTCTCTGGGCCTAACCCAGTACCACGGAGCTCATTTTGGCCAACTCTCCTTGCTTATTTATGGCATTGTCTCTGAAAATGAGAGACCTGGTTCCCATTACCTACAATTATGTACTTATTTGTTTGACTCTAGTATTACCGGTTAAAATGTGGCCTCCCACAGTTCATATGTTGAAGTCCTAGCCCCCAGTAATTCATAATGTGACTTTATTTGGAGATAGTCTTTACAAAGGTAAGAAGTAAGCAAGTTAAAATGAGATCATTAGGGTGGCCCTAATCCAATATGATTGATGCCCTTATAAGTAGGGGAAATTTGGACACAGACACATACATAGAGGGAAGAAGATGAACTACTACACAGATGAACTACTACACAGGGAGAAGATGAACTACTACAGGCCTGGACTGGATCCTTTCCGCACAGCCCTCAGCAGGGACCAGCTCTGCTGACACCTTGATTTCAGACTGTGAGTCCCCAGGATGATGAGTCCATACAGTTCTGATGCTTAAGCCACTCAGTTTGGTTAGGGCAGTCCTCGCAAGCTAATAGAGATTTCTAGTAGACAGGTAAACTTGTTATGAAATTCCTAATACTCACCCCAAAGGAGCAGATTTACCAGTGTACGATGTTTATGTCCAGCTCTTTTTGCCTTTAGCCTTAGGGTATCTAGTGAAAACACTATTTTCCAAAGTCAGTTCCTTACCTACCTACCCCTTCAGTGAGGCTATATTATATATTTGTAACACAGTTAGATTAAGTTCTTTGTGTGTGTTGTTCTTTTTTTTTTTTTTTTTTTTTTTTTGGCAGGGGGTGGGCAGGGATTAGGTTTATTTATTTATTTATTTTTTAATGGAGATACTGGGGATGGAACCCAGAACCTTGTGCATGCTCTACCACTGAGCTTTACCCTTCTCCCCCTACCCCCACCCCCAGTTTGATTAATTTGTCACAGCCTGCATGCCACCCTAGGATTTCCTCAACAGCCTGGTTGATTTTTTAAGTAATTTGAATACAGCAAATGGATTTTGACAGATGTATAAAGTCTATGGATCTCCATTACCTGCGGAGTATGGAACAGTTCCTATCCTAAAAATTCCCCTCCCTCTGCAGTGCCTTTGGAATGAACACTTCACTCCTCCTGAATCCCTGGCAACCACTGATATGTTTTCCAGCCCTGTAAATTTGCCTTTTCCATACGTCATATAAATGGAATTGTACATTACATAGCGTTTTGAATTTGGCTTCTTTCACTTAGCAAAAATGCATTTGAGATTCATCCATGCTGTTGAGTGAATTTGTAGCTTGTTCCTTTTTATTTCTGAGTAGTATTCCATTGTACCACTGATTATTAATCCGTTCACTTGTGGAAAAACATCTTTGTTGCTTCTGGGTTTTGGCAATTAGGAATAAAGTTGCTATAAATATTCTCCTCCAAGTTTGTGTGTGTGTGTGTGTGTATAAACAAAAGTTTTCAATTCAATTGGGTAAATACCCAGGTATGAGATTGTTGGGTCATGATAAGTGTATATTTAACTTTGTAAGAAACTGCTAAACTGACTTGATACCTGCTCGTTCCTGCATTCATTTCAGCAATGAATGAGAGTACCTGTTGTTCCACATCTACATCAGCATTTTGTACCATCAGGTTTTTTTTCAATTTGAGCAATTCTAATAGGTGTGTAATGATATATAATTGTGGTTTTATTTGCAAGCACTATGCTGTACAGATGCTTCCCTGTTTCCACACTACATTCCATGTTCTGCTGTATATGCTCTAGGATGTGCACCCCCCCCAACGTTTCACCATCAGTTCTCCCAATAATGGACACTCCAGTGGTCTCCCTATAATACCATGAAGCTTATTTTCTTTATTCATTATGATCTCATATATGTCAGTATTTCTTTACTTTCCTTTTATCGTCAAGTTATTTCACACATGAGGGAAAATAATATCCAAACAAATAAACAATATCCAAATCATATCCAAAAATCTTCTTGCATAGACTAGATTGTCAGAGTTTCTCACATAGACCCTATGATAAATGGACAATTGATGTAATTGTCTTCAAAAAAGAATTGAATAAATTATTATGACTTCCAGTTTGTTTTCAATGACTTCTTTCTTCCTTTCTCCCTCCCTGTCTTGCTTTCTTCTCTGCTTCTTTCCTTTCAATTCATTCTCTCAAAAAATATTTATTGAAGGCCTCTGCCTGTAGTACAGTAGTCCCTGTTGAAGCCAGGGGTATACACAAACAAGGGCATGGCCCTGTAGCAACTGACAATCCAGTGTAGGGTGTGTTGGGAGAGGAGGAAACATGGGAACATACACACAGACATACAGAAAAGAGTTATCGTGAAAACAGGCAAGAGTGTGTAGCCAGATCTGCCTCGGTGAGTTAGGGAAGGTTCCCCAAAGGAGATAAAAATTTAAACTAGATGTTGAAAGATTAGTAGAAGGGAACAGCAGAGGGCATAAAAAAACACTTGTCATGTTGAGGATCTGGTGAGTAGTTCAAAGTCACAAAGACTGGGGTTCATGAAAGTGGACAGTGGGAAGAATGGATAGAAAAAGAAGATGGATTCAGATTGAGATGGGCTTTGCTGGTCTTACTTTGTTATTTAGATATCAAAGAGCCGTTGAGGGTTTTATAACAAAGTAGACTTGATTAGACTTGTATTTTAGAACTATGACCTTGGCAGTGTAGACCAGAGAGGGATGAAACTGCTAATAGGAAGACCAATTGCAAGGCTGTTGCAAAAGTTCAAGTAAGAAATACTGAAGACCCACACAAAGGAATGGCCTATTTTCTACCTAAGTTGTCTATTTGTGAGGAACAAGGAAAAAAATGTAAAATCTGGGAAAGTAGAACTATATTTGGCATGTAAATTAGAAAAGAAAAAACACCAGCAATCATACAAAAAGCGACATAAAGGATCCTTGTGGTGGCAGAACTGTTCTTTATCCCGTGGTGATATACAAACTCACATGTGATAACATCGTGTGGAACTAAACATGCAAACACGCACAAGGAGATTCAAGTAAACTGGGGAAATCTAAATAAGGTTGTAGATTGTTGTTACTACTGTAATAAACTGGGCAACATTTACATAGATCTTTGTGTTATTTTGTACAACTGTGTGTATATCTACAATCATTTCAATAAAAATTTCAGTTAAAAATGATAGCAAAATAAAGAAATTTTCAACTCCCCCCCCAAAATCTATTAATCCTTTTTGGATGTAAAGAGAGAAAATTTATTTTATTTTATTTTATTTTATTTTATTTTATTTTATTTTATTTTTAAACTTCTTTATTGAATGAAAAATTCTTTACATTCTATAGTACTTTACAATTTTTAAAACTTTTACACACATGGTTTCATATAATCCAATAATAACCCTTTTTTTTCCTAATGCTCTACCCTCTGTATTGCCCTTCCCCTCTTCTAGAGGGAGAAATTTAAGGCAACTTGTCCACAGTTCCCCAATGGCAGTCTGATTGAGTTTATGTTGTATTTACAAAAAATTTGGAGAAAGTAGAAAAAAATAAAAGCATCAGATTCAAAACTAAGATAAGGTATTTAAATGTGCAGTTTTTTAGATGATAATTATTGGTGCCATTAAATATTTTATATACTGATTCATTGTGAGGAGAGAAATTAAACATTTATTGGGTACTTACATGCAGCCATTGTTCTTGAGGCTTTCGTACATTTCTCTATTTCATGCTGATGAATGGGCAAATTTTATTAGAATTATTCATGCACTTTACAGATGGGGAAGCCTAAGGGTCAGAGTGTGTAAGTACTTCTGCAAGGTCATAGTGTTAGGAAGAACCTAAGGGTGTCTGACTTCCAAGCCCTATGTGCTTTCCTGCTACGTAGGGACTACTTACAGACACAAGCACAGTAAGACAGCATCTCTGTCATTGACTCGTCTGGTTGATTTCTATGGTGTCTGTACCCAATCTTTGGAAATGTGGTACTTTTGTGGCAATTGATGTGGATTATTTCAGCTCTGGAAAACATGTTTTCAACTTGTGACAAGGTAACTTTTGATAAAACATTTTGCAAAAATTGAGTCAGATCTGATTAGACTTCAGAGCAGTTCCTTCAACCTTTAATCAAAAACAAAAACAAAACCTCAGGAAGAGATTTATAATGTTTAACTTTCGTTTACTGTATGTCAGGTACCATGTTAAACAACTTACATGCTGTTTAAAATTTCACACAAAATAGGGACGAAACTTGGCCTATTTGACTCCAAAGCCACACTTCTAAACCACTGGGCTACAATGTTGTAAGCATCTACCAAATAAAAATGATAGGGAATGAAGAAAAAAAGAAACTTTAACGAAAAGTTTAGCGTGGTCCAAGATCAGTGACCAGGGCCACCATTTATTATAATTAAGTTACATGAGTTAACTGCATTGTGTGATTTGGGATCCTAAGGGTGTCTAAGCCATGTGAAAAGCTCAGTGGTATATTCAGGCCAATCACCTTCTACTTTCTCTCATTTTCTTCACAGCTCTTTCACATACTAATATCTAAAATTATTTAATTACTTGTCTATCACTTGCCACACCTCACCAGAACATATGGTCAATAAAATTAAGAACCTTGTCTTTCTTGTTCAATGCTATATTTCCAGTGTCTCAGGTTGTTCTTGGCATATAAAGATTTGTTGAATTAATGAATAAATGATTGCCCTTCCCTGGGCTTAAGTGGTAGAGATTTAGACTTACAAACGGTGGTTCAAAAGATCACATTAAAAGGCATGCCTTACAGCAATTTATTAGTTTCATGTCTTAGATAAACTGGGATAACTGAAAGAAGTGGAGGAGGAAGCTGGAGGGAGGAGCCGGAGGAGAAGGCTGGAGAAAAAGGGAAAGAGAGTACATAAACTGGTAATGATAATAAGCCCTTAAATATGGTGGTGGGGTTGAAGTGTCAGAAATTAGGAGACTTAGGTCAGTGCCTGAAATTGGTGGGGCGTGCTGGAGTGGGATAGAAACCATCACAAAGTCTAACTTCTCAATTTGGTCTCTGAAGTTCAAACCACAAAAGTTTATGGAAAGGAGGTGATTAGCTTTGAGGGGAATGCAGTGCTCTGGAGGCCTCCACTGAGATTAGTGCCAAGTGTATTGGCATATTGGGCACTGGTCTACCTAGTTTATATATTGTAGATTCTTCAAGACGAGTCAGTGATACTGCTATAATCCATGTTAGCCTTATATCATTGTCGAGAAGGAAGTATATGAAGAAAGGTTAAGGAAAACAAAAGAATCACATATGAAGAATCAAAATGAATGGATACATTGAGGCATCTGTAGTACAGAGTGGGAAAGGCAACTAACTTCAACTAGGTTGGTGAGTGCCCCGGAAAAAAACTGTATGCTCTAAAATGGAATAGTTGCTGAAGGTGAGGATTACAGTAGATGACTCCAGCAGTCTGAAGTTTCAAGGAATACAACATTTAGAGAAGAGTTCTCAAACTTTTAAATCTCAGGACCCCTTTACATTCCTAAAAGTTGAGGACCTCAAATGACTTTTATGTGCATTACAGATGATTATTCATTGTTTTATTTTAAACAACAAACCAATTAAATGTTCAAATAATCTTTTATATAAAAAGTAACTACTTTCCAAAACAAAAAAATTGAGTAGAGTGGCATTGTTTTGTTTTTGCAAATCTCTGGTTGAACAGCAAATGACTGGATTCTAATATTTGCTTCTGTTTTGAATGTTTCCGTATCACATGCCACCTAGTCTGTGGAAAACTCCACTGGACACTTATGAGAGAATCAGCGTACCAAGCCAAGTAACATTTGAGCATTATTATGTAAATACTTGACTTCCCCCTTGAAAGGGCCTGGGGACCCTTGGACCACACTTTGAGAACTGTTTTAAGAGTTAATATTCGTCAATCCAGCTTCAATTGAAACATAGGGGTTTCACAGGCCCTGAGGATTTACATTCTCAAAAAGATGAAACAAATGTCCTCATTATAAAGCACCCAGAAAGTATATAAACATGCTATTTTCATCCATCAAAAGAACTAAAACAGAAAGAGGGATTGTGAGTCAGGTAAGAGGAAAGAGCGGTAGGGACGAGAAGCATCCCCGGAAGCCATGGAGAACTACTGAGTGAGGAGTAACAAGACCGGCAGAGGACGGCCGCAGGGGTGTCAGGAGGAAAGAACTGTTGTTCTTAGGGGGAAAAAATGGGCGGGGAGAGAAAATGGTTACCGGGGGCCGGGGAGTTGGGGGAATTAGGCCGGGAACTAAGGCGCGCTCGCCGTCACGAAGCCGCAAGGCCGGGCCTCGCGACTGGCCCCGCGTCCTCACCCTTCCCGGTACCAAGACCTAGGGGGCGAGGTGGGCCGGGAGCGAGGCGTGCGGGTCACGGCCCTTCTCGGGAACGGGAGCGGCTGAGTTCCCTTCCGGCGAAGCGGGGAGAAAAGAGACGGAGGGAGGCGTAGTAGGGGATGGAGACGGGAACCCGAGTAACCCAAGCCTTGCGCAGAGGGTTTGGAGGTCGCGGGGGGGGGGGGGGGGGTGGAGAAGAAGGACGGTTCTGTTGCTGGGCAACCCATCCTGGGCCCGCCTCCCGCTCGTGTTGCCAGGAGACAGCGAGGCCGGGGGGAGGGCGGCGGAGCGGGCCCTACGTGCTGACGCTAATTGTATATGAGCGCGAGCGGCGGGCTCTCGGGTCTTTTTTAGCGCCATCTGCTCGCGGCGCCGCCTCCTGCTCCTCCTGCCGCCGCCCTGAGTCACTGCCTGCGCAGCTCCGGCCGCCTGGCTCCCCGTGCTCGCCACCGGTAATGGATGGGGACCCGAAAGGAACGGGGGGACGTAGAGGCGGCCTGGCGGCCTGCGCGGGTCTGGGGTGGAGGGACCGGGAGCCGCGAGCGGGGGGCCGCTGGCCGCCCGGGGCCTCCCGGGTCGTCCTATGAGGCCAGAGCCGGAGCCGTCCGCGGAGTCTCGACCCCGCAGCCGGAGAGGGCCCGCGGGGTCAGCCTGCACTTTCTTCGGGAACCGATCGGGAGACGCGCTGGAGTCGGTGCGGCCCTGGAGGGTCGGGGGCCGTGCTGGTCTGCGTCGCGGTTCCCTGAGCCCCACCGGCTTCTCCGCGCGGGCAGGAGCGAGGCCGCGGCGACGCCGGGGCACCCTGACGAGGCAGCAGCCGCGCCGCTAGGGATCGGGAGGCGTCCGGGATGCCGGCCTGGCCCGGGTGCGTGGCCCACCGCCGCCTGGACGCCCCCGCTTACTCAAAAATAATCCCGGGAGGGAGGCGGCTGGGGGATGGAAAGAACCGCGGAGGCTGCGAATTCCGATGGGAGGGAGGGGCTGTGAAGGGGACGAGGCCCCGGGGCGGGGAGGGGGCGGGGAGGCGGCGAGGCTCCGGGGCTGCCCGCCCACTGGAGGCGGCGACCCGGCAGGGAGGGGAAACCCCCGGTGGCTTCCCTCGGCACGTGGCCTCCGCCTGGGCCTGATCGGAGACCCCAGTCTGGTTGTCCTTACTTTACTGAAAGTTTTGGAGATGGTGGGATGTGATAATGATTAGTGAACAGATAAGTCCAGCCCTTGGGTTTCAAATTCTTCCCTGCTTCTTTTTGGTCTTAATCTTTTTACTGGTCCCAGAGGAAGGTGTGACTGATAGGTGATGGATGATGAAGCAGGGCCTCCTCCACTCTAGGGTTTTAAAGAAGTACCACGTGTAAAGCGCTTACGTTAGCTGCTGTTAACAAGAGTCTTGTGTGGCTGAAGTACAAGTTAGAATTTGGATGGGTGTCTCGACCAGGGTTTTTATTTGGGGAGAATTGATCCTAATCAATCTAATCCTGAACAGTTCCAAGGTAGAAGTAAAGGATTTGGCCTGCAGTGTCTTTAATTCTTCTAGGACTTCTGTTGCTTTCCTGCGAATTAGTTCCTTTGTTGGAGTTCCCACTATAAGATGCTTAACTGGCTATTCTGTTTTTAAGGTGACTGGAGTTATGGTGGAGGAGGTATTATGGGGTGGAATGAGTCGTTAATATAAACGTATTGAGCCAAGTTTGTAGCCTGCTGCCTTGTCAGTGTCCCCACTTTGCCCTCAAAAAGGAGGCAGTAAAGGGAGGCGGGGAAGGATGTACTGTATGGGAAGGCTGGGTTTTCAGCGTAGGAGGATGAACTGGGCACATGATGTCCTTAAGGAGCCCCTGTTGTATAATGTGTGATTAGTTAGGTCTGTAAGGATTGCACTTTAAAAGCGCACAACTTACACTGCTTACCTGATCTCAGGAGAGCTGAGCTGGAAAATGAAATCTGTCATTTTTGAAAATAGATGGCATCAAAATACGTTGTCAGATTTAGGCCCTTTATTCTTGTCGGCTTTAATTAATACTACTACTACACTTATTTTACTTAGGAAGTAATACATATTACCTTTGATTGGATAAGGGGAAAACCTTATATTTAAAATAACTTATTTAAAGCGGACTGGAGGTAAGTGAAGTTTACAGTGATCTTCTGGGACTAAAGTCTCATGCTTGTTCGAAGTTGTCTGAGTTCAAATTAATGGCCCAAATCTAAAATGTGGCATTTACTTTTTAAGAAGACTGGTCCTTTCATACCAGTTTGAAATCTTTGTAAATTTTATCTGTTGCAAAGTACCCATTTTTGACACTGGACCCATTGACAGGGGAAATTATTAAGCTAATACTAAATGTGACACATGGTTCTTGTTCTCTAGATACTAAGAAAAAAAAGAAAGAAAACCCAACACTTGTACCAGAACTAATTTAATCTACAGTGCTATTGCTCATTTTCCTACTCAGCTTGCTCATATTGCGTCCAGATGACTGATACTAAACACCCCCAAATGTATTCAATACAGAGTTCTTTTGTAAGAAAAGGGGCTAAAAAAGATAGAATCTATTTGACTTCAAGCTTATAAAGATGTCAGAATAAAATACTGCTTTACTCACTTTGATCATTTTCTGCTTGATTGTAAATTTGAGATATTAATGAAAGATAGGATTAGAGGGAATGAATCTTGATCAATTTAGAAAACTAATAATCAGTCTACTCATATCCTCAAGTCTAGTCAAACTTGCAATTACTTGTGTTCTTAGTTGATTCTTTGAGTAAATATTTTAGCTCGTATTTGGACACGTGTCTTATTTGATGAGCCAACTAGGCAGATTAGTTGTCTTGATATAAAATGTTGAGTTGTGATGAGTGCTCCGAAGAAAAAGAATGTGGGGGAAGTGGGAGATAGAGTAATCGTTCATAACATTCTTTATATGGAAGAATTTGTTAAAATGGAAATATTAAATCCCTTTTCATCCTAATTTCATCTAAATAAGTTCTGTCCTTGTTGGGCAGAGTAGGGATTTGAGGGCAAGCACTGTTGCTTTCACTCATCCTTGTAAGCTGCTGAGTACTCTGACCACCAGATCCCATTACCCGGCTTGCTGTGCAAAGTGGCCTCAGTACTTCTGGTTACCAGCTCTGCCTTTACTGCTGCATAGTTTGATATATTTTTCCTTGTTCAGAAGTTCTGTACGTTTTGATTTTTATGGAGAAAGGATGCTATACTTTTAGAGTTTATTAATCACTTTGAATTATTTTCTAAGGTAAAGGATACAGAAGAGCATGACAGGAGTAAAGTAACAGTCAGCACTTATTGTATGATTATTCAGGCAATGCTTTAAGTCATTCTACCTGTATTAACTCATTTAATGCTCCTAGAGGTAGATAGTAAGTATCAATATTTTAAATGAGGAAACTGGTACAGAGCAGTTAAAGAATTTGTCCAAGGTTACATAACTGAGCAATGATGACTTATAATAAGGATTTTATATGGTTTAAAGGGAGTTCCCTTGGCTTAAACTGGTACACTGTATATATCAGCGTGGAATTTAAAAGCACTCTTGTTTGGATTCCACTGTGCTTCAAGGAAAAGCTCTGGTACTTAGAGTCATGAAGTCGTCTTCCAACACGTGTCTGACACAGGAATCACTTGCTTTTGTTTGTTAACGCTGGGTGGGTTTTCACCAAATAGCAGTTCAGCTCAGGTGGGTTTTTCTGCTGTTGGATCAGATAATGCTTTAGATAATGAGATCCCTGGGACAGAAGATAGTGTCCTCACATAGGAGTTCGTTTGGCTTGAGACTAATACAAAAGTCAGTTCTAAGTTGACTTGATATCCCTGAGGTTAAAAAGGGAGCAGAAAGAATGAGGTGTTCTGAGCCCTCGGACCACTGAACTTGTTAATGTCCAAAATACAGATTTGTTTAAAATGCATTTGGAATGAGATATGAGCTTTGAGGTAAAGGGAAATCTTATCCTTGAGATATTACTGGTTCCCTTGAACTCTTTTGCTTTAAAACATTGGTAGTTTTTAATGATTGGCTGTTATACCATTTTCTGTAAAGGGATGTAATTATAGGTGACTGTATAATCTTATAGCTGTAGGCTGATCGGGAAGGCACCTTGGCTTTTGGAATAGTGAACTGGGTGGGCATGGGTTTTGGAAGTCCTAGTTTTTTCACTTGTGTGTTGCTGAGCAAATTACTTAGTATTTCACCTGCAAGTATGAGGAACAGCTATAATCTTACAGAATAGGCTCCATAAATGTTAGCTTTCTTTCCTTCTCATTGAAGTAAGGAGAACTTATTCAGAATCAAGTTCACTGGAATGGTAGGTTATTTGATAGTACCTGTCTGGACATTGAGTTATTATAAGACCACAAAATAATCAGATGACCGCCTGATTGAATCACTTGTTAATCTTTTGATTATGCTTCGTGTTCAAGTTTTTAGGTTAAGATTAGCCTTCAGTCATGTTATTATGAAGCGTGTCTTTCCATTGAGATCTTCTGTAACATATTTGGTAGTGAGTTATTACAAACTTATTTCTAGGAATGCTTTCCCTTAAAGTCTGGTTTTGCCAACATTAGTATAGTGACAGCATCTTTCTTTGGTTAAGCATTGTGTTTTACTTTGGAACTCTTTATATCCTAAGTGTGTTTCTTCAAAATGGGATGTAGTCTTTAATCTGACCATTTTAGAAGGGAACCTAGTTGATTATGGGTAGTGTAATTACAGCGATTAGGTTTAAAGCTGATTGTATATTGTTTGATTTTTCTTCTGCTTTGGAAGTTACATGTTCTGTTTCTGAAATTTTGGGGATCACGTTAGAAATTATAACATTCTTACTTAAGAACATTAGAATAATCTATTTTCTCCCCTGTATCCTCACCACTGTCTTAATGTATGGTAGTTTAAATTTAACACATTTTGCAATGATGATATTATTTCTTTTAAAGTATTTATTTAGATGTATGCAGATATGTATGCCTCTCATGTCTTGTATCTTTAGACCTTCTGTTTGGGATCACTTACCTTCTGCCTGAAGAATATACTTACAGAATTTATTAATGAGAGTGCTGGAGATATTTTTGCCTGAAAGTACTTGTTTCACCTTCATTCTTAAGGGCTGTTTTGGTTGATTATTATATTCTAAGGTCCTTAGTTATTTTCAGCACATTGAGCACACAACACATTCTGTTGTCTTCTGGTGTTTGTTGAAGAGAAAACAGCTATCAATCTTTGGGGGCTTTTGAGATTAATCTGTCTTTTCTCGATGTGCTTTTGAGGTGACCTCTGTCTTTGTTGTCTTGCCTTTTCCCTGACACATCTAACTGTGGGTTTTTTGTTTGTCCTGATTGGGGTTTGTAGGGCTGCCTTCCATTACTTCTGGAAAATTCACAGCTATTCTTCATATATTCTGCCCATTCTCTGTGATACTCCTAGAACTTGTATTAAGTCTGTGTTAGACTTTATTGCATCCTAAAGTGTCTTTTCAGTATTTTTCATCCTTTAGTTTCTGCCATAGTTTGGAAAATTTCTTCTAGGCTTGCTTCCAGCTCACCTAATTCTCTCTCCAGCTGTGTTTGGTTTACTGTTAAACCTGCCCATTTAGCTTGATTTCTGTTATTTTTATTTCTAGAAATTCTGTTTAGTTCTTTGCCAGATTTGGTCTATCATCTTTAATAAATGATTGTTCCTGTAGATACTGCTCCAGACACTGTTTTCAAACTTAATAAGCTTGGTTTTTTTTTTCCACGTTTATATTTTGTTTATGGTCTTTCTAATGATATTTAAGTCTTTGGTAGGACTGGCTTGTGTTGTATTCGTTTCTGTTGCCCCTGTTATTCTTGAAAATTACTTTATGAATTATTGAAGGTCTGAGGTGAAGATGCCTTTCATTTACATTCGGGTATGCAGGTGCCTAGAGACCACTTGAAGCTCATAGCTTAGGGTTTTGGAGGGCAACACTGATGAGGTGAATTTCGGCATCTATCCAGGAGAACTCGTTTATTATCTCTGAGGATATTCGCACTTTGAGGTTCCTGCTTAATTAGGGAAGGTTGCCAAAGGATTCCCTACCTTGGATAGATAGGTCCAGGACTTTTGGTTTCACCCCACAGTAGTTCAAATTGGGCAGTTGCCTTCACAGCAAAAATAACTTCCTTCTACTTATTCTTTTGTTTCCTGTTTTGCCTTCAGTTTGGGTTACTTCTTTGGGTTATTTCTTACTATCTTATTAGCATTTTCCATGTTTTTAAGATTTTAACAAATGTTTTCAACTTTTCATCAGTAGAGGTGGTCTGCATAATCTAGCTTGTCGCTAGCAGGAATGGAAATTCTTCAGATCTCTTAAAAAGCAATTTAATGTCTGATGATTTTATTTCACATTGATTTTACCTAATGTTGACTGCAGTAAAAAAATTAAAAATTAATATAGTGTTTAACCTAAAGTTATGTTTCTCAGTGTGATCTGATTGTCTGAGACCACTTGCCTCAGAAACTAGGTTTCTTGTTTAGACTGCAGATTTTTGGGACCACTCCCTCAGACCTGTGGGTTTTGAATCTGAGTATGGGAATCACTCTTTTTTTTTTAATAAACTTATTCATAATTTTAGATTTAGTTCGAGGTTCCCACATGTCCCTTACCCAGTTTCTTCTAATGTTAACATCTTACATTACCATTTATTTACATTTATTGGTCAGTCTGTACATTTGTTAAGACCAAAAGACTGGTTTTAGCCATCATCCTGGCTAATTATTTTGTAGAAATGTTATCGGGAAAAGGAAAATAAGAATTACCCCAGTTCTTAGTCACCTGAAAAAAAAGAATTTTTAACAAGAGACAGAAAGCATGATACAAGCAAGATTTTTATTAGTTAAGTAAAACAGTAGTAAAAGATAGTACACTCCCAAGAATTGGGAGCAGGCCAATCCAAGAGAGGGAAAATGGCGCTGCTCCTTTGTTTTTCCGTCTTATATCCTGGCTTAGGGTTATTTTTGTGATTGATTGATTAACGGCTCAGGTTCATTGAGTGATCAAGCTGATTGACAGCTCAGGTACCTTGTGCTCAGGTTGACTGACAGCTCAGGTTCCTTATGCTCTGGCATGCCCATCTTTTGGGCAGGTTTTTACCCATGAAACACAGAAACCTACAGGATGGGGCTCAAACTGTAGTGTTAATTGCATTATAATTGCATTGGGTCATGTTACACCAGGTCCTTCTCTTATATGCAGCTGCAGCGTTTTGATTTTAGCTGGCTTCTTTTGCTGGCCCTCATTTAGAGAAAGTAAAGATTTCTGGAGTCCCTTATCCTGAATGCAGACATACTGTTATTTTCTGGGTTATCCCTTTCGCCTTCCTCTCCCCCTGCCCAATGCTCATTTCTGTCTTAACTGCCTAACAGAAACACTGACCCCATGTTAGAGATAATTCAAAATGGACAGAGTGAAACAATTGCTTATGTTTATTGTGCATGCTAAGATCAGACAAATATCTTTTACATGAATTTACTTCTTAAAAAGAAATCCAATGAGGAAACAATTTTTCCCTACTTTTTGTAAATAGTAAGATCAGAAGTTGTTTGCCTGAGCAGGATTACTACAAAGCCACTGTCAACTTAAATGATCTGACTACAAAATTAGTCCTACTTTTCTTTAAAAAACATAAGTATATACACCAAGAAATCTAATTTAGCCAGAGTGGGCAGATTGGAGAAGGCATCTCTGAAGAAATAAATGCCATCCTGTTCTATCTTGACTCCTCTTTAATAAAGAATTAAAAGAATTTCATTATAAGAGTGTGAATTTTAAGTGTAATGCCACAGAGTGGACATTGAGGGTAGCAGTGTAGCCATTCTTTTGTGAACATGTTAAAATGTCATAAAAATTTTGAATTCAAAAGTTTTGGGTGTTTTTTGCTTCATATTTTTGATAATTGCTGAGATTTACCAGACACTATATGTTCAACCCAGCAAATTCTAAAATATTAAATAAGTATCTGAATGGGAAAACCAAATAATGCAGAATGGTACACAAGTTGTCAGTTACTTTAGTCTTCCTCTAATAGGTAATTGCTGTTAGGTTTCTGGTGGATCTTTCCAGAAATGTTTTATTCATGAGGAAATCTGTACATGCATGAGTACGCATATTCATGTATGTGCTGGTTGGACTTTGCCATACATCCTTTCTTTACCCCTGCTCTTTCCGTGTCAACTCAGATCTGCTTTATTTTTTTATTGCAAAACATTCCAGTGTGTGCACCTTAAACACTAATACTGTTTACTTTTCGTAAGTAATTGTAGCCGCCATACATATGTGTATATAAACTTTGTATACTGCACTGAAGAATACAGTGCAGTGATTGACAGACACATATATAACCCATGTAATCATGAATCTTGTGGCCTGGTCGATTGGGAGACAGACCGTGGTTAAATAATCACACTAATTTATAATGGAAGACATGAGATCTTTTGATGGGAAAAAATGAGTTTTATAGGAGTGTGTACAACCAAGAAATCTTAGGAAGTACAAGTTGGAGAAGGCATCTCTGAAGAAGTAAATGCCAACTTTCTCTGCCTTGAAGAAGTAAAGCTTTGAGCTGAGAGCCAAAGTATGTGCAGGACTTCTTAACTGGGGGTTTAGAGGAACCTGTTGGGTGAACATGAAGTGTGCACAGGCCCTTAAATCCTGTAAGTGGATAACCAAGGCTGGAATGGACATATTTAAGGCTTTTCATATTTTGTGTCCAAATTGCTCTCCTGAACAATAATAGTTTATAGGAACACTAGCTGTATTTAAGAATGCATATGCACCATAATTTCCCCTGCATTCAAAGAAAAATTAGAATTCCACTTGTGTTTCTTTGACTCAGTATTTTTCATAATTTTGAATTATTTCTTTGTATTTTTTTTTTGCTAAATGTCTTGTTAATGCTGGCTAATTACCCAGCACTACTAGAGAAATCTGTCAGTGCTATTAGAAATTATTTATAGCAAATAGAAAATATTTAAAAATAGTGTAGGATAGTAAGGAAGAAATATTTCCTTTATAATTGTCTAAAGGGTGGAAGTTGGATCAGTAATAATATTCCAAATATTAGCACTTCACTGCTAAAATCAGTAACTCTTAGCTGTTTAGATAAAAAGCATATTAAGCATGTTGGTATGAGGAATCACATCTTGTAGCATTTTGTGAGTTAAAGATGAAGGTTTTAATTTTTAAAAGATTAAAGACTTGATTTTAATGTGGGATTCTAAGCTTGATTTTTTTTTCTTCAAAATCTGCATTACTTATGGCATTCAGCCTTTTTTTTTTTTTTTTTTTTTGGATGAATGTAACATGTTTTATCTTGAGTTTGGGTTTTCTAAAAGCAGTATTCTCTAAATTAATACTACTCTTATAGTGAGAAAGAACTTCAGATATTCTCTGATCAGTCCTAACAGTATTTCTGTCTGATAACCAAGAACATTATGGACAATGTGTCACCATATCCAGCATAGGCTGGGGGCATCGTGGTATTCAGTGGTATGACGTGGGGTGTGTTTGAAGAGACAGGGAGGGTTTACTTGACATAAGTTGGGACCCAGAGCTCTGTAACTGTCATTAAATAGTTTAAAGGGATGACATTTGATAACAAGAATTATTAAACTTTATTCACGGAGAAGGAGGCATAGAGTACTGAGGTGGTAAATTTTGGCTTTTTAACATGAATGATAAAAATTAATACTGTTAAAAATCAAGTGGCTTTGCTCTGTGAGGTCCTTAGCAGGTCAAAAATTTAAGCCAAAAATGACCATTCATGATTGTTAAAGGAATTTGAATAAAGACCCATTTTATTGTTCCTTTTCTGTGATTCTAGCATACATCAGATTCTTCTAACCAACTGTGCTATTGGCCATGTGAACGCAGAGTAGCAGCTTGTTTTAAACAGTATCCTCTGAAAATTACTTCAGTGATTTGTGTCCCATGGTTTTTCTCAACACTGATGCTTTTTTAATGGGAGTATACATTTTTTCTCGGGATAGTTTTCAACGTGGTGTATTGATTTAAAGGGTTTTTGGCGTCAAATGTTTTTATTGATTTTAAATGAGTCATGCTTTTTTTTTTTTAAACATTGATGTTTCTCTCCATAGGTACTTGGTCTTCATACAACATGGCAGACATTGACAAGTAAGTGGCAGATAGTTGGTTCTTTTTTCAGGGATTTGGCATCATTATGAACAGTGTAATGTAGTTAGCAGCAGTACTGACTATGTATTATGAAAATGTATGGTGATGACTAATGCTTAGTACCTACTGTTTTCAAAATTGGGTACAGTGTATCCAAGACAGAATATAGTATACAGAATTACCATCATAAATATAGTAAACCATTTGTCAGTATTTATTCTTAGGAAAGTGCTGAGCACAATAATGAGTCATAAATATTTGGAGAATTCATTTTCTACCATTTCCCAAAGATTTTACTACTTGCATTGTAATGTATCATAAATACAAGATAAAAATATTGTAAGATGTATGTGTGGAGTTTAAAGAATAACGGGACAATTGTGTTCAAGTTTTTGAAAATGGAACATTACTGTTAGGAGCCCTATGTGTCTCTCAATTTCATCCTTCACCTTTCCTCTCCAGAGGTATCAATATTATCTTGATCTTTGTCTAATTCCTTTCTTTGTTTTTCTTTGGAGTTTTACCACCTACAAATTCTTAATCAGTGTTTACTTTTGAAAATCTGAATGGCAGTCACACACTTAGCTGTGTAAAGAGAAACACAGTGTTACCAATATTAGTTGAGGGGTCCAAGGTAGGAAAACAAAAAGCAAAAGAGACTGGGTCATGGTCTGGCTTCAGCTTTCCTTAGTCTTTACAAGGTCTTATTTTGGAGAAGCCATTGGGCAAGGTCATGCATCCTGGAAACATAGGTTTATTGAAATTGGCATCTTGCAGGGTTCTGGTGTGGATGGATGTCTTGTAGAAGTGTGGTCAAGGAGAATGGGTTGAGCTATACTATTTGCTGCTTGTCTTTTCACAGGAGTGCCAACTCAGAGAAGGAGATTAAAAAAAAAAAACATTTCAGGAGGGAGCGGTTATGACATGACTAGCCACAGCTGTTGTAGGCAGCAGAGCATGGAGGTGGGAGGGCTGGAAACCTTATCACTTATCATGAGGGCAACACATTGAAATACTGGTAAGATTTCTAGCCAGTTCTCCATGTACCCTGTCTTCAGCGTGAAAAGAAGAGTTGGCAGCAGGCATTTTAGTGATAATGACTCTCAAAGTGATTGTCTTCTGAATCATGCCGCTCCAGTGCGGATTACTTAACCTTGGTTACACAGTTGTCATTTTAGATTTATTTTATCTTCCTAGTGTCTGCCGTTGGGTTTGCTGTTGGCTATATTGCATGTGTCCTGTTTTTGGTTCTTTGGTTTAGTACCTGCTTGGAAGAGTACAAAGGAAGTAAATTATTTTGAGATGGCATGTCTGGAGATGACTATTTTACCCTTGTGCTTGATAGTTTGGGTGTGGAATTATAATTTGGGAATCATTTTTTCTTCGGAATTTTGAAGGCGTTGCTCCGTTGTCACCTTGCTTCTAGTGTTGCTGTGTTGAAGTTCAAAGTCATTGTAATTCTTGATCATTTATACGTGGCACTTTTTAAAAAGCAGGCATATATATCTATTTCTGAAAGCTCCTCCGGCTTCAGAGTTCAGAAATGTTTACACTGTCAGGTCTGTGTTTTATTTCTTCTGTTAGGCATTCAGTGGTAGACCCTTTCAATATGGCAGTGTGGGAGCCCTCAATTCTGGGGAATATTCTTGACTTATTTTGTTGACTGTCTTGTTCCCATTTTCTCTTTCTGGAGTTCCTTTTATATGTTAGACTGGTTCTTCTAATTACCTTTTGTCCTAGTTTCCATCTTTGTCTCTTTGCTCTTCTTTCTTGGTGAAGTAGAAACTTTATCTTTCAACTCTTATATTGAGTTTCTAAATTTCTGTTATTTTAGTTTTCAGGTGTTCCTTTGCTCTCTGTTCCTGTTTTTATAGCATCTTGTTCTTACTTCATTGTTTGTAATATCTTTTCTCTGGATGTTCTTTCCGCTGTGTAGTCTGGTCTTAAAATTTTCTTTCTTCTCTTCTGGTCTCAATGGCTTTCCTCAAATAGGGGAAGGTAATACTTGGTTGTCTGCTCATTAAAATTGGGGTGGGGAAAAGGGGTAGTTGAAGGATTTTTTTTTTAAGTTAATTGGAGAATTAGAGTTTTAGGGGAAGGGGGGGCTTGTCAGTTTAGGATTTTAATGTGGACTCAGCAGGGTGGGCATTTGTTGTGAGAACCCCCAGTGTCAGAATGCCGTTTTTTTCTGAGCTGGTCAGATGCCCCAGTAAAGAGTGTTTGGGTAAAGATCTAGCTTCCAGTGTTCTGGGAACCGAGTGAGGAGAAAGCAGCTAGGGAGGGGGCTCTGCATTCAGCGTTCTAGTCGAGATATTGTCCTGGGTCTGTGAGCCTCTAGTCTGAGCTCTCAGCTCACTTTCCAGAGAAGTAGCTGTGACATTTCTGCTAGAGCGAGGGAGGAACTAAGGATTTAACTCTTACAGTTTTTGCTTAGTCCTCCCTGTTTTACTCACGCTCACCCCCAAGCCTTAGCTCTAGAAGGATTCTGTGTTTAGGCCGGTTCTCAGCTCTACCACTGCTGACTTAGATTTCATTTCTCAGTGAAGTTGCTGCTCTTGTCTCCTTGTCCTTCAGTGTTCATTTAAAAACTCTTTTATCATAATTTTAGTGGGACTTTTGGAAGGATTAAGATCAGATAAGTACATGCAGTCTGCCATTGAACCTTCATTTTGTCTTAAATTCTGAAAAAAAAGAATAAATTGGTTGTGAGAGCTTGATCCCCCTCCCACCCCCCCATTATTTACCGTTGGATGCCTGTGAGCTCTGGGAAGGTGGGAGGAAGAGGAAGATCCTTGTTCTTTAAAGCGGAAGTCAGCAAACTTTCTCTGTAAAGGACCTGATCGTAAATATTTTAGGCATTTTGGGCCTTGTGGTCTCATCAGTGCGGCTGTCTTACAGTAAAACTTTATTTATAAAAATAGGAGTGATTGGATTTGGCCACATGACAGTTTGTAGACTCCTGTTTTAAAGCTTTAAGATTTAGATGTTCAATAAATAATTAAATGAAATGACACTGGAGGAAGAGCTGTTCCATGTTATCTTCAGTTAGTGACCCTTAACTCTAAATATACCTAACTTTATACTAAGTGAAAGATACTTTTTTCTAACAAAATAGTCTGTTTCTGTTGGGAAAGCTTTTTTTATCTTGGTTGACAGAAACAAATTTTTCTAGCAGAATACGGTACTTCTGTATGTGTCCCCATATGAAAATTAGAGAGTGTTTGTTCCTGTATGAAAGTTAATTTTTCAAATGCTGTTTCTAGACATGAAAGTAACTAATTCTCTAAACCAAGTATTAAAATGTAAAATTACATGAGGAATTGTACAATGATGACTTCGATATCCTAATTCTCCATTTTAATGCTGATTTTAATCTCATGTTCCAAAACTAGATTTTTAAGATGAAGTAGGAAGAATGTTTTTACTTTTTACCTTCTCTTTTAATGGTGCCATCCTCCTGGCTTAACTCTTAAGCATGAAGTAGACTCAAGTCTTTTACTGTTCTTCCCCATCTCCTCTATGAAGTAAAGAAAAAGGAAAATCCAAAGATAGTAAGTACAGGCAGATGTGGTTGTTCCACAGCCATCAGGGATCCAGAATCCTTCTGTTTTTCTAGACTGTTTTTCTAGACTCCTTTATTCTTAGTTGGTGACTTTAATTCTGTAGGATGCCTCATGGTCCAGCATGGCTGCTGAAGCTCTAGCCATCATATCCCTGTTCCAGGGAGGGAGCAACATCAAAAAGGCTTCCAGCTGTTTACCATCCTATTTAGGAGGAGATATATATATATATGTTCTACACTATATATTTTCTTAATCTCACTGCCAAAATATGATTATATAGCCACCCTAGCTAAAAGGTAGGCTGAGACTCATAGACTTCTTAGCTTGGTATTATAGCCATCTCATATAAAATCAGAATGCTTTTACTAGGAAGAGTGAAGTCAGTAGATAGTGGGTAGAGAGCACATACTTCCTGACATTACATTCTCTGAACCAAAACCTATCAAATCACATTCTTAAAGCCTGAAGTATACACTTTATATTTGACTATATGTTTTTAAATGAAATTTTAAGTACTTCCAATTTGTACTTGTTTGTACATATGAAGTTAGAAAACTGAATTACCTTTTGGATTTCCTATTTTATACTTCTGAAAGAGACATATTAACCTAGAAAATGAATTGAAATTTTCTATAATTTTTTTTAATAATTGGTACATTTGAACCTTGGTGTGATACTATGATATTGTAGCAAAGAACAGTCTGAACTTGATCAAGATTTGGATGATGTTGAAGAAGTAGAAGAGGAAGAAACTGGTGAAGAAACAAAAATCAAAGGTATTATTTTAAATTATTTTAGGAGCCAGTGACTGCTGGCGCGTGTCTTCTAAAGGGTAGTAATAAATACCATTCTTTCTCGATTCTTGTCCACTTTAATGACTGGCCCATACCATACAGTAACAGTTTTATGTGTGAATGTACGTTTGGGTTTGGGGAGAGTAAGGGAGGGAAGGAGGGGAAGAGGGAGATGGAGACAGAATGGTAGTAAGTGAGGACAGTGATCACAGATGCCCATCAGAAGTGGGTAAAACACAGATAGAAGGGAGAGAAAGGATACTGTTAATAGCAGTTGTAGTAGTGGCCTTAAGAAATGGTGTGCATTAGACGTAACTAGGAGTCTGAACTTCTCCTATATGTTGGGTTTTCCTAGAGTGAATTTTCTTTAGCTTGCTACTCGTCTCTGCTCAGACTAGTGATTTATGGGCTAATCAGGAAAACTTCATGATTGGATTGTCCTATTAAAATAGCATAATACATTTTCATAAAATCCTTCTTTCGATGCCCTCCCCTTTTTTTTAAAGCGCGTCAACTGACTGTTCAGATGATGCAAAATCCTCAGATTCTTGCAGCTCTTCAAGAAAGACTTGATGGTCTGGTAGAAACACCAACAGGATACATTGAAAGGTACAAGTTCTTTTTCATGGTCTTTATCTTTCTATAATCAACATTGCAGGTGTATCTTTTTAAGGGCATCTAGGACTTACGTATGTCGCAGTGGGAAGCTGATGTTTTTTTAGTACCGAGTATAGGATTATTGGGAGTTTAAAATTTTGCTAAGTACCAATTCAGAGCTGGTCTTTTAAAATTTATTTTGGTTCATCTCTATAGGAATTATACTGATCTTAACCATTTCTGAGATTTGTTAGAAATGCACAGATTAGAAGAAATACAGATTGCTTATTTATTTCATTGGTGATTTAAATCATTAATAATAGCCCAAATACCTTCTTATGCTTATAATTTTTTACACAGCTCTATGATTTTAGGATCCATCCACATTGCTATCTATGTATATCAGTAGTTTCTAGCTTCTAAGTGCTGCCTAGTTCTCTGTGATGTGTGTCCACCATGCTTTCTTCTATGCTTTTTCTTTGATGGACCTCTAGATTGCCTCCAAACTCCATCAACACAAATTCCATTGTAATGGTAATCCTTGTTCATGTCCTCTTAAGGAACTGTGTGAGAATTTCTTTAGGATATGTACTTACCAAGGGGATTGATAATTATAAGGCTTGCAAGCCTCAAGTACTTCCAGCTTGCTTTCTGCAATGAGTGTATCTAATATGTGAAAATTGCTTTATCCTGGTGTCTTGCCAACTATTGGCATCATTCAGCTTTATAGTTTTGTTTTTACCAGTCTGAGAGGTGCAGGCTCATTTTGTTTTATTTGTATATATTTTCTGATTTCTAATGAGTTCTGAGCATCTTTTCATAATAATTGTGACTGAGCCTTTTAGGTCACTCATTTGTACCCTTTTTTCTCCCATTCACGTTTTGAGTTTACTGTCTTTTTCTTGTTTTGTAGGAGTTCTTATATATCCTAAGTTTTCAGTTTTAGACTTTGTAAATATCTACTGTGTCATTCCTATTTTGTCAGTAGTGTCCTCCATTAAATAGAAATCCTTAATTTTTATGTTTGTTAAGTTTTTTTGACCTTTGGCTTGTTCTTTGGAAGATAAGTCTTTCCTGTTTCTTCTGCATTTCCCGTTGACTAGTTTCACCTTTTACCTTTCACCTTTAGTTCTTTAATCCCTCTAGAGATCACTTTTATATTTAGTATTAAATAGGCATCCAGTTCCTTTTTTTTTTTTTTTTTTTGCCTTTTCGGTGAGCTAGCTTTTATAACGCTTCACTAAACAGTTCACTCTTCCCCTATTTATTTGTGTTACCACCTTTATTACATATCAAATTCTAATTATCAGCGCCTTTGTCTTTGAGCAACACTCTTCAGTGATCTTTTTGGCTGGTTTTTTGTCATTGTCCCACTTAAAAGTCCCTATGGCTTTATAGGATGTCTTATTATCTGGCAGGGTGAGTTGCTTTCCTCTGCCACTCCTCGGCCACCATGGAAACATGTTTTTAAGGTTGACCTTACAGTCTCTAGTCCTTTATCCCATGTATGGTTGAGCATACGTATATCAGGGTTCGCTCAAAAAACAAGCAAACAGAAAAATAACTAAAATTTGATAGGAATTCCACCATCTTTTTGATAGTAAATTATCGCATCCATATCCTTGTATTTGTTCAGATCATATTCTGTGTCTTTCATACAAACTTTTCTTGTTTAATTCCTGTATGCTGTGTGTTGCTGCTATGAATAATACCTACTTTTTTAGTGTTTTCTGGTTGGCTGTTCTTGGTAAAGGAGTGCTATTGATTATTTTTTTTTTAAGTTGCTACATTTATTGTATAATAATTTATTCTCTTTTTTTCTCCTTAGCCCAAAGGGTCTTAACTGCAAATAAATAATGGCAGTTTTAGCTCTGATCTTCCACATTACACCACACCACGTTCATTTTTCTTTCTTTGTAACATTGATCGGGACTTTCAGTACCATGTTAAACATTAGCATTAAAAATGGGCATCTTTGTCTTATTTCTAATGTTAATTAAGAATAGATATATAATCTCTTCATTAATTTGGTGTCATTTATGACTTTATGACCTTTTTTCCTTCAAATGGTCTTTTGACTTTTGCTTTGAATCTGTTAAGTATATATTAAGTATATATTTTTAGAAATATGAGTTGGCTGGTTAATATTTTATTTTGGTTCCTTATTCATCAGTGAAAAGAGTTTTGTGTGTGTATATATGTGCATGTATATGTATATATATGTATGTACAATAAAAAAATCTTTCAGGGGATGGTAATTCTGTCCCCTGGTTTCAGAGTCAAGATTTCAACTGCCTAGAAGTGAACAGGATTGCTTGTATTTTTTTCCCTGTTTTTTGAAACAACTTGTATACGATAAGAGTTCCTTGAGTAGTTGGTAGAACTCTTCTGAAAATTGACTTAGGCCTTTGGGATTTGGAAACTTGAGGTCCTGGGGAATTTTTCCTCTTTTTTTTTTTCCTCTTTTTTTCTTTTTGAACATACTAACCTCTTCAAGTTCTCTTGTGCCAATTTTGGAGTTTTATATTCTTCTAAAAATGTATGCATTTTAGGTTTCAAATAGATTATTACATAATTCATGACATTTGAAAAACTGATTATTCCCTTTAATATTCTGTATTCTCTATTTTGCATCTTCATTAATTTTGCCAGTTTTCTCAATCTTAATGTTCTCTAGGACAGCCTTTGATTTTTCCATTTGCATATTTATTTGTTATATCAATTCTCTTTTTCGGGGCTTTAATGTTATTTCCTTCTTATTTGGGTTTACTCTTCCAGTTTCTTTAATTGACTGCTTAGTTCATTTAATTAAAAAATTAATCAGTCTCTTTAAAGGCTGTATGTTCTGTGAATGTTAAGTGTGAAGATCTACATGCTGAAATCAATAACTCAGGCATATTAATGGTATTGTTCAGGTTGTCTTTATTTCTGCCTATTGATTCACTGCTTGATCTAACAGTTTCTGGGAAGGATGTGTACTTTCTCTTCCTGTAATTCTGTCAGTTGTGCGTTATATCATAAATTATTTTGTCTGATTCTAAGATACCTGTTTTAGCTTTCTTTTGGTTTTTATTTATCTGGCATGTCTTTTTCCATCCTTGTAATCTTACTTTCATGTAATTGTTTCTTAGTAATTTCAAACTCTTTACATTTCTTAGAAGTGTTATTGGTTTTGGACTTAATTACTATCCTCTTTCCTTTCTTTTTAATTTATGATACTTTCTTTTATTCTCCTTTTCTGCTTTTTCATTGAATAGATCAAATTGTCTTCTGTTGGTTTCAAAGTTAATGCATTCTATTTTTTGTTATTACGGTAAAGTGACTCATGACCTAATACCTAACTTTAATTACCCCTATTGATCTCTAAATTTACCCATAATGTACTTCTAGGCCTGTTTTTCCATCAAGGCAACAAATAAAATTTACCAAGATATTTTTGACTCACCCATACCTTATATATCATCTACAGGATATTTTTTTGCTTCCTCAAAAGTTATTTTTAATGAATGTAATATCTGTGACATACTTATTAAGGCCTCATATACCTCGTACCATTTTTATTTTACCGTCATATCTGAAACAGTTTGGCTATAAAATTTTAAGTTCTAAGTTCTTAAACATCTTAAAATTTCACTTCATTTTTTGTATCCAGTGTTCTCTTTGAAACCTGATGTCAGTCTGATTTCTTTTCCTTTGTAGGTTATTTGCTTTTTTCATTGAATACCTTTAGAATTTTCTTTTGTCTTTGATAGTCATGAATCTCATTGGCATGTCTAGTGATTTGAGTAAGAATGTTCATACTGCTTTAACTCTGAGAAATTTACTATTCTCATTTTTTCAGATACTCACTTCCCTTCTCTACTTTTCAGCTGCTGTTACATTTGTCATTCATGTCTCCATATGATAGCTTTTCTGTCTTTCCTGCTGCCTTTCTAAAGAACTTTTCAACCTCGTGGATTTTTTTTCTTCCTTTGAACCTATCTTGTTTATTTATTTGTTGGTTATTTTAGTTATTGTATTTTTCATATTTAATATTCCCACCTTGTTTTGGATTTCTTGGTCTTGTTTCATGGTTAGTATCTATCTTCCTTTATCTCTTGAAGTATGTTTATATGCCTGTTTAAATTCTCAGTATGTCTGTAATGCTTTGGAAAATAAATTATTTCTTTCTTTCATTGTACTCCTCAAGGGTCTAGTTGGCCTTATAGCTCAGACACACTGGCTGAGATCAGTTACTCCAGTAATGAGTGTTGAGGGAGGAGTCAGACTTTGGTTTGTGACAAGTGCATGCAGTTTAAAGAGAAGGGGGGGTGGGGCATGATCATAATAAGGAGAATCCAGTCACCTCAGACCCCAAGCTGGTTGACAGGTCCAGGCTGTTTTGGGAGGAGGTAGTCTCCTCTGGTTATAACCCATTGTTCCTAGGTGGAGAGGGTAGAAGAGTGCTCCTGGGCCCTGAACCAGTGCAGCTTTCATCAACTCTGCGTGTTATCCTAGGAGCACTGGCACTGGGCTCTGCGGAAGGTGAAGGGGGCAGGCAGTAAATGTGGAACGCAAGCATGGAATTAAAAGACTTGCAAAAAAGCTTTCTTCCAACTTGTCCTCACTGGTACTCACTCTGGTGCCCCCCACCCCTCCCCCTAGCTTTCTTTCCAAGTTGTAGCTCACCCTGTCTGTACCAGTTGAAGACAGCTTCCACTCAGAATTCGCTCGTGGGCTGTGTGTGTGTGTGTGTGTGTGTGTGAAATAGTTGTTTCCTTCCTAGTTCTAAAGTTCTAGGGTTGATTCTTTGAGTTGTGAAGCTGGAGGGAGTCTAGCCAACCACGCTCTTTCACCACCTTGACAGAACATTTAAGATTTTTACTTTTAATTGTAAGAAATAAAAGGTTGATAGTTTAGTTATTAGTTTTACTTCTTATTACCTTAACTAAAGTAGTGGTCAAGTAAGAGAATTATTTGATTGACAACAATCTGTCTAGCCTGGATTTTGGATCAAATCCCCTGAACTTAGGAACTTTTGGGTGTGAACATTTTGGGGGATGGTAGAAGCCTTCATAAGTTCAATCATTTTTCAAGGGGTTCACAGATCAGATGTATATAACATTTTAAAAGTCTGTGCCCCACAGTGAATTGTATATAAATTAATCTCAGTAAAATTGTTATTTAAAAAATCCATCTCCCCTCTTCATAAACTGTTACATACTTATTTAACTTCAGATTCCAAATTAAATACGGAGATCTAAGTAGAAAATAATGGTATAGGATACCGTTCTTTTCCACAAAATACATAATGCTCCCCTCCTTTCTCCTCATAGTATTGATATAGGTGAGATGTGCAGTTGACCCTTTTGAACAACGCAGGGGTTAATCTGCGTACAACTTCCGGTCCCTTATAGCCCTCAATCTGCGGTTCCTTCACAACTGTGGATTCAACCAACCACAGACCGTGGAGTACTGTGGTATTTACTGTTGAAAAATATCTGCATATGAGTGGACTGAGGCAGTTCAAACCCATGTTATTCAAGGGTCAACTGTACATATTAAATAATTCAGGTTATCATTCTTATTCTTAGAAATAGGATGGTCAGTCTGCCTTTTTAACTTTGTAAGACAGACTCATTTTACAGCTGAGATGCCAGCACTGACAAGTCCACCTCTGCCTGAACTTGATTACAGTGAAAGATTTTGGGTTGACGATAGGATTTACATTTTCTTGTCAACTTACTGTACCTGGTTAAATTTCTGCTTCTGAAATGTTTTATGGTCAAGAGGTTCATGTATTTATATCTTGAATTGAAATTACTTTGAATGTACCTTTTGTTTCAAGTAGGAAACCTGTCATTCAGTAATTTTTATGCTTTGATTTCAATAAGATGAAAGAAGTGTGACTTGGGTTTTACTGTGATGCTATGTAACGAGTGCTCTCTAACCTTTCAGCTTGCCTAGGGTAGTTAAAAGACGGGTGAATGCTCTCAAAAACCTTCAAGTTAAATGTGCACAGATAGAAGCCAAATTTTATGAGGAAGTTCATGATCTTGAAAGAAAGTATGCTGTTCTCTATCAGCCTCTATTTGATAAGGTAATGCTTTCTACTACTTTGTTTTATCTAAAATTGAAGTTTCTTTGGAAATTCAAACTTTCTTTAAACCTCTCTATTTTAAAATTGTTGTTAAAGGTATTTGGGAGAATTACCAATAATAGCAATTCACGTTGTGGTATGCATTAATTAAATCTGTAAGCATTCTTTAAAAACAGCTAGTTTTTAGTTTGGATGCCAGTGTTTTTAATGCCAGATTTTTTTAATCGTTCTAGCGATTTGAGATTATTAATGCAATTTATGAACCTACGGAAGAAGAATGTGAATGGAAACCAGATGAGGAAGATGAGATTTCGGTTGGTACTAACTTTAATTTACTGTTTTTAATAATTCGAAAACATTTTCTTTATTGTAAGATGGATAGGTACAGATAAGCCACTGTTCATCTTGGCACCATCTGTACCCAAATTCACTTTTTCCTCACATTTTTATAGTATTTAACATTTACAGATTCATATAGACTTTTCCTCTGAACTTCATGAAAAATCCTTCATACAAAGGATTTTTCCCATTTTTCAAGTGGAGATGGAGGCTTCTAAGTAACTTGCCCACAACTGATAGATGGCAGAGCTATGACACAAACCCAGTGCTCTGTTACATGACCCTGTTTCTCTGGCATTGACCTTTTTGTGTTGGTTGATGAAGAGACTATATTTTGATTAAGAACACTAAGGGGGGAGGCAATGGACAAGGTTTGCATTTCTTTTGCTTTTCTTGTTTACTATGCTTAAAATTCTTTTCCCCTCCCCGCCTCATGAAGGTAAAAAAGTTTTTCCCTATAGCTCATGGTCCTAGTGGCTTTATTTTTGGAGGGACATAGTGATAACAGTATTTATAGGTGTAAGGTTTGGTATGGGTAACAGCGGTGTTTACACAATTAGACTAGAACTTCTTTGGCTAATAGTTAAAATTAGTCGGTGAGGGTTTGCTGATTTCTAAACTCTGCCACTGCATGTAAGTTAAGGGGATATAAAAAGGTTTATCAGGATGTCTAATCTAGGTATTGAGTAATGAATGCTGTCTTTTATCAAGGAGGAGCTGAAAGAAAAGGCCAAGATTGAAGATGAGAAAAAAGATGAAGAAAAAGAAGACCCCAAGGGAATTCCTGAATTTTGGTTGACTGTTTTTAAGAATGTTGACTTGCTCAGTGATATGGTTCAGGTAATTTTATTCATAAAAACACCAGTTTACCTCCCAGGGTAAACCTTTGAAATTTAAATGGCTGTGATGACTACTAGTCTTTTTATTGTTGACCTTTATAAAGTAATTGCTTTCTTTCAAAACAGCTGTTATCTACAGAAGGAAAATCATAGCTTTGATTAATCAATTATAATTCATTTTCAAAACTTAGATAATGAAATCGTCCCTTTGATAGTTGCTCATTGTTGTCTGATGCTTTCTGATAGGCCTGTGCCGTCTGTTTTTCTATGTGGAGGTGGAGGTAAGGTGGGAGAGACTCAGGAGTTTCTGTTTTCTTATCCCAGCGACCTTTTCAATCTGAAATAACTATTCCAAGGGATGCTTGCATTTTAAAAGAATACTTTAAAAATCTTTAACTATTTTAGCAACTGTCTCTTTTTCTGGGAAACCAGTGCAGATGTCACATCTGGGAAACTTTGCCCCTCCTAATCAGAAGCATTTCTGGAGCCACTGTCATCTGCATTGTAGTACTAGCCTTGTATTGTTGTGATTGTTGGAAATTAACGTCAAGAAAAAAGATTATCTCAGAACAATGACTGCTTACTGCATTTCTACTTTAGCAAAGTAGGAAAGGAACAAGAAGCACCTGGAAAAGGCAGCAGTTAGGATCAGGAAACATTTTTAAAGCACACTTGCCCTATTTAGACTTGGTTTTGAACTTTCCGCCCATTCAGTATGTATAGTGATGTGGTTCTCTGTTTAGTCACCTTTTTTCAGCCAGTGGCAATAGAAAGAGGTAGAACTAAGTAAACTAGCTTCTGTGTAAGCCATAACGTGGAGAGTACATCTGTCTCCTGGTTCATAATTGTGCATAAAACTTAACTATAAAATGTCTCAGTCGGCTAAGTGCTTATTGTCCAGTAGCAAAACAGTACTCCTAAAATGCCATTTAAAGACTCATTTTAATATGTTTTTAATTTGAAGGAACATGATGAACCTATTCTGAAGCACTTGAAAGATATTAAAGTGAAGTTCTCAGACGCTGGCCAGCCTATGGTAAAGGAATTTTTGAAATATTTTCAATTTTGTAGGATTAAATGTTTGCAGGTAGATGAATGTAACTTTCTAAAAAGAGATGACATTGAAGGGTTGGACATGGGAGTGAGAAGAAATTAAAGCTGATACTTGGTACTCTCAATTGTTGGTAGGAAATAAATGTTTGGATGTTGATAATTGTGTTGCAGTATTTATTCCTTTTCCTCCCTCTGAACATAAACTACTTTTGAAATATAGTCAGTCCTTGATCCTGAATTAAAAGTAATAGAAAAGGAATATGAATAAGAAACTACTTATTCTGTATTAAAAGGCATGTGGCTGAGAATTACCCAAAACAGAGTATGTGAGAGGGCCACTTCCCTATTATGAAAGATCAGCCAATAGCTTCTTCCCCAAACCATCAGTATTATGTAGAGCATGGGCAGAGGTACCACAGGCTACTGATTCTTGCATTACATGTGATAAGGTTGGGCTTTTCTCTGTCAAGCTCAGGTTCTCGTCTAAGGTTTATTAAAGTCCTCTTTGTGGGTGGAGGAAGGGGGACTTAGTCATTTTATTCAGCTGTACCTAACCCATTTCTTAAGCATACTACTAAATAGTAGTTGTAGGCTGAACTAAATTTTATTCAGTTTATTTTGTGCATCATTTTGCTTTTAATATTATTTGGGATTTATCTGACCCTTTCCTGAAGTAAAAAAACATTATCACTTAAAAGTTTATGTTTATAAAAATCACAGATTAAGCTTATTTACTAAAGCATTGCCATGTATCATGTAGAAATGTAATTAGTTTTTATACTTTTTTTTTTTTTTAAAGAGTTTTGTCTTAGAATTTCACTTTGAACCCAATGAATATTTCACAAATGAAGTGTTGACAAAGACATACAGAATGAGGTCAGAACCAGATGATTCTGATCCCTTTTCTTTTGATGGACCAGAAATTATGGGCTGTACAGGGTGAGTTTTAACTTTACTACTTTAACAGAATGTTATATCTGGTTTTTCCTTACGATTTGTGGTGCTTGGTATTCCTTAGTGTGCTTGTTATATACATACATAATTTTTCTCCAGACATTTCAGTAAAACATTTCCTGAGAAGGGATTATCCCTTTTCCTAGAATTCTCCGTAGACTATTACAGATATTTCTCTGAAGGAGTGCACATTTAAATTTATTGTGAGTTTATGGTAATTATAAATAAATTTATTGAAAAAATTTGTTTAGAAATAAAAATTTTCTCTTTGTACAGCTACAGGAAGCATTTAAACCAGTTTTGCCCTCTAAAATTTTAAATTAAATAAGACATTTAATTAGAAAAG
Source organism: Camelus dromedarius (assembly GCF_036321535.1). Classification (NCBI taxonomy): domain Eukaryota; kingdom Metazoa; phylum Chordata; class Mammalia; order Artiodactyla; family Camelidae; genus Camelus; species Camelus dromedarius. Next base: position 17,139,944 of record NC_087446.1, on the reverse strand, counting down.
TCTCAGTTCTCCTAGCAATTGAAAGTAATGTGTTATGATAGATGATTTTTTTTCCCTTTGTTTTGGAAGGTGCCAGATAGATTGGAAAAAAGGGAAGAACGTTACTTTGAAAACCATTAAGAAGAAGCAGAAACACAAGGGACGTGGGACAGTTCGTACTGTGACCAAAACAGTCTCTAATGACTCTTTCTTTAATTTTTTTGCCCCCCCTGAAGGTAAATAGTATATTACTTTCGATATATATATATATATATATTTTTTTTTCAGTTATTATAGACTTTGCTTAACTTTGTACTCACTTGAATTTCTCTTTTCAATTTTGCAGTTCCTGAGAGTGGAGATCTGGTAAGCTAAATTGTTACTTGTTTTGTTGATATGAAATTAAAGGGCTGTTCCTTAAATGTAGGCAGCGGGATTGTTGGTACTAGCATTGTGTTCTGAGGCTTGCAGAGCACGGAGGGAGACCTTTACTCATCTGAAAAATTATTCCATTTAAAATACACATAGTGCTTCTGCTGAGGAATGCTGAAAGGCTGAGATTTTCTTGAGTTGCAGATACTTCTGTGAGGGATTCAAGTTTTTAAGACTATAATTTTCTTCCTTACTGAAACTAGAATGTATTAAGTCATTACTAAACTCTAACCACATTTCGGTTAAAACTCTTTCTGTATTTATATTGCAGTGGAAATGTGGTTTTATGTATGTGGTCTTACAGCCGGAAACTATGAGATGTGCCTGGCATACAGCCTGAAATGAGGGGCAGCCTTAAAGAACTCTATACCGGCAGGGTCAGCTAGATATGCTCTGAATTTGGTTTAAGTCTGTTACCAAATAGTGATGGTAACAAAACAATCTTGAGTAGTTATGGATAGAATATCTCTGCCTGTGATTAGAATTCTTTCCTTCAAAATCTGCCCCTTCTTTGTGTTTTATTGTTGCTATGAGTGGATTATGTTGATGAATCAAAATAAATATCCATAAATTCACAGAATATTTACTCATTGTTTAGTATCATAGAACTTAAATGGGATCATTTTAATTTTGAATAATGTCAGCAGCATTTCTGTGCTGTACTTTGCATTAAATAGAAATCCTAGTTGACTTAATCTTTATCAAGTAGGATTTTGTCTCATTTGGCATCACACGGCTGCTTGGACATTGTCTTCTAGGAAGTTTGAAGTGATCCTCTGTGGTCTTTTATTCTACTTGGTATTTTCAGTAATTAATATTTTAAAAGAAAAACTGCAGTCGTATAACAAAATTGCTTTTGTACTTTTTTTTTAAAAAAGGAACTAAGCAATAACCAGTTCTAATTTTTTATTTTGCAAATTTCTCTGAGTATGTACACTAGCCTACTAACATTTTTTTTTATTAAAAACCTATGAACGTGGAGCCTGTGTAGACGACTACTTGATCACGTCTATGTAGGCTAATTATAAAATGTTGGAAAGTTTAAAGTGAAGTGGGAAGTTTCTTCCTAAATGATTTCAACCTAGCAGTCCCACATACGCCGAGTTAAGAAACAGTGTTACTAAATTGTTTGCATTTCTTTAACAGGATGATGATGCTGAAGCTATTCTTGCCGCAGACTTTGAAATCGGTCACTTTTTACGTGAGCGCATAATTCCAAGATCAGTGTTGTACTTCACTGGAGAAGCCATCGAAGATGATGATGATGATGTGAGTCAATCTGAATCCTGCAGTGACATCATTTGGTGAGGGTGTGAGAGGCAGGATTGGTGAGAGGTTTAATGAATAGATGTAATTTTTTTAAAAGCAAGACGGACTAATTCAAAATTAGCTTTTCCAGGATCCTTGGGTCCATTTATTGTAGTTGTTACTTTCCTGTGATTAGGAAGACTGCTCTGAAATAGGAAAACTTAACTATGTTGGGTTAGTGTTGTAGATCTATTACATATCTTTGACCAAACAAAACATAACCTAGGATGTTCTTTAAGGGGCTGATAAAAGTCTTTATTAGGAATAGTGGAATTTTTATCCATGGTAATATTAAGTAACTATTAAGGTAAAATTAGGCTGTTTTGGACATCTTTATTGCTAAATGATAATCATTCAGGTAGGTTTTAGGTTTTTTGTGTGTGGTGAGTTCCATAAAATACAGGCAAGTGATATTTGTGGTCATAGTTTATCTGATCATACTTTATGATTATACTGTGTTATTTATTTCAGTTTTTAAAGTTGTCAGGTTTAGATAATGGCATTGAGCTGGATGATTTTTGCAGCTATTACCCTTGTTTTAATCTATAACCAGTCACCTTTGGGGAAAATACTTTTTCTTTTCTTAGATATTAGTGGATGCAGTGGTAGATATTGACAAATGCTATTCTCAAATGATTGTAGGCTTCATTCAAACATCATCCTTTTTTCCCTTTTTTAGTATGATGAAGAAGGTGAAGAAGCGGATGAGGTAATGTTTACCAAATGAGCAAATAATTCTCTGTTTAACAGATTGAGAAGCAAATTGAGTGACTTATGTATTCCTTTGCTATATAATCATTATTCTGTGATCTGGGATAAAAACATTTTTGGAAAAAATATGATTTTAGAATTCTACAGCCAAACAATGTATGTATGAGGTTTCAATAAATAAATTGCAAAACTCAGAACATTTTTTTTATTTCAAATAATTCTGTTCTGCTGCAGGGTTATCAGCTCTTTGAAGAAGTCAAAAGCTGCAGTAAACTTTTTCAACGTTGGCTGCAGTAAATCTTTTCAATAAAACCTGTCTGGATGTCTCACATTGTGTTGGGAAATTTTTTATATTAGAAGCTTTCAAATTAAATTGCTTTGTCACCAAACTCTGTAATCATGAAAATCTGTTGACCTATAGAGTAATTTGTATTAAATTCTCCCTACATTATGAGCCATTTCTTCCTACTGTGTACCTACTTCATGGATGCATTTTGAACTTTAATATAGGAAGGGGAAGAAGAAGGAGATGAGGAAAATGATCCAGACTATGACCCAAAGGTGAGCAAAATTAGTGCTGCTTTCTGTTAAATTTAAGTCAGGTTAAATATGAGTTGATGTTTCTGAATATAAAGTGTATTTTTGTCCATTAAAGTCCTTAAAAGCCCATTGACTGGAGAGAGATATATATATCTCCTCACTGGCATTTTACTAGTACATGTAATTTCAATGCACCTTTCCTAAGAAACTTTTATTTTAGTGTTCTTAGGGTTGTTGGGTTTTTTTTCCGCAAAGGAAAGCTTATAAACAAAGGTCAGTTTGTAAATCATTTGAATACAGGAGTGCTCAGAAATAGGGAAATGATGCTGTTTGTCAGATTCTCCCAACCATGTGTTTTCTCCCAGGCTCTTATTCCTGGGAATTCATCATATCAGGGTTAGTAAAGGCCATTATCTCCCACAGAACGTGTAGTATGTTATCAAGATTCATTTGAAACATCTGGTTTCTCTTCAGTATATTCATTCATTTGCTAATTGCTGTAATATATCCAGAAGATACTTTAACCTAGTGAGCAGGTAAGAGAGGGTAGTTAAAAATCCAATATTCTAACAGGTATGAATTAGTCTTAACAGCTAAATATGAATGGAATTAGCATTTTTGAATAACATCTATTAAAAACACAAAAATAACTGGTAATACGACTAACATAAATTGCTGCACTATTTTATTTTTTAAGATTATGGCTTACTGTGTTTCATTTATAGAGTTCATTCTACAGTATAAAGTTGGGGCTTTATTTTAGCATTTTTGTGACTTGGTAATATTTGAATAAATTGCCATCTTGCTATACCATTTCTCTAATTTGACAAACATTTTGAGAGAACGGTAAGATAATGTGATAATTTAAAACAGTTAATTAGTATTGAGAACTTAATTGAATAGGTAGAAAAAGATAGATTGACTTGTTGTTTTCCTTTAACAGAAGGATCAAAACCCAGCAGAGTGCAAGCAGCAGTGAAGCAGGATGTATGTGGCCTTGAGGATAACCTGCACTGTAATAGCCTAAACACAACTATTATTTACTTACAGCCTTATGTTTTTGTATTTTCTTGGTAGACTCAGATTTTTTTTAAGGGAAGGGAACGGATATTTTAAAGACCAATTTGTTCTACTTAGCATTTTAACTAGTTTTTCTGCCAGATATATTGAATGCACAAATTCTCACGCATGCTCGTTCATTGCTACATAGTTTGGTTCTTCTTGGAGTATTTTTATCCTGTAGCTATTAAATTCCAGCTATGAAAATGAACAGAACTGTGAAATGAAACTGAGTTTTTGTTTTGCTAAATTTTTCTTTGAAGAACCAAAGTATTTTTTCAGCTGGTAGTTGAATGGGTTTAAGTTGGCTTGCACTAGCTGTGCCTTTCATTATAATACGGTGACTTATACCAAGACAATTCATCATTTAAAAAACAGAACTTGTCAAGACAAGTATATGGTTAAGAATTTCCAGTAAGACCATACCTGATAACTTAGATTGTTACTGGATTTTTGTATTGTAGGTGACATAGTTACTATAAAGAAACCTTATCAGCTCATAGGTGGTTATTGTTTACCACAGGGAGGTGAATAAAACCTAGTATTTTCAGATATTAAGCCTCATTATTTTAACTGTACTTCAAAATTTAACCTCCATTAACAGCATCTTTTCTTTGTGGTAGGGTCTACCTTCTGCTTCCCTGGAAAGGATGAATTTACATCATTTGACAAGCCTATTTCAAGTTTTTTGTTGTTTGTGTGTTTGCTTGTTTTTGTTTTTGCAGCCTAAAATAAAAATGTCAAATATAATTTTAGTTCTCACAAGATAATGTCTTAATTTTGTACTAATGCAGGTAGAAGCAGAGGCTTAGCTTTGAAGTAAGTGATGTACCTCGTTTACCTTTTTATTGAAGGAAAAGGGTGTCAGCTTTGGAAGAGGTACTTCATCTACTAATAAGAACGTGTGAAAAAAAGACAATTCATAAATGATTTAATGTTTTTAATAGAAAGATTAAAGGATTACATTTCATTTCTTTTGGTTAGAACTAGGGAGAAGGTTCAGAGCCGCTCCAGTTAATTCCAATTCTTACCGCGTAGAGTCTGAGCATGTCATTTACCCACGCCTTTCGTTTTACTGTATATTAAAATGGGTAGTACTGTTACTTAACTACCTCACAAATGTGTTAAGGCATATTAAGTTAAATTTTATGAAATGTTTCTTAGTCTCATTAAAAGCTCAAAAATTTGGACCTGTTTGTACCACAAGTATAGGATATTCATCATTTTATTTATACCGAGTTTTGGTAATTAAACTGGAAAGCAAAGGCTAAGTACCTTTATTCTGGATCTGATCAGGCAACCCTTGCAGATCTTTGTGTGGCTCCTGTTTCAGTAAAAGTGCATGGGTGAGCAACTGTTTCAATGAGATTTTTTTTCCAGCCATTTTAATTATGACCACATTGTAGTGTACTGCAGACATCATGGGTCTAAAGTAGTATAAGACCATTTTTAGAGGGAAAAATACCATTAAGTTAGAGACTACAGGGCCACATTTAAAATACCTCAGGCTAATTACTGTTACTTTTGGGGATGAACTTAAAAGAAGCTTTTGACAGTGAGGGTGGACTAATTGGGTTGTAATTACAGGGAGACCTAGAGTTCCTGCTCTTAATAAAAATACATTGGGTTCACTTTTTAATGGTGATAGAGCTTCTGTTTTAAAAATTTAGTATCAGGGTCTCAGAATATAAACACATTTTGTTATTTGTGTAGTATTGTCCATTCTGTCCATTCCTTTTCTGAGATTTTAATTAACTACTGGAAATCCTTAACCAGTTGCAATAGTTCGTAAGGAAAAAATGCCATGAAAACACTTTGTTTTTCCTTATTTTCGTAATGATTTTGGTTGTTTGGATAAGTCATTCTGTGCTGATTTTTTTTTTTTTCTTATACCTACCTATAGCTCATCTGAACACAGCTTTTTCTGAACTTAAAAAATTTTAAAGATAGAATCCCATTTTTAATGAACTTAAAGAAGTAGCAAAATCACTACTTTTTTTTTCATTCCTTTAGAAGATAGCTATTGCCAAAGTGAAGAGGTAGATATTTTGTCTTGTTACATAAGGTGGGATGTGGTTTGCAGCGGAATTGTTTTCTTAATAAAGTTGGAGTTTCAAGGGATATCAGTGTTCGCTTATGCCACCTCTCCAGTTCCAAAGTGGTTCTACTCCATTCTAGAAATTGGAAATATGTAATTTGAAATCCTTAATAAAATTTGCATTTAATTTTATAAAATGTACTGGTGATATTTTGGGTGTTATTTTAAAAAGAATACGAGTTTATTCTTTTTTTTTGGAAGAGTGGAGAGTAGAGATGTTTTGAGTAGGCTATTCTGTGCTTAGGCCACGATGGCCTATAAATTTGTGTAATTTTAAGAGCAGCTTTCCAAGCCCTGTTTAAATGGAGTTTCTTATTGGAAGACTAGAAAGGAAGGAATTCCAGTTTTACAGATTATCCTGAGTTAACTACAGGTGTTTTAGAGACCCTTCGATTTGTCTTTATGTTTTTAGTTTGTAGTTTTCTCTAGTCTAGGGAGTGACTGACCAAGTTCTTTTTTTTCTCTGGAAAGGGTAAAATCCCATGTGATCACCTATAAAGTAGAATTTTTTCTACCTTTTTATGGTTATTCAAATTTGGTAATAAGTAAGCAGGTAACAGCAGTTTGTAAATTGATTGGGTTTAGTTTACCACGGATCTCTGAAAGTTATTTTATCTAGTTCACTGAAGCAGTTATTAGTATTAATGTGATATAAAAATGCCTTGATTGTGTGGAATTGGCTTACAGAATAGTACTTAAGAAAAAAATGGGATTCTACCTCTGTTTCCTTTTAAACTCATTTAATAACAACGCATAAACCTTAAAAGGAGACATTAGCTTTGACAGAAATATTTTAATTATTCTGTGAACCGGTTAATTCTGTGAAAGGTTAATGGTATTAACTGGTGTATGACAAGGCCCTTAAGATAACTGACTTAACTGTTTATAATACTGCTGCTTGTAAGACAGTATGAATTTGTGGGTTATCTGAGTTGTAGGCCATTCCCATTATTGCAAATATAAATAAAACTTTGAATTATTTGTGAAAAACCTCATCATACCATGCAGAAATATTAAACTATTTAATATTCAAATATTCTTTGAATGCTTGGTTTTAGGGCTTGGTTTAGAATGAGTCCATTTTTATGGGTTAGTCTTATAAAAATTTTAGCCTTTATATTTTTGACTGTTTAAATCAAGTTGAATGTTATTTTAAATGTATAGAATTAATGGATAGTTCAGAAGAAGCATATGTTCTTTATTGGAACCTTAGGAAGGAGAAATCATATGCTAATGTAGTTTTTAATCTTCTGCACTGTATATATACTTGGTAATTGTTAACTGGATTTTATTTTGAAAATATGTGTTTAAATCTAGGTAATTTGCTACTTAAAGCACTAAGTCTAATAGCTGAAAAATAAATGTAAATGATACTAGTGAAATTAACTGAGATTAACTTATAGATATATAGTGATGATTTTGTATACTGGCTTAAAAATCCAGATATTAAAAAGTATAACTTCAATAAAAAGCCAAGTTCTTGGACTGATTAAGGATCATTTAACTGACTTCAGAGAAATGGGAATGTCTTTGTTGGAGTGTGGAATTACTTTATTAAGGATAAATGTTTATCCATGAGAAAACTTAATTGATGTATTCAGTTAACATTTTCAAAAAGTACAATATACTCTGTATCTTGTGTTTCTTCTATTTGACATACTGTACTTTTAGGTTTTTCAGTTTAAAAAAATCATGGTATCTATTAATTTTCTGAAGTATAAAGTAAATGAGAAATGCAGCATCACAATTTAGAAATAATAAATTGCTAGCAGGAAATAAGTTGTTAATCCAATCGTTTAATTTTCATATTAGAAATTGAGAGTTTGTAGCTTTTGTGGATGGCTGAATTATTTTGAGTTTTACTTTGAAACTCAGGATAAAATGTTACTTAAAAGCAGTACTTTTTAGTTCTCCATATATTTAAACTTAAAAGACAAGAAGGAACTAGGGATAAGTGATGATAAATGCAAGTGCCAGAAGTTGACAAATCTCGTATCAAGAGTTAATGGTGTCAGTATTCATAATTTTTTTCGTTTACAATGAAGTTAGGCAGTTGTGGCTCTGATAGACTCTCATGGAGTGGTAAAAGTTTTGGCCAGAATAGTCCTAACATGTATGGGAGCCGTAGGCCGGGGATTTCAAGGAAGAGTAGGAATTTTTGTAGAGAGGGATGGAGCGTCTGAGCAGAGAGCAGTTCAGGTAAAGGTAAGGTACTAGAGGAAACACCCCTCAAAGTTCCTAAAGTAGGACAATCCAGGGCACATTCAAGGCAGTGAAAGAACAGAAGGAGACACAAGGGGCCAAGCCGCGGAGGCTTAGCTGTAGAGGTCCTATCAAAGGGGTTAAAGCACTGAAAAACAGCTGTGTAGAGTGTTTCAAGTGACGATGGCCTTTCTATGAAGATAATTTTAAAGAAAGACACGATAGACCAAAGCCAGCCATTCGTAGGTCAAACATTTGGGGCTGGTTAGAGGCTAGGTCTAAAGTAGGGTAGCCCGACACAGTAAGCGGTGAATTAAAAAAAAAAAGGATTCATTGCTACCTTTAATGAAACTTCTTAAAGTCATATTCCAGGGCTTTTTTTTTTTTGGAGAGGGGGGATCTTTAATCGATACTTCAACTTTAAATAACTAAAAATAGTTTAAAAAGGAATAGCTGTATATTTACTTAAATTACCATTTGATTTTGCTACATAATTCTATGCTCACGCATATGTTCTTTTTCTAAACTAAGTGACAAAATTGAAGACGTGCCTTTTTACCCTCTAAATGCTGTGTTTTCTCAGCGTGAAGACATTTCTTACAGAATGACAGTACACTTAATCAAAATCAGGAAATTTTTCTATTCAGTCAGTTCATTCTGATCCTTAAATCATCACAGAATTATCAATGGTATCCTTTTAAAGCTGGCTTCTATGTGCTTTTTATGTGTCCTGCATCATTTGAGCACTTGCATACGTTATGAATCAAAAGGTTTTCTGGGCTCATCTTAGGCTTTTTTTGTCCCATTCCTGAAACTGGCTATTTTCTCCAAGCATCCCTGGTTTCCTTTAATGGGAGTGGTCCTTAGAAGCCAAGTCTAGGTGATAAATGAGCTTGTTCCTGGGATGTTCTTGTTTCTAGGACTTTTCAGGTGACAGACTTAGGAAATGAATTAAAAACTGAATACACATTGAATGCTTCAAATTTAATCCAGCATGAGAGGATTTTTTGCTAGCCTCACCCCAGTGCATGTTTATAACTATCTTTAAACAGGTGGGATTGTAGTAGCTGATCCAAATGGGACTTGTAGGTGAGGTTGCTCTATAGGAATAAGAAACCATGATTAAAAATGGAAAATATTTTAGACTAAAAACCTTGTAGCCCTAAACAAAATGACCTTACCTATCACTTTTAATGAATATGGGAATAAAGTGTTGATAATGGTTAAAAGTACGCTTTGGAGTTCATCTACCGCTTGTTCATTCAGCCTCAAGTTTTTGATGGCTTGTGATAAACTGTGGTGAACACTAATGAAGAGGACACCAGTAGTTCCTGGAATAGTTAGAGCGTACTTAGAACCTGATGCATAATGAGTGTTCAGTACATGTGCTTCCTAAACGTAAGAAAACCTGGAGTTTGTGGTTGGACTCACCTTTTAAATTGACTTTGGCAGTTAATTTCAGAATTAGTTGGGACTTTGCATTGTGTTTTTGTTGTTGGTTTAAAAGGCACAATGGCTCGTGGCTAAAAGATGCCCCCAGGTTGGTGGACAAAAGACCCCTGAGAGTAAGACCTGATAATGAATATAGACTGTGCCCCCATTTTGAAGGATTCTGATCTTTATTGTAAAAAGGTAAGAAAAGTAGAAGAAAATATTTATTGACCTTACCTAAAGTCAGTTTAAAAAAAAATCTTACTCATTAAACAAACAAACAAACCCCAAAACGCTGATTTCTTTTGCTAAATCCAGAAACCATTCAGGGTAAAACTGAGGTTTGACTGTATTTGGTTATCTCAGTTGTCATTACTCAGCCTATCCCTCTCCATCCCTAAACATTTATTTACCCATTTCTATGGACTCTGTGGGTGGACAATGGGCCATGTATCAGTCTTGAGATCAGAAGCGGTTTTAGACTTGAATTAGGCCAATTTCAACAAGAGGCTAGTTGTCTTTGCTTTTCAGTTGGCTTGGTGGGTGGACCTGCAGAGCAGTTTGGACATCAACACCCTAGCCTGTCTAACCTGCGTTTATACTGTTTCAACTCTGCTTGGCTACCTTTTCTTTCACTTCCTTCCTGTTGGGATCTTTTGTGCACTTACTAGTTCAACATAGAATCTTTTTCATTGAGTTAACGCTTGCTTTTTTGGTTCTTCAGTTCTGAACTGGTTTTGCCAGTTCAAGAAGTATTCCAGGAGTGCGTGTCCACTATTGGATTTCCTAATTTCCAGTGCTCAGCCAGGAGGATTGTAGGTGTACAGCAAATTTTTGTACAACAAATGTGTAGATCAATTAGGGTTTATCTGGACTCCTTCCAGTTTACCAGCCATAATAGCGTATAGGGCCATGTAAGTGATTGATTCTCAATAGTCCAGTCTCATTAATGTCAGCCAAGGTGCTCCAAGATCCTTTGTAGTTGTCACATTTCTATATACTGGGGTGTTTATATTGAGAAAACCAATAAAACAATAAAGCTAGGGTGTTTATATTCTGTAAACTCAGTGGGACTATGAGAACGTGGAGAGTTGTATCAGTGGTTGGTGCAGTTACCTAGTACTGCGTAACAAAACCACTCCCTAAACTTAAAACTGACAAGATTTATTTTGCTGACTGCTTGGGCAGTTCATTTCTGCTCTACTGGGCATCATTAGGGGCAGCCCTGAAGGATTAGGGACTAGAATCATCTGAAGGTTCTTCATGCACAAGTGGTCTATGTGGATGAGACCAGCTGGGATGTGGCCAGAACTCTACCTAGACTTTGCTTCACAGCATGGTGGCTGGGTTCCTTTTTATGACCTATCTCTACTGGCTAGAGTCAACCCATCCAGATTTAATGGAAGAGGGCTCTATATATCTTGCCAAAGGAATGATAAGATTTGGGGTAAGTGAGGAACTATTGTTGGAAAAGGACAGTTGGCTACAACAGTTTCCCAAAATGTACTGAAACATCAAGGAAGCTTAAATTATATATTGTTTATGGAAAAGGAATGTTTTACTTTATCATACTGGAATCTTTTATTATTTGAATTTATCTGGACAATTGAGGTTACCAAATGTACACATTCTGAACCATAAAAATGTCAAGCTTGATTAATAAAGGAAACATGGTAAGTATAAGATGACCATTAAGTACGTATTTCTTTTCAAAGACAGTGTATAATAATACTGTTAGGGGTTCAGAGAAAAGCCTCATTGCTGTACTGTTTGTATTATAAACTAGGTAGGTCTTTGCTCTTTTGCATTATAAATCTAAATCGGCATTTTTAAAAAACCAAATGAATATTTAACCATCTAAGATAATAGAAATAATGCTTTATTTAATCTTCATACTTGTTTGAGGATGATAATTATTCCTTCTCTATATGTAAGGATAGAAGTTAATAAGGCCACACAGCGTATGTCCACTTTTTTGGCCTCTGCCTGTGCTCCCACCTGCTCTGAGAGCTTCGTCCTCTGTTTTGCTGTCCTTGGCATTTTAGAGTTTTTGTCTGAAATGGCTGCAGCCACTCTTACCCATCTTATCCAGGTTTTAGGCAGCAGGTGGGGCTCAAGGAGTTAGAAGACTCCCGGCATCCAGCCATCTTTAGAGAAGAGCCTGTGATTTATGCTTCCTGCATCAAAGGGAGGCTGGAAAATGTAGATGTGCATATCTGGAGCTGAAGCTGAGTTTGTTAGGAGTTAGGAGAACGGCGGTTGGGATGACAGCAACAGTGCCGTGTGTGCTGAACAGCTTTGGGTTTAGAAAAGGATGGAGGATGTACTGGGACACGTGAGGCAAATAACTGCATTTCAGAAATAAGTAAACCAGTTCCATAAAGGTAATTTAGGGATACAGCCCTGAGGATGAGTAATGCCTGGAGTCTTTCTTATCCATCATCCAGGGCTCATTGTTTCATTTTACATGATATCTTGCCCAGAACCCCTGCATACACAAGTGAGGTTGAGACAGTGTCTGCAGCAAAATTATAAGTGGACTTTTATTGGAAACAAGAACTGTTAGTTCTAGTTTCTGACCTGTTAAAGGATGCTCGTTGTTAAATAGTTTGTGATAATGGATTGTGTGGTGATTTTGTTGATTCCGTGGGATTTACTTTTCCTGATAGGCTTAGTGGCAAGGTAGAAGCTTGCCATAAAAAGATTTCCTGGGTTCTGCCTTTGGTAAAAAGTGTTCCTCCATCTTTCTGGGCCTGCCTACCTCACAGAACTCTTTTATTCCACCTTTTTTTTTTTTTTTCTCTTGGGTTCTCTCTCAGTGACCCTGTCACCTATGACACCCTTTGCAGTCCTTCGTCTACAGATCTGAGTTCCTCTTCTAAACTAACCTTGCACCCAAGCAAGTTTACCACACTTTGTTTTCCTTCATCCTTGAATTTTCGGAAAGAATTACCTATACTCACTGCATCTACTTCTCCTGTAATGCCTAAAAAAGGCCTTTGCTCAATTTTTTTTAAAACAGGTATCAATTATGATCAAACTGAAGTCTTTTCTCAGACTGTGCCATGTTGTAATAGACTGCAAAAGAGGGTGTCATCCGTGTAATCTAGTCCTTCATATGGAGGTATATGCCCACTGGCTATCCATCAGAGTTGCAAACAACAAGAGCATTTACCTAGTTTGAGTAGAAGTGGACTGGAGAGGATATTAGGTGCTCATGAGCTCTTAATGGAGGGCAGAGGCTTGGCTGCTAGTCAGCCAGGGCAGCCCTCAAAGTAAACTTGTGCTGCCACTGTCAGTCACCTAGCGCTTCTCTACTGCCACCCCTGAGGACCCAGAAGTCAAGAGTATCAATACAACATTGCCTGCACAAATGTAGTGTCTCATGTTCTGAATTTAGGACCAAAAGAAGAGCTGAACCCCTGCTCTATCTCATCCACCCTCTCGTATTTCCATTGTCATTTCAAAACTAGTATTACCCTAGTATCTTTAATGCATCACCGGTTTCTCCTGAATTCACTTACTTGCTGAACACCTTCAGTAAATTTTAGCCTGCTTTCCCTGTTTTGACTATCTCCTGCCAGAACTAACCTTCGGTCTCCTTCAGTTCAAGTGCTGTCAGTTAGCACTTAATCAGCAGTCTCCACCTTGATCCACTGTGCTACTAGGTAACAATGACGAAGACACTAAACTGAGATACTAACTACTGACCAGATTGGAAGTAATACAATATGTTTAGGAGGGAATTAACTCAGCCAGAAGGAAGCTGAGAGGTGGGATTTGAATTGGACTTTGAGAAATGAAAGGTTACAGAGGATTTGGAAAAGCAAAGGCAGCACAAGTAGGTAAAGTGATGAGCTCACTTAGGGTTGAGTGGAAGGAGAGTCTAAATTGTAAAAGCAAGTAGGGCTTTGCAGTTCTGTGGAGGGCTTTCCATGCCAGGGTAAGGAGTTGGGGTGTTCTCTTACATGTAATAGGAGGTACTTTTTCTGTCTTACTTTGGGAGTAGAAGTGATAGCAATGCAGTGTGGTGGGTGGTATCCATTCAAGAGATTGGGCCGCGGGTAACAGAAATGAAAACCTAAATTAGGTTATTGGCAGGACAGAAGGGATAGAGGGCTAATTGGCAGCGCTGTGAAATGGGTTGTGATAACTTAAACACTTGAATAGAGCACTTTACTATTCTGAATTTATCTAAGCTGTGCTGTACGGATTGACCACTAGGAGGCAAAGTTCATCAACATTTAAGGCGGAAAGGAAACTAGATGAGGAACACATCTGTGAAAACTGGATAGTTGTGTATTCAGTTGAATAGAGTTATTAACCTTTTCAGTTCAGCATTTTGGAACTTAGAATCTTAATAAAATATTTTTACTAAATAGTATTTAATTTTTTAAAATTTAAGTTAAAAAAGTTTAAGTCTAAATTATAGGCTGAACGTGGACCTTTATGCACTGATGAGTGACCTGACATTTTCATGGACTATTTGGCTTTTAACTATCTCTTGAAAGATATTAGAACTTTATCCAAATCTTTAATAATAATTCTTTCTACTGTATATTGCAATTTGGGAAGTTTATAGATTAAAAGTCGTACAGTCTTGTAATCAAGTTGTAGATGAAAGTAAACACTTTATAACTTGAGTTCTGTTAAATGTCTTTAAGCCAGCAATGATGAATGGATATCTTAGCAAGTGTTGACTAACTGACAACTAAGAGAAACTGCTACCAGTTCAGTTCCATTGCTGCATTTCTCATCTTTTTTATTTCTCTCACTCGCAACCAATAGGATGGTATTTGAATACATCTCAATATTAAATTCCATGTCGTTCAGAAAGGGAAAGGTCTGTAGGACTTATTTTAGATAGCATTTACAGAATATAATTGCATTTAAGATTCAGAGAGGCCTCAGAGTAGTTAATCCATTTTTTTAAACTATAAGTATATATATTGGTATGGCACACTTCAGAAGGTTTTTCATAAAGTCTTGTTACAGCTTGGAGATTTTGAAAAGTAGGATGCATTATGAAAAACCTGTCAAGCACTTGGAGATGTTGATTTTCTTTTTATGACAGATACGGGCTTTTGAGTCAATTCAAAAATTCTACATTTGTTGAGCCCCTACCATGTGCCAAGAATTGTATTAGATGACTGGGACACAGCTGAACTGTGATCTTTGCCGTCTTGAAGAGCTTACATTCTGTGGGAATGGGAACAGAGGTAAGCAATAGGCATAGTAAGTTATTCAGCATGTTAGGCACTACATGCCATAGGAAAAATTAAGGGACATTGGGCGGTTGCAACTTTAAAGTGACTAGGAGAGGCCTCACTGGGATGATGTTTCAGGAAAGACTTGAGGAAAGTGGTTGGGATGACTTAAATGGGTTATAATAGAAACAACAAGGGTGGAAGCAGGGAGGCAAGTTAGGAAGTCACGGCAGTAATCCAGAGGGGAGATGATGACCTGGATCAGGGTTGCAGTGAAGGGAGCAGAGAGAAATGGACAGGATAGAGATGTAGTTTGAAGGTATAGCTGATGGGATTTCTTGACTCAATTTGTGGACTGGTTCTGAGAAGTGAGTATAAAGGATTATGGCATGGCAGGGATGCTTCTGAACAGTCGCAGTCCTGGGGCAAGAGTACTGTGGCGACACTAGGGGTTAAAAAGTTTTGTTAAATGAAAATACATCCAGTGCTACTGTCTTGACAAATAAACCTTCAGAAGTATTTGGAAGGCCAGGTTTGAATTTCAGGCCCTTCAAGGCCAGTGCCAGAACCTTTCTTGCAAGCAGGCCGATTCTCTGCCTGTGTCCCACCTTCCTTCTCTTCCCATCCCTGCCTCTGAATTGTATGGCGAGGGGCCTCCTGCATGTTTGTGTGGACACCCAAGCCTGCATATTCAAAATCCATCCGCCTCCTTACACCCCACTGCACACAATGGTGAGATAATACACTTGGAAACAGCTGAGGCCATTTAGGCAGGGTATTTGGAATCCTGAGTACCTGGCATCTAGTCTCAGATGAGTATGAATTCCAGATAGACATGTAATTTTGGCTCTTCTAAAGCTCAGCGCCTCTTTGGCTTGTTTGAAGGGCAGTGCTGCTCCAAGGTCTTTGGCCTGAGCAACTGTGGTTAGAGTTGCCATCAACTGAGAAGGGGACTGCAGATGGCAGAATGGGTCAGAGGGAGGAGATGTTTGGGAGTACATATATTTTTGTTCTCCATTAGACACCCAAATAGTACTGTAGAGGAAAGTGAAAAGGAAAATTTTCAATTTACAGTAACAATGGTCTGGAGTGTATCAAAACTGAAGGCTATTTTTCACTGTAACCATTCTAACCAGCTAAAGCTCTTTGAAAAGCATGAACTTTAAGTGACTCCAGACCCTTACTGAACCAGTTCCATCCAGGAATTTGTTTTAACCAATTGCATATAAGCCTATGGATTCTGGGATTCTGTCCTATCTGGCATGCTTTTTTTTTTAAGCTAAAGCTCTATGAACCCTGCTAGAATTTCTATGATGGAAAATCCCCTCAGACTTTTCCCTCTAGTGGAATTACTCGGTGAATGTCTCCATCAGTATGTGTTCCCTTGCCTGGCATGTTAGTATTATTATTTCTTTCCTTTGGTAGTCTTTGTTTTATTCCTTGGCAACAAGCAGTGGAATATAAATTTGGGAGTCTTGGGCATATAGATGTTATTGGAAATAAGATTGCATGAGATCAACAAGGGAGTGAGTGTAGATACAGAAGAGAACCAAGGACTGAGCTCTGGGCACCAAAATATTTCAAGGTTGGGAAGAGGAGGAACCTGGAAAGGAGACAAGACAGTGACCAGGGAGGCCAGAGGAAAACTAAGTCATGTCCTTGAAGCCAGTGAAGAATTGTATACAAGAGGAGAAAATGATCAACTCTGTCTGATGCTGCTGACGGACACGTGGATGCAGCCAGCCATTATTCACACTTTGAACTGGCCTTTTCAGATTTGTTTACCAAAGCAATGACTTGTTAGGTAGCTTTCTAAACTTTAGTAATTTTGAAGTGCCATTTGTAGGTTTTCCTTATCTACAACTGAAATTGTGTTATTGGGTGGGGGTTACTCATTTTCTGTGAATTTATCTTTTTAGAAAATGGCAATCTGACCATTTTTGTGGGTTAGCAGTGACTGGTGACATTAAAAGTGAAGTCACGAATCTACAAGATTCCTATACTACTGAGATTTCCAATAATCAATTGCACTGTGGTTGGAGAAGGCAAATTGGACACTTAACTTCTGAGCTACTCACAAAGTCACTAAGTTGTGAAGTACCCAACTGGAAATTCTGAGTTTTAAAGTCTCTAGTTATAACAAAATCAGTGCTTTTGAAAATGTGCTGGTTGTTCAGACATTTTGAAGTAATTTAGACAGAATGCATCTTTGTATCCTGATAAACTGCGGAAGGTTAAATAACACCAAACACTGAGATTCTCTTAAGAAAATGGCTTGGACTTCCAGAATACATTGTTATTTTTTCACCCAGTCAAGTTTGCATTGTATCATTTTTCCATATGAAATGTCTTTCCCAACTACACCTGCCCTCAGAGACTCTGAATTACACATTTAAAGGAAGTATCCTTTCTTAATGAGCTGAAGAATGGCATTCTGTTAAAAAGATGAACAGCTGGTCATGCAGAAATTCTCTGGAATGCTCACTTGTCCTACAAAGGCAGGGAAAGAACTGAGATGTTAGTATAGTGAGTGTCATTGGTATATGGATTTTTTTTTCTTTTTAGTTCTAGTAATCTTACTAGAATCCTTATATACCTTTAATAATTAATTGCCTTTCTTCTTAAAAGACTGCTAATCTGTCAACAACGTGAAGGCGCTGAGAACACACTAGGTGCAATTCAGTGGGTCTCAGGATTGTGCTGGAATTGCCCCATTTGCTAAATCATGGTTCCTTAGATTAAGATTCAGGACCCTCTCGTGTTTATCCTTTGTTCTCGATTACCTTGGGATTAAGTTCAAACTTCTTAAGCATGACACACAAAGGATTTGACTCTTGCTGGGCCCCAAGCTCATCTCTCACTCCTCCCCTTTGAATTCTTTGTTTCAACCACATGAAACTACAAATGAGCTAAGCACTCCCTTCTTCCTTCTTGAGCTCAAACAGCAGCCTTTCCTCCTATCTTGACCGACTCTGACTTGTCCACCCCTGATTTCTTTCTTTGTGTGGTTCTTCGTATTTTCAGGGTCGGGACACAGTTGGGGTTCTCTGTTTACTTAATACATTTTCCCCCAAGAGGTTTGGTTTCAGTTTTTTTCTCTTTATTCTGCCTTGTTTACCGGAATTTCTACAGAAATTATTTAAATGTAGTAGGAGGGAGCTCAGTAGAGTAGAGCATTACCCCCCCCCCCCCCCCCCGTTTACAGATAAATGAGATTACAAGAGATTGGGTCCGTTAGGCGTTTGCAAAGACAGGGACCCGCGGAGGCCAGCCTGCTGTTTGGAGGGCTAAACTCTGCCTTGAAGTGTGAGTTCTCAGCACCGGACGTTCCCCAAATTTGTAGAGTTGAGTTACTGTTGTGAGCTATTGCAGGCTGTACGGATAGGTCAAGAAGGAAGCCAGAGAGCTTGTGTCCCGAGTGCAGATAGGTTAGTGCTTGCGCTTCTGGCTCGAGAAAAGGAAGGCAAGATGCCACATCTGAAGTGGGTCATCTTCCTCTACCCGTTCCTGACAGGACAGACCGGACAGACGGTAGCGCTCTTGCTTAGATAAATCGTCCTCGCTGCTCCAAGAAAAGCTAGTTAGTGACTGTAAGCAAACGTGAGTGTAAAGATACCGTGTCCTCTGGGCCTTTGGGCACTGAGATGTTTACGTAGGGTCCTGGGGAGGCACTTCCGCGGGACTCCGCGGCTCGCGAGCCTCACCCCCAGCCTCCCGGCGCGCCCAGGCCAGGACGCGGGCTCTGCGGGGTCGGGGAGCCCAGTGCGAATCCCCTGGGCTGGTTCCCGAGGCCAGAGAGCTCGGCGTTCCAGGCAGTGCCCGGTAGCCGTACCCACCCTCGCAGCCCCATCACTTTCTGAGGCTGTCAGCAGAGAGCCCCGCCGGGCCAGAGAGGCGGGACGGCTGGGGATGGCCTCTCTGCGCCCTCTGCGCGTCGGCATTCTTCGCCGGGCAGTTGGGGCGCCCTCCGCTGTGGCCCTGGGCGGAGGAGAGGAGTTTCCGGGGCTCCGGTCCCCGAAGCCATCCCGGCCGGGGAGGCGCGGAAGCGAGTGGGCGGCGAGAGGCGGAGCAAGGGCCGCGGGGGGCGTGGACGCAGCCGGCTTTGGAAAGGCCCCAAGTTAATGAGGCGTGCGCCGGCGGCAGAGCGCCTTTCGGAGCTGGGCTTTCCCCCGCGGCGCGGGCGCCAAGAGCCGCCTTTTCCGCTGGGTGTCACTCGGGGGTGGGGAGGATGGCCCATTCAAAAGCGCCGCGAGGGGGCCCGGCCAGTGCCCTTCAGTGAGCGCTCGCAAGAGGACGGCAGAGGCCCGGCGTCTCGCAGCTCCGGGACCTTGTGGCGCATCAGGACGCGGCTGTCCTGCTGCCGGGACCCCGAGCCGCCGCCGTCGCTCTGCTTCCTGCGCGTTAGCCTCTTCTGCGCGCTCCGGCCGGGCGGCCTCGGGAGCCGCTGGGGCGAGGACGGCGCGCGGCTGCTGCTGCTGCCCCCGGCCCGGGCGGCTGGAAGTGGAGAGGCCGAGCCGAGCGGCGGCCCCCCCTATGCCGGGAGGATGTTGGAGAGCAGCGGCTGCAAGGCGCTGAAGGAGGGTGTGTTGGAGAAGCGCAGCGACGGGTTGCTGCAGCTCTGGAAGAAAAAGTGCTGCATCCTCACTGAGGAAGGGCTGCTGCTCATCCCGCCCAAGCAGCAGCAGCAGCAGCAGCAGCAGCAGCAGCAGCAGCAGCAGCAGCAGCAGCAGCCCGGGCAGGGTCCGGTCGAGCCTCCCCAGCCTGGAGGCCCCGCTGTGGCCAGCCTCGAGCCGCCGGTCAAGCTCAAGGAACTGCACTTTTCCAACATGAAGACTGTGGACTGCGTGGAACGCAAGGGCAAGTACATGTACTTCACTGTAGTGATGGCCGAGGGCAAGGAGATCGACTTTCGGTGTCCGCAGGACCAGGGCTGGAACGCGGAGATCACGCTGCAGATGGTGCAGTACAAGAACCGGCAGGCCATCCTGGCGGTCAAGTCCACGCGGCAGAAGCAGCAGCACCTGGTGCAGCAGCAGCCCCCGCAGCCGCAACTTCAGCCTCAACCCCAAACCCAGCCTCAGCCTCAGCCCCCGTCCCAAGCCCAGCCGCAGCCTCAAACCAAGCCGCAGCCCCAACCCAAGCCCCAGCCTCAGCCTCAGCCCCAGCCCCAGCCCCAGCCGCAGCAGCTCCACCCGTATCCGCACCCGCATCCTCACTCGCACCCGCACCCGCACTCGCATCCGCACTCACACCCGCACCCGCACCCACACCAACAACCGCTCTCGCAGCCCCACGGCCACCGGCTTCTCCGCAGCACCTCCAACTCTGCCTGAAGAGGGCAGCACCCGGGCCAGACGAGGTAAGGTCCCGGCAACTCGGCTACCGAGGGCCGTTCGGAGGAGTGGGGCTCGCGGGGCGGGGTGGTGGGGAGTGTTAGGAGTAGGAAGCCGGTTCACGAGTTCGGCTCTTGGGTGGAAAAAGTAAGACATTAATCTAAGTTTCTGGGAGATAGAAAGAAGTGAAGCAAGCTGGAACCCGGAGAGGCCGGGCAGAGAGAGGAGGGTGGAGGGGACGCCTGGGGATCGCCCGCCCGCCCACGCCGACCCGCGCGTGTTCAGTGGTGCGCACCCAGCGACGCCGCTGGCCCTCTAAGTGTCACCAGCGCCACTTGACTGTGTCTGGGCACTCGGGGGAGCCACCCAGGTGTCTTTCTGAGCGCTCTTTGTCCGCCGGACAGGCCCAAAGAGAACTGGGTCTTGGAGGATTGTGAGCCACTTACTTCAATCCATGTCATTTCTTTCCAGGTTTTGAGGACTTGAGGAAGTGGGACGATCACCCTTCTATTGTCTTCACTTGGATTGAAAACAAGTCTCCCCGCCCCGCACCAGATCAAGTAGTTTGGACATAAACCGACTGATAACTTGAGATTCCGCTTCGTTTTCTGCATTCTCTTTCTTCATCACAATGCAGGAAATGATTTCGAGTCCAGAAGGCTTTATTTATGAACCTTTGAAAGGATCTTCCAGTATGGTGGACCTTCTAGGAGCGATCATGTACTGTAATTTTATTTTAATGTATTTTGATTTATGATTATTTATTAGTTTTTTTTAAATGCTTATTCTAAGACATTTCTGAATGTAGGCCATTTTCCAAAAAAGAAACTTTATTTTCAAAAACCTATTCCGTAGTAAGTTCTAATCTTGGAAAAGAAGGAAGTAAAAGGGCGGTGGAGGGGAATACATTAAGAATCCATTCATTATTCCTAGGGCATTTTCAGAAGGTCTGACGCTTCATTGTTGTACCAGGTGATTGAAATTAAACTCTGTGATATTACTTTTTTTTTGAGACTTTTTTTCTTAGACATATATTTTGTGTAGAATAGAAGCTTAAAGAACCTAAACGTTCAGAATTGTGTAATTATAAAAATCTAATTGTTTTTCTGAAAGGAAATCAGTAGTAATGATATCTAATTCAAATATTTAAAACATAACCCAACTGTTGGCAAAATGATCATATCCTGAATATATGGGAGGGCTAGGTCTGCTGTGGGAAAGGCCTTGGTTAGCTCATCTATGTGGGAAGGGTTTAATAAGGAGTTTTCAGTGATTTCTGAGTATAAATGCATCAGGAGTTTCATTTCAAAAAACATAGTGGGGGGGAAAGAATTACTGCAAATACTGAGAGAACATTTGTGCTCTTATCCACAACGGAGATGACCCTTCTTCAAGAGCTTTGTACATTTGCTGTGAACCACATTTTCTGATCCTTGTACTTTGTTCTAGAAGCATATTCTAGAATCTCCTAGATTGAAATACAGTTTGTAAATATTTCAAAGGACTTGAAGTCATAGATTTTTGTTTTTATCCTGAGATCAACATTGATCAGAGACACCAATGGTTTTGCTTTTTATTGCTCTTTGAGAAATCCAAGGGTTATATGTTTTGTTGTTAGGTTAGCTAAACTCGGAAATTGAAAAAGGAAGGACTGGATAAACAGTGGATTTGCAGTAAGAAAACAACCCCAGTCTTGTTTTAGCAGCTACTTGTTCAGGAGTCTGGGGAGGTTGGGGGGAGCGGGCGGGGTGGGGGAGAAGAGGATGTGCTTTTAAAGGTAGAACAAACACTCTTCTGTGCTAAATCAAAAGGATGGTCAAAATCCACAAAGGCAGATGCTACTTAAGTTTAAAAAGAGCCATAGATGCTACCAAATCCTCTTGGGGCTGAAAATCACTTCCTATCTGCACGGCTTGACTAACGGGTCTCTGTTTTCCATTATCTTCTTCGCAAAGTCTTGATCAGTATTTTTCCAGCTTCCAAATTGGAATGGTCAGTATGAAGCCACTGCTAAGTTCTACAGTTGAGAAACGAAAATAGAATTTCATGCTAGAGATGTCTTTATTCACCTTCCATCTAAAAAGGAGTTTCAAGGTCAAATTAACTTTTCAGTGCAGTATTTAAATGATAATTTGAGATCATAACTTGAATCCAAAAAGTGGCAGAGGATAATAAAATTCAGGCAAATGGCAAGCAAGACTTAAGCGGACCCCCACTTTCAGAGGCTGACTTGCAGTTATATATATATATGCATATATGTGTATATATGGCAGGAGTTCTTAAGTCAAGTTTGGTTTGACTTCTTTGGAAGTACAGCTGTACTTTTTAATAGTGCCTCTTTGTACTGTTGTTTTAATATATGTGGGTCATATAAGCCCAACTAAACCAAGCTTTTTTTTTCCAGATGGAAGGATTTTTCTTTCAAATTCTTGAGTGATAAAGTAAAATCCGTACCAAATACTTTTAAAATTAAGATTCATGGATGCTTTTAAAGGCATTTGTATGTTGTTATCTTACATACAGTCTAGGTAGCATTGTCCAAAAAATATATATATATATTATATATATATATATACACATATAATATATATATATACACATATAATATATATATACATACATATATATATATATGCACCCAGGCTCCCTCCTGGCTGCTGGAATTTTTTCTTTCTCACAATGGCCATGGGTCTTAATGGCCACCAGAATCATGGTTCCTTATCTCATCTTTCCACAGCCCTTATCCTTGCTCTGCTGTGATATTTACATTGAATTGACCATCTTCCTGGCTCAATAGTCTGAACCCTTTTTAGAATCCAACAGTGAAACCTCAGAAATTAGAAAGGAGAGGAGTAGGATGGTTTTTGTTGTTTAACACTTAATATAGTTTAATAATTTTTCCAGAACAACAACAAAAAATGAGCATGCTTAACACTACTCAACAGAAATACGAAAGCAAATCGTTTAATGTGTCGGTGGCTTGATTTTACCTGTAAGAAAATGATACAAACCACCTAAGGTGTTATGAGGCCTGACAACTCACCTTCATGGAGAAAGGTAAAAATACTTCTTTCAACCCAAGAAAGGGAAGAGGGAAAGGGCAGGTCCAATGGAAAACCCACCCCTTAAATAAACATAAAATGGAAAAAGTTGGAAAATGAATGTCCCATCTGGAAACGGAACATTTTGTCTTTGAACTTGTGTTGGCACCAAGCCTCATACACAGTGAGCTCAATAAGTATTTGTTGAGACGAATGAATGAAAGAAGGAAAAAATGTCTAACTCCCAGCACCCAGGAGGTGGTTTCTCTTGCCTCACACAGTGCTTCCTTTACTGGCTCTCATGCCTTTCCTTGAGAACAGCTAATCCTGGGACAGGCCGTGCATCGTGACGAAATTCCCTGGACATAAACTTCCTTAGCAGAAATCCACGCAGATCTGCGTATGCCCTACAGGGAGTGCTGAGGTCAGAGAGTAAGTGGTGATAAAGGGCCCTTTCACAATGGACATGTCCCTCATAGAGGAACAGGGATTCTCTCATCATGCAGAAATCAAACCAACTTTATATTTCTTTTCACATATTTTTTCAATGGAGGCAAAAAAAAAAAAAAAAAAAAGCCAACTCTTTGCTGAAAAGAGTTCCTCTTACACGTAAACACTGTTAGGAACTCCGGATTAAGTTGAGAGATCTGTTTTAATTTTTTTTGCTCTTATATACCAAACACTCTATTTCTTTTTAAAGGCTCCTTATTTTAAATTCGACACTATATGAGTTTGTTGCCAGTGTGGGAGTTCAAACACATCACTTGTTTTCTGTCCCCAGGGACGGTGTCTTGGCTTTAGCTTGGATCCAGGTGTGTACAATGTCATGTTCAGTGGCAGATTTGGAAGAGAGCTTTAAGACTTGAATGCAACTGGAGGAGGATGGGCCTGTGAGCATTCATTCTTCTCTTTTTTTTTTGGAAATGTCAAATGCATTGGTTTTTTGCTTTACCAATAAAATGCCCTCAGCAGAAGAAAACTTAAATTTGGGAATTATAGAGCTTGTTATTGAATCCATCAGTGATTCTTTCAAGAGAAATACACCTGCTTACCTAAAGTAACCTAAGATGTGTTAATTGTGGAATCGCTTTGGATGGGTTTTCAGCAACTATTTTGTAAATTCTTGACACAGTTTAAAGGGGGAATTTTGATCTGCAGTGCTAAACAGCCAATCTAGATTTATATAAGATTGGATGACAATGTGATTGCCACTTTGTTGGCAGGACGTCTGCCAAATGAAGTATAGGATTCAGAGTTTCTTAGAAAGGGCCTTATTGTCCAGTGAAGGAAGCAGAGGACTGCGGACCATTAGAAGCAGCTGCCTAAAATTTGCATAAAAACTCCTACCTGCTCTGAAGCTGGCCTGCTGGTGATCATCTGGGTGGTAGGGAAGCAGATTTTAACAACAGGTGGTCCTTCCAGATCACTGTATTTATTTTGAGAAGAAAGATAAAATGACTGTTTGTTACATTTGCCTGTCCGCCTTCTGCTTAGAGTTTCAGTATATGCAAGTGCCAGGTTTGAAAAGCTAGCATCACCATGTACTGAATGCTTTGCAAACTATCATGTTGGTGAACTTAACGGTGTGGTCATAATTTGTGTAAATATGTCTCTTAAATGATTCTGGAGAGATGTGATTTATTTTTCACATTTTCAAAATGCATTCCATTTCAAATAAAGTATCTGTGGAGATGACTGACCTGTGGACCTGGTGAAGGCCCTGTTCCGCCAGAACATGCACTATGTGTTCCTGTGGGAAAAGGGTTCAAAAGGGCTTGGCCATTATAAGGGCCATGACCATTCTGGGAAGAAAAAGACCATTTTTTGAAGTTGGAAATTCATTTTAAAAAATTACCTGGGCATTTAGAATATAGCACATAGAAGTTCACTCAGTTTTTTTGGTGAAATAATTATTGCTTCTGGAATGCTAATGAATTTGAGTTGAATTTTTCCATAGTGCCCAGAGGACAAGGACTGGTCCCTAGTGAGTTAGCTTGGAGCAATTCCCTCTTGAGTCCCAGAGGGATGTGAGTCTTCCTTGGTCCCTTGAGAGGGTGAAGCCTTGACTGTAAGAGAATCATCTTCCAAACAGGTGTCTAAAAAGCTTCCTGTTTTTTGTCTAGAGCAGGAGACTTGATTCTTTAAAGGAAAATAGCATGACTTTGCTCTCCAAGGGCATCGAAAAGTCTTTAAATCTCAGAAGACTTTAAAATAGGCAGTTTTTATCTCAGCCTAGTCTTACATTGACATTTTATTCCTCCACCATTTTTTGCTTTGTTTTGAAAGAAATGAAATTTGAGAAGACAAACTACTGCCATTGTGAGGGAACTTCAGAGGAACAGTGTGAAATAAATATATGGGTAGGTGGTAACGTAGGGTTGGTAATAGCCAGGATTTGTGAGTATTTGTGTGTACATGGGTTCAAGTCCCAGTTCCACCACTTACAGGCTGTGTAGACTTTGAGTGATTTAAGCTCTTGGAAACTCAATTTCCTTCTCTGTAAAAGAGAGTTAATAAAGGTACCCACCTTCTGGTTATTGAGAAGATTTAATAAGTTAGTGCATGTAAAAGCGCTTAGAACAGGACCTGAGATTACTATGAAAGGAAACTCCCATGAGTTAAGGCAGATAAGCAGGTTTGGGAATCATTATAACTATATGAATATATAACATATGGTGTTGTAAAGCTATGAATTGTATTTTCTGAGACCTCAGCACTTCTTTTAAATGGTAAGAACGGTCTGGTGGCAACATCCTTGTTTTTTTTTTAAAAAGCCATTATTTATAACATTACTATTTTCATTTGCTTGTCACTTTTCAGTCTTGGTTCACAGACTTATGCATTTTAAGCGAGTTACACTTGAAATACTCATATCTGTGTCTGTAGAGGATGCTGTGGTGCTCCGCCCAGATTGCCACTTCAGGACAGAGAGGGTACTCAGTCCCCAGGTTTGGGACTGTTGGCAGCTGTCGTACTGTCAGTGAGCCCTATCCTTGGAATTGTCCTCGGCTTTGTCTCAGGGAGAGCCCCCTTGCCCTAGGACACAGCCCCTCCTTGGAGGTGGCTCTCATCCAGTGATTGGTCTGTGGGGAGTGGATATAGACCAGGCTCTGTTATCTCCAGTCAGGACAACGTAAAGGGCCACCCCAGCTCCAGCATCCCGTGTAGAATTGGCTGAGGCCCGTCTCAACAGTGAGTTGGCTTTGTAGTTCAACTCTCCTTCTCCCCAATCCTGTTTCCTTCGCTCCTTCACGGGAGAGGTTCCCAAGAACGATTCCCCTTCCTCCCCTCTAAACCTCCTGCAGTCAAATCTCAGAGTCTCAGAACCTGTTTCTCAGGGAATCTTGTCTACAACCGTGTGTGTGTGTGTGTGTGTGTGTGTGTGTGTGTGTGTGTGTGTGTGTGTGTGTGTTTCTACCGCCACGTTTCTGTAGGAAGCCTGGTGATGTTGGAAGGGGGACCTATAACATAATGATTAAGCTTATGCTTTAGAGTAGTTGCTCTCAACCTGGACCAATTTCCTCTCTCAGGAGACATTTGACAATGTTTGGAGACATGTTTGGTTTTCACAACCGGTGGTAAAGGTCAGGGATGCTTCTAAACATCTGCAGTGCACGGGACAGTCCTCCATAACAAAGAATTATCCAGCCCAAAATGTTAATAGTGGATGGTTGAGAAACCCTGCTTTAGAGTCAGAAAGTCTTTATCTTACTGAGTTCCATTGGGAAAGTGATTTAGTTTATTTTAGCCTTGGTTTTCATGTGTGAAATGCAGGTGATGATTGTACCTGTCTCATGGAGTTGTGAACCCCAAATTAGTTCACATAATGAGCTGTGTCACTGTTCCTGTCACAAATTAAGCATTCAGTACATGGTGGCTATCACCATCATTATTATTATTTAAAGTCATAATTTTAATGAGAGTGTAATATCCCACTGAGTGGATGTACTGTTTCATTCGTTTGCCTGTTGTCATCTTTTTGCTGTTATCAGTCCTCCTGCCATACGTATCTTCATGCATACATCATATCAAAAAGAGCATGGACTTGGATTCTAATTCTGACTCTGTTTGGTCTTGTGATATTAGGCAGCTCACTTAATCTCTGAGCCCTAGTCTGCGCATTTGTAAGTGGGAACAACAGCCCTGCCCTCAAGGAGCTATTGTAGACATACGTACACTGAAGTGGCAGTGAAATCTACATGAGTTCAAGTCCTAGAGCCACCATTTAACCACTTGACTTACAGTGAAGCCTTATGTAAATGAAAACATTATTATCTGGATACCATTTTAAGAGGGGTTAGATATTATATCTATATATTTATTGTACCTATGTATCTGTATATCAATATAGATCTATGTGCATCTAATACACATGTGCATTTTCCAATCCAAATAATTTGGACTTAAAAAATAGGATGTGATCACAACTAGAAAAATAAAGTCAAGTCATCCCTAGTTTTTTGGAGAACTTGAGCCAACTTTATATTCATATTTAAGTGGAAGGAATCATATGAACACAATATTGCAACTGTCTAGAATTATTGACACAGGAAAACCTGAGTGACAGACTCACTAGCCATATAAATCTACTCAGCAAGGCGTTCTTTCTTGCTTTGTTTCTTTCTCAAAGATCCTGTTGGAAGCACTCAACACATAGAAAGGCAATACATGTCATGGTGTGGGTGTCCTCGACCCCTGCACCTACTTGCCTACAAAGTGAAGTTGAGTTATCAAAGATGGTGCAGGTTGGGGCCAGAGGACTTCGGAGATTTAGGTGATCTGGGGTGGGCTGTTGATGTAGGCAGGTTTTCTTGGTCTGAGGGTTGTTCTGAATCTGATTTTATTTTGAAGGGATTGTTAGAACCTGAGGACAGAGAGGACCACTTTTTTTACCCCTTGATACAGAGTCCCAGTTGACTGCTCTGAGACACAGTCATCATGGGAGTGACTTGCTCTCTGCCAGACATTCACCTAAAGCTTTGGAGGATTAGTTAGACGCCGGAAACGAGAACTTGAAAAATTAGTTGACGTGGTTGTGTTGCAAACTCTCAAACCCTGCCAAAGTCATTTCTGATGGAGTGCTTTAAGACCAGACATCCTGTGCTTCTGAAGCCACTGATAAGTAAGTGTTCAACTATTATACAGAAGGGAACAGGAAATGACTCTGGAGGAGATTCAAAGTTTTAATTATGTCACTGTCCTGAAGCTGGTAGTTCATACAGTTCAGTTCCTACTGAAGCTGACAGTTCATTTATTTTGCAAGTATTTTGAACTTTGCTGTAGCAAATTCTACTGAGTGGTGAGGCTTACTCTGTCAGGGCTGACTCATCACCTCAAAAGAGCAGACTGGCTTTGTGAGTCATCACAGTCAAAGAGGCCAAACATGTAACAGTTTTAGGCATACTCTCTTTCTAGTTTTTAGCTGCTGAAGGGATGTTCATTTCTACAAAGCTTGGCTGAAGTTTTTAAACATGTATTTTTAAACATATATTTTAAAGTTGCCTTTAAAGATGCTTCCGAGTAACCCCAAGTATACATAGATCTGTGTGAGCAGACATCTACGTGTATATATACATATATATGCATATACATGGCTCACGAAGGTGGGTTGGTCCTTTTTTGTTGTCGTTGTGGAGCTTGATGTCAAAGGATTAGAAACTTCACTGAGCAGAGCTGGCTGCCCCAGAGCTTTGAGCAGCCTGCTTTGAGGGTCAGTCCCGTCCTGCCCTGCCTACACCTCTATTACAAAGCAGTGGTCTGCGGTGGTGCCAGATCCCCTTTATAATTTCCTGTCGCCCAGTTTCAGCACCACCCCTGGAGGGAATGGCTCCAGTCTCAGCGGGAGAACAATTCAGGAACTTACTCTTTAGTTTCTTTACAGTAAAGGAGACTCTTAAGGTAGATAACAGTGTATGAGTTGTGTTTGTAGGTGTGAGAGTGAATCTGAGTCTTGCCACAATGCACTGGCTCATTGTAGAGTAATTGTAATTATTGTCAGGGGTTCTAATTAAAATCCCAGATACCTGGAAAAAGTGCCTACTGAGAGGCCTGACCTGTGTGGCTCCCTCAGCAGCTTGTGGACCCTGGTTTGTATTTCTTTCTCTACTATGGTAGGCAATAATCCCTTTTCTCTAATTCTGTACAAATGGTGAGTGGAGATCAGAGCTGAAAATAGAATTTTAGGAGTTTAGACAAGGTCTCATTTAACCTTCCTCTTTTTACAGAGAGAAAAATAAAGCTAGAGGGGCCAGTGGCCTTCCCCAGGGTCATATAGCCAACGAAAGTCAAATACAGGATTAGAAGCTGAATGCCAGCTCCCTTGGTTCTTAATGAATGCTGTTTCCACTGTAACACCACTTTAAGGAAAGTTATGTAAATTCAAGATGTTGTCATTCTTGCAAATAATCACTTGAAATATTCAGACATCACATCTCCCCAGCCCAATATAAATTTTTACTTAAATTATATAAACCATCTTACAGGGTTTATAGATATTGAAAATAAATTATTTAACTCTACTGTTTTAAAGAGTGATTTGTGACTTAGACCTTCCAAATATAATTTGTGTGGGTTAACAGAAATCTTAAGCAAGAAGAAAATTCATGAAAGAAAACAGATATATATTTCAAAATGGACATATTTAGAATACAGTTGTTAGACTATATTCTTTTTCAAAAATGTATTGAAAATTATTTATTTAGAAACTGGGTTAAAAAACTGTTTGGAATTTATTTTATCACCTGGCTCCTAAAATATTCATGGAATGTTTCCCGTGTTACTAGTCAGGGCTCTCCCCCTCCACCCTCCCCAACTCTTGAAATTATCTCTGGAGCTGAAAAATGTTGAAATGATTTGACTGTTTAAACAGTTACTTGAGGGAATAGCTGACTGACTTTTCTAGCCTCTCTGAGTAAGTGTCAGGAGAGATACTCCCTGAAAAAGGTTTTGTAGTGGGTAGTAGATCCATAAGCATCCACGAAATGCTAATAGGTGGGGAGGTTTGCTGTGTTGCTGCCCTGCCAAGGAATTAGGTGAATTTAATTCACAAAGCCCAAAATTCAATCACAAATAACAGTTTATGACCTCCCTAGGACTCAAAATACCCCAAACTAGACAACCTGGAGCAGAGTTCAGCATTCGTAACTTTTAATGAGATGACAGGGAGGAAAAAAGGAGAAGGATCCCTAATAAGTGTACGTACCCCAGCACCCTAGAAGCAGGTTTTTAATTCAAAATTAGGTATGCGCCCCAGGTGACGCCATTATTTCCTCTTACATAAAATGACCTTTGACAGGGCTTCATTCATAGCACTTGGCTTCCTCCCGGAGTCACAGCATTTGTCACAAGGCAGCAGGTTGCCTGCTTGTTCTTATGGGAGTGATGACTGGGAGGGCTTGATAGGGGGTGATGCTGACAGCCTCTCTCGGCTGCAGATTGTCAGCATTCCTGACCCGGGCGCTCCAAGAGCCTGGGAAAACACTTTGATTTCAATGTGGCTTTTAACAAACAATATCCAGTTGAGCCAAATGACTGTGTAAAATAGGTCCACAGAGCAGCTTTTGTGGGATTAGCTGGTTCTCCGTGCCCCTAGACAAATTCATGATAATGTGCGTGTCATAATCAGGGTACCCACTTATTGGTATGCATATAATTTGACAAGTAAAATCAAAATCCTTACTTCAAACTTATTGCACAGAAATGGACATATAGAACAAAGGTGAGAGACCGAGAGTGTCTGTGAATTCGAAACATGGATAGAAGCAGGTATGAATTGGAAGGGTGTGAATTGTAAGGGTGAACGAGAGGCTTCTACCCTCCCGATGGGCAAAGCAAAGGGTGGTCCAGGCAGGCCTGGGAAGGGAAGAGATCTTGCAAGAAAATGGATGGGAAAGGAAGGTATTTTTTCCAAAGATTCCTTTAATTCATGCTTTCCCCAAATATCAATGAAAGTTTCCCTTTTTCTCAGCGTGTAAAATTCCTAAGGAACTTTAAGGCTTTAGTTGGTTTCTAACAAGTAATTAAGAACACCACTTTTTTTTTTAAATGGAAATTATTTTAGAGGAAAAGGGGAGGGAAGAATTAAGCTTTCTTCTCTCTTTTAAAGGCTTTGTTTCTCCCCTAAATGAGTCTCTGGAAAAGGAAATAAACACAGAATAAAGTGGAACTTCTGTGAGTTTTCTATAGGCTCAGATCTCTTAGGAAATACTTTCTGTAATTTGACTTGAGTTTGAAAAGTTAACATTCATCAGACTATTTCTCCCTAGATCCTAACCCTAAAATGAGGAGTGTAAGACACGGAGGCAATCATCCCTCTCCCACAGGGCTGACATTAGCAGTTAATTCAAGGTACATAAAGTGCTTAGACCAGTGCCAAGTTCATAGCAAGTGCTCCACAAAGGACAGTTACACTAACAACAATGGAACAGCTAGAGGCGTGTAATGGGACACAGAAGACAGTTTTCCAGTCTGGACGCCAGACTTTCCACATTTTTTTTTTTTTGCACTTTCTTTTTCTGTAAAAATGATAATGTTGTATTCATAACACACCATAACAAAACTGATTGCTAATTCAGATATAAATGAAACAACACAGACTTTAAAATATGAATTAGGAAACACATCCATGTAAAAATTGGAACTATTGCCTCAGGTTTTATCAATTATTGATAAGCCTGATTCCACTCAGCAGATTTAATGAAAAAATAAATTTAAAACTATCTTTTCTGTAAGTATAAGATGGCTTTTAAAACTTATGTGCAGGGCACAGTGGCAGGCCTGCAGGGGTACAATAAGTGTAAAATGTGATTTGCTTTCCAAGAACTTACATCTGAAGTGTGGGGAAGATAAGATATAATCCTGTTGGGGGGGGGCCGTACTAATCATAGTACCTCACAGGGTATTAGTAATAGTAGTAGCAGCAACTAACATTTATCTAGTACTTACGAACTGCCAGGTCCTACACCACATGTTTTATATGGCTTATTTTATTTACTTATTATAAAGATCAGCATTAGATTTGACTGTATATAACAGGTAATTCCAAAAAAGTGTATTAAGATAAAGATTTATTTCTCTTTTATGTAAAAGAAGTCAGAGACAGGTGGCCTGGAGACAGTATGGTGACCTTTGGGTCATTTTTGACTTAGGCTATTTTATCTTTCTCTTCCTCCACCCTTGATACAGGACTTACTTACATCCTCATGATCCAAGATGGCTGCTGGAGTTCCAGACACCTTCTCTGAGATCTAAACAGGAAGAAAGAGGAATTAGGAATAGAGCAACAGGAAACACCTTCCAGATAAGTAATTCTTTTTAGACAAATTTTGCAACCATATGATGACTTCCACTTACAGCTTATTTTCTATCCAAAGTTGCAAGGAAGGCCAGAAATGTATTATTCCTTCAACTGGGCACATTGCCATTCCACATAAAATCAAAGTTCTGTTAGCAAAGAAGAAGAGGAAAATGATTATTGGGAAGGAAACTAGCAGTCTCTGCCATGGTTCTTACCACCCTCTGGTTAGTAGATGAGAAATTGAGGATTAAGAGTTGAAGAAATTTGCCTGCTAAAGATGGGTCCAGGATTGTCATCCAGGCATCTCACTCCGCTGACTTTGTGTTTGACCCGTATGCAAACTGTGCCCACGTGTTGGCGTGGAAATATAAGACAGACCTCTCACAGAGATGGGGAGATGCTTAGAAACATTAGCTTAGAGTCTTTTACGTATTTTCATGATTCTTCCTGAGGTCTTACATTTTCCTTTCAGATACGGTACTGCTGTAATGATGTTCAATTGGCTCTATTTTTTTAAATTGATTCCTTTTACACTTGAACAATTTAAATAGAACACCACTGATTTATATAGCAGAAATATGTAGCTGCTTTCCATGCCTTCATGTCACAGTCATACTGACATAGGAGAGAAGAAAGATCTAAGGTTCTCAGAGGAATCTGGAGCACGAAAGCCAGAGTCTCCCTCGGTGGTGCTTGGTGATATTACAGCACCTCATGTCCATCCCCATTCATAGACTCCATGACAAGATCCAGATCAGGGAAACAGGAGAAGAAATGGATGCTTTTCATTCATGCTCAACAGGAGGAGCACCTTAGTGTTTATTCTACCCTGAGAACTTCTTATTCTTTATGGAGTTCCTTCAAGGGACAGCAAAGAGTAGTAGACAGAATCCTGGATTCTAGACTTGGCTTTGTTGCTACGGAGCTGTGAGAGCCTAAGAGATGACTTTGCCTCTCTGTACTTTAGTTTTCTCATCTTAATTTTTTTTAAATATGTCTTCAGTTGCTCCTTTTCAACTACAATATTTTACAATTATTAGTTATCTCTAACCTCCATTGCCTTCTTTGGAAAGAGTATAGACGTTGAATTTGGAGGATGTGGATTCGACTCTTAGCTCGGCCCCTCATAAGCTGTGTGACTTTGCACAAGTCACCTAACGTTTTTGAGCTTCAACTTCCTCACCTGTAAAATGGAGAATACTTTGCAGAGGAGCAGATGATTGGTAAACATGATCAATAAATATATCGTTAACCTATCCTAGCTCTTTCTTTTAAGTACTTAATGCTTAATATCTACTTAAAACCAAAATAAGGGAGAGGGAGAGAGATGTAGAGTTTTTATGTCCTCTCTGCATTGGGAGAGATGAGGAAGGAAGACGTTTATAGTTTATACCCACAGATCAAAAAGCACTCTCTTCAGTTCATCTAGTGAGTTTAGATACATCTCTGAAGACCTCTTTCCCTGCCACTCAGTTTGTGTCTATTCAGGCAAAACATCCAGGAAGAGCTTGTCTCCAGTTCTGCTAAAGGGCACCCCCACCTCATGACCTCTTCATTTCAATCCACTGGAGACACAGACAGCAAAACTCTCCATCAACTTGCAAAGCCATTTGTTTTTATTTCTGTGCTTTACTGGCCTCCTTTAGGAAGAAGAAGAAAACTACAACAAAGCTTGCTGCTTCGTAGGGTTTTGTCTTTGTTTTTGTTGTCTTGACAGCCCAATATGCCTTCAGCTCAACCTCCTCTGACTCCATCCATGGAAAACCCAACGGTACAATGAGATCTACTGATCAGAGTGATGACAGATGCTAAATGATCCAACCGCCCGATTACTCGCTCAGGTTGTAATGTATTCTCACCTGATCTAGAATTCTTTTCCACGTCGTGGCCTGGAATGAAAATGGGTGCTTCCGTAAGACTTGATTTAGGCAGAAAATGTAGTTAAGCTGAATCCTCTGTTAACCTTGAACACGCTAATGAGCTGTGTTTTTCTTCAATAATGTCACCAGGGAGAATAACGATTGAGGAAATAATCCAAATGGAAGAATAATAGTTACTAATTTCTGAGCATTTACTTTATGGCAGGTCCTCTATCAAAACAGTGCTGTGAGGTAGGTATTGTTATCGCCCTTTTACTGATAAGGGAACAGAAGCTGACAGAAGTTCAGTAAGTCTGCAAGATCAGAAGACAGTTATGCAGACCTGGGAGACTCTGGAGGCTGACCTACAGCCCGGCAGGGTTGGGAAATGGGGGGATCCCAGCACCACTGGGCTCACGTTTCTCTGGGGGGAACACGGCCTGGCAGAGGGCAGCTGCATGGCCAGTGTGACTTCGCAGAGAACAGTGCCTTGTCATTGGCCATCCCGTGGTCTGCAGAGTCCCTCCCCAGACCACCCTGCAAAGCAGTCTGTGTGCTCTGAAGACCTCGTTTTATTTATGGAGTGATGGGGTTATGGACCAAGGGGAAAACACATAAAGACTAGTTTCATTTAGCGTTTATTCAAGAGAAACACATGCCTTTATAAGGAATGGAATGGAAGCCTTGTCTTCCAACTGCCACGACATGTGTCCCTTCCTGGGGAATTAATGAGAACATCTTGTCATCCCAGAGACCGCCCACCTTGCCAAGGCTCAACCGTGGGCCTTTTCCGAAGAAAACACATGAGTCACAGTGAATGGGAAGGCTGAGCGGGGGCCTGTCCAGCCAGTAGGGTGAGGCACCTGCACGGGACCCAAGCAGAAAGGAGCTGAAATCGAAGCAGGGGGATGGGGACTCAGGAGCTGGTCCACTCAGCACTCAGCCTTCACCCAGTTCTCACCACCCCTTATTAGCTTTTTTTGGGTAACTTATCAAACCCCACTCTGGTCCTCTAACTTCTCCCCTTAAAAATAAATGAACATTTTGAGGGTCTTTGTGGCATCACAGAGGTGACACTGTCCTGACACTCGCCTGCAGCGCCTCCTACCCTGGCTCTCATCTGGCAGCAGCCCACTGGAGTGTGGGTGCTCTGGCTGCAGTGATGTCACTATGAGACCCCCCACGTGGTTTCCTCCAGCTCCTTCATCATTCCTGGCCCATGACTGGGTTCAGGCCTGATCCTCAGGGCCCGAGGAAGTGAAGGCAGTGCTGCCCCCTCACCCCGGGCAGGAGGGTCTCATCGCAGCTTTGTGTCTCATTTGTCTTTAGAGACTCTGTGGAGCCCTGGAATGGAGCTGCCCCTCCGTCTGTGGGCTGGAGGCATAGGAAAGACTTTGGAATCCAGGTTGCTCCTAAAATGCGAGAAGCCCCTCCTTCCCATAGCGACCTTCTGTCTCCCACTGGGAAGAGGCTGGGGATGAGGAAGGCATTTTCCTGGGAGGATGAATTTTCTTAGTAATGTGGAAGTTACAGAAAGGTCAGAGATGTGAAAAGCAAGATAGGCTTTGCCAGGAAGCAGAAAGGGGAGAGCTTTTTGAGTGCAGATGCAAACGCAGCTCTCACAAAGAGAAGATTAAGGACGAATAGCCTAGCAGGGTTGTGGGGAGATGTTCACATTTGTGCCTGGTTCTACCTGTGCCTTCCTGAGTAGGGGATGTTGTCGCCCAGCAGCGAGCATCTGTCCCAGAGCTTTTTCTGTGCTCCTCGCTCCACCCCAATGTTGGTCTACCTGCAACCTCATCTCTCCAGGGCCCTCACCCTTGACGTCTGGACCGTTTGCCTACTGTGTGGATGAGGACCTTTGTCTCTGACTCCTGCTCACCGTCTGTGCCCGTCAACTCTAAGCGCATGTCTGACTACTTGACATGAGGGTGCTCACGGCACTTTCCAGAAGGAGGCTTCTCTCATAGAATGCCTGGGGCTTGAGAGGGTCAGGATTCTGGGAACAGAGCAGCTCCAGTTTCCTGGGTAGCGAGCATGGATAGACAGAGTGTGTCATAGCCCAGTACCAGCAAAGGAAAGAAGCGGGGGATGGAAATGAGGTTCCGTGGAGAATCTGAGTTACAAATGGCTGAGAAAAGACTGGGGCCTGATGGGAAACTGCAGGGGAGAGTCAGCACAGGTGGCAGGAAAGGCAAAGGAGCTGCTCTAGTCCTCATTCATGCCATGATATTGTTCAGAATTCCGAATATCCCCAGATCCCCCCACCACAGAGGGAACTTTGGCTTGGGCAATGGTGGCATTTGGTTTGACCCCCACCCACCCAATCACTTACCTCTGCCTCCTCGCCTCCTTTCCTAGAAGTTCTGGACGGCTCATTGGATGCTTGGTATTGACCCTTCAGTCAAAGCTATTATCAGCACGTCTGCTGCCATGTCCTCTGTCACCTCCATACTGGTTTGTCCCTGTAGTGGCCACCAGGGCCTTTTGAGATCCCTGGAGTTGAGTCATCCATTGAGGGACTTAGAAAGGCTCCCCTGGGCCAGGAGAGACGGCGTTTGACAGAGGTGTGATATTGAGGTGTCCGTCAGTAGAGGTCCCCACACAGGACCTGCCCTGAGCCGCCTTCCCCCCTGACAATCAGTCCATCTTTCTTTCCTTCTCCTCTGCTCTCCCCAGAAATTGGGGCAGCATTGGCTTCCCCTCTTTGCTCAGGAGGGTTAATCCCAGTCTCCCAGATGTCTGACTATCAAGATCAAAGTCCCTTTGCTGCTTCTGCGAGGCTTCGGGGCTTTTTACACAGAGGAATCCCAGTAGCCTGTCCCGTTTCTCAGAATCTCCAAAATAAGCACACAGATTAATACCTTAAAGTGACATACGATTTTAAAAGTAGCAAAATATTTCTTTATGAGCGATGTGTAGAGACTAGGCCAGACTCGTGTTTTTCAGCAAAAACATTTTGTCGAGGTCTGCGCAGGCCCTGAGCTATTTTTGAGGCTGAGTGCTGGGAACCCTTTTGAGCAACACAAGGCAGAGTCCCTCTGGGCACATTGGACCACCCCCAGAGTTACAAAGTGGATTGCAGAGGCATTCCAAAGAGAGGCTGGGAAAAACCTGACAGGAAGTATTCCCAGAACACTCTCCTCCCAAAGTCCCTGTTGGCTCATGATTAGGGCACAACTGTAAACAAAGCAGAAGAGCGCCAAAGAATAGCAGTCTACAGACAGCGCCCAGAAACGTGCCCTCCTGGCTTCTGTCAACTTGAAGCACCCCTCATGCCGGGGCATTCCGACTTTAACCAAGCAAATGTCTCTGTTCTGCTGCCCAGGTCCATGTCTGAACCCCACCTCCAGCCTCCAAAACACCCCTCCCTCCTGTGTTCCATCTCTCGGCCAGATTTCCCTGAGGTTGGAAGGAAGAGGAAGGAAGAGAGGGGATGGGGCCTAGATGGCCGGGTTACTGGATCCCTTCTGATGTCCACCCACGGCGGACTTCTGCTGGTCACGATCTTGACGCAACCTTGCTGATTTCCCAGCAAATCCTGCTCAGCGCAGTCTGGCCCCACAGAGCAAGGCATGCGTGGGCTTTGGAATCAGACAATCCCAGAGCCCAAACTCAAATCTACCCACTCGGTAGACTTGATCCTTTACTGAAACTGTTTTCTCATCTGTAAAATGGGAATGAGGATTCCTGATTCATGGATAGGCCTTATTTTGAAACTATAAATGTACAGAAACAAATACATTTTAGTGCCTGGCACATAGGAGATAGATAATACCATTATTACTGCTGCTTCCAGGACTTCTGCAGGTTTCGTAAAGTCGTGATTAGTGAGTGCTTACTACACTGGGTATCGGGTTAAATACTGTGAATACATACATTTTGTGGTCACCACTTCTATCATAAAACTTTTTAAGAAATCCTGAAAATTTTTAATACAGTGGAGTCTGCTCTGCTATTTATCAATTTAGTTAAATAAGAATATCAGCCAAGGAAGGGAGGTTTGACTAGACTGACATTTCTGTTTGCATTTGCTCACCTGAAATTTACTCATTATATTTCACAAGCAATCTGTACTCTAGCCAGGAAACAATATCGTATTTCAGCAGGTGTTAATCTTGACTGTTGCTTAACTTCTACATGGATATTAAGAGTTGGGACAGTTGGTTCTGTGGGCTAGATTAAAAACCTAGGGGTCAAGAGATAAACAAGGAGGAGGGTATAGCTCAGTGGTGGAGTGTGTGCTTAGCATGAACCACATCCTGGGTTCAACCCCCAATACTGCCATTAAAAAGTAATAATACTAAGTAAGTAAAGAAATAAATCTAATTACAGTCCCCCCCACCCACCACAAAACACACACACACAAAAGGATAAAATACTGGGCTTAAAAAAGAAAGAAAAAGTTATATAAAAAAAAAAAGGTAAACAAAACAGAACAAACCATACTTTCATGTAAACTAGTCAAGTAATTGAAACCCAAGTATTAGGTGTCAGCTGTTTAAATTATTTTACTATCTTACATAATCTTTCTCGACTCTGCCTCTACACAGATGCCACTCTTTTATGGCACCTAATAAACCAAAATTTCTGGGCTCTTTGATAAACGAAAGAAACAGACTGTATTCCAGACCATATCTGTAAGGAGTCTAAAATCATCTTTTGCTACATCGTGCGCCAAGACATTTCCTTGGGGGAATCAGTAGCTTTGATGATTGCCACACAGAGTGCCTCAACCACTGAGAAGGGTGAGAGGGCCCAGCTGAATAAAACCTTTAAGTAGGGTGTCGCTAACCAGCATGGGGGCTGGTCTGTGCAGGGCAGACACCACAGCTCTCGTCCTGCTTTTCTGCAGGGTGTCTGGTAAAGACACTGTGCTTCCCCTGCAATAGAAACATTTGTTTTTGTTTTTAAATCATTCAATCTGGCTCACAGGTTGAGGTGATCTTTTCTTGGGATACAGACAGAATTTAACGCATCTTTGACTTCTAGTCATTGGGTAGGGCCTACAAACAGTGGGGTGGGAAAAAATGAAGGAGATTTTTATTCCTATGGTAAGAGGCTTCATGTGTTTTCCCTCTTCTACTTCCCACGTAATTAGTTGTTGTTATCTGAACTTTAAAGATAAAGAAACAGAGAGGTCAAGGAACTTGCCTGAAGCACGCAGCGGCACAATCAGGATTCAAACCAGGTTTTTTCCCCAGTATTCACTCTGCTATCCCAGATGATGGCATATTCAGAATAATTGGTTTATCAATAGTAAAAACATTTACTTTGTTGTCAGATTTCATGGATTTTAGTCCCCGCTTCCCTGTCGTGTGACTGTGGGCAATTCAGTGCCTCTAAGATTCAGTTTCTCATCTATTAAAAAAGGATAACAATAATTAATAATACCTATGTCAAATGGTTGTTGGGAGGATTGAACAAGGAGGTGCACATAAAACCTTAGCAGCTAGTAATGGCTTAAAGCAAACCACCTGTGCTATCACTACTGTAATTTATGTGGGATGTCATTAGTTTCATTGTAAAGGTTACCACCATACTTCTGTTAATTACACTGTGGTTTTCCACAATATCTTGTTAGAGACTACGTTACCAGAAGTGAGGAGGAGAGAAGGTAGCATTTAGGATGCTAATTTAGGATGACAGAAGTAAGGACTAGCCAGGCTTTCTGTACTAACTGGAGGAAATTTAAATGCAGTAAAAACACAAAATCTATGCCTGAGAATGTTGAGTGACAGGAGAGCTGGAGCTGACTTGAGGCTCAGGGAGATGCCGGAAAAAGCCCTCCTCTGTCCCAATCAGGGAGAGGCGAAGATGAGAGGATTCCTAATCTGGCTGCCTCTGAAAAAATTTAGTGACAAAAACTAGTGGCTCTTGTCACAGTTACCCCAAGCAGTGGTCTCCTGCAGCTATCCTGAGCCAATCTCGAGTCCTGAGGAAACTATGTGTATGGGTGGTGATGGTGGTGGAGTGTTTGTGTGTGTGTGTGTGTGTGTGTGTGTGTGTGTGTTTGCGAGTACCTGAGGGTCAGAAAACAACTGTTGTGTGTTTCTAGTCCATCATCTCTCTCCCCTTTCATTTATTCATTTTTCACATATTCATTCAATGCATATTGAATAAATATTATTCAATATTTCATTGTTCTGTGTATTCAACAAACATTTATTGAATATTTCCTGTTTGCCAGGAACTTTGATAAGGTTTGTGATAAAAACTTGAGTGAATATAAACTGAATGAACTCACTAGCAGATAAATGCCACTTGAAGGGTCTGATGGAGGCTTTTCAGATCACCAGCTCTCTACCTGTCTGAAGACGACCTGGAATTCAGTTTATCGCAAACCATGGATTTTGACCCCAACTTAGAAATAGATGATCCCTTTAGGAAATACAGATGTTGTTGAAGTAAAGGGTTGAAATGCACTCAGGTTCCTGTGTACTCAATCAGGGTGACTGAAATGTAAATACAGTACCTGGGGCAGGGATACAGGTGGAGAGTGATGACGGCCGGAGGGGAGGGGAGGGGAGGGCAGCTGCAGGAACTGAAAGGAGGCTGGAGTGGAGGACAAAGCTTCCGGGGCCCTGTACTGACTGTTCACCCTTGGAAGGGTGGCTGCTGGGGAATGTTTTTTATCCTGCTTGGTTGCAATGTCCTTTTGCGGTGCTGACATAGATTTCCTTTCAAATTAAAACAAGTGCAATTTACTATAAAGTAGCTTCTAAAGGATTTGTTAATCAACCCATCATTCTATTAATCCTTTGCCTGAGGAGTCCCCCCTCCTCCCCCCACCCCTCCTCTCAGCCTTAGTCACAGCCATTCTTAGACAAGAAAGCTAAGAGAACCCTCGGCTCCCCTCAGGAAATGTAACACGTATGGGATTTGCACCCTTTGGAGAAATTCAAGCTTGTTATTTATTTTACTGAAAAGCAGTACTGAGTCTAATGAAAGACTGAGCGGTAGATTAACCCACTGAATAATTAGGTCTGACAATAAAATGTAAATAAAGTCTTCCCTCCAGCCTCTTCAGTCCCCAAGAAGATGCCAAGCTGTTTTCTGAGTTCTAGACTCTGGGGGAGAGTGGCGGGGTGAAAAGACATGGGCTCCAGCAGTTCCTGGGTGCCAAGCACAGCATCTCCAACTGTCTGGCAGTGTGTCCTCGAATGTACTTTGG
This sequence comes from Camelus dromedarius, assembly GCF_036321535.1. NCBI lineage: Eukaryota > Metazoa > Chordata > Mammalia > Artiodactyla > Camelidae > Camelus > Camelus dromedarius. The sequence continues at coordinate 17,098,275 of NC_087446.1, read as the reverse complement.
TTTCCTCAGTCTCAGTTTTCTCATCTGCGAAGTGGGATGATAATACTTACCTTAGAGGGTTAGTTGTCAGAAGAACCAAATGAGATCTCATATACATCTGTCTGATCTTGGGCAATTTATTTAAGTACTGTATGCCTCAGCTTATCCATCTGTGGAAAGTGGATAATGTGGATAGTAGTGGTGTCCAAGAGAGTTCAGAGAATTAAAACTAATTAATGTACATAATATGCATAAAGTGCTTAGAACAGTTACTGGCACAGATTAAACATTATATGTTGTTATCATCATCATTGTTATCATACAAAGCATTCACTAGGTACTCAATAAATGGTAGTTCTTATTTGATTATTCCCTCCTTAATCCCAGTATTCCGTTTTGTTAAAGCACAGCTTTCATCCTGCAGCTCTCTAGCTAGACCAGCTAGGATCGTTACTTCATAGTAACACAAAGAGCTAAACATATCAGGACAATGAAAAGGAGCTTTATTTTTGGTAACAGTCCAGGATGCTTGTAGATTGGAGGTGGGGCTCTGCTTCACAAAGTCACTGAGAGATCTGGCATCTCTGATACAGAACTTTCAAGGTTCCCCTGGGGGTGCCGTCCAAGTCAGCTGGAAGAGGAAAAGTGCAAGGAAGAATAGCTGTAAAAGCCCTTTATGGGCTAGCTCTTGAAGTGGGACACGCTATTTCCCCCCACGTTTTGTTGGCTGGTGCTCCACTGCATGGTCACACAGCTTCAAGGGAGTCTGGAAAGGCGGTCTACCTGTGCCCAGGGAGATGAGGAGATCGTGAAGTTGGGAGAAGACCTGGCAGCCTCTCCCACACCAGCTCAGACACCAAGAGGAGTTCTGCAGCCCTCGTGATCATCTAAAGAGCCCTCCACCTGGCTCCACAATCACTACTGCCCTGGACCCTCAGGGTACAGCTCAACACAGATCATTTGCTGTTTTTTGGCCCAGTTTCCTTGCGACATGTGTCATGTTCACAGATTCAGGTTCTTCCCTACCAGACTCTCCATACGTTGTCTTCAGATTCAGATTCAAATGATGCTCATGGGTCTACCGTGTGCCAGGCGTTTCTACAGTCACACTTACAACCCTATGCAGCGAACATTACTATATCCATTTTATGGGTGAAGAATCTGAACTCAGAGAGATGAAGTCATAACTTGCCCACTACTGTCCTCTTTCTTCCAGTCCCACAGCATTTAGATTATTTACCAAATCAGTTAGTCCTCAGTCCTCCCTGATTAAGAACACATCTTGCTTCCCCAATAAAAACAGAGTTAAAGCTTCCAAGTCAAGCATGGGGATTCTGTGTTTTTCAGACTCTTGATGGTTCTTACACAGAGTGGGGAAAGTCAGGATTACAAAACTCTTAATGATTTTTGATTTACTGATTGAGCTTTATAGCTTAGGTGTTAGCCTTTACTCAGACCAAACCCACGATTATTCAGAGCCTAAATTACCTAGAAACTTTCTCCTTTTTCTTCTGCTTGGTTCACGTTGAGAGAAATGCTGTGTCTTGATGAAGGGGATGTGTACTTTACCCAAAGCTTTCCCAGCCCTTCTTCCCCAGTCCTCCCATCACATGCTACATGAGTGTTGCTCTTGAAAAATGAACTTGAAGCAGAAAATCCCAGCTGTGATTTTTTTCTTCTCAACTTCCCGTGTTTGACGTGAGGTGCGTACACTGGAAATGCCAGCTTCTTGACCACCGAAAGGTGCTTGCAGTCTCTTTTGTGATCCCTTTAGCGGCTGGAAGATTCCATGTCCTCAGAACCAGAGGCTCAAGACAGAAAACCAGCTGGGACTCAGATGCCAGTGACCCCAAGTGGCAGGTCGAGAGCAGAGAAATGGCAGCGGTGAGTTTGTTCACCGTTTTTAATTTTTTTACTTTATTTAAAAATTTTTTTTGGCAGGGGGAGGTAATTAAGTATTTATTTATTTAAATAGAGGTGCTGGGGACTGAACTCAGGACTCATGCATACTAAGCACACAATTTACCGCCTGCCCCCACCCCTGCAGTGGTGAGTTTGATTGCCTTTGTTGTGCTTCCCTCCCCTCCAGGGATTGGATTTTCATTATGATTATTTAAAGATATTTATGATAAAATAAACAGTTACAAATGTGAGCGGGATTGTGTTGCACTGGGGTTCTCTTTGGCTCGCTCTCTCTCACAGCTGCAAGTGTTGCCTCCTACATGTTATTAATTTAGAGGTAATCAGGTTTGCATCTGCAGCTGTGCAGCATATGTTTTCCTAAAACAGTCATGGCTACAGGCACCGGAACAATTAAGACTGGAAAAAATGCCAGCACTTCTTTCCCCCTCTTCTGATGAACTGGTAATGTTTTTCATTTGTTTCTTGGTTTCGTATGGTTTTATCATTAAAGGACAGCCAACATTTTGTGAGCATCTACTATGTATCTGAGCTAGTTGCTTTTCATAAATGTTATCCCATCTAGACATACCATCTTGGTTTTTAAGATTGGTTCTAACTTTATTAGTATAGAGAGAGGCTAAGTTCTGAAATGCTGCATGGTAGGAGCCAGTAACATGAAGCCAGACAAGTAGGACACGTAAAATGATACAGTTGGACTGTTTTTTCTTTTAATTCTTATTTTTCATTAAAGTATAGTTGATTTACAATGTTAGTTTCAGGTGTACAGCAATATGATTCAGTTATACACACACACACACACACACACACACACACACACACACACATATGTATTTTCTTCAGATTCTTTTCCATTACAGCTCATTATAAGAAATTGAATATTGTTCTCTGTGCTATACAGTAGGTCCTTGGACTCTTACATCCAGGAAAAAGCTGATTAGATGTTGCCAGTTGAAAGTTGCTATTTCTTTTCCCAGTTTCAACTGAGTTCTAAATTGTTCTCAGGTTACTTTGATAGAAAAGCCCCTATTGCTGCAATCTGTAGTCTGATTTCCGACACAAATACAAGAACTGTCTTTACTTTTTGGATAATCTTGTAGAATTTAACAGATTTCTTTGGAGTAGATTTTAGCTGAATTATGATGTAGAGATGATAAACCAGGAACAAGGCTTGTGTCAGAGAAGTTCAAAACTGCAGGATGTTCTTTTGATGTCTAAGCACCCCTGTTTCTTACTCCATTCAATGCAACCTGTTCATTCTTTTGCATTAAGTAAGAGTATCAATACAAACAAAATTCCCTTGATGATTTACCTAGCTAAACTAACCCCAAGATGAAATTGTGCTTATTCAATAAATGTGCAATTTCATTTCATTTTTTTCTATTTTAATTAGCTTTTCATTAGCTTTGTGAACATTAGTAAGCATGCTGACATGCAAAAATGGTGATCAAAGCTCACGGATTGGCAGACTACAGCCCTTGGACAAATCCTGCCACCCCCTGTCCATTTGTTGACTTGTTGTCTATGGCCGCTTCTGTGTTACAAAGGCAGAGACAAATACAGTCGTCCCTTGGTATCTGCAGGGATTGTTTCCAGGACCCACCATGATATCAAAATCCACAGATGCTCAAGTCTCATAATTGGTTCTCAATATCTTGGGTGCTACGTCCTCAGATTCAGCCAGCTGAAGATCATATATACTGTAGTGCATATTTATCGGCAAAAAAAATCCATGAGTAAGTGGACCATGCATTTCAAACACATGCCGTTCAAGGGTCAAGTGTGTTTGCTGAGCTGAATAGTTGCGGCAGACAGGACCAGCTTCATGAGCGTGTGATGTGAGCATGTGTAGAGAGTCCCAGGTTTAGAAGAGTCTGGTTCTTGGTGTAATAGTCTGCTGAAGCTATCTTGAAGTTACAAATAATGTTTGAACAAGGGACCCTGCATTTTGGGCCCCACAAATCACGCAGCTGGTCCAGGTGACAGAGACTATGTGGCTGAAAAGCCAAAAATACTGTCTGGCTCTTTATAGCAAAAGTTTGCTGATTCCTGATTTAGCTGATCTTCTTTTTTTATATTGTAATTATTGAAATCATTTAATGTGCATAAAATTACCTGGAGAGCATGTTTAAAATGTAAGCTTGAAGATTCTGGTTCAACAGAGGTCTCTTGTGTGACCCGGGGATCTACATTTATAAAAAGCCTCATGCTGGTCCTGATGTGGCCACTCCTCGGGCAACCCCTGGAGAAAACCTGGTGGGGCCTTTCTTACCTTGTATTTCGGCTTTCTCATTAGATAAAGGCTTACTGATTCACCTGCCACTAAATCCTCCCTTTTCCAATCCATTCTTTATACTGTGGTCAGGTTAATCTCCTCCCCCAGACACTATTTCTGACATCTTGCTGCCTTGCTCGAGATCTGTTAATAGATAACTGATCTCTGCAGAATAACACCCTAATGCATCTGTATGGCATTCGAGAGCCTCCCACACTGCCTTCCACAAAGTCCCTTTCCAAGTGTTTCTCATCGCAGTCCTGCACAGAGGCAGCACGTGACAGAATCAAAAGCAAATTCCTGTTTACACATTCAAATTTAACCACTGACCCCCTCTGGTCAGTTTGGACTTCTGGAACGCCTGTTGTCTGAAATACTCATTTAGCACTAAATTTGTGCAACTTGGTATTGTTAAATTTTTTTTTCTGTCTTGTCATCCAAGCTAAAAATGAACTTCTTGAAAGCAGAGGATTTGGATATCTCACAAGTATGTCACACCAAGAATCTCGTATATCACACATTGCTTGCACCAACGGTCTTGGGTAGCCCATCGTGCCTTTCACTGAGAAGTCCCCAAGTACCTCATCATTCTTAGACCCCTGAGAGTGGCTCCTCTTGGCTGAGTCTGGGACAGGATCTCTGGCCTTAATAGAGTTGGAGACACTCTCCCTAGGGAAGAAGGGAATTTTGGAAGTTGGCTTCTTAGATGATTTTCTGGAAAAGCACACATTGCAGTCTGACTTCGAGTAAACTTCAGCCATTGTCCATTTTTCAAGTTGTTGTTAGAAAACATATAACACAAAAGTTACCATCTTAACCATTATTATAAGTGTTATGTATATTCACATTGCTGTAATGTAGAACAAGCATGTATTTTTTAACCTCAAAAATATTTAGCTATCCAGAATATATGACAAACTCTCACTAATTAATAATAAGAGAGCAAAAAAAAATCATCCAATTAAAGAAAAAGAGCTAAGGTTTAAGTGAATTAAAATTAAAACCACAATAAGATAACCTATTAGAATGGCTTCAAAACAACTCAAAATACCAAATGCCGAGAAGAATGTGGATTTAGTGGAACTCTCATCCATTGCTGGTGGGAATGCAGAAAAGGCAACCAAGTTGAAAAAACTAGTTGGTACTTTGTAGTAAGTTAACCTACACTTACCATATTATCCAGCACTCCCAGTGTTAGATATTTACACAAGAGAAATGATGACATATGTCCACACAAGAACCTATGTATGGATGTTTACTAAACAGCATTATTCATAGTCATCTGAAACTGGAGGCAACTCAAATGTCTATCCATGATGAATAGATAAACAAATTATAGTGCATTCATACTGTGGAAACTACTTTAAAAAAAATGGAGTACCAATGGATGCGACAACATGGATGGATTTCAGATGTGTTATGCTAACTGACAGAAGCCAGGCTCAAAAGCTATCTTATGTGATTCCTTTAATGCAGCTCTTGGGGAAAGCAAAACTATAGGGACAGACTGGGATCTGGGACCTGGGGGAGAATCAACTGTAAATTTTGCAGCGGAATCGTCTATATCTTGATTGCAATGGTGGCTACACAACTCATGATTGTTCAAATTCATAGAACTCTACTCCTAGTAAAGTCAGTTTTTGCTGTAAGTAAATTGTAGTTCAGTTGACCTAGCTTTAAAAATCCTCCAGCTATTTAATACTTCAAATAGTTGGCCACTTAATTTACAGTGTTGCTATCAAAAACAGCTGAATTGGGTAGGAAAGTCTAATATATAGGTAGATCTTAGTTTGCCCTGGACAGTCCAAGTTAATGCTTGTTTTCCTGGTGATCCAATTGGTTAAACATTTGTCCCAGACAATAGAGACCTGGTTTGGATGACAGATGATACAATCATGTTAGGGTTAGGTGATGTTGTCATGGTAATTCAGACAAACTCTTGAGATACCAGGCCATTAAGCAGAGCATTCAAGAGTCTTAGACCAGTGCTAACCTTTCTTCCAAGGAAAAGTATAAGTTAGAGCAGATTCTCAGTGGCCTTCTGGCTCAGTCTAACTGATAAATTATGTGGCACAGGCTTTGGAGGCCAGTAGCTTTAGGACTAAATACCAGAACAGCTCCCAAGTAAGTGGGCAGGGTATTTAATCTAAATAATCTCACCTGGAAAGTAGGAATTTTAATACCTGACTTGCAGAGGTGTTGTTAAAAAAAAAAGTGACTTAGCATTTAGCAAATTGCATGGCGCAAATTCAGTGCTCAGTGGTTGCTATGATCACTGTTGTCACTTGTTGTTGTCATGGTTGTCATCATCACCCTTCCCTGTGAGTTAAGAGGACTTTTCCACTTGCGATGGGTGGCCTTACCACACTGAGGGCAATTAGATTGTGCCACAGAAATGTGCACAGTTTCCATTCACTTCAATCACTTGTGCTTTGGTATTTGCTGCCTCTCAACTTGCCCATGAAGTGGACTTGTTGAAGATTTGTCCCTCACTTAAAACCAGGTGCCTCCCTCCAGAATTACTGGTATTTCCAAGTGTTTCCCCTCTCCCTGGCTGTCCATTTGCTGGTTGCTTATTGTCTGGTGATTTCAAGACAGAGTGAAATCTATTTCAATCATTTCGGGAATGCAGCACACCCAAGGTGTAAGACAGCAAGAAGCCTGCTTCACCTGTGCCCTCGCTTGGTTGCTCTGAGTGCGGTCAGATCACTAGTAGGACACTCGAGTTAGTGAGTCAAGATAGTCAAAGAAAGTTTGAAATTCAAGTATGATTCATTTGAACCTGTGGAGAAAGATGGTTGCTTAATATTCTATTGGGAGCCCACAAGATGAGCCACCATGATCCTCAGGCAGCTGAACAATCGAACAAGGGTTTTCTCTGGAGCAATAAATAAGCACTGTGTTAAGGTATAGATGGGGAAGAAGAAGAGACATAAGCTCCAGAAGCAGCTCTGAAGGACTTTATACCTTGGCTGGGGAGACAAAATGAAAACACACAAATCCAGGGAATAATGACACGGAGTAGAATTAAGTGCTGCCTGTCATGGAAAGCCCTACAATCATGATGAGAATAACAATAATAACAGACGTTGGTTAAAGGAGAGACAATATAATTGAGAAGTGGTAGGGCAGGTATTTAAAAGCTCCCCTTTATATGACTTTAGTGAGTTTTGACATGTGATTTAAGAAACTAATTTCTGTCGCCAACTGTAATTTCAGTAACATCCTAGTCTGGTACCGAAGCTGACCCAGAGCAGTTCATGTGGCCAGGATTTAAAGCTAAATTCAATTCATTATTAGCAGATGCAAGGTTGATCGGAGTGGGAGATAGCTGAGGTAGGGAAATAGAATACTTTCCAAATTTTCAAAAGGCCTTTGTGTGAACTTTTAATAGTAAGCTCTGATGGAAACTTCTGGGCTTTTTTTGTTTGTTTTAATAAATTATGGCAATTCTACTTTGCCATGAGGGAGACGGGAAGCAGAAGTTGTTAAGAGGAAGCTTCAAAGGGCAAATGAATCCTTGCCTTTGATAGTTTGTCTCAGATAAAGTTGCTTTCTGCTAAAAAAGAAAAGAAAAGAAAAAACCCAAAGACCAAAGAAAACTGCCTGCAAGAGTGTTTGATACAAGAGTGATGCAAACACACGCTGAGCCCCTTCCACACCAAAGTTGTATGTGTTTGATTGGAAACAGTAAAGTGTCAGTGAGTGAAGTCCTACACTTCTATATCTTTATATGTTGCTATAATTTAAAAATATATGCAATGCTGGCGGGAGAGTAAAATGATGCAACCATTGTGGAAAACAGTATGGCAGTTCCTTAAAAAATTAAACAGAGGATTACCATATAAACCAGCAGTTCCATGTCTGGGTGTATCCATAAAAGAAATGAAAGCAAGGACTTGAATAGATATTTGTACACCCATGTTCATAGCAACTTTATTCACAAGAGCAAAAAGTGGAAACAACCCAGATGTCCATCAGTGGATGAATGAATAAACAAAATGTGACTTACACATATAATGGAATGTTATTCAACCTTAAGAAGGCAGGAAATTCTAATACATGCCACAACATGGATGAAACTTATGGATGTTATGCTACGTGAAATAAGCCAGGCACAGAAGGACAAATATTGTATGGTTCCACTTACCCGAGGTACTTAGAGTAGTCAAAGTCATAGAGACAGAAAGTAGAATGGGGAGAATGGGGAGTTATTGATTAATGGGTAATTTCAAGTTAGGAAGAAGCTCTGGAGATGGATGGTGGTAATGGTTGCATAACAATGTGATTGTACTTAATGCCACTGAACTGTACTCTTAGAAATGGTTAAAATGGTTTATGTTATTTATATCTTAGCATAATAAAAAACCCCAGACATTTCACATAAAAAAAATGCATACGCAATGAGTTTTTCCTTGAATAAACAGCTCCTTTTCTTATAGTGCATAGATGAGAATAAAAAGCGTTCTGTCCGATTCAGTCAAGCATTCCTGTGGGAATTCTAGTTAGTTAGATTACAGTGTCAAGCCAGGCAGTGGCTCCTGTGATGGGAGATAAAGAGCCTTGGGGATTTTAGTCTTGTAAACCCAAACCTAGACGTGATGAGATATAAAGTGCAGCACCTTTATTGATAATTGTTTATGAGTGTGTGGAATACATGGTACAGGTGTGTGGAAAACAACGGGTGAAGGCCGGCAGGCAGGAATGAGTATGTGGTGGTGGAGGAAGCGGTCAAGGGGCAGTAAAGAAACCATCCTGATTGGAGGGAAGATAATGTCAAAGCAACTAGCCAGTCAAAAGAATGGGTTGTGTGAGGTCAGGCTGCGAAGGGAGTTCAGGTTTGGTGTATAAGTGATAGGCTTCCACAGCAGATTCTTATTCTGAGTTTTTGGGCAGTGCTTACATCAAAATAGGAATCCTTCCCAATGGTGAGATTGTATTCTTTAGCAAAGGTATGCCCTTCAGCCTTCAGAATTCTTCATCCCTCTTGTAAGGTCTCTGCTATGTACAAAGATTCTTTAAAATGCATAGCTTCATGCATGGAAGAATGAAGCCATTGCAAAGAAGGCGAATTCTATTTGCACAGCGCACAATGAGTGCACTCCAGTGATCTTAGTAAATGACAAAACTGATAACCGGGTTCTTGAAACCCATTCCTGTGACAAACTCAATGCCATTTCTAGTTATCTGATTGGCTTTTTTTTTTAAAGGCTGAGGCGAAGGTCACGATGCATTGACTTGTGGCATAAATATAAATGTTTCCTTTACTTTTTTCTTCTGACATCATATACTAGCTAGAGACATGGAGACTTTTTGTTTGATTTGGAGAAGGCAGCGTATTTACCAATGGCTGAAGAGTGATTAAGAAATAATGTAACTTCAAAGAGTGTGTGGAGAGAGGCCTAGATAAAGATTGCCTAGATCTCCTCTAGATATTATGGGAAGTTGACTTAGGTTAAATTTGAACAAGTCCTGTTGGATAGGTCATTGAAAGTTAAGAATAAGCTTAAGTGTCTCAGGTGTTGTAAAAACATTGTCTACAATGGTAGTCCCTTGCACTGGGTAAGAAGCTGACTCTGTTGTCAGGATCTTGTAATAAAAGATCACAATAAATTGTGAATCCCAGTGTTTGAAAACTGCTTGCTCCTAATTCATAGGTGTATGTGTACCATTTGTCAAATACTGCAGTTAATCAAGGCAGAGTGAACCATTCGAGTGTAATCAATAAATACTACTAATAAAGGGAAAGCGGCCTTAAAACAAATGTCTACAGGGATAGGCCATATGTTGGTGAAAATTGCTATTAATTTTCGGGGGTTACTGAGAACAAGGCTCAATCAGATTTCTTCTTTTTGGCTAATGAAAAGCTAACATGAATTATGATAGTGCAGAAAAGGGCCAAAGTAGAGTTTCCGTTTCCAGCAGAGCCACAAAAAATTTTTAAAGGGTAGAGAGCGCTCAGCATTTGTCATTTGTCATGAAGCCCAGGTTTCAGTTTAGCATGGCTAAAAGTTCTTTGCCAAAAAGTAAAGATGGGAAAATTTTTACTTTCCTTTTCAGGCTATTGTGTTGATACAGATCGGCATTCTCCAATATGGTAGCCACATGTACCCACATGGGGCCATTGAACACTTGGAGTGTGGCTAGTCTGCACTGAAATGTGCTATGACTATAAAATATACACACTGGTTTCTACATTTTTTTGGTACAAAATACATAGAATATCAAATGTAGAATATCTTATTGATGATTTTTTAATATGATTTCATTAAAATGACATTTCAGTTATATTAGATAAATGCTAAATAAGTTACTAAAAATAAGTTATTAAAATTAATTTCACCTGTTCCTATTTACTTTTTAATACATTTACTAGGAAATTCAAATTACAGAACTGGCTTGTATTACATTTTTATTGGACAGCCCTGGTGTGGATGGTACCACATTGACTATAAGCACTAATATTTTTCACTGATACATTTCATTCTGCTAGTATAGCTGTAATAAGCTGAAACTCAGTAACAAAGTAGGAATCAGACTTTTTAACCTCTAAATTATTGTATTAAAAAATTAACTGTTTTATCTTAACAGAGGTTTTAAAAAATACCCAATGTGGTTATACTTCATCCAGTGTCTTGCATTTGTTTAATTTTTTTTTTTTTTAGTGTGCTGCATAATGATAACTTGCTATTCTTTGGAAGAATTAGATCAGATGATTAAATCCCCTTCTGAGCATTTAGAAGGGGGCAGCCAAAGAAAGCTGATTTGAATACAGGGAATAAACAGTAATTAAACTGTAAATGTTGATTTTCTTTTGAAGTCCACTGGCATGTTTGGTGTGAATAAAGAGCACATTGTCAGTAATTCTTTCTGCTGCCACAGTCAGGGCACGTGAGAATCTGAGAATCAATGAAACGCTGCATTAAATTGGGGAGTTTCCCAGGGCTGCTGAACTGAAACTTCCTTTGTTTATATTAAAGTCTAGATAATTTTTTTCTCAAACAGTACACATTGATTTTAGATATAATCTTGAGAGGTTTTTTTTTCCCCTTCAGACTCATCTACTTCACTATCTGGAGAGGAAATTTGAAAACCTGGAGATGAGGTTTCTCACCAAAAGCCAAAAAAGGCTTATTACACTGTCCATTTTGGGGAAATTTTTAAACAGTAGTTCTCAGCCTCAGCTGTTTTTTAGATTCACCTGGGGAGCATTTTAAGACTCCCAGGGTCCAGGCTGCACCCCAGATCAATGATAGGAGATACTCCAGGATAGGATCTGGGGACTCAGTAAGGCATTGTTAATGCTCCCCAAGTGATTCCAATGTGAAACCAGGCTGCAAACCCCTGCTGTGTTAACAGCCTAAGACAGACACCTGTGTTCACCAGAATTTTCCAGAGGACTCAGGGAAACTGGCTTGCAGTGTGTGGATGAGTTAAGTTTCTAAGTGGCTTTTTTCCCTCTAATTGAAAATTGGAAGGGCTGTACACTGGCTCATCCTGATGCATACAGCAATGTACACTTTTCTTATGCTGTAACATAAACACCGAAAAGGCTTTGATGATTATAAAACTGTCAACCGTTCCATGATTAACTGGACTTGCATATTCAGGATAGGTGACACAGGCACTGGTCCCTTACAGACACACACACAACACACACACACCTGTACACAAAGTCAGGCTGTTATCCACTGCAAATGTGTTTTCACAAGTTATTTATCACAATATTAACAGTTTCAGCCGTATTCTAAAGAGGACGTTTTCAGCTGGGTGAGTAAGACAGGGATTGTATTGAATTATTTTGGGTTGGGTTGGGCATTACCAACTTTGCAAATATAATTATTATGATGGAAACTACATTTTTCCATTGTGAAACAATTTGATTCTATTGCATTTAAGGCCTTCAAAAGGAGTTCATGTGGTGAAAGGATTTTTTAAAAAATTTTTATTGAAGTGTAGTTGATTTACAATGTTAGTTTCAGGTGTGCAGCAAAGTGATTTAGTTATACACATACACACATATATATTTCTTTTCAGATTCTTTTCCATTATATGTTATTACAAGAAATTGAATATAGTTCCTGGTGCTATATAGTAGGTCCTTGTTTATTTGGCAAAGGTATTTTATAAACTGTAAAGCACTAAGCAAGGTGAGCTAAGGGATTCTATACATTTTGTGAAGTTTGAAGTTTTCATCTTTAAGATCAGTATCAAATGAAACAATCCCTGTTGTGGGGAGCCAAGAAATGTAATTTATTCTGGGGTTGCTCTACTGGGAGTGGGGTGAGCTTCTTTTAGTCATCTCAAAATGGGTGGAGGGCAGAGTATAAAAGTCCTTGAATCAGTGGCAATCTGGTGTTTTATTATTTATTATCAACAGCTTCGAGAGGTTCGTTCATCCATTTAGTCATTTATTCAACAAGTATTCATTGACGGTCTGCTAGGTGTCAGGTAGTGTTCTAGGTACTAGAGATAGATACAGCAGAGAACAAAGCAGAACAACAACAAAAAAACCAACCCTACTCTCATGGAGTGTGCATTTTAATTGGGAGAGACTAACAATACATGAGTATATTTTAGAGAAAAAGAAAGAGAAGAAAGAGATTGTAATTTCTCACGTGACTAGCACCAGCATCCCCCAGGTGATATTTGAGCAAAAGATTGCAGTAGGTGAGGGAGTGAGTCACACAAATATCAGAAGAAGGGTGTCCAGGAGGCAGGGACAAACAGTACAAAGGGCTTGAGGTGTGGTACTCCTGGGCTTGCCAGAGAAAACACAGGAAATGTGAATTTCAGATAAATAAGACATATTTTTAAAATATAAGAATGTGCCATGCAATGTTTGGGGCATACTTATGCTTAAAAAAATTACAGAGTGCCTTGTATTTTCACTTCCTAAATCTGGCAACTCAACACTATCTCATTTTTGAAGGAGTAAAAGGAGGCCAATGGCTGGAGTGGAGTGAGGAAAAGGGAAGGTAGAAATGGACAAAGTAAGAGGCTCCGGGGGCCAGAGTGTGTGGGGCCGCTGTAAGAACGTTACCTTTCACTCCAGCCAGGACTGGAGATCCCTGGAGGGTCTGAGCACAGAGGTGCTGTGACTTTTCTTAAAGTGTAAAAGAACCAGCTGGCCGGCTGTGTTTCACGTGGGGGGCGGGGGGCAGAAGCACAGAGACCAGTTTGTAGGCTATTGCAAAAATCCAGATGAGAGGTCGTGGAGGTGGGGAGAGGCGATGGGTGAGAGTCTGTGTGGGAAGCCTACGGCCTCCACTGGCGGACTGGACGTGGGGCGCACGCGAGAGAAGGGGCTGGGGGCAGGGCACACCTCGGGGTAGCGTGCGTGCCCTGGATACCCGAGGCTCTGGGTTCCATCCCCAGTCCCTCCATTAAAAGTGAATAAATACATAAGCCTGATTACCTCCCCCCTCCCCCCAAAAGGAGGCGGGGCTGAGTTAAACCAAAGAGGGAAACTTCCGGTGGAGCAGAGTCTTGGAGCCGAGCTCGGGAGGAACGTGAGTTCATTTTTGATACGTTGCGTTGTCCACGTCTGCTGGGAAAGTGGAAAGGGGAAAATGAACGCAGGGGTGAGGAAAGGGCGAGGAGGCTGTTGAGAAAAAATTGATGTCGGTGACTGTCCTAGGGAGCTCGTGACCGGGGGCAGCTGCCGGCGTGTGGCAGTCTCTTGAAACCCAGGGCAATTCGGGCCATCAGAGCCCTCAGATGGTGGAGGCTGAGCTGGACGTCGTGTCTCCCGGCCTCCAGCGCCGAGGTCCCCCCGAGTCGCTGAATGCCGCCGACGCCACCGCCACCTACGTCTCCTGCTGCATGGCCGGGTTCACCCTTCCTACCACGTCCCCTCAGAGCAGAGTAGTTGTGAGAAAAATGTATGAGAGTTACTCTTCCTGCCGATTCCCTCAGAAGGAAAAAGCAAAACCTCTAGAGGGTGAAACACATCTTTATTATTATCCTTATTGTTGTCACTACTGTTACCACAACCGCAGCCCTTTGAAGTGACTGTGAGGTGATTGCTTTGAGGTGACTCCTGTGAGGTTACTTCTTTGAGGTGACTCCTGTGACATGACGGAGCCCTTCTGTCCCCAGCTCACACAGCCCAGCCCCCTGCGGTCTGGAGAGCCCTCTCCTTTCTTCCAGGTCTTAAGGAGGTTCCCGAGTCTTCCTGTGGAGCCCAGGCGGCCAGCAGACGTTATCATTTCATCTCTCCCACCCGCTAAAACTTGGCTCCTCCTCAGGGCACTTTCGCATTTTCCCACAGTTTCCTTCTTGAGTCCTTTTCAGTCAACCGCTATGTTTTCTCCTCCCCTTCTCCGTAGATCCTGTGAGAACTTGGCAACTCTCTCTTCCGCTGATTTGGTTACTTTCCCCTCCTCCTCCCCGATCTCATTCCTTATAGCTTGTTATAGACCAAAATTTGGTTTGCATTTTTGTTCTATCTGATGCTAATCAATAAGGCTCAGAATGGAGCTTTTGTCTTTTTTTTTTTTTTAAAATCCTTCATTATGTTACTTACGGGTTTCTCAGTTTCATTCAGAAATCAATTATACATCCCTAATGATGAAACTTCATTTGGGCAAGTTTTGGTGATTCTCTTCATGCCAAGTCTGTGATAGGATTGCCAGCTGGGATAAAATTGATAACAATTGCCATTAGTATTTTGTTTCAAGATTATCAAGCTCCACTCGAAAGTTTCCCACCGGCTTTATTTTGGGAAGAAGTTACTTGATCCAGAGATCTGGATGTGGGAGATCCTCACGGTTCAGGTCGCTAGGTTTAAGTCGTTTAATGACTCTGGCTTGACTGAAACTCAGACTCTAGTTCCACACGGTTCTGCGGCTCCCTCTCTGACCCTCTCTTTCTGCCAATTAGCTAGGTTTGAATTCAGAAGCCTTTTTCTTCGATGCCAGTGACTCGTGATGATCCTAGCAAATTCCCGCTCTTGAGCTCAGTGAAGGGGAGAGTTCTCAGTCTTCAGCCACTGGCGTCTCATAGGAGTTCTCCCCTTTTGGGTCTATGGGAATGTGATATGGGTGAACTTTTCTTTGAAAGAAGTGCCTCAATAGTCAGTAAGCCCCTGTAGGCGGGTCCTAAAGGGACTTTTCTTACAGCCATATCTGCTCCGTAGACAGTATTTTTGTGGTGAATCTCTACTGTGCTGCTAGGCCTTATCTTGGAAAGGCCATCCTGTCTTTGGCATCTGCAGTTCTCAAAACAGTTGATTGGAAAAATACTGTTTTTCCCCTTTGTACGCTGCCACATATTGAGCTCTTGTTCTGTGCCAGGCAATGTACTTCTCTTTTACATAGAGCATGCATTCCGTTCTCACGACCCATCTTAAGGATGGAGACTGAGCCAAACAGAGGTTAAATAACTTGCCTAAGTTTGAGCTGGTAAGTGTGGGAAACCAGAGTTTGAACCAGATCTGTCTGATTCTAAAACCTGTGTTCATAAGGACAAAGCTTCCTGATTCACTAGGGGGTTTAAACTAAATCAGAAGAGAATCAAGACAATTCCCTTCTCTCCCATAGATTTTAGTTTCTCTAGAGTATTTCCAACCACTATGATACTCATTTGAAATCTAAAAGTTGGATTGTCTTTGCAATATTCTTTCTCTAGTCCCAGAGTCAGAACCCTCATGAGCTGAAAGAAATCCTAAATCTCTAAGCTGCCAATTAAAAGAAAATACTGTTTTGAACATAGTGAGGTCTTAAATATGAAACCGACTGTATTGTACGTCAGCAATAGACTAAATAGCTACTAAATGCCAAGCTATGGGGAACAGGTGCTCATTACAGACAGACCGTCTAATTCTTCCGTGATTGCTGCACAGTGATTGTTCTAATCCTAATGTGTTTGCTGGATGCCCAGTACCTTGTTGACAGGTTAGCGCAGGTTAAACACGGAGGTGGAAGATGAGAGAGTCATTTGTCTTCTCTTTACTGTTGCTCCCGGCAGAAGGTCAGGCGATGAATTCCAAATGAGAAGCCAAACTAACTGGGCCCCTTTCGATGTGTGCTTGATGAGGTGTATCTGATGGGGCTTTTATTGGTCAAGCTTGAAGGATCATCTTTTCAGAAAGGTCAAATTCCCCATTATCAAGGAATAGGGAAATCAGGCTAGAGGACTGCTAGGACCTCTGCTGCTAGGTTTCTTCCTTTCTCATTTCTTACGCATAAGAAAGACATATAAAAAACTTACAAGTGACAGATGGGATGTCCACATGGAAATAAGACTTTATTATATTTCCTCTCAACTGCCTACTGTGATTACGTACCTGAATGTAAGGAAAAGGTAAGCAAAATTAATGGTGCAACAAATACAATTCACTTTTTTTCTCCTCCTCCTCCAGCCTCCTAGGACCCATCGTGTGATGGGGAAAGAGCTCAGATTCTGAAGTTGAACAGCTCTGGGTTTAAATCTTGGCTACTTCACTTGTTGGCTTGATTTTGGGCAAGTGACACAAATCTAATTTGTGGTTTCCCATCTATTAAGTAGGGATGAAAATAGTACCTATTATAACATGGTTACTATGAAGCTTAAAAGGATGTTTGTAAAATCTTTAGCATATGGTAAGTATTGAGTAGATGGGAACTGTTTGAAAAGAATTTATTATTTTTATCACAGAGAACATACTAGTTTATGAGTTGAAAATACTGATAGAAATGGGGATAGAAATTCATAAAGGGAGTGGGAGGATAATGTGGGGACTCCCTGATACCAATTGTATGTAAATCATTTAACCATATGTAAAGGGTCGTATTTTAATTCTGCACTCTGAGAGAAGACTGAATCACTTCCATTTTCATCAGTAAATGCTGAAGGTAGTAATAGGGTGAGGACCAAGAATTCCTGCCTGCCTACTTGGAAATGACTAATCTCCTTTCTCTAATTTAATAAAGTAGGATAATGCTGGGAGTGGGTGAGAAGGAGAATATGAAAGTGGCCAGAGTGGCAGTGGGGTCAGAAGGGAGGGGAAAAAGTCTGAGGTCAGCCCTGACCTGTGTTCCTCAGCTATGACTAGAACATCATTTGATATCCAATGTCCTCTGTCAACTTGATTACCAGGCACAGGTGAGAGCTCTGAATTAAGCTGAGTGGCACATGAGTGCCTAATTCCCACTCTCCTAGCCAGCCAGGGCAAGGTTTCTTAGGCAAGTTCATCCTGAGGGCAAAGGCTTAGGTGATGTTTTTTGAGGGATGGTATATTCATTTATAATAAGGTATACAGGAAGCTGTACTAACTGTCATTTGTGGACCCATATGAGGAGAGAATTGCATTAGGAAGCTCACCGTGGGGTGGAGGGAGATACCTTTGAACTCTGCAGCTCAGCAGGTGATCACCTATTCCCTTGCTGTCCATGGGTGAGTGGAGAGGCTGAGAACAATTTCACCTCCACGGACCATCCCTAAATGCACTTGCGTTCAGTATATAGGCAACTAGAGATTTTCCTTCTTGTCCTCAGATGTTTGCTTTCTACACTGTGCGTGTTTTCGGATGAACTGTATTTAGCTTTTAGGTTAAGATGTTGAAGGCATCCTGATTTTGTTTAAATGGAAATCACCACCTGAAGTATTAGACTATGGCTGTAGATAATTCTTCAGATTGTGTTAAGACTCCTCTACCAGTTATTGAAAAATGCTTTGCCTTGCCGAATGCAGACATTGGGCTCCCGTCTTCTTAAATATAAATGAGAATGCCAAATTCATTTCAACTTTCATACTTGCATGAGTTTGGTCTACTGCTTCCAAGCAAGCCAAGCAAATTCTCCAAATACCAAACCTAAGATGGAGAATCCAAGGGGCAGCCAGGTCATTGTTCTTGTCCATGCTGCTCCTCCCACCCCCACCCCAGCTACTGGTGGAAGGAGTTTCAATAACTGCTTAAGACAACAGGCCAATGGACCCTGTCAAATTGTCCCCAATACCAGTTCAACTGCTGGGTTTTTTTGTTTTTTTTTTTTTTTTGTATCATAAAAGCAATGCTTAGCCTATATTCTCAGCCCCTGAACTGCATTATCCAGACCTGGTTAACTTGCTCTCCTCTGCCAATAGATTTGCATCATTTTTTTATGTCTTGTTGGACTGCCCTGTCTCCAGTTCTGTTGAGACTGTCTGTGGGTGGTTTCCCTGTACCGGGATGACAAGGGCAAAGGTCAGAGCTTCCATGATTCATTTCCTTTTTGCTGCACGCAGTGGATGGTTTTCTGGGTGAGTCACTCGGATGCCAAACACAGGAGGGATATTCTTCACATAGAGGCCCCAAGGCTCCGCTATGCCCTGAGCTAGAAGCACTGAGTTCTTAGTATCTTCTTAAGATTTTTGTATGTATTCCGATGATTTGATAACCCCTTCTGTATCCCCTATCTTTGTGTCTGATGACTCTGATTTGTGAACACTGCCTACCCCTTGGAGAACTTTCCGGTATCTTGTGGAGCCCTACTGAATTCTGACTCCAGAATAATTGGACTCTTAAAAATATACCCCAAACATACTCCAGTACTGAAAAAAAATCTCTGGTATGTCATCAATACAGGAGCATTCACAGCGGTCTACTCATGGCTCCTCAAAGATCCAGCCTTGTCTTTTTCTCCCAGAATAACAATCTACAGAAGGAACACAGGCACCAACAGAAAGATGTTTAAATACCTAGAGCTCAGCACTGCAGTAAAGTGTGTTTTCCTCAGTGAAGGGAGGCTTATTATTTTCTTTCTTTTTTTTTAACCTTTTAAAAATTATGAAACAGAATATACAAACAGAAAACATAAATGAATAGCGTAATGAATAATTACAAAGCGAACACCCCTCAATCAAGAAGGAGAATGTCGCGGGGCCAGAAGCCCCTCCTTTGTTTACTTTCTAGACTACACCCCCCTCCCTCCCTTCTAGAAATAACCACTATCCTGACTTCTGTGATAATCACTTCCTTGCTTTTCTGACCACCTATATTTGCAAGGTTATTATTTTCTAAAGCCATATCGCTTCTATCTTCTGCTGGTGGCGCTCAGTCACTCATTTGTATTAAGTAATGACCACAGGATGACATTGGGCAGGAGTTGTGTATATGCACTGGTCTCTTCCTCATCCCCAAATTCCAAAGAACTGCTTATCTGTGTTTTCTGTGTCATTAGCTAACAACATTCCTGGTACGACACATGTTTAAAATAATGACAGTGAAGAGGTAAAACAACCCTGGAACTTTCCATGGCGTCTCTCCTGCATTCTGGGTTTTCAGAGATGCACGTAGAGTTAAATAACTTTGTAATTCCCATAACACCTCCCCTCTCTTTTAATTTCCCTGGGAAGTGGCCCGGAATGTTCTAAAGTATGCAGAACTTGGGCATAAAAAGTACCCGTTTACACCCCCAGGCCTGTTTCCTACCATGAGAACACGCGTGCCATTTCAAATATTTCATTCACACTCTTCATTGCAACTCACTCCAAGGATTCTTTGACCTTCTTTGGTCTGACACATTATCTGCTGAGCTAGAAAAAAAAGATAAGTGGGAATGCGACTTAAAACCTCATTCTTGACATTTATTACCTTGTCTTCCTTTACTTCCTTGATTGGCTCAGGCAGGTTTGTGGGCGAGGGGAAGGAAAACTAACACTTATTATACCCCTAATTTGTACTCTGCACTTTTGAGTCCGTTATCTTATTAAACACTAATGATGCTGTGGGGTAATGTTGACTGTCTCCATTTTGTGATGGAGATCACTGAATGGCAGAAAATAACTATCCAGGGTCATGTAGTTAGAAATAGGCACAAGCAGGAATTCAAAGGTCTGACAAGTTCTGTCTTCTTTATCAAGCTGTCTTTCATTTCACTTGCCTGATGACCTTGAAGCACTTCCATTTCTATTAGAATGAAAAATTCTTGGAATTATTCATAGTCATGGGGTTCAAGATCTCAAAACATTTTTCTTCTTCAGAGCACTGGCTTAGGCTTAGGAATCTCCGGAATAATGGGCTTTAGGTTTTGGTAGCTCCATAGGGCTGGAGGGGGCATGGTCAGTCTCTGAAGCTCTCTTTTGACCCACGGCCACTTTCTGTGCTTCCTGCCACCGCAGGTCTGACTGTCTCTGTGACCTGTAGTAGGCTTCATAAGCTTAATGTGAGAAAAGCCAATCAGAAGACATTAAAGGTGACACGGATTAGCACTGCCTGGAAATATCCACTGTGCTAGAGAGTCACTCACTTAGAGGACAATTTGGTGAAGTGCATCTCCATCCTGGACCTTATCCAAGGTGTGGTCACTGAAGCCCCATGAGGGTTTTGGTCTTGCCTCTAAGGTGCTTCCCCACTGTGGTCCCTGTAGCCACATTTGTGTCTCAAGAGTGGAGCAGGTTAAATGCTTGTGTGAAACAGTTTGGTCAGTCAAGGAGCAGGTGTTGGGCAAACAAACCAAGCAGGGATGGATTTAATTTTGGATAACATCTGAAGGTCTTAACAGAGTATGTTAAAGTTATTTTCAGATGTGCTTCTGAATTATCCAAATCCATGTCCTTAACTTTGGGAGGGAGTAACATCTGAGTCGCACTAAGTGTGGAACCAGAGAGGCTGGGACCTTGGGCCAGTGGCTTTCACTCACCACATGAGTTCCGGAGCCCAGCGTGAAAGGGCCTTTTCTCAGGGAAGGAGGTTGGAGAGAACGTTGGTGGCAGCTCCGCATCAACACTCTGGGGCATTTTAACTTGTGTGAGGTGGGGAGCGAGTCTTCATCCTCTTGCTGATCCAGGCTCTCCTCTCTGACTCCTCTGAAAGGATCCACCGTTGTTACCCTCCTACGAAATGCTTTCCCTCCTTGTGTCATATGTATGTTGAATGATTTGTTCATTCTTGATTCGCTCATTTAGTCAACACACAGGTTTTGAGCACACACGAAGTGCCAGGCACTGTCTTAGGCCCTGGTGACATGCGAATGAACAAGACAGACAAACGACACCATGTGTTTCCTTTCGGAAAGTTTTCATTTTTTTCAATGAACTTTTAACACACCATGATGTAATTAGAAGTGCAAAGGAAAAAAGTTGCCTGTGTCTGTCATCACAGGAATGATAGAAAACAGTGCCTTGGGTAACGCTCAGACCAGCGTGACACATCGGGGAAGTAGTGAGGATTTTACTGAGAGACGGAGCCTGAGCCTCATGAGTAACTAGCTACATGGATTTATTTTCCTTGCTCTCCTCCTTGCTGTTTCTGTACTGACAGCAACGTCTGGGATTTTGTTTTTGTGAATTTTTGTGGATTTCGTTTTGCGATTTCGAACTTGTGAAGCCATTGGAGGAGCCCTGTGGTTTGTTTCCTGGCTTGGTGCGAGGTACCAAACCTTTCCATACACGGAAACAGTTTAATATCACATGTGTTAGAACTGAATGGGACCCTCAGTGTTTATCCACTGAGAGCTGAGTTCCAGATGGGGAAGCGATTTGCCCAACATCCGTGGCTGGGTTAGTAGCAGCTGGTCCTGTTCTTCTGACTCCAGAATGGAATTCCTGCCTGATTTGTCTTTTCTGACATCTGCTCTGCCACTGGCCAAACGTCACTGTGCCCCTGGTGCCTCTCTGTATATGACACATGTAGCGGCTATAGTGACAATATGGCTAATACTTATTGAGAGTCTCCCGGATGCTAAACAGTGAGCTGAGGGCTTTATATGTATGACGTTTTTTAATCCTCCCAACATTGGAAGGGCAGCATTATTATCATTCTCATTTTACAGGTGAGCAAACAGATTAGAGAGGCCAAGTCAGTGACTCGCTTACCAGCTATATTAAAAAAAAAAACAGACTATCTTGAACAACAAAATAAATAATAATAGCATTGTATTAAAACTCAGAATAAGATGAATATCCATGAATTCATACTGATATCAGTAAATAATTGAATACATAAATAAAATGAGGAGAAGGAACAATTCTTCCTTATAGAAGGATTCCAATTAATAAATAAAGAAGGGATGAGGGAAATAAAAAATTACCATTTGAACACCACAGTAAGAACTGTTGCTATAACTCAATTAAAAAATGTTAAAAAAAATGAACTGTTGCAGGTATCAATGCATGAAAGTTTGAGGACAAACACGATATTTGCAGCATCTCAAAGTGTCTCCCTCAAGGTATTTACTAATTAAAAAAGGAAAAATAATAACTTTACTATTAAAGGATTAATAGCAACCCAGCAGACACCACCCCAACTAAGCAATCAAGGCTAACGTCACTAGGAATAAGATACAATGATGTCTTGTACCCCTGATATGCACTGGAAGGGAACTTTGCTTTTGTGGTATTCTTGCTAAAGAAACATCAGTCTCATCTTGTATAGCATCAGCCTCATCATGAGAAAACACCTGACAAACACCAATTAAGCAACATTCTACCAATTATCTACCACAGCTCTTCAAAAGTGTCAAGGTCATGGAAGTCAAGGAAAGTTTGAGGGCCTGTCACAGTTCGGAGTAGACTAAGGGGACATGACAACTCAGTGCAAATGTGAAATCCTGGAAAAGAAAGAGGGTGTTAGTGAAAAAACTAGTAGCAACCAAATAAGTATCACTGTAAATCAGAGTAGCATCGTATCAATGTTAATTTCTTAATTTTGATAATTGTGTTATGGTTATACAAGATGTTAACATCAGGTAAGGACATACGGAAATTCTGTACCATTTTTGCAACTTTTTGGGAAGTCTAAAATTATTTCAAAATTGAAAGTTAGGAAGTAGATTATAGGATAGATTGCTAAGCCCCATCTCAGACTTACTAAATTGGAATTTTTCAGGCTGGTATGACCCAGAAATTTGTACTTGGGGGGTCTCTGTACCCAAAGTCACACATAGAGGAAGTGATAGGGCCATGATTTGAACCCAGCCAGGTCTTCCTGCCTTCAAAACCCCTGCTCCTTAGCAGAGCAGACTGTCTAGAAGAGATGTGAAGTAAATGGAGATTCAGATAAAAAATATCAATGATATTTGAGATAAAAATTCTCAGCATAAATTATTGTCTTTTTATAGCCTGTTCTTTTAAAAATACAGCCATACATGGATTTAATGAACTGCATAGAACTAAAGATTAAATCATCCTTCCTGACCTTAATTCCCAGATCATTTCCATTGGTTTTAAATAGGCAACACCTTTCTCTCAACCAAATGCTGTGTATACAAGTTATAATGCCATTGTTGGTGGAGAGGAACTTGAAACTATGATTGTAAATGTCGCTGTTGCAAAGTATAGTCAAATCATAAGAATTTAATTGTGTATAAATTGTATATATGTATAGACAAATCGTAAGAATTTAATTGTATATAAAATATATATGTGTGTATTTTAGACTATGTAAAAAGAGCTACATCAAAATTTAAATGCAGTTACCCAAGTGTGGTAAAAAGTTAAGGCCTGTTTGATGAAACTGACACACTAGCTACTGTGCTAATGAGGCACCTAAGGCCTGTTTTAATGTCTTCTCTCATATTGGGCACAGCTCACCTCTCAGACTGCTTTGGGTTCTGGCAAGGAGAAGTTCCCAGCAGGCTGAAATTACACATCCCCGGGTGGGGGGCAATTGATGGCCAAAGAAATAGAGTGAGAAGTTTTCAAAAGGGCCCATGTCTTCTTCCTCCTCACTGATTTTTGTACCAGGCGTCATATTAGTCCCTAGAGATACAGAGATCAATATGGCACAATCCCTGCCTTCCAGGAGCTCCTGGCCTAGTTTGGATGAGGGGCCTCTGAAACATGATTCAGACAGGGGATTGGACAAATAAAGGCAAGAGGAAGGAGAACATCACTATTCCAGTAAAAAAATGATGGTCACCATTTTCACACATTAGAATGTTGATATAATCTATACAGGTGTGATGGCACTTTTCTTAGAAACTGGAGTTGAACTCCTCCTTTGCAAATAGTGGTTCTCCTCTCCTCCGTGGGTGGGGCTGGGGTCTGGGAGGAGAGAACGAAATTTAGAGAGAGCTTTTTGCTCTGCATAATGAAATGGCAGGACTGCTATCTAGTAACTCAAAGGCTGCTGGAGGGAAGCAGGAATGTGGAAGTGGGGAGCAGCCTGTGCCCCAAATTTCCCCAGATATGTCAGAGGAAGGAGGACCTTGGAAAGGGTGGGGTGGGTGGAGAAGTGGAGTAATAACTGTGTAACATGCCAGAGGCATGTGCTGGTGGTAGTAGGACCACAGAGGAGAGGCTCTGCTCTTTGACGGGGCGAGGGTGGGGGCTGGAGGCATGAAAACTTCACGGAGTACATGTGTGAGGCTGATCCTAAAATATGAGTAGGAGTTCACCAAGGATCTGAAAAGAAAAGAGCTTTCCAGAAAGAGGGCTCAGACATCGGTGAGTTACAGCTCCACCCCCCAGTACCTTTCGAGTTTTTGTTTTGTGTGAGATACTGTGTCTGTATAGGACTCCTGCCAAAATACAAGTAAGTTCCCTGGGAGGGTATGATAGTCTTGTAGCATTCGTTTCAGAGGAATAGTGAGTTTTGTTAAAGGAAGAGAAAAAACCAAAACAAAACAGTGTACCAGCTCTGGGAGGTCATATCCCATTCCTACTTTACTACAATTTGGGGCTGAAATGGGGGTCCTGAGTATGCAGGAAATATAGGAGAACAGTGCTTGAGAAAGGGATGTGTGTGTTGAGGGAGACAGGGCCCCCAAAGACTGAAAATAAACATTACCTCCTGAGCTATGCTAGCTTTGACAAAACGGCTTTGCCCTAGTTTAGATGGGAGAGGACTAATAATTTGACTATTTCAAACCATTACTGTGTTTGAAATGAACCAAATGCAGAACAAACACAGTGACAGTACTAACAAGATGGCTAGTAGTTGTGGAGGACTCATTGTGTACTTTACATGCAATTTCTCATTTCAACCTTTCCGCCATCTGCTAAAATAGATGCTATCATTAACATCTTCAGTTTGGAGGAAGGAACAGAGAGTCAGTGTCAGCAGATACTGGACCTCAGTCTGGGCTCTTAACCTCTAGCCATGCTGCCTCTCTGGAAGATTCAAGCCAAGGTTTGAGCATAATCCTAGGGATTGTGTGAGCACTCAGTGTCTTCTGTGAGTTTCCTTTCCTGGTATTTTGGGTGAGATAGTTCTTTACTGTGCTGGACTGTCCTGTACAGTAACACCCACAGGTCCTGCTCCCCATCTATTCCCCAGTCACTGTGACCATTTACCATGCCTCCCCCCATCCACTGCCCCCTGCTCCACTGGCCAAGAACAATGGCAGCTCACAAGGCAGAACCTGAGCCAATCAAACCTGGAAATCTGACCATGGACAAGAGTTTGGGATTACCTGGTGACTCTGGGCAAATTTTTAAGTTCCCCAAGCCTCAGTTTTCCTCATCAGGATGATGAGATTGGGTCTCCAGATCTCACAGGATGGTGGTGAGACACCAACAGTGCTTCAAATAATCAAAGTAAAATTTTGTGCAAAGCATAAAGACTAATAAGAAAGAGTTGCTGCCCACAAGGAACTCAAAGTATGGCAAGGGGATTGAGGCCCTCAACTGACCCTCATACATGATGAAATGATGTAGAACTTTGCTCTACTAGTGTGATCTGTGGCCAAGAAAATGAGCATCACTGGGATGTTAAAAATATAGACTCTTAGTTACCATATGATCCAGCAATGCCATTGGGCATATATTTGGAAAAAACTCTAGTTCAAAAAGATACATACACCCCGGTATTCATAGAAGCACTATTTATAATAGCCAAGACATGGAAGCAACCTAAATGTCCATCGACAGATGACTGGATAAAGAAGATGTGATATATATATTGCATACACACACACACAGACACACACAATGGAATACTATTCAGCCATAAAAAAGAATAAAATAATGCCATTTGCAGCAACAACAGATGAACCTAGAGATTATCATACTAAGTGAAGTCAAAGACAAATATCATATATCATTTGTATGTGGAATCTAAAATATGATACAACTGAACTTATTTATAAAACAGAACCAGACTCACAGACATAGAAAACAAACTTATGATTACCAAAGGGGAAAGTAGAGGGAAGGATAAATTAGGAATTTGGGATTAGCAGATACAAACTACTATATATAAAATAGATAAATACCAAGGTCCTAGTGTATAGCACAGGGAGCTATATTCAATATCTTATGTTGTGAGTCCATCCAAAAACTTTCCTCTTTAGCAGTTTTATCCTGGCTCATTTCTGGCTAATTGTGTGACCATGAACCAATCACTTAACTCTCCAGGCCTCAATTTCCTCATGTGTGCAATGGTGATAATCATTGTATCTGCATGTAAAGCTGTCACCAGGATTAAATGAATTACTCTAAAGTGCTTAGAACAGTGCCTGATCCATATGAAACAGTCAGTAAATCTTAGGAATCATCTTCATCCTCATCATTCTTCTCTTTATTGTTTCCCTTAGTTAAAGAGCTATGTGAAAAGTAGGCCTCGTACAGGGCATCACTCACATGTCAAGTCAAGGCTGGCTCTGGCAGTATAGTGTCCTTTACGCTCCAATCCTTGGCTGTTCCGCTCCTCTGGCTTGATAGGAGCTTGACTTGGCTGGATATGAGGGCACATAGAGAACTATGAGTCCATTTATGCCTGTGAGCAAGAGGAAAATAGTGTATACATCCTCCTAATAGTCCATCTGTTAGAATTCCCTTGCCATCACCACCCCCCAAACTCTGTCACACATAATCGCTCTCCAGTTTTTGTACTTGGACATCCTTTTGAAAGTTTATATCCTTAGCATGAAAAATTTCTTTAAAGGGAACAGATAAACTCAGTGCATCTGCAGATATGTATACCAACCCTGTAAAATACAGCAGCTGCTCTGAAACTGCCAGTCGGCCTAGTCTCACATTTTCCATCCTGCTAGATAGGGCATTTCACCGTCTCACCTTTTTCATTCCCGCCCTTTTTTTTTTTTTTGCTACACGATGTACTATTTCACTATGAGGAGAAAACAGAACACCTGTTGTAAATCTTGGAGGATTTTGTT
Source organism: Camelus dromedarius (assembly GCF_036321535.1). Classification (NCBI taxonomy): domain Eukaryota; kingdom Metazoa; phylum Chordata; class Mammalia; order Artiodactyla; family Camelidae; genus Camelus; species Camelus dromedarius. Next base: position 17,071,080 of record NC_087446.1, on the reverse strand, counting down.
CTGTGTTTTCTTGTAAAGCCAGACCAGAAACCCCCACCGGCAAAACCAGCTGTGTCTCATATTTAAACACAAACTATAAAGTGTCAAGGGAAAGAAAAAGTGACTTGGCCAATGAAAACAGTACACGGGGGGCCCAGAATCTGTTTCCAAGATTTATGAGCTGAAAGCAAGTTACACTTTAATGAATATTAAATGAAACCCATCTTATCGTGGAAGACAGGCTATATTTTCTGATGGACATTTATGTGGATGCCTCATTTCTGAAACTTGAGCTGTCTCCTCAAAATGACCTGCATGTCAGCACATGACAATAAATCTTCTGAAAACTAGAAACTAGATGATGGCTTGGTACTACGAAAATTATTTTTTTTCTTTTAATGTGTGTCAGATTTTTACCTACAGGGACATGTTATGAGTGAAGCGTACAGAAAGAAAGCAGGGTCTGATATTTCAACTTACTTTACCGTTGCTTTGAGGGGCTTGTGATTTTGAGAACAAGGCCCGAATTTGGTGTAGGGAGGCAGACATAGGCAGTGTCTGTCCCCGACGTCTTCAGTCCTTTTTTCTTATGTTCCAGATTCTTCAGTCCTGGCTGCCATGAGGAAATTCACTCTTCTTCCCTACCACTCCCACCCCCAAATATCACTGGGAAAAGATGGACTCTTGGCGTGAATATGACCTTTTAGAAGAGTATTTGCATTAAAAATGTTCTCACTGAGTGTGGAAGGAAAGGCTGGTGCATTTGGGGGTACTTGGGGTACCTAAGGAATTAATAGTGTTGTTGTGGGGGGCACCTGTCTCATCCTATTCGCTGTGCTCCTAGTGGTGAACAGCACAGAGGCACCCGGGAAGGAGACTGTAGAGTTAGCTTTTCAGCATTTCTCAATCTCAGTAAACACTAACTTGGAGCCTACCTGTCTGGACTGGCTGTGTATAGAAGAGACAGATAGAGAAACAATCCCAGAAGTGCGGCAGAGCCGGCCCGACAAGGAAGTGGACTGAAGCATCTGTTCGAAATGCCTTTTCTCAGGCCGGATGGAACCCGGTCCTGGACAGTGTGGCGGACTGTGTGTGGCCGACTCTTCCGCGCCTCCGCTATGAGAGCTGGAGTCCGCTGGAGCAGGACTGGAGTTTAGAGGTCTCAGCCTTCTAGGATGGCACTTGCAGAATATAGGCTGATTTTCCTACAACTGTGTAGATGTTCTTCCTGTTGCTTGTGCAGGGTGATGATTTGATGTAGCAGGCTATCATCTCTAGCTTGTCAGGTAGTAAGTTCTTTTCCAGCTTAGAACATAATATACTATATTTCGCTGGGACAACCATTTGGTCTCTAATTTGGGAGGCGACACATTTAGTGGTTAAGAAACAGGATTTGGTGTCAGACAGAAGACAGAAGTCCCTCTAGGCCATCCTTTGGTTGAGGTACCAATACCCGGCTCTGTTCCTGGCACAGGGTATGTACTCAGTAACTCTGCATTGAATGTTGAGGGAATGAATAGATGGATATATGAATGAATGAACCAACCTGTTCGAAATCCCAGAGCTGCTATATTTTAGCTTCGTGGCTCTGGGCAGGCTACCCAAGCTCTCTGAGCCTCAGTGTTCTTATTTGCAAAATTAGAAAAAATAATACTTTACCGTTGGAAGAAATGCAATGATCTAATGTATCTATAGTGGGAAGTCACCACAGAGGATGTTTCAGGAGGTTTAGGTGAGAGAATGTACATGCTTTGGCCTTGGCAGAGAAGGCAGAAATGGCTGGGGTGGGGTTTTAGAAAAACTGGGTTAATTTGAAGAGGAGATTGGCCTTTGGGAAGTCAGGGATGCATCTGGCCTCAAAGTTTCTACCACCCTGTGCCGTGTATGCCTGCCTATATGGAGAAGGGGGCTAGATTTGTGTATGTGTGTGTGCATGTGTGTGTGTGTTAAAGGCCTGAAAGGCATTGCTTGGTTGGCAATGGAGACAAAGAAAGTCATGGAGGAGGGGCGTTAGTGGGAGAGGGGAGAGGGTAAGTACTTATTAAGGTAAATTCTTTCTCTTTTTCCACCCTGGCTGGCACCAGTCTCACCTGTGGCCTTACCTATGGGAAGCAACGCTGATATGTTAACACACCAGGTTCTCTCATTCCAATGTGTACTCATTCTTTCTGGCAGAAAAACGATGATGTTTGCTGTCACGTGATCTTATCCTGCATTTGGAACCTGTTTTCACAGCCGTTACAGTGACAGAGCACTTGCTTAGAGGGAATATATGAAATGCTCGAGGGGGAGAATCCACAGAGAAAGTTGCCACCACCAATGCATCTTCTCAGCCATGGTAAACCAGGCCTTGGGCTGGGAATTTTACGTGTGTTATATACAATTTTTACACCCCCTGTCTCCATGGTATGGATGGAAAACTGAGACTTAGATAGGTTAAGTCACTTGGTTACGAGGTTGTAAAGTCAGGATTCAAACTCGGGTCTTCCCGGATTCCAAACCCGTGCTCTTTCCAGTCCTCTGTGATGCATGTGAGGATGCAAAGCCTACCTTGCCCCTCACTCTCTGTCTTAGTCTTCTTCACTCTACAGGTATCTTTCCTGACACGGATGGCTAGCTTAGTGATGGGAATGGATATTGAAGGAAGATAATCCAGGGATGATGACTGTATCTCAGCTCATTCAGAGCAGGGAACATGGAGTCCTCATTACGTGCCGGTCACTCTGCTGAGAGCATCACATCCATGATCTCATTTAATCTTCATGGCAAGCCCATGAGCTCAGCACTCTGTGTGCCGTGGGCTGGGATTCGTACAGCGCCTTCCCAGTGTAGGGCCACGTCTCCCCGGGGTGGGGTCCGCTGCACTGGCTTCCAGGCCGGATGTAGTGGGGAAATTACACCGGGGACTCTGGTTCCTCACTAGGTTTACGGCATTCTCCGCCGGACCGCAAACAGCTGCTGTTGGCCCTTTCCTCCCCCAGAAACAAGTGAGTTATGAGTGCAGGCACAGTTCACTGCCAGTCAGAGAGACCCGTAAGCTGGGTGGGACAGCGGTTTTTGCAGGGGCCACATCCTCCCTATTACCTCCGTCCCTGCCACAGCAGTGAGAATCTCAGCTACTATTTGTTGAGACGTTGCTAAGTGCTGGCCACTGACCTAGTCATTGGACATGCGATTGCTCATTTAATCTCCACAACGACTCCCCGAGGGGGGACATGAGACAGAAAAGTCAGGGGCACTTGCCCAGTGTCTCACAGGAAGCAGATGGAAGGGCTCTGACTCAAACCCGAGGATGTTTGTTTTTTTGAGGCCAAATGCCTGAAAAGGAGGTCTACAGCTGATCCTCTCTACCAGACTGTAACTTCTGTGAGGAGTACTGTGTTTTCATCACCTTCGGAGCACCCGTGTGGACACAGAAGGGCCTCTGTAATCCTTACTCAGGAGGACCACAGAAAGGTGGTTGTTCCAGGTGACCGGCGATGGTGTGCAACACAGTGAACGTGCTGGGTGCTTTTAGCCAGCTTGGGCTGAGGCCAGGGTTATTTTCCTGTTCTACAGCTGACCTCCACGTGCTCCCTTTGGCCAGTTGGCTTCAGTTGTGAGGGGCTGTTTCCCACTCACCTCTCCTGGCAGCTTTTACTGCCGTAGCACCCTGCTCAGATTTTTCTATTTCACTGAGCCTCCCTGCTCCGACCTCTCTCGTGTCAATCAGGTTTAACTTCCACCGAGGGCCTCAATTTCCAGTCACAGTTCCATCCTGGCTGCTTTCTGAGCTGTGGAGATCTGACCTGGGCGGAGGAGGCGTTAGGTTCTCAGAGAAGGCCGGGGCTCGAAGCTGCGGATTCATTTTGGGGCCCCGCTTTCTCCCCTGGGTGCTCTTATCAGTTGAATGCAGTTCATGAGAGAGACTCTGGGCTGGGTCTTTGGAGCTTCCTGTCGGCCGGCTGCTGCGGCGGGGCTGGCAGGTACCAGGTGTGGCCAGCAATCCTACCTGCCTCAGAGGCCAGTGCCTTTTGAAGTTCCGCAAGAATGTCACACTTCAAAGAACTCTCCCTGCAGCTGTCACCTGGCTATCTAGTGGGGGTCAGAGAGTTAATATGCAACCAGAAAACCCAGTCCTCCCGCCTCCCACCTCCACCTGGGAAGCCAAAGCACATATTCCTCCGGTGCAGAGGATTTGAAAGCATTGTTCCCGATTTATCTCAGCATTGTTCCTGATTTATCTCAGCAAGAGCTCAGTGCCCTGTTTCTTTAGATAAAGATCCATTGTAAACTATCTGTCCAACAATAAAATAAGTAAATGAGCTGCATTTTTCCTTTCTGAATAGGAATTATGTAGTAATGAAGTATTTGCAATTACTGTTAGCAGGAGTTTAATTACAGGACTAATTTGTGAAAAAAAAATTTGTGAGGCTTCGTGTAAACGTGGCACCTTTTATCTGAGGATCACAATGCATTGTACACAAATTAATGAACTCTCCTGTGCTCGGCATACACTCAATTACTGTTTTAAAAGCTCCCTGAGTTTGCTGCACTCTGGGTCTGGGGTAGGGAGCCAAAGTTTATTTATAAATTGCAACAAGATGGATATAGATTAGATCTAAAGATGGACTTCCTGGTTGTGATGTTGTTAAATGACAACCTGAGTTACTGTGTCAGTTTTTAAAGACTTGTGTGATGATATCTTCCTGCCACTTTGACGGAGCGCTTTTCATCGTCAAACCAAATCATGCTCTTGCAGTGGAACAAGATGAGTCTCTGACTTAAACACAAGTGGTGAAGTCCTAAAAGAAAGAAACAGGGAATTGGAGTGTGTGACCTAGGAAAACCCAAATTCTGGGCAACTCTCCTTTTGGACTCTGAGCTCTGCAAAGAGCAGGGTGGCAAGAAGATATTGATGTCTCAGTTAACATCATAAAGAGCAAGATTTTCAAGGAGTAGCCTTTGATGCTGTTTCTATTTTCAAGTTCAGACTTCAGCTCCCTTTTCCTCCACTTTCACCTATGCATTCCGATAAAGGTTATAGGCTCCATGTCTTTAAAAAATAGGAGAGACAGATAGCTGCACATATGTGTTTAGGGTGGGGTTTTATTTCAGAGTTCTGTTTAGTGCTGACCAACCGACCAGCCCCAATGTCCTAATATCCCTTCTGCGGTTAGTTTATATGGGCTTCATGTTTATTCCACCTACTTCTCCTTGGGCAAGGAGAGAAAAAATTTTGCAACACAACAGGTTTTTGCAAATAGTCCACGATGACTAGGATGGTGGAAACTTACTCACCTTTTATTCTCCTTTCCCTGACCTTCTTTCTCTCCCAATGTTTCATAGCTTATTAGAACCACCAAAAGTTTCTGTAGCTTTGGTGTTAAACTTTGCAATTAGTTTTCTTCCACCCTTAGGGGTCAGTGTCCCCAGGCTCACATCCAGCTGCAGCAGAGTGAGCGGAAGGCCAGGGGAGTTAAAAATAAGGGTTTCTAGAACTGGGCTGCCTAGTTCAAAATCTGGCTCTGCCAGGTACTAGCCATCGGAACTCGTGCAGGTTTCTTAATCTCTCTGCCTCAGTTTTCTCATCTGTCAAATGAGGACAGTAATACCTGCTACCTTATTAAAAAGTCGTGAGGGTTTACATGTAAAACACTTCATAAGCACATAGTAAACACTGAAGAATGCTCTGATAATAATAATAATTGTTACCGCTTATTAATTGGACTCCCAAAAAATAAGGGTGAGTCTTCTAGGGGAGGAGTCGGGCCTTTATCTCTTCCCAGGTCCAGAACATCTTTAATTATTACAGTGTTTCTCCAAGAGTGGGTTGGACCTTATTAATGGTTTATGAAATCAACTTAACTGGGTCTCAACTAGGCTAAGAAAAAAGGAAAAATGGCATTACACGTGGCAGTATTAAGGGTAGTATTGTTTTCCAAAACTTTCATTTCTATTATTCATGTATATGTTATATACTGTGTGTGTGTGTGTTTGTGTGTGTGTGTGTGTGTGTATATATATATATATATACACTTTAGATTTGCATATTAACACATATATCTAGAGAAGTTATTCGGAATCACGATGTAAAATATCTTATTTCAACTGCAGCCAAAGACATGAAAAATATGAGACTAAAATTACAAATTGAAAAGCGTTGCTTGTTACAATCCTGTGACTTCTCTACATCATGGATTATATACTGAGCTCTTTCAAATATGTATGGTTTTTAAGAATTTGATTAGGAAAGTCATAAATTCAGCCAATGAGGGAAGAAAGAAATCTTTTAAATGACTTACAGGGCAAAGAGGACAAAAATGATTAGGTGTCAATAATATGTGAATTATAAAAGCTCATTCTTTGCAAAGTAGATACACACAAAAGATTAACATCCTCACTGTATAAAGAACATGTACAAAGCTCGTGAACAGTTAATTCATAAAATAGGTGACAAGTGAGTAGCAAACATACTTACAAAAATATCTTCAGCCTCATTTATAATAGAGGAATGTAAAGGAAAACAGTGAAATTATTTTTTCACGTATCAAATTAACAATTTTGTTTTGTGGTAAGACCCAATGTAGAGAAAGTTACAGGGAATGAAATACCTACATGCAAGACTAGTGAGAATAAAGGTTGGTACCGCTTCTCTGAGGGAGCTGTCAGGTAACTGGTTGCAAAAGTCATAAATATATATGTGTGTTTTGAATTGACAATTCTACTTGAAAGAATTTATCCTAAGGTTGTACTAAAGCAAGTGAGTGAACATCCAGCAGCCAGACATTCATTACAGGAATGTTGAAGTAAAAAATTGGAAGTTGTTTTTTTCAAAAATAGACATTGATAAAATAAACTTTGGTGTCCTAATACAATAGAATAAGAGGTAGTCATTAAAAATGATGCCGTGGGTACTTCCTAGTACAATTCCCTTTTGCGTAGGCCTGGTTTCCACAAGCAAGTCCCACCTGGAAAGGAGGCTTTTTTTCTTTGGGCACCAGACTTCTCTTAGATTGTTTAAAGAGTCAGACCTTAAGTTTGCAACTTTTCCAAAGCGCAACAGATTGAAATTAGGCATTAAGTGCTAAGTTGAAGAATAAGAATGTGACTGGCTTTTAGTAACATATAATGTGGAAGAAATTGCAGGTTACTTATACATGGGCCCAGTAGCCCACGCCTGCCATGCTATTGTCCCTACGAACCCTGACCACACCCAGGTAAGCTTTGGCCTCCCTCCCAGGTAAAACCTGATGCAAAGGTCAAGCATTCCAGACTGTGTGTTGTTGTTACACCCACTGATGGAGTTGCGGTTCCTCCTCTGCCTGGGCCAGGTAGACTGAGTACTATGAACCAGGGCCTGGAGGTACTTGCGGCCATCAGGATGCTGCCCACCTGCCTCCCTGCAGGCAACTGGGAACAGTGGGAGTGGTAACACCTGTTCTCTCCTGGACTAGTGACCCAGGAGTAGGGATGGCTTTGGACTCCATTTGCTCTTCCTCTTTCTCTTCCTCACACCTACTGAGTCTAGCTCGCTGGTTAGAATTTTTAAAAATGCTTTTACTCCTGCTTTTGAACTCAAGAAATTAGCCTTTAATCAGACTGCAATATGGAAATACAGCTAACGATATGACAAGTGAAAAAAGCAGCCATGACACTATATTAAGTACATTTTAGTGTTATTTTGGGAAAAATAGTATGTACATATGGATTCATACACATTGAGAATAGACTGAAAAGAATAATATATACCCCATAACATTGACAGTATTTTATTTTTCTGATTGGGAGAATTCAAGTGATTTCTCCCTTCAGTTTATCTCCATTTTTATAATTTTTGTTTAATAAGCATATATTAGTTTCATAAGGAAGACAAAACTTTTTGTCACTGCTGTTGTCTTGTTTCCTGCTGCGCAGGTCCTAGAATGATATCTAATGTGCAGTAGTCTGTCATAAATATCTGTTGGATAAATGAATGAATAAATGTTGAAGGTCACTGCTTCCATTGGGAAGAGAAGGCAGTAAAGAAAACTTTTAATTCACTGTTCCCGTCAAATTCTTCCAATATCCTTGGCTTGTTAGGGACACAGTTTAAAATTTTGTTAGCATATGTTAAGAAACATAGTTCATGTCTTTTTCAAAATCACCTGTGGCTTTGGGCCCCTTTGTGTGCTCTCTTTCCTCCAGTACAGATGGTTTCTTTCAACCTGCTCATCCAAGAGGGCTGACTGCACCCCAGCTAATCTAGTCAGCCTTCTCCTGGGGGTTAAGGGCCATGCATGTGACCAAGAACTTGGTCCTTGGTGTTCAATCCAAGTCTGGCCAGAAGAGAGAAAAACAATCTCTCCTTGTACCATCGCTATCTACGTATTCAGCGTCCTTAGATACTGGGGGGATGGGGGGATGGGGGTGGGGGGTGGGGGGGAGATGGGACTGATCATTCATCCTCCAAGAATGCTGAATAGCCCTTCACATGTCTAATACACTTTGGGGTGAATTTCTGTTCTTACTTATGAGCCTGTGATGGGAGTCAAGTGCAAAGGAAGACAAATTTGTTTTTATTCACGATTCTATAATTAATCCTGGTACTGTGGTTGGTTTCCAAATCTTAAGCATGGCCTGGGTTTGTCAACTGAATTAAAAGTGACGGTAGGGGCTGATGACACCATGGCTGCAGGGTTCTTGTTCCCCATCCTTTTTCGTGGGGTAGTTCTGAAGAATAAGTTAGCTGATGTACCAGGTGCAGAGTTAGGAGTGTGGTTAGTGATCAGCAAATGGAACTTCTCCGTCCACTGTCCTCTGTCCCTTCACAGCCTCCCACACTGGAGGCTTTCCTTGGGAGGCTGGGGTAGCTAATTATTTCAAGCTCGTGTGGGAATTTAGCTCCGGAGATTGACTGGTTGATCAAAACTTGGATTATTGCACCCAAAAGGAGCATGGCTCTCTACCTCATTAAGTGTCTTTGGGGCATTTTGTCTTTCTCTCTCCTTCTGGCGACTCCTCTGTTCACAGCCCTCTCGGAGACCACCACTGATGAATCTAAAGTTTTCACAGTACTATGAGGTTTGTGGGAACTGAATACATTTCTTCAAGATCTAACATAAAAATAAGGCCTGGCCCCAAGCCCAAAAGAAGTCACTGGGAACCCAAGCAGAGCTGGGCAGCAAGCCCAGACCCAGGCTAATGAGACATTTACATTCCAGGCCTTTCTTTTCAGTTTGGTCTTCGTGGGACTCATGTGTGAGGAAGCCCAGAGAGTGTGCCGCAGGCAGAGGCCCATGCTTCAGCTTTTGCTGTGGGTCCCTGAGGCAGGGCAGGGACATTATTAAAGTACCAAAATCCAGCACATTCAACTAATAACAATCCCCAGCTGCCAGAGATCACTCGTTGTTATTGATGTTTTTTTGAAATTACTTGTTTATCATTGAAATCCTCTTCTGAGCCTTTGCGTCTTTTCCCAACGTTCGATCTGTTTACTACTAATGTCCAAACTTTCACTCTGAGGGGAGGTGGGAAGAGATGAAGGAAATGTCATCTCATGTCTTTCAATATTTGTGGGAGTACTTGGTCCATGGTTCAGTGTCTGTTGAAGTTTTAGGAGAGCGTTTTAATCTATTAGATTTAGGAATACCTAAAAGGGAGCCCCCAAAAGAATGGAGAGTGGGAAAATAAGACCCAGGAGGACGTTAAATGTATGGTGATGGTTGTGTATGGAGATTAGTATTGGCTTTCCAATAAAAGGAGAGCGATGCCCAAGAAAGGGAGGCTGTGAATGCATGGAGAGAACAAGACGATGAGGACTTATGTCCACTTAAAAGAAACAATTTTCTCTTAGGTGAAAGTCATTGGGTGTTAGCATGGCAGAGTGCCGTATTTCTTCTGAAAAGAGGAAAGCAATTTGTGTAATTTGTGCCAGTGTGCAGAGGGGAGAACCAGATGTCTTTGCCAGGAAACCTTCAGGTCTTCACTAGAAAAGGGAGAGGGAAAAAGGGAGGCAAACACAGTGACTCATGAAAGGGAGAATCATTGTTTCAAACCAAGGGTGAGAAGAAACAAAGTTAAATTTCATTTCCAGAAATTTCGTGTTCCCAGATTTGAGCATGACTTTTCAATAATGGCTCTTAATCACGCAGTACTAGAATCTCATTGTTATTTGTTTTAAGCACAATTTGAGAGGTGGCAAGGAAAACAGTCCCAAACTTGGAAATGAGAAGAGAACGACATGTCCCATCAATGTCACATTTGGGAAATGCTTAAAAAGCCACCAAGGATTATATAATTAACCAAGACAAAGTACCTTTTGTTTGGCACACTGTTGGCTACCAACAAGGCCTAGACTGCATGGGGTTATATGTTGATTTGTAGATTTACACCTGGTAGAAAGATAACTCCAAAGATTATCCAGTAGGACATTAAGCAGTTTTGTATTTAACCTAGCAATTTTGTTCAGACACTCTCTTTTACAAATTTCTATAAATACCCATGTCCCCAAATGCCCTGGGAACCAGCTTTCCCATCCTGCTGGCTTCCCCATCAATGAGTTGAATATGAAGTTAACACGTGTTCATTCTGGGTTTGTGAGTCATGTTTTAACTATGTAAAAATTACTCTTTGACAGTGGAATTTGATCTCTTATTGTTTACTGAGTAAGATTTCTCATAATAGTATCTCTTCCGCTCTTTGATTAATGGTGAACGGAGTCATGATTTTACCAACATTTATTTTGGTGGCGGCCTCATGTGTAATCCCACCTATATTCTTCAAAAGCATTTGTAAACCACCGACAAAACTATTTCCTGATGTAAATCAGTGAGCAAAATCTGTCCTCGTTCTTAAAGGAAGTTCAAGTGAGTAAGATTTCATCGCAGCAATCTAGGAATTTTGTCTAAATGCAAAAAAAAAAAAAAATCAGTAAATTTAATTGTCAGTGAGCAGGTCTTGTGTATATACGGTTTTCGCTGGCTTTGGTGTTAAAAGTTTTATCTACCCATATAAATGGTTTGTGGAAAAAAAGACTGAATTGGTTTGAAAGAAATAACAGCTCTTTAAAAAAGAAAATAACTGGAACCATAAACAGTTGAATTCCATCAGAATTGTTTGTTCACTGCCTGAATGAATTTGACCCCTTGTCCTTGAATAATAAGCCACTTGAATTTAACAACTTGTTAGTGTGATACAGTCGCGATTTGAAATTTAGGGGCTGCAGAATGTGCTCGCATAGTCTTAATTGCTTATAAAGAAAAACAGGAATGAGAAACTGCCACTTTGAATGCAGCAGAGACATGCTGGGACCATAGCCATTCTGTTCATCTCTTCCATTCAGACAGGTAAGATCTCCTTATAGAAATAAGTATCCGAGACCCAGAAAGGAATTACATTTGCCCTTGTTATAGGAACCTACCTAGAAGCTAGAAAAAGAACTCATGACAAATGAGCTTCAAATGTTTATCTTAATGTTTCAAGATTTAAAATCAGAGCAATTTTTATAGACATAGAAATACTTATTTCTTTAGAATACTCATTCTGTAGTTAAATCCTTAAATTCTTACTTAGAGTTTCACATAAATGGACCACCAGGAAGGTTTTTTTTTTTTTTTTTAATTGAGGGCAATGGGTAATGATAGAGAATAAATGGGTTTGTTTTTTTTTTTAGAAAGCGGTATTCATCACTTTTGCTCTCCAGTCTATTTCGTATATGCGGTGTGGCCTTTACTTAAATGTGGGGTGAGCATTCTGTCCCTCCCGGTACTAGTTCTTTTAGCACCTTGTTTCCGATGGAGTATCAACCAATATTTGACAGAAGAGGGAAAATACATATTAGACATCTAAGAGCAAGAGGGAAATTCTGTACTCCTATGATTGACAAATTAGAAATGGTTAAAAAAATAAAGATCGAACTGAGATAAACTTTTTTAACACGATTTTACTAACCAATATGGCAGTTATTGGTATTTTCAAGGCTGACATTCCTGGTAGTGTAAATTTTCAGACATCTAAATGATGACAGTTTAAAATGGACAAACAGATTTACGAAACTCTTTTAAACTGTTGTCAAAAGCTCCCTAAACATAAAGATGTTTATTATTTGTTTCCTTTTTGACAAGTAAGGAAAAACTTCCAATCTTAATAATGTATTGTCAAGTTTTAAAAGAGATGGGGTTTGAAATGGTTGAAACCAGTTTCTAGAATCACTCCTGTGCCCCAGGCTATCAGTGTTTTCTTAGTCTTCAGAGTAGGGCTGCACAAAACTAATTGATAATGGTTTCTCTACCTGCCTTTAGGGCTGCTTATCTCTACTTGCAAGTTCTACTAGGTCTGCAGGGGTTATTTAACGTGAGCTTGGTTATCTTAAACAAGCAATGTTTCCATAGTTCTCAACATAGTTCTCATCCAGCTTTGATCTATTTGGGAAAGAGAGAAATGATGGCCTGAGAGCCATGGACTCCAGGAGCTCAAGAAAGTTGGTCAGGTTTTGTTTTGTTTCTGACAAATATTATTTGAAAAAAAAATTTTTTAACAGCAATATGTATATTCCTAGCTGAACATACAGAAAATAATAAGGACCCACCAGGGCTCAAAGTTAACCCACGAGGCTAGATTCTACCATCAGCCAAAGAAGTCCCTGTTTCTCTTTTGTTCAGCAACTTTGAGAAGGAGGTTTCTGTTAACTGCAAGCAAAACCAAACTGACAAGTATTCTTAAAACCTTTCCCCCAGGTTCTTTTTTTTTCTCTTCTAATTAATAAAATGACACTAAATTCTAAGTAGAAAAATAATACTAAATTATTGTTCTCATTCCTTTAGACATTTTAGCAATTTGTTCATGTCATAACAGATGGCCTGTAACTGGTACCTTTTAAACAAAAGTCATCTAGCTCCATTTTCCTGTGGGTAGGCAGATAAATCTTCAACTTAGAACACTCTTTACTGAAGGAAAGAAAAATTTTTTTAATAACGTTTGTACCTGGTAGAAAGGTTTGCAGTTCAGCTCTGGCCCACACAGAACTGGCCAGCAGTAAAATGGAGCCAGAGTCAGTTCCCATCTTTGCCCTGATTGGCTAGCGCTGTGGATAAACTCATGGACCCTGGAGTCAGATAGCCTGAGGTCAAATCCTCACTCTACACTTACTAGCTGTGTGACCTTGGGCAAGTTGCTTAAACTTTCTGTGCCTCAGTTAACCACCTGCAAACTAGGGATATCAGTAGAATTTACTATTGTGTGAAGTAATCGATTTAACATGTGCAAAGAACTTAGAATTACCTGGTGCTGAGGATGCATGTAATAAATATTAGCTATTATTATTTTCATAATTGTTCCTTTGTGTGTACTTTAAAATGTATTTTGTGTGTGTCATAATCCCATATCTAGTCCTAATAGTACATTCAAAGACATTAAATCAGTCAGGATGAATTTTAAGGCTGGAGAAACATTCCCAATACTCTGAAATCTAATCACTCGAGTGCTGTTGACTTCAGGCTTACAAATTACCTGATAAGCAAAAGTGAGGGAAAATTCCTGTTTAGAGACCAAAAGCTAGGTTTTTTCTCATAAAGCACAAGAAGGATTAATTGCTAAAATACTATAAGAGAAAAAACCCTGTTCCTTTTTAAAAAAAATTTTATTGAAGTATGGTTGATTTACAATGTTGTGTTAGTTTCTGGTGTACAGCACAGTGATTCAGTTATCTCTGTGTGTATGTATATATGTATATGTGTGTATATATATATATTTTATATATATATATTTTATATATATATATATATTCTTTTTTTGTTATAGGTAATTGCAAGCTATTGAATATAGTTCCCTGTACTATATAGTAGGAACTTGTTTATTTTATATATAGTAGTGTATATCTACCATATCTACCAATCCCAAACTCCTAATTTATCATTCCTCTTCCTTTACCCTTTCGTAACCATAAGTTTTCCTATCTCTGAGTCTGTGTCTGTTTTGTAAATAAGTTCATTTGTGTCATTTTTTAAGATTCCACATATAAATATCATATGATATTTGCCTTTCACTATCTGACATACTTCACTTAGTATGATAATCTCTAGGTCCATCCATATTGCTTCAAATGGCATTATTTCATTCTTTTTATGGCTGAGTAATATTCCATTGTGTGTGTATATATCTATCTACATATCTATCTATATATCTATATCTATATATATCTCACAACTCCAGTCATCCATCAATGGACATTTAGGTTGCTTCCATGTCTGGGTTGTTGTAAATAGTGCTGTTATAAACATTGGGGTGAATGTATCTTGTCAAATTAGAGTTTATTCCAGATATATGCCCAGGAGTGGGATTGCTGGATTATATGGTAAATCTATTTTTAGTTTTTAAAGGAATCTCCATACTGTTTTCCATAGTGGCTGCACCAAATTACATTCCCATCAACAGTGTAGAGGGTGCCCTTTTCTCTGCACCCTCTCCAGCATTTACCATTTGTGGCCTTTTTAATGATGGCCATTCTGACCAGTGTGAGGTGATACCTTATTGTAGTTTTGATTTGCATTTCTCTAATAACTAGTGATATTGAGCACCTTTTCTTGTGCCTATTGGCCATCTGTATGTCTTCATTAAAAATACCATGTTCTTATGTGACATGGGATTTTTTTCTTTTATACGATGGATCTAAGGCATTCCAAGTTCTCTGTATACCCAGTCAAAGCTTCCTCTTTCTCCTACATATTCCCTTCCCTGAAATCCTTTCTTTATTCCTATTCATCCTTTAAGTTGCAGCTTAGATATTATGTCTTCTGAGAGTACCCCTTTCCCTCTTTGAGCTCCCATAGGAACCTCTTCTCCCACCCCACAATTATATTAATTATAGCACTTAGTATGCTGCATTGGAACCAACAGTCAACTTGTCAGTCTCTCCCATTGAACTATAGATCCATGAGAACAGAGAAATTATCGATTTTGCTTATTATTGTAAACTTGGCATGCAGTACAGTGCTTAATGCATAGTAGGTGCTCAATAAAATTTTGTTGTATTATGTAAGGCATACCAAGACCTCTAAAACTTGGTGCTGGTGCCTCTTGCTAGCTTTGCATGTTAATAAGTGTGGACACTGGAGTAACTGGGTGAATCTAAGGCTTTGCTGGACATATTTTCATGTGCAGGGTACATAGGAAGGATGAATTAGGGCTCTGGAATTCCTGAAGGCAATGACAATGTGCTTTAGTTTCTACTTACTTTGTTTCTTTCCTCCCTGCTTCAATCTTCAAACTGAATCTTTAATCCTAGAAAGTGAATCATCCTTGATAAATATATTGCAGGGGCTGGACAAGACCAATAGCAGGCACTGGGAGAGGAAAGACGCCAGTCACTTTCCTGTTTGCTTTCGCAGACAGGAAAGTGTGCCATCGCAGAACACAACTGTATTTGTTTTTCGGTTGAAAGGTCAAGGCCCTGTGCAGAGCTCTCATCTATGAATGAACGGGTGACTGTTTCCTTTTCCTTTTTCTGGCATTAGGCTACTCTGAGACTTCCTCCAAAGGTTTATGAGTATCTTTGCTGCAGTGAATAACATGGGGTTAGACTTCCTTTTTGGAGGAGATAAACCTGAGTCATTCAAAGGCTTCTTGTTATTCAGATTCCTTTGTAAGTGTCAGCTTAACCGGCTGGACCTGTGGCTTCCCTTCTATCACCTCATCTGCCTGTTTACCTTCCTTGTTCATTTCTCTCTGTCGAATGCGGAGAGTAACTAACTGGTCAAGCTGTGTGTACAGTATTTGCAAAATGACGTTGCTGTTTTGTCCGAGGAGGAGCCCTTTACCTTCTTGCTACTTGATTGAGAAGAAAAGGTCTATTAAGAAGGTTTGTGCTGGGTAATGATTATGTGCCTCTATCTCTTTTAATTCCTGCTTTAAAAAGGAAGTGACTCATACAGTAGATAAACTGGACTTGAAAGAATGTCTGGCTTATGCAAAGCTCTTATTTACATCCTAGGCTCTTTCATTCACAGGGAAATAGGGACTCAAGGACTTTGGGGCAGGAGTTCCTCCCTTTTTTATTTCTGTTCTTTAATAGGCAGTGGCCTAAATGATCTCTGGAAGGTTTTTTGTTTGTTTGTTTGGTTTTTTTCTGCGTTTAACATATCCCCCACTCAGGCTTCCCTTTCTCTGTTGAAAATAGGAATTGCATGAATGTCAGAGAAGAGACTAGAGAGATACTATAGACAGCTCTTCTATCTTGTATTCCTAACTCCTCAGAGTCTCAGACCCTCCATTACTGGTAGCTCATATCTGTCGAGATGGGGCTTCATTTACTCCCTGCCTGGTCCTTCACAGGGTTTAGTAAAGCAGTTTAGACTAAAGCTTTGAAGCTTGTGCTTCAGTGTCAGCTAGACAGTTTGGTTTCACATTAGTTGTGTAGTCTTGGAAAAGTCATTTAATCTCTTAGCCTGTCTCCCCCTCTGTAAATGGGAATCCTAATAACACCTGGATCACAGGACTATGATGGTGACGTGAGAATTTACGTAAATAAAGCTCACGACCAGTGGTAAACTCACTCAGTATTTGAGATGGTCATTAATAAGGATTTTATTTGAAAGCTGACTTTGTCTTTAATTCTTTTTTTCATTTTAGGTTTCTTTTCTTATGCCTTTTCTAAATAATTTCTTCAATTTAAAGCACTATTTTATTTTTCAGTATTTGTTGAGTAAATGAATCAGTGAATGGGAGTGGTTTATGTTCCCAATGATAAGAACCTACTATAGCGTCAAAAATTCTAATTTGTTCCTGAGATCCCTGGGTGGGCAGATCAGTTGCTGGGTGAGGAGTTTATTCTGCTCAATTACAGAGGTAAAGGGGTTCCTAGAGGCTAGATTCTGTGCCCTACCCACTGGCTTCTGAACCGGAGGTGACCTCAGGCTGGTGTGATCCAGAGCAACTCCCATTTAAGCCTAGTCCCAGCTAAACAGCAACCGGGCAGGGCACCAGGCAAACAGTCCTCTCTTGTTTTCCCCCCCTTTAAACTATCCCTTTGTACACTCAGAGACAGTTATTAACTCAGCTACAGCGCATACGCGAGTTTAGGTGTAAAGGACTAAAAAAGGAGTGAACTCCTTTGAGTTTTTCTTGGAGGTTCCACTTTTTATTCCTGTAGTATTTCTTTTGCTCTATGAATCCTGCTTTGGTGCATATTCAACCATTTGTTTTCTCCATCCTTTCCTTCCACTCCCAACTAACCAGCTCACCAGTGGTGAGCAGAAACTTGAGGGCTTTAAGTTAAAGGGCTAGTGACACAGTCCTTCCATTCATGTACTCAACTATTTTGGGGCATCTTCTCTGGACCAGGCACTGCCTGAGATATTAGGTGTACATTAATTTTTTAAAAAAGAGACATACTCCTTTGTCTTTACGGAACTCACCACTGAGACTCATCTTTATGGGAGATTTTAGGGTTCTTTTAGGATCCGTCTGGCACCCAACCTCATAATTTCAAAACTGTCTTAATTCTATTTGACTTTCACCTCCATTCCACTTCAACCATCCTTTTACATAGGCACTTCATAGGCATTTACAATTACACTTGACCTTGTCATCACCCGGAGCTGAAACCTTAAACTCCATAGACGGGCTTGCTAACCACAGACTCCTAATTCTTCCAGTTTTCTCACCTCCATTTTCAAGCCATGTGTCTTCTTTGAGACCTCCTTTTCTTTTTTGTTCCTATTCTATCAGACACCTCCATATTTTCACATCCTTCCTATCCAGCCTAGACAGAATGATGGCTTAATTCTTCAGTTTTTCTCTAGTCAATACCATCGTATCCTTTGCACCTTCTTCTGCCTTCATATCCTTCAAGTTCCTTACTCTGAACCAATGCAGCTTCGTGCCATTCACATCAAGCCTTGAGAAGCCTGCTAGGAAAAAAGTCATTCAACTTTGTCGCAACAAACTGTTCAGGTTTAGGCAGGCTTATAATGCTGCACTGTAATCTTTCTATGTGCCTTTCGGTTATCTCTTTCTTTCATTCCCCAAGATTTTTTTTCTTCTGGCTTTTTAAAATATATATTTTTGGTTAAAAACTGTTTTATTATGGAAAATTTCAAGCATTTATAAAAACAGAGAGAACAGTGTCCTAAACCTCCATCTATGTATTAATGAGCTCATTACCAATCTCGTTTCATCTATGGCCTCTATCCCACCCCCAAATTATTTTAAAGCAAATTTTTGACATCGTATAATTTCATTTGTGAATATGGTATATACTCTCAAAGATAAGGACACTTTAAAAAACTAAGCACAATAGCATTATCTCAGTAAAAAACTTCACAGTCATTCTCTAATACCGTGAGGCATACGGGCAGTTTTCACACTACCTCCCTGCCCTTTGATTTTTTAAAAAAATTTGTTTCAAGCTGGACCCACATAAGGTCAGTATTGTGTGATTGGTTGACATGTCTGGTAAATCTCTTTTAATGTTAAATTTCTTCCTCTTTTTTTCTTGTAGTATATGGAATATAGTTTTTGGTTGAAGAAATCAGATCCTATGATTGCTTTTGGAACCATTGCCGTATTACTATGACCGACGAACGCTCTTATCGCTGATGCTGATCAGAATTTGTAGAAAGAGTGCAGCTCCCTTAACTACCTTTATTCTTATTAGCATCTGCATCCGTCATTACTCTTCTGCTTGTCTCTGAAGAAAGCGGCCCTTCTCCATCCCATCTAAGGCTGATTTCTTTCATCAGCACCCCTGGTCCCTCTCCACCGGCTTCTTAGGGAATACCCTCCATTTTTCATCCTCCATCCCCAGGATCTTTAACCTCTACCTGACTCTTTTGCCCTCAGATTATAAACATTGAAGGGCTCTCTCAACTACAAACAAACTAACCAACCAAATAATACACACACACACACACACACCCCAAAACTTCTCTCTGTCTTGTGTCTCATTCAAATTTTGGTCCCATCTTTCACTTTCCTTTCAAAAACCAAGTTTCAAAAAATTTCTTTGCGTTCATTTTTCCCCACACTTTCAACTTCCATTTACTCCCTAACCCACCACCTGGCTTCAGTTTCTATCACTTCTCAGAAATAGTGCTTTCCTTTCCAAGGGCACTAAAACCTCCTTTTGGCTAAATGCAATGGCTGTGGGCTGAGTCTGTATCTCTTTTGATATCTGCAGCATTTTCCAGGATTGGCCACGCCATGCTTCTTGAAACCTCCTTCAGCCTCAGTGAATTGGTTCTTCTTGGTTTGCCTCCTACCTCTCTGATTCTCTCCTCAATTTCTCTAAAGGTTTTCCTTCCTTTGTCTGCCCTTGAATTTCAGCCTTTTGTGAGTTCTATATACTTTTTCTGGATGATCTCATATATTCCTTTGAATTCAACCATCACCTTTATGAGGCCTCCCAAAGAGATGTCTCTGGCTCTGAGCTCTCTCTCCTGAGATCTGGATCTATGTAACCAATTTCTACTGGACAGACACACTGATGTTCCTTAGACAGTTCAGACTCAACTTAGCATAAATTTCATCCATTACCTTCCCACTTGAACTTCTTCCACTTTCTGCCCTGTATCTCTCTGTGAATGATGCGACCTAGCTGCTACAGCCAGAGATTTGGTAATTATCTGTGATGCCTTCCTCTCCCTCCCTGCTCTCTTTCTTCCAGTTTCCAATAGGACACCAACTGATGTGAACCTTCATATTACTCACCTTTCATGTTCTCTTCTCTGAGGTGCCTCACACTTTGCATACAGTGCATTTTACTGCAGTGGCCGCAATGGGTCATTCCGCTTTGGGTCTAGGACCCTCACAATCCACTTCCCACACTGCTACCTGAGTGACCCTATTACTGCACTACATGAAGTCCTTCAGTGGCTTTCCATCCCTCCAGGAAAAGAAAGACGTGTGGGAACACAGTGGGTCAAGTCCTCTATGACTGGATTAGCTCTTAACCTCTTCAGCCACCTCTCCTGTCACTCCCCATCTAATACTCTCCACTCCAACTTCCTGCATTTCCAAAAAAGGCCTATTTTCTCACCCTTAGGCCTGTGTCCATGTAACCTCCTCTGATTCGAAAATGGCTCCTGCTGTTTGTTTAAGTCAACCTTTGCACTTCAGGTCAGGGCTCATCTCTTTTAGGAAATCTCTGACCTGCAGTCCAGGTTAGGTACCCTTCTTATCTACCTGCCTTGAGAAATCTCTCCTGATTGGCTCACAGCTCTACCTTGTCTTCCTTCACCTACTAATCAGGCTGGTGGTCCCATATGTAGCTCCTGAAGTCATGGACTGGACTAGCTGGAAAGGATCTCCTCATTTTGTGGATAAAGATTTGTCTGTTTGCAGCTTGCTGTCTTTAAGAAGAGAGGCTTCCTGTTTTAGCAATTCAAAAAACTGTTTACCAAGGACCTGCCATGCACAGGGCTCTGTGTTAGAGCTTCTTTGTGTTATAGAGATAGAAACCCTTCCCTTGGGTTGCTTAGTGAGGGAGAGGAGATAAAATATCCGCTTACACAAACAGAATACAGTCAGTAAAGACATACCGCTAAAGTGCTGGTGAGGCTTCAGGCAAGGATACGATAAAAGGCCCTGAGGTCACCCAGGGGGTCAAGGAAAGCCCTGTGGGAATTAATGTTTGAGCTGAGCCTTGAAATTGGTTGGATCAGGAATAGGTATGGAGGGAAAATTATTTGAGGCAGAGAGGCCTGTAAGAGAAAAGGCAGAGAATAATTTGAATTTTAAACCATGGGCATAATTTGCTTACTATCTGTCTGAGAATTAGCAGGCCCTTTATGCTCTTTTTTTTTTTTTCAAAAAATATATTACAAAAATTGCATAGCACCCAATCATGGATCTTCTGTGATTTGAAAAATATTTACATAGCATAGATATATAATCCTGTATCATCACGCTACTTTGGCTATCTATTTTTTCCTACTATTCAGAAAGGTAAACATTTGATAACATTGATTTATTTTTTTATTTTAATTTTTTTTAAATTTTATTTTTTATTGAAGCATAGTTGATTTACCATGTTAATTTCAGGTGTACAGCAAAGCGATTCAGTTATACATATAACAATGATTTATTTAGTCAATAAACAGTTATGGATCTTTGCTAAAGGCTGGGTGTAATGTCATCTGGAAAGATAAATAAGACAAAGTTACTGCTTTCAAGAAATCACAGTGTTGTGGGTGTGATAAGAGATACAAAGGTTATCAGAGGGTTAGAAGACAATAAAGTAGTAAATACGGCTACACAGGTATGAATAAATTGCTATAGGAACTGAGCCCCTACCTCTGGCTTGGGGGTAGGAGAAACCATCAAAGCAATGAAATTTGTGAAGTAGGTGGGGGTGGAAAAGGGTCCCAGAGAGAGCGACAATGTGTGAGAAAGGAATGGAAGGTGAGAAACTAGGACTTTTTCACTCTTGCAGATTTGCAAAAGGGCTTCAGCAATATTTCTTCCCTGACCTATATTGTTTGTAAAAGAAGTGGAGAAGTGGATTAAATAAGAGGGGAAATAGAACGAAGCAGAGGAAAAAGGAGACCCAGTTCTGCCAATCTGACTCTGCAATTCATGCGCTGTGTAACTGAGGAAAGTTACTTAATATCTCTGGGCATCTGTCAGTCTGGGCACTGGCTAGATGGTCTTTTAAGTCTTTTCCAGCTTAAATGATGTGGGGCCCTATTTTCCATGATTTTCCCTCTAATAATGATCTGGTTGTATGTATGCTGATGAACAGTGAATTAAGATCTTTGGCTCATTATTTGCTGAGAAGCAATGCAACCCATTTTCACACCTTTTTTTTCCCCTCCCTACGACTGAGCAGTGTTGAGTTTTTATCCATCAGCAGTGGCCGTTCATCAACTCTTTCCCATGGAGGGAGGGAGGGAGGCAGGGAGGAAGGAAAGCATCATTTTTTTTTTTTTTTAACATTCTGACACCTTTTCTGGCCACAATATCAGTACTGCTCCCAAACTGCACAATATGGTGATAAGAACTGAAATTACTCATTGACATTATCATGGGGCTATTTTGAAATCATTATCTCATGTTCATTTCCTAGAATATCATCAAGTCTCTACAACATCAGTTCCTTAAAAGAGCATGTTATTTTTGTTCCATCGGAAGCCAAAATGTGCTCATGAATTGTGTCTTCAGCACTGCTGACCTCCTTCTCTGATACTGTGGCCAAAAGCATAGCTCTGAGCAAACTCTTTGCCCTGGCAGAGTCTGATAGAGTTTGCTGAATTTGAAGTGACCTGTTTTCAGTAACTTGCTTATCTTTAGGTAGATTATCTGCACTGCAGATTACTTATGGCATATTTCAAATCCTGGATGGAACTTCTACCACATTACCTGTGGTTTTTGTCATCTTTCTTCATCCTCACTGTCTAGCCAGTCACCATGTGCTCAGGCAAAGAGAACTAATTAACCCTACTGTGAGAGCAAGCATCATTTCACAGCTGAATTCTCCATGAATTGATATTTTACATAGTCCCAAAGGTAGAAAAGGAGCTTTCATATTATCTGAGAGTTTAGTTTGACTTGTTTCCATTAATGTGGAAAACTGTTGTCTGATAATCAGATAATTCTCTTGTCTGACCTTGAATCCTTTATACATGAGACCAGACCAAGTGGGCATTCATTGGTGTTTCTATGGAAGGATGCTTTTAAAAACTTCTGAGTTCCAATTTTCTTTGCCTTTTTTGATTTATTGATGGATTTGTGCATTCACTTTTCCCAAACATTTAATTCACTGTTTTTTATATTGCTCTCTAAATTGCGTGTATACAAAGCTAGTTTTAGGCAGCCTCCTTAAATAAGGTTAAAGCAATACTAGTTAAGGGGGAAGAGAGTCAGCAGGATTTTGTGATAACCAAAGGCAAAGGCACACACAGTGAGAGAATGTGGCATTTCTGGGAAGCCCAGGGGCCTGATGGCTTAGATTTTAGTCCTTAGAACTTGTTTCAGCAATGGTCCTGCTTTTACTACATGAGTCATAAACATTAGAGCAGGGAATACCTTCAGCCAGATGCCCTGGAAAAGAGTTTGTTAAAATGGAGAGAACAGGATGCCTACATCACATACATCACTATGACTCCTAGGACCGAGTGCTTTAGACCTGCTAATTACTTTCTGAGTGAATTAATGCATATGAGTGAACACATGGAAGGATGTTGCTAGAGCATTATTAGCCAATGAGCAGTATTCTTTGCAAGGCAGATTAAAACTGAGACCAGCTAGCTAATGAATTTATGTAAAAGACCATTTATGAGGCCACTACACAGAGAATTGAGCAATAAACAATTCTGCCAACTATTGACCTTTTTCAGCTATAACCTTTCTTCCTATATTCCTGTGAAATAACATCTAATATACAGTGATTGAGATTTTGCTTGTTATTTAATATAACACATTTTTTTTCTTTTTAAAGTATCTTTGCAAATCAAGCAGTGCTTTTAAAGCTTATGCAAAAATAGTGCCTTGAAAGCTACACTTCTCTCTCATTTTTCAAATCATCTTTCCGGGTAGAATAGTAATAATGAAGGTGGGATAAATGCAGAGATTTTTATTGAATGCTGCCTTGTTTTAGACAGTTTAAAAAATTTAATATAATTGTTTACTAATTTAGAAGGAAACTATTCTTTGAAATCTTTTTCATAGGTTATTGTACTTACTATTTTCTGGGTCTGGGGGTACAAAATGACTGATAAAATAGGTAAATGGTTTAGTTTTATAGGAACTTGACAGTCTCCTGGCCTTTAGCCAGGCCCTCAGAAAACCTGATCTTCTCTTGAACCATGACGCCGGGGCTGGGAGATGAGTGTTGCATTCACTCAGTGTGTCAGCAGTATGGGAAGGACCGTGGTGGAGCATCAACCAGCAGCGAGTGAAAGAAAAGAGGACTTGAAAAGGAATGAGAATGAATGGATAAAAATGGGTGACTCTAGGTAGGAGGTTGGTGGATAATGAACTGAAAAGTGGAGCCATTCTGAGATTGAGGTTCAGGATAAGCAAAGAACAAAGGTGTATTCTGTGACCAGGGGCCAGGCTGTTTGCATAGTGAGTGGAGCTATTCCATTTACTGTATATGCATTCACGGAGCATAGGAGGGTGTATGTGTGTGTGTGTGTATGTGTGTGTGCAGCTGGAGACTGAGGCAGGCTGGAGAGAGGACAATCTCCATCTAATCAAGTCAGCTGCTCTGTCCTTAGCTCTGGCTGATTGTTGCCATGTCGACCTAATGTCTTCTCATTTTTCAAAAGAAATGAGAAATCTGGTATCTTAGAGGAAATAATCAAACATAGCACTGCATTAAGAAAAAAATTATGTGAGCCAAACTGACCTTGTCTATGGGTTGATAGGACCCTCTGGTCACCAATGAGTCACCTTTATTCTAAGCTGATTTTAGAATTACATGCTACCTGTTGAGACTTGTGGTACTTATTAACTGGGTAATCTCAATACCTGCATCTGAATAATGGCTCTAGGAAGATTTAGCCCATAGGGTTGTTTAACTCAAACAGTTTATGACATCCTTTAGTGAGAGGTATGTTACCTCCTAGCTCTGAGAGTTCCTACAATATTGTCCTACACAATTAATAGTCCCTACTCAAGGGCACATCTTGGAGTCATGTCCTGAATTAGGATAATAAGAGGTCTGAAAGGATCCTTAGAAAATGGTCTCCAACTTCTTGGTTAAACGATGGTCTTGTGGAAGCTTTATGAGCTAGAATGATCGTGTGTGTGTGTGTGTGTGTGTGTGTATGTGTGTGTGTGTGTGTGTGTGTGTGTGTGTGTTGAGGGACAGTTGGGAGGGAGAGGAGTTGGAGAGAAGAATCCCAGAAAGTAGCCACGAACTCCAAGAGCAGTCCTGACTGTTAACAGTTGCTCCAGTGGAAACTCCAGTGGACTTTCTTTCCCTGATTGTGAGCCTCCAAGGTTTACCAGCTGATCATTAGATTTTCCAAAGCTGCTGGGGACTTCTCTTCTCCCTGGTTCCTTAAGGATTGAGCAGTTGGGGTTAGAAAGAAAGAAGCAGATTAGTCAAACATCCTAAAGATTAAATGGTGGTGTATTTTGATTATCAGTGGTTTATGTGAATTTTATCTGTTGAAAAAAATAAGCACAATGATGTGTCCGTGTAGGTTCATTGATTGACTAATGTACCCTCATTGGGTTTGGGGGTGATAGTTAGGGAGATGGTGTGTGTGTGGGAATAGGAAAATCTGTATACTTTCTGTTCAGTTTTACTGTGAACCTACAACTGCTCTAAAACACAAAGTCTATTTTAAAAAAAGAAGCACACTTTCTTCTAGTTCTCTTTCAACATTTAGTGTCCTATACCTTTATAGATATTTACAGTGAAAAAACCTTGGGACCCATGTTCTGGAAGTATATTCCTTTTCTCTTTTTTCTCTACTCTTCCCTTTCTCTCCCACCTGTTTATAGAGCTGCTGGCTTGGAAATCTGTTACCCTCTCTCTGAGGTTCACTTAGGCTCAAGAGAGTGTCCGGTACACAGCAGATGTTCAATACCTTTTATTGACTGTCTGAATAAAGGAAGGAAGGAAGGATTGACCTGGCTTGGAAGTTGTGAGCCTTGGTGTGATGTCAACCTCCATCCCAAACTTAGGGAGCACTTGTTATGTGTTAGAACTCTGACAATTTGGGGCTTTTTAACCCATACTTATTTGTTGGGAGTTAAAATGATTCCTGTACACCAGAAATTAATACAACATTGCAAATCGATTATATTTGAAAAACAAAAGATTTCTGTTTTCAGAACAGGATGTTTTAAAGCGAAAATGATTTTAGACATCATCTAATCAAGTACTGACATTTGTTTAGATGACTTTTCCTGTATCTGAGCTCCTGTGTGTTTGAAGAAACAGAGGCCAAGAGTTTTACTGATAATGTTCAGTCACAAAGCTGGTAGAGGGCAAAGTCAATCATTGGACGCCCAGTTCGTTTGACTTTTAGTAGCACATCTGTGACATGGCTCTTCTCAGAGAAAAACCTAACCTAGGCAAGTGCTCTGGGAGATGACAGATGCCATGTTGGTGGTGCCCTTATTCTATGGGGACATGGATATAACTTGTAACTTTTCCTTGTCATCAAGCTAATTTCCACTAAAGAGAAGTTTTTACTTCTAGGGAGGGCTATGTGGCTTTTCTTTGACCCTGAGCTGAAGTTTTCAATGAGCTTCTAACATAAATGAATGCAGAATATATATATATATATATATATATATATATATATATATATATATTTCACTTAGCTTGCTGACATCAAGGAATTCTGAATGTGATCTTGTGTAAATTCAGATTCCTGTTAAGAGAAGAAAGTTCAATAAAGTGGGCCCTGCTGATAACCCACCGAACATTAAGTTTTATCTGCACGGTCAAAATGGGGTGTAAGTACAGACATTTGTCTTAGACTCATCTCAAGTTAAACTTTTCTGAATATGGACATGAACACATTGCCTGCCTGGTAGTGAGAGTCTGCTGACGACGTAAGTTGGCAACAGAAACAGAGAGGCAAACAGTTGAAGTGAGATCTTCAAGAGCATCAAGATGTCATTTAGAGAAAATTCGGAGGTCTTTGGAGTTAAATGAAGAGAGGTTGAGTTCACTGTGCATTCAGTTCTCTAGAACACATTTGTAGTCTTTTCTTGCCATCCTTGCTAAATTATTTTCCTGGCTGCCTACTGGCCCTCCTCACCCCTACTCCAAACATCGTAGAGTCATTTTGGAAAAGACTAATGTTAGCTCTGGGTGCTTTTGGACATTTGGATTGATAGAAAGAAGAGGCAGAAACTGAGTCAGTGGGATGGGTGATTCAGAAAATGATTTAAGAAGTAGAAAATCTATGGGCCTCTTGTAGACAAAAATGGTAATGGCTGGGTGGTCTTCACATCTTTTACTGATTATTTCTTATCACTTCTAGAAAGACACTGAGGATGCATTTTATACTTTAGTATAAACTGCATTAGTTTAACTTCATTTTTTGCATTTTAAAAAAGAACCAGCTAAGACTCCAAATATTTTTGGTCCCATGTGGCCTTGACAAATCCACTGTAAAGATACAAGGAAAATTTTTCTGGGTTTAATTGAATTGAGATCTGATTAGGTCTTAGCTTTAGTATTTTCCATCCTGCCCTCCTGCCCTGCCTTTGTTTCTTCCTTTGTTCACTCTTCCTTTTCTCTTCCTCCTCCTCCTTGTTTTTCCTTTTCCTCTCTATTCCCATCCCTCCCTCCCTCCCTCCCTTCTTCTCCTATCAAGAGAGGAAATGGAAAGAGAAAGGTGAAGCTGGGAAGTGTGCTTTATAAACTCTTTATTCCTGCCAGGATATAAAGGCAATTATGATTAATCAATTAGAAATTTGAGGCTCCTGAATATAAACAATTCCCCGTCTCTGCTTTTTGTCAGATGAGGAACTAGGGCTTGGCCAGAGGAATTTCATGGGGCTTCAGTCTGGACCTCCATTCTAGGGGTCCCTCCCCTCCATGTGGAAGGGCAATAGGAGGAGAGCTCGGGCCTCCGTGCAGCGCCCCATGTGATGCTGGGTGCTCTGGAGCATCCCTCTCCTGGAGCAGGGAGTCTGCCTTGGTGCGGGCTGGTCCCTCGTTCCCCAGCTGTGTCGAGAGCGTTTGTCTGAAGTGGTGAATATGCAGGCAGCAAAAGGTCCTGCTCCTTCCCTCTCTTGCCTCCCCTGCCGTGAGCCTCCCATGGTGCCTGGTCTAGGGGAGGAGCTCAGAATCTGCTGGTTGGACAAAGCTTTATGAGGCAGATTTTGGAGAGTTTTGGAGCCATTTTCTCAATCTCTCTAGAAGTTTTCATCTGGTACTCTCAGGTTTTTACTATATATATATATATACACATTTTAAAAAAAATCCTCCCCACCCCTTACCACTTCTCTCACCCTGAAAACACAGCAGTGCATTTCTGATGATATGTGGCTGTTTATGATTTTAGGGAGAGGGCATAAGGTATTAGAGAAATAGAAAGGATAGTTGTAGTAATTTTTCTCTGGATATAATTTAAAGCAGGGTTTTATAAAATGCTAGTTTCAACCCACTAGTGGGTCATCAATTCAGTATTGTGAGTTTCAACTTGCATTTTTTGAAAAAGAAAAAACTGAAAAGAAAATAGGCCGAGTGAGCTCTGTTTTGCGAAACATCTGTTTCAGTCACACACCGGTAGGAGGGCGCGTGCTGGGCTATGATGTCGGTGCATTTCTTACAGTGGGTCTGTAGAGTTTGAAGCCGGTGATTTAAGGCACGCACGCTTTCTTGGCTCAATTTAAAGTAGTAAATGCTGTCTTTCTAAGATCTTAAATCACGTAGTTAACCACTGAGCTTACCTTTCCAGAGAAACTACTTCCCCTGACCAGAAGAAACACCTTAATGGGTAACAGAGATAAGAAGGTAATTTAAATACCTATTTGTACCAACTGTATTGACACTGAGCCAGTGGCTTATACAGTCAGCTCTCTCCTGCTCCTAATTAGCTGTTAGCTCATTTTGTAAAGAGGTCATCTTTACATATTTTGTGAAGTGGTCATCTGCTTAGTTGAAAAATCCTTTTGTATTGTCTCGGGAAGGTGTGAGGACATACCGAAATGGTTGTCAATGGAGATGGAAGGTTTTCTGGTTTTTTTTTTTTTTGCTTACTCAAGAGAGCCCTGGAAAAACATGGTTTTATATGGATCAGGGCACTCAGATGTGAGGACATATGTGGTTGGAGGCAAAGGAGAATTTAAAAGTACGAGACTGAACTTCCCAGTGACATCCTGTTCCTTTGGCAGCCACTTGGCTGACGTGTTTGCAGTCATGATGGGTGACCCCCTGTCGTGCTTATCTGGTCAGGGGTTGTCTGAATGGAGTCTCTCTGGGGCTCTGCGGGCTCTGGAGTGGGGTTGTGTCACTGGAGATGCATGCCAGGCTGAGTTCACAGGTGGAGAGGAGGGCGGCAGAGGTGCGCTTGGCTCTCCCCGGAAGCCCACCTGAACTGCTGCTGAGGGCACCAAGGAAAGGCTGTAAGGCACCACACACGGCCACCCTCCTTCATATGTGCGGTACCCAGAGTCCAGCTGCTATTCAGTCTGGCAAAGAGGGAAGTTTTTTCCCCTTTTAGGCAATCTGCCCTGTATTATACAAGGGAAGGCACAAAGAAGCCAATTGATTTATAGACTCCTTTTGGGAGAAACAAAACAAAACAAAACAAAACAAAAAACCCTAATAAAACTTAAGCTCTACTTTTTCATCTGAACCTGAGTTTTGTCTTTCCTAGAAATACTGCTTCTTAGATGGATTCAGAGCTTTGGAAATCTCTCCTGCCATTGAAGGGTCCGTCTTTAACAGGTCAGTGGGTAAAGCTCATTGAAGCTGTTTTTATTTTTATTCTGTCAAAGAACTAGCCCACTTTTCCCTCTCAGATGATATAATGGTTCTCCAGGCTCTGGAGCCGGCAGATGGCTCATGATACAATGTTGACGTTCCATTTAGAGACCGACCTTTGGATTTTGTTCGTTTCCCCTGTCCCCTTCTCTTATTTGAGAGGTCAGGGAGGGACAAAGATGTGCAAGAGGAAAGCTGTGACGTGCTGGTGACCTCCCCACCCTCCAACAAGTGACAGGGCATCCCAGTGCACTGGGTCTGGACCCCTTGAATATGCTGTCTGCCAGTCGAACTCCTTTTTTGTGTGCAGATCTAAAAAGAAAAAAATAAACTGACATCTCATTATGGGAGGAATTCACCTCAAGTGTGGACATCAGAGACAAGGCTTTGACAGGAAAATGCCTCCTGTCTTCTCTCCCTGGGATCCCAGCCTTTATTCCAGGACCTTTGAACTCTCATTGTTACTGACGATGGTTAGAGAGAAAATGGGACAAGAGGGGGCACATTGAATGCTGCAGAGCGGCCGTCATAGTTTTCATTCAGTGGAAGAAACTGGACACTCATGAATGAGAGGGGGATGGGCCACTCACGTCTTGATCGTTAAGTTGTTGGAATATCTAAGCCTCTTGTTCTCTTGTCACCCTGTTATTTGGTCATTAACCCAGCTGCCCAGGGATTGAGTGCTGGAAGGATGAGTGGATAAAGTTAAAACAAGTGAGGACAAAATGGGTGAAGGTGGTCAAAAGGTGTAAACTTCCAGCTATAAGGTAGATAAGTCCTGGGGGTGTAATGCACAGCATGGTGACTATAAAGAAAAAAAAAAAGAAATAAAAAGCCCACGTGAGCATGTCTACTAGAGAGTAGATAAATCTGCGTCTACTTAATAAAAGAGAGTTTAGCTCAGTCTTTGTCCCTTACACGATAAAGGACGAATCCCCTTAGTCTGGTCTCTCCCTTCCAACTACTGCATTCCAGCCACGTGATTTCTCAGGGTATTTGACTAGTCGAGTGGTTCCTGATCCCAGCTACTGAGGCTAATTGAGAGTTAATCGTATGTTTGCTCGTTATTTTGCTTACCTCCTGGTTTAAAAGTAAGAGCAGTTGCTTAGACTCCAAACTTGGGCCCAAAAGTAGCATCATATGGTGTAATTCAGGGTGTGAGGAAGCCTTTCTTTCCATTATCTTTCCCACCATCCAATCCCAGCACCCAAAATTAGAGTTATTCATTGAGGCTAAGACAGCTTTATTTTCCCCAGGGGAAGGGAATACTATATATATGTTTTTCCACTTTTCTACATTTTTGAAATGGATATGCATTACAAGTGATGAATATATTATAGTGTTTTTTCTCCCCACATTTCATTAAATTTATAATGCATTTTCAGTGGATGGAACTTACGATGTTGTAAATATGATATATTAAGCAGTTATTAAGTCAATCATTTAAGTGTGAATTATTTCAGTATTTTTGTTTCTGGAAAGTTACCTGAGAAAAGCATTTTGTGAAATTAGAAATGCTAATATGTATTTCTTAAATTAATATATATTGAGTACCTTGCAGTGTTCCTGGCTCTGCTTTTATTAACATGACCTCACTTGATCTTTAAAGCAATCCTCTTACAGGGATGACTTTTTATTATTACTTTTATTATTATTATACAATTTGGTCTCAAATAATTTGAATGAAGTTCATTTATTTATGTAACATATTTGTTGAGCATTTACTAGGTATCAGGCATTCTTCTAGGTACCAAGGATTCAGAGATGAATTAAGGCAGTTACTGTCTCTGACCTAGGAAGCTGCCTGTGATAAACCAGCAAAGCAATAAATGAGATAATTTCAAATATCAAGTGCGATGAAGAAAATAAAACCCAGTGCATCTGGGAATTGCTGATTGTGGGGGGCTGTCACTGTTATGTCGGTAGAGGAAACAGCAAGTATAAAGCAATGAGGGTTCGCTTAAGGCTTTTGACTTTTCGAGGTCACCCAACTAGTGAGGGGCTCTGGGTTTTAATCTGTTTCTGGAATAAGCAAGAGGCAGTGGCAAGCCTGAGAAGTTTCGCTTCTTTAAGGTGAAGCCATGAGAGTTATTAGAGCATATTGAAATGATTTTTGCCGAACTGGACTGGTGCCAGGACACCTGGGCTGCGAGCTCCACCCCTCCCCTCGGAACATTAGGGACTTCAGAGGAAGTATCTGTTTTCATCATTTCTGGAAACAGGATTGTTCTTTGATGTTTTCTCATTCTGTTTGCCTGACGACCACACCAGAATCAGACTTTTTTCAAGGCCTCTCTTGCCTAATGAACTAGAGGCTTTGGAAAAATCTGCCAAATAATAGAAATATTTCTCTTTCAGCTTAACTGCTGACCCAGACTAGTCAGAGAAACGGCCTTTCAAAGGATAAATCGATGAAATTCCATTTCTGGGGGCAAGTGCCTTGATTTGCATCGAGCATTGTTGTAAATGTCAACCGTCCAGCTCCCACTGTCAGCTTGAATGGCCGTCAGTGTTTATCCTCCCAAGAAAATTGCCCCGACATATTCAGTGCATGGCTGGGGGCTGTGAGGCCGTACTGTTTCTTGTTAATCACAAGCATGCCCCTCTTATCTGTCCCCCTTCCTTTCTCTCCTGTGAGCCGCTTCCAAGTTTTCCAAAGTTCTGATGACACGCTGACTTCATTTAGCTGGGTTGTTCGTTTTTCTGGGCTACTCTGCTGAGCCGGCATTCCCATGACCCATCCTGTGAAGTCCTGGGAGGGCAGCAAACTGAGCTGGTGGAAGAATGAGAGGCAGTTGAAGAGACTGAACAAAGGGACGAGCCGTGGCAGCTTCCTTCCCTTGCAACTGGAAGTAGATGTGAAAAGCCCAGGGCACAAAACTGTTCCAAAGCAAAAACGCCAGAATGTATGTGCTGTCTTGTTTACCACTGTGTCCCCAAGACCTAGAACATAGCAGGTGATGAATAAATGACTCTCGAGGCAAGCTGTCTCTCCGAGCTTAACCACGCCCTCCATTGCCTCCTAGGTCCCTTTCTCATTGACCACTGCTGGGCTTTTGCCAGTTCTTTGCTCTTGAGGAAGGAATGGAGCCTAGAAAGGGGTGGGGGAAGGCTGGTCCTACTGCCAGGCTCGATTGGCTGAAGCAATCAGGACCCTTTTTCCAGCTGCAGACCACTTTGTGTGTGATAAATGATACAGAAACATGCCCCGGGCAGCCGACTGGCCCCTCACCCGTTCTTTGTAAATACCAGCCAGAGGCAGCTCTGGTCTTGTGCCAGGCTGGAGGCAGCAAGAGCAAATCTCGCGGGTTCCTGCTCCTCCCAGGGGCTCGTCATACCTCTACAGCTGCTGTCTCAGTTCCAGATACAGGGTGATGAATTCTTTGTAATTTTCCTTTGGAGCATCCATGAAGGAGACATCATCCTCCCACTCTGCCTGTATCTGTTTGCTTTGGCAGAGCATCGCTTCGCGTTTCCTCTCTTCTCTACTCTCATCTCTTTGATTCAGAATGATCTCTCCTGCTGCTTACTTCTTGTTCCTGGAGGTACAAACCACAAGTACGGCTTTGATAGCAATGACCAGAGGAAGTGTTAGGTCACTGGGGCGGGTCTAGATGAACAACTCTGTGTCTTGGAATTTATTTTATCTCTCTTCCATCAAACTGCGTTACACTGAGACAGTCTAGGAAAGAGAATTTATATAAATGAAATGTTTAGTCCCCTGACTGAGGGGCTGTGTTGCTATGTTTTGTGGCTTTTGAGACTCAGACATTTTCACCCTTTAACACCTCAGAATTTGGGAGTTATTTTTCTTATAATGTATGTCACTCATTAATTGGCAATTAAAAAAAATTTTTTTTTTGGTGGTGGATTTAAAATAATGGTGTCTCTCACAATGGGTGTAATCTTAGATTTGATAAAAGAAGACAGTTCATTTTGGCCAGAAATGTCTCAATTTTTTTATGACTTCATTTTTTAAAAGCAATTTTTGGCTTACAGCAAAATTGAGAGGGAGGAACAGAGATTTCCCATACTCCTTTCCTCCGCATGTGCATTGCTTCCCCCTTATCAACATCACTGAAATGGTACATTTTTAAACCAAGGATAAGCCTACTTTGACACATCATAATCACTCTAAGTCCGTAGTTTACCTTAGGGTTCGCTCTTGGTGTTGTACATTCTATGGATTTGAACAAATGGATAATGACATATATTCATCACTGTAATATCATGTAGAGTATTTTTACTACCTTATTCATCATTTCTTCCCCTCCTGGGACAACCATTGACCTTTTTATTGTCTCCATAGTTTTGCCTTTTCCAAAACATCATATAGTTGGAATCATACAATGAGTAGCCTTTTCAGGTTGGTTTTTTTCACTTAGTAATATGCATTTAAGTTTCCTTCATGTCTTTTTATAGCTTGATAGCTCCTTTCTTTTTAGCACTGAATAAAATTCTACTGGATGTACCACAGTTTATTTATCCATTCACCTACTGAAAGACATCTGGCTGCCTCCAAATCTGCTTTAGCAGTTATGAATAAAGCTGCTATAAAGATCCATGTGCAGGTTTCAGTGCGGACATAAATTTTCAACTCCTTTGGGTAAATACCAAGGAAGATGATGGCTGGATCACCTGGTAGGAGCACATGTAGTTTTGTAAGAACTGCCAGACTGTCTTCCAAAGTGGCTGGACACTTTTGCTCGTCCACCAGCAAAGAGTGACAGTTCCTCTTGTTCCATATGCTCACCAGCATTTGGTGCTATCAGTGTTCTGGATTTCAGCCATTCTAAAGGTGGGTAGTGGTATCTCCTTGTTTTAATTCGCTTTTCTCTGACAACAAATGATGTGGAACATCTTTGCATGAGCTTATTTGCCATCAGTATGCTTTGATGTCTGTTAATATCTACAGCCCATTTTTTAAGCGTGTTTTTTGTGTTCTTATTGCTGCATTTTAAGAGTTCTTTGTATATTTTGAATAATGCTTCTTTATCAGATATCTCTTTGGCAAAGATTTTCTCCTAGTCTGTGACTTGTCTTCTGATTCTCTTGAGAATGTCTTTCACAGAGCAGAAGTTTTTTAATTTTAACAAAGTTTAGCTTCTCAGTGATTTATTTCCTGGTTTGCGTCTTTGGTATTACATCTGAAAAGATATATGTAGGGAACCTGTGAACATTTGTGTAGAAAGAGTGCTGAAACTATCCAGCAACCAACAGGACTGCAAACTCCTGGCACACTCTCCAAGCAGTGGCCGTTAGAAGTCTGTTTAAGGTCAGGGGAAGCTTAGAGGCTCCGAGGTCCTGCCCAAGATGGCAAATGGGGGAGTCGGAATTTTAACCCAGGAACTCTAACTGCAAGAGTTCATCCTCTCAAGTACCACAAAGGCCTTTAGGTCACGTTTATCTTTATTGATTTCAGTGTAATTTTACGTTCTCTTCCGCTAGATTCTATTTCCAGAGTTACTACAATTAGGCAGGTAGAATATTTACTTGGTCCTTCCAGAAGCAATTTCCAGTGATCTGGCATCAATGTGATTGGACATATGTCAAGTGATCTTTCTACCCATGGAGCCATTGATGGGAGACACTGAGGATGTGCTTATTTAGCCTGTAAGTGATGCTACATCACGTAGACCAATGCAATATTATTTAAGAGGAGCATAATCCTGGACAAACAGGATAAAAGACAATTACACCAGGGTGAGAGTAGGCACTTAGGAAACCAAAACTATAAAAATCATTACAAGATTGACTAGCAACAGTCATTAGCCTGAAAGACCTGTGGGCCAGAGCTGATCATTATGAGTGAGAAACACCATGTTCCTATGGGAATAGGGCTGAGATGAACAGTTCTTCCTCTGTGCTCTGAGAACCTCAAGCACCTACTAGTGTGTTACAAGTAATACCACCTCCTGAATCTTTTTAAAAAAGATTCAAGCATTGGTATTTTAGTTTAACCAATAAAATTGGAAAAGTTGAAAAATAAGACTCAATGTTTGATTGTTTGGAAAAAAGAGACATTTCACATACTCCTGATGGGATTCTGAAAGATACCACTTTTCTACAAGACAGCTTGGCAACATCTATTAAAAGCTGTCAACTGTAAATATTCTTGGAGCAATTCCAATTTCAGAATTATTTCCCTTAAAGAAATTGTGGAAGCTGGATGAAAAGATTTAGTTACATAAATGTTTAGTGCAGTGCAATTTATAATAGCAAGATTGGATAATATGGTGGAAAATTATACAGCCATTAAAAATCCTGTTGTTAAATGAGAATTTTTAACTGTTTTTAGGTCATACATCCTTTTGGGAATATGATGAAAGCAGACAACTTCTTTCTTGGGAAGAAAGCATATACGTACCTGCATAAAAATTTATATATAATTTCATAGAATTCACTATGTGAAGCCCATGCACATACTTGAGTTGAAGACTACAACTTGATAGTAAAGAGTAATAATTTTTTTTACATTGTGTGTATATATATGTTTATGTATATATATATAATTGAAGTATAGTCAGTTTGCAGTGTTATGTCAATAAAAATAATAATTAGTGATGGAGAATCATTAGAAAAGCATGTATGTGCATTGACATATGAGACTGCAAAGATATATATCATAGTAGCTCTGAGAAATGAGATGCTGGAATTTAAAAAATTTATTCTTTGGGCTTTTTAGTATTTCTCTAAATTTCCACCAGGAAAATGTGTTATTTCAATATAGTTTAAAAAATTGTTTTAATATGGAGTCAAAAAAATACACAGGAAGCTTAGAGAAGCCCCCAAGAAAGCTAGCAAACATGAAAAATGATGAAAAGTGCAAAGGAATAATATCATGTTGCCTATGGTAATAGGCACTCCTGGGGGAGGGCACAAAACAGTTCTCTGTCCTCATATAACATTCAAGGGAAATGGATTTAATTTAAACTAAAGGTTATGCTTGGGCAGAAAATAGAATTTCTTTTCTGTCATGTGTAAAATACTTAGATGAGGCACTCAAGGGCAAGGTGAAACCTCTGTCCATGAAAATGCAAAAGGTGTAGCGAAAAATTATCCATCTTGTTGGTTTAAGCATCCATTTCCCTGAAGGCATGAAATGCAATCAGCTGATTTATCTGGAACCCTTCTGTTCAATGTGCTTATATTTTTGAAGCAGGGTGTTCTGGTACACGAGAGGGAGAGGCGCTGCCGGTGCTCAGCCATCTGCTCCATCCCCCCATACTTCCTTGACGCCCCTGGCGGGGGTGGGCAATGAGTGCTGCTTCTCAAATAAGGTGATTCAGATCTCCTATTAATAAACATTGGCTACCAGGGAAACTGGTGATCTAGTTTCAAAAAGCTCCATTCATTTTTGTGCCTTGTCTGACCCACATCACTAAGTGAAGTACGCTTATAAGGGAAAGTCTGGTCAAGTAAAATTATTCTCTGTGCTCTTGATTATTGATGTTAAGGGCTTCTCTGGAGGAAAGTATTCTATTTTTGAGCAGGCTGAATCCTCTGGAGACCTACTGCATCTGTAGGGGAATTTCCCTATTCTGCAGGCTTGGCAACTCTTTGCCCTTGTTATTTCTTGTTTCTTCTCATGCTTCCCATTCTTTTTATGACCTTGAAGTATTGCTGCTAAAAATGTATACCTTAGGACAATTCAGTTTCTGTGACAGAATGCATGATTCAGTATCACTGTAGTACTCACACAGATGCATGTACAAACATGCACACACATATATACTACATGTATAAATGTAGAAATATGCAACATAGTGTTATGATTAACAGCATGGGCTCTGTGGACAGACTTTCTGAGTTGGGTTCCTGGTACCATAAATAGCTTTGTGAACTTGGGCAGTTTATTTAACCTTGGTAAAATTTAGTTTATCAAAATGGGGTTAGTAATGGTTACTTTTCTGA
Organism: Camelus dromedarius; assembly: GCF_036321535.1. Lineage (NCBI taxonomy): Eukaryota > Metazoa > Chordata > Mammalia > Artiodactyla > Camelidae > Camelus > Camelus dromedarius. The sequence continues at coordinate 17,033,831 of NC_087446.1, read as the reverse complement.
TAGGTTGGTGGTGAAGATTAAATGCATTAATACAAGCACAGCGATGATAACGTTGCCTGTACTGTAGTGCGTGTTTGCTCGTAGTTTCAACACTTGCTGAGTATCAGGAGGTTTGTGAGACTGATTTGTTGGCCTTCTCAGTCCCAGAGCTCACGAAAGTCTTGCTTGATCCTAAGGCCACAGGAACCAGAATCTCCTTTGGCTATTACACCCTTTCCAGCACTAGCTTCTCTAGGGCAGACATGCCCAAGTGTCTGTATTGGTGCTAAGTCATTGTGTGGACAGCATTACCCAAAGGAGATTCATGAAGTAGATGGAGCTCTCTAAGCTTCAGGCACCCATGGGATTGGAGTCCTGCTACTTTTCCCTGTTAACCTACCAGCCAAAGCTACCTGTGGAGCAGGATCCATCTTGGTCTCTTGTATGTTTACTAGTCTTCAGGCCTGAGTACCACAGACTGTCTTGGGAGTATTGAGTGTCTTTTCTTGTTCATAACTTCATAGTCACGGTTGATTATCTTTTTTGCATAGTCCTTGCCTTCCAATAGGAGACCTGAATTCCTCTTGAGATTCTTGTTTCCTGGGATCCTAGACTTTCTGACTTTTCTAGATGAATCAGAGGAGGTGATTATATCAAGATGTTGGCAAAGACAGCTCACAGAGTCATGGGAGGGTGTGTCTCCCTTCATCCAGAAGTAAAATTTCTAAAGTTGTATGTAAATAAAATTTTTGTAACTCAAATGTACTAAACTTGTTGAAACTGTTTGTTTGTTTGTTTGTTTGTTTTGGTCAAGATTCTGCCATAGTCTCAAATAGGTAACAACATTATTCTGCAAGGCACTATACAAAATATTTGGAGGAAGTTATTAAAGAAGTAGAAATTATATTTGTCTCCATTGAGTCTGTGTTTTAATGGAGAGTCATGGAAAAACATAAATTAGGGTTTTTCTACTGTATATTATCCTGTTTTGATGCTCTGTAGTTGTGGGGACTAGAAATAGTCCCTACTGAAATCCACAGTTAGATCTTCACAGAAGTGAATCTGAAATATTCTCACCATTTTGATTTCCTGAAGGTTGTATATCCTGAATTCACTAGGATGGTGTCTATTTCCTGTTATTTCATTCGATTCAGTATAAGTGGTTTATTAATTATTGCATAATATTTAGCCTTCCATAGATTTTTATGTAAGTCAAACAACAATAACAAACCTTAGATGGACTTCAAGTTCCAATATTTGGTTCTGAAAATGTGGTCTTTTGGACTCATACTTTGGTTTCATACTTAGGAAAAGTGGCTGGCAGAGTTAGGAGTCGGATGGTCTCCTCCGAGGTGAGGACAATGCTTTACTATTCCTGCAGGGCACCTTGCCTTTGGCACGGTTCATCATGGTCATTGTGACCTCTGCATCACAGCTGTTGGCCTGTCAGCTTCTCCGTCTGTCAGGGAGGACCAGGAACCACGTTTGAGTGACGCTGCCATTGTTTATCCCCGACCCGTGCTTCTTCTCCTCTCTGCTTCCCACAGCTGCTCCGTTGTCCTCCACCTGTTAGCTTCCTTACCTGGGACTCTTAAAAAACTGGATCGTCCAGGGATAGAGTGAGTGTCATCACTGAGTGTCTGCTTCCTTGTCAGGGGAAGACTCTGGACAGCCTCTGTTCTTTTATTTCTTTCAAAGGAGATTAGAGGGGCTGTTGCTGGGTGGTTTGTGTCACTATGTAGGTCTGGCCTGGAGTGCCCCAGTTGTCTACTTTGAGAAGTGGAGAATTCATTGTTCATCTTCTTTGTGTCTCCGGGCTGACAGTTCTTAGCTGGTTCTGTCCTTGGGCTAGGAAAGTAAATGTTACACATGGAACTCAAGGAAATTTTCCTTCTTAGGATTTACTAGTGCAAATAATAACTTCAATGCCATACAGAAGGGACTTTGACGGCTGAAAGAAAACCTTTAGGGCCAACATGATCCCCAAAGTTAGAGGAAGGCACGAGGTGGGGCAGGTCAAGTGGTTTTAATCTCTCCAGCTCAGAGTTCTAGTTTTACAAACTCTCTTATGGCTCATCAACTGCTCTAAATGTGTTAGAAAATTTAGCACAGAACATTCTCTAATAGGCTTTGGAGCCATCTCGAAATAATTTCCCTTAATTAGATATAATGGATTGTCCGATGAACTGTATGGCTCGATTTGGTTTGGCAGAGGTAATTAGCCATGAACAATTGTACTTGGCCATTTTTTATGATGCAAGTGTGAAAATTACACTTTTATTTTTTACAGCTGCCATTTGATAAAGCCTAAAGATTTTAACTCAAGTTAACACCAGATTTTTTTTCTCTTTCAAAACACTGTTTAAACTCAGTATACCTTCATTTGAGGTCTGCTCCACACCCAATACGCACTGGCTGTAAGATCCTGACAAATCACTCACACTAAGTGTGTTTTCTCAGCTATAAAATGGGGTTAATGATAACTTGTAGGATTAATTGGAATAGTATCTTGATCGCTTTTAACAAACAATGCTATGTCGTGTTGTCTATAAAAAATAATAACGAAACTTGCCAGAGGCTTGAATAAGCAGTGTTTTTCAAAGAATGGGTTGCAACTCATTCCTGGGTCCTGGAATCAGTTTACTAGGTTGAGATGAATAGTTACAGGAAAAGTGAAATAGAATGGAATAGAAAACATGTGCGTGCTCACAGGTGGTAAGGTCGTGTTTCACTGAAGGTTGTGAAGTATGCCTAAGGTTGTGATGTTTAATGTATTTTTTACCTTGGATCAAGGTGTTTGAGAGCCACTGGGGAAGGTGACTCTACGAAAGAAGCAACATCAATTTTTGAGCAATTTTATCCACTAGAAAAGTTTCTTAAAACTTTTCAGCCTTCCTCTGAGTTTGTATTGAAGACAAAATAGCTTTTTGAAATCTTAGACCCGCAGAACCTTAATCAGATGAATTAAATAACAATTTTGAAAGCACAGTATTTTCTCTGTTTAGGAGAGACTGTTGCCTGCCTAATTGCCAAACCCCGTATGTCTCTTTTTTTCCTTACTGCCTCCTCTGGAGCTCTCCCACAGAAGTCAGGGAAGACTGGCCCTATCTTCAGCTCCAGGGGCCAATCCTGATAGGTCTAAGCCAACCCTAATGGCTTCATTTCCCTCGATGGTAGTTTGTTCAGGAAAGGACGTATAATTCCCACCTACGAGATGTGAAGACCACTTCTGAGAATGGTTTCCTTGCTGATGAAAACAAGTAACAAGAAAAGATTTCCCCTTCTGCGTCTTCCACCTGATGCGTCTTCTTATCATGCCTGGGCCTGAGATAAACATCTGTTCACTCTAGAGGAACTAGCCAAGGGCATCTCAGTGGATGGCAGAGCTGAAAGAAGGAAAGAACCTGAGTCTTTGACAATGTTGTTGATCCTAAACTTTACCCGCCCCAACGTTGTTCTGCCTCTACCTCTGGCTTCTTTCTAATTGAGTTCATACATATTCTTTGTGGGTTGAGACATTTTACAACAGGGTTTTCTGTTGTTTGCAGCTGGGAATATAATAGCTAACACACACAGAATAACATCTCGATTATGTCCCTAAGAAATGTAACCTCTATAGCTGCATATCCTTGGAATATTTTGAGCTTACCATATGACTGTTTCCAACCTAAGAGCCAGATGTGAGACAGAAGGTTCTATATCATCTTCTTCAAAATCATTATGCCTCATACTCTTTGGAGTTGTCTCCCTATAGAGGTGGTTGGTATAGGCATGTGAAGGAAAGAGATTCTTAATGCCTCGTGTAAATATTGTGCTTTTGGAAGTACTTTTACATCTATTTTTGTTGAGGATTCTGTCAACTGAAATAAAATGCACAGCCTATCAGTTGAGAGTTATGTTTTATCTGGCAGACTTTCTGAGGACTCAAGCCCAGGAGGCAGCCTCTCGGATTGCTCTAAGAGACTGTTCCGCCCAGGCAAGGGAGAAGCCAGGATATATAGGAATTTTTGCAACAAAGACCAGGTAGTCAGAACATCAAAAGATTACTATTATGTAAAGAAAGCCAGATATGAAGATAGCCAGAGTTAAGGAATTTAGCGATTTTCTGTATACAGAAAAGTGCAAAGGTCTGGGCCGCTCATTGAAATCATTCCTTTGATATGCACCTAGCTGTCTAGGGCCAGTATCCTATTTTTCCACATTCTGAGTTCCCTCAGGGGGCACCGTTGGGAGTGGCAGCAGAGGCCGGGCTGCCTGCTTATCCATGTCCTGAGGGCACCCTGAGTTCCCTCTGCTCACCCTGAGTTCCCAGTGGCAGTAGTGGCTGCTGACTTGATGGCCACAGCATCCTTTATTTACTGATATGGCTGACCGTATTTTTCACTCACAATTCAGAATTAAAATCTGTTTATTGGACATCTACAAATGCCAGAGTGTTAGGTATTGGGGATATAGTCATAAGTATAATCAACGTGGTTTGTCTTCACTGTGAGCCTAAAATCCAGTCATTCTCAAATAACTTTGTGAAGTATGGCGACTATTGCAAAATGTATTAATTTGTGCATTGATTCATTGATTCACCTTGTTTTGATGAGATTCTGCTATGTACATGGGACTGTGCCGGGCATGCTGTAGTAAGCAAAGCAGACGCGACTCCTGCCGACTCTACTTGGAGCTTAAAATCTAGCTCATGATCATCTTACAAGGTAGTAAATATTATTAATTCATTCCACTCAACAAATATTTATAGAACACCTTCTATGTGCTACGTATGGTTGAAAAAACCAAAGCCAGAGAGGTGAAATGATTTAATCAACATAATACTAGTTAGTGAGAAAGTGTGATTAGGACACAAAAATCTGTGATTGAAGTGACCTCAACTTAAACGCGTTGTCTTTTAAACAATGCAAAGGGCAATGAGAAATGCTTCCTAAATACACTTTGCCAAGTATGTAAAAGAATTAGCATCAACACTGACCTCTCAAACAAAGCATAGAAAGTTAGGCTGAAAAATTCCTCTGAACTTTAAATGTAACATTTACTTTTATATCCCAGGGTGCGAAACTAGCCCAAATATTTTTAGCTCAAAAGACTGGGGCTCCATCAAGATGTAACATTAGCAAATGAATAAATAGGATGATTAGGGTGCTTAGAGAAAAGCAAAAATTCTAGAATTTATGGAGAAAACCACACAGACCAGTGACTTTGTAGCTATTCACTTCAAGTAGATATGCATCTATACTTCCCTGAAGAGTCCATATATCTTATCTGTTTGTGCTGTTGGAGTTCCTGTGATTGTCTTGTTGTTTGTACCTTTTTTTCTCTTCAAATATCTCCTTAGATTCCTCACTTTTTCTAAAGTGACCTGGCTTTATCCAACATCATTGACTCAGACCCTACTTCAGAAGGACAAGAAAGGATGCTCTAAGGCCGTCAAATATAGAACTTTTAATGCTTAAGAGGCTATAAGTTTCTAAGTATAGTAGTCTCCCCTTATCTGTGGTTTTGCTTTCAGCCATTTCAGTTACCCTGCTCAGTCATGGTCTGAAAATATTAAATGGAAAACTCCAGAAATAAACAATTCATAAGTTTTACATTGCAGGGCCATTCTGAGTAGTGTGATGACATCTTGCACCATCCTGCTCGTCTCTGCTCAGGATCCCCAACCACTGACATCATCTGCTCCTGACATCCAGCCATCAGTGATCCAGGATCACCCAAAGCAGATAGTCTTCCTTCTGACCTATTGCCCAAAGGCCAATAGGAGCCTAAAGTTATGTCACAATGCCCATATCAAGCATCTCACTTCATCTCCTCACGTAGGCATTTTATCATCTCATGTCATCACAAGAAGGAATACAGTAAAATAAGATCCTTTGAGAGAGAGAGAGAGAGAGAGACCATATTCACATAACTTCTATTACAGTCCATTGTCATAATTGTTCTATTTTTAATATTAGTTATTGTTGTTAATCTCTTACTGTGACTAATTTATAAATTAAACTTTATCATAGGTATGTAGTTATAGGAAAAAAACCATAGTACAAATGGACTTTGTTACCATCCATGGTTTCAGACATCCAGTGGGGGTCATGGAACATATCCCCTGTGGATGAGGGGGAACCACTATAGCATAAATTCTCATAATACGGAAAGAGATTTGGAAAATACTACTTTCTGAAGTGGTAACAAGCATTAAGATAATATGACATGAGTCACCTAGTGGAAATATTCCTAGGAAATAACATACCTTAAGAGAAGAAGGGCAGTGATGAAAGAAGAAGGCGACAAATGTTGAATAAATCAAAGAAAGAAAGAAGCAGGGGGGAAGAGGTGAAGGATCAGCAGGGACATGAAATAAGAGGGTCACCTTTGTACTGTCGACTGAAATAAATGCAGAACCTAAAAGTTGAGAGTTATGTTTCATTTGGTGGACAATTCTGAGGACTCAGCCCTGGATGACAGCCTCTCAGATCACTCTGAGGGACTGCTCTGAAGCAGCAGGGGAGAAGCTAGGATATATAGGAGTTCTACAACAAAGACCAAATAGTTGGAACGTTAAAAGATTACTTCTTAACTAAAGAAAACCAGACATCTCAAGTTAAAGAATTTAGCGCTTTTCTATGTATGGGAGGAAGCAAACATTTGGGCTCATTGAATTCATTCCTTTGACAAGCACCTAGCTATCTAGGGCTAGTATCCTGTCCTTTCATTCTGAGTCCCTCAGAGGGCACCACTGTGAGTGGCTGCAGAGGCTGGGCTGCAGGCTTGTCTTCACTAGGGGGGGTGGCGGCGGCCGCTGATGACTTGATGGCTATACATCTTTTGTTTACTGACATGGCTTGCAATTTTTCGTTCACAGTACCCTGAGATGAGTTGGTCCCAGGAAGTACAGGGGGCCCTGGGGGGACCTTTCTGAATTGCAGGTGGATTCCAGGTGGCGCCTGGAGTGAATGAGTCCCTGGGAGAGAGTTGACAGGGAGGTCTCCTATCAGATGACTGGTTCCCTTGGAGTCATCTCTCCCTGCCCAGAACATGTGTAGAACCTTGTCCTTCCAATAGTATTGGTAACACTCTGCCTTGTAGTGTGGTTATGCATTGAGTGACTCTTTTAGACTGTACTCTAAAAGGATTTGTTCATTCTCAGTTCTGTCTATGTATTTATAACTCCAAACGTAACTCTTGTTCATGGCAGGGAATCAATGAATATTCTTGAATGTTCAATCAGTGAAATGGAATGTGGGTGCGGATGTGAATGTAAGTACAGAGGTGAAAAGTTGAAACGCATCCTTCTTTTTTTATTGCATTTAATGTCCTTAGTAGTTGTTGCTTCTGTTGTTGCGGTTGTTATTACCTTTCAACTTAGCAAATAATCAAATAGCACACAGTACTGGAAAGCTAGTTTCCTAATGGAGGCAAAGAAAGGTGAAAGCAACAAGATAGTGACAAAATAATCATCAAAGGAAATGCCACGCGTGGAAACTCACTCTGGTCCATGTGACCTCCTTGGGCAAGAACATATGGGGGCAGACCAGGCAGCATGAAGGGTTTTTATTATTCTTATTTTTGTTTGAATTAGTTTACTCTTCTTTTCACAAACCAGTTACCATAGGTTTCTTGGTTGTGTCCCTGGTCAATTATAAGCCATACACATTTCAGTTTGTACCCAGTTAGAAATATACCCATTTTCATAGAAAATGAAATCAATGTCAAGATCAGAAATAATTTTCTGATCAGAAACACTGGTACCAGCATATTATTGCAGAGCTGAGTTCTCAACTAATTATGTGAAAACCAAGAGCTTGGAGTCTGGAGCCAGAATGCCTGAGCTTGAATTTCAGCTCTGCCTCTTACTAGCCCTGTGGCAAATTGCTTAACCCCTCTGTGCCTTAGTTTCCTAATACACAAATTGTAAATGATCATAGCTCTGCCTTGACAGGATCATTGGGAGGATTTAATGAGTTAATGTGTGTTAAGTTGTTAGAACCGTGTCTGACACAAAAGTGTTAGATATTATTATTAACAATCAAAGATTGATAATCATATCAATGCCAAGGTTTAATAAAATATTAATACTATTATATAAAAAAGAAGCACTGCATATTGCAATATTGGCAAATGTTGGTCAAGAAAGTATACAATGATAAATGCTTTTAAGTAAAATTATGTTTTATTAATCAATAGCATTGATATCTGTATTTGACATATCAGTACTGGATATTGATGGATATATGTGGATTTGTCTGTTTGTGTGACATATGCATATATATGTACATCTTTTGGATTGTTCATTCCATCTTCACATGAAGCACAGTGACTATATGAATTTCTAACCCTTGAGGCATGCATGGTACATGCAGCCCTCAGTGTGGGAACCACTGGCTTCCTAAACTTAAGTGTTTACTCTAGATATCAATCATACAAATGAGTACAGATCCGTTTCCGGAAAGACATTTCATTGCATCTTAAAGAAAGCAGGCTGCAATTGGTTAAGAATCGAATACACTTCAATATAGTTGGAAACAACCAACAGAACTGATGTGGTATTTCCCTTAGGCTAGTGGGGTTGACTCCCAGTTACCAGGGATCTTCTGGATCTGACTGAGATAAGGAAGCACCAGGAGCAATTCTGTGACTGGAGGTAGAACAGAGTGCTTAAAAGCCCTTGGCAACCCTTTGAGGAAGATGGTAATGTTGTCTTTTAGAGATAAGAAAACAGACTCAGAGCAGGGCAGCAACTTGCTCGTCTTGCAGTAGAACTGAGATTCAAATCTAAGACCTGCTAATGCCACAGCATCATACCTTATGCTGTAGTTCTTCCAACAATGACTCTCATTTTAAGACAGCCTCAGGGTTGTACAAGTTTTTTTTTTTGTTGTTGTTGTTATATTTTTATTTTGCCTTATCCCCAGAACACACCAAATCGATGTAATGCAGATAGAGGCAACAGAGGAATAAACCTAGCTATTCATCATGGCAGCCAGTGGCCAGGAAGGGTCTGGGATCTTCCATGAAATTCCTTACAAGCTAGAGACTAAAATCTAGGTTATTTAAATCAGTTACTCAAGCATCGCTGGTCAGTAAAGATTAGGCCTGCTTAATGCCTGCAGGCAGCGGGGTAAAGAGTCAGGGTGGATCTAAGTCTCCACTGAAGATGTAGTGATTGTGGGGCTGCTGAAGGGGTAAGAGGCCATTCTGAGTGATAGGTTATCTTTCAAAGGAGGGAAGAGTGGTGGACAAGGAAAGACCCTATCAAGATCAAAGCACGCATGTCTAAGAGGTTATATAAAGAAGGGGAAGAGAAGCAGACTCACCGAGACACAAGGAAAGCAAGGAGACTGAGGCTGAGAGCTGGTATCCATTCATCCCCTGGGGGGTCCCCAGATGGAGGGTGGAGCCGGGGGTGTGTGTGGAGGAAGGGCGGCCCTTAATAGTGAAGTCTATTCTTCACGGCTCAATGCTTTAGGATGGCGTTTGGATGTCTGGTGTTGTCTTAGGCCAATACTCTCTAAGATATTTCCCTGTAATTCCTGGCATCTGGCCTGTGGTTTCCCCTCTCTTCTACTCTTCCTCCTTCTCCCCAGCCTGTTTCAGGGTTTTCTTCCTTTGAGGATTTCAGAAGACACTCTCCTATTGCCTTATTTTATCAAACGCTGTTAGTGCGAGTGAGATTTGTTGAGCTCCTTCCCTTTGTTTCAAGTCCCCCAGCTGAGTTCCTGATGACCCTGTAAAGAAGCAACAATAAGTGAAGATGAACAATTATTCATTGAGCATCTACCATATGTGATGCCCTGGGCAAACATGATCAATGAAACATAGTCCTTCCCTTAAGGAGGTGACATCCCCTTATGGAGGTGACCTACTAAGAGGGGAAAACACGATTACAAACAAATGTAGACAATACAATGTGAGAACATGTTATTAAGGGTGGGTGCAATGTTGACTGCGAACAGGTCTTTCTCAAGGGTTCCCCACGCCAGTGGCATCCATTCCATCTCAGGAGACTTCTGCCAGCCTGAGAGGTCAGTGTGGGTCATTACCTGGCAACAGGGCAGTGGTAAGAACAGAGGAATGGAGATTGAGGGGATGAGTCAGGGACTATGAGCTAACACCACCTCTTCTGTGAACAGAGGACTGTATTGGCCAAGAGTTGGCCTCTGAGTCTCCCTGACCAGCCCCTTGGCTTTATGAAGTGCAGAAGAAACAGAAGTTAACAACATGTAAGATAATTATGCTTTCCTCTCACAAAGAGAACATTTCTTGATACTATCTCCTCTTCTTCCTCTCCTTATTTAATTAAAATTGGGTGAGTTAGTCTGTAAAACTTTTTTGAAGACAATTTAAGAAGAAACTGGATGAAAACCTGTCTGGAACCTGGTTAGGAAATTTTTTTTTTTAGTTAAAAAAATGTTTTCTTAAACCTCCCTTAAAATATTTTTTTTAGGGGGGAGAATTAGGTTTATATATGTGTGTATGTATGTGTATGTATATATATATACACACACACACACACACAATTTATATATATATATATATTTATTTATTTTATGGAGGTACTGTGGATTGAACCCAGTACCTCTTGCATACTAAGCATGCGCTCTACCACTGAACTATACCCTCCCCCCTTGGAGATTGTTTTAAAGAGATGGTGGTTCCTGGAGCCTGGGTCCTGAATGCTCAGGGATGCATTTGAGAATAATGAACAATGGGGACAGAAGAGACGCTCAGCACAAGGTGTACTGACACGGAAATATTGCTCTGAGCACTTGGACCCTCCCTACCCCAGGAACAGTTGAGGAACAGATGATTTTGCAAACAGGAGGAACCAAAACTTGGCACCAACCTTTGGAAGTACATGTTAGCTGATGCCAATAAATGAAAATGAGAATGCTTCAGAATCAGAACTTGCTAAATAATGGGAAGAATCTACCTACCTTTAGGAAGCCATCTGTCCAAACATCATGTATTAAAGTGTCTCTGTGGATTGCAGTGTTAAAGAAGGTGCAGTAAAATATTGCGTAAATATCCTCCCTTTAGAGAAGGATGCCAATTATGAAAAATTACGAAAACATTGACAGAAAAGAAATAGTTCTTAAGAAGATATAGGTCTTCTCTTCCTTTAGCTATTCTCCCCCTTTTTTCCCCCTGGGAGAGAGACAGCTTCAAATAGAAATAGGATCTCCTGAAATGGGAACTTTCAAAAGTCTCTGAACTCCCCAGGGAAGAGACTTGACTTAAGATCCAGAAATAGCAGAAAAGGGAAAATGGCTTCAGCAAGCCCTTGGTCCACTTGTGTATGAATGGGAGAGTTGCTTCTAGGCTGTCTTAGTAAGAGGAACCTCATAAAATATGAATTAGCAAATTCAGCCTGATAGACACTGTTTCTTTGCTTGTTTGCCTTAAAGGAACTAGAAGAAGTTCTGATTTAACATTTTTGGTTGGTGGCATTCCCCGAATTGTGCATGGTGTCATTTCAGGTCAGTGGTTGTGTTTTGAATATCTGTGTCCATTATCAGTGCTGTAGAGGCACACCAAAAACTTAGATATGATTCTTACTTGTGTTCTTTGGCCAGACCTGGGATAAGACTCGTGGGATGAAAATGTGTTGGGATTGTTGAATAAATTAAAAAATATACCCTATAAGACAGTGTGATCATAATATTATTTGCAGATAATTGATAGTTGATCTGACTTTTTGAGAATCCAGACCTTGCTTGGTAGCAAATGGAACATAACTAAGGCCCCCCAAACCCAGTCTCTGAGATGTTATGTGTTTTTCTTTCTGCTGTTTCTCAAATAGTGATTGGAATTTGGGGGTGGAGTGGGGAAGCGGGTGAGCTTGAAGCTGTATGTTAGGGAGAGAAGCCCTTTTCAAATTGAGTACTTTGTTTACTGAATATCTGGCTTTTCAACGAGAGAGTATTTAATCCAAAGTGAAATTGGTGGATTTCACAGATGTATTTATTCCTCTATAATTAAAAGATCAGCCTCGTACAGTTCTTTTCTTTAAAGATTATTCTACAATGTGAATAAACCATTCTCAGAAATGACAGCTTCTCTTTTCTGAAACCTTTCATCTCTTCTACAGCTGATTAAAAGGGCTGCTCATGGTCTTTCTCAGCTGCTCATAAGGAATAAAAAGCAAACCAGTGCAGCAGAAAGAGATGAAGAAAGATGCCTTTGTTCCTGATCACGTGCCTGCAGAGAGAACACCACTGCCCTTGAGGCGCTCTCTTGAGTGGGTTCAGGAACGTCCCCCTTCCTGTAGCGGTCTGCACCATTCTCTCACAGCGCTGCATGAAAAAGCAGCACTGTTCCCCTGGGGCCGTGCCCCCGCCATCGAAGCTGCCACTGCCACCTCCGTTCCCCTTTTCCCAGACAACAGAGAGGAACTGCTCACAGCGCAACGTATTTATTTATTCCCTCTGCCTGGTGGAAACTGTTTCAAAGAAAGTAACAAGGATGACATGGCATTAGAAGTTTCAAAAAATGGAAGTATATTTAAAAATGTAATCTGTCTGCATTATAGGAAAGTAAAGTGGTGTCTGTTTCGGGAAGTTGCAAAGGATCAGATCAGCACAGTTGTCAGGGAGGGAGGGCGGGAGGGCGGAAGGCGGAAGGAAAGAGATCTCTGTATCTTCTCTCTTTCTGAGGCAGCCCATGACTATAGTTTGTACTCACATCTGAATTATCTGCCCAATCAATGTGATATGTTTGTTTTGATCTAAACTTTACAAATTTCCTTGACAAATAAGGCATCTGGTCTTTGGGAACCTTAAAATCCTGAATTCTGTAATTTCTCACTCTCAGAATCTTCATGATCTAGATTCCTGGTGGGCTCTTTATGGTTTTTTTAGTATGTTGATGATTTATTGTTGTTTGTAGCCCTGGCCTCCATGCAGAGCCTTGCATATAGCAGATGCTCCATTAATGTTTCCTGAAGAAGTGAATGAATAGAAAAGTGAAGAGGCCAAAATATTAAACTGTTTACTGAAAATCTGATGAGTAATCCTTTCTCCTTAGGAATATTCTGGTATTGATATCAGGTTCAAGTATTAGGCTTCTCTGAAAAAGGGGCTTATTTCCTTTGGGCTATTACTGAGCTGGATGGCTAGAACATAAACTTTGGGGAAACATTCAGTAGAATGGCCACTGGGGGTAAGATAAGGGGAAATTTGGCCAGAGTAAATTGGGTCCCATTTCTCTTCAGGAAAGTCTTTGTTTAGTTGCCTATCTGGGATTTCATAGGCTGTTAATGTTTCTTTGAGTATAAAGAAGAGAATGAAGGGAAACACTGAAGATCTGGTTGAATCTATGTAGGAAGCTTCTTCTCTTCTTGTGAAAGCCATAAATCTGTTCTCCTGTATCAATGGGGCAAGGCATGTTGGCCCACTGGATGGGCCATTGAAATGAATACTGTGTTGGCCACTGGTGTGGTCTGTGTGTGCTCAGATGGGGCATGCATACCACCTTACCCTTCCTTCCAGTAGCAGGGGTATGGGTGGCCCAGTAGCAATGCAGTTTTCTTCTCCAAGGTCTCCAAGGAGACGGGCCTGTATGGGTTTTCTAAGGCTACTATCACAATTACCACAGACTGGCTTAAACAACAGAAATGTATTTTCTCATAGTCTTAGAATTTAGGAGTCTGAGATCGAGGTGTTGATAGGGTTGGTTTCCTCTGAGGTCCCTCTCCTTGCATGTAGATGGCCAGCTTCTCCCAGTGTCTTCACACGGTCTTCCCTCTGTGTGTGTCTGTGTCCAAATTTCCTCTTCTTATAAAGACACCAGTCATACTGAAGAGGGCCCACCCTAATGATCTCATTCAACCTTAATCATCCTGTTAAAGGCCCTATCTCTAAATATAGTCACATTCTGTGGTACTGGAGGGCCAGGGCTTCAACATATGAATTTTGGGGGGATGTAATTTTGTTCATAACAGGGCACTAGCAGCCAGATCCTTGTTCCACCATTGGATATAAGTTATTTTACCTCTGGAGGAAAATGCAACTATGAAAATGGAGAATAGTTAACTCCTAATTATAAGCAAAAGTAATCAGAAAGAGTTGGAGATGTTGAAATAAAGCTAAAGGGCAGTAATATAGCTGAATGTGATTAATTAAAACAAAACAACCACATTCCCCTACATTGGGATTGAAAAAGAGATTCCTAGCATGCAGGAAGAAAAATGTAGTTTTCCACTCAAACAGTATATCTTACTGTGCCCCTCAAGGCTTTTAAGAAATGAGCAATTTGAAGGGTGAAGGAAATTATAAAAGTGTAGGAAAACACACAATGGAGAAAAGATGAGAAAAATGAAAATATGTAGCTCAACAAAAGCTGAGAGGTGAAAAAGAAGGCTCCCTGATTTGCAGAATGGGAGGTGTCTTGGTCAGCTTGGGCTGTTACAAATTACCACAGAGTGAGTGGCTTGAGCAACAGACGTTTCTCAAAGTTCTGAGGCTGAGGAGACTAAGATCTGGTGGGCAGATATGGTGTCTGGGGAGGGCCAGCTTCCTGGTTTGCAGATGGCTGTCATCTTCTTAAAGACCCCACCCGCCGCCTAGTGCTGCCACATTGATGGTTAAGAATTCAACATATGAATTTGTGGGGGAGGCTGGACACAAACATTTAATTTGCAACAGTTGGGTTATACTATAGGTTATTGGGTAGTGTGGGCAGAGAGAATGTCCATTTTCACTGATATCAAAAGATTCCTCTAAAAAATTGTGAAAGAAATAAGCACTTATATGAATGGGTTTGTTTGTTTGTTTTGGTTGATAGAAAACTCAAAGGGCTTATCCTTAAGATGCCTTTAGAGAGAACGAATGATGTTGAATTTTGAGTCTTGAATTGAAACACAATAGAGAGATTAAAAAGTTCAAGCCTAGAATCAAGAACAGAGAATCACTGACAATTAGGGCTAGAAGAGATCTGTGATCTTCTGGACCAGCTTTCTCCTTTTATAGGAAGCTACAGAAGTCTCAATTCCAAGGTCACTCAGCTGGCATGCAGAATTGCTGGTGCAGGTGTCATTTTTGCTTTTTTACTACTTAAATTGATGTCAGGCAAGTTACTCAAACACATCATGTTACATGTAGATAGGGTAGCGTATGAACTGCAGGAGGTGTAATGAGAATTTAATGATTTAAAATATTGAGTCCTATGTGATTGAAAATGTACAGGAGTCCCATGTGGCTCAAAAATCCTAGCATTTTAAAGAGGTAATTAAAATGAAAATGTGAACATGTGGCACTTTATTTAATGTCCTTTTTGTAAAGCTGGAACTCGAGGGAAAAATCTGTGATTTGACTGCTCACAGCACCCCATGTAATAATGCTTTTATTGCAACTATCTGATTTTCTAGCATAGAAGCAGAAAGCATAGCATTATTTATTGCAAAAGGACCTTCTATTGTTTCCTGCTTCTTTTTCTTCCTACATAGCTTTGTTTTCCCATTTTGAGAAAGTTTTATGGTAAGAAAAAAATTCACATTTTTTTTTCATGCTGAGGGCCAGTATTTAAACTCTAGAAGAGAAATTTTTATGTTAATAATTCATCCTATCTTTAGATTTTTTGTCTTTGAATCTTGTTGAACAGTAGGATTGTGCTCTGGATCTCCTTGAACTATCTTAAAAATATAGAAGACTATTTTACTGGTAAGGAATTTGAAAATATATCATAACATGCTTATCCAATTAAACTTCTGAGTCATAATTTTAAAAGTAAGCTTATTAACTTAAATGCGAGAGACATTTTTGAAAGGCATATACTTACTTCATTCAGTATTTGCTGAAGTTTGATAATGGTTCAAACTTTCCCATCCTAGAAATGGTAGAATAAATCAAGTTAAATTTTTAAGAATGGTACTCTGACTTTGGCCAAGCCTAGTCTATTTAACATACATATTCATGAGTTAAAAAAAAAATCCCTCAGCATCTGAGAGAGTTTCCTTTTCAATTGTATTCTTTTTTAAAAAGTGGTTGAATTTTGAAAATTTTACCCCTTTTTATTTCTTCCAATCACATAGTCACACCTTCTTAGCATCTTTCATTACTTAATGAGGAAGATGGTGCTTCATTTTGCTAGCGAGGAAGCTGAGTATCTGAAATTCTGAGCTCAGTGTTCATTGAGCTGTTGCGTCTTGAATTTGTTGTTGGGTAAGTGTGAGGTTGAGTGGAAGAGTTTTCTTTTTAAAAATTCTGTCTTCTCATGTGTGTACTGAGGTTCCTAAGGCAGGAGATTTGGGCTGATCAGGAGTCTTATCACCATCAAGACCTGACAGTTGACCTGGGAGAGAACAGGGAGAGGATGGCAACTGAAATTTGAACAGCAGAACAATGGGGTTAAGACTCAAAGAATGAGCTCCCTTCACTTCTTGGGAAGTTTCCTTTAAAGGCAAGGAGTTCAGCCTCAGGGAAGAGATCTGAGGAGCCTGGACTACATCTTAGGATGCTGGCTCACTGTTTTTGAGAGTAAATCTCCAAGTTGTGTCAACCTGGGAGACAGAGTTCCAATTTTTTTTTTTTTTTTTCACAAGAGAGGGAGAAAACCTGAGAAAGCAAGGCCACTCTTCTGAAAGCTTTATAAGAATCATATTCCTGTTGGGGAGAGGAGCCTCTTCCAACCTATGCATGTTCATTTGTTCATTCATTCATTCACTCGTTCATTCACACATGGAGTTATGTGACAGCACTGAGATGCTAGAAAGCTTAGCAGAACAAAACTTCAGCCCTCCTAGAGCTTGCTTTCTAATATGGGAGGTAGGTAATAAATGTGTATCATAGGGATGAAGGGTTATAAATAAAACGAAAGCAGGATAAGGAGATGAGAGGTGTGGTAGTGGGCAGTGGGCAGGAATTGTATTGCCTTGAAGCTCAAGCTCTCTACAAGGGACCTTGAAAGAAGTGTGGAAATGAGCTACGTAGACAGGTGCAGAAGGGCACCTCGAGGAGTGAGAACAGGTGTTCACTTAGTATACGCAAGGAGCCATAAGCAAGCCAGGTTTGCTGCATCACAGTGACTGGGGGTGGGGGTGGTGTAGGATATGATCAAAGAAAGATGGAGTTGTGGGACAGATTACAAAGGATCTGGTAGATTCTTGAATTCTGCTTTGACTCTGAGTTGGAAGCCATTTGAGGGTTTTGATCAGAAGAGTGACATAATATGACTTTTAAAAGGACCACTCTGATGATGGAGTGAGAGAATAACTCTGGAGGGGTCAGAGTGGGAGCAGGAAGCCCAGTTGGGAGGCGACGGCAGTAATCCAGCAAGAGGCAGTGGCAGCTTGGACCAGGGTGGACGTGATGTGGGTGTGAGAAGTGGGGGAGTCTGGATCTCTCTGATGTGAGAGGAAAACGATTAGCTGGTGGGTTAAATGACTGGTAGGGGAGAAAGAGAGGAGGCACGGATGGCTACAAGGTTTGAGGTTTCCCGTCATTGTGGTAGGGAATTGGTCTGAAGAGCAGGATGGGTTCTGATTTAGGAAACATAGTCTGACATGACTATTAGGTACCTAAGTGGTGATGCTGACAAGGTGGTTAGATAGATAAGCGTGGGATTCTGGGGAAGTTAGTGCTGAAAGTCTTAATTTGGGAGTTGTCCACGTATGGGTGGTACTTAAAGGCAAGGAGCAGTGATGAGAGGAACAACAGGGCATTTGGCAATAGCAAGGTAGTAGCAGCTTGGCACAGGACCAAGAGCTGCTTTGGATTTAGGCTTTTGGCAGCAGGTGAGGGGAATGCAGTCAGTAGCTGCTAAAGAGAACTGTTGAGGACTGTGAAGGAGACTGGGTCACCTTGCGAAGAGAAGGAGAGCTGGTTGGTTTGGAGGAGAAGGGGGCCAGGGACACAGCTTGGTGAAGGCTCAGATCCAAAGACGCTTTCTGTTGCGGTTGTGACTTTTACCCAAAGCACATGCTGGTTTTGCCAGGCAGGTGTGCCTTGGTAAGGTAACAGCTACACCTTCACCCCTTGAATGAAAAAGCTACTTGTACTTTGGACAATTAGCTTCAAGTCTTCTATTTCCTGATTGTAAGTTCCTTAAGAGAAAAATACTACATTCTCATGTATTTTTATAATCTGCACAAACATAAGAAGCTTAGAACAGAAGACTTTATATGTGGGAGGTGTTTAGCAAATATTTGTTGAATGGATTAATCAGAAAATTACCAAAAGTTTCAGAAATCTCCTAAAGGTGCTTGGACAGAGAGCAATTATCAGGAGGATTAGCTGTGCTGGGCTTTCCTGAACAAATGGCCTGCTCTGCTTGGGAAATGCCCTGAGAGTGTGTGTCTGGAATTGTGAGACTGTTCGGGAATCAATGACTGTGCGAGTGGCTTCTAGGTCTGATCTTTTTATGACGAAAAATTATTGGTTGCTTGGCTGCTTGTTTAAAAGTATTTGGCCCAAGTAAAAGTTTTTCTCTGTTATTGGCAGAATTACTCAAAAAATACATGCTTAAGCTGAGATTTCTAAGTAGGCTCTTGTAAAAACAAGCAATTACTTGCTCAAGGCAGTTAATTGCACTCACAGATGGGTGCTTGTGTTACCAATTACTCATTTGCTCTTGTGATTACCATTTGCATTAATTCATGAAATCTAGGGGAATTCTTAGGTACTAAGAAAGGTTTTAGGCATTTAAAAAAACATATTAGTACCATGCAAAGAGACTGGAGGGGAACAAAAGCTAAATATAAAATCCTAATCCAATGGCTCTATTTAGAGGACAGGTTTTGAAGCTCATGGTTGCTGGAGGTAAGAGGTTTACTTGACTACCTTGCTTAAGATGTTGCTGTTCACTCTATCAGTTTAAAAAAAGTGGAGGGGTAGAAATAAAAATAATGTTTCAGCATTTCTTATTTTATTTTGTTTTTCTTGTGGCTTTCTGTTAATAATGATTTCTGTCAAACTTTGTACTTTGATGGCTTCTAGTATGCTAGAAGAGGTTTTTTTGTTTGTTTGTTTCTTGTTTTTTCTCTAAAAGAAAATACACTCAACTTAAAGTTCTTTGAAATAACTTGAAATCATAAATCTGGGGGAAATGTGGGTAAAAATCCCAAATCTTCCAAGGTTGTGGTGAAATGAGGAGGACATTTGCTGTTTGAAGTGATTGTCATGACAACTCCGTGCTCTGCTACATGGACAGGGAATATGGACAGAAAAGGAAAGGACTTCACCTTCCCATCAAAATATGAGCACTAGCTTTAAGAATTCTTGTTCAAAATAATTGTTGAATAGTCTGCTGTGAACAGTCTGAAATAAATGTTTTGTGAGGAAAGATATCCTACGTTAAGATGTTCTCATGTGATATGTCAATTTTTAGTACTGAAAAGGGAATTAACTTGTCAAACTTTCTATTCTGTGGAAGCTATGAAAACCTTTAAAGTTTCTCAAGGCACTTTGCAGGATTTGTTGTTTTATTCTGGTAGTTGAATCTATTGTCCAAAACATTGTGGGGAAAGAAGACAGGAAGTAAACACATCCCGACGAGGCAGTTTAAATAATGTGAAACCCTCCGAGAGATCTAGCATAATCCTTGATTTGGAGGATTCCCAGTGATGATTGGGTCGGTTCTTGGAGTCTCTTTTTGTAGTCCATTGTCACACATACTCCTCCTGAACTGAGGAGATCTAACTCTATGGAGCATTGTATTACTTAGGATAGGCTAAGTTGTGCTTCGGTAACAAACAATCCCCAAGTCTCAGCAGCCTAAACAACAAAGGTGTACTTCTCTCTTGTGCTGTATGTTCATTGTGTGTCCACACCTGGGGTGGGGGTCTTGTTCATCAGTCACTCCAGGACCTGGATAGATCAAGCAGTCTCCATCACTAACATTTCTGGGCATTGTGTCAGAGGGACAAGAGAGGTCTTAAAAGTCTTGCGTTATCAATTAAATGCTCCTTCTTGGAAGTGACTTTTTTTCCCTCTGCTCACATGTTATTGACCATAACTAGTCATATGGCTCCACATAACATAAGGAGGCTAGAAAAGGCAGTCCTATCCTATGTCTGGGCAATAGAGTAAACCAGAAATATTTGGCAAACTGTAGTAACAACTATCCCAAGTGACTTTAGATTTAAATGGACCCCATAGGATGTTCTTTAATTGGTTCCAGGAGCCAAAGAACTGCCGTACTGGTACCCATGTTCTCCTTTCTTTATAGGTGACTTTTCTTTCACCATGTGAGTCTCTTAGTAGGTGGCTATACTACGGTACTGAAAGCTATGCGGTGTACATTTTTTTTTAACTCTCATGAAAATGATTATTTCAGATAACTATGCGGTCACTACTTAGGTTTTTCTGAGACATTTGAGAAGCAATCCAACTATATTATTTGTCGTTGTATATAATGTTATCAGAATTCTAAAGCACTCAATTAAAACATTCAAAGTGATCTGAACTTGAATACCTATGCTGTTTCTTTTTGGCAGGGGGCATCTTTTCACATTCTATCCCAGTTTTGAGGCATTTGAGCTTTTTGTTTTGGGAAATGTCAACAGATCAAGAATTGTGCTGAATCTGAAAACTCTAAAGAGGAGAATTGAATTCTCAATTTGTCAGCCAAACCAACTCACAAAATAGAAAAATTAAGAGGAAAATAGATGAGGGGAAAAGTGGGGGTAGATGGACATTTATTCCTTATAGCTTCTTAATTTTTTAAAAACTGAATTCTAGCCTTAGCAGTAATGTTTATTAAACAAAGTAGGTGGATAATGGTATAAAAATAGTTTGTGCTAATTCCAGTATTGACATCTGATTTCTTCTCAAAGAGGACCTAGTGATAATACCAACTGGTATGTCTAAGGTAAAATGGTCTTTTTATTCTTTGTGATCTAGTCTAAGAGATCCTCTGCTTGCTTTATGATCTTTATTGCTAAGTCTTAGTCTTGGCTCAGGTATTTCTCAAAGTGCATTTTAAGTACTTGGTTACCATCAGCTAATTTCCATGAGAGCCTTTGCTCTCTTCCAATGTGAATTGCAGATTCTGATTGTGGATTGTGGCTATGCAGTGCTGCAGATCTCTGTTTTACCACTCTGAAGTCTATTTCCCTTTCTACCCCAGCTGCTGCTTCCTCTTTGGAATTCATAGTCTACGTTCTTGAAGATCAGTGTTCTTTCCTATGCTTGTGGTAATGAGTAGTAGGTATTTAGACTCTTTTTCCTGGGAAGAGTCACTTCCCACCTGGAATGGATGCTGAAATCTGGTTACTTATTTTTATAAAGCCCTGATACTTTTCTGTTTGGTTCTGCAAGGAAGACTTAAATATTCCCTGTAGACAGTGGTTTCAGATAAGACTGTTTAATTGCTTTTTGACTGGTTTGCGTTACAATAGTGTTTTCAAACTCATTGTCTATTTTCAGTTCTGCTTCTGCTACTTCATAGTTATATTACACAGGCAGAATTATCAAGATTCCTCTTTGTCAAAATCTGTACAATCATTCAATCTCTCAAATTGAAAATGGAGCTCGTCAGCTTTGCTTGTGCTAGTAAGTAACCCAGTGACACTGCGCATGGATGAGTGCTTAGTAAATTCATGCTTTTGATGGTGTAGGTGATTATACTGATGAAAACCATCATGCATGAACCAGTTTCCCATTTTGTCCAGTGGTCTGCTTTAATGAACTCACACACCATGGGAAACTGAGGCCGTATATTGTCAGAGAGGAAAGTTGCAGAATCATGGAAGGTGAGAATTGGGAAACACATTTTTTTCTATTTTCAAACTTATAGAGCTATGAAACCCTTTCTCTAAGGAAAATCTTATGTGGAAATTCAGTATATAAACGGATAACTGACCTGTTGTGGCTAATGACGTGTGGTGGTGGGAATGGGTCCTATAGACCCATGTTCTCCAGTCTCTACACCCCAAAGTTTCATGGTGCACAATTTGAAAACCACTAATGCTTACTGCCCTTTCTGTAGAGAGAAAAGCTGAGCCCAGAGAAGGTATATGACTTCCCCAGGACTGTGGCAGAGCCAATACCATCCTGAGGTCTTCTCATTTGCCTACTTTGCCCTTTTCATTAAAATATGGTCTCTTAGCAGTCAAAGAGTGTTGTGTGTAAACAAGAAGGGAACGGACACTTTGTGTTATTGCTACTGCTACTGCAAGAAAAATGTGTGAAAAAAAATCTTTTGAGGCCATTAAATAAAACTTTGTACCAAGAAGTTATGAAAGAGAAGAAAGTGGGCTTCAGCCAAGTCCCTGTAAAAGCAAAAAGACAGGGAGAGAGAGAGAGAGAGAGAGAGAGAGAGAGAGAGAGAGAGAGAAAGAGAGAAAGAGAGCTTTCTGTGCAATCAGCTTCAACCCTCCCATTCTCCCCACAGACATGGGCACGTCCTTCTTATGATTGTGTGTGACCCAGTGTGAAATTGAATGAGAATTTGTCGGAACAAGTCAGTGGAGCTTTCCTGCTCAGAAACAGCTTATCTCAGTTCTTGAGGGAAAGAAAGGAAAAAGGAGAATTAAAAAACACAAAGCAAAACAACCATCACCCACAATGTTACCATATGCAAAACAGGAGGCCCTAGAATGTTAAAGTGTTTTAACAATCCCCAGACTAGGGAAAATTATGTGTATTCCGATTTAAACAGAAATCAATAGTTGTCTGCTGTGGTTGAACTATACACTAGAGAACTGTACTGTAATTATATTCATGGCAGGCATCAAGGACAAATCCCCTGGGTTTTGAGTAGGTGTGAGACAGGAAAAAATTACCAGCCCAGCCTTGGAAGATTAAAAAAAAAAAAAGTACTCACAAAGCTTTTCTTTCAGAACGATGGGTTTAATTACATATTCTTCATCGAACAAATAATAGTTCTCCAACCCTTGCTAAAATCATTGCATAAAAAAAAAAAATACATGTCTGGGAGAAACAATGCTGTAAAACAGTTCCATCCACACCTGTGCGTTTTCAGTTGTTTTACCTGCTCCTAGTTGGGGTTTGATTTCTTTCTACTTCTTAAAACTGCTAAAATACAGACAGGCATTAGATTTAAAATTTTCATTGTTTCCCCTTCCTTCTACTAGGATAATTTAAAGAAGAACAATAATGTCTGTGATTCTGACATTGCAAATTAGGCTGCTGCCCCAACGTGTTCAATTTCACATCACAGTTTCCTAGGGAAGTTTTGAGGCCGCTAATTTATGATTGGACTGGGAACCATTCCCTTTCTCTGTCCTGTGATAGAAAGACTGGTTGTTCTGTCATCCAGCAACCAGTGGAATCCCTTGTATGTGTCAGGCACGTAGTAGGTCGATTCTGAGAATACGAAGATAGATTACATATAGCCTCAGCTTTTGAGGGGCTCTGTCTACAGAATGATTTAGGTAATAACCCCTCCCTTCTTAGCTCAGACGATGCTCCTTATACACAAATAGGCTGCCCTACTCCCTTCTCCTCTGGCAGCCACAGAATTCTCTTTTCCTCCCTTGCTGTTGGTGAGAATTTCTCTTCCACTCCTCCCATTGCAGACACCAAGGAGACCTGCTCAAGGATACTGAACCTCACCTTGGAGGAGGCTGGGTTCCCCACTTGCTCTGCCCAGCAAGTAGGACCAGGGTGGGGGCATATTTTGGGGGATATTTTGAGAGGAGTGTAGACAAGATGTGGTGTCAGACTGAATGTGAGTTGGCAAGATTACAGGAAGAACAGGGTGGGGAGGGGTGAATATTAGTTGTATTTTGGGGACCTGTTAAGTTTGAGGTGTACATTAGACATCCAAGTGGATGCTGAAAAGGCAGTAAATCATGACTGCTTCTACTATGCTACAACCTCAAGTCTTTGCTGTCTATGTAAATGTGCTATTGAAAGTCTAAATAATAATTAAGTGTTACCATATTCTCACGCAATTAAGGAAAGATATGGTAAAAAAAGAAGAGAAAAGATCTTTTCAACATCCAGTTACTTTGAAAGGAGGCCAATTTTAATAACCTTCAATTTAACATTAGATTCTTCTATTATTAATGCAAATTTTAAAAATCATCATAAAAACTAAATAGTCATTAGACTTCACCTTGGGCTGAGAGCTGGGAGAATAAGTTTTGACTTCAATAGAGCTAAAATAAATATTTAATGCTGATAATAGAGACACATAGAAAGTAAGTGGGAAATATGTGTGACTCACAAGGGAGGCATCCAGGGCTTTTTAATCAAATGGAAACCTTTTATAATAAAAGTTCTTTGAATTTTCATATGACTTCTTTTTGAAGTCAAAGTGTTTCCTAGAAGTAATCTCATTAAGCTCCAGTGAGACCAGCCAGAACACATAATATTATCTCTAATTTATAGATCTGGCTGTAGAGAAGGGGGCCACACAACAGGGTCGTTATTTTCTTGGCAACCCAATGGCTAAACAAGGTTTGGGGCCTGTATTTTTCATTTCACATAAGTTATTTTCTGGCTTAACTAAATCGTTATTTTCTTTTCTCTTCTCTATAAACAAACAAACAAACAAATCCTTCTTTTGCTTTCCTCAAATGGCTTCTACCATTTTTAACTCTATAAAGGTCATGGGCAAAAAAGTTTTTCACATTAAAGGAAAGATTTGAGCTCTGGCCAAGTATAGCTTTGTTTTCAGCCTTTTAGGTTTCAAAATGTAGACAGACTTATACATTCTCCCCTCAAGATATGTGTGAAGGATGATTCTTTCCTCTAAAGCTTCAGATAACCAACATGAATCTGTCTCTGTTGTCAAATTGTAGCAAGATGTGTCATAACATCAAATGTGGCTAGAGATGGGATTTGTCTGTACTCAATTTTCAATATTCCCTTTAGAGATTATGCACAGCCAAACACGAGAGAGTCACTCAACAAACATTTGTAGAGCACCTGCTAAATAGATAACTCCAATCAGTGATACAATGGGCTTTGACAGAGGGAAGCCCAGTGTATTCTAAGGATATAGCAGGATTCTTTAGTTAGAATTGAATAGAGAATGTGATTATAAATAACCTCTGTGCCACATCCTTCTACATTCATGACCCCAGACACAAGAAACCCTCCCTGCTAGCCCCAGGTAGAACAGTCCAAGGCAAGGATTCTTATTGGCTAAGCTTGCTTCATAGCTCCATTTCTTGGACCAACCTCTATTACTAGGGCCATGAGTTACTGTAATATCTTGGATCTAGATAATGTGGCTGGAGGGCAGCAAAAGGTGGTTGTATTCACTTTAGACTCACACAGAAAGGTTAGTGGAAGAGGAGCCGTTTTCCAAAGGAGACAGGGGTGAGGAGAAGTTGTTATTAAGGGAAAGGATGTTGAGAAGGCCACAGCAGTAGATGTTAGCTAACAAGTGACCATAGGAAAGACACTGAAGAGGGGAGTCAGGTGTCAAGGATGGTTTTCTGTAGGAGGTATTGCCTGACCTGAGTCATTTAAAAAAACGTGAGCTAAGTCTTGAAGAAAGAGTAGGCATTCTCCAGGTGTTTATCTGTGTATTTGTTTTGCACACATTGAAGACATTAGGGTGGTCCAGGTAGGGGGAGCAGGGTGTATAAAGATACAAACATGGGAAAAAAGAAAATGACCTATCAGTGAGTAGTCAGGATACAGGTGAAGGTTAAAGGGGGCGGATGAGATCATCAGGAAAAATACATACAGAGAAGAGTCTGGAACACGGACGCCCAGGGCAGGTGAGACAAGAGCCCCAATCAGAGAATGAGAATGAGTGGCCAGGCATAGAGAAGGAGAAACCAGAGAAAGTGTTTTCAGGAAAGTCAAAATTTGTAGAGGCATCCGTAGATGTGGTTTTCAGATTTTCTCCAGCAGTGCTGAGCAGGCTCTAAATATGGAAAAGGTAAGCAGGCAGTGTAATGGCTCCAAAATTTGGGTTTTGTCAGGCAAACGTGGCTGACTCTGGGCCAGGGAGTTGAGGATAGTGACACAGGTGCCGCGTGATGGACCTGAAGCTTCGGCAGGTGGGGCAGGAAGTGAGTATAGAAAGGGGTTAATTAAAAGATGTAGGTCAAGGATGGGAGGTCTCAGTGAGTCACAGAGAGGGTGTGGTGGGTGTAAAGGACTCGGGGAGCTGAAGGGATAGGAAGTTGAGGTCAGAATGGGGTGCTGAGTTCCAGATCCAGTGATGAGGTCGAAAGGTGTGATCATGGGTCATGAGAGGCTGAAATGCAAGGGAAGTGTACTAGTCAGGGTTCTCCAGAAAAGCAGAACCAACAGAACATATGTATCTTATGGTATTGGATGTTGTATGTATTTCATATTCCATATCTATATAGCTGTCCCTCTCTCTCTATCTAAAAAGATTTATTATTAAGAATTGGCTCATGTGATTATGGAGGTAGGCAAGTCCCAAGATCAGCAGGGTGAGTCAGCAGATGGAGACTGAAGAAAACTGATGGCTTAGTTCCATCCCAGTCCAAAGACATGAAAACCAGGAGAGCCTGTGGTATAGTACCAGTCATAAGGCCAGCAAGCTTGAGATCCAGAAAGAGCCAATGTTTCAACCATGTTGGAAGGCAGGAGAATTCTCTTATGTGAATTCTTCCTCTTAACTGGGAGAGGGTCAGCCTTTTTGCTCTTTTTTAGGCCTTCCGTTGATTGGATGAGGCCCACCCACATTAAGGAAGGCAATCTGCTTTACTCAGTCTGCTAATTTAAATGTTACTCTCATCCAAAAACGCCCTCACAGAAACACCCAGAAAATACTTGGCCTTGTGGTCACCCTGTGGCCCAGTCAAGTAAGCACAAAAAAATTAACCATTATAGAAACTGATCAATTTATTCCACATCCTCTACTTGCTCTGCTTTTCTGGCCTTGACCTTCTGGCTCCAAGTTCCTGCTTTAGATCCTGACTTGGGCCATTGACCACAAAAGCTGGGTCTGCCCCTCAGAACTGTGATGGGAAGTTTCTGAGCAAATTGAGGTTGAGACCTGGGAGCTGGAACTGAATTCTGACCCAATAATATACAAAGATTGCTTGCTGGGAGCAGCCTGTTGTTAAGAAATCTATCTAGAAGTATTACTACAACTGTCTAATCTGTGCCTGGTACACAGTCCCATGGGGAAAATCAAGGCTAAGCATTTGAGGACCAAAGAAAAATTGTAGGTACATTACTATGTGCCGCCCCTTAAGTGAGCTTGGTGGGATGGATAACAGATACTGGCTACATCCAGCTACAAACTGAATTGCCCTCCCTGCAGGCTGAGGGCTGTTGGAACATAAGTTCACCTGTGAGGGACTATCAGAGAGGAGATTAGGCCTTGTGTTTCCTGAACACTTGTTTCCAGTGTTAATGGAAATAATAGAGATTCTAGTAAGTTGGTGGCTTCTGGGTAGTGAATGAATCGTAAGAGAAAGATCTACCTTTGTTGAGTGATTTTTGTTACACCCAAGCGTAAAAAGTAGCTGTCTCTTTTTAGGAGCTCATAAGGTATTAAAAAGTGCACCTCTTCTGAGCTTCCAAGGACTACAGAAGGTTATAAAAGTGACCCTTGACAGGAAGTGAAAAACCAGACAACTTCTCTGGAATAGGCCTTCAGAGAGACAGATAATATTATTGTTCTGCACTCTGGTTTCTTTCCTGATTGTGCTTCAGGTTGGTTGTATTCCCACACATACCCTCCACTATGGGATAGTCCCCTCTTCTGTTTGCACTCCGGGAAACTGAAAGTCCTACATGTATTCCATACTCCATTAATTCCAAAAGAACCTTCAAAGGTGTTCACTTACTTCTCTGCTTCTTAACTCAGCTGTTAAATGCTTAGCTTGGATTTTTACCTTTTCATCTGTTTGGAATTGAATCTAGGTCCCATCTTTTATGTAATCTTGGGTAAGTTATTTAACTTCCATGGATGCTAGTTTCCTTATCTACAAAGTAGTGATAATAATAGGATCTACCTCCTGGAATACCATGGAGATTCAATAAGATATTCTATCTACAGTTGACCCTTGAACCACGCTGGGGTCAGGGGCACTGAGCGACCACACAGTCGATATCCCAGTACTGTTATCTTTGCCTCAAAAACAAAGGAATTGATAAAATGATTTATCTAAGGGCAGGAAGCTGAAACAGTTTGGACGAAACAGAATTAGGGCTCAAACTCTGATCTCTAATTGCAATCTCTAACTGAGCACAAATTTTCCCCACACTTAGTTCAAGGGTTGACTATAGATACCTGAAAGCTTGGCAAACAGCAAATGCTCAATAGATGTTAACTCTAATTTTTATTTCTTAATCTGCACTTCATATTCTTTCAGGTTGTCTTTACAGGTATATAACTGATCTGTGTTTGTTGATCTACTAACAATAGGATGTTTACCTAATTGTGACTCATGCTATATTTCCTATAGCTGACTACTTTATATTTGAAAGTGAAAGCAAGAAAATCTTGCTTTTCATAAATCTGCCTGAGTTACCAAACTTTGCTTGACAGGGTGCATTACAGGGGAGTGAGATGAAGGAAGGAGTATTTGGGTGGTAAATCTCAATTTCCAAATCCTATTTCTAGCTTTCAATTGTGCAGGAAATCAGTGATTACATTTCTGACACCGATGACCTTTTCGTTCCTGACTCATCTCAGATGATGCCGTAAGGAAACCATGGCTCTGATAAATGAACGTAGGATTTAATAGTGTATGAGTTGGGACTCTCCAAGCACTAATCTCACTAACAAGGACAATTTCTGATTGCCAATTATTTAGTCTGTATACAATTTGGAAACTTGGGAATGTTTGGATATTCAACTGTTTCACAAGCAAAACTATTCATGCTCAGAGAATGTCTGCTGAATCTTCTGATTTGGTTCAGATAACATACAAGCTTATGCAACACTTGTAGAAGATATTGAACAACAAAGCAGTGAATCACATGGCTTGATCAACTCTGCCTTAGGTTAGTCAGGCATTCTTCAAACATTTGTACTCCAGACACACAAATGAATTGTAATACCATCTCTGTTCTCTTGCGGTGCAATGACAGGTAGTACTTTCATCAGGAAAATATGGTGGTTACAGCAGGAAGCAACCATTTATCCATCGATCCATTTATCCATTGATTCAGTAAATATTTATAAATCATTTATAGGAGCCAGGCACCAAGCTAGTTATAAGTGATTCAACAAAGGCAATGCAGATGCTCCCTGACTTCCCAGAGCTTTTAAAACTCATGGTAAGAGATAAAGAATTGAGCACAAATTTATAATACAGTGTGATAAATGCAAGATAAAGGAACCGTTTATAGCCCATTGGGACACATGCAATATAAAGAAAGGGGCTAGAAGTATGAAAGTTAAATGCTCAATTCAGAAGTGATTTCTTCTTTTTTCTTTTCTTTCATTTTCCCTTTTTCTCTTCCCTTCCTTTCCCTTCTTTTTGCTTGTGACTGGAAAGATTGGAAGCCCTGCGCAAAACACAGTTCCATTCAAAAGAGGTCATATGAGAGGGTTGTACCTTTAGACATTTCTTTGGTTATAGGAGCTTGTACAAAAGCAATTAGGAGTACAGACAGAAATAGTAATATAGTTGACATCTTAATTGGAAGAAAACCTGTATATTAGGTAATGGACTTTGAGTGATTGCAGGCACAAAAAGGAAAGAGTTCTTTATGATGAGCATATTAGCACTGACAATAGGAAACAGCCAAAAAGGACCTACCTGTATATGAGAAAATGATGAAAGAAGATGCAGATTTGGAGTTGGACAAGGGCAGGGCTTCTCTTCTAAGTGGTCCTGGCTAAAGGTTTCCCTAGTGTTCTGGAGGAGAGGGCATTTATACTTACAATTATTTATGTTTTGCTGTACACATATAGTTAACTATATAAGTAAGTTACATGTATCCAATTACGTTCATCACAGGGGATTGTATTTCCTTAAATAAAGATTGTCTCATTTTCCTCATCATGTCCTGAGTTAAATTTTTTTTTTTTTAATTGTTGGGAAATACCTGAATCAGATGGAACCAGCCAACAATACTGTGCTAGTAGCCCATGGAGCTTCTGATTTAGTAGTTTTGGGGGAGATAGCTGGGAATGTATTTTGAAAAAGGCTTCTCAGGTGGTTCTGATGTAGCTATTCTGCCTTGGGTGACTGTTTTAGGACCACTGTAACAGGTTAACTGTTGAGCTCTCATTTATTTCCATTTTTAGATGAGTCACTCACATGAAAACTCAAAAATAGATTTATATCAATGCCAATTAAAAGTTCTAATTGCCTTCCTTGGTCCCATCCTCTTTTCTTTCATGTCTTCCACATTTTTCACTGAACCCTGAAATTTGTAGATACACTGTGATCACCTTGTCTAAACCTGGCTTTGAGATGAGAGAAGATAAATAAATGATTTAGAGGAATTACTTACTCATTTAGCCTAACACATTTTCCCGGAAGAGTCTCAGGGTCAGGTAACAATTCACAAGCAGAACTACTTTACAATAAACACAACGTGGTTGAAAAGGAGCAGAGCAGCAGACAGTCTGCTGAAATCAGCACATTGTGTAGCTGGTGTTTTCAGACCTGCCTTCTTGTAGGCTCTTCTAGTCAGCTCTGCCCCATTTCATGGCACACGACTCAGCTTCCAGGACCTGGCAGGCTTCTCACTGTGGCCCCTAGGTTTGGCAGTTTGGCAATGGCTTTCCTTCTAGGGTTGGGGCGTATCTGAGCCACTCCCAGCTTGGACTTAGCCTGTCAATCCCTTTGGCCCTCTCCTGGCTTCCTGGTACCCAGGCTCCTTCCCTAGGCAAGTGACCTTTCGGAGTCACAGCCCTCCCCCCAGAACTCTTTTTTCCAGTGTTTGATCGGCTTCATAACCAAATAATTCCTCCCTTATGTTCAGCTGAGATCTCTTTTGTCATAACATGACTGTTATCTCTTTATCTGGCCTTCTGAGGACCCATATCCTCACAGGACCCAATTTCTGTTCCTTTGATACTCTCTCTTACTCCTCTTTTACCCCCTTGCTTTTTTCTTATAGGAATTCATGAGTATAAAGCACTTTGAATAGTGCCTGATATACACACATGTAGGTGTTATGTCTATTTTTTACTATTTTCTTTACATCCTTCTAATGGTGCTGTGAACAGAGGTAGACTTAACTCTCTGATAACTAAGTGATTTCTCTAATAAGAATCAGAGTAAGAAGGACTGTCACATTCCTTTTACTTCATCACACACTGACTTCTGCTTTTCTCCTTCGTACCTCCGACCCTCAACCTCACACACCTCAGCTAAATTGCTAACTTTGCATTTGTTTTCAATAACAATGACCTCCATATATATTTTTACCCCTCCTTTATTTGTCAATGGTGAGTACTTTCTCCTCCTGTTAATTATGTCTGTTTTGGCGGGAATTTGCGATAAAAGACGTACCAATGTAGTTTCCACTTTCATTTTCTATAAAAATTGCTTATTGTGCCATAATTTGTTTATGATAGGAAGTTATGGTTAAGTGAACGCTTATATACGTTTACATTGCCCAGAAGCATTGTTTGTAGAAAAGCAGGTGTTTTCAGTTTTATTTCCCCAGGTCTTTTTTTCAGTCTGAAGGAAAACCTTCCTCTGTAAGATTCATCACATAAATAAAATGTGATCAGTAAGTTTGCCTTGAAAAAATTTTGAGGTGTGATCTGAAACATCTTGTGTTGGCAAGAGACCTCTTACGATAAGACTCTTACCATATGAAGACAGAGGCCCTGCTGTAATTTTGGCAAGGGTCAAGGTGGGGACCAGAGGTTGGTGGGTTAATTGATGAAGTCTGCTAAAGCTGGGAATTAAAATGAAGATCTATAAATATCTATGGATCTTAAGCTTTTTCATTTAAGCTTACAATGCATGGATTATATTTTACTGTAAGTCCCCACTTTTCCTTGCTATGAGTTCATTGTTTGGAGTTCCATGTCCTCGTTCCTATATAAACCACTCTTATGCATCGTTTACCACATCCAATTTCAACTTCTTTAAAGTGGAACAAGGTCTTAAAAACACTTGTAAAGTAAACTGACTATAGTCTCTGTCTAGAGTTTTCATATATTTTTCTTCCTACTTTCGACAATTGTTTTACCCACACCTATATGCAGAGCAATTTTTAAAGCAACTCATTTTTGAGTTTTTATGAGACACTGAACTAAATTTTTACAGGAACAACCTTTTCCTTTTATTTTTTTAACATTTTTTTATTGAGTTATAGTCATTTTACAATGTTGTGTCAAATTCCAGTGTAGAGCACAATTTTTCAGTCATACATGAACATGCATATATTCATTGTCACGTTTTTTTTCGCTGTGAGTCCTTTTTACGTTTATATAGTATCAGATTACATAATATTTACTCCACGTAATTCTAATGACAAATACAATCGGCATAAACATGTCTGGGATCAAAGACAGGTAATTCTTTATAGCTCAGCTGATGGGCACAGAAGTGCAGGGGCTGCTGGAAAAGTCTATGTTTGATTACTGGTCAGTGGTTTTAAAGAAGGACACAGATTGTTAGGTGTAACCACGTATCATAGTTTGTACCTACTGTCCTAGCTTAACTATTAAGAGCTCCCTTTTCATTATTCAAGAGGTCGTTCAAGGGTAATAAACTACATGATCATCCCTAGTGTTGGTTAAAATCCAGATAGACTGGTGAAGTGGAGCTAAAAGTTGATTAAGAGAGTTTCTACTGAATTTGGTTAACGTTTCCTTATAGCTGACTTGACAAGGCCTCTAAATCTTCGCCAACTGGTTGGTGACATTGGAGTTGCTGAGAAGGTAGAGTTCTTGTTTCAGACTGGGAATGGGGACCAGAGCCACTGAGTGGCCCAGATGGCTGCCGAGAGGCTGTGTGGAGGGCTTCTCAGGTGGGGCTGCTGTGGTGGGGCTCCTCGGCTGCTGTGGTGGGGCGGCTCTTCCAGGCAGGCAGGTATTAGAAGCAGGTAATAACTGTGAGCATCAAAGATGACTTTCATTAACATGGGAATCTAAAGTATAGCAGTTTTCTCTGTGTGCATGTGTGTGTGTGTTTTAAGCATCAGTAAATGTGGTTTACTGAAAATGATAATAATAAAAGCTCCTCTTTTTTACTTTCTGTCCGTGTTTCTGGGGCAGGGTCTCCTCAACCTCAACCATTTTCTTCATCTCTGCCATCACCTTCCTGCATCCTCCCTTCCTCAGTCCCTCCTTCTCTTGGTCCCCTTCCAACGCTGCTTGCTGCTTCTCTTCAACACTGGCCCCAGAAAGGATGCTGACCCCCAGTGTGTTCTATCTTATCGAGAGCCAACCTGGCTCCAGCCAGCAGGCTGATTCCTGAGGACCGCTGCCCGCCACCTCCGCCTCTTCATGCTCCCCTCCTCTCACACGCACTCACCTTCTTCTTTGCCACATGACCTCTCTGCTGGTTCTGTGCCTAGAGGACAACTCCAAAGCTACAGTCCTCAGAATGGAGTAAGCCTGGAGTTGGCTCTAACCCTGGCATCCAGAAGATCTGACCCTTCGCTCTGTAATGCTCTGTGTGGTCTGGAGTTGACACTGAGCTTGGGTGGGGGCAGGAGGGCCATTGTGGAAACATTCATGGGGCCTGAATTCTTCAACTGCATTAGGTGCTTTTTAACATCTTGACTCAGTTTCAGATTAGCCAGTCATCGAGTATTTGCTGCATACTAGTTCAGTACTGATTACTTTTATAAGTACTATAACATTTATCCTCACAAAAATCCTTTGAGCTAATATTACACACACATACACACACACGTATGCACACACATTATTTTTAAACAAACAAAAAATCAGAAGGTATAAAGAAACGTGTACATGGTCACACAGAGAGCACGTGTGGTCCCCAGATTTAAACCCTATGCCTTTGACTTGGCACCTTCTTCCCTTCGTGTCCCTCTTCTGTAAAGGATTGTTCAGAGAGGGTTGCTATTTACACACAGTAAGTAAAGAGATCAATACTATGGTTTTCAGGCTTTCAGAGTGAAATCATAAAACCTATTATTTAAGTGACATCTTGTGAGGGACCTCAAAATCTACAATGGCTAAAATACAAAGCTGGTCTAAGCAGGTGGAGGGGGTCTACAGTCATCTCCATTACTTTCCTACCTCCCATCACTACAGCCCCTCAAAGCTGGCTGAGGAGCACAGCAACACTGAATTAGTGTAATCATGCAAATGCACCCATTTCATTCACATGGCTCTGAAAGGGCATGTAGTGGGAGATCACCCCTGCCCTCGCCAGCCAGCACCGAGCTCCCTCTCTGGAAGCAGTGAGATGACACCTCCACATTCACCTTCTGGTGATTCCATATCTGTGCAAAGCAAATGCACATCTATTCTTTTTCCTTTTTTTTTCTTAAATGGAGGTACTGGGGATTAAACTCAGGACCTTGTGCATGCTAAGCATATGCTCTGCTACTGAGCTATAATCCTCCCATACTTTAAAACATTTATTTATTTTTCCATATGTATTCTAGTATTTTTTTTTCACTTTTTTTGGTGAACAGATCGATATAATTTGCATTTATGATCTTATTAAGTTTCTCAGTCATCCTTTGGAATCCCAAAGACCAAAACAATATTATGTTTAAGGTACTTTGACAAGTGGGGGCAGTGCAATAGGTTGACCAGCCAGCTCTGTTTGCCTGGGGCTGAGGGATTTCCTGGGATACCAGACTCCCAGTGCTGAAACTGCAGCAGTCGCAGGAAAACTGGGACAGTCGGCCATAAAGCTGTGAGGTCACAAGAACTGGCCCCGAGGACCGCTCTCCATGGTACCCCCAAATCACTACTCTTATGACCTGGCCAGATGGTTCCTGGGCCCTGTGATCAGGTGACCTGCAGGTAGTTTAAGGAGTCTAGTCAACACTGCTCCTTTATTCCTGGCCTTGAACTTGATCTGAAGCAAGGACAAATGTGGCCATTTCAAGGACATTAAAAAGCAAGGCTTTTTGTTTTTAAAGCATAGTTAGAACATGGACATTATCTCTTTTTCTTCTATTCTCAAGCTATTTTTAAGGAAAATTAATAGCTAAAGCTATTTTAAGATTATCTAATAGAAAAGCATTTTTTGAATTGTTATTTTCTGTGGATTTCATTTATTCTTTACATGTTTCTTTGTTGGGCATAAATAAGTAAGAGCTGGCTAAAACAAACACCCCCAAAGCCTCTCATTAGTTGCAAAGTATAGTAAGTTGTATTAACTGACAGTATGATTAAATGGAAAAAGAAAAAAGATTTCTGAGTTGCTTATGGTCTGTAAGACACAGGAAAGTCCCTTAAACTCTCAGATCCCAAGCTGTTTCTTTGCCTCAGTGGAGATAACTACACCTGCCTAACAGGATTAGTGTGATATGTCAAAGTGCTTGGCAAATTGCGTTTGCTTGATAAATGTGAGTTTCTTTTCTCCCTGGCATGGTCACGTTTCTGCTTAGTCCAATATTCTTATTAGTAGAAAGTTATCAATATGTAAAGAGTGAAGTATGTTCACCATTAAAAATGCACCAAACAGGCATAGAGACATGAGGGAAATTCCTGGCTGATGAAGATATTCTGTATTTAATCTGAATAACAGTAACGTAGGGGATCGCCATGCCGTATACTAAATATTTAGGTATTTTACTGTATGTAGATTAATCTTCAATTTTAAAAAGTACTCCAAAAGTAAACATTGTTTGTACTGATTTATATGATTCTTTTAAAGTGGAGAAGGGTCCTAATCATAGAAATTTATTTCTACTTTACTCTTAGTAGGAAAGAAATATCATTTATTAGAGTGTTTAGTAATTAAAATATTCAGACTAATATTAAAATTCATACTAATATATATGTGTGTATATATACATGCATACACACATTTATAGTTAACATTTACAGAGTGGTGAACATTGCTATATTCTGTGTGCATTGGAGAGAAATGGTGCTCACTCAAGGTCTAAATCAGTTGCATTTTGCATTCTCCATGGATTACATGGTAAAATATTGCTTTTATTTTCGCTTCAGCTAACCAAACTTTTAGAGTAGTTTAGTTATTATCCAGTATTTGGATTTGAGGAAGGTGGCCGAAGTCTGTACTCTATGGAGCAATGGCCTGATAAATGATTTTGGAAAATGGATTTGGAAAAAGCCTTTGGGCACTGAGCCTATGCAGAACTCACTCACAGGCCCCTGGTGACAACACTTAGCACAAAGCACAATTGGGTTAAAAAGGAGGAAAACACTGGCGTTTTGCAATGAAGTTTTACATTGCACCATTTATTGTAATCTCTTGCTCTCTTTGTGGCATCCTGTGTTTAAGGAAATAATGTTATCATCTATTTCCAGAAATGGTCTGGATAACTTCTTGGAAACCCTTCCCACGCATTTGTATTTTGGTATCTCTCCATTATTTCCCACTTAGGCAGACTGACCACAGGGACACTGGGAAACTCTCTGGCTCTGGAATGCACCAGCCTCCTACTTTCACATGCCGGAGACACACGTGGGATTATCTAGAAAGGGAAGGAAGGAGTTGTGATATGGAGGGGAAGCTAAATATAGCACTTGGCTCAAAGGAGGGAAATGTAACCATCACCACCACCACCTCCACCACCACCTGGTATCATGGGGAGAGGGAGAGATTTGAGGGCACTGCCTGAGATCATCTCATGAGATATAGTGTCCAATTCCCTGGTTGGTGGTGACAGGTGATCTCAGAATGTTAGTGGGCAGCAAGCCCAGAGAGCAGTCATTCTATATTGGAACAGAAGAGTGGAAGCTCTGAAGAGGCAAGGATGTTTCTAAGAAAATGTAAAACAGAGAGAGGTGTTCAATCTATTAAAAAGAGGTTATATATATATATATTTTTTTTTTGGTAGAGAATTTGCAGATGAATTAGAGATTACTGAAAAACTAAGCAAGGGGGAAAAACAATGACTAATTCTAAGAAAAACAAAGTTTACAAGAAAGGAAATATAGAAAACTACATGATGCAGCTGTGAAGAAATATTGTGTAATCATGATAATACCGAGTACCAACTTAACTCTCGAAAAGTCTATTGGGAAGATGAGTGGCAAAGCAAAAGTTGTGTGTGTGTGTATGTGTGTATTTGTGCATGGGTGTTGCATTACATGAAAACAAATTTCTCATTTTCAATAGTATGGTGTCAACAGATAACATCTAAATTGAAAAAAATCAAGAAACAGCCATGTAAGTAGACTATTTTAGAAACATGGAGGTAAGAAAGGGTTATAAGAATTGAAAGTAATTATTCTCAGGAAATAGGGAATAAGAATATAACCTTGGTAACTGAAATTAAGTTAAAAATTACCCCAATTTAGTCTTAAGACAGTCCAGCCAATTCACCTTTTAAAATTAAAGCCTTTCCTGAAGACATTAATGTGCGCAGAGATGTAGGGCAGCCAGCAAGTAAGAATTTTCATTGAGAGTGGAAAACAGAGCCCAGCGTTCCTGTATAGTTAATTAACACTGTGGTGCACGGACATCTCAAAATGGACTCTGGTTAGAATAGAAAGGGCTGGGAAGTGACTGGTGACTTTTGCAACATTCTACTTTTCTTCTGGAGGCTGTTCAAGATTTGAATCTGCAAGAAAGTATCTCACCAGATCCCGAGAGCTGGAGAATGTAGTCGGAGTGCAAAATTGTGGCCAAAACATCTACTCTGTGGATTGGATCCCACTGTTAACATGTAGCCTCTCAATACGCTTCTCAGCCCCTCTGGGGAGTTATCTGTAGTGGGTTGTAAGTACTCCACATATTTTCCCTAATTGCAGATTCTTGCAGGGCCCATCTGTGACTATACAGAATCATCCCTGCTCCCTTCTGTGCTTGCTTTCTATCACAGGGCTAGAGACCTGGGAACTACGTTTCCAGAATCCCTTGCCGTAGTGTCTCAGATCCTGTCATTGGGAAGTACTTGTGAGGGATCTGGAGACAAAAGTGATGCATACGGTTCCCCCAGCAGCAGGAGATGTGAAGTCGCAGGGGAGATGTGAAGGCTTTACTGAGAATGATCTGTAGTGGTGTTGTGGGCAGCTGTCATCACTGCTGGTAGGTAACTTGGGATTCAAGCAACTTCTCGATTCTCTGAAGCAAGGGCAAACCTGAGAACTAGGGATGTGTCCACCTAAACCTTGGCTTCACAAACACCTAGATTCAAATCCTGACTCTTTTTTTTTTTAAAAACTATGTAAGGCCCTGCACTAGGATTTTAAAAAAATTCTTGATTTATTTTTTTCAACTGTATAATAAGGATAGTATCATTTATCTCACAGATGATGGGGAATAAAGATAATACATGTAAAAGTGCCCAGCAGGAGACCTGTCACCAGAGTAGGTGCTGAGTAAATGGTAGCTACTGCAAGTCTTATTTTTATCCTCTGCTTGCCACCTGCCACTGTTGTTATTTACGCTATAGCTGCTGTGTGATCACCAGGCAAGAACCCGTGTGCAGGGTGCTGGGTTGAGCAGCTGGGGTAGCTCGCCCACTCCTCCTTCCATAAGCTTCTCCTCTCCAGAAAGCTGGAATGCCCACATCTTCTCTCTGCCTCAGAGTAAAAGCCTCAGCCTACTAGATACCCAGACCCATCTGTGTGTAGGAGACCAGGACTGATCAACTTGGCTGTAACCCTGGCACATGTGTTTTGCTTTTTTTGCTTTTCCTAGCTTGCTTCTCTCAATAACCCAAGGACGGCAGTGGCCCCTACCTTTTTCTCCATGTGATGAGCTGACATGTAATTGATATCCTTGGTTCTGCTGCTTTTGGGGGGTGGCCAGTCACATTCTCCTACTGTCTTGAGGTCTCCATGCTTGACCTAGACTCCTTCTTACACATTTGGGGGCTTTCACAATAAATCTCATTGCAAGGCAGAACCCTTTCTAGGCAAAGTTTATAGAATTCCTGATTTGGAGAACCTCTGCCCCCCCCCCTTTTATATGTGAAACACCAGATGTTCTAGCTGATGAACCCGGTAAGTGAGTTTTTTCCTCTCATTGATTTAAAAAATTGTACCCTTTCGCTATACGGCACATGATCGAACACTTTAAAATATATAATTAATTAAAGTGTTTACTGAAACTGACAAGCAGGCAAAATAAATGTAAATGAAGGAGGAGATCTGTAGAAACAGTCTGAAAACAGCCATCTCTTCCTGGGCTGACTTAACTCTAAAGTCTAAGAAACTGGGAGTCCTTGTGGATCGAGGAGGTAGCCAGTCCAGACACGGAGGTCACCACACTTAGCATGAAGCGTCTCCTTCCTTCTTGCTTAAACGGCAGATTTCTAGCAGAAATTTCTAGCCTCTCTCTGTCTTCAAGAAATATGGACAAACAGGGAGAGAGGAAAAAAAAGAATTTTTAGAGTTAAAAGTTGTGGTATCATGTCTATTTCATTCGCCCCACTATTTGTAATTTCTTCTCTTTCTGTTTACAATTTCCAAAGGCTCTGAATGAAGCAGATCCTAGGGGAAGGCACGATGCTGTGGGAGGAAAGGGCACGGCCCAAGTCTCTTCCCTGTCCTTCACCGGAGACCCAAAACTAGGATGATGGCCTGTGATGCTGTAGCAGTGTCTGCTTTCTTGCTGGATGACCTGTAACTAAAAGTGAATCAAAACAAAACATCTTCATTAAGAGTTTTGTTTCCATGAATGAAAAACATAAAATATCCCTTACTTTCAGGTGCAGGATTTGGCATAAAAGTTAAAACCCCAAATAATCAAATACACACCTCTTTACTCTATTGTGATAAGAACCATGGAAAGAGAAGGACAGGGGCAAGCAGGAAGGTAACTGCAGGGTTTTCTATTTGGAGGTCCTCGTGTTCGTTAAATCTGTCTCTTTGGCAGTTCATGTTAATTTGGGATGTATTTGGCAGCACTACAGTAATTACCTGCTATTCATAGATCTTCTGTGACTTTAAAAAGCCTTCCACGATCTTTAGCTGGGGCATCAGAACAGCAGGCTGGGATGAGTGGGGATGTCAAATTTTTTGGTCAGGGACAGGAATTGGGAGGGATGCAACCTATAGTCTGTGAGCCAGATACAACCTGCTACCTGTTTTTGTAGATAAAGTTTTATTGGAACCCAGCCATTCCCCTTGTTTGCACATTGTCTATGGCTTCTTTTTTTGCAACAGTGGCAAAGTTGAGTACTTGTGACATAGATCATCTGACCCACAAAGCCAAACATATTTACTATCTGACCTTCACAGAAAAAGTTTTCCAGCCTCTGGCCCAGGATGAAGTGTTGCTGGAGCTAGACTCCTTACATTTAACTGCATAAAGTTAAGCCCAGGGCTCAAATTGATTCTTGAAGTGCTTTACAACACTTTTTAGTAACTGAAAACTATGACTTGCTTGTGAACTGTCATATTGTTGGTTTCATGTAGATAAAATCATTCAAGGTGTACAATTACTTGAGCAACAGTTGACATTCATATCACCCTACGTGGGTTTGAAGGAGAGTGGGCTTCCGAGATTTGCTGAAGTGAGTGAATTACTTGCTAACCCCTAGATGCCAAGCAAATGAACCTGAAAACTGAACTCCTTTTTTCTTTCTGGGATGAGATGGGAATATTTTAAGAAGTCTTGACAGATGAAGAACCTTTATGATTTGTGAGGAAGATGAATACTAGAATATAAGATTAGTTATAATTAGGCAAATTTACATTATAAAATCTAAGCACTATTTTTAAAAAGCACCTTCATGCCTGTGTCTCCCCAGGTCTTCCTCTAAGGACAGGCATTATAAAGTAGTGAATAAAATAAGTGAAGGATCTGGTGCCAGACACATCTGGGTTTGAATTCTGGCTCTGCCATTATGAGCTGTGTGGGCTTGGCCAAGTTACTTAACCTCTCTGTGTGTGTTTCCTCACTTTTGAGATGGGCATGATAATCGTACCTACCTTGCGGGGTTGTTATGATGACTGATGGAGATGAGGCAGGCAAAGACTTAGTTCTGTGACAGTAGCAAGTTAGCTATTATATTTTTAGTCCCCTCTCAGAAAAATCCATCCAGCTCTACCAGAATCTTAATTTCCTGTACTTGCTTCTCAGAATCCCCCCTTAATTTGCCCAAGATGTTAAAGACTGGGCTGTTTGGCTGTGTCATATGGAAACCCTCCTCTGATAGGGGGAAATGTGATCCCTAAGGAAACAAGAGCCCTGGTGGCGGACAGGACCCCACAGTTATCTGAGCTACCTACTCACCTCCTGGCAATGTGGTCTTTCTGGAAGAGAATCGTGTGAGTCACAGAGGGGATGGGACCATCTCCGTGTTGCTGAACCGTGACCAGTGGCTTGCCAATCACAAGAATGGGTCTCTGTCTTTGCTCAATACATGTTTTTACCTGCTTCATTGTTCTTCTGACTCGGGCCTGTCTTTAGTTCTTGCATCTGGAAAAATCTCTGACAAGAAGCATGATTAGGCTGCTCCTTTAGTTGGCAGGAAATTAACTCCAGCAGACTTGGGCTATTTTGCCGTAATCATTCACGTGTGTGGCAGTGCCCATTGGGATTTTTTGCATTTGTGCTTCAGTCATTTTCATGTCTTTCTTGGGTTACCTTTTATCACCTCCTTTTACTAAAAGCACTGATGTTAGGATTCAAAAGAGCTTAGCCAGGTGTTGGTGAATGTGAATCAGTGCTTTTGGAGGAGAAAATGCCCCCGGCAGGCTCGTGGTTGGCAGTGGATTTGCCACCCATCCATCCTTCAGTCCATCTGTGTGACACTGTGAAATAATATTAAATTTGACTTTTAGCTTTACCTAAAATTCCCATTAGCTCTTCTCATCTCCTCTTGCAACCTCCTTTTTCTTTTTCTTTTTTCCCCAAGAGTTCCAGGCAATATGTATTCATAATTATAGGGTATTTTGGTTACAGAAAATACTAATATTCTAGCAAACCTATGGGCATTTTAAGGCAGCTCTGATCAGTTCCAAATTTGTCAGGAACAGCAGACAGTGCAAAAGACTAAAATGCAAATTCTAAAAGCAGTGGTAAGTTTAACAGAATGCTGTTGACATCGAATTTTAAAAAGCCATCAGTTTGGCGACCTCATACTGATTTCTTTTTTTTCCCCCCAACTTCTTTTTTTCCCATATGTTGAATGGGAATAATAAACGTTCACCTAATTATCTTTGTCTCTTTGGACACATTTGTTACCACCACCTACCTTTTCCACAGTCCCCTTCACACCATACACACATAGTTGGATAAATGCAAGTATTTTGCAGTCCTATGATCATTGCAGGTTTGCTGTGAAGTTTATGTCAGGTTGCATATGTGAAAACACTTACTACTGTGTCTGGTATAGCACAGGTGTTTCTTGGACCTCCATATTTGAATCCCAATTCTTGTTATGTGTCACAGACACAGAGTTGTGTTTTAGAAGACCTGTGCTGAAGTTCCAGCTCTGTCACTTAATAGCTGTGACACTTTGAGCACATTGTATCACTTACTTCCCCAAAACGCAGTTTTTCATCAATAATGTGAGGAAAACTGTGTTCCATTGTTAGTGAGATCAAATGAAAACGTATTAAAAGTGTTTTCTAAGTTGTAAAGGATGATACAAATGCATGGTGTTGTATAGACAGTTGTGACAATTTCAGCAGCTTTCAGTTGGAAAGGAACGTCAAAATTGTTTAATGATTTTCTTTTTTGCTTTAATTCAGCTTTACTCAATGGCCCCAGGATACGTCTAAATTTTAATAAAGCAGGAGAGCTCTTGACCTTGTTCTTTAATCAGAGCCAATACACACACAAGCCTATCACATCCATCAACTACACTACATGCTTTCAGACCTCAGCAGGGGAGCATGGGTGTGGCATCCACAGCAGGGAAGAGCACGAGCCAGTTTGCCCCATTAGTGCCCCAGGGACCAAGTGCTGATGGTGAAAAGTCAAAGGGGAGACAGGGTGCAAGTTTAACCCAGAGGAAGGAGGCTGGTTAAGCGCCTGACCTGGCCAGTCTTACCCTGCTGCCTCAATTAAAAAGGGGTTAATTATTCAGATTACCCAGATGTTTGCCCCAAGAGTCTCTGATTCACTTTGCAGTGGGAGGGAGGGAGGGGTGAGTAGGTGGGAGGTCTGCTGCTACTCCTCTTCGTCTTCCTCCTCCAATCCAGGGAAACTGGAGGGAGAGAGTGGAAGATGGTGTGAGTCATCTAGAAGACATATTTGCTTTCCTCGGGGCTTGCTTTCCCTGTGCGTAAAGGAGACACTTCTAACGTCAAGAACGCTGGCGAGAACAAATGGATCAACGTCACCCTCATCTCATGTGTTACCCTCGTTTGACCTCATTTTCCAGCCTATGGTTTGGAGGCCTGAGGTCAGCACAGGACTTGACAGAGAGAGGAGAGAAGACAGAGAATATGTATTAGAGAATGTAGTTTGCTGACAAGGGTACCTGTCCAGGCAGGCTAAATGTCTTAGAAGTAAGAAGAGTCTCTGGAAGGTGGTTTCGGCAAGGCCAAGCCCTGGGTGGGGCCAGGTGAAACAGCTGAGTGTCGTGGAGTCATACAAGAAATTGGGCAAAAAAGAAAAAAAAAAAAAAAAGAAAAAGTCACTCTGAATATCAGTTTCAAAGATGCCGTAGATACAGGGAAAAGCATCTAGTACATTTTTAGACACTGTGGAGGGTACTTGACAAATGTAATTTAACTTAATCCCCATAGAAATAGTATGAGAAAAGTTGTAGATGAATAAACATAGACTCAGAGGAGCCTAAAGCTATTAGCTTAAATGCAGGAAGTTGGTTTAATTCCAAAGTCCGTCTTCTTTCTTGAGTTTCATGTATAGAAGGTCAAACTAAGGTATGTCACCTGTGGGTAGGACTTTTGTCCCTCTAAATCCATGGGACTTCTCCACCACTGCTGGTTCCATTGTGGTAAGAATTTTGTTATCCTTACCCCAAAGCGCTGTGGCAGCAGACGGTCCTGCTCATTAATATTCTGGTACTTCTCCTGCACCTAGGTTTGTGCTGCCCCACTCCTTGAAGATAGCATGGCCAGGTAACTTATTCGGAGCCACGAAGAATGAGTGAAAGTGATTTGTGTCACTTCTGGGTAGAAGGCTGTGAGAGCCAACGAGAAATTTCTGTGTTTTCTTCCAAATGACACAGCAACTGTTAACCCTCCAGTTGGTAAAATATCTGAGATGAGTGAGGAAGCATGGAGCAGAACCCCTGTTCATTTAGTGTAAGAAATAATAAAACTTAACTGTTAAAAACCCCTATGACTTTAGGATTGTTTGTTGCAGCATAACCTCACCCATCCTGACTGATACAAGCAGGAAATAATTTTCCTATCACTCATGATTTCAAAAAATATATTCTTATGGAAGGGAAAGAATGGAGAAATGGGCCAACTGGAGTAAGAAAACATTGTAAGAACTAAACAAATCGTCTCTTTTGTTTGTGTTTATCATCAGCGAACACATTGTAAATTGTGGACACATTTCAGCTGGTGGATAATTCCCGAAGAATTAGAGCTAATAACTGTCAGTTTGCTTGGGCTGCCACAACAAAGTGCCACAGTCCAGGTAGCTTAAACATAAATGAAAAAAATTTATTTTTTTAGAGTCCAGGAGGCTTGAAGTCCAAGATCAAGGTGTCAGCAGGGTTGGTTTTGTCTGAAAACTCTCTCCTTGGCATGTAGATGGCCATCTTCACATTGTCTTTCCTCTGTAGGTATCTGTGTCCTAATGTCCTTTTTTAAACATAAGGATACCAGTGACACAGCTTAGGGCTCATATTAATGATCTCATTTAACCTTATGTACTTCTCCAAAGACCCTATCTCCAGAGCAAGTCACATTTTGAGTACTGGGTGGGGGAGTAGGATTTCAACATCTGGATTTTGGGGGGAAAACAATTC
Organism: Camelus dromedarius; assembly: GCF_036321535.1. Taxonomy (NCBI): domain Eukaryota; kingdom Metazoa; phylum Chordata; class Mammalia; order Artiodactyla; family Camelidae; genus Camelus; species Camelus dromedarius. The sequence continues at coordinate 16,989,057 of NC_087446.1, read as the reverse complement.
AGCCCATAACAACTATGGAGTAGTACCTTCTACATAATGTATACTGAGAAGAATGACTTGAATGTCTTTTTTCTCAGCTAAACATTTCCTACGTATTCTGCTCTGACGGAAATGAATTGGAGACTCTGGCTATCCGCCCTAAACACACTTCTAGCCAGAGCAACTGCAGTGTTTCATTGATCTTCATTGATCTCTTAACCCCACAGCAGAATGATCCCGGATGGGAAAGAACTCTAAAGGAATTGGGAGGAGGGCGCTCCTAGTCCCATTTTACTAGCTAAGGAAACTGGAACTCAGAGACGTTAAGTGAAGGAGCCTAGGTCACGCAGACAACGCGTGTCAGAACTGGGGATTCTGTCTATGATTTCCGAGCCCCTGGAATCGTCTTTCCATGAGGTCAGAGCTAATGTGTTTACAGCAGTAGAGTTTGGGCTTTGAATGAATGAGAGCGCACAAGAAGTTCTCAGAGAAGATTTGTAGGATGGGATGAAAAGAGCAAAGAGATCATTCCAGGTGATCGGAGCAAAGGTAGACTCACGGAGGGCAAAGGGCTCCTTATTTTTAGCCACTGTCTGTCCTCTAGGACACATATCATGTGCATGTCACATGGTACATATGATGGTATATTTAGGACTCATACATTGAGTCCTCGTGTTGAGGTTGGGCAGACAGGACCTCTCTAAATAATCCAGAAAATAATGAGGCGTCTTGGCTGTGATATCTGTTTACTTCCTGGCTCATTGGGAAGGCCATTAATGGTTATTCGCCAGCTAATTTATATTTGCAAAATGGTTTGTCATAATTTTGATTTGATTTAACTCTAGCAAACTCGTTCAGGGTGGTCACCACATGTTACTCATATCACCAAGGAAACATTTAAAGATATAAAGACATTAAATAAATTTGCCCAGAGCAGCTGAGAGCAAGAGCTAGGATTAAGAACTGGAAACTTCAGAGACCTCCTCTGTTTTTGCCCCTGGGGCTGGCTTTTTCCACAAACAGGCTTCTGGGAAACAGACTGATGTGGGGATTCCATGAAGAACGCGGCATTTTTCTATAACCATTTATTAAAAATGCAAGTCATCAGATTAGAAGAAAGGCATGCCATCCAAGCAGGGAGGCCCACACTCTGGGCCAGGGTTTGAGAGCAAGGGTCCTGGACTGGGTTCCCTATAACACATTCGTATTGATGACCATGAAAGGGTTCAGCGTCTTGAATGAGACAGCTGCTTGTACAGAGGCGTTTTTTATGAGCTGACGGGTTAGCCAGGAACAAAGCATGTTTGTAGGAAGTAAATCGTTGCCAGTTTTAATCTGAGCTTCTCATTCAGCTGTGGCTGGAGACAATTGAGTTTTTAATGTTCCGCGTGAAGTTCCTCGTTTTCGGATTTTGGTCAGAATGGGGCCCAGGATTTGGTTTGGCTTAGGTGCTCCATTTTCAAAATGTCACTGAAATCAATGAAAACAAAAGCAATGCTGGTTGTTTTCATTTCCTGCTGATCATAACTTTTCCGGGGGACAGGGGCTGGACAAACAAAACTGCTTCCATGAAGGATGTTTATGTTTCTCGCTCCAAGACTGGGCTCAAAGAAGGGAGAGAAACAGTTGACATGTTATGATGTGAAAATGATTTAAAGTCTGCACTGAGATGAGAATTAAACTGAGGTCCCCAGGGGGAACCCACCGGGGTCTTGAAGAGTTGGAGGAAATTGCTGTGAGTCACACGGATGAGAGTGCCGAATTGCCTCTGATCTCGCTTCTTTGGGAGAGATGTTTTTCCTGAGAATAATTTCCAGTTAACTGAAGAGAATTTCTTTAAAAAAAAACTTTTAAAGAAAGCGCTCTTGTTGGAGTTATTTAACAATGTATTATATACTTCCTTACCTTATCAACAAGAGTGCAGACCCTAATAGGCCCTGTTCTCGGTGATTCAGAGTAACCACAGCCTCCACCAGCTCTACTCTAGTGACCCGTGTGGTCCTGGCGCCGTCTGTCAAGGTATCAGATCGCTGGGGGAACCTGCATTGGCTGTGTGGCAGTTGGGTGCCCCTGGGGACTTGTAATTTTATTCTAGACCATGAATGGAATTTTCATTAGAATCTTAAAGATAGTATCTGAGAATACCCAAATCCTGCTATGGGGGAATGATGACTACTAAGCCAACAAAGTTAGCATTTCAACAGGTCAACCAGGTTTGGCTTGACCAGCAATACCTTCTCATGAGAAAGTTGATGCTGGATCTAAGAGTTTCTTGTCACCTGACACTTTTCACTATTTGTCTCTTCATAGAGACACAGCAGGGGCCTTAAACAACTACCTCTGGGTTTGTAGGATGTCTAGTTATGGTAATATGGCTCAATCCAGGATGACCCCATCCTCTAACAACCAGAACTTTGCTACTTTTCACCCTACTCACTGCATGAGTCTCTTTTAAACTGTCTTCAAACTTTATGCAGTCTCCTTCGGATGCTGCCTTCCAAAGGATGAACCTTCTAACTCCTTAGGGATTGTACCCTAGCTTCCTGAACATGTGGTCAGTAACCCCAGGGGCTGAGTCATTCTCTGGTGAGGCTGGGATCCAGTCTTCACTGAACACAGTCAGCCTGTGGTCTACCTGGCCTTAATCGTCTCACTACTTTAATAAAGAGAATGAATATTCATTTCCAGTTGCAGTTCTGGGTGGGGAAAGATTGGTTTTATGGCTGAATGCCACTAAGGAAACTTCCCTGGGGGGAAAAAAATTAAACTGAATTCATGGTCTTTCCAGAAATCCTGCTGTGAAATAATCTTCTTTTGAAACTGTGGGACATAATAAAAAATAATACCAATACTTTGGTCTTCTTTCAAACTACTGCTTTCCCAATAGTTACTCCTTTTGGCAATTTTAAACCATGTAATATTTTTTTCCCTTTGGCCAGATTATGGTATCTGTTTTGTATTATTTTTGATTCTTTATTATTTATGGATATTTGAATTTCCTGGATAAGAGAGATAATATTCTTCATGATTTTAATTGATTTTATTTGTTTATTTACTGCAGCTTTATTAAATCAAAGGCCTTAATCTAAGGGTGTGGTAGGCTGAATACTGGCCTCTAAAGATATCAGACCTCAATCTTTGGAATCTATAAATGTTACCTTACATGGAAAAAGGGCCTTTTTAGGTGCAAATAAGTTAAAGGTCTTGAGATGTGGAGGTTACCCTGGAATATCTGTGTGGGCCTTAAACACCATGACAGGTGTCTTCACAAAGAGAGGCAGAGGAAGGTTTGACAGATAGAACAGGGGAAGATAATGTGAGCCATAGCAACTGAGACTGGATGATGTGGCCACAAGCCAAGGATTGCTGGCAGCCACCAGAAGCTGGAAGGGGAGAGAAACAAATTCTCCCCTGGAGCCTCCCAAGGGAGCATGGCCCTACTGACACCTCAGTTTTAGCCCAGTGACATTGCTTTCAGACTTCTGGCCTTCACAGCTAAGAAAGAAGACATTCCTGTTGTTTTAAGTCACCAAGTTTGTGGTCATTTATTACAGAAGCCACAGGAAACTAACACAAAATGTAAATACGCTACTCTTAAATTTGGTTTGGAAAGATGCAGTCATCGGCAATACATGCTTAGAATGTACTGAGTTCTGGGTTAGACCACGTAGAAGGCAGAGGAGAAGTAAAGGTCATTCTCTCTTTTAACAGCTTTGTGTCCCAGCTGGAGAGACGAGGTGGCATTCCCGAGACAAGAGCAGGTGAGACAGGGCAGTGTTATCATGAAATACTGCGTTACTTAAAGGCTCCTAAGAACTGATGAGGTTCAGAGGTGAGGTTCATGAGTCAATCAGTAACACAGAGAAAAGGTTTCCTTGAAGGGAAGGGAATACTGGGGTTATCCTTGAGCTGTAGTACAATGACTCGATATTATGCAAATACCGAGGTTGTTCTAAGGCCCATGCCAGCAGAGAGCAGGAGGTGGGCGTTCCTGTGGAGGAGCGGATGGGTGAAGCAGAAGCAGAATCACACCTGGTGTGCACTGGGGGGCCAGGGACCATGTTCACGTCTTCACTGTTGACCTCTACCAGCTAGTGCAGGGCCTGCACGTAGAAGGTACTCTATAAATATTTGATAAATAAACGGATGATGTCTTTGTGGGATATCACCATTCTAGGGCAGCTGGCCCATGAGAACAAAAGACACACTTTGGGAAAAATGGGGAATTAGTTTGGGTTTGTAGAGGGGAGGTCAATCTGGAAGGGGAAGACAGGGAGAAGAAAGTCAAAGTATCAGAGTACCAAGATATTAAAGGAAAATTATTCCTGTAGAGGGTTTGAAAGGCATTTAAGAAACACACCTTCCTGGCACTTTTTTTTTCCTTTAAAAAATAAAATAAAATAAAATAAAATAGACCAACCCCCCCCCCCCCCCCAGATCTCCAGTTTTCCTGTGACACTGGGTTGGAAAAGATAGAAGTGAATTTGATAACCTCTTTGCAGGTTTGAATTGCCTTAGTTCCATCTGGATAGTGGAGATATTGATGGACTTTTCGTAATCCAGCACCAGCCATCCGCCTGAGAATTGTGCCCCACACGTCATGGCTTCTGAAATCGAGAGGCTGTGTTTCTCTTTTATTTTCCTTCTCCTTCCCTGAGCCAAGCTGGACAACAAATGCTAGCAGTTTTACCAGGACAATTGGACAAATGCTGGCTGGTTGTTTGTTTGTTTGTTTGTTTGTTCTTCTTGTTGCTGTTTGGTGGTGCACCGAAGGCATTAACTAGCTTCCAAATGGTAAGAAACTTAAGACCTTTGAATGCCAAATCAAACCCCCAGAAGGGAGTTTCCATTCTGTGAAAGGCAGAGAGCTAGCTGTTCAGTGACATGTTCTATTTCCACGGTGACAGTCCCCATGGCCAAATCACAGACACAGAAACTCTTGTCTCAATCATGAAATTACTCTGGCGGCTGATGGGGTCTCTTTTACCTGTAGGGTTTTCAATCTCCTCTAGAAACTGCTTCTTCACAAAATAAGATGATAACAGCATATATCATACAGCTATTACTTCTTGTTAATCAGTTAATTCTGAGTTGTACTTAACAAAGATCTTACCTCCTCCCCGATTATTCATCAAAATAAAGTATACTAAACTCCAACAAAAGAAAATTATTGTTTTAGGTTGTACTCCCTTTCATGCAACTTCAAATCTTTTCCTGTTGGTCATTAGACCATCTTGTCAGCCAATAAAAAATACTCCCTTATTCATAACCCTAAAACAAACAAACTCTTCCTCAATTCTGCTAACCTGTTATAAACCATTTTACTTTTCTCATGCTTTCATTGCTAGAATTAATGAAAGCAAATTGATTCAGGAGGTTTTAGACTATTAAGGCAATGAGTTGGCTTCTGCCTGTAAACCTGTTTTGTTGACCTATGTCATGTTTTTTCCCCCTAGCATTTAAACATTGGGAGATTTGCATAAAAATTTTTTTATTTCTCTTTCTCTTAACATTTTGGGAAACTGGAAGCCCTGGGCCCACATTTATACATGGCAGTAGTCTCTTAGAATTGAATTTCAGTTTTTGCTTTTAGACAGGATATGCATTCTTCAGTTAACCACAGACACCACCACTCTTTATTGTCTCCAACTCTGAGATGAAGTGTCCATTGCATTTGCTATCATTGCTTCACTATCTTGTTTTCCTTAGATACTGGAAAGTTTCTCTGCAGTAATGCCTCTGTCAAATATGGGAAGTGAAAGATAGATTCAGGGGGCTGCATGAACTTCCTGTACTCACCTGTTTTATTCTTGTATGTTATCTGCCCGGCTCCTTTGGCGTCTGAGTTTGCATCCCCTGATCTGTATCACACTTTGTCAGCCTCTTAATTCTTCATTTCTTTATTAGATGGCTCTTTCCTTTTCATCCAATGTCACTGGTCCTAACTATCACTCCTCACTTGATAGATCCAATGGCCTTTTGTTGGTTCTGTCATGGTTTTGACAATTGCCTCTGTGGATGATTCCAAATTTCATCCTTTCCTCTCATCTCCCTCCTGAGTTCTCATCCTGCAAAACAGCTCCAGAGGGGTCCTGCTGACCCCTGCATTTCCTGCCACACATCTAGCGTATTTACTTCATTGCTTCTTTCTCTGAGTGACATGATTGTCCTTCCAGCTGTTCAGGCACTTGACATTATTCCATGTCTAATCAGTCTCCATGTTTGTTCTTTCTTTTCTCTCCCATGATCATTGTCCTATTCAAGTTCCTGTTACTTCTCTTTTTTTTAAGTTTATTGGTTTCATTATTTCAATCTCTCTTTCCTTCAGTCTGTTGTACATACTACTGCTTGACTAATCTACCCTAAAAAATTCATTATTGATGCATTGATTAATTTATACAATAATTACTTAATGCCTGTAAAATGTGGTGTTTTTTTTTTCTTTTAAAAAGCCATCTGTTGCTCTTTACTGCTAACAGAATCAAGGTCACACTACCTATCCTGGCTTGGGAGCCCTGTACTGTCTGCCCCCAGCCTCTCTTTCTGGCCTCATCTCCTGCTACTACCAGGTACAAATCTTTGCTCCTTGAGTTAGTGTCTGGGTGCACATAAGCATAAAGCCCTAGAGTCTGCCTTGATTGGATCTCAGCCTGACTACCTGCTGGCTGTGTGACCTGGAGCAAGTCACTTAATTTCTAAACTACAGTTTTTTTATTCATTTAATCCATAGAGTTATTTGAAGATTTAAAAAAATAATCAGGCATGTAATACAATGCCTGGTGTCTAGTAAGAGCACAATAAATGCTAGACATCATTATCCAGCCAAATCATAGTTTGCTGTACATTCTTATGTTATTTCTTCATCCTGGAATGCCTACCTCTGTTTAACTCTCCCTACACGTCTAAATCCTATTCATCTTTAAGGGCCAGGGCAGAGATGGTATGGTCTCTGTCAAGCATACTCTGAACCCTGCAGGTAGAAATGCTCTCTCTTCTTGCGTCCTTAATGTAGACATTAACACTTTATGATTGGCAAGAATGTATTATATACAGGTCTCACCTAACGGACATGCGATACAGTAGACTCTGATTCCTGGGATCTTAATCATGCCTTTGTCATCCATGGCACCCAGAGTGCCTTGTACAAAATAGATGCTTGATAACTATTCATTGAATAAATAAGCATTCAGAGCGGGTATTTCCTTACAGTTCTCTATTTTTATTTAATTAAGAAAACATAAAGAAGTATCAGCCATTAGATTTAAGAAGCACAGCATATTTTTCAGTAATTTTCCCCCCGACTCTTATGTTTTAGGTATAACACAGGCATCTTTTGAGAAACTTATGTATCTATTGTTTATTCAAAATATGTACCCCACCTTTTTTTAAAAAAGGATTTCAAACAGCATGCAAATTAAGCCTAATGTATAAAAGGACAATTATGGCTCAAAAGAGAACAGAGACCATCTCAAAGGAACAGGCAGCAGATGCTATCAGGCACCTGGGATGAGTTAATTACTATACTTGGTAACTGGATTTGGCTCTGAGTTTTTTGGCAGCTAAAGCTGAAAGGAGACACATTGGGTTATTCATTCAGCAAACATTTGTTGAATATGTTTGATAAATGGGGTACTGTGCTAACGCTGGAGATTCTAAAATGAATAAGCCTGCCTCCCTGGCATCAGCACATCACTTAGCTCCAGTTAAGTGATTGGAGGTCGGTATAAGGGGCAATATGAACTCAGGAAAAGGGCACTGACGATGTTCGTAATGGGGGGTGGGGTGGTCAGGAACAGCTCATGTAAGGGGAGGGGCTTTCCCCAGAACATCCCGTGGGGGAAGTACCTTCCTGGTATAAGGCACAGAGTATAGAGAGACTGCAAGGCCTCAAAGGACATGTTTGCTGAGTGAAGCAGAGGGTGTGGGAGCAGCAGAAGTGAGGTGCGAGAAGCTGGTAGAATTCAGAATATGCTGGACTTGACACGTGATGGAAAGGAGTTTCACTGTCATTCTCCTGGCCAGTGTTTTCCAATGTGACTGCATGTAGGCATCACTGGGGAGCTTTGAAAAGATATATATATACACAGACTTACTGAGTTGGATTCTCCAGAGGTGAAGCCTGAGAATCTGTGTCTTCAGCCTGCTCCTTAGTCGCCTTTCATGCGGCCGGCCTTGACGCTGGTCTCTGGACCGGGTTTGCAGACCACCATAGCACAGGGGAGAGAGACATGCCTGAAAGAACTGAAGCAGGGATCTGAGCGATGGGGACTTGAAAAACCTCCCTATGATGCAGAAGAGGGAGGGTGAACAAGGGTAGCCGTGAGTTTGGAAGACAGGACCAAATATGGGTTTGTTTTGCTCCCTTTGATGAGAGCTTATCACGTTGCCTGGCATGCGTGGGACTCAAAAAAGTCACTGATTGTTAAACAGAAAAGCTGATTTTACTTACAGTGGTTGTGAGATTTCTGGGATCTAGCAAGTGGCTACATGGGGACACCTGAGCAGGGATGAGATGTGGTTGAAAGACTCATGGAGTCACATAGTCCCAGGTACAGATTTCAGCTTCATCCCTGGCCAAGTTGTTTTCGGTCCCTCAGAACTTCAGTTTCCTCACCTAAGAGATGGGAATAATAATCCATAACTCACAGGACTTCTGTGCCTATTAAATGCGGTAACACCTAAAGCATGGGGTGGCAGAGAACTAGTTCTCTTTCTTCTCATGACATTCATTAAAAATAGTCAGGGATGCTTTCACTATCTGACAAATAGTGGTTTTCTGCTGCTGTATTATCAGTCACACCAAACCTAGAGGTATAAAACAACAGCCATTTTATTCTGCCCGTGAGGTCTGTGGGTCTGGGAATTCAAACAGTGCAGAGTTTAACAACGGCTTTGTCTCTGCCCTGCAATGTCTGGGGCTTCAGCTGGAAAGACAGGCATGCCTGGGGGTGACCGGAGTGGCTGGGAGCTGGAACTATCTAAACGCACTTCACTCACATGTCAGGTGTCCAGGCAGGGATGGCGTGAAGGCTGGGTTCAGACAGGACTGTCAGTTGGAGAACCTACTTGTGGCCTCAATGTGTGGCGTGGAAGCTTCTGGTCATTTAGACAACGTGGGTCAGGGCTTCAAGAGTAAGTGTAACTATGGATAAGGTAGATATTGTGAGGCCTTTTATAATTAAGTCTCCCAAGTCATAGAGCATCACTTTAGTCATATTCTATTAGTTAAAGCAGTAACAAGCCTGCCCACACTCAAGGTGACAACACATAGATCTGACCTCTCAACAGGAAGACATATCAAAGAATCTGCAGCCATATTTTAAAGCACTATTTATCTGAACTTTAAAAAAAAAGTGCACATAATTTTTATTACTTAGGTATTTGTCCTTATAAATAAGGGTATGATTCTTTTTCTTTAAATTGAAGTGTAATCAGTTTACCATGTTGTGTCAGTTTCTAATGTCCAGCATAATGTTTGATTCTTTCTTGATTGTGTTCTCTGTTGTCCAAGTGCCATCTACCCCAAATAGTTACCCCAAGTTAGCTCACCCTTGCTTTTTTACTTTTCTTATGGATATTTAATGCAAACCCAACCTTCATGTTGTTTTAGGCACTATTTACAAAACTTCGCTCCTTCTGGGATTCTTTATGAAGAGAATGTAAACCACGTTTTAAGACGAACAGACTCATCAAAGGGAAAGTAAATGAATGGAACCCTTTCTGGGATTGGCTAGGGACCATGGCAGGGAGACTCTTCATTTATTTGGTTCAATTTCTCCAAGTGCTGGAGATAGTTAGAAAAACTGAGATAAAACGGGACACTCATTGTGTCTACTTACAGCTCATCACAGAAAAGTGATGCATAGTTAATGACCTTTTGTGACAACATTATTCTTACAATCTAGTGGGGCCATATGTGCCCTGCAGTGACAGATGGTCCCAATCTGCTGTTGCCAGATAATGGCTTGTTTAGAGGCTTGGGGTGACTGTGTGACAAGTCCGGGCTGGACCAGCTGTTTCTCCTGCAACTAAAGCGTGGTCTGGCTGAATGAATGTGGGCAACAGACTTTAAAAGACGTGCTCCTACTACACGGAAGTATCCATAATTTCTCTGGCAGGGGACCTGATTAATATATTTCTTTAAACATATGTACAACATTCTTTATTTTCCCCCTAAAGGCACTGGTCTAGGGGTCAAGGGACCTGGATTTTAAGCTCATCCCATTGCTAACTAGATGTGTAACCATGGATACATCACATAAATTCTCTGAGCTCCTATTTCCTAAAATGGGTCTGAGTGAGATCATCATTGAGATCTTCTAAACTTTTGCTCTTTTGAATCTTTGAATCCAGATTGTGGGCCGTAATGATTAGCATTCATGAACTTACCAGGTGTTAGGCTCACTGCTAAGTCCACACTAATGCTACTTTTAAAAAATAATCACAGTGGCCCTACGTGGCCATTATTATTATTTTAAAGATGGGAAAACTAAGAAACAGAGAGCCCAGTAACTTGTCTACAGCCAAATGGCTGGGACAAGGTAAAGCTAGAATTTGACCTGGCCTGTGTTCTGTATCCCCACTCTATACTGTGTATCTGTGTGAGTTGAAAAAAAATAGGTAAGGCAAGAAAGAACCAAGATGGAAACAAATCAACAGATTGATTTTATGGCATCTCTGTTTCCTCTCCTTGCTTTTTACTGTCAGTGTTCCTGTATTTGTGATAACCTAGGGTATGTGCCCTAATCCATTTCAGGGCCCCACCATCTGGGTACTTGCCTCCCCTGTGGCACCGAGCAAACCCTGAAGAACCAGGCTCCTGGGGTTCCCATGTTGTGTGTTTGGAAGCACCCTGTTCATGTGCAACGTTGGGGGCACTTTGGTAGGGAGTAGGGCTGGCCATGGGACAATGCTCTTTCTTAGGTAAAAAACAAAGAATCCACAGGACGCTGCTAATATATCTCTGTGTTCTTAAGTCACATGTGCAGATTTGTCATCTCTTAAGCCTGCTTTATTTTAGTTCACATTTCTGAAACCTCTTATTATATTAGCCTTGTGTTTCCTGGTCATATGAGTTTTGAGACAGTGATCCCTTTCTGTGAAGAATGACCTCATTCTCCTCATAGAGAAATTACTTTGGCATTTGAGCAAATAGGAATCCACTTGAAACCCAAGTCGCTTCTCTGATTGTGGTAAGCTTCTCCACTCGGAGCTCTGCAATGTTTTGCTGTGTCAAGTTATATTTTTTCACTAGGCTCAGGTTTATTTTAAGAATATAATGTAAATATTGTTTAAATCAGTCCTTCCGCACCAAGTACAGGGTAAAAGACTTGGTCATGCTGTGAAAAGGAGACTAGATATTTAGTCGACTTTGAGGTTGGAGAATAGACTCTTCTAAATTTAGATCAGCTCGATTTTCAACCGGGATTTGAGTCTCAAGAGACATTTTGTGGATATTGCCAAATATAGTAAGGGTCCTGGGAAGAAGGAGATACTATGGCTCCTATGAAGTGCTGCCAGGCTTTTGGTATATTAGTTGATCATTTTACTTTGGTCATTTACCCTCTCATCTAGCATCATTAGGTTTAGTCCCTCCTGTGCCTGGCTTGGGGACTATCGGAGACTCCTTAGAAGCCTGCAGGAAAGAATGATGGTGTTTAACTGGAGGCGAGATCTTTCAGACTGTGTTGACATTATTTAAAAAAAAAAAAAAAAAGCCAGCCCCAGGGCATGCAGGAGGGGATAACAGAAGACCATCTGGATTAGAAAAGAGAAAAGTTGAGTCTGCAAGGCAAGGCTGGTACCTCCATTTCATGAGGTTTGAGGGAAGCTCGACTAGAATGAGATACATTAAGTTAGCCTTTTAAATTTAGAAAGTGGTACTTCCGTGAAGTACACCACTGCCTGTGTCTCACACCCACAGTTCATAGCAGTCCAGGGATTATGTTATAGATCAATTACATTGACCGATCTGGCCAGGTCAATAAAGTTGCTGTACCACGCGTACTGTCTGTGGAATGTTCCATTCAGGTTGGTGCTCTCTGGCCTTCCGTCATGATGTCAGGGTTTCTTAACCTTGACGCTCCTGGCATTTGGGGTCAGTCAATTCCCTGTAGTGGAGGAGGCTGCCCTGTGCTTTATAGGATGTTTAGCAGCATCGTTGGCCTCCAGCCCCTGGATGCCAGTTGCATCCTCCAATATGACAATGGAAAATGTCTCCAGATGTTGCCAAATCATTGCCCTCCTCCCCCACTGGAAATCACTGCATCAGATTCACCCTGACCCACATAGGACTGAAAGTCTGTATGCGTTTGTGTGTAACATGGGCCCACAGGCACACACATGAATGTACACTTCTTTCTTTTTCTAAGGTGTGAAACTAATAGCAACCCCTTACACACAACCAACTTTGCATAAATGGAACGTTAACAAAAACTCTTATTTAGTAAAATTATGCTACCTCCTCCCCACTTGAAAAGCTGACTCATCTCAAAGAATGGTGTGAAACCAGGAATGATCTATGGCAGATTGTAATTGGAGCTGAAGAGAGGCTGTTAAACCAGACCTGCAAGGCCTTCTTCTGTTGAGAGGTGATTCATGGAGTGAAATCTGAGAAAACAACGTAAACACTTCGTTCCACCAAGGCACTCCTACGGCTCTTAGAAGAATTGTTGCTGAATTTTTGGAAAACCTATGGATACGTTTAATGGTTTGCCCTGGTTTATTTTGTTTAGTTTTCCTTCAGGTAAAAATCACTGTTTGTTTTGAGTTAGGGGAGGAAGTGAAGACAGGGAAAAGAACCACTGAAGGAAGTTTCAAGGACAAGTGAAGGAAGAGATGTTTGTGGCTTGGGACAGATCATCAAAATCATAGAACCCAAAGATGGGGAAAGACTTTAGAAGGCTGGTTGCTCATCTGCCTTAACTCCACTGCAACAGTTCACATCAGGGTCACCAGGACTCTGTACGGATTGACAAACCCATGGCCAGTTAGTTATCTGTCCTTATCCTGGAGAGCACTTGACATTGTTGGTTGTGTCCTCTTCAAAACACCGTCTTGTCTAGGGCTCCTTATCATCTTACTCAGAGACCTTTCCATTTGTCTCATTTGCAGGCTCTTCTCTAGAAGCCGGTAATACTGGAGTTTCCCAGAGCTGTTTCTTTTCTTTCTTCTCTCTTGAACTGATTTTCCCAGGTCCCAGTGACTCTCACATATATACTTCCAACCCAGAATTCTTCCTTAAGCCTGACTTATATGTTTGTTTGTCTTCTTGACGTCTCCTCTTGGATGTCCAATGGGCACCTCAAATTTAATATGGCCAAAAGCCGCCTGATTTCCACCCCTCTTTCTAGTCCATACCTCACAAGTCTTGCCCATGGTGATCTGATGCCCCACTGAGTATTCAGGCCCCATCTGGGATGCATCCTTCATTCCCCTCTTCTGCTCACACTCATACCAAATCCTTCAGAATCTCCCATCAGTACCACTTCTTAAATGTAACTTGAATTATATCACTTTTCTTCAACTCTAAGCTCCAAGCTCTGGTCCAAGCTCCCAGCGTCTCTCAGTTGATCTTGCCTCTGCTCTGCCCACCTGCAGTCTGTGCTCTTCACAGCATCGAGAGTGACCATGTGTATGTCAAACTGAGCTCTTTCCTGCATGAGCCCTTCAATGGCTTCCCATTATACCAAGAATAAAATTGAAACCCCTCTTGCATTACCAGCAAGTCTTAGAGGTTCCAGTTCTTGGCTCCCTCTCTGGCCTTATCACCCTGCATTCTGTCCCATTCCCTGTCTCTCTAGCCAGTTTTGGCCTTTTTTCTACCCCTTGAATAGACATCAAGTTCACGCCTATCTCAAGGCCTCTGTGCTATTTCCTTCTGCCTAGACTGCTCTTCCCCAGATCTTGATATCGCTGCCAAATTCTTGTCATGCAAATCTCAACCAAAGGCTCCTCTTTATCATAATATCCGATTTCTCTTCCTCATAGCGCTGATCAGTATCATACAATACCTTGTTTGCTTACATGCTTCTTGTCCATCTCTTTCTCACAAGAAGGGAGGCTCCTGGAGACACTGTCTGTTTTCTCACTGCCTGGCAAATAGTAGGTGTTTAATAAATACACCCGCATTGCCTGGCCAACATACCACAACACAGTGAGACACAGCCACATTCTGACTACAGGCTTGGCTGGCTAAAGGGAAGTAGCAAAAGGGAAGTTGGCTGGTTCAGAAAAAGCTTATTCCTGTATCTCATGGGTGTAGACAGGGGAATGACGGGTCTAAATCTTAGATGCCCTTTAAAATGTTTACCTTTGATATCTGAGGGCAGGAGCCATCCCCTAAATTGGGCTGACATATTGAATAGTGTTCAAGCATCTGTGTACTATGCCTTAAGATTTCTCTTCTTGTTATTTCCAATTAGTGTAAGTAGAAGAGTAAATTGGTCCTCATTGGTTTAGATTCCCAGAACAGACCCTCCCACCCCCCATTTTTAAAATAGAAAACACAATCCCCCAAAAAGGTTCCATTTTCCCATCACTGTATTTCCATAAAGGGACAGGAAATTCATGCCAGGCCCTAGGAAGGCAGATCTTGGGATGCATTCTCCCAGGTCCTCTCAGCCTCTTCACCCATGCTCATTCAAGCAGGACTCAGCTGATTGGTCTGAGAGGAGGAACTGAGCATGCTCAGCTAAGCCCCTGCATGTCTCTTATTCCGTCTGTCTGTCCACTGAAATGTGCAATCTCATCTGCTCTCTGCCACTAGGTAAGCTGTCTGCTCTGGGCATGGCCTATGGATATTGAATGATGACACTGACTAGGGGGAGAAGGCTGCATAAAGGGGCCTCACATAAGGAGTCAGTCACACCCTCCTGTCCCCCTTATCTGTAATAAATGCATCGTGACTTCTTTTGGTCTCAGGCCTGTGTCTGTTTCTCTGTTGGTTCTGAGTCTGTGCAGGTAGAGTGCTGTCATTTATGGTCCCTCTTAAACTCTAAGTGAAAGGGATGGATTCAGTCTTAAAAACTCCAGTTTGAAACATGCCGATAGATTGCAACAAGTATTCAGAGTTTTTCTGCATCCTGACAGCCGTAACTTTTAACCATAAGTTCAGACTTCCGGATAATTTTGTACAGTGACAACTGATATTCCATGAAGGCAGCAGAGTGTTGGTGAAAAGATCACATTTCGAAGTCAGTAAGACATGACACCAGTTCTCAGCTTGACCCCTTACAAATAGCTTGTAATTCAGTCAACCACTTAACACTCATTTTTCTCATTTGTAAAGTTAACGTAATGGTATCTACACTTCCCGGGGCTGGTGGGAGGCTTAAGTGAGATTATGTACGTGAACTGCTATCACAGTGCCTGGCACTGAGTGGTTGCTCTGTAGAACCTAGTTCCCATCTGTCTTCCCCATGCCACATGGCTGGAAGGTAGCCAGACTGTTAACATTTATGTTATTCTTTACATCTATGAAATGCATTCACCTATACAGTAGGACCTCTCTAAATGACTACATGGACGGGAGAGGTAGATGCGTGGGTAGGGGTGATCCTATCCCACAGATGAGACAAGGTAGCTCAGATGGCTGGTGGATTTGCCCAAGGTCAATAGAGTCAGGTGTCAAACTCAAGTCAGACCCTAAATCCAGCACTCTTCCCACCATGTCCTGCAGCCCTGAGCTGTCAGTTTGAGCAGCATGTTACTTGCTGGCTATTCTAACAGATAGGAGAACTGGGAGATGGCAGTATGAGTGTATCAAATCTAAGGTAAATGTTAGGATAACTCTCGGATAAGTTTCCTCACGTTATTCAGGTATTCCTTCCTTATCAGGTCCTTTTCCTATGGTGTTTCATTTTTCTAAGTGTTAGTTTCCTCCATCCATTCAATCACTCATTCATTCATGAACATTTCTTGAGTCTCGACTATGTAGATCAAGCAGCCCTAACAGGTGCTATGAATACACTAGCCCAACATGGTGGCTGCCCTCTAGGAACTCGGTGTTGCTGGGGATACAGACGTACAGACAAATAATCATAATACAATGTGTGATGAGTATCATGAGGGAAGAAGGTGCCAGGTGCCATGCAGCTCCCAGGAGGGAGGGAGATATCAAGGAAAACCTGGGGGGGGGACAAGGTCACAGGCAGAAGGCTTTTCAGAGAAGATGCTTGAATTGAGCACTGATGGGAGGAGGAGTTGGCTCCTCCCTCTGAGCCCCAGTCTCTCACCTGTGAAACACTGATAACCTCAGTAACTACCTCATATGGTTGTTAATGTATATAAAGTGCTTAGATCCGTGTCTGGCCAGTAGTAATCACTCGATAAATGGTGGCTGTTATGACTATTACCATTTCATTCAGGAAAAAGCCATTTCATTTTATGTCCAACTTCACACAGGACAGTAGAATGAAACAAATTCTCTCAAATTCTTTAGAAATTGGTTCCAGAGATGTGCTTAAGAGGGCACATATATTTGAGCCCAAATTCTAGATAACACTAGGGAAAATAATCTTTAAATTTTATTTATAAATGCTTAAAGAAACATGTTACATGACTTCTTCAGACCCTCGCCCCTCCTCCTTCTTCGACTGTTTGTGGCAGGCAATACTGGAATGTAGGTTTTCTAATTTTCTGTCCAGAAACTGCTCTCCTGTCCAGAATGCTTCTGATATATCTGAGAGAGTTAATCTCAGTATAATTTTTTTTCTAGCCTTTGGGATTTGGTTGACCTTTGCTAAATTCTGTTCATCCACCATGGACAATGACATATTTAATTGCAAAATGAAAAGACTTAGGGGTCATGGAGAATCCTGATTCAGGAGAATCAGATTTTTTTTTAATTCTTATTTTTTATTGAAGTGTAATCGATTGACAGTATTAGTTTCAGGTGTATAGCAAAGCGATTCAGTTATACATACATATATATGTATATATTTAGATTCTTTTCCATTATAGCTCATTACAAGAAATTGAATATATTTCCCTTTGTATACAGTAGGTCCTTGTTCTTTATTTATTTTACATATAGTAATATGTATCTGTTAATCCCAAACTCCTAATCTATCTAGGAGGGTCATTCTTTAGAGGTGGCTTGATCCTCAGGATCGAAGCTTGGTCCACAGGCTGCATGTCTTCTCAGGGCAGCTCCTTTGAGAAGATCCTGAAGCTACCCTGGACCTTTATGAAATGAAGCTGCCTGTCAACTGTATTTGCATATTTATCATCCCGTTTCTTTCTTTTTTTTTTTTTTTTCTCAAATGGCCTCAATAAAGCAGAGGTCCAGGCATTGGAAATGTATACAGATGCTAGAGAAGAAGTTGCAGGGAATTTTACTGATTTCATGTTGCTGAGTAGCCAAGAAGGGATGACATGATGAACTCAAGTAAGACTCCTGAGAAAAATGAAGACTAGAATTGCCTGGTTATGCCTTTTCTGGGAAAAGGGATTCAGATAAGTTAGTGGCCTAACATGAACTCAGCCCAGTGTTTTATCTTACTTCCTCCTTGATAATAGTTCACATCTCCAAAACCCAGCCTGGAGAGGGTGGCTCAGTTGGAATTTAGAAAATCCACAGAGTGAGTTGGCCTGCCAGCTCTATCACATTTCTCCTCTTGAGAGAGAAAATGTTGGGCTGCCAATAGCAATAGTGTTTAGCATTAGTGCGGCCAAAAGATAGAGCACTTGAGGGAAAAAACCCAAAACTCTGACTGAATTGTGCATTGCTAGAGGGGCCTGCTTAACTCTCTCAGGCCCTAATTTAAATATCTTACTCTTCTTCTTTATTTCCTACTCTTATCTGCTGATACCTTTGATATGAAATATGAAAAATTAGATGTGTGTACATGAATGTGGTTAAGAAATGTAAGTTTGCTCTATAAAAGGAATTGCATTTTCAATCACTACATATTTTACTGGTAATGATAATCTGGTATTTTAAATTGTATTATCATACATACATTGTTATTTTTACTTACAGAATTTTCAGTGTTGTTAACAAAACCAGAAGCTGCACTAGAAATAATAAAGATTGACTTGCAAAGGAATTAGGTATTTTGGGAATTACCATGCTGTATGAAATAGAAAAATACCTGTCTGATTTCATCGTATGCCATTACACATTGTACATTGTCCAACAGTGAACTTACAAACTATAAGAAACTTTTAGGTGTGAGACTTAATGAAATTTTATATTTATTATTATTATGGTTATTATCAGTGACATTTATGAAATTTTTTCAGTTTCCAAAGAATAACCATTGTTTTTGCTTATTCAAAGGTATTTAGCTGTATGCTCCAAGTATGCTGAAACTAAGTTATGCAAATGGCTAAAGGCAATGGAAAAATAGATAGAGATCAGTAAAAATATTTTACAAATTGGGAAAGAGATGTGCCTTCTATTGTGGTTTTGATTTGCATTTCCTAAAGGTAACCATGTTGAACATCTTTTCATGGCTTATTTACCATTCATATACCTTTTGTGGTGAAGTTTCTCTTTAAACTTTTTGTCTACTTTTTATTGGATTGTTTGCTGATTGAGTTTTGAGGGTTCTTTATATATTCTGAATATAAATCCTTTATCAGCTATGCGATTTGCAAATACTTCCTCCCAATCTGTGGCTAGTTTCATTCTCTTAACAATGTCTTTTAAAGAGACATTAAAATTTTTGATGAAGTCCAATTTATCAGCTTATTCTTTGGAACATGTATTTGATGTGAGAGCTAGATTTTATATTTTATTTTATTTTTATTGATGTATAGTCAGTTTACAATGCTGTGTTAATTTCTTGTGTACAGCATAGTAATTAAGCTATATATATATATATATATATATATATATATATATATATATATATATATATTCCTTTTCATATTCTTTTTCAATATAGGCTATTTCAAGATACTGATTTTAGTTACCGGTGCTATATAGTAGGACCTTGTTGTTTATCTATTTTATATATAGTAGTTGGTATCTGCAAATCTCAAACTCCCAATTTATCCCTTCACTCCACCCACCCCATTTTCCCCCCTGGTAACCATAAGTTTGTTTTCTATGTCTGTGAGTCCATTTCTGTTTTGTAAATAAATTCATTTGTGTCATTTTTTTAGATTCCATATATAAGTGATGTCATATGATATTTATCTTTCTCTATCTGACTTACTTCACTTAGTATGATAGTCTCTAGGTCCATTCATGTTGCTAGAAATGGCATTATTTCATTCTTTTTTATGGCTGAGTAGTGAGATATATTTATATATCACACCTTCTTTATCCAATCATCTGTTGATGAAAATTTAGTTTGCTTCCATGTTTTAGCTATTGTAAATAGTGCTGCTATGAACATTGGGGTGCATATATCTTTTCAAATTAGAGTTTCCTCCAGATATATACCCAAGGAGTAGGATTGCTAGATCATATGGTAAGTCTATTTTTTTAGTTTTTTTAGTAATCTCCATACTGTTTTCCATAATGGCTGCATTAAACTACATTCCCACCAACAGTGTAAGAGGGTTCCCTTTTCTCCACACCTTCTACAGTATTCATTGTTTGCGGACTTTTTAATGATGGCCATTCTGACTTGTGTGAGGTGATAACTCATTGTAGTTTTACTTTGCATTTCTCTGACAATTAGTGATATTGAGCATTTTTTCATGTGCCTGTTGTCCATTTGTTTGTCTTCATTGAAGAAATGTTTGTTTAGATCTTCTGCCCATTTTTGGATTTGGTTGTTTTTTTGTTACTGAGTTGTATGAGCTGTTTGTATATTCTGGAAATTAAACTCTTGTCATATTTGTTTTCAAATATCTTCTCCCATTCTATGGGCTGTCTTTTATTTTGTTTATAGTTTCCTCTCCTGTGAAAAACTGTGTAAGTTTAATTAGGTCTTATTTGTTTATTTTTGCTTTTATTTCTATTTGCCTGGGTAGACTGCCCTAGGAGAACATTGCTAAGATTTATGTAAGAGAATTCTTTGCCTATGTTTTCTTCTAGGAGGTTTATAGTGTCCTGTCTTATGTTTAAGTCTGTAAGCCATTTTGAGTTTATTTTTGTGTATGGTGTGAGGGAGTGTTCTAACTTCAATGATTTACATGTGGATGTCCAATTTTCCCAACACCACTTACTGAAGAGGCTGTCTTTTCTCCACTGTGTATTCTTGCCTCTATTGTCAAAGATTAATTGATCATAGGTGTATGGGTTTATTTCTGAGCTTTCCAGTCTCTTGAATTGATCCGTATGTCTGATTTGTGCCAAGACCACACTGTTTTGATTACTGTAGCTCTGTAGTATTCTAAAATCATAAGAGTTTTCTCCAATGTTTTATTCTAAAAGTTTTATAGTCATATTTAATATAAAATATATTTTATATTTAGTCTATAATCCATTTCAAATTAGTTTTTACATATGATATGGAGTATGGATCAAAGTTTATCTTTTGTATGTTGATATCCAATTGTTTATCACCATTTGTTAAAAAGATTATTTTTTCACCACTTAATTGCTTTTATACCATAAAAATACCATACATGGTATGTTTATGTCTGGACTTCTGTTCCATTGATCTGTGTATCTATCTTTTAGCCAATACCATACTGTTTTGACAACTGTGGTTTTAAAATAAGTGTTGAAATCAGAGAGTGCTAGTCCTTCAACTTTGTTCTTATTTCAAGGTTGTTTTGGTTATTCTAGGTCCTTTGCATTTCTGTACAAATTTTAGAATTAGTCAATTTCTACAAGAAAGTATGGTGGGATATTGACTTGGATTGTACTGAATCTTTAGATTTGTTGGGGAGAGAATTATTATTGTTGCAGTCTTTTGTTGCAGTATAACAAAAATACCATAGACTAGGTGACTTATAAACAACAGAAATTTATTTTTCCCTATTCTGGAGTCTGTGAAGTGCAAGATTAAGATGTTGGCAGATTTGGTGTCTGGTGAGAGCCGTGTCCCTGGTTCATAGACTGCCATCTTTTCACTGTATCCTCACATGGCAGAAAAGGCAAGAGAGCTCTCTGGGGCATCTTTTATAAGAGCACTAGTCCCATTCATGAGGGCTCTAACCTCATGACCTAATCACCTCCCAAAGACCCCCACCTCCAAATACTATCACATCATGGATTAAGTTTCAAACTATGAATTTGGGTGGACACAAATATTGTCTATTGCAAACATCTTAAAGACATTCAAGCTTTGAATCATGTTTGTAATCTATCTCTCCACTTAGGTCTTCTTTAATGTTTCTTAGCTTAATTGAGTAGTTTTCAGTGTACAATCTTTGTCGGACTTATCCTTAAGCATTAATAATTTTTTCAATGCTATTATAAATGGCATTATTTTTTTAAATGTCTACTTCTGATTGTTCAATGCTAGGATATAGAAATGCAATTGATTTTCATATATTGAACTTGAAACCTGCATCCTTGGTGAAGTCACATATTTGTTCTAATATTTTTATAGGTTCTATCAGTTTTCTATGTTGATGATCATGTTGCCTGTGAATAAAGATAGTTTTACTTCTTTCTAGTCTGGATACCTTTTGTTTCCTTCTTTTGCCTTATTGTCCTGGCTAGGACCTCCAGTGTAATGTTGAATTAAAGTGGTGAGAGCACTGTAATGAAAAAGAATATGTACATATTTATATGTATAACTGAATCACTATGCTGTACACTAGAAACTAATACAACATTGTAAATCAATTATATTTCAGTAAAAAAAAAAGGGGGGGGGGAGGTGGAGAACTCCACAACCCTTTCAATCTTAAAAAAAAAAGTGGTGAGAGCAAGCTTCCTAATTTTGTTCCTGTTCTTAGAAAACATTCAGTCTTTTAACATAAAATTTAATAGCTGTAGGTTTTTTTAATAGATGCCTTTTGTCAGGTTGAGAAAGTTAATTGCTATTCTTAGTTTGCTGAATATTAATGATGTACATTTCCCTCAAGTAATGCTTTAGTAGAATTCCATATATGTTGCTATGTTGTGTTTCACTTTTCATTGAATTCAAAATACTGTATAACTTTTTTTTCTTTAATTTCTTTTTTGACACATGGGTTGTAGGGAAATAGTAGAAAAGGGACAAAAGGATGACAGCTTGAGGATTAGTTTGACATAAAAGTTTGAGATACTGGGATATATCTCTGGGATGAGTAGAACAGAGGTAAAGGAAGATGCTGATGTTTGTATGAGTGGATGAGAGGAACCGGAAGTTGGGGGAATTCCTACCTGATCCCTCTGTATCCTTGGTGAAGACAGAGGTAAGGCATCTACTGGGAGTAAGAGGATAGGTAACTGAATGTGGTAAAGAACTGAAGCAATCTTTGGGAGGGGGATGATAGTGAGAGAGAACTAGGTGCATATAGAAAAATTGTTGAAGCAATAGCTAAGGCTGAAGATTATGGATTTGTAGAAGCAAACTGTACAGTTTTTTCTCCTGCTTTGCCTGGATGCCTGAGTGTAGGTTCAGAGGGAGCAGACAGAAGTAGAAATGATTTAAGTTCAGAATTTTAATGAACCCGTTTGGAGGAAACACAATGGAATGAAAAAATTGAAATTATTGATAAGAGAATGTTTGAAGAGCTGGCTTAGGCTGGAAAAGGAAGGAAAGTGAAGCCAGGAAGGAACCAATGGAGCAGGGAAAATGGGTGCATGGGGAAATGGGTCAAAGGACTAGCTTTTTTTTTTTTTTTTTAAAAGAAATTTAAGAACTAGGTTAAAGGAATTAAAGGAAAGAACAGAATGTTTAAGTAGGTTGTGTGGTCAGGCTGTGGAGTACTGGAGATTATGTTTTCATCAGTGAAGCAATTCTGTGGGACAAGTTTCAGGGTGTGGTTGTATATGTGGGAGACACAATTACAGCAGAATCAAAGATTATTGGATCAAGAAGTCCTAGGAATTGTGGTGAAAGACATTTTACGGGGCCCACAGAGAGATTGTGAAACCACCCTGGGTGATGGTAAGGCCGGTGGTGGAGAGGAGAGTGTGAATCAGCTGCCGTTTCATGTTTGAGGATGAATGTGAGGGGTTGGGTGATGACAATCAGGAAAAGGCATTCAGGATTGTATACTAGAAGGCACATGCCTGCAGAGAACGCTGGCCCACCTCCAAGTCTCATGTCAAGTGAGGCTTAAGAGACCAAAAGCCACCCTCAACGAGGGCTGTAGAAGAGAAGAGTGCCCGGGGGAGGTCCAGGTTTGAGTTCAGCAAGGAAGTGGTGACAGGTTCCCTTTTGGAGGCTGAAAATGCACTGGACTTTGATGAGCAGGTAACAGGGTTCTAGAGGAGATAGTAGAAAAATTTGGGAGTGAACAGATGTGGGTACTTGTTTCTCCCTGATCCGAATATTAGTTTGATGTTCAGGGTTAAGGGCAGGACACAAGACTGGAGGGTCATATCTTTGGGACAGTGATTGAAGGTGTCAGGGATGTGAGGCATGGCATTGTTCATAGACCTCAGGTTTCCAAAAGGAATTTTGATGTGAGGTTGCTTTTGTGTTGAAGCTAATGTCCCAAGTGATACCAGAAGCAATCTGTGAACTTGCCTACTTAATACCTCTTTCAGCTCAGGGAAGTGTAACAGTATTCCATTTCAAATATCAATGAATAAAGTATTTTTCCTTCCTGAAGACTAAATTGTCTTTAGAGATTGTCTCATAGGTTGTAGTTCCCAAGCTTCCTATAAAAGCAAGGACAGTCCACTTGCCCTGTGATAAGACCTGTGTAGAAAGCGTTGGTCCAGGGAAATGTGGGCAACCACAGGGCTCCAGCTGAATACCCATAGCAATTGCCTGTGGAATCCCTGTGTCCCATGATTGTGCATCTTTCTGTTGCTTTAACCATTTCCCTATCAAGCTATCTGCCAAAGTAACCCCTGGATGGGAGATCATATATTGAGTTCATGAGGGGCAGTTTTACTTTTTCCTTCTCTCAAGTATATCATCAGAAACATTTTCTTTCTTCATCGATGAGACTTTTTCTCTGAATTGAATTCACTGTTTCCCAGAAAAGCAAAGAGATCAAATGGCACATTTATGATTTCCATCTCTTCTGATGCAGTAGGGTTGTTTCTTATCTGGCAGGAAGATCTTGGGTCAATTACTTTGCCTGCTTATGCCTCAGTCTCCTCTTCAGTGAGACACAATTAATAACACAGGACTCACCTTGCAGGATTGATGTGACCCCTATAGTTGATGTGCATGAAGTTCTTGGTCCAGAACTTGGTGTATAGCAGGTATTTAATAAATAATGGTGGCTGTTACTCTTACTTAGAACATAATGCCAGAATCATACAGAGGTTTAACACAAGTAAATTTACTACATCTTCACAATCCTGTGAAATGGCTATTAATGAGGACACTTGACAGCTGAGGAAATTGAAGTTCAGTATGATTTCCAAGGTCAAAGCCTAGTAAATTGCAGAGCTCAGATGGGGCTTCAGGTCTGTTTGATTGTAAACCCAGTGTTCTTCCCAACACACTTAGATCATCCTAGGAAAACTGTTTAGAATTTAAAGAGGAACATTTCAACATGTTTTATTGTTCCTATGGCTTGTTGTAAACCCTGCTCTCAGGTAATTTTCTTGGGTCAGTCTCAAACCCTTTATGCAAGCACTGTAAGCCCTTTTTCATCTTATTCAGTTTCTGGGGGCACACACAGAGAGAGATGCCATGAAAGCTATTTCCTAGGCAAGGAGAATCATACCCAGAGCAGTTGGGTGGTTTCTCATGGAGAGCTCAGCAGTCAGGCTCAAATTAGATCATCAAAGCTAAACTCAGGGGGGGCTGTTGTTGATTTGAAATATCAGGGGAAGAGTAGGAGCGCTGAAAGTCAGAATATCATACCGTCATATTTTTCCTGACCCAAGCAGATCAGAATTCATTTAGTTAGCAGTGAACAGAGGCTGCCCACTGAGTTCCTTAATTATAACACCAGGGAACTCTATAAAAACATGAGAGGAATGCCATTTCTGGAAATTCAAAAATCGTGTGCTTTCACCTTCCCTCTGGGGTGGACATTTTATTGCAGACCAGGGAAGGCTTTTGCTGGACATGCAGATTCCCTCCATTCCCTTAATCATTGAACATGACAAGCTCCATCATGCCTGGGGGTAATTTAAAATAATCCACAGTCCTTCAGGAGTTAACACTCTTTCCCATTCTACACCTGAAGAATTACTGTGTTTCTCATATCACCTCCTGGAGACACAGCTCTGAAATGAAGTTTTAGTGAAGGTCTTGGAAATCATTCAGTTCTATCCCATTACAGTTTAATAGTGAATAAACCAGAGCCTCAAGAATTTTAATGGCTTTTCACACACTACATGGCCAGATAATAGAAAGATTAAAATTGGAAGCCATATCTTGATGAGACAAACCAGTGTCATGAAATGGGGCAGACTTTGGAGACAGAGATATGGCAATTTTATTTTATTTTATTTTATTTGATGTGAAGAGGAGGAATTCCTTAACCTTTTTGAGTGTTATTGTCTTGTCTGTAAAGTGTCTAAATATCTGCCTGGTAGGATGGTTGGATAATTGAATAAAATCATGTGCTCAGCAGAATGTCCGGTATGAAAAAAATGACAGATTTTACAGATTTGTCTTTGAATTCTCCATTATCGTATTTAAAATAAGAGAGACATCTGCTGCACATTCTATGTATTTCCAGCTGAACTCATTGCTCTTCAGTCACCAACTCAACCCAAACCAGTTTTGGAACCAATCGAGATTACGGTTACAAGCACTCAGAGCTCTTAGTGCAGTGGATTTAGAAAGCCTGGAGCGAGGTTTGCCTTCAACTTCATGTCTGCTCACCCTTGCTCCTTCCTTCAGTCTGTGCCTTACTCATGCCTACCCTACTCCACGCCATGCTGCCAGGCTTGAGAGATTGATAGCTCCAGCTTTCTGCCTCATTCTCCTCTAAGCATCTCTGTTCCCACTGGCATTCCTGTCCTTCTTTCACTGCAGTGCCTGTGGCTGCAGCCATAATCTGATCATGTAGGAACTAGTGTTTGTCTCCAGTTCCAGCGAGGTCTAGCTGGAATGGTTGCTGATTAGATGTAGCCAGTCCTGGTAGTCTCAAATGTATCCTCGGGGGCTCACAAGTTTTCCTGCACCTCTCCCAGGCCCAGGTAGAACTAGGGACCTAGAAATGCAGGATGCTGGAGGGATGTGGCATTTCATGATCTCACTCAGCATGGATTACCACAAGAAGTTACTCTGTTCTGTGCAAGAATGTGAAGGGGCCCGGTTCCTTCCTATGTGAATCATCTGGGCACCTGATGTTTCTCTCTTATGATTCAGGGGTTGATATCCAGTAAGCATGTCTTTAGAGAACCTCAGACCATCTGGCCGGGATCTGCTCCTGTTCCCATCTCCCCTAGACCTAGACATGGAGTAGGGGTTGGCACGGGATTTTGCCTCTTTTCTAGCAGCTGCTGGCTTTAACGAGACTCCAGACCACCTCTAGTTGGTGATTGACCCTCACTGTACCTTTATGGGGTGGTTACGGGGCTGCATCTTGCTTGATTCCCCAAATGAGATCATCTCTTAATCCCTTCCCACTCACTCTTTTGGACTTGATCTTAGGCAGTCAGCCTAAGAGCGCCTAAAAAAATAAGTTATTTTCATGCCGTCAGCCTCAAGACTTGACAAAAGTTCTACAAGACACCAAGCATCCAATACATAGAGCTTTCACAATTTGGCCTCAATATACATACAAGGCAGTGAACTCTATAAACCATTACAAAACTACCCTATTTTGCTTGTATCAAAAAAATTTTTTTTACAGTTTCATTTTTTTTTCTTTATTCAAAATGGCAATCATAATGAGTCCCACAGCAGGGGGGTTATTGGCTATTGAAAATACCTACATTGTGGAATAAAAGAAAGTCAGTAGGAAAATGTATGTTGCTTTTCAACCACTAATGTTAATCTCCAGGCATATCTGAGAAGCAGCCACATGGAACCTGGCTTACTTAAGCTTTTACTGATTTTAGCTCTCAGGCTGAATCACTTGAATCCTAAAGATTAGGGTTGCTTATCACTGTTGGAGACTCTTGTCTTTCCCCACCTTACTCTCTCTTGCCAGGATTATGGAGAAGACTGGCACTGCTTTGCTGAAATTGCGATGAGGCAATATCTTATAAAAATGATCATGCCAGGTAGAAGACTGATTAGTAGAAGGGCAGAGTTACAGGCTTTTAAAAAGACACTGCAATTCACAGTTCTCCTTTTGTGCTGGTCTCATCCCCTCTTTTTTTCCCCTCCCAATTGGAGGGAGTATTGAGACTGGGATTTCAGCCTGTAAACCATCGTTGGACTGGGGTATCCAGTGAGGCAATAAGATGCAGCTGTTCTACAGGGTGGCCAAAAACATAAGGGTAAAAGACAGCCGCTTCTTTTCCTGTTTTTGATTGGTTTACAGTTACTCCGGATTCCCCAGGACATTGTTCAGACTTGCTTTTCCAAAGCCCATTAAATCTTCGCTATTGGTTCATCTCCTGACTCCAAACATGACCTCACCCCACGTCCTGCCCAGTGGTTAGCACCTCTGAAGCATATGCTTTTCTCGATCCAAGAGAATCAGGATGGAAGATGGTGTTGGTGCTTGTTTAGGAGCTTTTCAAAATGAATCATTAGCGTGTGGGGATTTGGTGTGGGTGACTGGCCAAGTAATTATCTGAAGGGATCTCGTGTCAGAACTCAGGTCTTTGCATGGAATTTAAGCTCAGGCCCTGGTACGTGAACTTATCACTGGGGAATGATCAAAATGATGTCACCTTGTTCCCACTTCTCAATCCTTTCGGAATGTCTCTCTCCCCAGGTACCCTTCCCTGTTATTCCAAAGGTGATTTGGGGGTAAGATTGAAAGCCATGGGCTGGGACTGAATTCAGAGCTACATTTTCACTCAGGGTCTGAACACTCATCTTTACTCCCCAAAGCTCTTTCCCCTCAAATGACAAGGTAACTGAGCTGGTTAGCCCAGGGGATAAAAAGTGACTTGTCCTGGTGGCCACGGGAGTCACTTCCAGACCATGAATTGTAAGTTGTATCCCAGCATAAGTCTCTAAATGTTGAGCATCTCTTTTTTTTTTTTCCCCCCCTCTGGGAGATAGGGGTAGGGGTGTTGTCTTTGGTTTTATGATGTCTTCCCCCACCCCCTCCATTTTTAACAGATGCTACAGTTTGGTGAATTCAAGCTGGTAGGCTGACAGTAGTACGTTGTGTTCGATGGACTTTCATGTCCAAATGCCCCCAGACAGAAACATTAACACTGGAACCACTTCCTAGCTTGAAAGGTTAACTTGTCTGATTAGATTTATACTGGTTGAATGAAAGAATTTGTGGAGAGTAGTCTAAGAGAAAAAACTAGGGCATTTATTTCTCCCAAACATTATGACGATTAAAGAAGTGATCAGAGAAATAAATATAGAATTTGTCTGGAGGTGTGTTTAGCTCAGGGAGAGAGAAAGCAGCAGCAGAAGGAAAAGGGTCTGAGCAGCCAGTGAGAGTGGGTTTACCCTGTGATTTGAGTCTCCATGCTTTATTTGTATATGGTTGTACTTTTTCAGATATGCCTGGAGGGAAATAAAAATAAGCAAAAGAAAGCCCTCTCATCTGCAGGACGAGAACAGGGGACCAAGGACAAACACCTTCCTTTCTTCATCTCCCAAACATGTGGAGGCTGCTGGATACCTTCGTTTGAAGAATTATCACGAATGCTTCTCTAACTCTTTTTAGGTAAGTGTGCTAAATGCTTTACACATCTTATTAATCCTCTCTGCATCCCTATGGGGAAAGTGGATTAATCTCCCCATTTTGAAGACACTGAAGCTAAGGTTTATAGAAGTTAAATCACTCAAGGCCCCACACCGAAGGAAAAGCTAGGCTTTGAACTCATTCTGCCTGGTGCCAGCCTCTATGCTCATAAGCGTGTCCCATGCTGTCTACATTCTTGGCAGAGGATGCTGGTCCTGTGCTCTTTTGCCAACTGTCCGTCCAGTGATCGTAAAGTGACAAGTTACCTCTGGGTCAGCAAGGAGACAGGCACGTTTCCCTGTAATACATCGTTCACCAGGCCAGCCTCCTTTTACTAGAGCTTAGGAAACTTACATTTTCCGTTGAATGTTTTCGTTCAGGGTTAAAGACAAGTGATCAACAAAAACAGGATTACAGAAGAAAACATTTTAATATTTTAGTAGAAGTCGGTTAATCAGCAAGTATTTCTTAATATCACACTCTGTTCTTAACATTGCGTAAGGTGCACGGGGTGGGAATGGTGTTTCAGTGGCACATCTCGGCCCTTGACAAAGAACTTACAAGCTCCACAAGACGACATGAAACTACAGGGATCCAGAGGCATATTTTTAAGTGCTGAGTGCTTTGACTCTGAGTATTAAGGGTGCTCGGGGAAGGGGGTGGTTTGTGTGGGTCTTTCATGTGCTGTTTTGAAGAATGTAGATAACTGCTATGTCTTAGGGAACTGGAGAATTTAGAAAGCAGAAGGAAGTGAGGCACTGAAGAGAAAAATCTGTTGTTCTTATTTTGTTGTTGTTGTTCTTATTTATTCCACACTGAATGCAAACCCAATGGTGAACAAGGTATAAAAGAGGGGGCGGCTGGAAACCTCGGGGCGGGCTTTTACTGCACGTAACAATGTGTGCTGAATCAGTCCATTGTCTTCTGTGCTAATATCAGGAGGATGGATGGTGCGCAGCCAGTTCAGTTGTACGTGTTGTTTGCAAAATGTTTGAGTTTAAACGTTTATAAATGCTTGTGACTGTAAACTCAGTAATGGCCAGTGTGTTAACCCATTGTGTTAATTGTGAACTGGTTTTACTACCCGACACTTCTGACACAAAATGTGGGTTTCTTTTTTTCTCACACCAAGCAGTTCTCCATTCTCTGAATACTAACCGGGTGTCCTACGATTCAATTCATTTCTGACACCAACGACCCAGAGTTGGCACAGACCCCACAGGTTAAGGGCTCAGTCTCACAAGACTGTTCCCATTTCAGGTGCCAATCTCAAGTCTTAGACCTCTTGTACTTCTGACCAATTGGCTTGACATGGGAGGTGCCCTGACCTCCTCTTCAGGTTTGATAATTCGCTGTGGTGGCTCACAGAACTCAAGGGAACACTTTACTTACTACAGTTTATTATAAAGGAGACAGATGAACAGCTAGATGAAGAGGTGTATAGGGTGAGATCTGGAAGAACCCCAGCAAGGAGCTTCTGTCCCTGTGGAGTTGATGTGCACCACCCCTCTCAGCACATGGGAGTGTTCACCCACTCAGAAGCACCCTAAACCCTGCCATTTAGGAGGTTTTATGGAGGTTCTACTATGTAGGTATGATGATTAATTATTGGCCATTGGTGATCGAACTCACCCTCCAGCCCCTCTTCCCTCCCCCAGAGGTCTGGGGATGGGACTGAAAGTTCCAAGTTTCTAATCAAGACTCAGTCTTTCTAGCAGCCATCCCCCATCCTGAAGCTATTAAGGCACCCCTCAGTGAAGGGTCATCTTGTTTGTACACCAAAGGCACTCTTATTGTGCAGGGAATTCCATGAGTTTTAGGAGCTCAGTGCCAGGAACCAGGAACAGAGACCAAATATTATAACAGAAGATGCCTCTCTCACCCACCCTTGCTCAAGAAATTCCGAGAGCTTTAAAATCGCTGTGTCAGGAACTCAGGAAAAAGACCAAATATTTATTTCTTATTATATCACAATCATCAAAGCATGTAACTCAGTTTTCTTGAACAAAACACAATCATAGATTATAATTATATCTACAGAAAGGTTAGGCAGGAGTCTGCTTGTTGGGCCGGGTCATGTAAGTCTGTGGCAGCTCCCCGGCTGGTGGAGGGGGCAAATAAAGGGTCCCAGGAATCTCTTTGTGAAGCTCTACCCAGACAGATTACTTACTCTCTCAGCAGTGTGCGCCTACTGCATTTCATGCAGTTGTTTACTATCCTCTAAAGCAATCAATCCGAGAGACAAGGTAAAAGTTCCAACACCTTTTCTGACCTAGCCTTAGAAGTCACACAGCATCTCTTCCATGGCATTATCATGGTCAAGGCAGTTAAAGGTCTGCATAGATTCAAGAAAAAGGAAAATATACCCCACCTCTTGGTGGAGAGTGCTAATACCACATTTTAAGAAGAGCATGTAGCACTGGAATTTGATACAACATTGTAAAATGACTATAACTCAATAAAAAAATGTTTAAAAAAAAAAAAAAAGAAGAGCATATAGGATAGAATATATGTCCAGGTGACCATTTTTAGAAAATGCAATCTGCCACAATATGGAAAGCATGTAACCACACAGTGTTCACAAACATTAGCTATTATTAATCTTACTACGTAAATGCTTTCTTAAATAATGAATCAATGTTTCGTCCTTTGACTAGAGCTTTATACTGTAGTTAAATAATTATTTACTGAATAATATTCATATACCTTTTTTATGCACTCATCTGTTTTTGGACATTTAGGCTTTTTCATATCCTAGCTATTCTGAATAATCCTGCAATGAAAATGGGAGTACACGTATCTCTTTGAGATACTGATTTTGTTTCCTTTGGATAGTTACCTAGAAGTGGGATTGCTGGATCATATGGTAATTCTACTTTTAATTTTTTGAAGACCCTCCATACTGTTTTCCTTAGTGGCTACACCAGTTTACATTCCCACCAACAGTGTACAAGGGTTTCCCTTTCTCCATATTCTTGCCAACACTTATTATCTCTTATCTTTTTGATAAAAACCATCTTGACAGGTGTGAGGTGATATCTTATTGAGGTTTTGACTTATATTTATCTAATGATTAGTGAACATCATTTCAAGTACTCATTTGCCATTTGTACATCTTCTTTGGAGAAATGTCTATGCAAGTCTTTTTCCCATTTTTAACTGAATTATTTGATTTTTTGCTATTAAGTTGTATGAGTTCCTTATATATATATATGAGATCAACCCCTTAATGGATATATAATGTGTAAATATTTTCTCTCATTCTGTAGGTTGCCTTATCATTTTGTTGATTATTTTTTTTCTACTTTAATTAGCTGGCCTTCTACTATGAGAAAAAAGTTTCTCCTTCCACGATATTTATTTGAATTAATGGATTCTTATTTTTGTTAAATGAATTATAATGCAGTACTGTCAGTTAATTCATTTTGGTCCTCAAATTGTCCCAGACTTGGCCCGTGGGTGCAGTTAAAGCTGGTTCCTAAGCCTTTTTGACCTATCTCCTGTGTTAGTCTGTTCAGGCTGCCATAACAAAATACCAGAGACTAGATGGCTTAAACAGCAGAAATTTACTTCTCACAGTTCTGGAGTCTGGGAAGTCTAAGACCAAGGTGCCAGCCAGTTTTGCTCCTGGTGAGAGCTTTTTTCTTGGCTTGCAGATGGCCACCTTCTCTCTGAATCCTCACATGGTGGAGAGAGAGTTCTAATGTCTCTTCCTCTTTTTATAAGGTCACCATCCCTATTGGATGAAGGTCCCATCCTCACAACCTCATTTCACCTTTATCAACTCCTCACTGGTCCTGTCTCCAAGTACAGTCACTCTGTTCACAGGTTAAGGCTTCTATATAGGATTTTTGAGGAGACACAAACATTCAGACCTTAACATCTTCCATCTTTGGAGTACTTCCTTACTTTTTAATATAACAAGGTAGTCCAAACGTTCTTATATTCTTTGTCCCAGCCCTTCTTCTAAGCTCTGGTTCCTTTTGGTGAGGAATGGTGCTTGGAGATGAGATCTGCAAGGAAGCATTCGTGCAGGTCATCTAATGTTGAGGCTATGCAGGCAGAAAATAGTTAAATAGTGAATCCGTGAAAGGGTTAGAAAAGCTTCCTTGAAACAGAAAGTGTAAAAGACAGTAGGGCACTTCTCGGCCCTTGTCTAAGATGTTCCCTACATGATATTATTTTTGCATCCAATCAGTCCAAAGCAGTAGTTTGAAAGCCATAGACCTAGGCTAAGTGGAAGTGAGGATCTGCTGAACACTAACTCAGGAAAGTAGAAAAAACTGAGAGATAGTAAGAGGTCAGGATGCCAGAAGAAGGTACAGCACTTGTGGGACACCAGCTTTTCAGAAAACTGGTCAAAACCAGCAGACAAAGGGCCTTGTTTCAAAATAGTGACTGTAATTTAACCAATCATAAAGCTGAGATGATACTCCAAGGCTAATAATATGGTCTTAGAGACCATTTGTAATTTTTGACTTAAGCTCTATTTCAAAGGTCCAACTTCCCTATGCAGGATCAGATTTCCCTGCCTTGCACTGAACTCAGACAATCTTTGTCTATCCTAAATCTTTATATTACTTAGCCTTACTGATTATTTAGGATGAGAGACGTAGTAGGGAGGAAAGGAGCCCTGGCGCTGGTACTCACTAATTATACATCTTTTGATGACTAATTGGCTTACTGTGTAAACCTAAGTCCCTTGTCCTTTCTGGTCCTCAGTTTTCTTATGCACAGAATGAGAGGCTGAGGCTAAATTATCTCTAAATTCTTTTCTAGCTTTCAAGCTCCATGAAACCTTCCCTGCCTAAAAATCTTTAAAGTGTGTGAATTAAACTAGCAGATCAAGATAAATTACCAGAGTTGCTGGGTGCATTACAGAATTAAAGTCTTCAGAGCCCCAGCAAGCCTGCTTTTTGGAGCATGCTTTCTTTTTACAGCTGTGAGGAGAGGAATCAGCACACAAGCTATAACTTCATATGACTAATGGTAACCATGGCGACCACTAAATATTCCTTCTAGACCTTGCATCTGCACAGCTCACTGAAGCAGAGGAAATAAACGTTGCTGCTTTGAAAAATGATAAAAATAATCTGAACCAGCGACAGGCTTGGAAGGAAAGGAGAGATCTCACATCTGAAGGTCGAGCCATTTCATCTCATTATCTTTCAGGCCTTTGTTCAGTCTCGGGAGGCATTTGATGCCAACTGAATGGATGGGTCACAGGCCTGAGGGATTTAGCGTGAGACTTCTGAAGTACTTGTCTAATTTTTAACGAAGTTTCTGGGGTTCTGACAATATGTGCTAGGTTGGTGTGATGCCCTGTAAGGTTGAAATGCTGAAAGTGAACATCAGGACACCAAAAGAGGACCCTCAGGCTGCCAGTAGTTCTTGATGTCAGGTCACCTTAGTGGTTTAAGGCTGGAGTGACTAGAAGACTGGCCAAGGTCAGATCACACTCAGAGAGCAGGAACATGGGCGAGAGAGCCAGGCCTCACGGAGCCTGCAAATTAGACAAAGAGAAAGGCTGACAGGCTGACATCACCTTGGTAAAACATAAGACAGTCACCAGGAAGACTAATGCTTGTGGTGCAGTCCAGGAGAGTCACCCAGGAAATGCAAATGAGCGGACAGTGGAGGAGGAGGTGGGGTCCGTGAGAAACCAGAGAGCATGTGGCCTGTCTCAAGAGGGCAGCCTATTGCTGCCATGGGAGGTTGCAGATTCAGAGTTCCCATTTTCCAAGAGAGGCTATACATCTGGATTTTTAAAAATATGAAATGTCTTAATTATTTAATGTTGACATGGTGTGTGCTGCCATTTTTCATCCTCTGAAATTATAGTTACCTTTTGAGAATGAAACTAGGAAATGCAGAAATGGGATTCTGTATAATGATCTGTACAATAACCATGAGACCATGGACATTCCAAATTCAAACAAGTTGGCTTGAGTCTGTAATGTCAGGGAGGCACAACTGTGTGTGATGGTCTTGGAAAAAGTTGGCGCTTCGGTAATTACACTGTGCTTAGTTTGGAGAAAGAATATGTCAACAGATAGAAGATGATCTGCATGGTAGGTTTAAAAGGGTCCAGAATGACACACATTGCAGTCCATCTCCAGTACCAGAGGTAGGGACCACATTTCCAAGTGGCTTGTCAGTCTTCCCAAAGCCATCTCCCAACAGCTCCCTTCCCTGCACTGTTTTTCACCTGAATTCCAGTAGACACACTGGCACGAAGAACCCAGCCTTGAGGCGTCCTATGCTTTAGACTACTCTGGGGTCTGTACCTAAGTCATAAACACCTGACTAGGGTGAGGAGTGACGGGACAGAGAGAGCAAGTGGGCAGTCTCAGACAGAGGACAGAAGCCAACATATGTAGAATTGACCGCTACCCTATCCACTGTGTTACCTCACTGGGGACTAGTCTGGGCATTGCCTGATGAAACTTAGTGCCTGGGGTTCAACAGGGGTCAGTGGATCTCTTTACCCTTTTGAAAAGCATGCTTACTTTCTAGCTTACAGAGTTATTATAGGAAAATCTGAAAACTGGGAAAAAAGAAGAACCTGTAATCATATCATGAAGTAGAGATGAAGAGACAATTCTCAGAAAAAAGAGAGATCAGCCAGTAAAGTATTATCTTGTGGGAAATTACTTTGATGCAATGGTGGCCTCCAAGTACCATTCCAGACAAGTTATTACAGAAGTCATGGAACAGAAAGGCTCACAGACCAAATTAACATGTTGGAATTATGTAGTTCATTGAATCAATTTAAAACACAGGTTGAGAGACAATCGGAAGAAACAACACACTCAGGGCAGGTACATGCGGGCAGGAGGACCATGCTACCTGAATCCCATGCTCCACAGTGTTCATATGTCCCGACTCTCTGCCACATCAGCCTTCCTTCCTGGACATGTGGATATGAGGACCGGGGATGAAGGGAAGCAGATGGAAGATGCTCGGAACCAGAACATATTTCTTCCCTGGGAGGGATGGAAGGGCAGGCATACTGAACAGTATACTGAACACAGCTGCAACTCCCTGATTAGCCTGATGGGCACTTGTGCATTTTCTAAGCAGAGGATATGTGGGCCGAAATGGGGTTACATCAGGTGTCACCAATGTATGGATGATTTAGGGATGACGTAGCCATCAATCTGGAAATGGCATTTGTGCCTTACTAATCATAAAGGTTACTTGTGTAGCTTTTGAGCCATTGCCTCTCACGCAGAAATGGGATTCTGTATAATGATCTGTACAATAACCACGAGACCATGGACATTGTAAATTCAAGGTCTGTTTTGAATTTCCCCTTAAGAGCTTAAACCAGAACTATTTTAATGGAGGCCTTTAGGTCTGTGAATGCCCCAAACCTGCAAAACAAGAGAGTAAACAGGTGGAGTGAGGAGTGGAGGACAGAAGTCAAGAGAGGAGCAATACTAAAAGGGCAGATGGAGAAAGGGGAGGACGTGAAGGGGATGGAGCAGGAACAGTCAGAGAGCTGGAAGGACCAGGAGAAGATACTGTCCCAGGTGGTCCATAAGTCCTGAAGATGAGAATGTCTCAGTGAGCACACCCATCTAGCAGGGAGAAGGGGGAGAGCCAGAGCTGGGGTAGCCCCTGCCATTCAGGATGGAACGTAAGGGAGAGAGACTGTCTAATGCAGGGTGCTTCATCCTATACGGGTGGGGAAGAGTGGTGTCAGGCAGAAAACCAAGGTCCCGTTTTGGGTTCTCCTCTTTGAAATCACATCGCTCCACAGTGGGGGTTTGTAGCATCCCACTACCTGCCCCTTCCTTTCATTCTGCACTTCAAAGGGGTCTGCCTATGTGCACATTCTTTTTCCGACGTCTAATTCTGACTCAGAAAATTGCTGGTTTCAACTCTTTTGCCAGATGGCTGAGGAAAGAGCAATTGACTGTTAGTGCTGAATGCCTGTGTTGGAGCCCAGAGCAGCCGATTCCAATTAACATAAGAGCAGAACAGGGCTCCTAACAGGCAAGTGTGAAAGATGGGATGATAAAACCTCATCCTGGCTGAGAAAGGAGAACACACAGCATCCTCTCTCCTCTCAGACAGACGCTGGCCCCACCGTTGGGTTGAGAGGGGAATGGATTTATGAACGAGAGGGGACTATGAATCAGGACTCCCAGAACAACGCCCTGGGTTCCTTTCTGCTTCTCTGGCAGGGAGTGGTCTTCACAGTCACATGTCAGAAATCTTTGTTATTTGTTTGAGTGGATGAAGTGCAATGTTGTTTTCAATACAACTACCTGTCTTCTCAAAGGAGACTTATTTCCTAGAAGTGAGTGGCACTAACCTTTAGTGGGTGATACAGATGAAGAGCTCTTGATTTGTGTACATTTTCTTTTGAAAATTTATCGTTTTTGGTAAGTAATACATTTAGAGAGGCCAAAATAAAAATGAAATTAAAAGATCTAAATTGACATATTTTGTTCCCACCCCATTTCCATCTTCCCTAAGTCCTTCTGTCCTTCGTAAGGAATCATTTTAATTATTCCCTTGCTTATTCTCCCAGTACTTCTTTGTGCCTGTGCAAACATAAGTGTATTTAGGTATGTGTATTTATATATGTGCATGTATGTGTATATATGTACATTCTTATTTCCCCTTTTTTCCCATAAAAGATGGCATATTATATATACTATATTATGCTTTGTTTTTGGTACTGAATAATTTTTTGGAGATCTTTCCATATTAATACATAGAGAGCTTCATTCTTTTTTTATTTCTATATCATATTCCACTGCATAGATGTACCATAGTTCACTTGACCAGTCTCTAATTTTGGACACTTGGATTGCTTCCATTTTTTCACTATAACAAACCATTCTCAGTGGGTAGTCTTTGATTATATCCTGCGGTGTATGTGTAAGGTGACTGTAGGACAGAAGCATCCTAGTTCACAAGCATCTGTAGTTTTGGTAGACGTTGCCAGATACCCTTCCATGAAGCTGAACATTTCACACTCCCTCTGGTACAGGCGGAGAGTGCCTGTTCCCTGAAACTTTGGTAACTGAATGTTGTCAAATTTTGGGGTTTTGTTTGTTTATTTGTTTTTATTAGTCTGGTAGGTAATGAAACAGTAGCTCAGGGTAGTTTTAGTTTGTCTTTCTCTTATTATTCTTTCTTCGGATGATAGAATATTTTTATTTCTCTTTGTTTTCATGATCTCTCAGAGAATGATTATGACATGATGATGCAGGGAAACCAGATCTTTCCAGGTGCTCCACTCTTGGGCTGTAAGGACTTCCTAAGACCCTGGGCTCTTGGCTGTGTCCTTGTGTGTTAGTTTATTACTTCACACTTCCTTTTAGTGGTTAGTAATTGTACTAATAGCCACCATTTATTGAGTGTTTACTATACACCAGGCATGGTCCTAAGCACTCTGTGTATTAGCTCATTTACTCTCCAAAACTAACAAAAACAACTTTATGAAGGAGGGTTGCTCTAATCTCTATATTCAGATGTGGAAACTGAGGCCCAGAAAGGTTAGTAACTTGTCACAAAGGCAGTCTGTCCTAGGGTGAACAACTGTCCCGTTTTTCCTGGGACCACCTCAGCTTTAGCACTGAAAACTCCATGGCCCCACAAAGCCCTCATTCCTGGGACAGTTGGGAACCCAGAGTCTTTGCTTACCACTATTAAACTCCTCTTAAGACCAAAGGGGTCTGTCTGTGTGCTGGTCATCAGAAGAATGGGGGAGGTGATGGTCCGATAGTATCATGTGTGAGACTTAATTTGCAGATTCTTAGTTTTAGTCAATTAGCTGGATGCCAAGGCAACAGGAAAAATGAGAGTGGGGCCATCCCCTCAAATCAGGGAGCAGCAGAAATGGCCATAAGGAGCGAGCAATTCATGCAACTACTGTCATGAAAAACCCGCGTGGAGATCTAGTTAAAAAGCTAATAATTGCCACCACGGTTCATGAACAATGTTCATGTGTTATCTCAATTGCTCCTTGGAGGAGCCCTGTGAGATGGGTACCAATATCACATCCATTTTACTGAGGAGAGGTTAAGAAAGTTCCTGAAGCAAGGTTGATCAAAACCCAAGCTGTCTGCCTACAAACCCTGGGCTTTTAAGCATTATCTTTTACCTAAAAACACACACATATTTGATCCCTAACTGGATCCTTAATGACTATCGGCAGGAAAGGCTCTCAGACAAAGGAAGTCTGAGTCTTTGCGCTGGCAGCGAGGGATGCTGGCGTGTGCTGGAGCAGAGCAGCTCAGCAGCTAAGCGATTAGAAGAAATGCCTTTGAGCGTTTCCAACAGCTCTGGCGAGTATCTGAGGGAACGAGGCCTCATGTAAAACACGCCGATGCTGTGAAGAGCGGCCCAGAAGCTTCTGTTCTCTTTCTGCCACCTGGAGCCAAGCGGGACCAAGCAAGTCTCACTTCAGCTCTCTGAGTTTAATCACCTTAAGTATAAAATGGAGATAATTGTTTCTTACTTGCTTCAAAGAGAATCTTTTGAAGACCCTTCCAGTTCTAAGATTCGTGACTATCCGTATAGTCCTGATTTCTCAAGCTACAGGATCCTTGAGGAAAATCAAGGCCTCGTCATAGGAAAATGCAAGTGCATTGTCCATATAAATTGATGTAACTCAAGAATGAATTTGGTTAGAGTCCTGTGGTAGACAGAATTTCTAAGACGGTCTCCCAAAGAGGCCCTGTCCCAGTTATGTTGCACAGCTGATCTTAAAATAAGGAGGTCGTCCTGAATTATCTGGTAGGCCCATTGTAATCACATGAGCCCTTAAAAGCCAAGTGCTTTCTTTGGCTGGTGGCAGTTGAGGCCAAGGAAGGAGAAAGGGTAGTGGGAGAGATTTGAAGCACAAGGACACTGGACACACCATTGTCAGCTTTGAGGATGAAAGGATACTTGTGCCAAGGAATGTGGGCAGCCTTTAGGAGCTGAGAACAGCCCCTGGCTGACAGCTGGTAAGGGACTGGGGACTTCAGTCCTACATGTGCAAGGAAGTGAATTCTGCCAGTAGCCTGAATGAGGAAGGGAATTCTTCCCTAGAGCCACCAGATAACCTCCCGGCCTGACCACACTTTGATTTCTGTCTCGAGACCCTAACCAGAGAACCAGGGAAGCCCACTTGGATTTCTAACCGGCAGAACTGTGAGATAATAAATGGAGGTTTTTAAGTTGCTGAATGTGTGGTCTTTGGTTATAGATCAACAGATAACCAGTACGTGTCCCCACCCGTGTTTCCTAGAATCCCCACTTTCTAGCCCCCGTTGTGGCCTTCTGTGCACATCTGAAACTGAGGAATTGTTCTCAGCATCTTTTTTCTCTCTTCACTTCAAGTAGTCACATAGCTCTGGGAGCCTCCGATCATATTACACTTTTCCATCAAACTGGCGGAATGCTGCTGCTTCTTGCTGGTGGTCACCGTTTCTGTCCCTCACACTACCCTTGCTGCCCGCCGTGGTTTTGCTTACTGACCAGGTCCTCGGTACCTCAACTTGCCTACTCTCTGACACTGTCTCTTTAAGCCAACTTCTTTCTGACTCCTTCTTAAGTCAAAGCAAACATTCTCTTGAAACTTAAGGCATTTTTATCTTTGTTCTGACAGTCTGACCTATTTGTCCTGATTTCCCCCCAAGCAGATCCGTAAATCAGAACCCAGCATCGCCCGGCCTGCTTATGGGGAGGATCCCACTTGTATGCTGTCTGAACACCTGATCATGTCACATTCTGTTATCTTTGGCTGTTTGTTATTTGTCTCTTCTATTGGGTTATAATGCCATTTAAGGGCAACAGCATATCTTGGTTATTGTTGAAACTTCAGGGCATATCTTGGGGCCTGATATATACTGAGTACTCAACAAACACTTGAATGAAAATGAGATATTAACGCATTCCCAGCACGGTCGTTAGGTAATATTTCCCATGGATACGTTTTTGGTATGTGGATTATATCAAAGACTTTTAATGATTTTTCTAAAAAAGGTCTTTGGTAAAACTAGCAGTATAACCCTTGGGCCCAGTTCATGGAAGTACATATACCAGCATCATAGCTCGCTGTTATGCTGTCTCCAGCACCTGCTCGGTCAGTATTTCAGGGTCCTATCACCCCAGTAATATTCTGCAGTGCTTTCACAGCTGATGTTGGAAATTTTTTGAGATTGTCTCTGTAAATAATAAAGTCCTCATAACACACTTCAATGTGTCTTATGTCTAGTTGGAAAATTCACTGACATTACACAACTTTCTTCTCTTTCTTTGGATTTCTTCCAATATCATCAGAACTAATGGGACACCCTGTCCCATTTCTCTCTTAAAAAAAAGTTGGAAGGAGCCGAGTTTAGTTTTAACTGCCAAAATTGGTGCCTTGGTGGATAAACTTCACCAATATTATTGATCAGATGAAATTGTTTTTGTAGCCTCAAAAGAATTTAAATTCCATTAGGAACCTGTAGCTTGAGAGTTTTAGCTACTAC
This sequence comes from Camelus dromedarius, assembly GCF_036321535.1. Lineage (NCBI taxonomy): Eukaryota > Metazoa > Chordata > Mammalia > Artiodactyla > Camelidae > Camelus > Camelus dromedarius. The sequence continues at coordinate 16,947,841 of NC_087446.1, read as the reverse complement.
TTTGAAATCTCTTAGGCCCTAGGAATAGGCTTAGAGAGTCAAATACTGGTCTTTTTCTTTGTGGGCGCAGGATTTATTTTTTATTTGGGCAAAAAATTGTTTTTCAGTCTTAAATTCATGCTGTTGTGTGCTGATTACAGTAAGAGCTTCATTGTTAATTATTATTGGAGGTGATGGAGGTGAAGACGGCGATGTAATCTAATCTCAGGAGACCAGGTGGCCATAACAGGTTTTAAGCTTAGTTCCTCATTCTTACTCAACCCAGCATGACTTTCTCCAGGTATTTTCCATGTTATCAAGGTCTTGGATCATTAGAGAGAAATGCAAATGTAAAAAAGTCTCACCAGACACTATGAAGTATCTTAATTCATAAAGTAACTATTTTGGTGATCCTGAAGCACCATAATTTATCTGATCAGACACCTCCACTGGAAACAATTCTGTCAGGTACAGTTATTATTTGCATGATTGGTAGCTGAAAGAATTTCTAGGGAATCTTAATACCTTGCTTTTGAGTTATTATCTACTGTAATATGTAAAATGTAATCACTTCAATGTCTGATCTTCTAAAAGGATGAAGACACAGGGAGTATCATTCATTTCCTCTTTCATTTATTTATTTAGTCAATAAATATTTATTGAGTATCCCCCGTGTGCCAGATACTGCGTTAGATGTTGGAAATACAGCTGTAAAGAAAACAAACTATCATGGCAGTTATATTTAAATCGAGAAGACAGACAGTAATTGAAAAAAGCAAGAGATAAGTACTCTTAAGATAAAAAAGACAATATTGTGGAGGAGAGGGACTAGTCATCCTTTTTTTTTTTTTAGGTTTCCTATTTTATAAAACATCAAGGTGAGGGGGTGGGAGGACAGAATTGTAGAACTTTTGATCTAATATTTATCTTAGAGATGATCCAGTCTAATTTCCTTCACTTTGTAGGTGATGCAGTTGAGTCAGAGAAGTTACCTGACTTACCTGGGGTTTCACAGCTAGTTACAGCCAATTGTAAGTAGCTAGTGCTCGTCCCTGTGATTTAGCAGTGAGTGATGCATCTCTAGGTTTTTAATTTATAAAACCCCAAATCTGGACTTTCATGGTCTCACCCATGATCAACACTGAGAGGTCCCAAGTTCCTCAGACTTCAGGGTTCACTGTGTATTTAATACCTAATAACAACTCACAAGCCCTCTTTCCACTCCTGAATTAGCAGGAAATCTAGCATTTAATAGGCTCTCCTCTCTGTCTGGCTTGGTGTCCTAGGCTTTTCTGTGGGTGGACTCTGGTAGTTTCACAACTGCTTCTCCAGGCTGCTGGGAATCTCCTCAGTGTGGACACAGTGCGTTTTCTAAGCACTTCTAAGACCAGGCTATCTCGTTTACAAAACTTTGCCAGTGGTTTGGGGATAACAGAAGAGAATAACTCTGAAGAAAAGGAATGTTAGCTATCACTGGAGTCCATTGGTCAAGCCACCCAGAAGGGGTCCCTTATTGTTATTTTAATCTTTCAACCTTCCTCCAAGCCCAGTCCTGCTACCATATTGCAGGGACCAGTTTCACACACCATGGCCTTTGACCACATCTCTCCTGGCTGGGGTTCAGGCTTCGAGGTCTTTATTGACTCTAGAGAGTTAAGAAAGTTCTTTCTTCTCCCAGAGAGGCACTTTAGTCCACGTTGATGACACATTTGACCAAATCACACAGAGGAGTTTACCCCTTCATCATCTCACATTTTCCATTCCAGATTTGAATCTTTTTACATAGTCAAAATGCTCTAGGTAAGATTTTTTTCCAAGACAAAAGAGTATCTCTCCTTGCCCCATGAATGATGCTTCCACTTCCAGCTAAACTTTAAAAATAGAAAACAAACAGAAAAAAAAAAAAACCTGTTGGCAGTTTTGAAATAACTATCTCACATAACTAACAGTCAGCTACCAAAATTTCAGTCTTCCTGGATTGTTTCTGTACACCTCCTTATGTAACCTGTAGAAATTCTCCACTTCTTCTTGGCTGGTTGCCTTCCATCACCATCTTCAAAACTTGTTTCAAACCCCAACCTTATTTTGGAAGCCTGGTTAACCTCATGTCCTTCTCATCCACACTTTATTCTTAGCACTTACATATTCATTTTGTGTGACGCCATTTTGCCATATTTCGTCATTTGTACATGTGTATTCTCCTCCCAATCAGAACGGACACAAACACTTTGAAGACAGTTACTTTGTTTTCAGAACCCCTCACTCCCTGTTTGACAACACTGTCTATTTAGTACTCAACAGTTATAGTCTTGTCAGACTAAAATCTCTTGTTTACCCCACACACGCTGCCAGAGGCCTTAGAGTTACTGCATTGGTCTTTACTCTTTTGATAATGTCTTTCATTTCACCTTCCTCCTGAGTTTGTCCCAAGTTCAGTAGCCACTGCTTGTCGTATGGATTTGGGCATGCCATCCAAGTGAAAGTCCCACTCAGGAGCATAGTTTTAATCTCATTTGACATGGGAAAATTTAATCTTTGGATTTCCTACTGTGATTTCTATTGGAAAAGCCAGTGGGAAAATAGTGGCTGAGATGCTGGAGACTGAACTGAAGCCAGGCTGTCACATCAGCACTGGTTTATCCAGGAGGACTGTATGAGCTTTTGTGCAGTGGCAGGATGAGGGGAATGCTGGTGACCTTAACTGGGCAGAGGAAACTGGAATCAGAGCCTGAAAAGCTGGTGGAGGAGGGTATACAGGCAAAGGGAACACACCTACTGATGGGTCTTCTTGAGATCAGGAAGATGAGCTAAGGAAGAAAAGTTGAGAATCCTGGGCCACTATCTGCTTCCAGAACCAACTGTGTCCTGAAAACCTACAACATGTGAGGAGGAGGTGGAGACATGGGATCAAGAGTGAGGACTAAATTTTGCAGGTCCACACTGAGATGTAGAAGTAGCTGAACTCCGAGTCTGTGTTATTTTAATATTTTAGGTCATTAAAATAAAATGATAACACATCTAATAAATGTCATTACTCACCCCTGTGCCTAGTCCCACCCCATCTTCTTTCGATGTTTAATACCATGTGAAAATTCAGGGAACTTTGATTTTCCAGTGCTGGAATTCATAAATATGCTCAAAAATACTATTTGATTGTTTGGTTACCTGTTACATTTTTTCCTTATAAAAAGGAAGTATATCTCCGACTAGGAATAAATGAAATTAATTCATGAGAGAAATCTAAGACCTACACATCTACAGTGGTTTTAATATCAAAGAAAACTACTTCTCTGGGTGTCAAGACATGTACTATACATAGCTGACGAAATCGGCATACAGCGAACAGAGTCCAGAGTGGATGTATTTAGAGTAAATATCTTAGGTTCCGACCCCACCTCTACTCTTATTAGCTTGGTGATCTGAGCAAGTTGCTTAGCCTCTTCAAGTCTTGTTTCCCGGTCTGTTAAATGAGGCTGGTGATAGTCGTATTTATCTTATACGGGTGTTGAGAGTTTAAAATGAGTCAATATGTGTAAAACTCATAGAACGATGTCTAGCACACAGGGCCAAATGAGTGTTAGCTATTGTGATTATACTCTTAAAGTCTACTTTTGCAGTGAGTTCCTGTTTAAGGTGCTTGGAGGTGAAGATTTCATTGTTAATCAATTTTACAAATATTGAAAATGGAATTTTGATTTTCTCTTCTGAATACGTGTGTATGTGGTATGTGTATATGTCTTTGTGCGTAAGTACGTGGTTATTTTTAAGTATGTGCTTGTAATTTCCGTAATACTCCACAATGGATTGAATTTTCTTTTTCAGTAATTCTTTTTATAAATTTAAGTACGGTCAATTTACGATGTTGTATTAATTTCTGGTGTACAGCATACTTATTCATCTTTTTCAGTAATTCTGAAAATATTCTACTCATGGGGTTAAGTTCTTTCTCATCTTAACCACCAGAGATAGAATGTAATTCAAATGCAGGAGCAACTTCAGTGAAGGTGTGCGCCCACAGAGTTCCCTTTATATTAGGGCCAAAGGAACAGTTTAATTTCTCTTTGTTATGTTTCAAATGCATCTCAAGCTGTACTGGGAATATCACTGTAAAATAAAGGGGCTCTTGCAATTCAGAACCTCCTACACACAGCTAATTAAATAGAATGAGAGGCAAGGAGCAGACAAGAATCAAGCTCATAAATATTATACATTTTTATTAATAACATACAAATGATCTTAATTAAACCTGCATTTTCCATGAGTAACAATCTCACACACAGTTTGTTCCCTTGTGCAGGATCTGGAAAGAGGGTGGAAGTGTCCTGGAATTTTAATATGAGGCAACTCCCTCTTGGCTTAACAGACTCTCCCTATTCTCTGTTTTGCAGTCTTTCAGAAAACTGTAGCTTTTCCTAGTTTCTAGGATCCAAATAACTAAATGAAAAGCTTCCTTTTCCTCTGAGCTCAGGAGGAGTCTAGGATCCTAGAGATAAGTTTTGCCACTAAAAAAGATTTCAAATCAAACCCACATAATCTGAAAAGGACTCAATTAGGTCTCTGGGTGTCATCTATTCTCATTGCCCCATCCATTGTACTTAAACTTGTGATTGTATATTTTCCTGTGATTATTTTTTAGAAGTCTGTCTCCGTCTGTAGACACAAGCTCCTGAGGTTAGGGACTTTATCTTACTCATATTCCATTTCCAGTGCTAAGCTGGCCTCTGATCTATGGTTAGTTCTTTGTGATTTGGGGTGTGGGTGTGTGTGTGTGTTAGGGGGAGGCTAAAGCCATGGATTTTATAACTGCTTCTTCTTTTTCAAATTGCAAAGCAATTTATACATAATATAATTTACACTTTAAAGTTTATACTTTCATGTGTTTTGACAAATATGTGGAGCCATGTAGTTTTTACTGCAATCAAGATAAAGAACAGTTACTTTACTCCCCAAAGTTCCCTCCAACCTTTTTGCAGTCAATTCATTACTTCACTTTTATCTCCAACTCCTGGCAACCACCAATTTGTTTTCTGTTCCTATAGTGTTGCCTTTTCTAGAATTTCATATAAATGGCCTCATATACTGGGTAGTCTTTTGTGTCTGGCTTCTTTCATTAAGCATAATGCTGTTGAAATCCATCCATGTTGTTTTGTGTATTAGTAATTTGTCCCTTTTTAAAATTGGGAAGAAATAGAGTAGATTCTTAATAATTATTTGTTGAATATATAAAAAGGAATACAATCCTAGAAGCACATCTGCAAATGGATTAATTGAGAAAATCTAAACATCTTTATTCATAAGTACTTGCTGATTGCCTGGATAATACGTTAATTAGCCTCTAGTAGGAATCGTAGATTTTAATACCAGGTTTTGTTTTTAATCTTCAGATTTTTTTGATGGAGCAGTTTTCTAGGATAATTGGAATATTTAAGCATCATGTCTTGTGGAAATGAGGGCATTTTTTATTTCTGTAACTTCTGTAACCTAGAAATTAGCATCTGGGTATTGTCCTGTAAAATTGTCAGTGGAGACCCTGCCATAGATTTGAGGAAGGCTGATATTTTTAGATTATCCCCATTGGGCTAGTGGGCATTGCACATTTTCAAGTACAAATTTCATGTTTCAGCTAAAATGGTGTGAAAATTATCTTATATGGATGTTAAAAAAAGAGAATTTAAAATATATCGCTTACCCAAACTTAGCCTCAGAGAAATAAAAATCAGTATCGGATACTTCCTAAGAATTTTATCGTGGATCCTCAGTGCTTATTAGGACCATGACAAGGAGACCTCTGATATTTTCAAGAGTGCTGACACTAAATCACTGAGATGAGAGGAAGATCAGGTCTGTCTTTTCTATGATGACATAAAAAATCAATGAGAGACAAAATGTACAAAAAAAGAAGACTAGATTAAGAATGGGATGTGGAATCTATATATTAGCCAAGTGGTTTAACCTCTTGTGACCGTGGTAGTCTCTGGTAAAATTGGAATTAAATAATTAAAATCCTCTGGTAAAATTAAATATCTGTGTGGTTTTTTTTAACTTTCAAATGTTACTACAAATGTAACTAGCAATTACATTCTCTTTGTACTGTGTATTCTTTTCCTAGAGTCAGTCCTGCATGATATTTGAACACGTTGCCCTCTCCCCTAACTCAGCAGTGGAGATCACTGGGGGAAAATTCTTCCTTCATTCACCCCTTTGCAGTAAATGTCTCTGTGTGCACACAGGAATCTTATTACTAAAAACACCTTAGGCTTTAACTCAAAAAGGATATATGAAAATATACAAGCTAGTTTATAGAATTCTCTACATTTGCTTTGGAAAATTACTAAATACACAGCCATTTTCCTAACATCTTTTTTATTTGCTTACTACGTACCAGGCACTGTGCTAAGGGTATAACATGAATTCTTTCATTTAACCTTTACAACAATTCTCCACAGCACGTAAAATATTTCAAAGATAAGGAAGCTTGGGCTTCCATTTTCTTGTTGGTTTTCTGTCTAGTTGCTCTAGTTGTAGCTGGTTTTCATGGAAACAATTATTGTGAGGCTGTTGGTTTTCGAAGCTACTCCAGCACTATGGAAGGTGGAATGGGAGTAGGGCAAGTTAAAACTCCACAAAGCTTGCTTTTCTTATCAAGATTCAGTCATTTCTTTGTTGAACAAATGCTCTCTCTTCAGATTGTTGGAAGCCTTTGGCTAATTTCCAGTGTTCTGAAAAAGTTGATTTTGATAAAAATTTCCCATGTTCTCATTAAAGCAGATTCCTGGGGTTCTTATTTCATCATTCCCGTTGATGTCCTAGGAGTGATCGTTTTTAGCATGGGAGGTGATGGCTGATATGAGCCAATTCTCTAAGGAAAAAACTCATAAATACATGATAAATATAAATATATATTTTGAATGGGGCTAAACTGATCAAAATATAGTTGAGGACTATCTCTATCAGAATCACCTGTCAGATGACAGTGGGGGGCTGGAAAAGGGAATTCCATACAAATGGAAATCCAAAGAAAGCTGGGGTAGCCATACTTATATCAAAGAAAATGGGCTTTAAAATAAAGACTATTACAAGAGACAAAGAAGGACAATACATAATTATCAAAGGATCGATCCAAAAAGAAGAAGACATATAATTATAAATATATATGCACCCAACATAGGAGCACCTCAATATATAAGGCAAATGTTAGCAGAGAAAAAAGGAGAAATCAACAGTAACACAATAATAGTGAGGGATTTTAACACCCCATTTGCATCAATAGACAGATCATCCAGACAGAAAAATCAATAAGGAAGCACAGGCCTTAAGTGACACATTAGAGCTGTTGGACTTAACTGATATTTTTAGAGCATTCCATCTGAAAGCAGTAGAATACATATTCTTTTCAAGTGCACATGGAATATTCATCAGGATAAATCATATGCTGGCCCACAAAGCAGGCCTTGGTAAATTTAAGAAAACTGAAATCATATCAAGCAACTTTTCCAACCACAATGCTATAAAGCTAGAATCAACTACAAGGAAAAAAAACTACAATAAACACAAACACATGGAGGCTAAACAATATGCTACTAAATAACCAATAGATCCACTGAACAAATCAAAGAAGAAATTTAAAAATACCTAGAGACAAATCAAAATGAAAACACAATGAACCAAAACCTATGGGACACAGCAAAAATAGTTCTAGGTGGGAAGTTTATAGTGATAGAAGCTTACCTCATGAAACAAAACAAATCTCAAATAAACAACCTAACCTTACACCTAAAACAACTAGAGAAAGAAGAAGAAGAAAAAAAAAGAAAACTAAGTTAGTAGGTGGAAAGAAATTATAAAGGTCAGAGCAGAAATAAATGAAATAGAGACTAAAAAACAATAGAAAAGATCAATAAAACTAAAAAACGATTCTTTGAAAAGATAAACAAAATTGATAAACCTTTAGCCAGATTCATCAACAAAAAAAGGGAGAAGGCCCAAATCAATAAAATGAGAAAAGAAAAAGAAGTTACAACCAACACCACAGAAATACAAAGCATCATAAGAGACTACTATACCAATGAAATGGACCCTGGAAAAAATGGAAAAATTCTTAGAAAGGTACAGTCTCCCAAGACTGACCCAGGAAGAAATGGAAAATATGAATAGACCATTTACCAGCACTGAAATCAAGTCAGTAATTTAAAAACTCCCAACAAATAAAAGCCCAGGATCAGGTGGTTTCACAGGTGCATTCTACCAAATATTTAGAGAAGAATTAACACCTATCCTTCTGAAACTATTCTAAAAAATTGCAGAGGAAGGAACACTTCCAAACTCATTCTGTGAGGCCACTGTCACCCTGATACCAAAACCAAAGATACCACAAGACATAAAATTATAGGCCAATATCACTGATGAGCATAGATGTAGAAATCCTCAGCAAAATATTAGCAAACTGACTCCAACAATACATTAAAATGATCACACACCATGATCGAGTGGGATTTATTCCAGGGATGCAAGGATTTTTCAATATCTGCAAATCAATCAATGTGATATACTACATTAACAAACTGAAGAATAAAAACTATATAGTATCTCAATAGAAGCAGAAAAAGCTTTTGGTAATATTTGACATCCATTTATGATAAAGACTCCAGAAAGTGGGCATAGAGGAAACAGATCTCAACATAATAAAGGCCATATATGACAAAACCACAGTTAACATCAAATTCAATGGTGAAAAGCTGAGAGAATTTCCTCTAGGATCAGAAACAAGACAAGGATGCCCGCTCTTGCCACTTTTATTCAACATAGTTTTGAAAGTCCTAGCCATGGCAATCAGAAAAGAACAAGAAATAAAAGGAATCCAAGTTAGAAAAGAAGTAAAACTGTCACTGTTTGCATGTGACATGATACTATTATATATAGAAAATCCTAAATATGCTACCAGAAAACTACTAGAGTCCATCAATAAATTTGGTAAAGTTGCTCGATATGAAATTAATATACAGAAATCTGTTGCATTTCTATAGTCTCACAATGAAATATCAGAAAGATAAATTAAGAAAACAATCCCATTTACCATTGCATCAAAAAGAATAAAATACCTAGGTATAAACCTACCTAAGTAGGCAAAAGACCTATCCTCCGAAAACTGTAAGACTCTGATGACAGAAATTGAGGATGACACAAACAGATGGAAAGATACACTACATTCTTGGATTGGAACAATCAATGCAAGGCAGCCTACAGATTCAATGAAATCCCTATCAAATTACCAATGGCATTTTCAAAGAACTAGAAGAAAAATATTTAAAATCTGTTTGGAAACAGAAAAGAACCAGAATAGCCAAAACAATCTTGAGAAAGAAGAATGGAGCTGGAAGAATCATGCTTCCTGTCTTCAGACTGTACCACAAAGCTACAGTAATCAAAATAGTATGGTCCTGGCACAAAAACAGACATATAGATCAATGGAACAGGATAGAAAGCCCAGAAATAAATGACATAAATGGCAGCAGTATTTTTTTTTTTGGGGTCCATCTCCTAAAGTAATGGAAGTTAAAACAAAAATAAATCGGACCTAATTAAACTTAAAAGCTTTTACACAGCAAAGGAAACCATAAACAAAACCAGAAGACAAACTAGGGACTGGGAGAAAGTATTTGCAAACAATGCTACTGACAAGGGAATGATTTCCAAAATATACAAACAACTTACACAGCTTAATATCAAAGAAACAAGCAACCCAATCAAAAAATGAGCAGAAGACCTAAATAGACATTTCTCCAAAGAAGACATACAGATGGCAAACAGGCACATGAAAAGATGCTCAATATCGCTAATTATTAGAGAAAAGCTAATCAAAACTACAATGAGGTATCACCTCACACCAGTCAGAATGACCATCATTAAAAAGTCTACAAGTAATAAATGCTAGAGAGAACGTGGAGAAAAAGGAACCCTCCTACACTGTTGGCGGGAATGTAAATTGGTGCAGCCACTATGAAAAACAGTACAGAGGTTCCTTAAAAAACTAAAAATATAGTTACCATATGATCCAGCAGTCCCACTTCTGGGCTTATATCTGGAGAAAATGCTTCAAAAAGGCACATGCACCCATGTTCATAGCAGCACTGTTTACAATAGCCAAGACATGGAAGCAACCTAAATGTCCATCAACAGAGAATTGGATAAAGAAGATGTGGTATACATATAGAATGGTATATTACTCAGCCACACAAAAGAATGAAATAATCCCATTTGCAACAATATGGATGGATCTAGAGATTATCATATTAAGTGAAGTTAGTCAGACAAAGACAAATATCATATGATATCACTTATATGTGGAATCTAAAAAAAAAATGGCACAAATGAACTTATTTACAAAACAGAAGGAGATTCACAGACATAGGAAACAAACTTATGGTTACCAAAGAGAAAAGTAGAGGGTGGGGGAAGGGATAAATTAGGAGTTTTTTATATATGTATATGTATAAAATATCCTGGAAATTCATTAAAGATGCAAATTACTGAACTACCTCAGCCCTATTAAACCCACTTCTGCAGCGAAAGAACCCTGAATCTTATATTTTCATAAACTCTCAGGTGACTGATGTATATGTAAAAACTAAAATTAAAAAATTATTTGCATATGGTATTCTACAGTTGACATAATTCTGTGTTTACGCACTAGGTATTGGGTTGTAAAATTGATTTTGAGCATCTAGAGCAACAGGAATGCTGGTAGATAATCACTTTCCTCTGGGTTTACATGTATTGATGGTATTTCAGCATTGCCTCTATATGTGTTTATCGTGAAAATATCTTAAGAGTTAGGTTTAAGCACCTGCCATCTGCTAGGGGTTCCGGGGCTTTCACTATATCATTTAATTCTCAAAGGTCTGACTCCTCATCCCTATTTTAAAGGTAAAGAACCTGTCCAGGGTCATATGGCTAGCAAATAGAAGCACTGGGATTTAAAAGAAGTATCCCTGACCCTAAATCCCATGCTTTTTCTGTGCTACTTTCCTGGTTCTCTTAAGCTACAACTCTGTTAGACATTTCTCAGTTGGACATAATGATAATTTTGCCAATAGATTCACAACGTCTATTCATTCCAATTCTTTAAAAAAAAAAAAAACTTCAGGACACTCAATGTCTTTCTTGTCTCTTTTTAATGCAACCCCTCTTGTGTAAGAGTTATAGAATAATTGGCAAATAAAGTGACTTGTATGGTGCAGGCACGAAATGAGGTGTGCCTGAGCAAGGCAGTGAGATGATTTGGGACCTCTGTGTGGGCTGAGTGCTGAATTTCACAGCGGCTCTAAAATGAAGGTGAAAGAAAGGAATTGAGGCCCTTAAGCAAACCAAATCAAATTAGTTCAAAGAGAAGGAAATGACTTTCCAGATTAATAGAGATGAGCTGGCACGCACATGCTGAACACCCTCATATTTTTCAATGACTCTATGTCATTTTCTTAAGGCTGTGGGCAGTGGGTGTACCTTTCAAAGGGTGATTTCAGAAAGATAGGTTTTCTCAGTGAGCTGGCCAGCATTTCCTGGTGTCATGGTGCTCTTTCTTAGAATTCTGGGTTTGGTTCATCATGTGTCAGAAAGAGGGTACATGGCACAGAGGGGTGCCCTGTAGCCCCATATGGGACCTAGAAAATTGACTGATGTGACTCTTGGAGCTGTCAGCTTATTTTTGATCTCACTCTTCCTGTGTCTATGCAAAATTCCTCAGGTCAGTTACATAGCATGGAGGACTCATGAGAAATCTAGCTGAGTTGAACTAATTTTGTGTTCTGGATTTTATCAGATTGATTCATGTACAGGCATCTATTTCTTAGTAGATGCTAATTTTTAGATAAGCAGACTCAGAACTCTTTGAAAACAGGGACTGTTTCTTGTTTGGCCTTGCCCGATCAAAATCTAACACAGTGTTCTTGCACATAGTAGGTACTCAGGATGCTGGAGGAATGAATGAAAAGTTAGAATCTACCAGTGAGATAGAGATTAGGAGCTTAAGTTTGTCCCATCGGTTATCAAAATATTGCTTTATTTGAAAATAGATGAAAATATAGATAATAATTCAGTAAGTATAAGGATAAAGAATAACAATAAAACAAAAACCCATGTACCCAGCTAGTGTAAGAAAAGGAATGTTACAATTAACTCTGAAGTCTCCTGAGTATCCAGCCTCTTTCTTCCTTCATTCTATGCCCCACCTCCAGAGGTGACTGCTGTCCTAAACTTTTAGTACATTGTTTAGTCTGGTTGCTTTCATATTAGAAATAAATGTGCCTGCTGTCATAATTAAAACACTGCTCTTTTTTTTGTAGAGAAGATAAGGTTAATTCCTGTTTAAAGCAACATTAATCTTTATTGATGGGCTAAAAGTCCATCAGGGCATGATGGTCAGAGAGGTCAGACACGTTTATCTGCTCAAAATATATTCAAATCTTGGGAAGAGTTTTCATCGCCTTCCCTCAAAGGAGTAAATAATATGGGGATTTCAGGTTCCTTAGTGAGATGAATGAAGGAGAGGTTTTTTTGGCAGGCGCTGTTCTTAGGGTCCCTATATTCCCACTGGACCTCACATGCCGCTGTTGTTAATAAGACTCTTCAGTGGCTGGAGACGTGTTGCTGCCGAGAAGCGTGGGCCTGCAGTGTGAAGAAGAAACATGGCCACAATTCCTGTTATTTAAGTATCTGCTTCTTGTGGATTCATTGATTATGACAACAGCGTTAGCACCTGGTAGATTTTAAAGGCATAAGCCATGTTAAAAGCCAGGATCAATCAGGCTGTTTTCCCACAGAAGAAAATGAAAGAAGTGACTTGTAGGTTACTCACAGCAAAGAGTTTGTTTGAGACCACAAGAGAGAAAGGTCTTCCTTCTAAGAACCTGATTGACCGCTTTGGGGACTTTCCAGAAGAAGGAAGGTTTGCTTTTGTTTTTCTTTCCTGTGGGCCTGGGTTTCCTACTTTTTCACTGCTCTTTTTCTCTGAGGAGGCCAAGTTTTTTTCTTTGCTCACCAGGGGTGAGCAAAGGTAATTTTTTCGAATACACTTAAAAGTGGGCCTGTCAGCTTTATTTGCCGTTGAATGGGTCTGACTCAATTTTCCAGTCATTGGAGATGGGTGTTCGTGTTCTGATTATTATATGAACAGCATCTATGCATTCATTTTATTCATGTTACATTACTTTTATTCATGTAGCCCATGTAGCACATTCATGAGCATCTAATATGTACTAGAAACTGGGAGCAGAGCAGTGTGCGGAACCGACACTGTCCCTGCCTTCAAGAAGTTTATAGTCTATTGGGGGAGGCAGACATCAATTCCAGTTCAGTAAGGGCCATGAAAGAAAAGTATCCTTCTTAAGTGTTACAGAGGGGAGCCTCCTTTCCACCTGCTTCATATTTCCTTGAGGAAGGACATCAACTAATCCAGCGCTCCTGGCTTCTCTAAACGGGGCATGTCTATCTTAGCCCTTTCCTTCCCTCTGTTTTTGGGACGAGCCTGTCTGCTCTGAGCCTCGGCTGCTGAGTAGGAGGTGGGGTAGGGGTGGGGCCTTCCAGGTTTCCAGCACTGCTATGCCTGCTTATGTCTGTCTAACTCTGCAGTTCAGATTAGGAAACCCACTGCTGCCACGCAGCTCAGCTACTTTCCCCAACCCAGCCTTTCTCAGTACTGTGCTGACACTTGATCCTCATCTGCTTGACTTCATGGTCTTCTCTAAATTAATTCAGAATTTGGATGGGAGATAAGATGCTATTATTGGTTCCTTCAAACCTCAACAGTAAGCATCAAACTTGATGCATATACCACGATGCGTATACTGATAGAGTGTAATTTCTAGACCAGGGGTTTTCAAATTCTGCTCCTCAAAGGAAGAAGGATTGGAGTGAGCAGGCAGGGTTGAATCCTCCTTCCTTCACAATGCCTTCAGCGAGAGCAGATTTGCTTGGGTCTGTTGTATATATTAGGCTTCCACACAAAAATTCTGAGGTTGAAGGAAGTTTAAGAACCAGGGCCTTAGCTTTCATACATTTTAGACCACAGTCCACAGTACACATAATTATGTTTTATATTATACATACTCATATGTATTAAATGCACGTATGTACGGACCTTACAGTCTCCATTCTGTTCCACTCAACTCTGTCCCATTCTATTTCTTTCCATTCCAATCCAATCCATTCTATTCCTTTTCGTTTTATACCATTAGAAAGAAAAGTTTGATTAAAACTCACTGAATTGATTCCACAACACTCATGACATGAAGTTTCAAAAATTCTGCTTCAGAACATGTTCATTTTTACCAAAAGGATGTACTCTGATGTCCTCTTGTCTGTCCGTGACCCTCTCTTGATGGCATCTCTTTTGCTTTATGTGCCTCATTCCTTTTGAAGCTTAATATATTATTGGTTTTCTGAATGCATATATACTAGGGTTACACTTATAAAATTATGGTCCCTTCTGAGAAGGTATTTTTTCACCATTATTATTATTGCTGAAACTTTCAGCAACACCAAAATGAGGTATTACATTCCAAATCTGGCAAACATTACTAAATATTTCTCTTGAGGCTCACTTAAAACCGTATTATTATTACTGGCCTGTTTTGTTTTGTTTAGTGGAGTAATCTTCTATCAAATCACAGTAGTAAACAAAGCTGACAAAAATTCTCAAGTTCATAGAATTTATATTTTCCTGGAGTGTTTCTTTTACATAAAAATATTCATAGGACTCCCATTTTAGACTGAATTACTTACGTGCACCGATTCATCACCACCACCTCATTCTTGACAGTATGACATCCAGAAAATGGCAATGAGATGGGGATGAGGAAGGAAATATCATTTTTGTGCTTCAGCCAGTGCCTGGGCAGCTCGGGTCTGGGCGGAGTGTGAGTTTCGGAGCTGGGCAGACAGCGATCCTGAGCACAGGAAGGGCGAGGCGTCTAGAGGCATGAAAGATGCCCTGAAAGGGAAGTAAGAGGACATCAGAGTGAACACAGCCTCCCTGATGTAGCTTCGCACCAGCCCCAGCCCCTACCCTATGAAGCTGACTTCCAAGAAGTAAACATTGGGAAGTCAACTCGTTAACTTCACTTTTGTCTCCAAGGTTGGGCATCTAGTTGAGAGAGCTTCTGAAAAGGGGCAAGTAATTTATTCCCAGAAGGAGAAGGAGGAATGTGCCTGTGTGGCAAAACTTGGCCTCCCTAGATGCCAGGTTGAGCCTTCTTTCTGCCTCCCTCCAGTCACTGCGTGTTTGCTTTAAGTGGACAGGAGAAAGAGGCAAACACAGGTGCTGTCTGCGTTGGCAGCAAGGCCTCTCCTCCAGATTCAGGCTCTCCCTGGATGGCACTGGCTGGTAACCACAAGAATGAAGATCTAATCAAGTGAGTGCTGGCTCTCTGCCCACCGCTAACTGGTTTTATTCAGCTTCTCCATTGTTGATAATGAAACACAAGTAAGCCTTCAGTTTCTTGCCTGCTGCTTCCAAAACCAGCATTGGCTGGAGGCTCCCTGACTTGCCACTTTGTGGTGTCATGGAAAGAGCACTTGCCTACAGTCAGCACACCTGACTTCTTGTCCAGGTTTTGCCTCCAATATACTGTGCATGTTCCTTGACCTCCCTGTGCCTTTTTTTTTTCCCAGTTATTTTTGCACTTTTTTTTGTTGTCATTGTTTTGGGGATAGGTGATTCAGTTTGTTTGTTTGTTTGTTTTAATGAAGGTGCTGGGGAAAGCAGAAAGTACATAAATGAAATTCAAAGCTCTGTGTTAAAATCCTAAACAGTTGAAAAGTGTCCTGGAGGGGGCAAGGCATGGAGAGAGGCAGTAAGGAGAGATTTCTGGAAAGTGGCAGGGAGGGAGAGAGAGAGATCCTGCCTTCAGAACTTGTGTTCTGCTTAGGAGACGACAAGGCTGCTACACCAAGCGCCTCAAAGGGCACCAGAGCTCCAGGCCAGGCTGGCCTTGGTGCATTGTGGGCAAGGCCTGGAGCCATGCAGGATGAGCAGTTCAGGGCTTGGAGTCCTGCCTGTGGGTGGGTGTGCGGCCTGGGCAGGTCCAGGCAGGGCTCCGAAGGCCCATCACCGAAGAATCACCCCCTCCACCCCAGCCCCGGAGGTGGCGGCGGATTAACAGTCAGCAACACTTCATTAGCCGGGGTTCCTGGCTCACTAGTTGAAGCCATTAGGGACTGATAGGTCCTCAGGGCTCCCTCAGTCCCAAGTTCGTTTCTACTTTCTTGCCTAAGGCCACAGGCTTCCCTCCCCTAACTGAGACAGGAACCCGGAAGACTTCCCGGCCAGCGTTTCTCTCCCACTGTCACGGTTTCCTGAAAGTGGAGACTTTGCCTTGGCTCCCAGACCCAGTCCTCCTGCCACACTTCGCAGTTCCCGGTCAGTCATGGAAAGAGGAACATGCCTAAAAATAACCACCGGCTGGCCCACAAAGTTCAGTGGGGTGCAGCCGCAGCCAGTGGAGAAAGTCTGAAGTCTGCCCCTGTGGTTCTGGAGACTCAGCTGTGGCACACTCACCAGAAGGGCCCTTCAAGCCATGCTATTGTCAGTGTCTCTCAGGGCAGCCTTTGCAAAGGCAAGTTCCCCCTGCCTGCGAGTTACTGAGGTCACCCAAGGAAAGCAGCTTGAGGAACAATAGGAAGAAGAAGAAGAAAGTTTGCTTATGCCTTTTTGTTGCCCCTCTTTTTCCCTGCATCCTTCCTCTGTCTCCCCAGAAGCCCCCTCCACTCCCACATCAGCCAGGTAACTTCTGTGCTCTCCCTGGATGCCTGGAGACTTGCACGGTTCCCTGTGCCAGTCTTTCCTAATATCCCATTGTCTTGGATCTCACTCTCTTTTCTGCATCAAAACTAACAAATCTGTCCTTCAGGGAAGCAAGCTAATCTGATAAGTGAACTCACAATAAAGTACAAAGGACGATGGTTTAAAAATTACCTTTTATACAGAGGATGGAGCATTGTTTTAAATTGTGGTTAAAAACACGTTTCGTAAAATTTACCATCTTAATCATTTTTAAGTGTGCAGTTCAGCACTGATACTATATTCACATGGTTGTGAAACAGGTCTCCAGAACTTCCTTCATCTCGCAGAACTGAAACTCTATATCCATTGAACAAGTCTCCCTTTCCCCCTTCCTGCAACCTCCACTAGCCACCATTCTGCTTTCTATATCTGTGAATTTGACTACTTTAGATACTTCATGTAAATAGAATAATACTATGTTTGTCCTTAGGTGGCTTGCTCGGGGTTCATCCACGTAGCATATGACAGGATTTTCTGCCTTCTTCAGTCTGCATACTATTCCATTGTTTTGTTTATCCATTCATCCATTGGTGAACATTTGGGTTGCTTCCACCATTTGGCTATTGTCAATAGTGCTGCTATAAACATGGATATGAGGATATTTCTTTGAGACCCTGCTTTCAATGCTTTTGAATATATATCCAGAAATAGAATTGCTTGATCACATGGTAATTCTATCTTGAATTTTTTTCAGGAACTGCCATACTGTTTTTCATAGCAGTTGTAACATCTTACCAGTCCTATCAATAGTGCACAAGGGTTCCAACCAGTTATCCTATTTTTTTTTTTAAGTAGCCATCCTAATAGGTATGAGAGTATCATTGAGTTTTATCAGAATATTTTAATGCTTCAGCCTAAAGGAATAGTGATGGCATTAATTTCAGACTCTGGCACAGGCCATGGCGAGTTATTAGATGTTTTGGTTTAGAATTCTTATTGCGTCCTTTAAATCACATGACATAGACTTCAGCAGAGTCATTATGTCACCTGAGTACCTCACCTTTCCTGAGATCTAGATAAAAATGCCTTTTCTATATCCCATTCTAGAATTGAGAAAAGTCAGATTCATGACACAGGATAATGCAAATTTCTCGAAGACTTATGCCCCATAACCTCATCTCTGGCTCCTGGGCTTTGCTTATGTTATGGATTTTTTAAAAACCTGCTGACTTTACCATTCTTGTTTTGTTCCACATGAACACAGACACAGATTTTCTTTCCTCGGTTTCCATAGAAATAGCCGCTCACTCATAGTTTTTCTATATACAGTAGAGTTCACTGAAGTTTTGAGGAAGGGCTTACATTGCAGAAAGGCTGACTACTGGAAGTGGAATATTAGCACTCCCATTCCCAAAAGTTCTTTGGACTATCCTGCCTCAGAGCGTTTGTTTTCCCTGCTGTCTCGCCACTCTGTACAGCCCCACTCACCATTTTGCTGCCTCCTCTTTTCCTTTCCCTTCCCTGACTTTTCACCCTGGCCTTTTCTGACTCCTGGTTAGCCAGGGCTGCGTGCCGCACCAACCAGAACCATGTGGGACTGATGTGTTCTCAGCCTGAGGTTCATGCCTCATCCTCTCCAAGCCCAACAGACGGGAACTCAAAAGCCTGGGCCAAAGCATCTCTTCAGCTATAATGGTTTCCCAAAGCTGAAGCCTTTGTCTCGACTTCTCGGCCCAGTTCTCCGTCCTCGTCCACAGTTCCTGGGTATGCCAGACTCTCCTTTCTCACAGTTCAACTCCCTCCAAACTCCACAGTTAAGCCCTCTTTTGCAAGTCCCAAATCTCAAAAGGTTCACCTAAATGAAATACTCATTACCCATTTACGAGCTCAAAAGACTAGTGGAGACCTGGAGTTTTCCTTTAGCAGGTCTGCCCACCTTCTTTGGGAAGGTAATGATTTGAAGTAGCATTTGTTTTTCTTCTGATACCCAAAAAATCACTGTGATTTACTGTTGCTGACAACCATTCTGTCTGCATGCATTTGGGAAATCTTCTTGGAGCAGGTGACTCTTGAAAAAAAGATAGGATTCTGACAAATGTGTTTCCTTTCTTTCTTTTTTTTTCCCTTCCTGCTAAACCCAAGGCAAGCTGTGGACCCAGTTAGGAATGTTTCCTAAATCTGCTCCACATGATGTTGGCTTTTGAACTTGGGCAACTGTTTTGTGTCTTATTCCCACTCTGTGGTTGCTGTTTGTAGCAGGAGGCTAGCAGGAGGCCAGCAGGAATATTAGCTGTAATATTATATTCCTTGATTTCACTGTATGGTCAAGATCCCTCCCATACTCCCCATCCCCCCTGGGTAACTTCTGCTAGTCCTAGATTTCAGCATAAATCTTATTTCCTCTGGGAAACTTTCTTCGACCCCAGGAGACTGGGTGAGGTGCCCATGGTACTTATCACCGAAGATAGTAATTGGATCTGTCCTCCTTCATCTTGTCGGTCATCTCGAGATTTGGGTCGATGTCTTGACCATCATTGGACCCACAACACCTAGCACCTGGAATAGAAGGCAACCAATGCATATTTGTTGAAAGAGTAAGTGATTAAATAGATGGGCAACTGGGAAATAGCTATTTTCAAGGCTTCCTTAAACTAAATCCACATCCTTTATTGAATATTTTCTATGTGGGAAATCTAAGTTAGGGTTGCTTAAAATATGTAAGTGTTAATTGTGGCTATGGAAAAATGCTTTATTAAGGATTATATTTTTGGAGAGTCAACCAAATAAAGCTTAAGCATTCTGTGGAAGAATACAGTAGAGATTTTTTCCTCCCAGAGGCCAACTTGTTCAGCTTTGAATCTTGATTTCTCTTACATCTTTGATCATTAGGTTATAGACTTTATGGTGTCATCAAAACTAAAGGGGATAAAAGATTTGCCATTAAGGAATGGGGCCCTGTGAGTATCTTAGTCCACTCTCCACGTGATATATAAGTGACATACAGGTGTGTGTCTGCATAAAAATTTATAGATTAGAGATACCTGTTTTCAAATGCAGTAGATGTCATTATTTTATTGGTATATAATGTTTATAAGAACTGGCATCACTTTGGGTTAATCACATTGGGTTAATGATTTTTCAGATTTTTGAGATAGACTCTTAGAAATAAGATCCGGATACTACTCATTCCATTACTTTTCCCACTATTTTTGATTGCTCATTCTGCAGGTGTTAGTTCTGGCCTTGACGTAGTCCTTAAAACATTTCTTTGTTAATACTCCCAATTGGAAATAACAGGAGAAAATTAAACATAACAACAACAAATGATTGATTTTTGAGCTATTGTTTGGTGTTTCATATTAATAATTTTTTTTTTACTTCTATGAAATATATCAGGCATACCAAAAGGACATAGTAACATTTCACTTGAATGTAACTAAGCCATCACATTAATTTGATTTTTTTCCTCATCTAGAACACTTTTTCCTTTTCAATGCTTGCCAGGATTATCAGAAAGCATTACTATTTCACCCAACAAAAGCATGATTTCTGAGACAGTGACAAAAATGTTTATCTTTTCTATGAAAAATTTCAAAATAAGATTGCAATTAAATGCAGTCACTCAAAAATATACGCCCTGACTATATAAACCAAGATTAGAAAATGAAAGCTCCCTTACATCCTAGAATTATCAATGAGAAGCCATGGGGACTATTTTACATATGATATTTTAAAAGTTCTTCCATCATGTGAATACACTGATCTTTATAAAGTAGGTCAAGGGTAATCTTGACGCATCAAAATCACAAAGGACAACTGTGTCCTCAACTGTTCTGAACCTCAGAATATGAGCTTTTGAGTGGGTTCTAAACTTGCAAACTATAGCTCCCACCCTCACTAATACACTTGATAAAAGTGATACTACATTTTATTCTTTCATTTATTTGATCAGTATTTGTTGACTTCCCATAGGTGCCAGAACCTGTGAGAGGTGCAGGCAGAGGTCCGTGGAGTTGGCCATGACATCTGTCCACGTGCTGCTTGTTGTCTAGTGTGATTCTCCATCCATCAGAGTCGTAGCCTTCCTCTTGGTGAAGCAGTGCATTGAACTGAATAATAGAATTACTTCTCATCTTTAACATGGAAATAATAGGAACTATCTTACAGAGTTATTGTGAAATTTAGGTGTGATAATATACATAAAGTGTTAGAACTTTAGTGCATGGCATGTAATAGGTGCTCAGTAAACTTTAGCTAAAAAAATTAAATTAAAAAATCATAGAACTATACAGTTGTGAGAGATCTTACAGTTTGTCTAACAATTCAACCTCCTCAATTTAAGGTTGGGGAATTGGATTCTCAGCGAGATTAAGGAACTTACTCAAAGTTACAGTTTTATTGTTCACAGGAGAAACAGTGGAACCCAAGATCTCTTGATTTCTACCTCACTGAAATTTTCACTGTAGTCGCTGCCAGAGGAGTTGTGGGTGGGAGGAAGAAACAGTGATAGTTCCAAGCACGTGGCAGATACTCAATAAATGCTTATTGCATCAATATATAACAAAATCATTACCTCAAGGAAAAAATCTAACAGTGTTAAGAGCTTTCGAAAGCCTGATGACACACGGTTGGGTGTTTTTATTCTAGTTGAGCGTAGTCTGATTTCTTAAAGATATCACATTGGCGGGTGGTTTATGGATGGGGTGATTTGCTTGGGTTGAGTCCATGTAAAACACAGGCCATGCAAACAACCCCGCCATTGTTTCTTGATCAGGTGTGGTCTCCTCCCCACTTACCAGGCTTTGGCTGTGAGACGGGCTCACTCTGGCCGCAGTTTCCAAGATTACCAGAGAAACATCCTCTTGGTTACGGAGATTTGAAAAGCTGAGAAAAAGTCTTCCTTGTTTTCAGCTCGATCTATTTCATCTCTGAAAATATTGAGGAGATATGAACAAGTGACAAGTTCTCAATGCATTCCTATAGACAGCATCCAGGGAGAGCCTGAGCTACCCGGTGTGAGCACATAAACCTTTAAAGTCCTAGGAATCACACAACGTTTTAATCCACTATTTAGGGAACAAAGCAGCAATAACCTGATGTGGCTCCAAAGAGGAAAATAACTTTCTTTTCTGAAAGAGAACGAAGTTCTGTCTGTGCTTGCCTCTCCTCACACCTTCAAGATCATGAAAGGATCTTGCGGTACCCTGTGTGGTTTTGGGGGGAGTGGGGCAGGGGGAAGGGGGTGATCAGCTGGAGTTACTGCCTAAAAAGCTGCACACCTCTTTTAAGGTTTCAGTCACAGACTTGAAGGAAATAGTGAAATCACCAGCTAAGCAGCCTGTAGGCCTTAAATGAGCAATTGTCCCACTTAGGAAAAGAGAAGAAGGAGTAAGGAAAGCAAAGTGGAATCAGGGTCAGTATCAATTATTTTTGGGTAAGGATCGATTATATGAATGATGATTTTCATCCTTGAATTTCAGAGACAAGCCTCTTAACTGTAAGCATAATTATCCTTTGCCTGTTTTGTGCAGTAATAGTACAGTGTAGGGCAGTGATTCCTGGTGGGTGGAAGGTTGGTGTTTTGACTCCCCTCTTGTCTCCCATCACAAGACATTTGGTAGTTACAACCCATGGTGGGTGGTGATGCTATTGGCATCTAGTGGGTGGAGCCAGGGATGCTGCTAAACATCTTACCGTGCACAGGACAGTCCCCGCCTCTAAAGAATTATTCTCTCTAAAATGTCAGTGGTGCCAAGATTGAGAAACCCTGGTATAGGAGCTAAACGCTTCATTTCTGCAGACAGCCTGGCTGAGTTTCGCTTCATAACTGATGGCCTTGTACAAATTACTTAACATCTGTCCCTCAATTCCCCATCTGTAAAATGAATAGTAGTCGTTATTTTCCTTATAATATTTTTATGTGGATTAAATGAGTGTGTACATAGATATGTGTATATATAGATATACACGTGCCTATAAAATATTTCTCAGAACAGTGCCCAGTACATAGTCAAAACCATGCAAATATTTGTTGTTATTTTTATGCAAAACAGCACGGATTATATATATAAGTACCAGCAGAACAAAAGAATCTCTGCACAAGTATGTTTTTTGAGGAGAACTTCATTAAAAAACCACCTTATAAGGTGATGATCAATATAGACTGATTCCTTTTGATGTGACCCATAAGATTGGAATCTGAGTGATAATGAACCTTGCTGTCACACTGTCACTACTTTACTCCTTTCCTACAGCTGATTTAGTGCTGTGGCTTTGAAATGGAAAAGATGTCAGCGCACATTCTAGCACACTGTGTGTGCTTGGGTGGTGTTTGAGTTTACTAAGTAAATCATGCTTTCAAGATTCTTGAAAGACCTAAGATAGTGAATTCCCTAAGTGGATATGGAACTGTGAGATGGGGGACAGGGAAATGGATGTACAATTGAAAATTAACCACTCACTTGGCAGGGCCGCTGGTGTCCAAAAGAAGTAGAAGCACTTGGCCTTTAAGGCAGCAAAGATAAAAACTCTAAAAGTCCAGAGTCTGACGAAAGACCTTAAAAGCCAAAGGTGGTGTTACTTGTGGACAGAGCCAATGCATTATTGTGTAATTTATTCTCCCATTAATTGTAGAGTTGAAGATGCCAAAAGGGGAACGTTTAAGTGCAGATGACAAATTATAGGTGTTCAGCAGGGAAAAGAGGCCTGAATTGGCTGAACTGACCTGTCTGAATACTATGCCCAGAATTATATTTAATCTAGTGGTTTTGATTTGCATGAGCGTCTGAAAATATCTCTGCTAAGCTTGGTTAAATAGTCCTTGACCTTGAGGGTCTTGTTTTATGCTCTAGATAATTACAGCAGCCAGGGGACCCACTCTGGCTTTTCCCTATCCTAGATTCTTTCTCTCAGAATGAAAGTTTTAATTAAGAAGACATTTAACATCAGGGCCTGTAGGCAGTTTCACGAAGCCTCAGGAGACCAACTTAAAAGTCACAGTTTCAGGCCAGCATGTGATAAGTGCCTATCTACATTAAGTATTTGTGAACCTAGACGAAGATATTTACAGTAATACTGAGATCCTCCAAAGCTCCATAAAATGTGCCTTTATGTTGTATACTCACTTCTAAGCTCAAAGGGCTGAAATCCACCTGATTCTATAGTCTCTTACCAGTAAAATGAGAGGTCACAGAGAACACATTAAGGATAATAACTACTCTTTTTGAATACCTAGTATAAGCATAATCAGGTACTGTGTGAGGTCTTTTAGATATTTAAAACGTATATAAAACTGCCCATTTTGTAGACAGTAAAACCAACGTTCAGAGAAGTCAGGTGATTTGCTCAAAATTGTAGAGCTGGTAAGTTATGGGGTCAGGATTTGGATGAAGGTCTGTCTCTCTAATGACGTTTCTGCTTTATCTAGTTATCTCTTGAGAAATTAACACATAAAATAAAGCTCTCAGGCACTACCACTGTCCTAGGAGTCTCTGAATGATGAAGAATTTGAGGTGGGTCATGTCTGGGGCTGGGGATCCGTTCATCTGGAAATTAACCAAAACCTTATGTCCTCTTCTGATATTTTAAAATATGGGGATCCCAAATTTTGAACAATCATCCCCACTGCCTTGTCACTTACCTTAATGCAGATAACATCAGAGGGACACAAAAAATATCTCTAAGTCACAGAAGAACAATGTGCCAACACATATCCTGTAGATCCTATCTCCAAAATATATTCAGAGCTGGATTATTTCTTCCCATCCCCTCTACTGTCAACTGTGTTTAAGTCTTCATCATTCTTGTCTGGAAAATTGCAATAGCTTCCTAACTGGTTTTCCTGTTCCTACTCTCATATCCCTACAGAACACTCTCCTCAAAGCACTTGGGATGGTCCCTTAAAAAGGTAAATCTGATTATGTCACTCTTTGCTCAACATCCTCCAATGGCCCTGACAGTGCATTCAGAATAAAATCCAAACAACTTTGCATTTACTTTCAAGGTCCAGTGTTCACTCCTGCTACCCTCCAAGCTCTCCTTTGCTCCAGGCTCTTGGTACTTGCCATACTTGTAATGCCTAAAAGGTTCTTCCCACAGCTCTTTGCCTGGCAGCCTTCTTTCGCCACTCAGGTGCCAGTCCATATTGCCAGTACTGTGGAGATGACTTGCCCCCTGGCCAACCTAAGTGAAAATAATCACATCCCAACCTCCATCCACCTGTCAGACATACAGCTCTCCTTCATGGCACTTTTTTTTTTTTTCTTTAGAGCATTTGTCATCAATCACATTTCCTCCTTTATATACGTGTTTATTATCTATCTCTCTCCTCTTAGAAGTTAAAGATTTTGTCCTCACTGCTGCTGAATCCCCCAAATCTAGTAACAGGGC
Organism: Camelus dromedarius; assembly: GCF_036321535.1. Lineage (NCBI taxonomy): Eukaryota > Metazoa > Chordata > Mammalia > Artiodactyla > Camelidae > Camelus > Camelus dromedarius. The sequence continues at coordinate 16,922,700 of NC_087446.1, read as the reverse complement.
TGGGTCGTAATAAGCATTTAATAAATACTCATTAATATTGAAAAGAATGTGGGGTTGGGAGCCATGAGACCTGTATTTAATCCTGGATCCACTACTGGTTTACAGAATATGTTGGAAAAATCAACCTTCTTTGCTCTGAGTTTGTTCCTTCCTCTATAGATTGAATTAAATGACCTCTATGACCCTAATCTAATTCTAACACGTTGATTCTAACAATGCTGTGACTCATTCCACAAGCCATGGAATGGAGTTCTCTGCCTCTTCTCTTTGTAGACCTCAAAGGAATTATTCTAATATTAATAAGTGAGAAATGCTATAAGCCTAGGACATCCCTAGTGACAAGAAGACTTTGTTCAATGATGTTAATAATGAACTTTTTGGTGCCCTGAAGGTAAGCTTTCTACATAGAAAAAGCTAATTCAATTTTACTTTGGTCATAGAAATTAATATTCAATTTAATAAAGTTAAAAATTCAAGAATCTAGTTCTGTTAAACTTTAATTCAATTTGAAAATCTTAATCTAGTGAATTTTGGCAATTAATGCGATGAGGTCTTTGAATAATATTTGGTTCCATTAAAATGTAATCATTTAAATACCTTTAACCATTTTAAAATTACATTTGGTAGATTTGAACTCTTCTAAAAGACTTTAGCTGGCTGTCAAAACTCCCTATATACTTAAGTAGTTCTTATGAATCTAAGAAGCACATTACAAATATTGCAAAGTTGAGTCTACTTGAAAGTTCTAATACTGTACATAAACTAAACAAGATTTCCATTTAAATTCACAAGTTTAAATCAATTTCTCAAATATGTATTTTAAATTGGGATAAACAGGCTGAACTATTATTCTAATAAGATCAGTTTTATAAAACATTACAAGAACAAATAATCCCAATTATGCACAACTCTCTTCATACAATACTATTTTTTTGTTTTGATGCACAATTTTATACTTAATTTTAAATCTTCCTGAGATTAAATTAAACTGGTCAGCACTAAGGAAATGATGACATCTTGTCCATCCTTCCCCATTCTGAGATGTGTGTGTATATTTGCATGGGTGTTAGTTCACGCTAAATTCTAGGGATAATCAGTAGCACTGACAGGAATTCACATTCCAAGTGCTGTCTGTTCTCATGCGGTCAGAAAGATCTAATTGCACAGGCAGCATCAGCAAAAACTTCAGCTAGCTTCATCTCTGATCAACACCAGACCCTTTGTCTAATTCACATAATAGAAATATTTGAAATAGTGGTTTATTAGCATAATAGATGAGAGAAATCTACTCTCATATGTGGAGTTAGAGTTGTTGGAGTTACGTGGTTTGGCTAAAACATTTGAGGCAGTCTTTAACTTCGGTGACGAGAGTAAGAATCTTGCTAACCCTCCACCTTTATCTTTAATGCATCTGTGTGGTAGAATCTGGTTTGAGTTTATCTTTTTAACAGCATAGTGGTGAGGTTGTGGGTGAGTAACTACTGCTGTTTACCAAGAGGGACCAATTTGGCTTAAGCCTCTTGGAAACATCTTTCCATGTAATTTTGCTATTAACTTACGGTTGCATAATAAGAGATTCCTTTTGGCAATCCTGATAGAACCCTATTATAGTTGTTATGTCATTGAATTCATAACTGCAGGGAGGTGGTGGTTTCCTAGTCAGGACCTTTAATTTTCTACTCAGGGGAATGCACAATCCCCACATTGTTGGATTAGATGTTGGAATTCTTCAGCTTTTAACTATATAAATGTTTTCCCCATTGAATCTTGAAGACCACTGAACTTGATGGAATCCTGTGTTTTTTATTTTATATTCATAGAATCACAACTCATTGCTTATTAAAATAATACTGGGTTAAATTTGAGCTCTCTCTGTCTCTTTCTGGTAACTGTTGAAGCCAAAGCTCCCACGAGTCCTTCTAGTGAAGTAGAAGTGAACTGTGTGGCAAATCCCTAACAAAGCTGGCTCTGGAGGTACTTTTTATACCTAGTAGAGGTGGGTCACTGGTGTTTATGCTCCAGAGAAATGTTTCAGAAGTGTAGGTTCCCTCACAGGGCACATGCCCAGATGTCAACTGGAGTAGGTATCTCCATTTGAAAAAAGGGAGCATGTGGAGGGGATGGGTGGGGGAAGGATGTTGAGTGGGAAAGTGGGGAGAAAACTGCTCCCTACTAGTCTTTTTCTACCATTAAGACTCCAAGGATGGGGAAGGAGAGCAGTTAAAGGTAAGTCATTTCAAATATTTCACTACCAAGGATTCTTTTAACAGAGTTTCTCTGTAGACCTACATTTGGATAGATTTTTCTCTACTGAGCAAATGTCATTAATTACATAATAACTTATTTCCCCACTTTTATTAATCAAAGGCCTGCCTCAGATTGTTAGAAATTCTGATTAGCATACACTCAGTTGATTTGATTATTTCATTTCCCCACTAAAGCAGAGGAAATTGGGGTGCTACTTAGGGATATTTTAATTTGCCTCTTCACAAATGCGTTCTCTCAAAATCACCAAGTGTTTGAAAAGAAATACAGATTCCCAGGCCTTACACCCAACATTCTGAAATATAATCTCTTGACCTGGGATGTAGGAATCGCCTTTAATAAGCAGGGTCATCTTTCTTCAGGCAGTTCTCACTGTCCTTTGAACCACACTTTGAGAAGCATGGCACTAGAAATTTTGAAATATTGAACGAAGCTTCCAGACCTCCCCTCTGAGCAGAATTCAGGGATCCGGTGACTTTGGGCTGGGAACTTCTGAAAGGGTGAATAATTGAAAACTCAATTCAGCTGTTCAGCCTTAGGCACTACTTCAATTGAAGCTCAAGAAGCTATGACTAAGTTGACCTTTTGTCATATCTCTCTTCCTCCCTGTTTGTTTAAGTTACCATCTTAACTGGCTCTTGAAGTCAAAGGTGCTTTGTTCTCTGCATGAATGGTTTGATTCACATCACATCAATATAGCTTCAAAGGAAGAAAAGTCTCTTACCTTTGGATAATCTCTCCCTCCCCCTGCAAATGCCACAACCCAACTAAAGGATTTTTAAAGGTTTTCTGCTTTAAATGAATTCAGACTCTTTAAATTACTGCTCTTTTCCCCCTCCTTGAAAGAAATAAGGCCAAAAGAAATAACACCCACTTAGAGCATTTTTCACAAAGGTAATTTCTTCCACATAATATGGTATTTAAGGCAGTGATTCACAAACTGGGAGCTTAAAATGCACAGCTTACCACCTCCAGAGTGTCTGATTCCGGGGACGTGGGAGGGGGCCTGGGAAATTCTATTTGGATTCAATGGTTAGCCAGGTCTCTGAATCATCATTTTAATGAATGAACCCCACAGATCACTTGCCCAAGGTTGAATGACCAAGAAGTGACAAGCTCTGACTAGGAGGACTGTGTCCTTTCTACCATCTCCTGCTGATGGAAATATAAAGGACAGGGAGTGAAGGCAGTCTGAGCCACTCGCCATGTGTTGAAACTTACATTCCTTCATTCACCTCTCTCCCTCTGCCAGCTGCATTCACTCTGCGTTTCAGCTGCACTGAATTGCTTGCAGCATTTGATCATGCATGCTTTGTTTTTGTCTTCTTGCTTTTGAACATATTCTTTCAGCCTGGAATTCTTGTGCCCAACTCCCCTCTCCCCACTGAACTTTGTGGCTCCATTCAAATGTCACCTGCTTATGAAGCTTCCTTAACATCTCAGGCTGAATAATCTCTCCCACCTCAAGAAGTGGCAACAACTGGATTTGAATAACAGAGGCTTTCATTTTTAGAGCCTTCCATGGAGGGAACTTTGAGCAAAAATTGTAAGTACTAGCTTTCAGTGAAGCCACTGCTTCAGGTGAAAAGCATTTTAAATAAATTTGTAAATATATTAAATATAATGCTGCTACATATGCTTTTGTTACCGAACAAGGGCTCATGCACCCGTGACACACAAACTCTGACAGCAGATATTTGCAGCAAAGTAAGGGTTTAATTGCAAGGTGTGCCAAGCAAAGAGAATGAGCTCATGCACAAAAGACCTGAATTCCTCCATAGCTTTCAGGCAAGAGTTTTAAAGACAGTATCAGGGGAGAGGGTCATAGGATGCGTGATCAGCTTGTTGGACCTTCTGATTGGTTAGTCAGGTAACAGGGTGATGTTTCCAGAATCTCAGCCTTCTGGTTCCAACCACTCTGGAATCTACGTGCTTGTGGTCAGCATGTAGCCACCATCCTCCTCCTGGGTGAGGGTCTTAGTTTCTACAGAATAACTCAAAGATATGCAGCAGACTGTTATCTATATCCCTTCAGTAGGAACAGGAGTCCTGCAGCTCTTGTCCTGGCCATTAACTGCTTGAGCCTGCTCTTTGGAGCTCAGTGAAGACCTTGGAGACTAAAGCCTTTTTTTCTACAAACAAGAAAAGGAGAACAGGGTGGGGCTTTTGTACCTGGGAAGGTTCCACATGATCCGAGTTGGTTTCAATTCCCCCCTTTTCTTTGATACTCCTCAATCCTGAGGGGAACAGGGTCAGGACAAGAAAGGGAATAAAGTTTTGGACAGAGACGTGTTAATCAGAAATTTGGCTGGGGAACTCAGTTTAGGTGGATTCAGTTTCACTTTATGAAGATTTTATATCTCTCCCTGCCCCCACCCCAAAAAACCACCCCTCTATGCCACTGATTGATCATCCCATTTTGTACAGTCTGAACAAAGGCAGCTTTAAGAATAGCTGCTGGGGATGCACAGTACACTCATTTGCAAACAGTGGTGTTCATTTTTCAACCCTGTCAAGGAAATTCATCTAAAGTAATGATAAGCCTAAAGAGTTCCTACATTAGCCATTTGTCATTAGAAGCATTCTACACAATGAATAGACATTACAGGCTGTTACGCAGCTCCAGGAACACTGCTCATTGAAATTTGTTGGAAAGATGATTGAATGTTATTTAAGTAGAACTTACGTGCAATAAATAGTACATTTTCCGACTGCTGAGAAAATTGATGAAAAGGATAATGTTCCGTTTTTGGATTCTAAACAAAAGGCAATCAATTAGTAGGACCAGTTTGAATAATGTGAAAGAAACAGTGCCTAGAAACTCTCCTGCTGAAAGATTGGACCTCAGGCTGAAATAACTGCTTTTGCATTAAAAAGATCTATAGCTTGGCATAAACACAGCACGAAAAGGTAGTTTGAATGGAACCCATTTCTGGACCCACATGCCTCCCCAGAGCTTGGTTTCTCTTGAGCCCACTTTCTTTTGTCTGCCTCACCTTTATTATGGGCTGCTTTTCAACTTCCTTCTGAGCTCATAGCTACACTCTGGCCAACCTTTAAGGTGTCCTACCCAGCAAAGATTTTTAAAGAGGGATTATTGAAGCTCAGAGAGAATTACTAACTTGTGGGACTAGCCCTCCAATGCCACAGTGTGGGGTTGTCAGTAACACTCTGCGTTTTGCTGGTAATGACGGTGAGTGAGCTTTGATGATGTTTCCTCTACATCAGAAATTGGCTTTTTTTTTTTTCCTGTAAAGGTCCAAAGAGTAATTATTTTAGTAACTGTGGGCCATATGGTCTCTGTTACGACTCAACTCTGCCATAAATAGCCTGAAAGCAGCCATAGCCAACGTGGAAATGAATGAGCATGGTTGTGTTCCAGTAAGACTGTAATTTACAAAATGGGCAGCTGGCCCCCACTCTGCATCAAGGGACCAAAGTCATGGTGACAGAACAAGTCCCACACAGAACAGTCTTCGATCATGCATATATATTTCTGAAAAGTAACTAAACTATTATCTGTTGGATGATGATTTCTAATTTCATATCACTTGCATATTATCTCTGCATCGTATGTTGAGTGGCCAGTATTGAACTTGAAGCTTCCTCATTTTTCCTTTTGTGCCTTCCTCTCTTGCCTCCTGTCTCTGTCAATGTTTCCTAACCTTTACTGTGGAATCAGATGAGATAGAGACCCCCTAGGAAATGGAACCTTTGAAATGTGCCTGTGAACCGTTGTGTAATTGCTTCACCAAAGCCAAAGGCAAGAAGACAGGCAGATTTCATTTCCAGCTAGCTTAATGGAGATCAGGTATTGGTGCCACTCAAATATTCTGGCTTTCTCCCCTTTCCCTGAGCTCCAGGATTTTTATACAGGGGAAATCAGAAGTCTTAGAAAAGAAGTCAATTAAAACAGCAAAACAAATACAACAACCTGAAACACATTGAGCTTGAAGGATGTCAGGTAGCAAGGTGACATCCACTGATTATCTGCTTAATAGTTCCCTTAACTGACTTCAGTGAACAGATTTACTCCTGCATTACTGACATTTTTCCTTGTGTAAAGAGTGTACCTGATTCTCACCCCGCATGGAATGTTTGGTCTACATTTTAGTAGGTTACAGTGATCTGGCAAGCTTTTAAAATTCCATTTCCAAGGCTCCACTCCAGGCCACTTAAATCAAAATCACCAAGGGTGGGACTTAGGTGATTCAAAGGTGTAGCTAAGGCAGAGGACCTCTGTTTCTAGCTACTTGAAGTGTGGTCCATGGCCAGGAACAGTGACCTGGGAGCTTAGAATGACAGACTCTGCCCCACCCCAGATCTACTGGATCTGCATTTTAACAGGAACTCTAGGTGATTCTTCTGCACATTAATGTTGAGAAGCCCTGCTCTGGCGAGTTCATGCACTTTTGTCACTGCCTGCTAACTAGCGTGCATACCAAGGGTCAGTTATGTTTGTTCTTAAATCTGCCTATCCAGCTGTAATTATGTAAACGCTATCTAACTGATGAATTACAAGTGCACAAAGAGTTGATTTCATGAAAACATAGTGAATGAATATTTTTAAAGACAATAAATGTGAGTCTAAATTCGCCTTTCAAATAAGGTTTGAGATAAACTGGAAAAATTGGGGCGGGGTAATTTATAAAATTCCAGATTGATTGTACAGTCATCTTGCTTCATGGTTGTCTTTAAATTGTTGTGCCAGTTTAAAAAAAACACTGAAAGGGTACATTCTGGACCCTGAGTTATGGATGTGGTTCATACAAGGAAGATTACTTGCAACTCTAATTATCGACAGATCCAACAAAAAGAAAAGTTAAAGAAAAGACCATACAGATTAACACAGATAAACAAATATTTTAAGTTAAAATATGAAAGACTCAAAATACGTACTTTTTAGCGATGTCTCATCTTAACTGGTTTTTGATTAATTCATTAATTACTGCTCCTCTGCATCACATTGGATAAGAGAGCTTCTACTGTTAACCCTCAACTGCTGAGTCAACCAACCTGCCTACTTCTTCCTCTCTTCATGGTCCAACTGGTTTTACTCCATCAGAGTGGTTTCTGGACTTTGGGATTTCACTGACAAGGACAACTTCAGAAGTATTTTGGAGAACTCACATAAAGTTGCCTACTACATATTAGACCAATTAAGGATGAAAAAACAGCCCTATCATCTATTATCCATGATTTCAGAAAAGGAAAGAACATCAAAAAAGTTAGAAGGACACAATCTTATTATGAAAGAGAAATCTTCAAATGGCATAAAATTACCTTTAGGGAGATGAACTGATTTTGAATAATTTATCTAATAATTTACTGCGAGGTAGCAAAAAAAACAAAAACAAAAACAAAAACAAAAAACCCTCTCCAGCTCTGCTGACAATCATTTGGGAAGCTGGTTGGCTGAAGTGTACTTTTCTCCAGGGCTCTACCCTGACGCCCCCTCCTGACACAGTTAACCCTGTTCTCCTTTGTGTCACAGGTTCTTACCTCACTCTGTCGTAGCTGTTAGTTATCTGTCTGTCTTCATCCCTGGACTGTGAACTGGGTCATCCTCATTTTGTATCTCTTACACATAACACAGTACTGGACACACTGTGGTGAGGCAATGCATATTTATTGGATGAATGAATGGAGTAGGTCTGCTTCCTACAGATTTATGTCAAAGGGAAAATGGAACTCATTGCAACATATACGCTATTCTGCCCCTCTAAGACTCTGGTTGAACATTTTTGCTGAATTGTCAACAATACGGTAATATAGGTCAGTAATTAAGCACCGTAGAATTGGCCATAATTTGTTGCATTTTTTGATTACTTCTCCACTGTGAATCCATTTACTGTAGTATATTTAATTAGTATTAATTTTCAGACTGAGGGAATTTCAGGATAATACAAACATATTAACTGTTTTTTATTACATTGTGTTTTCATTAAATAGTAACTTATGTAGCAGAGCTCTGTTGTTTTTTTAATACAACAAAAAGAAATTTTATTATATTGGTACCAATTAAACCAAGAGACAAAAAATTGAAAGTGTACCATAAAGTTGTTTTTTTTTTTTTTTTGGCAGAATTAATGGAGGGAATAAGAGTTATAAAGAAATGGAAGTGCTCTTTTCTTTTGAAAATAAGATATTAAAGGAATAATCAGTATCTCAAGTTGATTCTTGGTAAAGCAATTCCCTCCGGTATTTGAAAGTTTTTAGTTATCTCTTGTCTTTTCATTAACCATCAATAACTAAGTGCCAATAATGCATGTTCATTATAATTAATCACATGCCCTTATATTGATGTTCTACTTATAAATTTGAATTTTAAACAGCATAGGATTTTTTTTTTTTTTTTGAAATAAGAAGACACAGACACACTCAGGACTGATACTCCCATGACCCTCATAATCATCTTCCTGTGATCCAATAAGAATGTAATTTGGATCATTTATTAACATTCTTATCTTACTGATAATACTATTAGCCTATTAGCTAACAGGTTGTCCTTCATATGTGAAAATTACTCTTGTTTATTTTGGATCAAATGTAAGAGCTAGGATGTTTTTCTTCTGCAGTTTTTTCCCCCTTGAATAGAAAGAGTATCTTATTTTTTCATTTCACTTTTTGGATAACTTTGGTCTGCATAGTTGAGGACTCTGCGTGTGAGGGAAGACTTACATCATTGGCTTGAATTACTGATTTATTCAGCACCCAATCACAGTGCCATACACTGCTTAACACATAGGAGATGAAGTCAAAGGCAGAGGAGATGTCTGCTTCTGTGGAACTCACTGCTCTTCTCTGGTTTGAGTGGGAAGGTCTCTGATAGACAACAAACAAATATGAAAATAAGTAAAAGATAATTTCTGTAACTACAGGCTGTGATTAGTCCTGAGAAGGAAAGAGAAACCTATAGAAGGCAGAGCTCTGCATTGACTTTAGTGCAAATCTTTCCCGACACTGAGCACCCCAGGGCAAGGTCAGGATCTGGGGTCCCCACTGCTGCCTCTAAGACACTGGAAAAGCAGCATGTCCCTATTCATCTGGTTGCTACAGCTCAGAGAGATGTCCAGAAGGCAAGCTGAACTTTCAAAATGTTCTTTCTTTGTCACCTGCTTCAAGAAGCAGATTTGAATTTTCTAAGCCATTCACTATCTCTTGAACCTTTTCCCAATAATTGTTTCAAATGGCCCAAGGGTAAAGTTTCTGTCAATGTTCTTACTACAGCCATAACAGTGCTCAACTGTCACCTTAAAGATTGTATATGCTACAAAGTTTAATGGGAAAATGTGCCACTTCGATGAAACCAAAGAAACATGAAAATGGGATCTAGAAAATTACACTGTTACTATGGTGATGGCATCTCTTTGGCAATTGAAGAGAATCATTTAATAAAGTTATAAAACCCCAGTAAATATTGGACAGCTTTATGGAAATGTAATAACTGATGTCATATATCAAAAAGCACTAAAACCCATTTTGCATTTATGGCTCACAGCAAAATTATAATGCGGATGAGGACTAAATGACCTATAAATGTTAAACACATAGTTAAGCACGGGGTATGTCAGCCAGTCTCTGTGGTTTTTCTGGGTAATATGTTCAAGTTAAATGCAATCGTGAGGGGAAACATTTGCATTTTTCTAAGCCTGTGTATATTTTGGTGCCTTTTCTGAGTCAGAAAGGTAGAACAAAAATCATATCTGTTTGCTTGCAGATGATCAGGGAAGATATCAGGAGAAATAAGCAAGCCTGTGTCCTTGAATATGAATTTAACAAAGTAAATGCTGATAACATTGTTAGCCTGGTACTGCTACTGCTCAGCCTTATCCAAAATGTGACCGCGTTTTGGGTCACATGCATGTTCTCTGGTTTGCATTGACTTTATTCCCAATACAGAGCTATTGTTTGTATTTTTCTAGAAGCTGAGCTCAAAAATGTTTTGAATAATGCATCCTGGGATAGAAAAACTTTTCAGTTTGTAGGGAGCATTTTATCCTGTAAATAAATAGGTTTCTCCCCAGCAGCTCATCGAGATTTCGTGCAAAAGGAAACTAAAAGGAAGAGGGTCTTCCTAAGGCACAAAGAGGAGGCATTTCCAGCTAAGAAACTGAAGGCGCATGTGCATGGTTTTTACTGTGTCATTCAGCTAATTTCTCTGGAATGATCAGGGGACGATACACTGCTTGTTCCTAAGATGGTCGAACAACCAAGTGAAACAGTCCTTCAAGTATCACATTCTCAAAATGCAGAACCACAGAACTGATTGATGGTTTTCATTGAGTCAGCCAATGAGCTAAAGCACAGCCATCAATCTGGGAACTGCATAGTCCAACCTTGGGAACTAGTTTTATTTTTCATGATTCATCCTCCTAGGTTTGGTACCAGTACGTCACAAGTGGCTTTGAAGGTTTCCATGCTCTTTCTTTGGTTCTGAAGCTTCAGGGGTTCTCAGTTGCTCTGGCTTTGATTTCTCAAAATAGTTCTCAGTTCTCTGGCTTCTCCTCTCTCCAGCTCTCCAGGGATATCGCTCAGTGCATACCCCTAGACTCCTTCTAGGACTCTCTTCGAGTCTGTACTTGCTTAACAGGACCAATTCTTGCACAGAAGAATTGAGAGCAGGGTCCTTGAAGAGCATTCTTAGGCAAAGTTGTTGGTTTGGCAGGGGATGAATAAAGACAAGGGACTATAATGAAATCAAATGTAGAATGTTCTGGGTAAGTGTTTCACCTTCCTGTTACAATGTAAAATTTGAAGAGAGGTGGATGAGGATGAGACCATACAAATAGAGTGAGAACCGGACTGCTGGTGGAGTGTGCTTTACATGCTAGGCATGGAGTGTTTTAACACAGATCATCCCATTTAATCTTTTTTTAAAACTTTTAAAAATTGAGATATAATTGACATATAATCTTGTATTTGGTTTTAGGTGTATAGCATAATGATTTGGTATATGTGTACATAGCAAAATGATTATCACGGTATGTTAACATCCATCACCACAAGTAGTGACGATTTTTTTTTTTTTTCTTGTGATGAGAACTTCTAAGATCTATTCTCCTAGCAGTTTTCAAGTACACAATACCATAGTGTTAGCCATAGTCACCATGCTGTGTATTACAGCCCCAGGATTTATTTAACCTTACAACTGGAATTTTGTACCTTCTGACCACCTTCATCTCATTTAATTTTTATAAGCTTCAAGGTAGGTATCATTATTACCTGGATTTTTAGGAGACAAATGACATAAAGAAATAAGTAACTTGCTCAAGGTCACATAACAAGTAACTGGTAGGACTGGAATTCAAACTCCAGTCTCCTTGAGTCTAAGTCCTGTGCTTCTAGCCATTGCATCATATTGAATCAGGTCTAGGTGTAGCTCTGTATAGCAATCCCTTTTAATGGAAACAAAGGATGCTATAATTTGTACCCATCATTAGAACTGAAACTTAGATAATCTTTGTATTGCTAAGTCCCAGGAAGGTTGTGCAATGCACACTGCGTTCTCCGGGGTATACTTTAGGAGAACTGCTGCAGGGGCCACAACAGGGATGTCAGAAAATTGATGGTCAACCCAGCTCAACCCCGAGTTAGGAAAGTGAAAGTGAACAGTGAGTCTGGGAAATAAAACTATGACTCAGAGGCTAGAATGCAGGTATAAATCAAGACAGCACTAATGCAAATAAAAAAAGACTGATTCAGACTGAATATTGCAGATTCAGAATTCTATTGCAAAGTCAGAATTCTAGCTAATGTATAGTTTAATCTATTCCTGTTGGGTCAGGATTAGTACCTTAAAGAATTTTGACTAAATGAAAGGAGAGAGAGAGAGACAGAGAGGAAAGAAGGAGGGAAGAAAGTTATATATGATGTATTCTCATTATAAAAAATTTAAAACATTAAGGGAATTTTTTTTTAAAAAGAAAGAAAGAAAATGAAAATTTACCATAGCTCTCAGCTTCTCAAGAAAACCACAATTAACATTTTAGTACATTTCCTTCCAGTATTTTTCTCCCCTAGGTGTGCCAAAATATATACGATATAGTATATAGCTTATTTCTTTTAATATCACATAAGCATATTCTATCTTATTCCAATTCATTATAAACATTGTTTTATTGTCTGCCTGATGTTCTATCACTTGTGTACAGTTATTTACAATTTTTCCTTTTTATTAGATTTTAGAAGATTAGCATTTAAAAATTTTAGCTGTCATTCTCTGATGTTTATTGCTTTTTCCTCTCCAATTTAGGACTCTTTCCTCATAGATACCCCAGAGGTGGAACTTGTGGGTTAAGGTTAAAGACCAGTTTTGACCCTTGACACATATTGCCAGATTGTTTTCACTTCCTCCAGCAGTGTTTCAAGCTACCCTTTTCACTACATTATCCTCAGCATTGAGTACTCTTATAAAAATAAAAATTAGGCAGAAAATGGCACTGTATGGTTTGAAAAATAGCATACTTTGATTCCCAGTGAGCCAGATATTTTCCCGTAAGATGATTAGTCATTTGCATATCCTCTTCTTGTGGTTTTTCTGTGCACATCCTTTGTCCATTCATCTTTTGAAATCCTTTTCCCTTTCCTATTGTGAAATATATATTGTACATAGAAGAAGAGTGTATAAAACATATGAACAGTTTAAAGAATAATCATGCCGTGAACTCCTCCTTGCAACCACAGCCCAAGTTAAAAGTAGCATGTAAAACATTGCCGCCAAGACCCACATGCCTCACCCTTAACCTTCACCTTCTTCTCCACTGTGTCTTATGCACCCCCATCCCTAGTAAACACGATCTCTGATTTTCGACTAGTCATTCCCTTGTTTTTCTTAATATTTTAATTGCCCATATAGACATTCATGAACAATTGACTTCAGGTGTGCCCGTTTTTGAACTTTACATAAAGGAAATTCTACTATTAACTCTTGTGATTGGCTTTTCTCACTCAGCATTTTGTAGGATTCATTCACGGTGCTGTATGGAGCTGGAGTGCATCACAGTATTATTCCATTTCTATCGGTAATTTCAAATACAATGGAAAGGTTTTTTTCAATGACATTTGAGGAAACTGTGTTTTCCCAATTTTTAAAAATTCCTCGTAATTTTGGCTGTATTTCAATATCAGACAATTTAGGCAGGTTTAGACAGTAAAATCCCTGGATCTTTTCCTTTATGATCACTTTCATTGCTTTGAAACTTAGAAGGTCCTTCCCCTCCATTGTATTGATAAATATTTCCTCCTATTTTAGCTCTTTTATGCTTTATTATTATTATTATTATTTTTTTTTTGGAAAAAAAAGCAAACCTTTAATGCTTTAATCCACATGTGTTTATTTTGGTTTATGGTCTGATTTGACTTCTAGATTGATTTTTTCATCCAAAGAAGTAACTGCTTATTGAATAGTCCTTTCCCACGCCACTTGATCTGCTTTCTTTGTGTGGCAGGGATGAAACAGAGTTGGATTTATGGGTAAAAAAGCAAGTGTGTCCAGGAATAGTGTTGGTCAGAGGAGGAGTGATTCAGTGTCCAGGGGAGTTAAGGAGGTCTTCTTAGAGGAGGTGATAACTGGGGATTGTTTTATAGGACCAGTAAGATCCTATGAAAAGAATGGAGGAGGGGAAGAAGGGCAGGTGAACATTTCAGGCCGAAGAAACTGACAAGTAGAGGAAACTGGCAAGGTTGTTTGTGTTTATAAGCTGAACAACTCTAGAATCAGACAAATCCAGCCCTTCAACTTACAAGCTCTATGATCTCCTGCAACTTACTTAGACTTTCTGTGCCTTAGTTTTTCATCTATCAAATGGGGATCAATAGATTCTATATAAGATTATTATAAGCAATTATAAGATATGTGTAAAATACTTAGCATATCCAGAACACTCAATAAACATTATTTAAATATTAGACAGCATGCTATACCTCCTGCTTACTACTAGATTTGCAGACATGAGTCAGAAAATCAATATGTATTTGCCGAGTGAATGAATGAAGAACAGAGACTTGAAACATCATAGTTTCTTTAGGAATATGCAAGTAGTTTGGTGTTGCTTGAATAAAATTTGTTAGGAATTAAGTGGAGTGGGGACCACATCATATAGGGAGGGCCTAGAACACCATTCCAGGGGGCTTCCTCTTTATCTTATGGACAGTATTGAGACACTGGATGTTTTTACGCAGAAGTGTGATGGGGGCATAATCAAGAGAAAACAATGACCTTAGGGTCGTAGAGACTGGCTTGAGACCCTAAACTTACATCCTCTGCCTCCTACAAAACTCTAGGAAGAAGAAATTTTAACTTTATCTTTTCTTAGAAATATTCAAAGATGGAAGCACTGCATCTTTAAATAAAAGACTGTAGCTTTCAGTAGACCTCATCAGGTAAAGTCTTATGTAGGCTCTTCTTTATTTCTAGGGCAATTCCCTATGTGTTTCTGGGGCAAAGTTTGCTCATTGCTCCATAATATCTGTTTCTCCTCTTCTTTGATAATAGAACTCACAATTTTTAGCTGGACATTTGGCTGTCTGGAATTAGAATTACATTTCCCAGCTTCCCTTTTGGCCTGCTGTGACCATGTGACTGGAGAATGGAATGTTAGCAGAAGTGTTATGTGCAACTTCCAGGATCTATTCATAAAAGGAAGGGACATGCCTTCTTCTTTGCTCCATCCCTTTTTCTGCTGGGTAGAGTGTAGATGTGATGACTGGAGCTTAAGCAGCCGTATTGGACACTAAAGTGTAGGCCAGACATTATGAATGGTGAAACTGCTTGCTAGCCATGGCTTGTCTTCCTCGAGACTCTCTTGATGTGAAAAATATACTTCTGCTATTGTTATTTTGTCATTTCTGTCATTTGCAGCTGCACCTAATTTTAGCAAATACTGATTCACATCTATTTGCTCTGAATCATTGGATAAGAAATGCAGCATTTCCCTCTCTCTGTATATATTTTAAAAAAGCTTCTCAAATAGTAGGTAAGAATTAGTAAATTTCTCTCTACCTTTAGTGTTAAATTCTGCAAATCACTTTTTAAAGCCTTTTCATCTCAATCGCTTTTTTTTTTTTTTTTTTCTGATTTGCTGTATTTTCTTTGGCTTCCTGAAATGTTTCAATGTTCCTCCCTTAGGTATTCCCCAGAATGGGATTTATTCTGTGGAAAATGGAGAATTGCTTGGTACTGCCCTCAATACAGATTTATTTTATTTCTTAGTTCTGGAATGGTGTTGGCCTCTTTCAGTTATTTCTCAAGTGAGCATTATAATTGTTAAGAAAATAAGGTTATATTTTCCCATGACTAATTTGTTCATTTCTGACTTGTGTGCCTTCAAAGTCAGTAAATCATATCCTGGCCTGAAGAATCACCCCAAACTGGTCTCTTGTGTACACAAGAAACAGAACATAATCATAATATTGTGGGGAGGGCCAGGGAGAAGACTGCAAAGGCTGGGCAGGAAACAGTGATAGCTCTGATTATTAGCACTGGGTGTCTAACTCAATAAAGTGATTTTTTAAAATCATGTGTAGTGGGGAGTGTATAGCTCAGTGGTAGAGTGTGTGCACAAGGTCCTGGGTTCAATCCACAGGACCTGCATTAAAAAATAAATTAAAAAAAAAAAAAACAACCTAATTACCTCCCCCCCATAAATTAAAAATAAATAAATAAAATAAAAATAAACGTGTAAATCAATGTTGTATTGTTCTGAGCAAGAAAAATAATTATGTTTTCATTTCAGTAGGAATTGCAATGCAGAAATGGGTTTGGGAAACAAGTATCAAATGGCAAATGAAAAGTAGCTCAGAGAGGTAACCATTTGTTTCTTCTCAGGGAATGTGAGAGGAATCACAGGGTCTGTGGAAATGGACTGTCTAGGTGAGTGAGCAGGAATGCTGTGCTTTGCTTGCTGATTTTCTTCTTTTGTGTGTGTGTGTGTTGACTGAGTTGTTTATTTGGTTTCTGTGCCCCCCGGACAGGATTATTTTTTAAGCCTTAGAGTAAATACTGATTCACATTAATAGATCAGTGAAAAGAGACTGAAAACTCAGAGTGGTGTGACAGTCAGAACATAGACTTTAGAATAAGAGGCTCCTGATCCACAGCCCACTCCTGCAACTTACAAGCCACTTGACCTCAAGCAATCTGTTTGATGTCTCTGAGCCTTAATTTCCTCATATATAAAATGGAAAAAATTATATCTTCTCCCCAGTGTTGTTCTCGATAATTCATCTTGACTTCAGGGTTACTAAAATTACTAATGAATATGAGTAACCCACAAAACAACTGGCCATATAGTACCCACTGATCATATGGTGCCTGGAGCCCAGTAAACACTCTCCAACTGTTAAATAAAGGAGTGGAAAATATGTGTACCTGTCTGTGTACATTCTATTTACTTTCCCGTAGGCTTTGGTTCCCATGAAACAGATGCAGTGGGCTGAATGGCCGTGTTGGAAAGGAAGAAGTCGGGGACAGACCAAGGGATTGGGCGTCAGGCAGGATGTTGTGTGTGTGTGTGTCTGTGTGTATGGAAAAATCCCAAGCTCATCAAAGACTTCTGGTTCGCTTTGGTATTTTACTTGCATAAGGAAATGTAAACAGAGGGCTCTGTTTGGGTTATGACTTTTAAAAGCTATCCGCCTATTTCAGGTAACAGGTTGTTTACAGTTTTGACATTGGCTTTCTCCCAGTGAGAGATAAACCCTTTCAGGTGCAACACTATAGTGTTTAGATTTTTACTCATGATTCTGAGCCAGGACAAACAAACCAGGGGAATTAAATAGGGCCAACAGACTGGACATGAAAATGGCCTCCTTCATGGAAATAAAAAGCAGAGAGCTTCCTCTCTCCCAAATCCAGAGGCTGGTGTTCTCCCTATATTTCACTGTCACATGAGAATTTGTGTGAATTGCTTCAGAAGGTTATTGTACATAAACCCTGTGTTAAAGTGATTCCCTTGATCGCACATCTGCTGAATTCAGTGTCTGCAAACCACAAGCTGCAGGTATTCAGGATGTTTAAAGCATACAGATTTCACTTAGGTACACATTGATTGGAATTCATGGCATTGCTTTAGCTCCCTACCAACAAGTTTTATTAGGCAGCTTTGATTGTATGTGTAACCATTTTCCTCTCCTCTGTCTTCCATCCTGTGCTCCGCTTAACAAGATGAGATGAGATGAGATGAGATTTATATAAGAAAGAGAATGTTATTTAAAGGCAAAGGGCTATGCACGTATCAGGATAATAGCATACTGACTTTCTTAGCTGCCTATATTCACCTACAACTTGATCACAAATGAAAAAGGCACTTGGCAAGAAGGTATTTAGAATCAAAACTTTTTCCCCCCTTTTTAAACTTTATCTTGACAATCAAGCTAAGAGCACGTGGCTCATCGGTTTTGATACTTGGTTCCTTTGGGTTTTCACTGCACCAAATTGGACTATCTCACCTCTGATTTTATAGAATTTCAATTTTCACTCCATCTGAAGCCTGGCTCAGAAGTCAAAGTTCTGAAGTGTGAGATTACCGTCTTATCTGAGCTGTGGGTTGTTGGCAATGTGTCTCAGAAGGGAAATAATACTTGCCCTATTTTCATGGCTTTCCATGAATCATTGGATACAGTTCATTTGTTGTTTTATTCACTGAAAAAAAAATTTAATAAATCTATGTACTCTACTGTGGGCTCTCATGCCTCAGGGAAAGGAGGTTATTTTCTTAATTTTAATTATTTCTCATAGTTGCAAAAATGTTGAAGATAAAACAGATGAGATAGTAAAGTTTTAATGAATCTCTTGGAGCAGAGACCCTAGATATTTGCTTTAAACATTGATTGAATTATTGAATTATGATCCAATATCCATGAATGATAGTCAATCATTCACTCAAAAGGATTGAATTATGACTCAATCACAAATGTCCTGCAGATTAGTCAGGACCCACCAGACACAGCTCCAGGTTGAGAAGCCTTCCGAGAATACTCATTGAGATTCAGAATTTGTGGTCCATTTTTAAAAATTTTTATTGAAGTATAGTTGATTTACAATGTTGTGTTAATTTCTTGTGTACAACATAGTGATTCAGTCATACATATATATTTAATTATATAATATATTATATATTTATATATGTATTCTTTTACATTATAGGTTATTACAAGATATTGACTATAGCTCCCTGGGCTATACCATAGGACCTTGTTATTTATCTATTTTATACATAGTAGTTTGTACCTGCTAATCCCAAACTCCTAACTTGTCCCTCTTGTACTTCCCCTTTGGTAACCATAAGTTTGTTTTCTATGTATGTGAGTCAGTCTCTGATATCATATATGCGTGAAATATTGAAAAATGAGACAAATGTGGTCCCTTCTTAATTGAGCCATGTGTGGATTCCATACAGGGGCTGTAATATAAACTGAATTAGCAGTTTCTCTAAAACACTGGGGCACAGGTAGCCCTCCTTTGGAGATCCTTTTGAATGGAATAATGCAAAGGGGAAAGATGGGTTCTTCCCACTTCTCTGGAGACCATGACTGTGGCACATGAGGGTGTCAGTGTGCTGGTGGCAATGCCAAAAGGTGACTGCAGGGCCTACAGAGCAGCAACCATGCCTGGTGGGGAAGAGGACTTGTGGAACATCATGGGGTAGGGGTGGAGAAGAGGACTTGTGGACCACCATGGGGTGGGTAGAGGTGGGGTCAGGGAGACTTTTTGGGGTCAGTATGTGGGCAAGAACCAGTGCAAGTTGTGTCATTATCATTAATGTGACCATAGATTGGTAGAGTGCTGGGAAATTTAGGTTGTATATAAAACCAGAAATTAGAAGGGGAAGTAAAAAGAAAATAAATGATGGAAGAATAAAAAGGCCTTTTTTTCTTGCTCCAGTCAACTGTTTTTAACTACTTATGAACACAGCCATCTGGATATTCCATAGGCACCTACATTTACCACGTTACAAACCAAATTCACTGTTTCTTCTCTTTCCCCCAAGACATCCCCAGGTTTTGTTCTTTTATTTCTGTAAATGGCATCTTTATCCTTCAAGACATCCAGGTTTGAAAACGAGTACATTCTGACTTTTTCTTTCATTCCAAACATCCAATCAGTTGATGAATCTTGTAGATATTACCTCTGAAATCTCATTTATGTGAATCTTTTCCACTCTATTACCATGGTGCTGCTTGAGATGAGCCTTCATTTTCACTTGCTTTCCCATTATAAATAGTTTCCTAATTTGTCTCTGCTGCCTTCTGTTGCTTGGCTCTTCTATCCACAATGTTTACCAATGTACACATCCCTTGTCATGTCACTCTCCAGCTTGTCAACCTTCAGAGAGGTCTCATTTCAATGGATTAAACACAGACTCCTTACTCACATCCAAAGCCCATAAAAATAGGCTTCAGTCTGCCTTTCTGAGTGTATCTCCAGTCACTACTGCTGACAACCTCTGTTCCAGTCATACCTTGAATATACCCTACGCTCTTCTCTCTTAGAGTTACTTTTCATAATTATATTTATCCTTTTATGATCTACTTTCAATATCATTTCACTCATGAAATCTCTTCCAACCCATAACCCCAACCAGATATGAGCCTTCTGACTCCCTAGTATACTACTTTATCTTGATATTATAGAGTATGTTTCTCTACTAGTATCATTACTATTTGTACACTTATCTTTGCTACCATGTTGTACATCTGTGATATTCCTGGCATTATGCTACGTTTTTAATTTACATGATCTCATTTAAACGTTCAGACTTCACATCAATCCTATAAACTGCATAGAACCTCCATTTTAGCATTAAGGAAACTGAGTTTGAATAACTTGCTCAAGGGCAAATGCTAGATTCAAATCCAGATTCAATTTCACACCAAAACACATGTTTTCTCTATTAGACTGTGCTGCCTTTTATGGTCAAGGGCTCTCTGGTACTTACATGTGTGCCTGCTGTAATTCCCAAAACACCAGGAGTGACTTGTATGTGGTGGACGTGGAAGAATGTGGGTTGGGAGACGCTGGCAGATACTTTGTACCATGTGAAGACTGAGATTAAAGCTGAGGACGTCACTGAACCAAGAAATGGAGAGATCAAGTTTTGGTGACATTACTTGAGTATCTGCATCAACTCAGTTCTATCTTTTAAATGTTTAGGTTACGTGAGCTGGTACAGTTCAGGATGAGTTGGATTGTGTTTGGTAATTGAAAGTTACTAAAGTGACAGAGCAGGAGAATGTTGCGGGCCTTGGTTTCAGCAGAATATTTATTAAAATAGGCTCATGGACAAGAGGGTGATATATAGTACTCAAATTATCTTTATGAAGCATAGAAGACGGGGAAAAATTCTGTATTGGTATTTCATAAGTTTTATAGTTAGGAGAAAATATAAATGAGCAAATATGAACTCTGACAGATCTTCAAGATAACGCTTTTACACTGGATACCCGAATTCTAGCACTGCCTCCAGCACGATTGTGGATGATGCAAAGGGAAAACGTGGGAGCATCCAGGGCAATGTTGTAAATCAGCGAACAGGAGACAGCATCTATCTGACACCAGACAGGAAAGGGTAAGGGCAGGCAGCCGAGACCAATAAGTACCCACAGGCAGCACTACATTAAAACCGCTCAGATGTAGGTTCAAATCCTACCCTTGTCAAGAAGTAACTGTGTGACCTAAAAAAAATTACTTTCACATCAGATCTTTTGTTTCTCTGCCACAAAAATGGAGATAATGATACCTACCAACTGGGTTGTTTCAAGGAATAAGTGAGATAACCTCTGTGAAAGCATTAGGCACAGAGTGGATGTTCAATACATATGATTTGTTTTAAAGTATACTGATTAGTAGGAATTGGGTAATAATTTACTGGGAACAGGGAGGAAACACCAAGGACCAGCAAGACAGGGGAGTGGAAACAGTCATGAGGAGAAATAAGTGATTCTGGACAACTTGGTCTTTTTCATCCAAGAATGATTTATCCCTAAAATATCTTAAATGCTCAGCTTCACACCTCACAAAAGGAAGAAACAAGGCTGATACAATCGAACGTACCAAAGATAAATATTAAGTTCCACATTAAAATTGTATCCAGGTAACTATAGGACATAGTGAATATGATGGCTTAGTTCAATAGCATCTTGGTTACAGTCACAGAGTGATGCAGTGTCTAAAACCTTGGCATACCTAGGGTGCTTTAATAGAAATAGAAGGTGCATGGCACAGGCATGATAAAGTGGCATACGGTTTGACCAAGAGCAATTGGGCTGAAAGCGGTTTGATCCATGGCACCGTGTTTGACATAATGGTGTGGCTGAAATTGGTATTTCCTAGTCATGGATTTTTGGAACATTGGTCATTTGGGCACTTAATTTTCAGCCAATTAATCTTACTCTGACTTGATTTTTATAGTAAAAAGTTGGAACAATCTCAGTATTAGTATTTGAATTATTTATAGTTTTTAAGTACTTACTTTTTCTCGTTATAAAAAATGCAAACTCCCCCAATGTTCATATCAGCACTATTTACAATAGCTAAGACATGGAAGTAACCTAAATGTCCACTGACAAATGACTGGATAAAGAAAACACACACACACACACACACACACACACACACACACACACACACACACAGGAATACTACTCAGCCATAAAAAAGAATGGAATAATGCCATTTGCAGCAACATGGGTGAACCTGCAGATTATCATACTAAGTGGAATAAGTCAGACAAAGAAAGAAATATTATATGATATCACTTATATGTGGAATCTAAAAAAATGACACAAATGAACTTATTTACAAAACAGAAACAGACTCAAATAGAAAACAAACTTATGGTTACAAAGGTGAAAGGGGAAAAGAGTCGGGGAGGGATAAATTAGAAGTTTGGCGTTAGTAGATACAAGCTACTGTATGCAAAATAAATAATAAGGTCTTACTGTATAGCACAGGGAACTATATTCAATAACTTGTAATGACCTATTATGAAAAAGAATATATGTATGTATAACTGAATCACTGTGCTGTACACCAGAACTAACATAACATTGTAAATCAACTATACATCAATTTAAAAAATTATTTTGTGAAAAAGCTTTTTTAAAAAAAAAAAAGGAAATTGAGATTAAAGTAAAAAGATTCTCATTATAGAAAATTTAGAAAATACAGAGGAGCAAAAGAACAACAAACATCATAATTTCACTATCCATAGGGAACCACTGATATTATCTTGGCTTAATAGCATTTCAGATTCTTTCCTCTGTATTGCGTGTCTGATTAAGGCAGGTGGCAAACTCTCCACTACCAGAAGTTTTTAAGCAAAAGTATGAAAATCTGTCGGAGATAATTGTCATAGAAGGAGTTATTGTATGGGAGGAAGTTTGAATTTTATAACGTCTAAATTTTTTTCTACTTTAGGATTCTAAGAAAGAAATACAATGAATGTTATCAGAATGCTCACTTGTTTATTGCTTATTTATATTGCACTTATACGGTTCAGCTGAAAAAGGACTTCTGGAAATTCCAGCTCTGATTATAAGCCATTCTGTTGTTTTCTGAATTATTGGCTCCGATGCCTATATTTGATTTCTGTGCTTGAGTAAACCCACCCACATGCCAGACTGAACCCCAGCGCGTTTGACATTTTCCCTTTTGAACAGCATCCAGCATAATGTAGCTTACTGGAAAAAATCTACACAGTATGACTCAGCCAGTCATGCAAGCCTTTTTTTCCTGTGGAATTCATTACTTTTTTCCCCTCAAAATGAAAATGGACCACATTATTTAAGGATAAACAAATATGAAAGTGTTTCCAGCAGCATCTTTTCATCCACTTGGCTGCAGAAGATTAACTTAAAATTCTTGGCTGAGATCTTGCTTCATACCTAAATGTTTCAGTAAATACAGTTTTATTGAAACAGAACACAACTTTTCAAATTCTCTGACTGGAAATAGAGAATGAAGCCCCCTTTCCCAAGAGGAGAAGCTATGCTTTCCTTTTACTTAAGATGTCCCTAAATTATCTCACATAGTATGCATTTAATGCTCTCTAAATCAAACTATGTATGTGAACAGAACTATGCTTATGAAAAGTCTTGTAATCTAAATGGCCTATCAAGATCTGGATTTTTCTTCCTTCCCCTTCCTTAATTTTCTGATGAATTCCAGGAAAACTTCCCAAATGAGCACATATATTATCAATCCTCATCACTGGAAATCTGTTATTTTTCAGGAGTTGTATTTTTGCTGTGTTTTTAGAATTTTCAGTGGAGTTTGATTAGATGCACTTGCACGTTTGAGACGTCCTTTAGGTGGGAGGCTTTTGCAACTAGGCAAGCAATTCTAGAAGCTATTATCTGCTATCATAATGTTGACCATATAAAAATTGAAATAGAAACTGAGAAAATGGGAGTAGAGGAAGAAGTAAGTGACAGATTATTCGATCAGTAAACAATAACAACTGTAGCTAAAGGTGTTGAGGATTCACTGTTATATGTGTTGGAATCTAGGTAAGGTGGTTTATATTCACTTCCTGTATAGCAACTCTACAAATAAGCATTATCATCTCCATTTTACAGATGAATAAACTGAGGCTCAGAAGAGTGAAGGGTCTTATAACTGTTGGCAAAACTGAGATTTATGATTTGTCCCACAATAAAGCTTATTTTCTTCTCACTACATCATACTGTCTCAGTTATGGTGTAAATATAATAAGGAAAAGACAAAGAATAAAAGAGGTGAAAGATACTAAGTAGAAATAAAATGTATTTTTTTATTTGAACAGATTTATTTAAACTTATGTACAAAATTCATGATAGCAAAAAAAAAAAAAAAAAAGGTGGTGGTGGGGGGGGTTGAACAAGCAAAATGGAGCCAGGCTAGGATTGAAAAATCACCTTCCATCTTGGAAGGTGAATGACAAAGTGCTAAGGCTGAACCCTGCAGTCACCTGCCTGAGTCTCTCCCTCTAATTCCTATGGCTGATCATCTGTTTTTCTCCCTAAAAAACCTCTTGAATATGGTCATCTTTGATGGGGTCTTCAACACCACCCATACCTATGGTGACACTTGTGAGAATAACAAAATGTTACCTTTGTTAGCAAAATGTCTGGCTCATGAATAAGAAAGGGTCCCCTTCCTCCCTGGGCTGGCCCACAGTACTTGGCCAGCAGGCCACAGGCCGATTTTCAGCAACCACTCACCTCTTGGGAAAGTGCTTTGTGCAGGGCATAACCTGCATGGCCTCTGTGATGGCCTTGGCTTTGTTCTTTTTTCACCTCCATTACCTTCCCCATGTTCAAGGCACTATCAGTTTCTTCCCCAGAGATTTCTCTTAATTCTTCTTCCCTACCCCCAGTCTTCCCCTCCTTCTTTGCTTTCTCTGCACAGCAGCTGATTTGCTTTCTGAAACACAACCATGGTCATGTCACCCCACCAATAACACTATAATACATACCCTTTGTCTTCATTATGTCTGGACTTTCTAGAATAGCAAAAACACCTTTCTTTACCTGACTCTGTGGCCTTTCTCATTCCTTCTCTTACCACTCCCTTTGTGCCTTCTGCTCTCCCACAGTTCAGATAGATCACGATGCCTCATCTCTGTTATGGCTGAGCCTTGAACATGCATTTTACTCCCAACTTTGTGTCCTTTATCTGGCAGATTTCTACTTGTCCTTCAGAGATCAACTCAGACATCATCTCTGGGAAGGCTTTCTGACCTCAACAGCCTGAACTAGGTGGTCCTCTGGTTCCTTTATTCACTCTGAATTGTAGCACTTAAAATGTTGTGTTGCAGTTGTCTGCCTCTGCACCCGCCCTTTCCAGAAGGTAGCCAAATTCTCCAGGACAGGAGCAATATCTTATTCATTCTTGTAGCCCAGAGACCCACAGTAGTACTTGACTCAGCTGTCAGCTGGAAGCATAATCTGCTTTTGGGTGGATGCAAAATCATTCAGTTAGCCATTCCAGAAAATGTGAAGAAAAGGATGGAGGAAGAAGGGTGAGAAGGCAACCATTTTCTGGCCTAAAGATGCTCAATGCTTCTGTGACAACTTCCCTGGAAGATTCTCTATTCATGAACTTCTGGAATGGAACTGGAATTTGAACTATTTTCTTACACCTGCTTCAGCGGTGTAAAGTGACTCTAAAGGAAGGTATCAGTTAAGCGAAGAGCAAGTCACTAGAAACAGCTCTGACAGTGTCATTCCCAAAGGGTCTGCATTTGGAAAATGAATGAAATCTGAATGGCTCGTTTTAGTATTTCATAGGGCCATAAAATCAGAGACCAGTTGCTAGGGGAAAGCCTGCAGGTGGAGTGTTGTTGATACTTAAAACACTGAATTTGGGAATTTTCAAACGTTCCTTTTAGTGGAAGAATTATTGCCCACAGCAGAGTACTGGATCCCTGTGGTGATTCATTTAGCTCTCCAGAACCAGAAGATGCCTTTTTTTTTTTTTTTTTTTTTTTTTCCTGGCAGGAGGGAGGGCTTAGGAATAAGGACCTAAGTGGAAACAGTCCACTCAAATCCGTTATGATTCCCTCTTCATATCTGAGCCCCCAGGATAATCTTCCTGCTCTCATCATGTTTAAAACCTACCCTCCGTCCTTCTAAGGGAAGAAATCAGCAGCCATGAAACTGAACAAAAGTAACTGACTCTTGTCCCCGTTCTTCAAAGACGATGCCAACAACATGGCACATGGGGTGATGGAGGGTTTTAGTGCCTGTTATGGTACTTTCTGTTTTTCCTTTGCATCTCATAACTTGCAGTTCTTTTCCTTTTTTACCATGTGTGTTTTCTCCCTAGAATAAGACTTAGCAAACTTTTTCTGTGAAGGGCCAAATAATAAATACTTTTAAGGGTTTGTTGGCCATAAGTCTCTGTTGTAGCTACTCAACTCTGCTGTCCCAGTGCAAAAGTAGCTGTAGACAATACGTAAATAAATGAGCATAGTGCATTCCAATAAATTTGTATGTACGGACCCTGAAAATGGAACTTCATATAATTTTCCTGTGTTGTCAAGTATTTTTATTTTTTTCTCAATCATTTAGAAATGTACAAACCATCCTTATTTTGCAGACCATATAAAAACAGGTGGTGAGCCAGGTAAGGCTTGTGGGCTGTAATTTATTGGTCCCTGTAATAGAGAGTCAACTGGGGACAACAGGGTCAGATTTGTGTTTTCAGCCAGTGTGTCTCCAAATATGCATATGAATCACTTGGGGGTTCTGTTAAAATGCAGATTCTGTTGTGAGAGTCTATATTTCTTAGCAGCTCCCAGGTGATACTTTGGCAGCACTATTTGATCTACGGACCACACCTGGAGTAGTAAGACTTTCAAAGAACCCAGGTTGGGTCCATCCATGGAAGAGATCCTGGAATAAAGAGTGAGTGGGTGAGGGTAGAGGGGAGAGTTGTAAACATCTGTTAGGAGTCTTTTGGGAGTTTGACTCAGCAGGCCTTGATTGCTGGGAGGAAGTGAGAGCTGAGAGGGAATGAGAAGTTAAAGGTGATTTCAAGGTTTTGTTGGTTAGTGGTGCTTTTAGCAGAGATCTCAGTTATCCATACAAAACCAGGTACAGACTAGTGCTAAGTTTATATTGAATAAATAGAAAGGCTAGTAAAAGAGCTGGTTGGGTTGGAAGAATATGTAAAAGGAACAATAATGACCTCAATCCAGGGTAGTTTGAATTTGATTTTGCAGATAAAAGGAAAGGTAGCGAAAGCAGATAATACTTTAAAGGCAGAATGCTGTGTGGCACCTGCTGGCCTGGGAGTGGGTTGGGTTGTTCTCCATCAGCTGAGAGCTAAACCTGGACCAGTAGCACTCCTGGCCGGGAAGAGCAGAAACTGCACTGAAAGCATCCTTTTCTTAATGACTAAACATGGCTGGAATTGTTTGTTGCCTTGCAAGTCTTCTCATATAAATGTTTAACTTCATTCTTTTTTTATAATAGGACTTTAATTACAAAAAGCCATTGAAGAGTCAGAATTTGCTTGCAGACATTTTAAAGCTCTGGCCTAGGAATCAACTCAGTGTGAATATTATACCATAAAGCCTGTTGTCTCAGGTTTCATCCTCCCTTATGTCCAATTTAGTTTGTTCTTCTACTGAAGACACTAAATATCTTTCATACATTAAAGGAATTGCTTCTTTACAGATGGTATGTAGTGCTTCCTCAGCTGAACAAGTTTTCTTTCCTACTTTTTTCCCTATATTATGTCTCCCTCCCACCCCATCCCTTGCTTTCTCCTTTGGTGACCATACATTTATTTTCTATGTCTATGAGTCTATTTCTGTTTTGTAAGTAAATTCCTTGTGTTATTTTTTAGATCCTACATAAAAGTGGTATTATATGATATTTGCCTTTCTCTGACTTTACTTAGTATCTCTAGGTCCATCCATGTTGCTGTAAATGGCATTATTTCATTCTTTTTAATGGCTAAGTACTATTGCATTGTGTGTGTGTACGTGTGTACACACCATATCTTCTTTATCCAGTCATCTGTTGATGGATGTTTAGGTTGCTCCTATGTCTTGGCTATTGTAAATAGTGCTGCTGTGAACATTGGGATGCATGTATCTTTTTGAATTAGAGTTTTCTCTGGATATATGCCCAGGAATGGGATGCAGAATTACATGGTAACTCTACTTTTGTTTTGTAAGAAAATTCCATACTGTCCTCCATAGTGGCTGCACCAATTTACATTCCCACTAACAGTGTAGGAAGTTTCCCTTTTCTCCACCCCTTCTCCAGCATTTATTACTTGTAGACTTTTTAATGATGGTCATTCTGACTGATGTGAGGTGATAACCTCATTGTAGTTTTGATTTGCATTTCTCTAATAATTAGTGATGTGACGCATCTTTTCACGTGTCTGTTGGCTATCTGTATTTCTTTTCAGAGAAATGTCTGTTTAGGTCTTCGGCTCATTTTTTGGTTGGGTTCTTTGTTTTTTGACATTAAGTTATTTGAGCTGTTTATATATTTTGGAAATTAATCCCTTGTCGGTCTTATGGTTTGCAAATATTTTCTCCCAGTATGTAGTGTTTTCATTTTGTTTATGGTTTCCTTTGCTGTGCAAAAACTTTTAAATTTAATTAGGTCCCATTTGTTTTTACTTCCATTACTCTAAGAGGTGGATCCAAACAACTATTGTTGAAATTTGTGTCAGTGTTCTGCCTAGGTTTTCCTCTAGGAGTTTTAGCATATCCAGTCTTATACTTAGGTCTTTAATCCATTTTGAGTTTATTTTTGTATATGGTGTTAGAGAATGTTCTAATTTCATTCTTTTACATGTAGCTGTCCAGTTCTCCCAGCACCACTTATTGAAGAGACTGTCTTTTCTCCATTGTACATTCTTACCTCCTTTGTCATAGATTAATTGACCGTAGGTCTGTGGGTTTATTTCTGAGCTTTCTATTCTGATCCATTGATGTGTGTGTCATTTTTGCGGCAGGAACAACTATTTTGATTACTATAGTTTTGTAGCATAGTCTGAAGTCAGGAAGCGTGATTTCCTCCAGCTCTGTTCTTCTTTCTCAAGATTGTTTTGGCTATTTGGGGTCTTTTGTGTTTCTACACAAATTAAAAAATTTTTGTTCCAGTTCTGTGAAAAATGCCACTGGTAATTTGATAGGGATTGCATTGACTCTACAGATTGCCTTGGGTAGTCTGGTCATTTTAACAATATTAATTCTTCCAATCCGAGAACACAATACATCTTTCCATCTGTTTGTGTCACCTTCATTTCTTACCGTTTTCAGAATACAACTCTTTTGTCCTGGCTTTTTTTAAAACCCACTTTTACCTTTGTAAACTCTGATTAAAAAGGATCTGTCTGAATTTGCTGGTGATCTATTTGTCATTGGCCAAAAAAAAAAAA
Source organism: Camelus dromedarius (assembly GCF_036321535.1). Taxonomy (NCBI): domain Eukaryota; kingdom Metazoa; phylum Chordata; class Mammalia; order Artiodactyla; family Camelidae; genus Camelus; species Camelus dromedarius. The sequence goes on along the minus strand of NC_087446.1, from coordinate 16,893,545 downwards.
AAAAATTCCCAAACACACTCAGGGATATTTAATCAACAACCTCATAATTCTATCTCTAGTTTCTCCTTCTCCTAATTCACTTTACATACTGTTGCCTGTTAATATCTGTGAAGCATATCCTCAATGCTATTACCTTCTTGTTCAATAAACTTAAATTACTCTCTGTGGTCTACAAATGAAGTCCAGACTCTTCAGTCTGCTTTTCAGTTTGTGCCGCTGTCTGACTTTCATTTACGTTTCTAACAGATTTCCTGTTACTCACGTTCACCCACCCCACCCGATGACCACATCAAGCTCACTGCCTCCTCACGGGCCCTGCCCTTTCTTGCCTCTGAGCTATTGCGCATCTGCCCACCCCCACTCTCCCCACTCATCTGAACCCTGTGGTCCTCTGAAACCCAGGTTAGACTCTCCCTTCTCCATGAAGCCTTTCTGATTTCTAAGTTGAAAATAATATTCGCCTTATTTTTTGAATTTCCAAATCTCTTTATTTGTGCATCAGGGTATAGCAGAAAGAATATGGGTCTCTAGAATATAAGCTCAACCAGGACTTTAAGTCCATTTTATTCATTCATTCATTCAGGGCCTAGCAAGTGCTTAGCACACAGCAGGTGCTGAAGAAATATTTATTGAATGAATGAATGAATGAATGAATGAGTGAATAAATAAAGGTATGTGTTTTCTTAAATTCAGTGGTATCATATGTGAATGCCTAGGACAAAGTAGGTGCTTAATATGTTAGCTTCCTTTCCCTTTATTCTCTTTTTTTTTAAATGGAAGTTATAAATTTCAAATATATCTATTTCTACAGTGCCTGGGATCTAGTGGGAGGGGGGAAGAGAAGAAATCTATTGAGCACCCTCTGTCTGTCTGTCAAGGACTGTACTGGGTGCCTTATATTTACTTTCATTTTAATTCTTCATGAGAATTTTATAAAGTAGGTGTTCTTCTCTCTGTTTTACGGGTGGAGAAGCTAAAGCTCTGGGAATCTTGTCCAAGGTCACAGATCTAATCAGTGGACAGCACTGAATTTTAAAGCCAAGTCTGTCTGACTTTAAAACTCATGCCTTTAACGTCAATTTATTACAGTGTGGGTTGTTAATTAGTAAATTACAAAGCAGGATGCGAAGCCATGTCTACCTGACTTGAAAAAATCCACGTTCTTGCCACTATATTGTCTTGCCTCTCACTGTGCCATTACTTGGAAAGTACTTGATGAATGAATTTTAAATTGATTAATTTAAAATAAGTTAATGTATTTTAAAATAAATTAATGAATTACTAAAGGAAGAAATAAACACTAATGAATTATAGAACTAATGAATTAAGAATAAGCTACTTTCCTACTGGAGAATCATGAGATTGGAATGATGCCCGTTGGTACAGAAAAACCAACTGCTTTTGCTTAAAGAATAAGGTTAGCTACAAAGGGGAAATGAGCCCCAGCAGACAAATAGTCACATGCTGCCATGGTGGGAGTCAAGAATTGCCTCTACCACTGAAACCTACACTCTTAATTTCAACACCTGCCATGTCGTTTCAGAATCTCTAGTCTATGACTACAGGCCTGAAAAAGCAACAGCTAAAGCCTTGTTGTTTTGAGCTGTCATCCATAGCAGATCCCAGACCATGGTAATACCGGCTCCAGTGGAAAGTCTGAACTCAAAAGCCTCTCTGACCCATTGCCTCAGGCTATTTGAATTGCAAAATTAACCAAGTTAGGGGTAGAGGAATATTCAGATACTAAACTTTCAAGTTATTCACATGCTGTCAGTGTGAGTTATCACAACATGAAAGATAAAGAATGAGCAAAACATGACTCCTTAAGGATTTAATACTTCAGAAGAAAAGACAAGTGAACAAATGGGACTTAGGCTGTGAAAGGGGCCTGACTGATGTGTAATTGGGAGGGACTGGATTAGGTAAGACACTTGGGGGAGGTCATGCCTTCACTGAGTTCTGAAGAATGAGTAGGCATGAGTCAAGGGATGGGTGGGGTGGAGGTGGGAGAGAAAGACGTCGTAAGGCAGAGCATATGGGAAGATCTGTAGGGAGAGGGTCAGAAGCACATTTGGGGACCAGCAAGCAGTTCAATGTGTGTTTGGAGCATAGAGAGAGAGGGAGAGAGTGGAGACCCTGAAGCTCTGGGGCCAGGTTAGGGAAGCTGGGCTTTATCATAGTGGATATTTATATTAATCAAGGATGGGACTGAATTTAGGGAATAAGAGGGGACAAGGGAGCTAGACTAGAGAAATAGAAGTCAGGTAGCAGGGAGGCCAGCCTGGAAGAGACTAATAATTTGGAACTGGCTCAGAAGAGACTGGGCACGCACCTTGCTAGACTTCTCATTGTCCCATGTGTCACATCCTGGCCCGCAGTGGAAATGAAATTGTAAAATTACAAATGGGGCATTGTTCAACAGCTTTTTATATTTATCTCTCCAGTCAGTCTTAATCAAGGACTTAATAAGGATAGTTTCTGAACCCCATTTATTCAGTATCTTCTCCTCTAATTTTTGTCAAGAGTTAGTCTTTGCTGGAAGCTGTGGAGTTGTGCTCACTTTAGCAGCACACATAGTAAAAGTCAAACCATGGAGCTGAGCCAAGGTGAATTCTTTATGGTATGATCAAGGTTGGAACACCTGAGTCATGTAAGAACCACAGGGCAGGTAGGCAACCAGGACACCTCTGTGTTAGCCAGGGCATCTTGACAAGAGCTGAATGAAGAATAATTTTACCTTCAGAGGCATATGGCCTTTGTTTGGGGAGGACAACTCCCCAGGATTCACTAGAACTTTATGGTAAGGAGAGCAATGAAGTTCTGGTTACAGATGAAAGGAATCTTCTTGGTGCAACCATATCTACTAGGGCAGCAAGGAACAGCAACACAAAAGGGTGGTTTTTGCCAATAAAAGCAAAATACAGCGCAACAAAGCCCCCCCACCCCCAGATGATAAGCTAAGGGGAATGCTATGGACCTATCTTGTATATTTACACCTGATAATTTATCGTTGATATTTTGTTCCTTTTGAGTTCCTGTACTTAGAGAAGGTAGTAATTTGGAACAGGGTTGACTTAATTACACCTGTTACACTTGTATGTATAGCACTTACACTGTGCCCAACGCAGTCCTGAGGATTTTCTATATCAACTCATTTAATTCTTTTGTAATCCTGTGAGATAGGTACTGTTTTTATCATTACTTCCAGTTTGCAGATGAAGAAAGTGATGCAGAATAATACATCTGTGATAAAAATAGCCATTTAGTGGAGTTGAATTTTGAACCCCGGAAGTCTGGCTCCAGAGTCTATGCTTGAAACCTGAAGTTTCTCAGTTTTAATGTGAATTAGGAACACGAGGAAAGGGTGTTAAAATGCAGAATCCCAGGCAACACTCTTGGAGATTCTGATTTAATATTTCCAGGAGGGACCTGGGTATTTGCGTATTTAACAAATGCCCCATATGCTTATGATGTGCTTGTTCCTAAGACCACACTTAGAGAGACACTGCTCTAAATCATAACATTAGCCTGTCTCTTGTTACTGTTGTTGAAACATTGCTTGTCCCCTGCTGTTTCCTACTATTTCAGCATACTGTTCAATGCAAAGAAAAAAAAAAAGCGAAAATAATGACATTTTGAGGATTATCTATCCATCCATCCATCCATCAATCCATCCATCGTCTATGTATATATGTTACACCACTGTTTCTGTCTACGTATGTAAACTTGTTTGAATGAAACAAGTTTTAAGGCAAGTTTTAAAAATTCTACATGATACCAAGTATCTTTTTGGGCTAAATTGTTAGCCATTTGTTTCTATGCCCCACAGATCCATTTAGAAATAAATTTGTGATGACTCCAGGAGGAGAAAATCCTCTGCACTTTTTTACTGGATGCTTTTGTGATCCAAAGGTGTCATTCTTTTATAGTTTCAGTGTTGGAGTCAGAACTAATGTTTGTTGTGTGTTTGTCATTTTATAATGGCCTTTTAAAGCATGTAGCTGTGTTTTGAGAATGTGATCTGACGTATGACATCTTTCCATTAATTCAAGAATTTCTAGTGTCTCTTCTGAGTTTTACTGTACTTCTGTTAACACTCCACCATAATTTTTACACAATTGTGACAAAAAGATGTGCTGTCAAAGTAGAGTGAATATTTAATTCAATGCAAAAATGATTAGTTGAAAGGCATTATTTGGATTCTCATTTTTCTATCTGAAATAAGTAAGGTATTATCTATTTTTCTTGATCTAAATCTTCATCTAAATGTGGATATTCAGAAGGCATATGTTTTTAAGTTAAAACTAAAATTCACATTCACTTTATTAAAAAAAGTTCAAAAATTATCAAAAATTTATTAATCAAGTAAAAATATTAATCAAAAAATCATCACCAGTTACAACTGAGCCCTCCAAATTGGTAAAGTTCCCAGACAGCCTGTCCTCTCCCTTAAGGCCAATGCCCTTTGACCTCTAATGAGGGCATCTTTTCTGGACCAACTCCTGCCTGTCTCTTTAACTGTAACTGTCTTAGCTAAAGAAATGTTGTGAGCGATAAGAGGTTTGGCTTGGAAAAAATGGGAGAAGGGCATGAGATTAGCTAGAGACTAGAGCAAAGACACTTAGCAAGGGCAGGAGAGGCTCAGAGTGCTCAGTGCACAAGAGGGAGCAGCAATCAGGGGGGAGAAGGAAAGGGAGGAACTTTACATGATTGAAATGTGAATTCCTTTCCACCGTCTCCTTTTATTCTCCAGGGGACTCACAATCCCATGTTGTAATCAGTCTCTTCTCAGAGGTGGCTTTTCTCGTACTGCCTTCCTCTACATGACCCTGCTCGAGAAATTTATGCACTTCTGGGCCTAATCATTGTAGAGGGACACTCAGTTTCTCCTGTTTTCCAGCTAAAGCTTTGTACTGTCTGGGCATCCTGGGTGGATCCAACCTAACTCATAAACTTTCCTGTAAGGATACAATTATTTTTTATTTGTTCCTCCTCCTTATATTGAGGGCGTGTGGTTGAAATCAACACTTTTCAAAAAGAAATAATTGACTTCTGCTTCTGGCCAAGGTGGAGAAGCTAGGCCCACATTTACCCTTCACCCTAAAACACAAGGAAAAAAAAGCAGACAAAACATTTGAAAAGAAGGTTATCAAGACATTGGAGGTCAGGCAAATTGAGGACAGTGAAACCTGTGAGAGGGGGAGTAAACAAGGTAAGCTCTAAAATTGCCCCAACTTCTGGCTTTGAATGAGTTTTCAGATTGCTGTGTAGGAAGGGGAATGCCAGGCGGGGCCCGTGGCTCATGTGAGTTGAGGAAATGGAGCTGAGAGGCTGGAGAGACAAAGGCAGGGCTTGCAGACCAGAGTTTTGGAGAGGAGAAGCTGAGAGGAGCAAAGCTCAGAGGACTGCTGAGCTTTAAGTTTTAAGCAGAATGTTGATGAGCACATGTGTGTAAGAAAACAGCTCTTGGCTGTGAAAGAACTTTCCAGAAAGATTAGAAGGAAATTTCTAGGAGCTCACATAGGACTGGGGAGAGTGTCTGTTCCCACCAGCCACACTGGAAAACATAATTCATAGCACACTGGAGTAGAGTATTTAGAAAGATACTGTCTCAGTGGTGGGGAATAATTAACCCTAGACTAAATGCTCCTCTGGTCTTACCTAGTAAATCTCGAAAACAAGACTTAAAAGTATCAAACTGTTTCCAAGTAATGTAACTCTGTCTTAGAACAAAACTCAAAAATATTTTTAAGAATGCAAAAATATCCAGCACACATTATGGTAAAATTCAAAATGTCTGATGTCTATTAATTGATGTATTAAAGTATCCAAAATGGAAGATAAAGACAAAAAGGATTAAAAAGTAAATAAAGCATCAGAGAACCATGAGGCAACTTCCAGAAGCTAAAAATATACATCATTCACCTACTAGAATAGCTAAAGTTAAAAAGACTGAGTATGCTGAATGTTGGCAGTTTCTTAAAAAGCTATATGATCCAGCCATTTCACGCCTAGGTATTTGCCAAGAGAAACGAGGTCCTGTGTCCACACAAAGACTTGTTCATAAATGTTTATAGAAGCTTTATTTGGAATATCTCAAACTGGAAACATCCCAAATGTCCATCAGCAGGTGAATGGATGCTACATGCATCCACTTCTTTGGTGTTTCCTAAGATAGACACCATTTGTGAATAAAGAGGACAGGAGCTGGACAAAAAGAGTATGATTCCATTTATTTAAAATTCTGTAGTGACAGGAAGCAAATCAGTGGCTGCCTGAGTCCAGGGCAAAGGTAAGGGTGGCAGGTAAGGGTGATAGGGAAGGATTAAAGAGGGGTGTAGGAAATTTTGGGGTAATGTATATACTTCTTTATTGATTGTATTGATGGTTTTGTGGGTATATACATATATCAAAATTTAACAAATTATATGGTTCAAATATGTGCCATTTATTGTGTATCCGTAATACATATTAATCAAGCTATTTTTAAAAATTACTTTTTCCAAACTGTGAACCATATATCTTATATAGAAGTCTCTAGAATCACTTAAAAATAAGATAAAATGGGAAATGTTTTTTTCCTCAAGAATTGGTAAAAGAGGCCTTTCTTTCAAATTTAAGCACATTGTCTAGAACCTGGACCTTGGAGAGCTGAGAAGGGACCAGAGGCATGGTCTCAAGGCTGTGCCAGCTTAGGCTGACCACTGGGATGGTACCCAGGAGACAGTCTCAGAGGGTACAGAACTGAGCAAACGTGCCAGGAGTGGGGAGACAAGAGGAGACCAGAGAAGAAGGGCTGTGATCCCTAGAGGAGCATCAGTCAAGAAGCCACATGGGAAGGGCTAGACGAGTCTGAAGGTCAGTGAGAGAAGACCAAGGGGCTGAATGAGAATAATCAGAGGTGAAAAGAGTCAAATGCAGGCCCAGGCCAAAGGGGGAGCTTCTGGTGAGTCACCCTGTTGGACTTCCTCTGGCAAATGTTTAATGAGTTTTGCTACTGGTATGAGGCAAACCTCAAAGCAAAAGAAATGCACTCATTCAACTGTTGCAAGACATTACATAATTAATAGAAATCATTTTCTTGTATTGGTTATGGCCACACCCAGGTTAAAACCCTTGATGAATGTGGTGGGAAAGAAAAGGAATCTAAAATTTATTTTTTTAAACATCAGTGGAAGAAGGCACTCGGAAAGTGTGTTTTCAGGACTACCACAGGGTCCCATTAAGGGATTTCCATTGGTCTGGGCTATGAAGTAGAAGCGTTTTTCATCTACATTTGTTGGCACTTGGCAGAGGTGTGCAGTGAGGTGTGATAAAGATTTTATTAGTAATACTTTATATTTGCATAGCATTTTAGAATTCATAAAATTCTTTCACATGTGTTTTATCTTGCTCACGCAGGGATCCCATTTTCTATTACAGTGATTAATTACCACACTGATGAAGATTAAAGTCATTAATATATACCAAATAACTTGTGCAGTGAATTTCAGGGTAGGCAGAATAACAAGAAAGATTCATTCTGGGCCGTTAGCTAGGTTTAGAAATCATCAAAACAGAACTTTTAGTAAAGAACTTAAGAAATAATTAATCCTGCCTTGTCCAATACAGCAACCACCAGCCTCATGTTTGTTTTAAATTTAAAATGATTAAAATTAAATAAAATTAAAAATTCAGTTCTTCAGCGTAGTACCCACATTTCATGTGTTGTTCAGTATGGCTAGTGGCTACCATGTTGGATAGCACAACTCTATAAAATCTTCTTGGCAGAAAGTTCTATTGAACAGTACTGATCTAGACAAATTCCTTCTCATTTTCAGTGGCTGAAACACATTTGTGAAATGGAATTTAATTTTAGAGCTGAGGAATTTGAGGCCCAGAGAGGTTATATGATTTTCACAAAGTCACACAAGAAATGAACCCAAATCTCCTGACTCCTGTGTGGGTTATCATTTCAATACCTCACACCACCAAACTTTTGCTTGTATGTCTGCTCTTGAATAAGAGAGGGTTGGATACTCTAAAATAGCAAGTAATCAAACAATCATTTACTTTTTTATTTGTGTTCTACACTTATATTTGAAGTTTGGCAGAGCTAAAGTCCAGAAATTTCTCTTCTAACAAAACAATGATGTCACACTGTAAAGAAACAAGCCACTCTACTCCATGCTGGGACTAGACAGTTTGTTCTTAGGTCAACAGCAAAATAGGCAGAGCTGCCCCCTCTTAAAACATTCCTGGAGCGCCAGGTGGTAGAGCCTGGATTTTCAAAGGTTGCTCAGCAGGGCTTTGAAAATTAAAGAGAGCCTAGATGAGATGTGGGGAAAGCATGCAATTACATTTGAGAAGGTGCAACCTTTCAACTGGGTGAATTCTTGATGAGACAGCAAAGTGAGTCATTAAACAGTAGGCTGTCAATGAAGTTGAGACCCAGATTTTCCTTGGATAAACTGCCATGCCAATAAATTAACCACCCAAAGAAACCACGGGAGCACCCTTGGTAAATTCTTGAAACTGTTTTTATTAGAGGCTCACATCCTTATTTTTTCTGAAAATAGTAGGGAAAGGAGTAAATGTATATTGAAGAGTTGCTAATGAAATTCAAAGGCACTTTAGAAAAACAACTCATTATGGAGAGTCATTTTGGAAGGTCGATGCTTTACAGCCCCTTTATTGGCCTCAGTGAAAAACGATCACTTCCGCACTTGAATTTTGGTAAAAGTTGTTTTTCCTGGACCACTGTTAAATTTCATCCAGCTTTTGGCAGCAATTGCCTTCCTGGACCCTGCTGGAGTGCTGGCGGGCACGTTACATCTTCCACGGCACAACAACTGTTCTATCAAATTCTGGGAGAGCAGCCTATTTTTGTTACCAGACGCTAGGGGATGCGTGACATGTCATTAACCTTCAAAACTGGCTCAGCACAAGAGTATTGTCAACAGATGGTGACTCTGATTCTCTCTCTCTCCTCTCCCTGCCTGCCTCCCCCATCCCCAGGATATCTTCTGGCACAAAATGCTCACTGGTTTCAAAGGGAAATGCGTGTGTATGTGTGTGTGTGTAAAGCAGACATTGTGGAATGTGGAACAAAGACTGAAGCAAGCTTTCTTATATTTGTAATTGAGGCTTATAGAAATTAAATGGCATAATAAACCATCAACAGTGTTCATCTGTAAAGTCAGGCTAACTGATGAAATGAACGCCCACACCAAGTACAGGCTGGTGAATGTCAGGGAGGAACGGCTTGGGTACCAGGTAGAAGAGCTGAAAGCCAGCATTGGACTTAGAATTTGGGTCTAGCCATTTAACTTTCAAAGCTCTCATTCTGCCTTTTTAATTTTTATCAGTAGCAATCAATAGTAATTAGGATATTAATTATCAACCAACCCCCAAAATATCCTTGAAAAGAGGAAGTTGATCGATTTATTCAGCAATGTGTATAGCATGTTTACAATATACCAAGCATTATGCTAGGCTCTAGGGATAAAACAAGAAAGAAACCAAAGTGCCTGCTTGGAGGAGAAAAACTAAGCAACAGAGGACTGCAATACAGCTCTGAGAACTTCCCATGGAAATACACAGGAGGAAGGCAGAGATCTGCAACCAATGGGCACAAGGATGCCATGGGATGCAGTTCTAGAGGGAATTTAAGAAAACATGTAAATGTGTCACATCTTCCCAATGCATCAGTTTTATTTATTTTTTTAAACATTTTTTTTATTGAGTTATAGTCATTTTACAATATTGTGTCAAATTCCAGTGTAGAGCACAATTTTTCAGTTATACATGAACATACATACATTCATTGTCACATTCTCTTTTGTTGTGAACCACCACAAGATTCTGTATATATTTCCCTGTGCTACACAGTACAATCTTGTTTATCTATTCTACGTTTTGAAATCCCAGTCCCATCCCACCCCTTGTCCCCCCGGCAACCACAAGTTTGTATTCTTTGTCTATGAGTCTGTTTCTGTTTTGTATTTATGTTTTTTTTGGTTTTGTTTTGTTTTGTTTTGTTTTAGATTCCGCATATAAGTGATCTCATATGGTATTTTTCTTTCTCTTTCTGGCTTAGTTCACTTAGAATGACATTCTCCAGGAGCATCCATGTTGCTGCAAATTGTGTTATTTTATTTTTTTAATGGCTGAGTAGTATTCCATTGTATAAATATACCACATCTTTATCCAGTCATCTGTTGATGGGCATTTAGGCTGTTTCCACATCTTGGCTATTGTAAATAGTGCTGCTATGAACATTGGGGTGCAGGTGTCATTTTGAAATAGGGTTCCTTCTGGATATATGCACAGGAACAGGATTCCTGGGTCATATGGTAAGTGTATTCTTAGTCTTTTGAAGAATCTCTATACTGTTTTCCACAGTGGCTGCACCAAACTGCCAATGCATCAGTTTTGTTTGATTGGACCTCTAAACCATCTATGTTAAAATAAAACATGAGTTAAAAAGTAGAAATAAATTTTCACATAAACATCTTTCATTTAGCCCAGTAACTGGTTCATTCTCCATTCTCCTAATGAAGACTTTTAAAAATTTTGAGATCACTCGCCTAGCACACGATTATTAGCTTTTCGAACAGGAGTCACTGAAGCCCTCATGGGCCCTTTAGTGCCACTTTGCCCTCAGGGTTAGGAGTATCCAGCATCACACTCTTTCACATTCATCCAGCACTGGAAGTGCATTTAAATAGTAATTCAGTGGACTCTGCATCTCACGGTAAACCAGTGTGCCACACTCACAGAAGAGAGGAGGAGAGTGATGCTCTATAAGATTCATGCAAGATTAGTCCATTCCAGTGATGTTTTCAAAGTCACAGAGCTGGGAAGTGACAGGATCAGACTTAAGGGTTTTCTGACCCCAAATCCATTATTCTTTCTACTAAATCATACTGCCTCTCTACACAGTAATTAAAGATGACAAGACCTTGGTCGAAGAGCTGTAGCCTTTTTGTGGCTTATATCCATTTTCTTGCTATCTCTTTGCAAATGGAGAGTAAACATGAGGAGGATAGACCTTGGATGATGTTGACGTGAAGGTCTTGAGAGGCTGGGTGAGACAGAACACTCTGCTTAATATCTGGGAACACTTAGGAAAAACGGCGAGGAAATTAATGAAGGAGGGGCTTAGTCAGAGGGAGGATAGTGGTGACACTTTAGAGGATCTAGCGTGAAATATTTCAGGATCTGTTGCTGGACTTTGGTTCACTGGTTAGACGACCTTGACGCACATTGTAGTTCTTGTTCTCCCGCTGATGGCTCGTGACCTTGGCCATGCTGTTTGGACTTTTCCATTCATCAAAACTAAAGTACAATACTATATAAATTAGCCAACATTGCTGACATTTTGGAAGAATATAGCATCAGGAAAACATGTAAAATTCCCTATTTTAAATTAGGTAATCTGGAAGTATCATGTGCCCTGTGGATGCTGACTGAAAAACAAAACAAAGGAGGCTGAGACGTATTACTGGGCAATGCTGAATTTCTGATTTGCTTACACATATTTGACATGTACCTCTGTCATTTGCTTGTAATAATTGCAGACTTGATTAAAATCATAAACTCTTAAAATTTAGGATTTACAATGTAAATGGCTGAGACTAAGAAGGGACAAACTAAAGAAGCCACAGTATGCCTGCCAATTATTGTTGGCAGGAAATGGGATGACTCATCCTGAACATGTGCTTTCATTGCCTGGGACAGTGGGGCATGGTGAAAATGTCCAGCTGATTGACTATTGTGGACATTTTTGTCATTCAGTGTGTAGGAGACCGTCGAAACGCAACCACAGGCTAGTAAGAATGCCAAAGGGACCCAATGCTTTCATGTGAGAAAACTGATGATAAACATTTGGAAAATGACATGGATGGTTTGAAAATAATTAACAGATGTGCCGTGTACTAAAGGAGACTATGTGTGATGGATCCCAGGGAAGGAGAGGTGGAGAAATGCCAGAATTTAGGAGGGAAACTTAATATTGTCAATGGAAAGCATTTACCCTTTACCAAGAGGGAGGAAATAAGGAAAGTTACTAGGGAGAAATAAACAAACGTATTTTGGTTGCAGGAGGATCGGGACATTTCTGAAGTTTTTCCTTCTCCCTGATAGGGTATTATCTCCTGTCTGGTACCTCATCCTGTAAAAATATCTGACGAATAGAGAGGAAAAGAGGTATTAACTTGGTTTAACCTCCATGAACTGGCCCAGAGTTAGTGAGAAACTTAAAAGGACTTGGAGACATGTGTGGGGATAGGGCGGTATCTGGGAAATCTCTGTACCTTCCACTCAATATTGCTGCTGTCGACTGAAATAAAATACACAACCTAAAAGTTGAGAGTTATGTTTTATTTGGTGGACTTTCTGAGGACTCAGCCTGGGATGAAGCCTCTCTAAGGGCCCGCTCTGAAGAGGTAGGGGAGGAGCCAGGATATATAGGAGTTTTTATGACAAAGACCAGGTAGTCAGAACATCAAAAGATTACTGTTAATTAAAGAAAAACCAGACATCTCAAGTTAAAGAATTTAGCATTTTTCTATATATGGGAAGTTGCAAATATTTGGGCTCATTGAAATCATTCCTTTGATATGCACCTGGCTGTCTAGGGCCAGTGTCCTGTTCTTTTACATCCTGAGTTCCCTCAGGAGGCACCATCAGGGGTGGCTGTAGAGGCAGGGCTGCCTGCTTGTCTGCACCCTGAGTTTCCTCCACTCACTGTCGGGGGTGGCGGTAGCAGCTGATGACTTGATGGCTGCAGCATCCTTTGTTTACTGATACGGTTGGCAGTATTTTTCATTCACATTGCAAAACTAAAACAGCTCTAAAAAAAAAATGTCTATTAAAAAAGGGGGTGGGGGGTGCTGGGGTTGTTGACAAAGTCTGTGATTAAGGCAATCCTGGTTTGGCCAGAGGACATTCACTGAAGCTCAGGTTTTGTTCCTAACCTGTTCTGTAACCTGAGGGAAGTTTGCCTTTCTGGGCCTGTGTTTCTGTATCTATTAACGAGAAGTTCCCTAAGATTATCCTCAAGGACTTTTCCAGCTGGAAAATGCTGTGATTCATGGGAGGAGAAATATCCGTGTATGTACAACAATCTCCAAGGGAAGCACAGTTTTGCCAACAAATGAATACCCCAAGTTATTTTGCCATTTCCCCCAGGAAATCTGCACTCTGCTATTAAAGGTTAGCAGTAACAGGTGTGCTGTTGGGGGCGGGGCATGTCCTGAAGGACTTGATTATTGTGAGTGGGGAAAGGGGCTATAGATGAAGAGGATTAGTCATAAAGTTTGTGCTGGGGATCACTTTTCACTGTAACCTTATCCATGGGGTCCATGGGGAGATCCTAGATTTGCATTTTCTCATTCAGTTTGCAGCCCAGGAAACATTTGTTCACTCAAGGGCCCCCTTTGTAAAGAGTGCTGCATACGTCCAGAATTGTAAAACGAAAACACAAGAGGTGGGTAGCCAGAGTCCTGCAGCTTGTTCCACAGCAGAGTGAACGTTAGGCATCCTCCCCTGGTCTGCAGGAATGCAAGCGGATGTCGCCTTTGAAAGCAAGCCCGCCGTTTCCCGCATACACTCCTAATAACACCATATTGCTTGAATGTTGCAAGAAAACGATGCAGTGTAAAGAAACACTCAAGCAGAAGGAGTCTTTTGTAAACAAATCCTTGCAGCGATCTTGGATGGTCTCTAAATATTCTCCCGATTCATTCCCTCAAACATTAGAGCATCTGTTCGTGAGCCAGCAGAGTTTTTCATTTGGAATCATGGCACTCTGCAGGCAGTTTACAGGGAAGAAAGTCTTTTATCTCAGCTTTCAAAAAGCTCCATTAGGCAGATCCTTTTTCTTCTTTCCCGAACAGACCCCTGATTATTTGGGAGGAGGTAAGTTCTTGACAAGTGCTCTTCCCAAAGGCACTGCATTGTAATTCAACCCCCGGTAACTTGACTAGCTTTTGACATTATCAGATGGGAAGAGAGGAACACTTCTGCCTGAGGCACTGGCCGCAAAGGTGAATGTTAAGAGCAGAGCCCTGCTGTGCCCCTCTCTGCAGGGTCCTCACTTCTCAACAGCTCATTTCAATTTTTATGTTCAAGCTGCATGTAGAGACCTATCAGATAGCACAAGACACAGATGTTGGCTGCTTGACTCAAAGCTCCAAGATTTGAGAATATACGAATATTGGTATTTGTGTGGCATATATCTCGCAGTTCCTGGGATGGTCTTGATTTCAGATTATTTTTCTTGGTCTTTGATAATGAAAATGTATTCTTTTACATCAGTGGTTCTCGAACTTCAGTGTTCATTATAATCATCTGAGGGTACTTATTAAAAACGAAGATTCACGTGCCCTTTTGCCCAGAGCTTCTGATTCAAAAGATGTAAGGTGGGACCAGACATTTTTATTTGACACTTAAATCTTTTTATTGAGGTGTCACATACCCAACGTGAAGTGCTCTCATCTTAAGTTCACAGTTCAATGGAATTTTTAAATAATTTTTAGGTTTAGAACAAAATTGAGAGGGAGGTACAGTTACATGCCTCAAAACCCATATGGCCTCCCCCATTATCCACATCATCCACCAGAATGGTACATGTTCTACCAGGCATGAACTCACACTGACACACTGTAATCACCCAAAGGTTGTAGGTTACCTGAGAGTTCACTCTTAGTGTTATACATTCTATGGATTTGAACAAATGACATTTATCCATTATTTTAATATCATCCAGGGTATTTTCACTGCCCTAAAAATTCTTTGTGCTCTGCCTATTCATCTCCCCTAGCCCCCAACCCTTGATTTTTTAATTGTCTCCATAATTTTACATTTTCCAAAGTGTCCTATAGTTGGAATTATATAGTAGGTAGTCTTTTCAGATTGTCTTCTTATAATTAGTAATATGTATTTCAGACTCTTCCTTGTCTAAATGACTTGATCCTCATTTTTTTTTAATGCTGAATAATATTCCATTGTCTGTACGTAGCGAAGTTTGTTCATCTATTTACCTACCAAGGGACATTTTGGTTGCTTCCAAGTTTTGACAACTATGAATAAAGCTGTTATATACATCCACGTGCAGGTTTTTGTGTAAATCTAAGTTGTCAATTCCTTTGAAAGAATACCAAGGATTGCTGGAGCATATGATAAGACTATGTTTAGTTTTATAAGAAATCACCAAACTGTCTTCCAAAGTGGCCGTACTATTTTGTATTCCTACCAGCAATGGCTGAGAGTTCCTGTTGTTCCACATCCCCGTCAGCATTTAGTGTTGGCTTTGTTCTGGATTTTGACCGTTCTTCTTGGTATGTAGTGATATCTCGTTGTTGTTTTAATTTGCATTTCCCTGTTGACAATTGATGGGGAGCGTCTTTTCATACACTTATTTGCCGTCTCTATACCTTCTTGGATGAGGTGTCTGTTAAGGTCTTTGATCCATTTTTCAATTGGATTTTTGTTTCCTTATTATTGAATTTCAAGAGCTCTTTGTATATTTTGGATAGCAGTCCTTTATCAGATATGTCTTTTGTAAATATTTTCTCCTAGTCTGTGGCTTGTCTTCTAAATCTTTTGACACTGT
Source organism: Camelus dromedarius (assembly GCF_036321535.1). NCBI lineage: Eukaryota > Metazoa > Chordata > Mammalia > Artiodactyla > Camelidae > Camelus > Camelus dromedarius. The sequence continues at coordinate 16,877,947 of NC_087446.1, read as the reverse complement.
CTTTCGTAGAGTAGAAGTTTTAAATTTTAATGAAGTCCAGCTTATCAATGATTTCTTTCCTGGATCTTGTCTTTGATGTTGTACCTAAAAATCATCCCTGGGGCAGTTTCTATTCGTGAGTCTCTGCTCCAGTAAGCTGTAGCTCCCCTTATTCTGCTACCTGTCTCTCCAATCTTAAGGGCAGCAGTTTGCCCTGTGTCCTTGCCTCTCTTACAGACCCAAGAAGAGTTGTTGATTTTTCAGTCTGTTCAGCTTTTTTACTTGTTTTTAGGGTGGAGTGGCAAATTCCAAGCCCCTGACATGAAGAAATGGAAACCGGAAATCTTCCAGTATAATGAGTTTTTACATATGTATACATCTGTGTACACAGCCACCATCCAGAGAGAGCTGTGGAATGTTCCAGCACCCCAGAATGTTTGCTCATGCCCCTTCCCAGGCCACCTTTACCCGACCCGGCCCTGAGATAACCACCATTTTAATGATTCTAAGAGTCTGCCATTTTAACCAGCAGCTCAAGTGAACTGGATGTATATGCCTTTCTTGGTTCTTTTTTTTTAAATTAGTGGATTTAGTACCATCATCAGGAAAAACTCACCTATAGTTCTGAGGCTGAAACTAGTAGAAATAGTCACATAATGGATAAACTTAACATCCCTATCAAATGAACCTTCCCCAGAGATTTAGGAAACCCCCAAATCCAGAGGAGGCTGCCAGGCACAGAAAATCATGCCTGGAATGTGACTGATGAAAAGAGGCTGATGGAAAAGCTATGCTAGGGTGTTCGGTGGTGTCTTACCAAAATCAGTCTTGAAAGTAGGCAGTTTTAATGTCTGTCAAGCACTACTATCCAGGCGGAGGGTATTTTGATTCCATAAAACTTATTTTTTTTTAACTAGAAACAGTAATAGTTAATATTCTTTGAGCATCTTAATTAATTCTCACAACAGCCCTATTAAGATAAACTCTTCCCAGAAAACCAACATCGATTCTTTGGTTAGGAGTAAAATAGCACGAACATTTATTGACTGTTTCCTATGTGACAGTTGTTATGCTTGGTGCTTTAAATGGATTTTTTTTTCTTTATTTCCATATTTAGAAGAGAGAAATAAGCAGTAGTGAACTTTCCCACAGTCACTAGTAGGTGGTAAATGAGCTCTGAAGCCAACCTAAGTCTCACCCGTATTTTAATCTCTTAGCTTCTGTGCAGGACTGTTTTCTTAGAGAAAAACAATCCACTAATTTCTTAGCTTGGTGGAACTCTGATGTCTTGAGATTATGCAGTTTACTTATTTTAATTAAGCCTTTTGATGGATAATTTGGAGATCTGAATATTCATGCCCATCCAAAGGCATAAATTCCTACAAGGAGATAACTTCCAACGCAGGCTCATAAATTGGCACTCTGGTTTATACATCAGAATCTTGTGAGTTTGGTCAGTGTGTAAATGGGCCCTAAAGGGCTGAACAGTTCTTTGCACCATGATAAAAGTTAAGTTTTGAAACTTGAAAGCCTGTGTGTGAACTCTTTGTATTTTCTGCTCAATTCTGCTGTGAACCTGAAACTGCTCTAAAAAAATTAAGTCTATTAAAAATAAAAACAAAAAAACTTGAAAACCTGAGGATAATAGCTGACCCAGGGTGATTTCTCCATGATATTATCAGCAAACTCAGTTCCCTCTCCTAATTAGCTCACCACTATGCTTTATTCCCTCCAGTCCCACAAGGGTTCCTGTAGTAAAGGTTTTACACACTCAATTTTTCTTACTTAAAAAATCTCAAAGAAGGAATATAGATTCAAGAGAAAAATGTATTCTTTATTCCCTTTTGTCATTACAATATGCATACAGTGACAGTGAATGTTACTATTTAAGGTTCTGGTCTCACTGTTTTACTAGTTGTACCGTAAATTTTCGTGGGAAAAAAAATCATCTCAAGGATTTCTAGGCAGGTCAAATTTCTTTTAGAAACAAGAGTTACAGATGCCGTAATGTCCATGAATAATTCCAATTCCTTTTGCTTAAGCAAAATCCAAGTGTGTTCTCATAAACAGCTGACCCACACTAGTCTTTTTTTTTTCCTTTGCAGTTACATTTCCACTCAGAGCATACCTGGTCCCTTTTAAATGTCTCTGTCATCACTCACAGAGAAGGAACAAATGCCCTTTCACTGTAACACCTTTCCTTAGCTCTAACCTTGAACTCCATCTGTGGATTCTGGCGTTCATCAGTATAAAGGGCAGTTTGATCTCAGTATCAGCAATAATTCTATTGCATGGGGCTACTAATTCTTATGGGTCTATCTAGGTTTAAGGTAAATGCAGTCTTGTGGCCTGTGAAGCAATGTAACAGGGAGTTAGGAGCTCTTATATCCATTTGGAATTTATTCAGCCATATAGCTATTATTCCACTAGAATATATGCTCCATGAGTACAGGGAGTTTTATGTTTTTGATCACTCTGTGTCCGCTGGTATCAGTGCATAAAAAGTGCTATATAAATATTTATTGAATGAATGAATGAATGAATGTATGAATGAATCCATCCATCCATCCATCCATCCATCCATCCATCCATCCATCCAATGTTTACCACCCCTTCTCAGCTAAAGTACAAGCATCTTTAGGTGCATAGAAGTTCCTCTGAAATGACTAAAAAGCAGCTCCCTTGTTTGGCCATTCCATACAGCTCTAGTTCAAATAAGAACTAAAGTATATCAGACTACTGCTTGCTTGCTTTTCTTTCCTTCCTTCTTTCTTTCCTTCTTTCTTTCCTTCTTTCTTTCTTTCTTTCTTTCTTTCTTTCTTTCTTTCTTTCTTGCTTTCTTTCTTTCTTTCTTCCTTCCTTCCTTCCTTCCTTCCTTCCTTCCTTCCTTCCTTCCTTCCCTTTCTTTCCTCTTTCCTTTCTTTCCTTTCTTTTCTCTCTTTTCTTTCTTTCTTTCTTTCCTTTCTCTCTTTCTTTCTTTCTCCAAAGTAAAGTTATTCTCCTGATGTAGGTCATTTAAGTGACTACATTTTTGATAAACAGCAGTTTTAGTATACTTCCTCTCAGCTGCGCCAGTTTGTTCTTTTAATTCCAGCTTTCATTCATGGAAAGAGCAATTCATCTGTTTTTATTCAATAATCAAGAGAGTTGTTTTCCCCTGAAATGAGTTTGATTTATTAATAGGCTAGATAAGGCATAAACAGAGGAATTAATCCTTAAAAGGCCACATTTCCATTGAATGGGTATTTAAGATCTGTTGGACTGAAGGAAGGATGGGAAGATAATGGCAGAGAGGATTTTGTGCAGCTCAGGTCCCATCCAGCTTCCCCTGTTTGTCTGAGTGGCAGCGGTGGTGATCATTTTCCCTGGCATGTGCTGCTATCAGGCCATAAGTAGAGATAGAGAGATGCCCTGGCTGTGTCTGGGTCTCCATGGAACACTTTTTTTTTTTAATTGAAGTATAGTTAATTTACAATGTTGTGTTAGTTTCAGGTGTACAGCAAAGTGATTCAGTTATATATATATGTCACTTTTCTTGTATATGTATATGTATATGTGTGTGTGTATGTATATATATATATATGTCACATTCTTATATACAAGAATATATATATTCTTTTTCAGATTCTTTTCCATTATAGGTTATTACAAGATATTGAATGTAGTTCCCTGTGCTCTACAGTAGGCCCTAGTGGTTTATCTATTTTTATGTATGGTAATGTGTATACGATAATCCCAAACTCCTAATTCACCCCCTCCCCCCACTTTCCCCTTCAGTAACCATAAATGTGTTTTCTATGTCTGTGAGTCTGTTTCTGTTTTGTAAGTTCATTTGTATCATTTTTTTAGTTTCCACATATAAGTGATATCATAAGATATTTGTCTTTCTCTGCCTGACTTACTTCACTTAGTATGATGATCTCTAGGTCTCTATCTATGTCGCTGCAAATGGCATTATTTCATTCTTTTTTATGGCTGAGTAATATTCCAGTGTGTGTGTGTGTGTGTGTGTGTGTGTGTGTGTGTGTGTACCACATCTTTATCCAATCATCTGTTAATGGACATTTAGGTTGCTTCTAGGTCTCAACTACTGTAAATCATACTTCTGTAAACATTGGGGTGCATGAACCTTTTCAAATCAGAGTTTTTTCCAGATATATGCATAGGAGTGGGATTGTTGGATCATATGTTAACTCTGTTTTTAGTCTTTAAGAAACCTCCATACTATTTGTTCTCCATAGTGGCTGCACCGAACTACATTTCCTCAGGACACTTTTGATCATTAACAGTTGCAACACTCACTACCTAACTTCAAGACCATCACTCCCTCTCTGGTGTGTTATTTATCAAGTCTTTATCAAGCCATCTTGTGTTGTTGAATCCTGCACAGACTTGGAAAATGAGCGTATTCTCAAATGTACTAAATAATTCTGCTGTGAGTGAACTGGAGGGGCCCAAGGCTAGATGAGGGGGACGGGTGTTCGGAAACTCCACGCCCTGACTGGTTGTCATTGAAGCCACTGTTGCCACAGAAACAAGGAAACGTTTAAATCCCAAGTCTTATTTGCAAATCCCAAGGGCTTTTCCTTCACTGCTAGTGGAATTAATTATTCTAATAGCTCAGAGACATATTATGGAATCTTGCAGTCATTGAGAGTCAGACTCTTGCAAAGCCAGATCTTTATGGGTCATTCAAGTTAATTAACATTGAGTGAAAAATGCTGCTAAAAATTCAGGGCTTCATGTATGGCAGGCTTTATTTTATCATTACTCTGGGGTTAGGTTGGTGGGTTAGCGTGAGATGGGACATGTTATTCACAATGATGAAATGAATGCAACGAACTGGAAGATAGGAACATTATTACTATAGAGTATTATTTTAGCATGCCAGTAAACATAGTCAGCCTCAGCTTCACCTTACCAAGTGGGGTTTTTGCTCTTAGTGTGTGCAGATAAAGCATCTCCTATGGGACCAGGTCCTATTCTTTGGAGTCAGATTCCATCATTCATGGAAAGCAACACTGTACCAGGCCCACAGTCTTAGTCATAGACCACAGTGTAGTGGTTAAGAACTCAGATGCCACAGTAGGGCTTCCCAGGGGTCTAACCTCGTTCCCCATATAAACTAGCTGTGTGACCTTGGACAAGTGCCTTAACCTCTCTGAACCTCTGTAATGTCAGGGGACTAACAATTCTTATTCCATAGGATTGTTAAATAACAAAAATTCAACTGAATTTAAGGATCAAACTGACTTTATTAAATGACTCATGAATCGGGCAGCCTTCATGTAGCAAATAGAAAGGAACTTTGCTGAACTGTAGAAGAGGAAAGTTTTTAAAGGTGGAAAGGAGGAGGAAAAAGGAAATTATTAGCAAAGAGTGCATTGTTTCAGGCAAGGTCGCACTCCTAAGGGGAAACGATTACCTCACTTAGTGCTGACCAGTTAATTCCAGGTTGACTGGTTAAAGGTTACATTCCTGGGGGGCTGAGACTGCAATTAGGTTAGGTATTAAGCACAAGCGACACCATTTTGGGTTTGCTGTCTCCTTTTTAACAGGATTAAATGAGATAATGCATTTTTCATGCTGGCTATGGTACATGGAATTCAGAAGTGCTCAATAAATATTAGCTGTTGTTTTATTTTTGTTGTTCATTGGGGAATAGAGTTTGAAAGCAGAATGAAGCTAGAGAAAAGTGGGAGATGGGAGGAGTTTTGAGAAAGACAGTAGACAAACTATCCTTATATTTATTCATTCTTTAACCAGTATTTGTGGAGCAATCACTCTGTGCCATGCACTAGTCTATGGATTGGGAATATGGTAGTGGGAAAAAACAAATGTTTCTGCTTTGTGGAACTCACAGCCGATTGGGGAGGCAATTAATAAGCAGTAAACACAATAACTGAATAAATTATATAGTATGTTAGAGGATGATAAGTGTCATAAAAAAGAAAAAAGTGAAGAACAGTAAGAGAAACAAAGAGCACTGAGGGGAGGGGAATGGGGCTAGGTAAAACCTAGGATTCTGCTTGTGACCTGCCATTCAGACTGTGAGTCCTTACCGTGATGGGATTTGCTTCTACCAGGAGCACCAGACAAAAAACAAGAGTTGACTGAACGTGTACTCCGTGTCCCCACGCTGTTCTAAGAATGTCACATAAGATACTTTTCAAAATCCCAACAACAGGCTGCCATTATTATTTCCTCCATTTTACAGTAGAGGCACGTGAGGTACAGCGAAGTTAAGTAAATTGCCGAAAATGGCACAGTTCATCAGTATCAGAGCCGTGATTCCAGCGCCAGCATTCTGAACCACTAAGCTATACCACACCCAAAAAGCAGGGAGTCAACATTTGAATATAGAGACCCTGACATAATCTCAGGCTGCTGGGACAACTCTGTCTTTCCAAATAACAAAGTAAGCTTCAAATCCAATCATTTCTAGATCCCGCCCCCTTCTTTTTTGTGTGTGTAAATACTTTTAAGGTAAAATATATTATCAGGTATTCATGTGATAATTGCTTTACTTTAGTCATCTGTTGATAGAGAAAATAGAAACTGATTAAAAGGGACTGACTATAAATTCAGCAGATGTTTTAAATCCATTTGTATTATTATTCATCTCAACAGTCCCTACTTAGGTTTTTTATTCAGAGAACAGATAGGTACTGTGCTTGGTGTACATATGGATTTGGGAACTCTTTTCAGTGAATCAACCATGCCCTGGAAGTTTATGACCCAAAGGTAAGGTCTTTAAAGTAACCTTTTAGTTAGAGTTTTGTGGTTGTCTTTAATTGGGGATGGATGACACAGCCCAACAGGAGGGGAAAGGCAGACTTTGTTTTCTTCTACATCTGTTTTTGTGAGTTTCTCTAAATGGGATACCAATTGAGAATTCTCTGACTTGAAGCCACATAAACCTAAAGGCCTTCCTACTGGCAAACTTGTAAGAAGTAGACAGTATATGGAGTTAAGGACTGACGCCTAAGCAAGACTGATCTGTGGTTGTATCTTTAGCCACATAACAGCTGGTTAATAGGAATCATCATCTCCATCATCATCATCGTCAAATCGTAGGTCTTTGATGAGAAGTAAATGAGATACTCCAAGTAAAATACTCGTCACAGAACCTGGCACACATTCAACATTCAGTGAGTATTATCAGTCATTATTAATAAATAAAAAAAAGTCATTGATACTCTTAGCAGGTGTATGAGAGATGGACTTGCAGAATAAGGAGAAATGATGGAAGTCAGTAACTGGCTTTGGTTATGACTTTTTGCATTCAGCACAGCAGAACCTCATGCAACTGGTGATCAGATCTGTTTTCTCCCGCAAGCATCCTGAATAGAAAAAGATTAATGTGTGGTAAGAAAGAGCACTTTAAACAACTAGCCTGAAAATAGTGCAGAAGGCCAATGTGCTACGATTGGTCTGTTTTCTGAACAGGAGGAAAAGAAGGTAAAGCATATGCTAATTAGTGATGTCTTTCTGCAGAGAAGTCAAGGAAAACAGGAGACAGAAGCAAAAGAAAGAAGGAGAGGGGAAAAGGAAATACAGGTTCCTTCTGTTATCTGAAAGTAGAGCGCTCCTGCAAAACCTTTCACAAGCCGAAATGGCATAAATCGAAAAAGCAATTACTTTAGGACACATCTAACTAATGGATGCACAAAATAAATCGAGATAAAGCACAGATGCTCATAAACACAGTTCAAAGCTACGGCAGCAGGATGCTGAGATGCTGAGTGTGGTTTCCAGGAAAGGAGCTTGGGGGTACCACTCTCACTGCACTCCCTCTATAACAGCTCCCTGCAAAACAAACACCAACGCTGTTTTCACTTTTTGTTTTTTTTTTTTTGGTAAAGGGAAAATCCTTTTCAGATTTCTTTCGGTTAGGCAAATAGGTACCTATGCAGGTCTTTCATAAAAGTGAAGTGGCTTAAAACAGATTCTTGAGAAGCAGGGATAGCTATAGTAGGAAATAGAGGTTGTGGCCCTGGTCGGGGGGATATAGCTCAAGTGGCAGAGAGCATGCTTAGGATGCACAAGGTCCTTGGTTCAATCCCCAGGACCTCCTCCAAAGATAAATAAATAAAAACCTAATTACCTCCCCCACTCTCAGAAAACTTGTGGCCCTGATCACGGGACAGAGGCAGCTGGATGACAGGTGGGAGGCATCTGATGGGGTGCAGGGCAAGGGGAGAATGGAGTCAGCAGTGAAGACAAAGATGACAGAATAGTGCTCCTGCTTGGCGGGTGTTTCATCAATCCTTATAGGAACAGGCATTCTCTACTCCCTGGGCCAGGCAGTATCTGGGGATGGGGGCATCCTTCATAATGATTCTGAATGTCTAATCAGTGTTTATTTTGTACCAGGCATGTTTTTCATATCTCATAAAGTAGATTATCCCTGTTTTATGGATGCAGAAGTGAAAGCTTAAAGAGGTTAAGGCCACTCAGCAAATAAGCAGAGAAGACTCTAAAATCTCCTGCATATTTCCTCCCTTCATGGTGCTTGGATTAAAAAAAATCTGCTCTTTTATTTTCCTGTTTGCCAGAGTAAACCAATTTTTTAAAACAAAGTCAAAAAGCTAGGTATCAAATGCTGCAAATCTGGCATTTGATGATTTTCAGTTAATTACGAATGGCATTTGTTTAACATTTAGGGCAATTTGAAAAGGAGTTATTGTGTATTAGCAGCATTAGCAGCAAGGCTAATTTTTTCTAAGCCCCTGGAACCATGAGTCAAGGTAAATAAAGATCCCTTGGTTAGAAAAGGGCACCAAAAAAGCCTTTGAAAAGTAGTTAACTTGACTTTGACTTATTGTATCCTTGGGAACTTGCCCAGTTTCAAGGTGAGGCTATTGAGACAGGAAGTATGGATGACAGCACAGATTACGGGGTTCCAGTTAAATCCTCATCTAGAAAGGCTGAAACTGCAAGGGAAGTTAGCCATGAACTCTGAAGATAAATTAAGCAAAAGTTAGAATTGAATTGTGACTTGAAATTCTCTACTTTTTCCTATTTGTCCTTTATGGAAAATGAATGGCCCCAAACATAAATGCATTCCCCATGAACATTACCTAGCCAGTTGTCTTGGACACACTTAAAAAACCCTGAGATACTGATACCATACAAATTCTGGCCAAGGTCTATTGATATCAAAAAATACGACCAATTGTCTGTTACCTGGTTAATTGATGACATTTGTCTACCTGTAACAGTTGGCATTTGGAGAAGCTGGTACATTAACACATAATTCAAAGAACTGTAGCATGAAGGGGGGAAAATGCTACAACAGACATGTTCTAAGATCCAACTTTTATTTTTTTTCCCCTGGAAAATCTTGTTGAGTTTTTAATTAGTCTTGGATGTGATAGATAAATTTGGATGATATTTTTAAAATTTCTCTTATGTTTATTCTAGTATTTTATAATATCTTTAATTTTTATTCATCAAAAATAAATTTTGACACAAAGATTGAAGTAGGGATCCACCTTCCAGTGCTTTCTAGAAGGTTAGCCATTTGTCTAAACACCAGTTTTCAAACAATCCATCATTTCCTAACTGATTTGACCTGACATTATATCTTTTACTAAGTTTTATCTTAAAGATCCAACTTTTATCTCCCTTTTGTTTCCAGTTTAATTTTTCAGGTCCTAATCTTAGCATTGGCTTCTATTCTTGTTGATCAGACAAAAGAAACTGGGGAGTTTGGTGAAAAATCAGTCGAGAAAGGAGGTCATTTGACAACATAGGTGGGAAATACTTGCCTCTAGTCAATTCAACTCAGGTTTTCCTTCTGAGCAGAGCAGGCATCAACCCATCCTCCCTAACTCCTTTCAAAGTGACTTTCTGGACATTCAGTTTTGCAGAGAATGCCTTTCTTATTCCCTAGTGGAATAAGATGTGTCTGAGATGCCTGAGAAGAGGAACAGATTCCTTTTCTCCCTCCACAATGGCCAGAAGAGCAGGACTTTTTTTGTAAGCAAATAATTCGGTTCTAGTGGTCGGTTTGATTCAATTAGTGATGGGGCTAACTTCAGTTTCCACATTCCAGAAGGAGGGGTTGCCCTTTTCACACTGAGGCAACAGACCATGATCCTGATGAGTTTGATCATTTCCTTGTAATTAAAGTGAGGGCTCAGACAAGGATCCTTGAGCAAGGAGCCAGTGACCACATACACAAATACATTTGTCCAACTGACCTCTAGCCAGCAGAGAGCATCTGAGCCAGGAAATATTTAGCAGGTATAAATGTGCCAAGCACTAAAGTAGGGTGTGTTTCTTTAATAAGTAGGTGACTAATTCACTGGACTCAGTGTCTAATGTCCACAGACACCGTTCCCATGTACTTTGAGACATTTTAAGGCATTGCAAGACTTAACTATTGGCAGTTAGGAGATTCGTGGTGCCTTCTTTCCTTCGTTTACACACGAGCTCATTCTTGTGGATATATATAGAATTGATGGCTCTTTCCAGCATTACTAGATATTGTTGTTCGGATGGCACTTCAAGGTAGGAAAAGACAGCCAGAATGTTAAGTACACCCATGTCACAGTAGTAGGCAAGTCAGGGACAGAAGTCAGGATGTGCAGTTCCCCTCGGCACTGGGAATGTTTAACTAGATAACAGAGCCCTTTGGAGAAAGGAGGGCTCAACTCTTGGCTGCCAATGGCCACGTGCAAATGTATGTATTAAGATGGAAAGGCAGGAAGCAAGGGTCATGTCCATTAGGCTTTAGGACCTAAGGGCTAAAACAATCCTGATTTCCAGAGCAGGTAACTTATACCTATGTTTAGAAAACTGGCCTCCCATGCACTGGGTGTCAAAAAGTACCCAAGACTCTCCAGGACCCCCGCTGCCAGGAAGTCTAACCAAGGGAGCCAGTCGTCTTTCTAAGAGACCAGCCGTTTTTTAGGACAGAAGAATGAGTCAGTATAATCACAGTCACCTGGAAGTAAACTGCAGACAGAGCTGCTTTTGTTCTCCAAGCGAAATCTTCCAAAGAGGATGCATTACTTTCCTAGTTCTCCTCCCTGAAGGAAAATAGTTCTGTGTAATATTTGCTGCACTGTTTTGTTATAATTTTCTTTAAAAAGTCACTTGTGATTTTTTTTGAACTTATAAAAATAATGGCTAGTACCTAGCTGCACCCTGCATTCTATGATGACACATCTGTTTCTTGACCTCCTTTCAATAAATAGTAAGAGCAGAACAGAGAACGGATACTTCTGATCTAACAGAGGTTCTACTAAGTTTAAAAGCTTAGCTCCTTTTTCATTATTTAAAAAAGTACTTCTCTGGAGTAATTCATCATTAAAAATTTTAGTCTGAATTTGGAGTATGGGATTAACAGATACAAACTACTAAACATAAAATAGGTAAGCAACAAGGATTTACTATATAGCACAGGGAATTATATTCAATATCTTGTAATGACCTATAATGGAATATAATCAGGAAAAAATAAGTGAATCACTATTCTGTACACCTGAAACTAACACAACATTGTAAGTCAGTTGTACTTCCACTGTTGTGCTGCAGAGTGAAACGAACACGGGACCCTAAAGTTAGAAAAGCCCAGGTCAGTTTCAGCTTTGCTGTATGTTGGCTATGCAATATTTGGGAAATTTTTCAACCTCTGAAAGTCCTTGTTTACTCACTTGCAAAATTGGAATAAATAGCATGGCATGGAGGAGAGACAGCATGTTTTAGAAGCAGAAGAAATGAATTTATATCCTAGTTTCTTAGCCTCTTGGAGCCTAAAAAGTATTAGTACTCACTTCATATGGTTGTAATGAGGATTAAGTACTGTCTCTGCCTTGAGAGTGTGTAAGGGTTAAATGGAGTGGATGTGTAAAAGTTTCCAGAACTATGCCTATAAGTACAGCAAGAACTATACGAATATTAGTTTCCTTGTTTTAATTATTATTCGGGCAGCTTTGTAGAGGTCAAAACCTCCTTTGTTTTTTAGGAGCTAAGGACCTTGACCATGTTGTCATAAGTGCTTTGGACTGGAGTCCCAGAACAGGTCTGGATGCATTCATTGTGCTCAATGGAAGAGGATTCTCCAGTGTCTTATGACAAAATGCCATATACCGGGTGACTTATAAACAACAGAAATTTACTTCTCCCAGTTCTGGAGGCTGGCAAGTCTAAGATCGAGGTGCTGACAGTTTCAGTGTCTGGTGAGGGCCTGCTTCTGGTTCATAGTCAGTCCACACAGGGCGGAAAAGGCAAGGAGCCTCTTTTCTAAGGTAACGAATCCCATTCATGAGGGCTCCACTCTCATAAGCTAATCACCCTAAAGATCTCGGCCTCCTAATACCATCATATTGGGGATTAGAATTTCAGCATATGGATTTTGGGGGGACATAGGCAATCAGTCTATAGCATACAAGGTGAGGGTAGAATTTTGGAAACATAGGAAACTACACAAGATAACTAGTTCATGGTTATTACCTGACAATACGTGGTATGTCACTGGGTCATCCCTCATCACAGTATAGAGTTGACTGTGCTGTGCACAGTTACAAGGATCATGGTGCGCAACACAGCTTTTCCATCAATCTCTGCCCAGACTTCCAACCCGACCACTCAGGAGCAATGCGGTGGTATGCCATCCTGATAAAATCACATCCATTAGCTACAGGAATTAGTCATTGACATAAGGCAAACTGATGCCTAGGTTTCCAGACCCCACGGCCATTCTGTAGTGCGGTTTCAGCATTTGAATAAGATGAAGGGCTTTGGAGAGGCAGTTGCTCTGCTTTCTAGGCTGCAGAAGTAATAAGAACCTGGTAGTAGCCTGCTTTCCTGGAGACTTGAGGGGACAGAGTCCACCTACCACTGGCATTTCAGAGGCACCTGCTGAGAAGACCCTCTGCTAAGAAATGCTTTCCCCAGTATACCCCATTTTCATATATTTAGTGATTTTTGTGTGTTTGTTGTGCTTTAAACTGATGAATTACTGAGATCCTGTACAGTGAATTACAGTGAACTCTTACCAGATTTGCTTCAATATTTAGAGGCTGAATGTATGGAGAAGGATGAAGGGGAGACAGGAAAGACTAGCCAGTGAGGCAGGAGAATCAGCCAGAGAGTGTGATGTTCCAGATCTGGGTGAAGAAAGTGTTTCAGGGAGGGTGTGACCAACTATGCCAAATACTGCTCATAGGTCAAGTGAGATGAAGAATGAGGACTGGGCGTGGATTTGGCAACGTGACTATCAGAGCCTGTGATAAGGGCAGTTGTTAGTGTTGAGGCCAAAGACTTATCAGAGAGGATTTAGAAGAGGTTGGGAGGAGAGGATATTGATTATGGACAACTCTTTTGAGTTTTGCTGTTCTTTTACTTGTGTTGTTGCACTCAGTGTAAGATGATTTATAAACTCGTCATGTGTGTAGACATTCTATTTGTGATACAGAATCAGGACTATCTCTGCTGTTTTCTGTGATCATTGCTTTCTGATGGACACAGTGCTCAAGCCAACCTGTGGAAACCAGGGGCCGAGGTGGCTTCTGAGGCTTCTCTCCATGGAACGATTGTAGAGCATTACGTTTCCCAGCACTTCTTGCCAGATTATCCCCAGGACTGCTCTTATTTCTTCTATGCTTGGGAATGTGAGGCACAGTTTTTACAAAATTATGTGGGATTATGTTATCAGGATCCAACAGAGCAAAGCGAGGGCTAAGTGACTTAACACAGTCATCACCAGAAAAAGGAGCCTTATTTAGGATATTTCTAGATGCCACTCTATTCTCTGCCCTAAACCCCATCATATTAGGCCAGACAGAAGTGGGTAATCTGAGGGGCTATCCTTCATCATAGCCTTGCTTTCCACATGGGAAACCTACTGTAGAGGAACCTTCTGAGATACATACTTATATACTTACCCAGGAGGTGACTCCACTTACGTGATTTCCCTGCTACTAAATGTTTTTCTTCAGTTTTCTGGAAAACACTATTGAGAAGGCTGTCATTATTGAAAAATAACATATTTCCCCATCCACACTGTACCTGCTTATGTTTGTTTTTTCAAATCATTTCAATCTTTCCCCCCACTGCATTTTTTTTTTAAGATCAGCTTTTCTAAATAGAGGTCATGGCATTCTGTTTTATGTCATCATAACCCTGACTGCTATGTAAAAGCGCGTCCTGCAGTGTAGGAAGCCTGATTATAATCAACAGATAAATCTGTTTTCTGGAAACTGTGCATTCCACAGCAGCCCCAGCATATACGACTCTTCAATAATCTCTTTGTTTTTTGCAAACAGAAGACAGTCAAGTCAACCAGTTTATTCTTCCCGTATTGCAAGAGAACTCCCATGCATTTTCCTACTTTTTTTTTTTTTTTAGCTGCCATTGCAAAGTTTAGTGTGCTTTGGGATGTGTCATCTCTTATTTCTTAAGGGTCAACTGTGCTGAGAGAGAGAAGTTCAACCTAAATAGTTCTCAGATTTCACTTGGGGAAATTCCAAGCCCCAGCCCAGCTTGTTCTGTGCGTGTCCCTCCAGCAGGGCTCAGTTCTCTGCTGCTGCAGCTGCTGCTGACTACAGAGCCCATTTATGCTCCATCAGCTGGAGCTTCCTGTACGTGTTCCCCAGATGCTTCTCCCCATTCCTGCTCAACTGAGATTTTTACAAATTTACCAAACAGTTTCAACTTCACAGGGCTTTGGAATACATACCTCTAATGTCTAATGACTTTTCAAAACTCAGATGCAATCCTGGCAGCAAATTATCGTAGACGTCAGTTTGGCTTACATGGTTCAACCTCCACCATTTTGTAGGTGCCTCCATGCAGAATGGGGAAACGGGGTGATGCCTTAGAAAAAACACATGGAAAGTTTCTTTCATCGTACCTTTCGTCCCATCCATGCTGCGGCGGAGACCTAGACAATCTTAGGACTGAGGGAGAACTTGGAGTCAGAGCCTTGCCCTCAGCAACCTTGTCCTCAGATAAGAATTTTAGTGACTTGCCCAAGGTCATCTGGCTAATTGTGCCATTATCCTCTTGTAACTTGATACATTTGATTTTGGAAAAAAGAATCTCAAGGTGATAAATAAGGAGTTCCTTTTTACAAAGAAATATTTGTTCTTGTTATTATTTATCCTAGGGGTCATGGGAAAAAAAATTGTGTTTGTTGGTGATAGTTTTAATATGGTCTGTTCTTTCTGACTTGTCAGAAGTCTGTATTTTGATAAGATAGAAATATATATTTATATTATATCTATATAAGCACTCATACACATGCATGTGTATTTTGCTTCTATTAATAGTTCCTTTGTCTACAGGAATGGAAGACAAATGCATCTGAATTTGTGCAGAATGGAAACATCACAGTTGTAAAATAAACTGATCCTATAGATACTATATGAGCCATTTACATACTGATAAGTCATGTCTGACATAAACTGCAAGAATACGATATGGTACACATTAATCTCGTTTCTTCATGAAAGCTAGAGCAAAAATGGTTATGTTCTAAAATAAAGGAGAATATTATTAAACAAAATTCAAGCCTTTCCTCCCCTTTGCCTGAAAAAAAGGCAGCACTCTCCTTAACCCTCTTGATTTTTAATGCTGTGATTTTAAAATGTCTCTGCTAGTTTCTCAGGACAGTCATTACATTTTTGTTTTTGTCATCTTTTAGAGCCATTGGTTGCTGGGCAGATTCAGACCAGAATTCATCAGCCGCATCTTTTACTTGCTGGCTAGTACTAACTCTAAGGAAGGAGACTGGTACTTTACTGACATTTCCCCCAGTTCCCTACAGCATGTTGATCAGTTTACTTGTCAGTGCTTAATAACGTGCACTCTGGAGTCAGATTGCATGGGTTGGAATCCAGGCTCTGCCTCTTTGTTAGCTAGGCAGTCTTGGGCTAGTTATTCAAACTATCTGAGTCTTTTTTTTTTTTTTTAATTTTAAAAACTGTGGGAAAAAATAGCATCTCCTATGCAGGATTTTTGGGAAGGTCAAAGGAGATAACACACGTGAAGTGATTATTCCCCGGTGCAAATTAAGGAATTGCTGTTATTATGATTGCATATGAAATTAAGTATTCTGAACCCTGAGAGAGACGGAGAAGGTCAGATTACCTATATTTTCCAAAAGCTGCATCTGGGCCTCAATGGCCAGCCCACACAGGTGTTCAGAGCTATTCTGTAGACTTGTCAGTCAGGGAGTTGTTATTCTCTCTGCTCTCTTGACTTTCAAAGGACTAAGAGGAAGGCCCTTTGTTAGTCACTGAAGGATATCCATTGGCCAGAGTATGTCTGACCATGGCCTCTTAAGGAACAAAAAATATCATTCTTTATTCATGTTCAAACTTCCTCTCCAGGAAGTAAAACAATGCAGTAGACAACAGCCTTCTGTCTCAGGTGAGTTCAGGCTAGATAAACAGATAAACAGAGCGCTGCCTGGTTCTTCCTTTCTCCCATTCTTACAAATGTATAATTAGAGTGTTGCTCTGAAGTTCCTATTTCCCAAGGTAAGTGCCCTGTGTATGCATTTACAGTTCACTCAGGCTCCTTCTCAGTAAACCACCCACCACCTCCCAAGGTGTCTACTCCTCTGATTTATTATTTTTGTATTAGTTTTCTAGAACTTCAAATTCATTAAATTATAAAGTATGTTGTATTCTTTTGTGTCTATCCTTCTTCAGACTGCTGGGGAAGCTGGATGGCATGTCTTCTGCAGAGAGACCAAATTTATAAGTTACTAGCATATCTTTTTTCCCTTCTGCCCTCAAATGTCACTGCTGGATAGAACTAACACCCACCACTATTGAAAGGCTGAAATATGTCAGTGGGTCCTCAAAATATATTCTCCAACAGACAAAATACATTTTAGTCAGTTGCCATTGAAGTATGTCAATAGTATCTTATTCAAGTGTTTTGAGGTGAATAGACTTCTGTGAAATAATCTGGGAATCTAGTTGACATGGGCATCCATCTACATATTTTAAAGAGTGACTGGAGAGTGTCAACTTCTCCAGTAAACCTGGGAAGTGGTGAGGAATGCTCTGGTGCACCTTGGTACCCCCTATACATCTGTTGAGTTGTTTGCTTATTATTTAAGTTTGACTTGGTTCCCAAACCTGTATATGCCAGGTATCTTATTCTTTTACTTACATACTTTAAAAATTATATGAATTGGTGACATGTGAGTATAAAAAGAGAAGCTTTTTGATTTTATGGCAACTAAATTTTTTGTGTCATGGAAAGGGCACAATACCTTTAGGTGGCTAAAAAAATCTGTCCAATTATGTATGGATGAGACAATTGTTAAAGAGAAAAACTGTATGTAGGAAAAATCAGAACAGTCTAGAATTCTGCACAATAATGACTTTATAGGTGTCTTTCTCTTAAGGCAAAACAACTAGAATTGTGTGTTTATGCAACAAAGACAAAGCAAAACCAGAGGACCCATGATCAAAGAAAAAGCCATGGTATTATATCAGAAAAATTGGTGAATTTATGTACATCTCCATATGTGTTATTTTTAAGCTTTTTGTTTCAGAAAAGTTAAACATATACAAAGTAAGCACAATAACATAATGAACATCCGTATACCCCTTATACAGTTTCAATAATTACCAACTTTCTGCCTTTCCTGTATTGTTATCCATGCTTCTACCTACTTCTCCCAACTCAATGAAACTTACTATCTTTCCTTGGCTCCTTTTTTTTTTTTTTGAGGGAAACTTTATATGCTTTGAAATGCGCAGATCTTACAATTTTGACAAATAGAAAGACTTATGTAATATGCATCCTTATCAGAATATAGAACATCTCCATCTCCCCCAAAATTCCCTCATGCCCCATCCCAGGGAATCCCCAGATGTGACCACTTTTCAGATTTTTTTTCATTTTAGTTTAGTTTTCTGGAACTTGATATAAATGAAATCATATAGTGTGCACTCTTTTGTGTCTGGTCTTCTTTTGCTCAGTGTGTCTGTGGGACTCAGCCGGTGGTGTGCTGGAGCTAGCTCAAACCCAGTTGTGAGAGTCAGTGGTACACATCTCTTCCCAGCTCTGCAATCACTGACACTGACTTGAAGTGGGACTATTGAAGTGGGAATATTGACATCATGGAAATTGACAAACACTACAAATCAGGGCTTTCCCTACCCTGAAGAGTCAGTTGTCAGCACATCACTGGTTGCATTCAAGTGGTCAGGGCGACTCAGTGAAATAATCCTTTATATTGTGAAATAGTAATTCTTTACATAGATACACCACAAATCATTTTTCAGTCTATTGTGTAAGTATAGTACAAATTGTGTTGATGCGTATTTGTAGTGTTTCCAGTTTGGGGCTATTGTGAATAAAGTGGCTATGAATGTTCTTATATAAGTCTTTCTGTGGACATATGTTTTTATTTATTTTGGATACATACCTAGGAGTGGAACTGCATATAATTTTAACTGAAAATTAAATGTTCTAAATATAGAGGCATCTTTATTTAAATGATTTTTATGTCAATAAACTCTAAATTCACTGATCCACTGACCAAGTCCAGATAATATCAGGTAAGGCTATGAAATCTCAAAAAGTCTTATTTAGATGTTTATTTCAAACATTTAAAAAGTAATAAAGCCCACATACAGAAACAGAATAAAATGCAAAACAGACAAAAATGTGCCACCCAATAAATTATTACATAGTGATTGTCTATATAACTACCACCTGGGTCAGGAAATAGGACATTGCCAGCATCTCAAAAGTTCTCTAATCCTGCCATCCATTTATTACTTCCTTTATCCCTCCTTCACAAAGATTATCATTATCCTGCCTTTATAGTGTCGCTTCCTTGCTCTTCTTCAGAGTTTTATCAGCCGCATATGTATTTCTAAATGCTATAATATAATAATGACTGCTTTCAAATGGAATCACACATTCTTATGCGTCTGGTATCTTTTGCTTGTGAGTTTTTTTCATGTTGTTGCATGTAACAAGTTATCAGTTTTAATTGTTTTATACCACTCTGTTGTATGAATATTCTTAATTTATTTTCTGTAATGTCATAAACATTAGAGAGTTCTCAGTTTGGGGAAATGAACTCTCTTATGTATGAATCCTGATGCACATGTATTACTTTTCTGCCTCCATGAGTGGATTTGCTGGGTCATAGAGTATTGTCTTAGTCATCTGAGACACTAAAACAGAGACTGGGTGGCTTGCATGACAAACCATTTCTCACAGTTCTGAGGGCTGGGAAGTCTAAGATCAAGGTGCTGGCACATCCAGTGTCTGATGAGAGCTCCCTTCGTGGTGTGTCCATGGCCATCTTCTTGCTGGGTCCTCACAGGGCAGACAGCAGAGAGAGGAAGCCAGCCCTCTTGTGACTCCTCTTATAAAAGCCATTAATCGCATCATGAGGACTTCACCCTCTAGACCTTATTAGCTCCCAAAGGGCCAACCTCCTCCATCCTATTTGGGTTACGACTTCAGGTGGGTGGAATATACAGTCCATAGCAGGTATGTACATCTTCAATTTGGGTACATGATATTAGAATGTCTTCCAAATGGACTTATTCATGCTCTTGCTCGGAATGCATGAGAATTCTCATTTTTGCCATGTTCCCTTTTGCTTACTGCCTTATGTTAGCCATTTTATGAATAGATAGCTGTTGGTCAAGAAAAAATTTTCCTCTTTATCTCCTGTAATGCATTTTGCCTTAAAATCTACTTACTTGGGCATTAATATTGCTAATTTGGGGGGGTGGTTAATATTCACAAATTCTACCTTTTTCATCCTTTAAATTTTTTTCTGCATCTCTCTGTTTAGACATTTCTGTTGTATATTGCATATAGATTAAAAAATTCAACCTAATAAGACACCTTTTAATTGGAGCCTTTAACATTTATCTTTAACACAATTTCTGATCTACTTGAGTTTAAATCTACGAATTTATTATGTGGTTTCTATTTGTCCTGACTGCCCCGTATTTCTTTTCTCCTTCTTTTGAATTGATACTTTAAAAATTTTTTCTATTTCCCTCATCTGTTAACTTAAAATTTACATACTCTTTAGTGTTATCCTAGGGTTTGCAACATGTGTCTTTAACTTATCGAAGTCTAATACTAGATGTTACTTTTAACCTATTTCCAGAAAGTAAAATAATCTTAGAGCATTTTAATACCATTTACCATTCCAACTAAATGCTACTTGTATTGTTAGTTTTAATTATTATTTTATATAATCAATATTCAAATATATTTACTCACAGATTTACCATTTTGTTTGCTATTTCTTCTAGTTCTTTTTTTTTTTTTTTTTTTTTTTACCTTTCATCTGATTTCATTATTTTTCCCAGCTAAAGAATGCCCTTGGATATTTCTTTTAATATGAATCTATTGATAATGAATTCTCTCAGTTCTTAGCCAAAAATGTTTCTATTTCACCCTCATTAGAATTGTAAGTTAGTGCTATTTTCTTTCAGCACTTTAAATATTTCATTATCTCTGGCTTCCATTTTTTACCTTTTTTTGAGAAGTCAACTCAGTGTAAATTGTTGCTCCTTTTGGAGTAATCTCTGTGTGATTTTTTTTCTCTGCTCTTTTGAAGATGATCTGTTTGTTCTTGATCATAATCAGTTTTATTACGATGTGCTTAACTATGTATTTCTTTTTATTTGACCTTCTTGGGTTTGTAGGGTTTCCTGAATCTGTGGCTTAGAATAGTCAGTTTTGGAATATTCTCAACGATTGTTCAAATATTACTTCCGCCCCAGATCGTCTCCCTTCTTCATCTGCAGGTTGTACCTGGTTTAGCCCTTATTCGATTCTCCATGCCTCTCACCCCTCTTCACCTTGCTTCTGTGCTTTTTATCTTTTTTTTTCCTCTTTGTGATTCTTTCTAAATTGCTTCTTCTGATTTACACATCATTTCACTGATTCCCTCTTTCTTTAAATTTTGTTTTAATTTTTTAATTATTTTATTTTATTTTTTAAATTGAAGTACAGTCAGTTACAATGCATCAATTTCTGGTGCACAGCACAATGTGATTCTCTCACTGCTTCTGAGCCAGTGTTAAACCCGTCACTGTTTTCTTAATTTTGTTAATTGTATTTTTGATTTCTAGGAGTTCTGTGAGTTTTTAAAGAATGCACTGTGTCCTTTTTCATAGTTTCCAGCTATACTGAAATTCTCAATTGTATCTTTATAGCCTTAATTATTGTCAGCATAGTTATTTTGAAATCTGTGTTTGACGACACCAGCATCTGCAGCCCCTGTAGGCCTTTTAAATTGCCTGTTGTTTCTGCTGATTCTCATTGCTTTTAACTTGTACTTTCACATGTGTGAGTGCTTTTGATTTGAGCACAGATGTTGTACTTAAAAATTGTAGAAATTGAGACCTGGTGTGAATAAAATTTTTAATAAAATATTTTAATAAATTATAAACTACCAAATGAAAGAAGGTGGGCTCTTTGGGAGGTAATTAGGTTTAGATGAGGTCATGAGGGTGGGACTGGCACAATCTTGGACTTTACAGCCTCCAGAACGGTGAAAAATAAATGCCTGTTTTTTAAGCCACCCAGTCCATGGTATTTTGTTACAGCAGACTGAGCAGACTAAGATACTGTGTTCTCAGCTTGTCAGGCCGAAGGATGTATGTATGTGCGCGAGCTGGGGTAAGTTCATTTTAGGTCTTGTTTAAGATGCTTCCTTGATGGGTTAAGGGACCTCAGCAGAAAGAAACTGGGACAAAAAACAGTTGTTAAAAGGTTGCAGAAGAAGTCCAACGACTTTGGAGGACCCCGACGTTGTGAGAATGCTGAAGAGCTCACAAAAGTGCAAGCCAGTCAGTTCCATACACCTGCCAAGTCAGAGGTCCCTCTCACTAGGACGTCCTAACAATCCCAGCCAAGTCAAAACTCCCGGCTCCTCTGACTTCTTTCACCTCCTCCTGCCCTAAGTTGAGAGACTCGGACCTGTACCAGCAAGATGGGGAGGAGAGAAACCCTAGTTAAGAGAGAAAAGGAAGCTGACTACAGTCTCTTTTTCTCATCACAGACTAGCCCACCTGCTGAGAACCTAAACAGTGTCAAGATGAAAGCTTCAACTTTAAAACCATGTTTGCAGGTTTTCCTGTTATGAGGGAAAGGGTATTTTCATAGCTGAACTGAAGGTATGTTTTATTTTTTGAAGTAACCAGAGAATTGTTTGCAGTATTGGTAAGTGATTAACAACCAGCTCTCCGATGGTGATCGTGGTGGACTATAATTTGTAGAGTTTGCCCACCATGACTGATCTCAGGATTCGAACGTGATATCACTAGGTGCAGAATTAAGAAATATGTACAACTGACTCTAGCAAGTCACTATGAGCAGATTCAGCACATCACTGACTGTGTTATCTAAGAATGACCTGAAAAGTCCTGTCACCTGCCTGAAGTTTTCCTCCAGGGTCAGGGAAGATCTAGCCCCAAGAATAAATTTAAAGACAGTGGAAGAACAAAATAAAATTGCCTTCTAATTTCTCTCAAGCCACCGTTGATCAACATAAGAGTTGCACACTTGAAAAAAGAGAATTATTTGATTGGAGTGTCTCAGGATATATTGAGCATGAAGATTTTATAGTAATAGGCAGTAAGGAGTGTTTTCTCTTCTCTGTTTGTTGGAGAAGGTGGAGTGTGAGTTGAACTGGCCAAATCTGACTTGAAATGGGGAGGACATGATGCACTGGAGTTGTTCATGGCATTGGTTTGCTTAGTGCTCACTAATTCTGTGATTTCTCCAGCTTTTGAAACAGGGTTAGAAGAAAACGAGTGGTATCTATGAAACTAATATGAAGCGTGTTTAAAATAATCTCTGGGGACTTCTGGAATTGGTTAGGAGGAATTTTAAGAAATGCTCTACATTTCATAACAGTTGATAAATACTGTGGTGCTGAGGGACAATGATGACCCTGGGAAATTTGGGTTTTCTTGTCTATTCTTTTATATCTAGTCCTGAATTCTGACTTGGAGTGTCCTGTTGAAAATTTTGTTATTAATTAGCATGTGTGCAGATGTGGAGAAATGCTAGATAGGGTTGGTTAATGCCAACTGTTACTATTATAAGGCCTAGTTGGCTTGAGGTGGAGAAAGCAACAATTTTTTTAATGTTGTTTTGGCTGAGTGCACAGATTGCCATAAATAGTGTAGTAATAGCAGAGGAACAATTATTTACACATTTTTATCCTTGGGGCCTGGAACATTCACTTAATGTCTGATGGTGGTGATGGTGATGATGAAACCAAAGAGCAGAAGGGTAGGCATCTTTTGAGGTAGGAAAAGCAGATGGCCTGTCCTCTTTTAGAAGTCTGCATGATGCTCAGAGGTGAAGTTTTCCCTTTGCACAGCTAATAAAACTATAATCTGCATTATAGACTTCCTGCTGCATGAGTTCCTAGGGGGTGGACCATCTTGACCTTTTAATTATTAATGGCTTTTCTCAAATTACAATTATATTCTTAATCCCCGTCCTGCTAACTGGCAATTTTCTGATAGAGTTTTCATTATTTCTTATTTCATTAATTGCAACATGTATAATAACAGAATCTTCAGAACAGCACTTCACCACTGCAAAGGTTATCAAATGCTAATGAGCACTTTTAAATGGCTTGTTAACTCACGACAAGTTTCTGAAGTTCTAAAGTTCCATATTTCCTTTATGATTTCCTTATTTTTCTACACATTCTTTTTAAAAAAGTATTCTTTGAGATAATTTTAAATATTCTTGGAAAAAATTAACATATTTGATGATCTTTTATTTGTCAAGCATGCTGAACATGATCATCTTACTTATTCTTTCAACAAGACCCATGAGTAAGGTGTTGCGACTCTCTATTCAAGGGAAAAGAGGACAAAACGTGCTAAGTGATGTGCTCAGTGTGGGGCAAGGATTTGAGTTCAGGTTTTCTGTCTTCAAATCTTGTGTTCTTCATTCGAGAGAACTCAAGGGGCTACGTTAAATGATTACTGTAAAGACAAAATTAATGGGAAAAAAAGTGGTCACTAAATAGCAACGGAAGCACTTTCCCCATCAGATGCATCGTTGGCTTCCTTCATCTTCACTTTTCTTCATCATTGCACTCATTTTTTGCCTTTATTCCTTTAATCAGACATAACTGCTCTTTTTTCATCTTTTTTCCTTTTTCAGTTTGCCAGCTAATATTCTGGAGTTATGTGGGAATCATTCAATTATCCAGATAAATGATGTATGTCCAAATTTACCTATTACCATTCTATCTCCATTGGATTTCATACAATTTGAAGTTAAGCATAATGAAAATGCCACATTAGAATGGCTTTTGTGTAACTAGTATAAACCATATCACTTGCCTGGGGTACAAATATAATCACGCCTTATTTTTCCAGTTAATTGCTCAGGTCGCCACTTCTACCCTATGTCTTCTTATTGAGACCTCCATTGCACTCCTCCTTAAAATTGCTAAAGGATTCTGAGGTTCCCTGAATTCTTTGGGATTGAGCCTGTTTGTGAATGGAAGGTAGAATGAGAACTGAAGTCTAATCCAGCCAGTAAAGGCTACTCCATCTGCCCGTGTCCCAGTGTTATAAACTGTTTGCACAGATCAGATGGACTTTGGTCCACTGTTGTGGACTGGCGCTATTCACCCGGATCTCGGACCTTCTGCATTTGGGCACCAAGATTACAGCTCTTTTGGTGCACTTTCTCACGCTCGGACATCACTACCCAAGTGGACCATTCAGAGGAGTGGGTGGGGAGGAGCTTGCAGTCTGTCATGCTTGGTTCTGCCTTCCGCATAAGCCTCCAGATGAGGAACCTTTCCTTTTCACCTCTGATGCCTTGTGTGATCTTTCCTGCCATTGAGATTGATAGGAAAGTTCCTACAAATAAATGAGATTTAAAAACATAGAGTATTATTGACACTAAGAATGATTTTTCATTAATTTTTTTTAAAGGGCTAGTTATTTCACATTCATTGTTAGAGTTTTATAAAGTACTTTTAAAAATTAGGTTTTCAATTCCTTGGTTCACTCTTTGGAGCAAGATTGTGGATTTGCCCACGGTTGCCATCCATCATCCAGAAAACAGGTATAATTTAGGGTCATAAACGTTTCCTCTAGCTTAGCTGTGATACTTTGGTCATGTCTTATAACCTATTTTTGTGTAGAACCCTCATTTGTGAAATGAAGGGATTGCATTAAAATAGCACAATCTACCTTAGGTATCCTCTTTTTGCTTCATAAACTCCTTCCACAGTAATATATAATCTCACTAACTCCCTTAGCTTTTTAAAAATAATTTTATCATCTTATGTGTTGTATAATAAATAATTATAAATTTTTAAAAATCAATATATTATGACAGATTGTAATCTTGGCAGCAGAACCCAAAGTCCTGGTTTCTTCAGGATAGCCCTGGACTTTATATATTATCCTGGTGATTATTAGGAATGCCTATCATTCTCAAAATTTTCCAATTTGGATGACAAAATTATACAATAAAGTTAATTATTTGGTTGTTTAAATACAATCTTAATAATAATTATATAAAAATAGACTTTAACTTTTTCTACTTTAACAAGGAATATCAGCTATTCAATTTTTAAAAATTAATTATATAACTAAATGCACTATGAAGGGACCAGAAATGTAAAATGAAATCTATCGTGTTTAGTTGGGGATTAATTGTACCTTAAAATGAAGATATAAACTTAATTACAACATCCAGCAAAATTGCTTATAAGATTGAACTTCTTGTATTTTGCTCTTAAAAACATGAAGTGTTTTATTTATGTCATCTGTTTTTGTTCCTAAAAGATGAATTATGAGAAAGGATTTATATTGTTATTTGCCAGCCTTTGTTCTCAAATAAGACATTTTGTTATGGACAATCTTTAATCCCATTAAAAAAAAGCAAACTCCATATTACTGGTAAAACGTTTTCTTTTTTAACACTGGTTTTTGTGGAACTAGAGACACCTTGATGTGCTGTATAAATATTTTGGTCAGTTAACAACCTATGGATTTGTTAAAGAAAATCTTAAGGACATGTATAGAATTTTCTTTTGTATGTTCCTTGTGACTTGTATTTCAACATCAGTCTTCATTAACTATCTGTCCTTAACCAATGATACACCACAGATACAAATTAAACAATGAATAAGAACAAAAATTATTGAAAACTGCACAATGGTCGAAACTACCTGTGAATGGTTTTCTGATGATGATGCCCTGAGTGAGATCTGACTCATGCTCACTTAACGTTCTCAACAAGGCGTCTAGCTTGTTCTCACTGCTCGCTGGTGGAGCAAGAGATAGCTAGCTGCAGGCCCTCATGGCTGGGGCAACCACAACCACGGGCTCAGATGCTGGTTGCTCTGAAATGTATCTACAGCTGGTCCTGCTGCCGCACTAGCTCTGTGAGAGCATCCGTCTGTGGGCATGGCTTTCTTCAACCATGATTGTTGCTACGATGGCTACCTTGGCCTTGGGAAGAGGTAGACTCCTCCATTCGACCAGTGCACTCCAACTGTGGGCACTATTCTTTGCCTGAATTTCCCTTGGTATAACGTAGGCCAGGAAGTACACCTCATCATTTTAAGATTTTTAGAATTTTGAGCATTTTAAAGATTAAGTTGAAGGATAAAGGAAGTACAGCTTGTATAGAACATTTTAAATTACTGCCTCTGTTCCTGATCCTTCTTGAAGTTTCTTATTTGAGCAGGTTCTTGCTTCATTGCTGGTAGTCAGGATAGCCCACTCCCTACCCAGTCACTAGAATTGAGGCTATATTCTGTACGTTCATTTCCCAATGTCAGTGATGTCATAAATAACACCATTCGGGGATGCTAAAAGTGCAGCCCAGAAGGGACTTGTTCAAACTCAGATCAGTTTCGTTTCAGATTCTCTTCATCAAAGAATCAAACTGTATTGGGATCTAGTTTTACCCACGAAACCTTAACTCATACCCAGAGCCTGAGTTAATCACCCTCCAAACACTGCAGTTTTTTTCCATTGTTATATTGTCCAAAATCTCACTAGTTATCAAAAATTAAAAAAAAAAGGCTATTTTCATGTCCTTTTGTGGTAGAATGTGAATTTGGTTAAAATCAGGCAAAATATTTACATTCATAATCTCCAATGTAGGATGACTTTTCCTGTGGCATGTGTGGCCTGATGGAGTTTTAGGAAACAGCGCTGCAGCAGAGAGCACAGGCTCTCAGAGCTCATCCACTTCATTTTCCTCCTGACACTTCACTTCCTTCTACAATGTCCCTGCCGACACGAGCACCGAGGCCGGCTGTGCTGCTGGGGTCTGTCGCTCTGTGGACAGAGAGGCAGACTCACCAGGGGGCGCCGAGGGAATGTGTGAGCCCCAGGAGAAGAGATGAAACTTGTGGACATATGTGCAAGAAGCAATTTTAAATATATTACACTAACAAACTCGTGATCAGTAGCTCCTTCATTAAGGAGGAGAAGGCACATCTCTGTCAAGCTTCCTTTTCAAAAAGCAGAGGTCAAAATTATTTTAATAAGAGTCTGATGGAAAAGGGGCCTGTGTAAAGACAGTGTGCAGCAAACAGGGCTGAAAAGGGAAGAAAAATGAGTTGGACTTAGAAACAAGCTTTAAGAGAAGTGGCTTAGGTGGGGCAAGGATGGGGCGGGCAGAGTCACAGAACAAGAGTGATGGGATTCAGCCAGACCAGCCCCCGGCTTGCCATTTGCAGCCTAATGGGATTCAAGGGAGTGTGCAATGCTGTGGGCTCCTGCCTTTTAAATATCTCTGCATTTGCTTGATTATGTCTTACATTTTTCAACAGGGAATAAATCATCCATAACAGGAGATAAGCAATGCAAAATCAAAGTGTGGAATTGAAGCCCCCGAGCTGTGTCCTGTTAGTTAAACTGTTTGGGCACCTGTTTTTAGGACACTATTATCTCTCACCTGGATTACAGTAACAACCTCCTAACAGTCCCCTCACTGGCCTGAATGATTTTTTTTCTGAAACTCATATCTATTCACGTCTTCCCTAATTAAACCCTTTCATGGTCCTCCGGTTGCCCTTAAGATGGAGTCCAAGCCTTTGACAGGATTGATGGTGCTCAGAGCTGAGGCCCCAACCTCCCAATCCAGCCCCACCTGTGGCCACTATTTCCCCTGCTCCTTCTTCCACCATCTTTCAGTTCTTTCAACAGGAAACCCTTGTTCCTCCCCTTTTCTTTTTCAAACAAGCTTTCCCCCCATTCCCCACCCTGCCCGATTTCAGGTTTCAGCTTAGAGTAATTTCCTCCAGGAGATTTTTGCTGACCTTCCCAACAGAGGTTAGAGACAGCCTCTGCATGCAGGGTTCTCATCACAGCCCTTATCACACTGTATTATAGAAGCTATTTTATTGTTTACATCTTCCATTAGGTTGGGAGTTTCTTGGAATGTTTTATTCTCCACTGCATCTCCCATACCTCGCATGGTGCTAACATGGAATAGATGCTCAGTGGATAGCTGTGAATGGATGATCAGATGGACAGATGAATGAATGTAAGAATGAATGAAGCCTTTACTCTTCTGATAAGAGAAAGGGAGGAAGAAAATGAGGTGGCTGACGATAAAGGGAGAGATCTTCTCCTTGCTTTGGTCACCACACTTTTCTGAAAATAGTCAAGGACAAAAAAATTGAGGAAGTTGTTTGTTTGTTTGGTTGGTTGGTTTTAAATCTTTCCACCTGTGAAAGCTTGCTGCTGTGTGCCCATTGCCTCTGTTTTGTTTTGTTTTTTTCTATCATGGCCTTCTTTACAAGGAATTTGTTATAAAAGAACATGATTCCAAGGTATCACTGTATAGAATTTAGTGTAACAAATATTTGTACTTGGTAATATTTAGTGGGCACAGTCATTTAATCTCTAGTGTGGATACCACATGAGTTTTATAAGTTTAGGTGTTTCTGAACCAGTAGGAAGACTTTAGTGCTGGAAAGCTGGAGGCTTGGGGTTTGGTCTTGTTTGAATCATTACCTCTGTAGTTTAGCCCTTATACTCAATCAGTCTAAGAAACTTGAAATGAACATGCTATACATAATTCCATTAAATTTTTAAAAGATTCCCATTTCTCTTTAATCCATTCTTTCACTTCATGGGTTGCTGTAGTTCAGTGGCTGTTGTAGGCAGCATTGTCCTTCTTTTTACCATCTATCTCACTTATTTTCTGAATGTTCCAGATGTGCATCCTCTACTTTGATATATCAACACTTTTCCTTGAATGGAATGTTTAAAGTCTACCCGGGAACCAATACTTGCTAAAAGCTCTGTGTGTTTCCCTCCACAGCTATCCAAGATGGCCTCAGTAATTATATTCTGTAGAGCCCAGCAGGTGTTATGTCACCCGAAATATTTTTTTTGTTTTTGGCTTTTAAATTGATGTTCAGAACACCTCTTCCCCAGTGTTCAGCCTGAAGGAAAGAGAGTTCCCTGTTCCCCTGCTAGTGCTAAATCAAAAAGGCCAATTCCAATTAAACAGTCTAGGAGATTCTAATTGAAGGGTGAATATTGGCATCTTTCACAACTAGACCACCTGCCTTTAGGCAGTTTGTGGCTTTCTTTTCTTGCACAATACAAGGGACAGATGCCTGACAAGACAGAAAAGAATTTAGAAAAGAGAGATGAAACCTGATTTCTTTTCAGAGGGAAAATCTCTTCATTCGAGTCCCTGCTTAGTTTGTTACTGCTGCATTTGAACTTCCAAGGAGAGACACGGGTAGCAGCTTCTCCACAATGGCACTTGCCATTATTAGTTTCTTAAATGGGCTCTTTGTGTGTGCATGCAATTTTCATTCAGACCATTAATCACTATTTGAAATATTTGTTCTTGGTTTGCTGCAAATTGATAAGCATAACTACAGGGAAATCTATGTGGAAATTGTATTTTCCAACAGTTTGGCGTTTCTCTTTAATTAGTCCTTGGGGTATCTCAGGTTTCACTAATTTGTGTTTAACTAGATGGGAAAAATTCTAGCAGCGGCAGGAACCATCCTCTGCCCCATAAATCAGAGAAAGCCTTCACTCAGGCACTCAGGTAAATCTTTTTTTTTTTTTTTTTAATATGCAATAAGACTTTTACTTCAGAGGCAGATAAAAGCCCTAAAGTATGATTCAAACATAGGAACAAAAGTTGCTGTAAGAGGATATTAGTTGCTCTCTGTGGATGTGTTCTTGCTTGCTCCTTTGTTGCTGCTATTATAGGAAAGAACAAGGGAAGAAATGATGCTCTGAGCTGATGAAAACAGATGCCAGAAGCAATTATGACCAAGTTGTGGTTAGAGAAACAGATGGGGAAACAATTTGGCAAAGTTTCTAGAAGGGTTTGTGCAAGCTACACACAACCAGGAACAGTGTAACATGCTCCAGGAGGAATCACTGATAAAAGTGACCCTCCTCAGACAAAGTATTTACAAAGAGCTGCAGGGCTGAAAGGCTCTGAACCTTTAAGATGAACAATTTCCTACAAAGAGGTGGTATGGCCTCAGGGTTAAGAAGCTGGACTCCAGAGTCAGAGAGACCTGGCTGATATCAGACCTTGGGCAGGTTACTTGCCTCTTTTGTGTCCCAATTTTCTTGTTTGTAAAATGTTGTAATAATGAGCTTTTGCTGTTATTTTGATAATGGAATGAGATAATGCATGTCAGGCATATAGTAAGTATTGAATAGTGTGCGTCAATAAATCATGTTTATTATTGCTGTTGTGAGTAATAGGTTGTACTTTGGCATGGATGCCATCGTTTCAGAGTATTTGGTCACAGACTGAGCATACCCAAATACTATGTAGTCCATTATAGCCTAGAACTGGCTCATAAATTGCATTTTGCAAAGAATTTAAAGACTGTAGGTTATGCTTTCCAAATGGCTGCGACAATGTTTCCCATCCCATTTGATCTTTGATCATGTCACCTTGCTACTCCTCCCAAGAGGTGGAGTCTGTGTTTTCTCCCCTTGACTCTGAGTGGGCTTGTGGGTGTTTTAACCAGTATAGGATGGAGGGAGGGATGCCATACAACTTCAGAAACTAGATCAGAAACAGCAATATAGCTTTCGCGTGATTGGCTGGAATGCTCCTGCTGGGAGCCCTGACTCCCCTGAGGCTCCCATGCTGTGAAGAAGCCAAGCCACATGGAGAAGCCACAGACAGGTGCTCTGGTTAGTAGGCTTAATCTTTGAGTCATTCCCAGCCAAACACCAGACGTGTGATTCAGTAAGTCTTCAAATGATTCCAGCCCCCAGTCATTGAGTTACTCCTAGCCTCAGAGTCTTCCTAGCTGAGACCTCAGACATCATGGAATAGAGAGAAACCAGCCCAGCTGTACTCTTTCCAAATTCCTGACCAATAGAATATTTGAGCATAATAAAATGATTGTTTTAAGCCACTAAATTTTAGGGTAATTTGTTACACAGCAAAGATAACTGGGATAGCAATTCATCATAGTTTGGCCAGTTTCCCCATCTATGAATTTTCCAACTTTTCTCAATCAGTAAATCATTATTTACCATGTCCCTCCTTATACAAGACACTGTGCTGGAACAGGGAATAAGCCAACAGAGTCAAATAGAAAATAAACACAAGGCTAAAGGGTGTTACAGAAAACATATAATAAGAGCTGCATAGCAGAGAGTAATTAAGACATGGCCATAGTACAGATTCAAAATAAAATTTCACCTTAGGCTGAGGCTGTCTTGGAAGGCTTCATGGTAATGAAAAGGCTTGCTTGGGGCCTTAAATTATAGGTAGGAACTGAATAGAAAAGGGAGAAGAGAAAATTCCTGGCAAAAATGTGAAAAGAAGATTTTGGAAAAAATGAGATGTGTGCACTGTATCTTAAAATTAATCTGTTAGAGCAGCATTTATCTTATTTGCACAGTAATATTTATAAGGAGGAGTGCTTTTAGATATGTTCCTAATTCAAGAGAATTTACTTAGCGCTTTATATAAATTGAGTGAACTAGAACTATATTAGTGATGACTTAGTTAGGCTAATTTTCACAAGGTTGATAAGCAAACTCTGCCTTCTATAAAAACATAATTTACAACTTACTAGAACACACTGAAATTTCTACAAACTCCAACAAATATGTCTTATAACCAATATACAGTCTCAAAGTTACACATTGATTGTCCTTGGAACTGCTCAATCAAATCACGTAATCTAATAGAACAGTTCTGTGCTCTTTTTAGGAAACGTATTTAAATAGAACCTCAAAAGTTGATAAGATACAGAATAGACATGGATATAACTTAAATTTTATGGCAATTAATATGTAAATATTCACTAAACATCCTCACTTTTTTTTAAACAGAAAGGAATGTCTAACCCAGGCCTTGGCTTTCCCGAAGTCCCTGTGACAATTTCAGTAAGTTCCATTGAGATGTATGGTCTCTATGTTAACTATAATTTTAAATTTTGGAATTTTGAATTTTCCAGAATCTGCTTGAACATAATTAGTGGCTGGGGTGCATCACTTTTTAAATAGCAAATTCTCTTTCTGAACAGCTCAACTTACTTCCTGCTCTTGCTGACATAGGGGTCACGTGATCTCCCTTTGAACTCTTCCTTATGATCTTAGTTTTGCCCCATGGAATAGTGCAGAATAACGCAAGTCCTCCTACGTGACAGGTATTCAGTTGCTGGAAGGCAGGGCTCATACAAGCTCTGTACTTTCTCTTTTCTTGGCTAATAACCCCACGTTCTCTCATATGATCATCTTTCCAGACCCTTATTCATCTGACTGTTGTCTTCTGAATCATCTTCAGAATGTCTTTCATAAAATGTTGCTCAGAACAATTACAATATTCTAGCTGTTGGAAGAAATGCCTTGATTTTTTCAGATAGTAAGTTTTTAGTTTGATCTGAGTCTAACCACTGGGAAATGAGGGTTTTTTTTTTTTTAATGCTGAAGA
Organism: Camelus dromedarius; assembly: GCF_036321535.1. Classification (NCBI taxonomy): domain Eukaryota; kingdom Metazoa; phylum Chordata; class Mammalia; order Artiodactyla; family Camelidae; genus Camelus; species Camelus dromedarius. The sequence continues at coordinate 16,845,043 of NC_087446.1, read as the reverse complement.
AAGTGTTTTATGACCATTAATTTGGTGGTGTGAAAATGTTCATTGGCTTGGATTCTGTGAGAACATGCCCAAATTTATAGGAATTTTTTAAATCCAAAGGAATCTTTGAAACTTCAGATTCTCTCTGGGGGCATCACTGCATCCTTCCAGGGGAGCTTTTTTATTCAGAGGCCACAGAAAGATGATTAAAGCTTAGCTCCCTTCTACAGAATCCATATTTGGTCTTCAGGATACGTACACTTTTGTCCCACCCATGGTGAGAAAATAATTAACTTCCATTTTAGTGTTTCTTTTCTCACTCTGCTCTCAGGGGAATCAAGATTTCATGTTTAAGTTTTTTCAGCTACAATAGCCCATGTCACCAAACTTTCAAGGAGACACCGGTGTAACTCTCCAGGTGTGTCTTTGAAGCCTCCTCATTTAGTTTGGTTGGTGGGGAGTAGAGGCACTTCCTTTCTTCACACAATGTGTGTGTGTTGTGGGGAGGGATGCATAACCCACTGACAGGTCTCGCTGGGGAATCTCCACCACCTACATTCTTAAAGTAGAGAATGATGAGCTGGATACCCCCATCGTGAGTGCTGGGGGCTCACACATCAAGTCTGACAGGGTCTTAGCCTTGAATTAATGATCTCCACTCAACTGGTTTTGGTCTAATTATATTCAACATTGGGGCCCCTGCTAAAATTCTGTAACAATAGGAAAATTGATTCAGCATTCTGTTCTAGCTGTGCTCATGGAGGTTGTAAGATTGAGACCTAGGCAGACAAAGTAGAAAGCAGTCAGTTTTCAGGGATTCAGAAGTCATCCCTTAGTGCTCAGGACACAGCTGCTGACTAGTCCTTCCGCGTATTTAGACAAGGAACAAGAGCAGAAGGGTATGTTTCCAGAGGGTCAGACACATTGCATTGTGATAAATGGACAACTACAGGGTTTCCTGATGAACTGAAGACCTTTCCTTCTTTACAATTTTTTCCCCCTGTGGCAACCTGTCTTTTAAAGAAGCTGCCCCTGAACTTTGCCTTTTCATTGTCAGATTGGTCTGGACATTCACCTCTGTCTCACTGATCCCGCTGGGTAGTGAAATAAATGTTGATCTAGTAACGAAGAGAAATGACCTGTTCTGTTCTTTGGCCATAATATAGCTTCTGAATGTAGTTGTTCTGTTAGAGATTACTCTCTCCGTGTCTGTGAAAGTGGTCCCATGTCCACTCTCCTGGATTAACCATTTTCTCATTTCTCAGACATACAGCTTAGGAATTAGATGACCCTCCAAATTAATGATCATTCTGTTCACACATAAGAAGAACATAAAAACAGTGACATAATATATCATATAATACATAATGTAACATTTATAATATATAAAGAAGATTTAAAAGTACAAAGTGATAGTATTAGTAATGATAGTCATATTAAGCCAGAGATATTTTAATATAAACAGAATGAGTAAGCAATGATAATAAATCTCCAATGATTTAGATTAAATGAATATAGTAACTAAACTAATAAAATTAATGCTGGCTTCTACTTACAGTATAGTTATGTTACTTTTATGTAAATTATTCTATGATATTTAGAATAATTTGCTCATTTAAATAGGTAAACATTTGCCTTGCAACGTCTCACTTTTTTGTTTAAAATGCTGGCATTTTTTCATAAGAAAAAAGATACGTTCCTACCTAATTTTTCAATTGTTTTGTTAAATCCATGAAGATTTTCTGTACTTGATACTCATCATTACAAAATGCATTTAAAATCATCTTGTTAACTCTTAAGAAAATAAGATTGGATTTCTATACATCCTTTGTTGGATGTGTGGTGGTTCAGCTAAGCTCCATGACTGTGCACGGTTATGAATAACTGTGGAGACTACTGCCGGGGCTCAGTGATGCACTCCCACAACCTTCCACTCCCTGTGGCTGAACTTCAGCGGGGTTCGCTTATGCCTCATGAGATCCTGTGCCAGAGCCCTGGGATTTCATCACTGAAAAGACTTTCGAATCTTGAACTAAATTCACGTGAAACCAGACGCAGTCTGCTGGAACAATAACTGGTTGTTGTGTGTCCTCTCTGTAGGGATTCCTGCTGACTTTGTATGTTGTTGCCTTCAGGGGCTCCCTGACTAAACATATCATCTGTAATATCAAGGTTTGGGGGCCATGGGCATCCAGAAGCAATAACTGGTACCAGATTCTCGACTAACAGTACATAATGGATTATTACACAATCTGAAATCCAACCTAGGATACAGAAGATAAATCGGAGCTTTTAAAAGGAAAATTCGCTATGCTGGTTTTCTAGAGAAAAGATGTAAGACTTAGTGGCTGTCAGAGACGAATCCAACTGTTTGCGGAGTACTCTGATCTCCGTTGTGTTTCTTTGGCATTTGTCTCACATGTTTCTTCAGATGTGCAAACCAAGCAGTAAAAGCCTAATATCGATCTCAGTCTCTTATACCCTTAGGAGTGGACTCTTTCATTCTTTTGTTGTTTTTGCAAGCCTGCAATTATGAGGCTTTGGCATTTGGGTAAAAGTAAATGCTACGGCAGAAATTATATGGCAATGATTTTCCAACATCAAAATATTTAGTATTCTGGCTATGTTTTCCATACTTGAAGAAGATAATGTGAGAATATTACATTACTTAAAAAATCTTCATATAATGATGTAAAATTCTTTTGTTCTTCTAGGCTGTTACTTGAGTTCTCATACATTTAGCAGAGCCTCATACTAAAAGTGGGACTTTTTGATGCCTATCTTTTATTGCTAAGAGAGGCAGAATTGCATAGTAATTAAGAAAGTAAACTCCAGAGTTCTCCACTTGGGTCTGGATCTTGGCTTCACCACTAGAAATGATGTGATCTCATCAATAAAATGAGGAGAATGATAGTATTCACGTCCCAGAGTTCGTTAATTCTATAAATACTCATTGAATGTCATTGAATGTTTGCTAACCACCCAGAATAGAAATTACCAACACCAAAGGGTGATTGCCTTTCTAAATTTACAGTCTTGTATAGAAATGTTGTCTCCTGATTACCAGTCCACTTAGTTTTATTGTAAATTTAGTAGTGAGTTTAGATTTGCTTAATTGTTTAGACCACAGATTACAGCGCTTAGAATGAATGGATATGAATACACTAATTGATTATGCAATCGGTTGGGTGGAATCATGTATAAAAACTTAAAACAAACTTCCACATATAAGATAAATAAGTCACAGGGATGTAATGTACACATAAAGAATATAGTCAATAGTATTGTAACCTTATATGGTGACAGGTGGTACCTGGACTTATTGTGGTGATTATTTCATAATGTATAAAAATATTGAATCACTGTGTTGTACATCTGAAACTAATACAATACTGTATGTTAAGTATAACTTTAAAAACATAACTTATGTCTACTTCTAGAAGTCTAGTAGGATGTCAACTAAAGAATAAATACGGGTGTATAAACAAACAAACAAAAAAAACCCCAAACCTAAAAGACCCCAATATACTCTTGAGTCTCATTACATGTTTTAGTTTGAGTGCCCCCAATTTGCCAACTGTCTTTTTGGTGTTTGCATAGTAAACTTTCACTAATCACTAAAAAAAAACCCCAAAAAACCCAAGGGAAAAAGGATCAAAGTGAGAGATAAGAGATAGAAAGAAAGTGAATATTGTGGGTAGAAGACTAAATAAAATATAAGGAGGGCCCTGTACAGATATTAGAACTTGGTGAATTTTGAATTTAATATACAGAAAAATGACAGGGAAAGCATTCAAGAGATTTGAGGTCTATACTGCAGAGCAAAAATGAAAACATTCTTTTGACCTTGACAGGCTGATATTAAAGGAGAATTGCAGCAGTCAAGATTATAGAGTGTCTAAAAGTATATCTTTTTATTTTAAGCAATACATTTCAAAACAAAAGAATAGAAATATAAATGCAAAGAAGGAAAAGATTATAAAAAGTTTTTGTGAAATCAGCTGCTTGATAAGTTGGCAAAATTAAAGAATATTAATGATTCTTTATAAATTTATGTAACTCTTTGAGTTATATTACATTTCACATTCAAAAAAATTCTCTCCTTTCTGCATATGGTCTCCATCACATAAGTTAAATGATTTAAAGCTGGTCCCTGAACCATTCAGATATTGTATCATATTATTAAGTATATGCAAAATTTAAAATATAGGGGTATAAATCATAAGTTTAAAAATGAAGTTATAGTCCTCAAATGAATTTATTATTAAAAATAATTCCCATATGTTGTATAGTAATTTTAAAAGAATCAAGGAACTTACTATCGAGACATACTCCAATGTGAATTTTATTGGAAATTTAAAATAATTTCAAGTGAATAAATTTGTGTTTTATATACCCCATACTTAGAGGCATAAACCACTAAGTTCTTTTGAACAGTAGTTGGAGAATTATGAATGTACTAAATTGCAAATACTATGTTCGAAGAACCTTTCTTTTCTAGAAGCACTCTGCCTCTCTTGCTTCTATGGAATTGTTTTGATGGGGAAAGAGCCCTGCAATTTCAAGCCCTCAGGGGACTGCAGACCTCCCTCTTCCTCCCTCCCTACCCTCCCCTCCTCTTCCCCCTCCTCCTCCCTTGCACAAACAGACAGCCTTGGCTAATTACACTGCCTCTCAAGAAGGAAAAAAAGGCTGCAGCCTCCCAGATATCAATTACAAAACCTAGTTAGGACTGTGGCCTCTGCTGAACCCCATTAATTCTCCAGACTGCTTAAACATCATCCATCAAAAAAAAAAAAATCAAATTGTGACACTGAACAATAAACTGTTTTTAGCTGCGAAAGTGTGGGGATGGTAATGTGGTCATTGGACAGTTGCTGCCATAGGATTACCTGTACTACAATGCAAAATTGAGAGAGACAAGGTGAGAATCACTATTTGTTGATCTTTTGAAAGCCTGGAGAATACTTGGTTATGTGATGTTTGGAGCATTTAAGTAGATATTGGCGCATAATTAACAAAGAATTGCAAAAAAACTTTTACTAGTAGGGAGCAAGATGGTACATGTGTGCTCTCTTCTAAAATAATATACGAAAGACTATAAAGCAAGCCATATCCCTCTGGATGAGAGGAAAGCTTTTGAAAAGCTTGGGAACCTGTACAAAGAATTTTGCAGCTAATAGAGATTATGTAGAGAGAGCCTCCAGTGGAGATTAATTTCAGGATGTTCTGGGATGGATTTTTGAAGTGATTGCATGCTGGTAAGTGAAAATTGTCTGTTTAAGCACCATTTCAGCTACCTTCAGTTAAATTACAAGCAAAAGCTGTGTACAAATTAGACGTAAATACGTATTTTGCAACCATGTGGCTTGTCTCCAAACCCTGATGAATAAATGAAAATACTTAAAGTCAATGACATTGGGAGAAAATATAGTCAGAAGAGTTTTTTTTCTAAACTGGAAACAAATGAAGACATTGACCAAAAAACTTCACACATAGTAAAAATGCATACAACACTTTATAGATGGTGTTAATTTCTCATTTTCAGTGGTCTTCAAATTGCATCATAAAATGCAGTGAGTCATTCATTTCAGAGAAACTCAATGGATAAGTAATCTTAAATGAACTGGGACATGATAAAATCAGGAAGTTTTTACCTTTGGCCCAATATTTAAAAGTATTAGCTATGGAATGAGGAAGGTTTCATAAAGGATGTTGGGACTGTATTGTTCTTGGCAATGAAGTTTGAACAAATGTTCTAAAAATATGCCACTTTTTAGCCCTTCACCCGGTGTTCAAGGGACTTCACAACATGGTCCCAGCCTACTTCTCCAAGGCTGTTTACATACATGTTTCCTATAGTCTGAAAGTATCTATTCTGTGGCCAAGAGGAATTGTTTATTATCTGCTGTAATACCCTATAATCCTCATCTTGATGTGTTTGCTTATACACATTCCCTTGCCTTCCTCTGCACATCCAACCTGCTTTTTGAGATCTAGCTCAAATGCCCCTCCACCAGGAGTTCTTGATGGATTTCTCCAGCTACTCCTGGGTGAATTAGCACTTCCCACCTGGTCTTAATAGTTATTCTTGAGCACACCTTACCTACCTGCACTAGACTTCTTGAGGGCAGAGTCTCTCTCTGATTCATCTTTCCAGGCTTTGTAGGAACTATAACAGTAATTGTATAAAGAAGATGCCTCGTAAACATGTATTCAATGAACACTTGAATTAAAAATTGAAAGATTGGTTACAAAAGAGATCTGGGGAAAATGCAAATGTTTTATTTGTCCCTTACTGAACTAGTTATTTGTTGCTGTACAACAAATTGCCACAAAATATAGCAACTTAAAGCAACACACATTTATTTGTTTCCCGTTTCTGTGGGTCAGGAGTTCTGGCATGACTTCGTTGGGCGCTCTGAGTGAGGGTATCTCATAAGACTGAAATTAAAGCATCAGTGAGGACTGAGACATCATCTGAAGGCTTGACTGGGGAGTGCTGTTGGACTGGGACCTTCAGGTCCTTGCTGTCTGTTGGCAAGAGACTCCCACAGTTTCTTGCCACATGAGCTCCTCCAGCATGAAAACCTGTCTCACTGAAGCACATATGCTGAGAAGGCAATAGAGAGGATCTGCTAGCAAAACAGTAGTCACAATCCTATTTAACCTAATTAGGGAAGTGACATCCCACTCACCTTCGCCGTCCTCTGTTGGCTAGAAGCGAGTCACTGGTCCTGTTCACATTCAAGTGGAGAGGATTACACAGCGGTATAAATACCAGGGGGTAGGGGTCTCAGGGGTCATCTTAGAAGCTGCCTACCACATTTACTGAAAGGCTTTTTTTTTTTTAAATATTGTGTACTTTAAGAGTTCTTTGCCCTTCCTTATACTTTATATAAGTTTACCTTATATCAAACTTCTAAGTTTACAGGGCTTGTCAATTCTTTGAGGTCCAGATCAAATACTACCTTCTTCCTAAGGTCTTCTTTGATTCCTCCTTTGTTATAAACCCATAATACTTTGTATCCCTTTTCATGGCTCACTTTTTATCCTGCATTCACCAGGATAAATGTGGCCCATCCACTTTTGCCCGCCATGACAGTTTTCCTACAGACAAAGGGAAAAGCATAAAATACCAAGATCAGAAGACTGATTTTCTAAAGGCTATGTCTCTTGCAGGCGAATAGTACTATAGCTTAAGTGAAAAGATAATAGAAACGGGAGATAAATCTCAGAAAATATAATAGATAATGGGAGATAAATCTCAGAGGGTTTATTAGAGCTGAGCGAATATGGTCATGTATCTTACAAAATCTAGGATTAAAAGTAATAACCTGGAAGAGACATTTAACACAGTGCCTGGCATTCAGGGGGAGTTCAGTCAGTGGTTGGCGCCTTCCTCTTTACTTTTTTATTTATCTTTTTTCCCCTTCCCAGTATTCCCCCTCCCAACACATACACTGTTTGAAAATGCTGCATCAATTATAATACCAGAATTTGTTAAATCATTTATTGACTCATTCAAGAAGTTTTTCAAACAATTATTGAGCATCTTCTAGTGCCAGGAAATCATCTAGACAGTAGGGATACCTAAGTGAACACATGGGGAAGAATACATTTTTTTGCGGTGGAGCTTGCATTTTAGTAAAAAGAGACAGACGTTAGCCAATTGCAGCAGATGGTGAAGAAAAATAAAGTGAGGAAGGGGGTAGAATGATAAGGTGGGCACGATTTTACACAGGATGATAGAGTGACATTTAAGTATAAAACTGAAGGGAGTGAGGGATTACACCATGTGAGTATTTGGTGGAAGAGAATCCCAGGAGGAGGGAAGAGCAATTAAAAAAACCCTGGAGTAGGTGCGCAATTGCTATTGGAGGAACATGGAAGAGGAAGCCAGCAGAGCTAGAATAGAATAAACCAGGGGAAAATGATCAGATAGGTAGCTGGGGGGGAAGGGGTTAGGTGGTGCAGCAGGTCATGTACGATCCTATAACTCACAGTCAAAAGTAGGGGTTGTAGTCTCAGTAAGATAGGGAGTCAGTGGGTGATTCTCAGTGGAATAATGCAGTTTGATAAATATTTCTAAAGGATTTCTCCAGCTGTCATACAATAAGTAGAATTTAGGAGGCAGGGATGGAAGGAGAGAGACCTGTAAGTAAGTAGGCTACTGCATTACCCCCAGGAAGAGGTGAGGAAAGTTTGAAGTAGAACCAACAGGATTTTCTGATTGATTGGATGCGAGCTATATGAGAAAAAAATGTAGTAAAAGATGACCCTTATTTTTTTGGCCTAGATGACTAGAAGAATGGTGTTACCATTGTCTGAGATGGAGAAGACTTTAGGAGGAACTGGTTCAGTAGGGGGCAGAATTAATAGTTTAGCTTTGGATATGCTAAGGTTGAGGTGTCTGTTGGACATTTAAAATGAGGTTTCTAATGGGAGGTTAGCTTTATAGAGTTCTGGAGAGAGGCTGTGTTCTGAAGACAGACATTTGGGTACCATCAGCATTTAGATGGTGTCTAAGAAGTCAAGCAGGGACTAGATTCGGACAGAGAAGAGAAGAAGTCCTAGGGTTAAGCCAGTGACAAGGAGGCCTTGTTCCTCTGGAACGGTGTGTCCTGTTTCACTGAATCTTTGGCAGAGCTGCAAGCTTTTGGTTCTCTGGAGGAGTGGGGCTCACTGCTTTCTCAGTCTGCTGATAGAAGGTACTTTCTCCTAGGAGAGTGGCAGCAAAATGTGGTGGGAAAGAGCCAGTGAAGGGGAATTACGCTGCGCTGTTGTAAGATTTGTGTAAAGATCAGTTTCAGGGGCTGGGGGCCCCTGAGGATGGCTGAAATGGAAACGAATACCCATCAGCCTCTTAGGGAGAAAGGGACCATCTTCTCAGCTGAACCTCTACATCTGTGTTTTATTCTGGCAGTATTTCAGAGGACTAAAAATTATAGGCAATAAAAAGGTTAAAGAACAGTTATAAAACTTAGAATAAAAAATAAGATCGGACAGTTCAATAAAGATTAAATGATCATGGAAACTAGGTTAAATAAATGACCCCTTCTCTGCAACCCTCCTCCCACAAAAAAAGAACATAAAAGAAAAGAAAAGGGAAGGCAGCAAGCAAACCGTGAGCTAAGAACAATTAAGATAAAATAAAATTTTAAACTAAAGATCAGAGAGAATAAAAGGATAATCCAAACACATTAAAGTGATTAAAAAAAAAAAAAAGAAAGAAAAGAAAGTACCCAGTGATTTCAAAGCCCAAGAGGTTAGCTAATGGACACTAGCTGAATTCAATCAGCAGTAGCACAAGTTGCAAAGATCAGCCTGAGGGTCCTTGAGCTATGACTGAAAAGCCTGCAACACGTCTGTCCTCCCATCACGGCCTGGGCTCCGCAGACAGCTGCCTGCTGGGCAGAATAGGGGCCCTGACTTCTCTCCCCATACCCCTTCTCTCTGATCCCTGGCAGCTTTTCTCTTGGGTTCGGTAGCTCACAGTCTTCCTGTTCTTCCACGGAATGTGTGTCTGGTAGCCATCTCTCTCCATTGTTCCTCTACCCTCTGGCTGTAACTGCTGGAGCAGAGGTGAGCACTTGACCCAGGTTGGATCATTCAGAGTCTCTTTCCTAGAAATCTGGATTCGTGATTGAGACCCACTCAGCTAGGGCTGGCTTCTTTAATAATCATAATAATTATAATGATGATGGTATAGGTAACAGTAATAATAAATAATTTTTACTGAAGATTTATATATTAGACATTCATCTTTAAATATGTTTTCTCAGTTAAAGTTCTTATAAGTAAGTGCTATTACTGAAGAAACAGATCAGGGAGGTAAAGTGACTTGTCCGAAGTCACACAGCCTACATGGCCAAATTAGGATTTAGACTCACCTCTGTGACTCTGGAGCCCATGATCATAGATTTCATGCAGTATGAAGCTTGGGAACTGTGGGGTGGTGGTCTTGTGCCCACGTGAGCAGAGAGCAAAGAATGAACTGACACTAAAGTGCATACAGGAGCCAACATGAGAGAGGGAGCTGCCTGAGCTACTCTTTTGAATCTAGGCTCTATTCTATGACCATGTGTCACAAGTCACCCTTGATTCCCAATGATAAATGTACCTTATTTTGGATTAAGCTAATTCAATTGAATTTCTGGAACTTGCAACCAAGAATTCTAACTAATACCAGTACCGTTCCTTGATATGGCCAAGGAAGGACCTCAAAGCACTTACATACTTCCCTTGTTTGCCATGTTTCTCCAGCTTGCTGAGAAAAAGTGGCTTATCCTGTTTGGCATTCAGTCCTCTTTATCTGTCACCCCTTCCCAAACTGTGGGCCCTTTGAGTACAAAGAAAATTAATAGGCCTTTTTTGTGCTCCTAAAGCACTTTAGGTGTTTTGCAAATGCTGGGTCTTAATAAAATGCTTGTTTAGATAAATTGATATGATAATGTTTATATACTTCAATATACAAATGTGGTCTTTTACTAAAGTATGGACTTGGGAATGATTAAAAGTCTATCTTCCCAGAATCAAAAGGTCATATATTCCATGATTCCATTTATATGAAATATCAAGAACAGGTAAAACCATAGAGACAGAAAACAGACTGGTAGTTCCCAGGGACTTGGGGGAGGAGGGGATGGTGAATGTACTAAATCCCCTGAAATGTTCACTTTGTAATGGTTAATTTTATGTTATGTGAATTTCAAACCTATTGTTTAAAAAATTAACAATAAAAAATTCTAAGTTCTGGAAGGAAAAAAAAAAGGCTACCTTCCATTCAGACAGTAACTATTTGAGCCTGAAGTCATTGTGTTGAGAACTCCAGGTCAGTTCTGGGCAGGGGACAGGGGAGTGAGGGGAGTTCCTGACCATTGTCTTGTTCCAATGCTTTCTTCATCTGAAATAGAGGAGTCAGAACTCTCATCAGGAGAGCATGGCACAGCAAATCTGACTTTGTTCCATTCCCATAAGAAAATCTATGTGAATTATAATCAAAGACTTGAAGAGAACGGGGCTGTTCTCTGGTCTTATAAATGTCTCACACATGATGTCTTGAAAAGTTCAGTGGGGTCTCCACTTATTGACGAGTCAAGAAGTACATCTCTTTGTTCATTAAACGGGAAAGGAAAAGTGCATGTTTTTGCCACCACTGAAAATAATCTGTGGTATAAAACTGGAGGGAGGTAAACCTCAAGAGAGGATAAGATAGTGTCCTCAGTGCTTGAAAACGGTAGTCTTCTTTCTGTTGGCCCTTCTAGGGTAAAGTTAGTCTGAAAGCTCTGCCTAGAACTTGAACAACAGTGAAGAAGGGCACCTTCATCATCAAAGGCTAAGAAGCCAATGTAGGCGACTACTTAATGTCATCTTATGTATCAGATAAGGTGTTACTGGAAAACTCTACTTGTGGGTGCCTGTCTTAGAGTTCAACTTTTCACCCATTAAATTACAAAAGGAATCATTTATTACTTTTTGATCCTGGCAGGAAAAAAAGAATCCTCCCTGATTTTTTGGATCAACGTTCTCCTAAAGTTATTCCTTTGTTAGTGTTCTTGGAAATTCCTTATTTACAAAATTCAGGTGGCTTCTAATTCTTGGCTGAGTTCATATTTATGAAAATAATCAAGATGAATCACCGACTTTCAGAACTAGAAAGGTTGTAACTTCTTCCTCTTTCAGGAAGGATCCAGAAAATGAGATTCAAAGAGGGTTGACAGGCTTTTGCTGCGGCATAAGAGAAATGGTGGCCAGAAACATCTACTACCTAATGTTACAGTGTCACCATTAGACCATGGAGCCCAGCGCTTTGAGTTTCTTGGGATTAGCTTTTTTTTTCTTCTCCATATTTTAATTAGGAGGGAATAAAGGTATTTGAGGAGTCCTGATGTCCTCTTTACTTCTTTAAAAAAAAAAAAAAAAAGCTATCTTTTATTACCACAGTTCAAAACTCTTATTTTGTAAGGTCACAGACCCATGGAACTTTCAAAACTTTTCAGAGTTTTCCCTGCCCAACCCTTCCTCTGACACATCGCTTCTTCTTCTTCCTTTTTTTTTTTTTTTAATTTTTAACACTTTCTTTTTTTTTTTTTTTTTTTTTTTTTTTTTTTTTTTTTTTTTTTGGTGCGGGGTGCAATTAAGTTTATTCATTTATTTTTTAATGGCAGTACTGGGGATTGAACCCAGGACCCTGTGCCTGCTAAGCACGCACTCTACCACTGAGCTGTACCCTCCTCGCCACATCACCTCTTGAATGCCATTTCTTGTAAGAGGTTGTCTGGCCTCTGCCTCAACATTTGAAGTGACAGCAAACACCGCTTGGTAAAGCAGCACATTTCATCTGTGTGCGCTTGTACTTACAAGCTCTTCTCTCACGTGTACAGAGTTGGGATCCCAGCATATATGCACATGTTTCATGGTCTCCTTTTTGCAACTACATGCTGCAGACATTTTTGCATGTCGATACAAGTCTCCATTGTGGCAATGATAAATGGCTTCAGATACTGTATAATTTCCTTAATCAAAAGATACATAACCATGCCTTAATTTTTTTTTACTTTTATAAGTAGAATTCAGTCCTATTTTGGTTCAGGCAGTTTGGTTATTAGACCATAAAGAGTTCAAGACCTAGCTTTCACTCCTTGGCTCTAGTGGTATCTTCCAGGACAGCACTGAAGAAATCTAAGGCCTCATATGACAGTGCTTTTCAGTGTTTTTTTAAAAAAAACTATCATGTTCCTCATAAAACTTGTCTTTTCCAAAATAAACATCCTCGGGATTTCAGTGGTTCCTCACAAGTTGTGGCTTCCAGACCCTTCACAAGATTGTTTGTTCTCCTCTGGATAAGCTCCAACTTGTCAACATCCTTTGTAAAGCATGGTGCCAGAATTGCTACAATAACAATAACCATAATAATAACAGCCACCATTTATTAAGTGTGTGTCCCGTGTTCCAGGAACCCGGCCGAAGGCTTAGCTCATTTAATCCTCACAAAACCCTCTAATGTATGTGTTATCATCCGTATTTTTTTCTCCATGAGGAAGCCAGTTTCAATATGTTAACTAACGTGTCCAAGGTCACACAGACAGGAAGAGCACAGCGAGGATTAAAATGTGCTCTGTGTTCTGAACCCCTTTATAGTGCTCCAGAATGTTCCAGCCTCATAAAATTTAGGACCTGGATATTAAATTTGGTGAGAATATCTTAAGACCCCATTATCTTGTTTGATGATTTCATATTCATGGAAAGTATGACAGAGCTCAATACTTCCGGGTCAGGCTTAAAAAACACCAGTTCGTTCATCTGTCAAATTATTATTGAGCGCCTACTTCCTGCCAGGCCCTATTTTAGAGGGTGACAATACAGAGATAAGCAAGGTAGACAAAGGTCCTTCTTTCATGAGGCTGACACTCTGTTAGGGGAGACAGATGTTCTACAAGTAAACAAATAAATGTGGTCATCTCAGATGGTGATAAGTGGAATAAAGAAAATAAGACAAAGTAATGTGTCAGAGAGTGACTGCCCTGGGCTTGGGGGGAAAGACAGTTTGAGATCTGGTTATCAGAGAAGGCCTCTTGGTGATGTCTGGCCTTAGACCTTCATGGGAAGGAACCAGCCATGTGATGTGAAGATCTGGGGGAATAGCATGCAAGCCTTAAGAAAGGGCAAGGGCAAAGGTCCTGGGGTCAGATAAACTTAGTGAGTTCCAGAAACACTGAAAGGTCCTCTGTGGCTCCAAGCAGAGTGAGCGATGGAAGAGGGAAGGGGAGACTTCGGCGACACAGGCAGGGATAGATCACCCGAGGTCCTGTAGGCCAGGCAAAGGATTAGGGACTTTTTCTCAATGTAATAGGAAACCGTGCTGAGTTTTATGCAAATAGACTGATCTAATTAATCTTTTTAAAAGATGACATCACTCCTGTGTAGAGAATGGATTTTAAGGGGCAAAAATGACAGCAGGGAGCTGAGTCAGGGGGCAGGCTATGATAGCTGTCCTGGTAAGAAACCCTGGTGGTTCAGATCAGGCGGTGGCTGATCCAACTCTGACTCACATCACTGGGAGAGAAATGGATAAGTTCAGGAAAAATGGAGGAGACAGGTGGACAAAAATTCCTGGTAAACTGAATGTAGTAAACGATAGAGAAAAATTGGTTTAGCTCTTAGATTTGGGGGCCCGTGGGAGAACTGTCCATATCTGTGCCAGATGGAGTATATACAGGTATCCAGATGTGTGTATATGGACCTCTGTGGACTTCATAGAGGCCATTTACATATACTAGCTAGTTATTTCTCACCAGAGTCCTATGATGTAGCTAGTATTTCCCCAAGCTATTTCTGACAAAGAAACTGAGACTTAGAGAGGCTGAATAACTTGCCCCAGGTCATGTAGGGAGTAGACTGGGAAGCCAGGATTTGCACCCAGCTGTGCCAGGCAACAAAAGCTGTGCACTTTCTCCTACGCGACAGCACAACCCCTGGGGCTCTGAACAAGACTGCAGCTTGCCTGTAAGGTGAGGGGTAAAGAATCCCACAACAGAACATTCACGGAGTCACACGTGAGGGCGTGTTCTGGTCTTAAGGGGCTCCGTGTTGCCAGGATTCCCTCTGGTTCCTTGAAGGGCTAGTTTCCATTTTGGGAATTTTACATCTAAGAGATGTGGGCGCACTGGGTGGAGTCAGAAGTAAATGAAATGATTAAGCAGATGGAGAAAATGACTTCTGAGAAATGATGAAAAGATTGCAGCTCTGTTCAGTGATGACTAAAGAGGACATCAGCCTATAAATATTTCATTGGTGGAAACAGCAGGAAGGGGGGGATTTTTTTCCCCCCAGAAAGTAGAGAGGCATTGCATGAAGGGACAGGCAAAGAACAGACTTCCTGACTCTGCTCCTAACTTTATGACGTTGGTGGCTTATCCTGACTTCGTGTCTGAATACTCTCATCTCAAAGGAATGGGCTAGGATTGAGGTAGTCTCTCTCCAGAAAGGCATCAAAATCCACAGAAAACATTTCTTCTTCCTTTTATTTATTCGTTGATAAATATTTATTAGTCCTCTACTTTGCAAGAAGAGGATTTGAGGCCAAAATATAGGTGTCTGTTTTGAGTATTTTTATTTTACAACAAAACCATTTAAAAAAAAATGAGACCACTATTATCAGGACAGTTCCTCCATAGTAATCGTCTGTCTGTGATCAGAATTACTCACACACTGAAACGTATTAACTATCGTCATGTGCCAGAGTCTTAAAGGAGTCTGGAGAGAAAGGGTGATGCTGGTGCCGTGGTCCCTATTGTCTGAATTGTGCTACACTCTAAAGCATGGGGAGGCTTAAGTTTCCAACACAGGCTAGTGATTTCCTTGCATTTGCCACAATGTCCGTTTGTCTGCACATTTGTTAGTGAAATGAGAGAACACGGCTGCTTGATAAGAGGGACAACTGTCCAATGCGTTGTGTGCACTATCTCCCCATATGCAATATGAAAATTACATCTATCAGTCGGGGGAGAGCCTCAGTTTATCACCTACTTCCAGGCTGCTTGCAAAAGCTAAAGCTGCTGGGGGCGGGGGTGGAAAGCTTCTTGAAAAACACACCTGTCCTTTTCAGATATTTTTGAAGTATCATATTCTTTTTCTGATGTTTTTGGCCCTCCGCCCTTGCTTCTAAAGCATGACTGGGAGGCCATCCTGCGGCCCAAAGGTTAAAGAGAAGTCCAAGTGATGTGCCATCTTAATGGCCTTTGAATGAGCTCCCAGGTGACTCTTTATTTCAGTGTTGCTTATACAAGTTACACCTGCAAAACTGGGACTGAGTCCAATAAGGAAGGACATAACATTTTCCTGAATGTGCAAAAAATGAGTGGGGTGCTGTCTGCATTCCTGCAGGCTCCGGGCAGCCTCGTGGGTAAATGAGCGTTTGTTTCCTGTGTGCCATCTTTGCGCTGAAAGTGAGTCACCCACTCATGGAAAGAATGGTGCTATCTTCTTTTGTCTAGCTCTGTATGCTTTTGTGGTTACTGAATTTGTCTTAATGGGAATCTTGATTGTTTCTCTTTTTTGAGGCAAGTTATTAGAATTTATTTTTAATCTGGAAAAGGGTTCGTTTAAGTATATTGTCCTTGATTCATATCTTGATTCACAGCCAGTATATAAAATTGTAGGAATTTTCTATGGTGGAAAAATCTTTTTGGTTCATGCAATCATCTAGAGGCATAGGTTCGTTCCCAAGTGTTTCAACTAGTTTGCTTTGAAAATAATAGTAAGTGTAATGTGTTCACCGCCTACTCTGTACCAGCACCCTGCTATGTTTTTTATAGATTATTTCTAATCCATGCAACATGCCCAAAGGCAGATATCAATAGCCCTTTTTTATAGCAAATGAGAGCAGGTTTGGTAGGTTTTAAAATAGAATGATAAGCTGAGCATAAAAGCTTAAGGAAGAATTAGGTTTCAGCATCTGTAACTTTAATAAAAAGATGTTAATGAAATAACCTGAATAATCTTCTCTGTACTGAAAATGCCCTTAACTGGACCAGAATGCTCACACTTATCAGCAGTTGCTTACCATATAGTTTCTAGAAATTCACTTTTTGCCTCTTTTTTTTTTTTTTTTTTTTGCTGCTCATTCTTCCACTGGTATCTTCATTTGCATAATATATATTTTAATGAAATCAATATTTAGAAGGGAAAAAAAAAGACTTGTGGGATCTTGACAAAATTCTGGGCTGTGCCTGAGAGGGGGTGTGTAGCAGGCTGCAGACCCTTTTTCCTGCCATTTGGTGGCTTTCCTTTGCTCATAATTGTTCTGGAATACTGGAACGTAGCCCAGGCAGAATTAATTTACAAGATTATAAGTTATACACATCTCTTCTGGGAAAATTACTTTTCCATTATGCACCCTATTTCCTAGAATTTATCATTTTATAGCAAGAAAATATACCTTATATGACAAAGAATGGTATGCTCCAGCTTGTGTCAGGCTAATGAAATACCAGTTAAAGGATAATATTTATTCACCTGAATTAATTGAATAACCATGTAGCTCCATGGTAGGGAGGGAAGGAGTTCTTAAATAGTCTTGAAAATTACATTATAATCTACATCTTGAATTTCTGTTTTCGGTGCATTTTAAAGTAAAGCTACTACATGTGGTAAATCACTTATTTTGCACCCTTCTGGCTCCATAGCCAAGATTGGGTCAAATCTCAGAGCTTTTAGGACCTGACTTTAATAATTGGAACAGGCTCCTAGAGGTTTTTGTTTGTTTGTTTATACATATTTATTTATTGCCAAATATAGTAAGCAAGAGAAGAATTGTGAAAATATAAAAAGATGAGTTTAAATACTGCTTGGAGATTTATAAATTTAAGTCTTAGCATTCATCTTCTTATACTTTGCTGTAATTCCGTATACAATTCATCAGTTCGTGATTTTTGATGAGTTATGGATTTTATGGCTTTTTATTTTGGTGTGTGTGCGTGTTTCCTAATAGAAGCATGTGTTTTTGCTAATATATGCGGAGAAGGTGGCAACAAATGGAAAAGGCTACTTTAATGCAAGCCAGTGAAATAGAACTCAGGGGGGCTATGTGCACAGTAATTACCAAATACTGTTAAGAACTTGTGAGAGGATTTTTTTAAGAAAAAAATGTTTGATAAAACAATGCTTTTTGTAATTGGAGACAAAAACATTGGCCTTTCATAAGTTTTGATCCAGGTGTTTTTCAGGAGAGACTTACTTGGGAAAAGGGCATTTCTTCATCTCAAAGCCCTCCTAACTTTGTCCCTGACCCCAGCCTCCTCTCCCAGCCCAGGAAGAGTTGTTCCATTATATTTCCATGGAAACTTGTGCCCATCTGTGTCCCCCAGTATTGAAATATGTATTTATATTTCTTACTTCTCCACTGTACCAGAGGATCCCTGAAGTCAAGTTCTATTTAAACATAAACAGGATAAAAATGATCAACAAGGAGAGAAAATAGTCAGGAGACCAAATGGCAGGGATGGAAGAGTAAAAATGAGAGAGTGTTATTCTTGGGCAAAGTGTGAGGCGTTCCCAGAAACTTCAGGGTGCCTGAATACAGAAAGGACTAAGAGTAATGAAAATTCTCCCAGATGCCTTTTCCAATAGTCAAGAACTTTTGTGAGCAATGGAAGAAAAAAATCAAAATGTCTATTGATTTAAATGCAACACAATCCCAAGACTAGACCACTAGGGAATTGTATCTTTGTATGCCCCCTAGAGAGAGTTTTGTTCCTATTGTGGGATTTCTCAGTGCTTAGAGCAAAGCTTGGCTTATAGTAGGTGCTCATATGGTACTATTGGTTGAATGTTGAACTGAACAGCTTCACGGTGTGACGCTCTCTGCTTTGCATGGGCTTGTTGCCATCCCTTGGGAATGGATGTTTTCAGATGATTCCCTCCTTTGTATTTTGTATATTCTGGCTCCATAGTAAATATTAGGTGATGATCAACTGTTATTAACCCTTTGTTCCCGAAATTTGTTCCAATAATGCTGAAGTTGCTTAACAAGCAAATTTTTCGCTTGACATTTTGAAGAGGCATTTAAGGTTTACATCTGTGTTAGTCCTAAGAATTACAAGTACGGCAGAAACTTTCTCTTATTAGATAAAATGACTGATAACCAGGAGCCTGTGTGGTGACTTTCTGGATGTTAATTTTATATTGTTTTTCTTTTTAATATCTACACATAAGCTAACATTTGGTTACAAGTTTCTCCTTCCTAAGTATTTTAGTGCTAGGAGGCGGTGGCAGGGGGAGGGGGAAATAAATGATGCAGGCAGGTTGATTGAAAGTCCATGTAGTCAAGAGAGAATTTTTAGGGTACCAGACAATGCAGGGGAGAGTGGACTTTCTAAAAGCATTTATGGAGGCTTCCTTTAATTTGAGGTAATTTGAGGCAGATAGGGTCATTCATCCTCCTTTACTGGTTCTGACTATCTTGGCTATTCTGATCTCTTAGCCACAATAATTCAGTGGGAAAGGTGGGTAGTGATAAGGGCAGTGGAAGTGATACAGAGGGAAGAGATTGTGGTGGGGGTGAGGACTGGACACTGTTGTAGATGGGGTTAGGAGGAGAGACAGGGAGAATAAACATGACCATCTAACCATGGGAGCCTTCAGCTCTATAATGATTAGAATCAACATCCACACTAATGGTCAACTCATTATTTACCCACTATTGGTCCTCTGTAATGACCTTAAACCCTTCACTTTCAGATTCTCAAACTGTTGAGATTAGACTGTTGAGATTAGGGTAGAGCCAGACTGATTGCAGAGAATTTGTGTCAGAGGGCATTCCAACGTCAAACACAAGTGATTTGAGAACTTTCTTTTGCTTTGTTAAATCTGCCTCTTTCCATTCTTCAGGTATAGTAAGTCAAATATTGGCTCCATGTTCCTGTAATAATAGTAATTTAGCTACTACTGTTGCTTTGACTTTTCCAATTCGCAATCTCCCTAATACTTAAAGCTGAGTCTTACAAAAAGACTTCTGGCTTATATTTTCCCAGCAACTGTTAGTGTATATTGCATTTGGTAATCCATTTTGAACTTTCAAATAACACCATAGTAAAAATCTCTTGTGGGACGT
Source organism: Camelus dromedarius (assembly GCF_036321535.1). Lineage (NCBI taxonomy): Eukaryota > Metazoa > Chordata > Mammalia > Artiodactyla > Camelidae > Camelus > Camelus dromedarius. The sequence goes on along the minus strand of NC_087446.1, from coordinate 16,825,449 downwards.
GTTTGACATCACTAACATTCATTCTGTTTTCATGTATAACCCCTCATATACATTTGTTTTGAATAATATATTTCATGGCTTAAAAAGCTGAAAAGCCTCCTAATATAAATGAGTGGAATTGCTTGAATAATGTGTTGAATCTGTTTCCTTCAGTTGTTCAGTACTCTGTTATCATTCTCTGGTATTCTAATAGCTACAGGGACAAAGGACACATTTTGCTTTATGGGTTAGATTTTATTCTAAATATTTGGAGACTGCTTTCTCTTCAAAATGTTCATAATAATTTGTGGATATAGGTTTACAATAGCAGCACTAGAAGAGCTTGCCTTCCTAGATTCTTTTGTTGATGATTTGAATATACTGTAAGAAGGTCACTATAGATGTTTTCATAATTATGTCAGTTGGGATGTTTTCAACTGCAAATGCTAAAAGTAATTTAACCTTAACTGGCCTAGGGGATTTGTTCATTCACATTTCTAAACAGGCCAGAAATAAAGCTAGTTTTCACATAAATCCAGGGCTTCAAATGACTTTGGTCCTCCATCTATCAGATTAATTGGCCCTATTCTTAGACAGGTTCATCTCTAATAATTAGAAGATTTTTTTTTGAAGATTTCAGATATATATTCTAGCTTTTGCAACAGTTCCAATAGAAAAGAGAATTTCCCAACAGTTAGGAACAAATGCCAATTCTAATTCTCATTGGCCCTGAACATGCATTTCTCTGAGGTAGCAAGAATGACAATATTCAAAAAAGAAAGAGGTGAAATTAGTTTTATTAGTAACAGTTGACCCTTGCACAGCACAGGTTTGAACTGCGCAGGTCCACTTCTACCAGGAGTGTATTCAATAAGAACAGTACCACGTGATGTCTGGCTGATCAGATCCATGGATGAGAAACCACAGATTTGGAGGGACTCGACCATCAGTGTTGAGCATCCATGGCAGGTCCTGGAACTATATGTGGATTTTCTACTGTGCAGCAGGCATCGGTGCCCTTAACCCCTAAGCTGTTGAAAGGTCAACTGTATATTCAACTAATATGTGAAAATAATACAGTTTCAGCACATAATTGATGTAAAACTTATTAATGAGTTTTTGTTTTTTTTTCTGTACCAAGTCTTCAAAATCCGATGTGTCTTTTACACTTAAAGCCAGTCTCAATTTGGTCCACCTGACTTTCAGGTGCTCCATAGCCACATGTTGCCAGTGGCAATGCAGAGCTGCTAGTCTTGGACAGATTCTCCTAAAGAGCAAATATACAGATATTCATACATCTCAGATGCACTACTCTTTAGCATGTCTTGCTTAGGAACAATGGTCATAAATTATTCTGTTCTCAAAAGAAGTCATTAAATATCAGGATGATGTTCAGACCCCAAGTTGATGGGGCAGGGAGCAGGGATAGCATAGATTGTCCCATAGTCCCCCCATAACATCTCTATGGACTTCCTTCATACTATTTTTGTTTTGTTTTATCTTGTTTTGAGCTTTAAACCAATTTCATATCAAAATCATTACCTGTGTGTTTTTTTTTTTTTTAGTGAGACAGACTGACCTGATATCAACCAATTTAAGAAATGGACAATAATCAGCTTCTTAAGACTTATGCTTGGGGAGAGGGTCTAGCTCAGGTGGTAGTGTGCAATGCTTAGCACGCACGAGGTCCTGGGTTCAGTCCCCAGTACCTCCTCCAAATATAGATAAATAAACCTAATTACCTTCCCCTCATGAAAAAAAGAAAGAAAGAAAAAGACTTATGCTCTTGTTTTCTAGGTATCATTAAAAAAACTACTAAGGGAGAAGAAAAAGAACATGTCTCTTCCTATTCTTGGATAACTTTTCTTTGATTTGATACATTTATGCCATTGTCCCTCAGTCAAAAATTTGATTAGCCTCATTATTAATTTGTTCATTTTTCCTCTTTTTCTTACATCCTTCCTTCCAGGTAATATGGGTTTGATAAAATGAAACTTAAATGTAATTTTTACCATAATAATAAACTCTTAGATAATATATTGAGGTAACAACCTTATATGAAAACACTTATTGTTAAATAACTGTTTTCCTTTTTATTTCTAAATCTCAGTTTATACCAGAGTAACCTTTTAACAACACCTGAACAGCACTTAATAGTGATTTTTAAATGAAAATATAAATTAGCTTTACTACAATTATTTTGCCTTTTGAAAATGCTTAACAAGATTATTAATAATTTGCCATCCCGATGTTGATATATGATACCTGCAGGAGATACCTGTCATTTGTAGCTGCCTGTATTAGTTTCATATCTTGCATAACAAATTATCATGAAGCTTGTAGCTTAAAACAGCATTCATTAATTATCTCATAATTTTATCCATCAGAAATTTGGGCAGGTTGTAACTGGGTTCTCTGCACAGGGTCTCACAAAGCTGAAATTAAAGTGTCAGCTGAGGTCCCCCTCTCATCTGAGGCTTAGGGTCCTCTTCCAAGCTAATGTGGTCATCGGCAGAATTCATTTCCTTGCACCTGTCAAACTCATGGACCTTATTTCTTCAAGACTAGCAGAAAAACTCCTCTCGTGCTTCAAACTACCATTCAGAAAAAGCAGATTTCTTTTTAAAGGCTCACCTGGTTAGGCCAGGCCCACCAAGATGATCACCATTTTGATGAACTCACGGTCGACTATTTAGGGCTTTTAATTACATCTGCAAATCATTTTTGCTATATCATGGTATAAATGCTAGAGAGTAGAGATCATTGGGGCATCTTAGTATGCTGTCTACCATACCTCCCACATGCCTTGAACACCCTCTTTCTATTTGACAGTTCTTCACATTGTGAACTCCATCTACCCAGGACAGTTTACAAAAACCCTGCATTTTCGGGCTCTTCTGGGGCTAAGCTGCAGGCATGTGACCTGGGTATTAACCTTCATTTCATGTCATCTCCCTCCCCTCAATCACACTAATACCCTTAAGAGATATATATGTATAAATCATTATTACTCAATTTTGTGTTATCTTCTTCAGGTAGTGAAAAGTCATCAATTAAACTGACTACAGCTTGCCTGGAAATGTTCCTCCCATTAATGTATTTGTATTTGTTTAATGTTGACTGTCAACAAGCTAACTGTCCATGCCAAATTCTTGTGTAAAACTTTTCTTTACAATTTCTAAAATTCTAGATAAGTTACATTTTTACTACCCTCACAGTTCTTCTCTTCAGGTTTATCATGTATGATTAATTACATTCTAAATTCCATGAGAAAAGGTATGAATAGCTACAGAGTATCTTGTTAACAAACTCAGATTAGGCAAAAATGCTGCATTTTCTTTCATTGACTTTTAACTTTTTAATTAGAATTTTTTAAACTTCTTTTTTTTAATTTTTAACTTTTAATTAGAATTTATTGGTTTATTTTATGTCTACCATAATAATATTTTTAATCAGTGTCATATGCTTAAACTTCATTTTTTATGGGAAGTGGCTTATCTCTAATGATAAATAATCTTGTCATTACATGCACACACAAATACATACAAAAGACACATTCATTATTAAATATTTTGCACCTGAAGTAATTTCAATTGGTATTCAATTCTTATTCAGGTTATTTAATAAATGATAAATATTTTTGCAGATTGGCCTCAGTATAAGGTAAGAAATAATTTTCAAAATTTTTTGTCAGATGTAGAGCTCTTTCCTTCATAGTCCAGAACTCACACAGCTGTTCATACCTAGATTTGCATCCTGGTGCTGCTGTCAGCCACCTGAGAGATCGTGTTTAAGTTGGTTACCTTGTTGATGCTTTGTTTTCTCATCTCTAAAACGAGGCAGGAGAATCTTTGATTCTAAAATTCACCTCTAGGTGGCTATTATGTATCTATAGTAGTGTTCATAGTATTACTAAAGACATCGTTCTCACCATGTTATCGTTTATCAGCATCAGTTTTGCAAATGTAATGTTTATTGAGAGTCTGTGCTAGTCTACTATTTTTCTTCTGTTCCCTGTTATATTCTGAAAACATCTTAGCTGGTAGATTTTTTTTCTTTTTCAAGAGCTTTTCTTGTGGAGTTGTGTGGAAGGAATCATCAAAAAGATCTTAGGATTAATGACAATTGTTTAATGAAATTACTGTATTTAAATAGTGAGCAGGTTCATTAACGAGGTGCTAGTAATCTATTTGCACCATTTTTTAACAAGCTCCAGTCGCTAGCCAGTGTGTACAAATAAGAGTGGATCTCAGGAATGGAGGGAGAAAATTATTTTACCTAAATGTTCCATTAGATGAATATATCGATTTCCAATGAATATATTTTGGATATTTTAATGACAAAAAGAATATTTTGCCAAATATTCTTTTAAAATTTCTATCCCAAATTGTTGCTGGGATATTTCACGCACAGGGCTAAGTGCCCAGTCGTTTCTAAACGATAAAAAGAGGAATATTTATAAGCTTGATGCTTCCTGGACCTTTAAACACCCAGAATCCCTTATTAGATGTTATCAATTAGAGATTGTTGGTCACAAGCTAACGTTTAATGACTAAAATAGAAAAGGGAATTTATTGGAAAAGTAACAGCTCAGAGACGTAAAAGAGAAGCTTTAAGAGCGAAGCTGTAGAAATAACAGGAAACAGAATAGCTCAATTATCTCTAGGTATTTATGTGCAGGAACAAACACCTTTTAAGAGTAACAGAGAGGCGTTCACTCAGCACCCATTCCAATCCTGTCTCCTTTCGTCCACTATTGCAGGTTAGGAAATGAACGTACTTAATTTCCCAGTCTCCCAGTGAGGGCTGTCTGTGTGACACAATTCAAGTCTTGGGCAGAGTTTCTCAACCCTCTGTTTTTTTCTACCTGGAAGGTGGGAGTGATGCCTGAAAGTGCAGAAGCCAGGCTATTACCACAAGAGCCTCAACTGCATACTAAGGATGGTGGTGCAAGAAAATAAAAAAGGCTTGGCTGCCTGACAATATCAGTGCTCCGGCATACCTGCCATGGCCTGCCATCCCCAAACTTCTCATTTTGGACCTAAAATCCCTTGCTCAATTATGCCGCTGAATTGCTTTTCGTTTCCTATAAGTGAACACATTTTAACAGCCCCTGGTAAATGTTGGAACCTAATCCCCAATGTGGTGGTATTTGGAGGTGGGGCCTTTGGGGCGATTAGATCATGAGGGTGGAGCTTTCGTGAATGGGATTAATGCCCTTATAAAAAAGGCCCCAGAGAGATCCTTTGTCCCACCTGCCATATGAGGACACGGAGAAGACAGCCATTTATGAGCCAGGAAGCAGACTCTCACCAGAAACAGAATCTGCTGGCCCCTTGATCTTGGACCAAGCCCAGGCCTCCAGAACTGTGAGAAATACATTTTTGTTGTACATAAGCCACCCCGTCTATGGCACTTTTTATAGGAGCCCTAATGGCCTAAGACAGACATTGCCTTATTCATCAGAAATTGGAGAACATACACCCAGCTTCCTTGACACAGCAAAATTACAGATTCTCTTCTATACCTCAGCACAACTAAGACCTGTCTGAGAACCGGCTCCTGGTCGGCAGGGGCAGGGAGAGGCTGGTGACTCAGGAGGGGAGAGGAGATCAGACACTCAGGAGGGAGAAGAAGGTCCTCCTTGTGGTCACAAGTTAGTAAACCTCAGAAGGGTATTGATAGATTACCTTACAAAAGGATTACAGTATGTAATTGTTGATTTTAATTTCCTTCCTTGAACTCCTTACTGAAAAGCAGCACTGGAAGTGCTGGCTTTTCTCATCATTCTCTAGTGCCCAGAACAATGCCTGTGATTGGTCCTCTACCTATATTTGTTTATTTTTGTCTGTGCCAGGCACTGCTCTAAGGACAAATTCTTATAAAAAGTCCTATTCAGACAGCTCAATTATCCTGATTTTAAGGATGAGAAAAAAGGCTAAGAAATCTTATGATTGAAACTAAGACCTAAAACTAAGACTGACTATGAAGCCCATTGTTTTAATCATTCTATTAGACTACGTTTATTAGACCTGTGAATGATCCAGGGATAATATCCAGCAGCTAATTGAAAGCAAATAGCTGAAGTTCAAGAGAAAAATCTAGCATACAGACGCGCGTTTCAGAATCATTGGCATTTAAGTTGCAGCTGAAGGTAAAGGTGTAGAATAACATCACTGGGCGGTGACTTACAATCCTTTTGACTACAGTTAGAAATAGAGTTTTTAATAGTGATCCACTATACACATACACACACACACAGATGTCTGTGCGTCTCCCGTAATAACACCTAATCCTTAGAACATGTGATGCATTCTCTTATTTTTTATTATTTTCTTCAATGCAGTTCTATTTCACTTTTTCACTTAAAAATGCTACTTGCAATCCATTAGGCTGATTGCATGTTTACTATGATTGCATAGTAGATTGTGCTCTGAAGTTTGAACTACTTAAACTACTGCTGTCAATAATCTGTAGCAAAGAAGCCACCAACTGGTGACCCACTGACTGTATCTGCGTGGAGACGTGTTCCCCTTGGCCGGCTCTTTCTGGCAGGCAGATACGTTAGGCTCGAGCAAAATTTTAAATGTTGGAGATTTCATATGAAAGTCTGGATTTCTAGATTCTTTTGAGACATGAAAACCTTTTGCTAATAGTCATTTGACTGACTGGCGGACATTGACTGAAGCTGAGAAGTAGCTGCTTCCTGGTTCCACAGGGACTCAGCCACCTCACATTCCCTCCCTGACACTGAACATCAGCTGTCACTTAAGATTGTGCTGGTAATGGGTTTTTTTTGTTTTGTTTTGTTTTCTTGTAAGAGAAAAGGTAGTTCTTTACTGTGTCAAAAAGCAAGAGAACATTTGTCTTGCATATGACCTGCTTCATTAATTTATGTTACATTCAGAGCCCTGTAAGCACCTGGGTTTGTGCATCATACTATAGAGCATTAAAGGCACGGCACCAAGGAGGGAAGACTGGGCAATACTCGCCATAAAAGAGGACAAAGAGCCCTAGAAAGATACTAAAAAGGAATAACCAGAGGGTTCAAAGTAAACCCATAAAAATAAGACATTAAGGACATCAGGGGTTAAGAGCATTCAGTTCAGGCTATAAGGTCTTTTTTAAGTCAAAGGCATTTGTGAATTTAATTGGCAAAAACTGCCAAAGAAGATTCTGCTGTCTTAGCTGATTCATCTCAGTTCCTGATCCTCGCTGTCAGGAAGAAACATAAATAAAGGATTTCATAGAGGGATACCTGTCTTAATGTGCTAGGATTTAGAGGATGAGGATGCTAAATGCAGTAGCCAGGTATTACTTTGGTGGTGGGATGTTTTGAATTGAATAAGAATGTGGCTTTCACACATGTTCTGCTGTTTAGAGTGAGGTTCGTGAAAAAGAGGTGGTAACATCTCAGGGTGGGTTGGAACTGAGCACACTAACATAACTTTAGCATCACCTCCCACTGCTGGGTCCAAAAGCCTGGCATGATTATAAGATCAGAAGCATTATTTGATAGTATTCTCATTAAGCTTTGAGTCTTTCCTCGTGGTGGCTTACCATCATGGCAGATCATTGGGGTGTGTATATAAGATGAGTTCAATCAAATGTTAGGAATAAGGCTTTGAGAGGATTTAGAACACATAAGGAAATCATTTACAGACAGCATTAACTGCAGGTACTGCCTATAGTGCCTGGAATAATAGATCATTTGAAAAAAAACTGGAGGTCTTAAATTCCATTGCGTCACCAACCAATCAAAATCCCTTGGGAATTAACAAATAGTTATTGCATTAAACAATTCAAAGGAAGGAAACAAAATAAGTTCTGCTATAATTGTCAGAAGAAGTAAACGCTTTCCCCCAAACAAAAATAATTTGGAAAAGGATTTCTGCCTTACCACTAATCTTTTTGTCTAACGGTAAAGGAAGAAGAAGAAACAAAAAGAAAACACAGACTATTCTTGCCTAAATGTCATTCTTGGAAGCAGGGGAGTGTTTGCTTTTCTTTTGTTCTTTCCAAACCCAGGGGAGCAGCTCTGCCTGGAGCATCTCCTTTACCTTGTCATCTGCTGGGAAACAGCACACAAAGCAGGGCTTCTCCGTGCAGGCAGAGACATTCGTGTGTTCTTTCTTTCTATTCCCTGTTGAGCTGAGCTTTAAAAAAAAATTGCCCACTGTGCTTTTCTTGTGTTTATTTTTTATGGATCACATTTTCCGTGTCTTACCATGTTAGCAAGTTAAAGGGAATGCATATTTTAAAGTGTTCACAAGTGGCGAGTCTGTGTGTCTTTGATTGTGAATAAAGGCAGAGCTGCTAAAACACTACAAGGGTAAATTTGCCTGGAATTAATACACAGAAAATACTCCAGGCGTTTACAGTCAGCCATAGCATGAATTAGTCAACTCTCCAAGACCTAAGAGTTTACAATGAATAAAATAATGCATCTAGTTATGCATAGACAAATAATACACATTATAACGGGAATTTCATTCCCTGCAGGGGTATTATCAAGTGTAAGACAGAAATGCCAACATGATATATGGGGGAAGGAGGGGAATGACTTAGTACTTATTAGTCTAAAGAAGTTTACTTTCTTATTGCAAACTCTAATCAAATAAATCCCTTCTCCCCTGGGGAGGGAGACCATGAGTATAGCTGGTTTAGCTGACCTCTCTCCATATGAAGCATGAGGTCAAGAGGGAAGGAAGAGAGGCTCTTGAGGGGATCCAGGAGATCTGGTGGAGATCTAGTAGAGATGCTTGTACTCAGGCACGTTGGCAGGAGAAAACAGAATGAGAGAATGAGGGGTCAGGCATGTTTGGAGGACATAGCAGAGATAAATGGGGTCTCTCGTGATTAGACCTCCAACTGCAGTAGAGTCTTGCTACTTATGGAACAATAGTAACTTTACATGCATTGTGCATATCTTTTATTCTTTGAGGCATACTCATGTACTGTCCTATACAATCCTCAGAAAAACTTGGTGAGGCAGTTATAGAAGGCTATTATAATTTTATTAATAGTCTCATTTGGTAAGTAAGGAGACCTGCCCATGGTCGCTCAGGGAGGGTGTGCACTGTCTGGATCTAGAGTCCAAATCTTCTCCCTCTACTGGAAGGGGTGCTCACAGCAGGAGGGCACATGGTTATGAACTCTTGGCTTGCGGTGGAGGTATGTCTTTTCATCAGCTTTTCAAAGCTCCCTGTAGTTACATGAGCTCATTAACATTGTGTAGGGCTTTTTATCTTTTATAGAGTTAATTATGACCAGTCTTGAGATTGTGGTCAACTTTCCACAGCCATTCATTGACTCAGTAACTATTTATTACAAGAGGAAATAAGAGATATTTCATATATGATTACTGAATACATAGGAAGACCTGACATGGGCATGGCTTGAATAGTGTACTTCCAGGTCATCTCTCATCATAAACCATAAAGAGCAATGATTTGCTTTTCACATTTTATGATTTTATGATAAGATCTACCTTCTACTACAAAAGCCCCAAAGAACAGAAACTTCTTTTTTTAAACTTAAGCTTAACTAGGGTTACAGACTATGGCCAAGATTATTGCTGCAAGGAAATGCAAGCCTGGAGAAAAGAGGAAGTAAAGAAACTTGGGCAATGAGGGTTCAGGCTGATGGTGACAGAGCAGCACCCATCTCCCAGTAGCAGTGATGGCGGGGGCAGCAGTGGTCGGGGGCCCAGTGGCCATGACTAGCAGGATGAGGTATCGTTCTGGTCAGACTGTCTCTTGGTGATGTTGTAGTTAACAATCCTGACCCTCTAGCCTTGGTTCCTGCCTATTTTCTAAGTCTATTCCTCTTCTGACTCTTCTGTGAGTCCCAATAAATATGTTTTCTGCGTAGAGTGGCTGGATTCAGTTTCTGTTGCTTGCAAATTAAAAAAAAAAAGCTAATTGATGAGTGGCACAGCTGAATTTAATTGTTCATGTAACAAATATCTACCAACTGAGTAATAAGAGCTCGTCACTCTCCTGGATGTTAAGGATACAGCAGTGACTATGATCAACCAGATACTTGCTTTTACGGAGATGAAATTTCAGTTAGGAGTAAAAAGACAATAAACGAGAAAGTAAATACGTGAATAAAAGAATGTCAACTAGTGATAAGTGCTATGGAAGAAAACAAAGCAGGCCTATGGGAAAGCAACCAGGGAGCAAGGTGGTTCCACTTTGAAATGAGAGGTTAGAGGATCTCTCTGCAGAGATGACATTTGAGCTGAGGCCTGAGTGCAGAAAAAGAAGGCAGCCACGGGACAGTCCAGGGGCAAAACATTCCAGGAGGAGGGAAGGGCGGCAGCAAGGATTCCAAGGTAGGAATGGACTTGGTGTGAACAACAGTAAAAAGAACAATATGGGTAGAGCCCCGGGAAGTTGCGGGGAGGGTAGTGCAAGATGAAGTCAGGCAGAGCCCAGAGCTCACAGAGTCCTGTATAAGCCATGGTAAGGGGTTCAGATTTTATTCTAAGCACAGTAGGCAGGCATCTGTGGGTTTTAGGTAAAGAAGTGAGAGAAACTGATTCACATTTTTAAAAGATGGTTTTGGTGCTCTGGAGAGAATGGATCCTTAAAAAAACAAGGGTGGAAGCCAGAAAACGCCTGTTGGGTACCTACTGCAAGACTCCAGGTGAGTTAAGACGGACACAAAGGATTTTTCCTTCAGGGCCTCTCAGTTGTACCAGATGGAGAATTTCCAGAGATGAAGTGAGGAAAGTGTGTGCTCTAGCTGCTTATCTTACACCTCTGGAAAACAGTTTTTATTAATCAAGGGCACCGGGAACCAGGGCCAACATATAAATGCTTGAATAAACACTTCCATTTCCAAGCAATTGAGAAGGTCAAGGCAGTTTCTTTGTTCCATTTTTTTGTGTAATTTTCCATTCCATTCAGCTGAAAAGAGTAGGCAGGCAAACATCACTGCTCAATTCTTCGGCTTTGGCATAGAAAGAAATAGAGCTTAATGCCCCCCAAAACAAAATTCATTGTCCTCACACAGAGATGTTTCCTTCGTTAATTCAAGGTTTCATGACAAAGAATGTTTGCTTGAGATTGTAAAAAATATAGGCCAATCAAAGTCATTGTACAAACAATTGTCTTAATCTGGAATGTTTATGTACAACTGTATAGTACTGTTTTGTGTATATTTAAACAAGCCAGATATTTTAGAAACATGGTACCTGGTGTACCCTCCAGTTCTTTATCAACTTGGCCAAATCAATTTAAAAGTTATCAGCAGCATATATTAATTACATATCACTATTTATTGATTCTATTAATACATCTGTGAAACTATCCCTAATCTTAAATAAAATAAGAACTCATAAAAACAGTTTAGGAAATAATTCAACAAAAAATGTTCCTTTTTTTCCCCCTTACAGAAATATGGAATTTTTTGGTCCTTTTAGAAATTCCTGATAGTGAAGAAATGCATAATTAGGGTATTTTCTAATTAATAAATTGATTCACTTTAATTGTCTCCATGTGCAACTGGTTTGACTTGTAAATGAAATGATTAGTAAGATCAGTCAAATAATTGTCAATTCAACATATTTTCTAGTCCTTTTTGAATGAATTATGTTCTCCCGTAATTAACTGTGCCTGAAGGAGATGTATTTTTGTATTCAGCTGTGCCAAATGTCATTTTAAATTTACCTTACGTGGCTCTTACCTGGATAGGGCTTTCTGGAACCAAGTGTTAACTGGCCATGGTGGAAGTGCTGGCTACATCATCCTGATCTTGCCAAAAAATCAAAACTAAGAGATCAAAAGATAAGATTTCGGTATTAGTAAGGGAGTAGAATCTAACTTCTGTGGAAAACCTACTCTGTGTTAGCCTTTCATGCTAGGTACATGAAATATGTAAGCTCATCTATTTCAGACAAGGAAGAGTTTGTAGCCTACAGATAAGGAAGCTTCGAATCTGATACATCTAAAGAGTGGCTGCACCAAGTTTAAAATCTATGTCTATTTGGCTCCAAATATTCTGTGCTTTCTACATGTGCTTGTTAATTCTCCTGCAATGTTTCTTAAAGTGGTAATTCCAAGTTTTTCCATTAGTTTTACTCACTTCTGTTCTAATTAGAGCCTTTCACACTTTAGATAAGTTCATCTGATCTCTTAAAAAATAGTTGTTTTTCTTCTGAAAGTTGATATATAGTTGCAGAAAACTTGGGAACCACAGAGAAATTTAAAAAATAAATATCATATGTTCTTAACAACATAAAAATGACCTCTGTAAATGTTTTGATCTCTTTAATGTCTTTCTCTTCAGTATTTTTCCTATGGAGTTGAGATTATGTTTCTTCTCCAGTTTTGTATTCTGCTGTGCTTATATATTTTTGTATCATTGTGTGTTTTTTTTTCCTATTTCACTAAATATCCTTTGAAAATGTATTGTTTGTATGGTGCAAAGTACTCTTTTGAATAGATATACTAGAATATATTTAATCATCCTCTCCAATATGAATACTATTATTTTAATGAACTTATCTTCTTTTTAGCCATATTATAATAAACATACCTCTTCACCCACATTTCTGATTATTTGCTAGAAATACATCCCTGTAAGTAGAATCAATCACTGTATTAAAAACACATATTTTTAAAAGGCTTTTGATACATCTTGCCAAATATTGCTGATTGCTCCCCAAAAAAGTTGTAACAATTTGTTCACTTATCTTCAACCATCCTACATTCACAAAATAACTGCAAATTTGAGAAGAAAAATGGCAGCTAATTATGGTTTTAATTTGAATTTTAGGTTACTAGTGCAATTGGATCTTTTTTCATATGTTCATTTGTTCTTTCTCACCCACCCCACCCCCTTTTCTTTGGCTTTTTCCTACTAATTTCAGTTGGGTAATGTTTGTTCCCTCTTTATTTTCTTGAAAGCTTCTTATAAGATTGGAATGATCTGGTTTTTGAATGTTTGTTAAAGTTCACTTGTAAATCCATTTCAGCTGATTTATGTTTTGTGGGTAGATTTTTAAGTGTTTGTTCAACTTGTTTATGGCTAGAACACAGAAAATATTTTGCGTTAGTTTGGTAAGTTATGTTTTTCCCGAAATATATTAATTTCATCGAAGGTTTACATTTTATTGGCACAAAGTTAACTTTTAAGATTTCTTTGGAGATTAAACAGTTTTCCTGTTTTATTTGGCTCTTTGTTTAGCTTAGAATTTTTATAAGAAACATTAGCTTTTTGGTAGTTGTCTTGTTGTAGGTGGTTAAGCTTACCAATCTTTATTTTCTTTGACAACATAAAAATACAAGATGTTCTAATCAAGGTTCTCAGTTTTTCTTTCTTCTCTTTTCTTTTTTATGTAATATATAATTTACAAATCTGCTGTGGAATTGGAGGGAAGAGCCTATCCCATGAATTGATGGACTATATCTGTGTTGATTTACTAGAGCTGCCATAACAAGATACCACAGACTGGTATTTTGGGGGCTTAAATAACAGACTTTTTTAAACCCCAGTTCTGGGCGCTGGAAGTCCAAAATCAAGATGTTGGCAGGTTTGGTTTCTTCTGAGGCCCCCCTCCTCTGCTGTGGATAGCCGCCCTCTTACTGCTTCTGCGCAAGGTCTACCCTCTTTGTTCATGCATCTGTGGTGTCTCTGTGTGTGTCTTAATTTCTTCTTCTTAGAAGCATACCAGTCAGATTGGATTAGAGCCCACCCTAATGGCCTCATTTTAACATAATCACCCCTTTAAAGTCCCTGTTTCCAAATACAGTCAGTTCTGAGGTAATGGATTTAGGGCTTCAACATACGAACAGAGGCAGGACATATAGCCCATATGGCGTATAGCCCATAACACCATTTTAGAGAGACCTGGTCCCAAAGACTTGTGGATTATCACCCTGGAACCCTCTTAGAAAAAGCTCCAAGAGAGGTTAAAAACTTGGATCTTCAACAGAAATGCAAAAAAAAAGAAAAACAAAAAAACCACCCATATTTTCAACATGATTACTTATATTATTCAAAACCTCTATGTTATTTGTTTTTACTACTCCATCTAACATGGACTGATAATAGAGTGAAGTCTCTCACTATGATTGTCTGTTGGTTTCCGTGTGAATTTCTAATAGATTCTTTTTATTTCTGATAGGAGGATGCTATATGAATAAGCTCTTAAAAGTGTGTGATGACTAGTTTCAGTTTAGCAGTAAAAATATGTCATGAAATGCAAGGACTTACCTTTTGATCCAACAAGAATACAGTTAAAAGAAATTCCCTCTGAACTTTGATTCGTGGTCCTCTCATATCTTCACTCTTCACTGTTCTTTCGAGTTTTAAACTCTCATTGTGTTTTTTTCATAGGAATTTTAGTGGGTGGCTCGTAGGCATAGTCAGGCATGTCTGGTCTACTTTTTTGTTTAGCCAAAAATCCTTTATTTGATACCTACTAAAGTGACCAGTGCCATCTGGATGTATAATGACTGCTTCTTCTATCTTGCCATCACCATATTATCTCCTAGTTTTTATTGTAACTATTCTTTCCTTTTTTCCCTGACTCAGAGGATTACTAAAACTAAACCCTTTACCGACGTTCCTTTTGCTGTTCCCTCCCACCTCCCAGGGCACTGTTCTCAACTGCAGGGTTTAGGTCTCCTAGGAGCCAGTAAGCATTCTTCTGGGGAGCAGAAAAAAATGCTAGAACTACTAATTATATTTATTTTTACGTCACCTCAAATTGTTTTTGTATATGTTCTATAATTACATTCTATGATAGTCTATAATGCATAATTACATAGTACAGGTATAATTTACCAATAAATAAGCACACAGGCAAATGGTTTTTATTGAATGAACAGAAGTCATCCGGGTGTGCCACAGATCTGATGATTAGTGTGGGAAGTTTATCAGGGAGTGTTCTCAGGATCAACACCTGCGGGGGTTGAAGGGGACAGGACTGCACCATGGTTCTCCCCTGGGGAAGATTTTGTACCCCAGGATATATTTTGCAACATCTGGAGATATCCGGGCATCTAGTGGGTAGAGGCCAAGGATGCTGTTAAATATTCTGTAACACGCAGGGTAGCCCTCAAAACAAAGAATTATTCAGCTCAGAATGTCAATGATGCTGCATTTGAGAAGCCCTGAGGGAGGAGAAGCAGCTGGTGGCAGTCAGAGTCAAGGCTTCGTTTTTCGTTCAGTAGGGAGCTCTGGGGAGGGGAGGGTCCTTCACAGGGTCCTACATGGACCAGTCATTGGACACAGGCTGCCTCCAAGCAGGAGGCAAGACCTGAGGAATGGCATGTTGTTAAGAGCTGTATAAACGCCTGAGTAGGTATTCTTTTGCTTATGGCTTCTTTTGCTCAGCATTATATTTGTGACATTCATGTTATTGTTGCTTGCAGCTGTGGTTAATTCCTTTTTATTGCTGTTCCACTACATATTTATATCACATATGATTTATCCATTCTACTCTAGGTGAACATTTGAGATGTTTCTAATTTTTGTCTATTACAAATAATGCTGCTGTGAACCTTCTTACACAGATGTGCATGTGTTTATATTGCGTATATATCTAGCAGTGCAAGTGCTTTGTCACTGGTTTTACATGTTTTTCAACTTTAGTAGATAATGGCAAATGGTCTTCCAAAGTGGTTGAACCAACTTACACTCTCACCAGAAGTGTATGAGTGTTCCCATTGTTCCTTGTCCTTGTGAACACCTGGTCTTATCAATCTTTTTAATGTTACCATTTTGATGGGTTTATAGTGGTACCACAAAGATACCAGTTGCATTTTCCTGATTACTGATGAGGTCATTGTGTGTTCTTGAATCATTTGGAGATCGTATTTTGTGTAAACCTGTTTAAGTCTCTCTTTTTCTGTGTTGCCTATTCTTTTCCTTAATGATTTAGAGTTCATTATTCTGCCTGTAGCCCCTTTATTAGTTATATGTTTTGCAAGGATCTTCTCTAATTTTCATGTTCTTAAAGTCTTTTCATGAAGAGAAGTTGTTAATTTTAATGTAACCCAAATTTTTCATGTCTTTCTACATAGTTAGTATTATTTCCTGTTTAAGAAATAGACTAAGAAATGAAGCGGTACAAACTTCCAGTGACAAACTGAGTCACAAGGTTGCAATGTACATTGTGGGGAATATAATCAATAATGTAGTATCTTTCTATGGTGACAGATGGTCACGAGATTTATCATGATGATCATTGTGTAATGTATAGAAACATTAAATCACTATGTTGTGCGCAGGAACTAATTTAGTGTTGAAGGACAATTATCCTTCAAAAAAAACACAACAAACTCATTGGAGAAAGAGATCAGATTTGGGGTTACCAGAGGCAGGAGGCTGGGGGAGGGAGAATTGGATGAAGGTGGCCAAAAGGTGCAAACATCCAGTTATAAGGTATATAAGCACTAGGGATGTAATGCACACATTATTAATGTCATTGACACTGCTGTATATTATAATATGAAAGTTGTTAAGGGAATAACTCCCACGAATTATCGTCACAAGGAAAAATTATTTTTTTCTTTTTCTTTTCTTTTGTCTCTGTATGAGATGATGGATGTTCACTAAACTGTCGTGGTAAAAATTTCATGACGTAGGTAAGCAAATCATTATGCTGTACACCTTAGACTTATACAGTGCTGTGCGTCAGTTATGTCTCAAGGAAACCAGAAGAATAATTAATTAATTGATTTTTTAAAAGAAAGAAATAGCCTAGGTAATAAAAATATTCTATATGGTCCTCTAGATACTTTATTGTACTGTCATACTTAGATCTGCAGCCTACTTGGAATTGATTTTTATATATGATGGAAGGCAGAGAGTTTAAGATTTTATTTTGTTTTAAAACAAATGTCCAATTTAGCCAGAATAACTTATTCAAAATATTGACTTTTCTTTATCGTTCTTCATGCCTATTTTGTTGAGTATCATGTACATAAGTGCAAAGTCCTTTCCTTTTTTATTATGTTTTACTAGTATATTTGTCCATTTTTTTGTTGTTATTATAAGTCTTGATATCTGTAGAGGAAATCATCTCACCTTGTTTTTCTCCCTCAAGAGAGTGAGTATTGATGGTTTTTGGCCCCTGGACATTTTCATTAAAATTTTGCAATCAGCATGTCAAACTTCACAAAAGGTACTGTTTGTATCTTGATTGGAGAAAGCAGATATCTTTGTAATGTTGAAACTTGCAGTCATGCACAATGTGTAAATTTCCATTTACATCATTTTTAACTTATCTCAATATTTTATAATTGTCTGTAAAAAATACACATCTAATTCCAAGAGAATGTTTATTTTTTCTTTTAAAAAATATTATCATTTAAATTTTTTTATTTTTCTAACTTTTTATTGCTGGTACATAGAAATGCCATTAATTTTTGTATAATGACTTTATATTCAGCAAATTTGTTAAACTTACTTACTAATTCTGAATAACTTCTAAATATTTTGGATTTTTAATTTACATAGTCATACCCACAAATAATAAAATTGTATTTTTTTAGTCCAGTGCTCATGCCTTTTATTTCTTATGGTTAAAATTTTTTTGTCTTATTAAACTCACTAGTACTTCCAGAGCAGTGTGGAATAAAATTGATGACAGTGAGAAACTTTGTCTTATGCCCTATCTCAAAAGGAAAGCTCTAAAATAATCCCCCTTAAGTAGATTTTTCTGTAGACTGTGTATGCATGTACCTGCATGGGTAATTTACTTTAGTTTAAGAAAGTTCCCTTCAATTCTCAGTTTTCTAAGAGTTTTATAATGAATAGATCTTGCATTTTAAAAATGTTTTTCTGCAACTATTGAGTTGAATTGCTTTATTTTTCTTATTCTGTTAATTGCTAATCTTATTCTGTCAATGGACTTTTAAATTTTCCAACATTTTAAACATACAGAGAAGTTGGAAAATGTTACCATTTTGCTAACTTGCTCTGTTAGATCCATCTGTTACCCATTCATTAATCTATTTTGTCTATTTATTTCTGAAAATTTCAGATACTTTCAGATTCATAAACTTCCTCCTGAAGACTTCACTATGTGTATCAACAGCTAAAGTTTAATGTTTTTTTAGTTTTCTTTGGTTCAACATACAATTAAATGCACAAATATTAAGTGTATCACTTAACGAGCTTTGAAAAAATGTATTCACCTGAGTAACCCAAAATCTTATCAAGATATAAAACATTCACGTAACCTCAAAAAGTTGCCTTATGTCCCTGCACCATCAGTCTCTGCCTTTACACTTCCAGAAGGAACACCGTTCTGATTTTTTTCCGCAATAGATTAGTTTTAAATCTTCTAGAACTTCATATAAATGAAGCTACATACTATATACTCTCTTGCCTAAGGTTTACTTTTTCAGCATAATTTGGAAATTTATATGTGATATTGAGTATATCAGTGTTTTTTATTACTTTTTGATTGTTGAGTAATATCCCCTGAATGTATTACATTATGTTTATTCTTTCTACTTTTGATGGACACCTGGGCTGTTTCCAGTTTTGCAATATTACAAATGCTGTTATGAACATTCTTATACAAGTCTTTACATAGACAATACTTTTTATTTCTTTTGGGTAAATACCTAGGAGTAGTATTGCTAGGTTATAGCATAGGTATATGTTTATACTATGAGAACAGCCAGACAATTTTCAATGGTTATACCGTTTACATCCCCACCAACCTTAGGAGTGTTCTGATTGTTTCACATTCTCGCCAACATTTGGTGTTGTCAGTTTTTTAAATTTTTGCCATTCTGGTGATCATATAGTAAAATTTCACTGTGGCTTAAATTTGCATTTCCCATATGTATAATTAAGTTAAGAGTATTTTCATACATTAATTGACCATTGGTATATCTTGTTTTATGAATTGTCTGTCCAAATCTTTTGTCTGTTTCTGAATAGGTTGTATGTCTTCTTAATACTGAGAATCTTTTATATATTCTAGATGCTAGTTTGCAAATATTTTTTCCCAGTCCGTAGGTAGTCTATTCATTTCTTAATAGTGTCTTTTGATAAGCAGAAGTTTTGGATGCAGTATAATTTATCAATTTTATCTAGTTGATACTGCATTCTTTGGCTTAACTGTATTATCCTAGGTTTTGTTCTGAAAGCTCTGTGATTTTAGGTTTTATATTTAGGTTTATGATAGGCCTCAAATTAACATTTGGATGTGGTGTAACATAGGGAGTGATGTTCAGCATTTTCTATATCCAGTTGTTCTAGCACCATTTGGTGAAAAACATTTCATCACCCAGTGCGTTTTATTAACGTTTAATGTAATTGTTGACATGGTTGGATTTAGGTCTACCATTTCGTTTTCTGTTTTCCATCTGTCTCCTCTGTTTTCCTTTCCTATTTTCCTTTGCTTATTTGAATAATTTTTAGAATTTCATTTTAATTTACTTACTGACTTTTTGGGGATACCTCTTTGCCTTCATTTTTATTGGCTGCAGTAGGAATTAAAAAATACATCCTTAACTTTTTACAGCATATTTATAAAGTAAATATTATATCACTTCACATTACATAGCAGTTTTGTAACAATAGGGTATATTTCCATTTATCCCCACTCCACTCAGTCCTTTATGTTATAATTTTCATTTGTATTACATATATTTTTTTTTCTAAACCCTATAAGACAGTGTTTCAAATTTTGGTTAAACAGTGATATGTATTTTAAAGAAATTAAAAGAAAAAATGTTTTGTATTTACCTACATGGCCAATCAATTCTAAGATCTGTCAAGTCTTTCTTTGAAAGTGTATTTTATAGCATTGTGTTTCTCTTTATTCTATTGTCTTGTTTGTCCCTACAATACCTCATGAATAAATGATATCTCCTAACGAATCACCTTTCCTTCAGACTCCCTGTTCTCAAATTTTCTCTCCCAAACATTGTAATGAGAAATGAAGTGGCAATGAGGAGTCCCTGAGCTCTTCGTTGCAGTAGAAAATGAAAGTCAATATGTAAAATCTAATCCAGTGAATGGCCTCAGACTAGAGCCTGCCTAAAGACGATTTTATATTCTATGCATTGCCTTTTGTTGGGCCTTGCACAAAGAAAGCACTCAATGAATATTTATTAGATTGTTGGATGAACAAAGAAAGTCCTTTTTTTCTTACCCACAATGAAGGAGAACCTGTGTTACTGAAACAAAGTTACCACTCTGAAAACCAATAAGGACAACTAAGAGATGTATGTATTGCTTCTCAGTGCATAAACAATAAACAAACAATAGTACTTCACTTTGTACATAAAATAAAAAATGATTGTAGCCAGTTAAGAGAATCTGATTGGAAAGGGGATGAAAACTTATAAATCTTCCAGAAATCTATCATATATCATGTGTCATGTCATATCGTGTCATATCATATCACTCAATCACGAGGCAGTTTAATTGCAGAATGAAGAAAGCTAGAAGTTGACTTTTTTAAGGACATTAAATTATCACCTAGCATTATTGTCACAAGCATAGTGTCAGCTTACGAATAAAACAGTACCTGTTTTATTTTCTAAAATATACGAACTGAGATGCCAAATGGTCTTTACTTTTTTTCCCTTTTTAGTTCTTGTTTTCTTTTTGTGGAAGCAGGTACATTTTATGCTCATTCAGCTAAAATAAACTGCTAAACTTACAAACTGAGAGGAGACTCCTTGAAACAACAGATAGGTGGGGGGGCGGCAGGTCTCAGATGAACCCAACAGCTGGATTCCTACAACTGTGACCTGTTACGAGAAATGAGCTATGGGGAGCTAAAGAGAAAAGGAGGACAGTTTAATTAAAACTGGCTTAGGATGGAAACCTTAATGAATTGCAGTCCTGGGGCAGAGCAGATCTAGAGACCCCCAAACCCTAAGGGAGCCGTCAATAATAAAGATGCAATTATCCGAACGGACTGCTCACCCTGAGACTTCACTTCTTTCTGATAGTGTCACGTGTTGTTTCCCAGGGCATAATGATTTGGCAGAGAAATAACCTGGGCAGAGTGTGCTGAAAATAGCTGCTGTATAATTACATTGCTACTTTCTGTAAATCTGATGATGAGGTAATAGCTGATATGCAAAAATTAATCATGCATTCAGAGAGTTCTATATTAAATGTCACATGAGTAAAATTTCCACTCAGTAGATACAACCTCTGGGAAACTGAGTTCAAAAAACTAATTATGGATAAAAGAAACCAGACTTGCCTTTAAGTCTACAGTGCCATTCTCATTAGATCAAGGGGAATTTTCAGTCTGCTGAAAGGACACAGCCTCATGCTTCCCCTGCAGTGTCCTAAAGGGACCTGAGGGGTGGCTGGAGGCTGAGTGATCATTCGGGGAGTCTTGCAGGAGTCCCGTGTGTTCATCTTGTTGTTAATTAAAAGCTCCTGAGTTAGTTTGCTACGCTTCTGTAACAAATTGCTACCAACTAAGCATTATCATAATAAAAATCTATTATTTTACAATTCTGGAGATAAGACGTCTAAAATGCGTCCACAGGGCAACATTACTTCTGGGGAGAATCTATTTTCTTGCCTTTTCTGTCTTTAGGGGTTGTCTTCACTCCTTGACTTGTGGTTCCTTCTCCCATCTTAAAAGCCAGTGGCATATCATCTTCTTTCCCCTATGACCTCGGCTTCCACCCTCACATCGCTGACTCTGAGCCTCCTACCTCCTTCTTATAAGAACCCTTATTAACTATATGAGCCCGCCCGGACAATCCAGGATCCCCTCCCCATCTCAGGATCCTTAACTTAAGCATGCCTGTAAGATCTCTTTTACCAAGGAAGGTCACAAATTCTCAGATGCCATATTCACAGGTCCTGGAGACAGAGTGTGAACATCTTGAAGGACAATTATTCGGCTTTCTCTACCTCCCAAAAGGGCAAAATGACCTGCAGTAAAAATTGGTGACTTTTAGGAACCAAGATACAGAGTTCTGGTATTTTCTACTTCCTTGATGTTATGATAGCTGCATCCATTGGGTTGTGTCAGAAAAACCCTACAGAGAGGATTCAGTAAGGTAAGGCGTTTACCTGTCTCAGACAACAGGGAGCTCAGGCGTAGGCAGTCCACGGTTTCTCATCTTCCTCTTTTCCTGCTCTGTCATCCTTATGGGACCTCAGGCATCCTCCTAGCTTTACAGGCAGGAGAAAGAAAAGCAGAAGGGGCAGCACTAGCAGGATTCCACTTACGCCCTGTTCTCTAGAACCAAATAGCAGGGCCCTCCTGCAAGGGAGGCTGGGAAGATGGGTTTTTCACCTTCTGATTTCTGCTTTGGAGGAAAGCAGACATGAAGGGGGTTGAGTCAACAACCTGCCATACTGTCTACAAAAGCCAAGGAGAATCCTAAGCCTCTAAGTTCCGCCACACCTTACCAATCAGTGACTGGATAAAACCGGCTGTCTTATGTTATTTTAAATATGTCCTCCTGGGGGAAGGGTATCGCTTAGTGGTAGAGTGCATGCTCAGCATGCAGGAGGTCCTGGGTTCAATGCCCGGTGCCTCCATTAAATAGATAAATAAAGATAAATCTAATCACCTCCCCTGCCTATTTTTAAATATTAAAAAAGTCCTCCTGCTCACCCAATTTTCCACAAGAGGCCCCAATAGGCAACTAAAAATAACCAGTGTGTTCACACATGCCCCCAAACTGATGATTTTTAAAGTTATTTAAACAGACCCCAATGATAGATATATATATATATATATATATTTCAGTGACTGAATCATCAGATCATCTCATCACTTTGTAAGAAGAACCTCTTACAGTGCACACCACTTTTCTTTTCCCCTTCCCCGGCACAATGGCGGGGGAACTCAGGGCAGCCATCCTGTCCATGTCCATGGTCTCGGTCCACAGTTGTTAGGCTGGGTCAAAAAATCCCGTTCTCCTCTCTGGACCCTCCTCCTAAGCCAGAGTTGATGCATTTAAGAATGGACAACTGAAGAAAACTAGCCAGTCTTTTCAAATTGGGACTGAGAGAGAATCAGTCTCTCTCTGGTTGGCTGAATTATGACACATAAATCAGTGAGCTCTGGATCTCCATGTTTCATATGGTGACTGAGAAACGTATGAAGCTAGTCTTCAGAGGAAATCTGCGAAGCAGAAGGGCAGACAGAGCACAGACAAAACCCTGCTTCTAGATCATTCTCAGGGCCCAGCCATATTCCTGTGCTCTGTTCGGTTACTGGCCTTTAGTTTTTGTGAGAATACTGGGGTTAGTTCAATGTAGTGCTCTATCATTTACAACCAGATATAAATGTAGGATGTAGAATTATTACTGGTCCGTAAAAAATTATGTCTGTAAAAGGACTACTTATGTTACAACAAAAGAAATTACTCTGATTAATCAAAAGGCAGAATTATAACTGCTGGGCTATAATTAATCAAACTGTAGTCTTACTCTTTCTTCACTAACTCTTAATACATCATACAGTATAGCAAAATATGAGAAAGGATTTGAAATGGCAATAAGAAAAGTCAGGACATATGCATAATATTTGGATGAGTGCCATAGATCAAAAAGGAAATGAAGTATTTTACAGAAATGAAATAAGTGTTAATTTCAGACTATTTCCAACCTCTAGGATAAGCTAAAGAGGACTTGCATGTAATACAAAAAGATTTATTGTCATGTGAAGGTTTGGTTCAGGATTTGCTAAATTTGGAAACTAAGAAAGTGCCATATTTCCATTTCTCACAGGAAACCAGCTCTTAATATGAGATGAAAATAACATTATCAATCTTATTTTTAATACGGACTTTAAGATGCTGAAATCTGACAGCTCGGAGACCAATTACGTTTCATTGAAACTGTAGCTATAATATAAGGCACTAAAACCTGGGTCTGCAGTGGTGAGAGAGTGTACTATATTACATATTGCATTGCTAATTCATAGCACTTCTTCATAAAACTGCAAGCAGACTTCTTGTTAATGAGCCTTATTCTGCCTCCTCTGGGGATACAGATGGGGTTTTGCTTCCAGCCCTTCTGGAGGCAAGTAAGGAAATGGAACTGACTAGGTTATAAATCCAGATGAAACCGTCATATGAAGAGATTCTCATCTGTGCCATCTGCTCAGGCTGAGCTGGAGATGAAATATAAGGTGTCACTAGCACAGTCCCTGGAGAACTGTCACCAAATGATCTTCCTTCAAATTTGCCTTCAACTTATCACAGGCTGCTTTAGTTCCTTTCTACCATGTTCATCGCCCTGTCATCTGCCTCAGATTTCTCCATCCCCGACACCGCTGATCAGCCCTTCCCCTGGGCTGCTCTGACACAGAACTTTCTGGGCACACTTCCAGAATTTTATCTGTCTTCTCAGATGCTTGTTTTCCCTCCCTATCTGCTAAATTTGAATATTTTGAAAGCTTTTATCTTTGGCCACCTCTTCCTTAATCCCTGTACTTCTCCCTGGAAGAACACATCTACTCCTTCAGTGTCCACTGACATCTTTGCAAATTCCCAAATCCTCTCTTGAGTTTTACTTCTATTCCTCCACAAGCCAACTGGACACTTCCAACTGGATTGACCCTCCAGATTTAATAAATCATAGACATCACACATTTTTGAACCCCAAAACGTTTATCCTGCTGACTTTGCTGATACTATTAATGACACTGCCATATTCAGTATCCCAGGTTTTAAAGATGGAAGTGGCTTTTTATTTTGCCTTCTCCTTCCCTTCCCATTTTAAAAATTGACAAGTTCTGGCTAGTCTTTCTTAGTAATTTTGCCCCTGTTTGTGCCTTCCTTTTTATTCCACTTTTTACTGCCATAGTTTCAGCCCTTGTTAGCTTACATTAGACTGTTCGGGGAATGTTCACTGCTACCATGACGGCTAAGGCTGAGCGTTCCCTTGGATTGTCATGGTTCTCAGCTCCACGACTCAGCCGCTGAATATGCACCAAGGCTTTCCGAGTCTAAGAAATAAATCTCAGGAGACTTTGAACTTGACAAAATCCTGTGCTTACTTGGTCATAGCATCTCAGAGGCCAGACTCAATGGGAAAACAACAAAGAGGACTTCTCGGTGTTGCTGGTATACTGCGAGGCAGACGTTCTGCTACCTTCTTGTAATTTGGCCATATCAGAATAAATGTTTTTCAGTGCAGAGAGGGAGCTTTTAGTGAAACTAAGATACCAGTTACTTGACAGCCTTCAGAGATGTTCGATTAGCATCCTTTTAGCATGGTGTGTGGCTGTTAGATCTCCCGTCTACCTGCGTTTTCTAATAACACTTATCAGAGAGTTTGGTGGGCAAGTAATGATTGTTTACATGATGAGTAGCCCGCAGTAAGAACACTGCTACACTTCCTTTCACCTCTCTGCTTTGTACTCTCTGCGTAGAGTAAGAGAAACTCATCAGATGGTTCCTAACCTACCAAATAAAATAGGCACCAGAACACATTATGACCAGCAACAGTCAATTTTGGAACATATGCTAGGGTTATCCTTGTGGGACACACCCTCTGAAATCTAACAGAGCCAAACAATTTCTGGTATTAACTTTGTTTGCAGACTTAATCCTGTAGCTCTCTGTCTGATAAACCTGTTCCTGCATCTTCGGACTGATTCTGCAGTTTGTCTGGGAAAAGGAGGTTAAGCCTTCATTGCTGAATTAGCTTATGCTTTTTTTTTTTAACTAGGAAAAAGAACATTTACTAAGAACATGCTAATTATTTATGTATACTAGTATGTGTGATATAAAAAAAGCCCCATTAATTCAGAAATGGTACTATTTCCTTTATGCAATAGTAAATATCTTATTTTAAAAAATTCTATGTAAGACACAATTCCTCTGTTCAGATAAAGTTACCTAATTGTTTTAGTGTTCTTGAAAAGTATACTGAAGAGTAATGTAAAACTTGGACTTATAATCTTAATTTTCATTATAAAATACCTTTCATCATATTTGATTACTTCTAAAATCTGGATAATTTTCCAGCCGTCAGGGAGAAGTTAAGTCAATAAGTAGTTGTCAATGACAAGATACAGACAAATTTAACATGTGTACATGCTGTTAATCATTCAGTTGTCACCTCAGTTAAGAGTTTTGCATGAGTAACGTCACACTCTGGTGAATTTTAAATTAAACTCAAATCCCTAACTGTCACTTAAAATTCTTCGTAAAATTGACATTATTATGCAGTCTTCAAATAGAAATTCTTCTGTATCCAGAAGATCATCCGTTTTGCCCCCAAGTGATATATTGAATGGCGGTAGAAAGTGTCAAAACTTGGGGAATAGAGAATTTTCTAAGACAGCAAAGATTGGTGTAGCCAATGTAAGCATCATGGAAGTCTAGTGCCACGGTATTAAACATTCATCTGTTTGAAGGTCCCAGCTGGCTTATAAAACAAGCTATTCAGTTCTCAGTGGTACATCATTTAATTTCTAACAGCAAAACTACAAATGTAGCTAAATAAAAAGTTCAGAATGATTCCCTGGTAATATTTAGGATGTCTCCTAAGATTGTGATCAAGCCTATGAAAAACAGGGTGTCATTATGGTGGTACACATGAGGGTCCAAGAGTGATTTAGAAAAATCTTTGTATTCCAAAAGGGAATAAGGCTTAGCCCTATCTTTCTCAGTGTGTGTTGGTGGACTCCTGGCATCAGAATTCAACTGAGATGCTTGTCTAGAATTGATTGCATCCCTGGGCTCTTCTGCTCATCCTCAAAGTTATAAAATGAAGGGTGAGGGCAGAAATATGCATTTTAATAGGCTCCCATGATGATTCTGATGTACCTTACCATTTGAAGACCCTCCTTAGACTCCCAATTTGAGTGTAATCCTCAGAAAGAAAGTGGAATGCAAATATATGTAGCATTTGTGGTTAATTAAACTAAAAAGAAGACTTGTGAACATTTAATATAATGTTTCTTAAGTAAGAAGAAAGCTAAAATGGTGA
Organism: Camelus dromedarius; assembly: GCF_036321535.1. Lineage (NCBI taxonomy): Eukaryota > Metazoa > Chordata > Mammalia > Artiodactyla > Camelidae > Camelus > Camelus dromedarius. The sequence goes on along the minus strand of NC_087446.1, from coordinate 16,798,554 downwards.
ATCCTACAACCAAAGGTATTTCACACTGAAAGAACTATGATATTTTAACAACAGGGAGCATATATTAAAAGGATGCATTTGAGTTGCTTTATAAATGTTCTCAAAAGAACGATATGATCATGGTCCATGTATAAACTCTAAGCTAAGTCACTCTCGTCACCAAGGCATAAGGTTCAAGATACAGCCTATGGTTAGAACTGGGAAAACTCAGTTTGCTTGTTCAAGGAAGTGGTCCGAGTCACCTAAGCTGGGGCAAAATATTTAAATACTGTTTAGAAAGTGAAGTCAAGGGTAACATAGATGTAAATCACCTAGTCAAGCGCCTGGCAGATGCACTCACCCAGGATGGTTTTAACCCTCAGGAGACATTTTTGGTCGTGACACTGGAGTAGGGGAGAGGAGAGATACTGGCAGCCAGAAATGCAGCTAAACATTTTTGAATGCACAAGATAGACCCCACAACAAAGAACTCCCTGGCCCACAATGCCAGGAGTGCTAAGATTGCAAACCCTAATCTAAAGAAGAACCCTCTGCAACCGCCATTTTTTTTTTTAAGGCTGATTCTGGATTTGGAAAAGAAAAACAAGAATGAAATATTTATTTGTCTTCAACAATACAGCAAAGCTATTATTTTTTAAATGTGGCAGAGAAGAAGCAAAGTCCTGACACTTCTGCCTGAAGCATTTTTTTCCCTCATAAAATGAAAGGCATTCTCAGAGTGGCCAGTGATAGTTATGAAAGACCAACATGTAATTGGGAAAACTGAGATTCATTAAGGAGAATGAGACAGGAGACAGAAGAGAAAATAAAGGGGGAAATGATGATGAGATGACAGGATGAGAGGGAATGGAAACCCACGATGGAAATAGCAACAATTAGGATCAGAACAGAGGCAGACGGACGTCACTACTTTGCTTACCGCAAAGAACTTGTGTCCTGAGGGCTTAAAATAGGAAGACAAACAACATAAAGCACAGCTTTGGTCATATTCTACATTGTCTAATTTAATCTTGACACTAGCACTATGAGATGGATACCAGTGTACCCATTTTCCAGATGAGAAAACCAAAATATAGGCATATTGAACTTGGCCAACTGGATTCCTTGGATTCTGCCAAGGAATCTGAATCTGGAGGGAGGAATGCAAAAACAAAAGGATGTTGAGAGATTATTCTTGGAAGCGAGGGCAGTGGAGTGAGTTGGGAATCCAGTGGCCAGCAGCCCCTGACAGTAGTGCCAACAATGTGGATGGAGTAGTAACTGTGCCCGGCTTGGTGTCCTAAGCAGATGCTCACGTCAGGGGCTTGGCTTTGTTATTTGCTGACAAGGTCCCCTTGTTTCCTGTCAGATTTTTAAGCTAATTCCCTAGCATTTTCATCAGGTGAATAAAATCCTCATATCCTTCCAGTAATGAATTTTCATCTTAAGTCCATCAGGTCAGTGTCAGTAGTTTGTAAACAAGGAGGCTGACTGGTTCAGAGCTGGAAGAAGATGGAGAGCTCTTCAGAGTTAGTTATTTAAATGGCATTTGAAATAAAAATAAAGAACTCTATCATCTCACCTCTCACACTTGACGGACTTGCTCTTCTGATCATGAGGTGTTGATTTTATGCTAGGCAAGCAGTGATTCTGCTGGGGGTCCACTGGGTGGTAGGTGGGGGAGCAGGAGCCCTGCAAAACCTAGATGGTACTCATCACTGGCCTTCAATGGACTTGCATTTCCTTAAAGTGAAATATTTGAACCCTGTCTTTTAAAACTTGATGTTACTGGCCCCAGCTCATCCTTCCCCCAGTTCTTCTCTTGTCTGCTGCTTCCTTTTGTCATCGTGTCTTAGCCTAAATGCGCCGTCCTCAGAGATGCCTCCTCTGACCACCTAAAGGAGGCTCTCTCATACCCTCATCTCTTAGACAAGCTCCTTTTGCTTTTCTCAAGAGCACTTACCATTTCTCCAAATCTTTTTTTTTTTTTTGTATATATATTTTTATTGATGTATAGTCGATTTACAAGGTCATATCAATTTCTGGTATACAGCACAATACTGTCACTCATATAGTAACATATATATATTTGTTTTCATATTCTTTTTAACCATAACTTGCTACAAGATACTGTGCTATACAGTCTAAACTTGTTGTTTATCTATTTTACATATAATAGTATTTGCAAATCTCAAACTCCCAGTTTATCCCTTCCCACCCTCTTTACCCTCTGATAACCTCCAAATCTTTTCTGATTGTTTGTTTACATGCCCCCTACTCTGCACTCCTGTGTGGCCTTTTCTGTCTTGTTTCTAACTATATCCTTAGAACCTAAAACAGCTCTGGCATGAGGTGAATATTTTTGGATGGGTGACTCAGTGGATGAAGTCTATTCTTAGCCTGTCATATACGTTCTATAGTTTCAAAATAACTGAAACTCGTGCGCTTTGGTATTCTTGTCATGTGGAAATTAATGCCATGTGGATCTGACTTAATTATTTAGTTGGATACCACTTCCAAGTGTTCTTAAAGCAGAGTTTTAAAATTAAGGAGATATAAAATCTTACTAGCTATAATTTCTCTATCAAGGCACTTTTGAAAGAAGTTGAATTGTGCCGAAAATCCAGTATTTGACCCAAGTCCTCCTCTCTCATAAAACCTATTTTCATTTGATGTAGCAAAATATCATGATGGGAGCCATACAAAAATTGATTACTGAGCCCATATAGGTATCAGTGACCATGTTAGTTTCTGGAGAATTAGTTGTGAACAAGTTAAGCACAGTCTTTGCCCTGAGGGAGCCTACAGTTTTGCAGAGGAACCAGATGAGAAAACTGTTCAAAACCTGCCTGATAAGTGTGGGGACAGATCTGTCCAGAGTTCCATGGGTAGTGCGTCAGCTGGGATGGAGGGTGGGTGACGGGCAGTGAAGCCATACTTAGCTGAGATCTGCAGGTGAGTTGGCTGAGCCAAGTGGGGGAAGTGGGGACAAGAGGCAAAGGCATCAGCAGGTATGAAAAGGATTCCCCTGAAGGCATCCCATGAAGACGTCAGGCCAGAGTGATGCACACCGACCATGCCACACAGAACCAAGATCAGTTAGTGGGTTCTGGGCCACTGGGGTCAGAAGCAGCCTGTTTCCTTTAGCTAAATTCCTCTCACCATCATTCTGACATGTGTGTGTCCAAATCCTTTCCATCAATGCACAGTTTAAACATCACCGCTTCCAGGAAGCCTTTCCTGATGTTCCAGATGGGAGACACTTCTCTCTCCTTTACATTTCAATTGTCCATCACTTTTTTTACAGGCTGCCTAGACAACCATGCAGGTCGTGCACTGCACAGCTTACCCAGCCACGTGGGGCAGCTCTCCCTAGACGTATATAGATGTGAATGCACCACGTATTTCCCAGTAGTCTTTAAGCAACTTGAGGACACAATTCTCATTGATTCTATCTATGTATTTCCTTTTGTGACAAAGACATTTCACTGGGTTGATAATCTAATTGTATCAGTATGAATTTGGAATGTCAATGATCTATTAACTCAGCAAAAAAAAATTAAGAAAAGCTATAAATATATATTTTGGAAAATGGATGAGAACTTGTTCACAGTGTGTTCTGAACGCTGTTCAGACGTGGTGGGAGTGAGAGACTGACCTGGCCACACGCCGGGAAGCTCAGTTCATTCAGCCACTTCCTTTTCAAATTTCAGAGTTTGCTTTATGTTGTCTCGTGACTTCATGACTTCAGAGGAGTCACAGGAACCCAATCTATTGAAGTTACTATTGAGTTTATTATCTTTGGTAATTCCTCAAGTGTGTTGTGCCTCTCCGCTGAAAAGTTGTTCCAGTAATGCATATTTAAAACACGAAATTATTTACACGGAGACATTCTAAATTACAGGAGCTACCTTATTGTTTTTTTTCTTTTCTTTTCTTTTCTTTTCTTTTTTTTCTCTCTCCTTCCTTCCTTCCTTCCTTCCTTCCTTCCTTCCTTCCTTCCTTCCTTCCTTTCTTTCTTTCTGTTTCTTCCTTCCTTCTTTTTCTTTCTTCTTCTTCTTCTTCTTTTTTTTTTTTTTTTTTTGACAGTGTAAGAGTCATTTGAACTACACATCTGTTAACCAGAAGGCCAGCCTGACCTCAACTATTAACTGCCTTCCTGATGGCTGTATTGATGCCATCTGGTGTCGTTACCTCTGAAATCTTTGTAGGCAATCTGAGCTAAAGGCTGTGTGTGTGTGTGTGGGGGGGTGTTCAAATATATTCTCAGGGTAATTTTTTTTTCTTGAAATTATGTTTAGTAACTCACAGAAGTTTAATGTGCATCCCCCTTCCTTATTCTGTTAAATGATGATGACAGCATTAGGGGTTATAACTGTTAGGGATGGTGTCCATCTCCACGGAATTCAACTTTCCTCTCGTGGCTTTTTCACTCACGTACAGTTTGTTTTTTCAAAAAAATAAACGTCTTCTCCATTAATCTATCTTGGTGGATTTGAGAGGCTCCAGGAAACACGTCCCTGAGTGATGCCATGTTTGTGCTGGTGATCCTCTCTCCTGGTTAATCTTGTGTTTGCAGCACCAAAGGCAGCTGCTAAAAAACAAATATAATCTAAGAACAGCATCACCTTAAGCCTTGAGAACTGAAATTAGTTCATTAAGGAGACACATGGCCCAGGACATGGGAAGCAGCACAATTTAGCCCAGAGCGAAAGAAGGGAGAAGACATGAGTGTTGCCAGATGGTCTCAATGAAAGCCCTGGACACACAATTAAACTGTGTAGAAAAACATACATATGGTGTTGGAATCTTGACAGTAATCTACATTATATTTTGCAGTTTACAATAGACTATACAACATTTATCAACTAATTATTTTTCCCAAAGCAGGTTAAATTTTTAAAAATCAACACATTTCCTTTCCTACTGACTCAAAACTTAACCTGCCAAATTCATAGAGAGATGGACTACTCGGGTTGCAGTAAATCCTTCACTTCAGCAGCTGTCCCTGAATGGAAACAGGATATTGGAGAGGTGGTGTTTTTGCTGGGGGTGGGGGGTGGCCATGGGGGAAACACATGATGGATTATCAAGCTGTGCTCCTCTTTCAAAGGGAATGGACATCTTGTCCAGGAAACAAATATCTAGCAAAAGACAAAATCACCCAAATTTGGAGGTGGCTCCTGCAGGGCTTACCTACGTACATAACTATAGAGACAATGCTTGACTGAACTCGAAGCAGTGGAGAGAGTTGCTGTATTCTCTGTCTGGCCAAGAGCAGTGATTGATCAGATTTCCCAGAATAAGCCCAAGTCAGAATATTACAAAAGAATTTTCGATAGGAAACTTCTCTGGATCGTTGAAGACCTCTATGATGTAGCATTTCAGAGGTAAATGTTTTAGGTTTTGAACTTCTAAGTGGTCTTTCTATGATGCAGAAACACTTTTTATAGTGACAACCTTACTATCAGGTCCTTTTCTCAAAATATTTTGAAAGAAAATCTACTCCACAAATGCTTTTTTAAGTGTCTATAATGTGCCAGACATTCTTGTAGGTGCTGGATATGGAGAAATATATGAGGCAAAAGGAAAACAGAGATACTGAACTAAATGAGAATTTAAATGAAAGATTTTATATATAAGGTTTTTTGATGAAGCTACTCAACTGCCTTATAGTTTATGAATATTTAAAAAAATGAGATAACACTATCTTGAATTATGTGCTGATAAAAGAGAACTAATTGGCACCACCGCACAGTTTTCCCCCACCTGGCTGGTAGGTAACACACACACGTGAATCAGGACCTGTGTTTCGCCAGGCGGCTCCGCACAGACTCCTGTATTGAGATGCCAATAAGACCAAAGTAAATAGCAAATTGGCCCTGGAGCGTGTGGTGCAGGCCCAGAGAGTAAGTGTGAAAGCCTCTCCAGGGAACGTCTGTCCCCAGAGCATGTCAGATTTGTAATAACAATACAGTTTGCTTAATTAGGAAATTGAATTTTTATTTAATTTTTTTTTTAATTTCATGGGCAGAAACCTCTGCTATCAACTGTCCACATCATTCCAAGGCACTTGGCCAACCTAAGTGAAATGTACATAAAATTGGGTGTCAACCCACCTGGTTGTCTGCAGCCTTGCACATCCAACAGGTGAGTAAGTTTACAGAGTCCCCAAAAGTAGTGACACTATATGGTGTGTAAGGAAGAAGAAGCAAAATTTAAGCAGAAGTCTGGAGGAACCCAAAGCCAAATGTGACTGCTTTCACATATTTAGCTGAATTTGGCCTTGAATTCATTCTGAATACCCTTCAATCATTGAACGGTTCAGAGAGATGCTAAGTGTGTAGAGGGGAAGAAACCGTTGAGTTTGGCTGGAAACACAGGGTTGTGAGGGGGGAGCAGTGGCTGGCAGAATAATTGGGTACCTTACCGAAAGGGTTCTGAATGGCCTGACCAGTTATTTGGACCACAGTCAGTTATTCACTCAATGAGTATTTATAGAACATCCTGTGTACATCAGGAGTTGTTCTAGGCAGTGGAAATTCAGTGGTAAACAAGACGCAGAAAGGCCCAATGTTTGATTTTACTGGAGGTCGGTAGGGATTAAAAAATCAATAAGAAAACAAATGAGAAAATACCAGGGGGAGATAGGTGCTAAGAAGAAAATGCAATGGACAGTGAGAGAGATGACAGCACGGATGGGGTGGCTGTTAGGTGGTCCAGGAAGACCTCTCTATGGAAGTGACACTTAGGCAGAGACCAGGATGACAAGAAGGGAGCTTCCATGAGAAGGTCTTAGAGAAGAACTGTCCAGTGAGAGGGAGCTGGCTCTCAGGTGGGAATCCGTTGTCTGGCTGGAAAGCAGTGATCGAGGGGGAAGGACAGAATCAAATGATGAGGTCAAGGGAGGTGAGCAGGGGGCCAGCCCACAGAAGGCCCCCTAGGTCGTGGTCAGGAGTTTCTGTATTTCCCTACGTGCGTTGGAAGGTAATAAAATGTTTTAATTAGAGATGTGTTGAAGTGTGAATGGATAGTTTTGTTTTTTTTTTTAAGTCCATTCCATTGCTCTTTTATGTCAAAAGTGGATTTGAGATGGGCACGGCTAGAAATAGGAGACCAGCTTCAGTAATTAACAAGAAGTCTATTTCAAACGTTGAGTGAGGGGTGCCGGCACCTGGAACTAATGAAGTAACAGAGGGAGTGAAGTGAAGTCTTGAAGGCAGATCTGATAGGACTTGATCATGAATGATAGGAGGGAAAGAGAGGAATCAGCTGTGACTCCTGGGTTTTGTTGGAATGGGGTGAACATGGAGAAGACTGGGGAGGAGCAGGTTTTAAGGGGAGCCCAGAGTTCTCCAGGTGACTGGAAGCAACTTATTTTAGTTTATCTTTTTTTTTTTTTTTTCTTTTTTGAGCAGGAAAATGGCACGATGAGAGTTACACTTCAGGGAGACAGTAGGTATCTATGAAATTGTGTGTGAAAGAATTAGGGCTGTGAGTTTTTAGTCTTGGTTCTAACATTATGACTCAGCCCTATAACAGTAGAGGTATAAAGTAAAAGGTACTTAAGTTCTCTTTGGATTATTTGTATTCATAATTGTTTATTAAAGCTCCCCAAGTACCAACAATTAAGCTAGGAGCTGTGAATGCCAGGTTGGATGAGACGTATTCCCTAGTGGTAGATAAACTATATCTGGAGTCATAGCAAGAACACATCTAACTGGAATATTGAGCTTTAATTTTCACTGTTGTGTTTTTGGCACAAAGCCAGTGTTACGGGAGTTCCAAACCTGGGGTGATTATGTCTGCCTGGGGTGGTTGCAGTGGGCTGGGGAAGTTATTTGGTGAAGTTCTCAGGTTTGGGGTAGGAGAAGAGGAAGTTGGTCACTGTTACAAAGTCAGCCCAATGTCCCTCTGCATGATGAGCATATGTGGTCTGTACCCTCCCCACCATGTTTGCATATATTTAAATTTTCCCCATATTCTTCTCCACAGTGACTGATGGCTTTCTGAATTTCTTTTTAGGTCTTCAGGTATTGTTAGGGGGTGATATAGTTAAGAAATAATCAACAGATCACATGCTCTCTTGCAGAGGGATGTTAAGCCACCTTAATGGGCAGAGGAAATATTCTGAATAAGGCCATAGGGCACAGTGAGATACTGAGAGCCTCAGACGTGGAAGCTCCTTCGGGTGAAGCCCAACTTCATTTCTTCCTGTGACTCACCAGTTTGTACTGTGAAAGGCCCGAGACTCTGTCATCAAAGATCCTACATTGTTCATCTCTCCAGGGTCCAGCCTAGTAAAAAATGGGCACTCGAGAAGGTTTACTCTTTGTTTCTTTGGGTTGGCAAGTCCTGTTTGTTGTCGCTGCTGTCGTTTTTGTTAAATTGTGCCACTGAGACAACTTGAGGGAAAGCAAAAACTGGAGGCAGGGTGGGGACCAGCAGTCCTTCCTTGGCTTTTCTTGTATTGAAAACAGCTTTCGAGTAGCTTCCTTTACTTTCCAACCCTTCAAATTGTTACCCCTTTCAATGGCAACAGATTCCTCAGGGCATAATCAAAAGCAGGCAGATGTCATCTCCTCTTGGATAGATGAGAAGGAGCAAGGAGGAAGCTGCAGGGAGCATATTGCAGGCACAGGAGCTGCTATTTCTAGAGACAAAGAGGTGCCTGCGGGCCATGTCCCGTCTTGCCCAGCGGAAGAGTGTGTTTCTAATGGGATTATTCCTACCTAATCTAGAAACTGCATACTATTATTCACTCTCTGACTCCATTTTCCACGGGTCATATTCTCTCTCTTTTTTTCCCCCCCCAGAAAACCTTTATATTCTGCTTAAGTAGAAATCATAGAAGGGCTGAGCATGGAAGTGCTCACCTGCAGAAAAGAATATGGGAAGGAGGAACAGAACGATCACATTATCTTGCTGGGTCATTGTGTCCCTGCTTTTATAAGTGACCCTGTCCTCTTTTGCCTTCTTTTCTCTCTCTTCCTCAAGTGAGCACACTGAAATAAGCATAATTTGTTTTTCCTTTCTTACCAGTTTTCCAAAAAAAAGCACATCCTTATAACTTGTAAAATTTTTATAAGCTCAAGGATTCCTGGTTCAATGGAAGAAAATTAGAAATGCAGATAAACACTAATTATGCAATACTACTGAACTCACAGATCAGCATCCCTTTGTGTGGTATGCAGGTATCACTGTGCCACGTTGGAGAGGAATTACGTTTCCCTTGTACGCTGCAATAAATATAAAGAGTAATGTAAAGATGTTCAAGACTCACGAAGATTGCACAATGATTTTTCACTTAACAAAATAAAAGAAAAACAAAGCTTCAAAAAAAAAAAAAAGAAATATAGATAGACAAAGATGAATAGAATCACTTATGGGAGGATGTAGCTCAGTAAAAGAGTATGTGCTTTACATGCACGAGGCCCTGTGGGCAATACCCAGTACCTCTGTCTAAATAGGTAAATAAATTAATTACCCTCCTCAATTAAAAAAAATTTTTAAATAGAATCACTTATCAAAATAACTACTATGAATATATTGTAAATAAATTTCTTGTCCTTTCCAACACATTCATGCACATAGAAGCACGAATTTATACACGCGCATCCATAAACTGCTTTTCTCTCTTAGCAATACATCAGTTAATGTTTTTAAGTGTGATTATAAAATCTCAAAACAAATGTATAAGTGTAAATTTTGAGCTTTTCTCAAAAATTCCCCAACTAATTCAGAGAGTTTTCTGGGGTATCTTGTGTGAGCTCTAACAATAAACCTCTTGGCTATTTTTTTCTCTCTAAAGCACCAAGCTCTTTTCTCCTTTATTGCTTTTCCTTAGTGCTATGAAGAACAGAAGTGTAACTGTTTTCTCCCCCCCACCTCCCTCCCAGAGACAGCATCTTTGCTGCTGGTGGGGGCATGGAGTGTCTCGAAGAACGATCTCGATGTTTGATGCTCAAGATACAGCTATCTGCGCTGAGTGTGCTGTGTCCCACTCATATGAACGTAATTGAAACTAATGGGGATGTTGATTTTTTTCTCAATGTACCTGGTATTTTGTTCTTTATTCTCTCTTTTTATCAAAGCCCTCTTTCCCCCAGTACTCACACATTCATCTGTTCAGTCATTCAGTAAGTACATGGGCCAGGTAATAGGGAGACCAGGAAACAAAGCAGACGTGATCCCTGGCTTCACGGAGCCTCTGGTCAAGCAGAGGAAACAGACATTAAGCTGGTAAACACACCAACAAATAGATACTTTGATTAGGAAGGAGATTATAGACGCTGAGCAGGAGAATAATAGACGGTGCACAGTTTTTATTGTGGACTCAGGAAAGCTGCTTTCAGAAACAGAGTCAGTGGGTGCCAGGAAGATGATTAGCTCAAGATCCAGCACCATCTTGTCCCAGAATCATCTTCACCCTGACACCCTGGCCCTTTTTCCTCGCAGTCACCTTCTTGCCCCAGCCTCTCAGGGCGAACTCTTCCTCCAAGACTCCTCTGTCCTTTCATAAAAGGATTCTGCCGGGCTGTCCCCCAGATCTCTAAATTTATAGAGTCCTGGAATAAACAGTTTCAAATCTATCCATTTGCATACCTTCCTATACAATCTTGGTTAAAAATAGCTACTCAGTAAAAAAAGACCTAATTATCCAATCTAGATAATTTTTCTTTTTTTCTTTTTCTTTTTTTTTTAATTGAACTACAGTCTATTACAGTGTATCAATTTCTAGTGTACAGCACAATGTCCCCATCATGCATATACAAACATATATTCATTTTCATATTCTTTCATTAAAGGCTATTACAAGATATTGAATATAGTTCCCTGTGCTATACAGAAGAAACTTTTTAAAATCTATTTTTATATATAGTGGCTAACATTTGTAAATCTCAAACTCCCAAATTTATCCCTTCCCACTCCCTTTCCTCAGTAAGCATAAGATTGTTTACTATGTCTGCGAGTCTGTTTCTGTTTTGTAGATGAGTTCATAGTGTTCTTTTTTTTTTTTTTTTAGATAATTTTTATAATTCAAGTGACTGTTTGATGACCTATCTGTTGGAGGGCTAGTGCTAGTTGGTGGTGTTCTGTGGTACAAGGGAAAGATAATCGCTTTCACAGTCGAAGACAAATAATGGATTGGAAGAAAAGAGAAGTTTTATTATTTTTCCTCAAACAGATTTACTTTGGTCCTTTGAATGATAGAAAGCTTTCACATGAGGGACAGAGGAAGACTGAGGGAGGGAGAGAGGGAGGAGAGGGAATAAGGGACAGAGGATGAAATGCTTAGAGCATTCTAAGTCCCAAGGCTCTTAGTCCTCCTCTGTGTTGCCTGGTTTAATGACCTAATATGAATGAGATACAGTTATACTCCCGTACCGTTCATTTATCAGACGAGGCAAGTGTCTTTCGCCTCATCTTTTTGAACCATTTCATTTTTCTTTAATGGCATTTCTCTGGACTCTCCTTTTCTAGGCACAGACAGCGTGGCCGGGGCTGATAATGGATAATGGGTTGTTTCATAGTAGAAATTTATGATAACCTTGGCCTCATAAAGTCTTCCCTTCACACAGGAGTCATTTATGAAAATCTATGAAGAAATTATAGATGCACTGTGTTACAGGAGAATGGCAGCTGGAAGTATGGCGGTTTTAAACAGCTTGTAAGCTTCTGAGCATGACTTGTGTGTGGAAATAAAAAGATATATACACACGGCTCAGCGAGCTATCAGTGGGGATGTTGTAAATCAGAGCAGAAGGTCACAAAAATTAGAGGGTATTTCTCTGCTCGTTACTGAGTCTGGGACTGTTTTTTACCTTGGCACTTTGTAATCTTCAATCATCAACTTATCTAAAAATATCTTATAGGAATGTCAAACTGCTTAGGGTTTAATTCCCTTTTTTTTTTTTTTTAAGAGACACTTCTTTTGGTTTAAGTTGCCTGAAAAGTCACCTTGTTGTATCACTGAATTCTGCAGTGCTGTTGAATTTTTCATCTGCTTTCCTAGACTTGCTCCTGCAGTGGTCAGTGAAGTGAGGCGTCAGGAAAAGGGGGGCAGGAAAGGCAGATGTAAATGCATATGCTGACCTTGAAGCAGACCTTCAACTCTGAATGCTGTCAGGGGAGATGCGATGAGGGCTTAGATCCCTTCCGCTGGGCAAGATGTTGGAGATCCTCTTGCTTCAAGAAAACTCCCGTATCCTTGCTATAATATCTCTTCTCCCTGTTACTCAGAAAATATATAATTGCCTGTATTTAGGGCAATGGTTCTGTGGACTATTCAGTGGACTGTCAGCCTTTCAGCAATAAGAGAGACCATAACAAGATTTCTATCCCAGGATCCGTAAAACCTTGTTAAAAAGACAATTCACAGTTCAAGCGGAATTTTGCTTTCATAAAAAAAAAAAAATTCCTCTGATTGTTCAATCAGTTGGTATTGTAGAAATTTGGAACCTCTTTATGAAATGCAGTATGCCTAAATGGACTTTCCATTTACCATTTTGTTGATATAACTGCAAGTGTATTTCATCAGAAATAATACTAGCTATCTCATGGATTGATCACTTACTCTCTACCACACTTACTGTCTCTATGCCCAGTGCCTTTTATGTGATCTTATTTAATCCTTACAAAAACCTTTTGAGTAAGGATGTGGGTACTATTCCTGTATCACAGATAGAGAAACTGAGGTTTAGAAAGATGCAGTAACATGTTTATTATTTTATATGGATAGTAAGTGGTAGAGCCAGAATGCAGACCATGACCTGGGCCCTAATTACTAATTTCAACCTCAAAGAATTAACATTAAATGACAGATTTGAGGAAAGAAAAGATATTGTTAAGGGCATCCCTTGAGGAGGAACCAGGACCTGGCTTTATTGCCACACTATTTTTTCTTGATTGCTCCTCCTTTGTTTCTGCATTACCTCCCCTCCCTAATTAGAGAATGCTGAATCTGCTCTTTGGAACTCAGGGACGGTCCAGGAGGCTGAAACCTTTTTCCTGCAAATAAGAAATGGACCCAGAAAGGATTTGAACCTGGGAGGGCCCCACAGGATCCTGCTCAGTTTCAAGAATATTCCGGAGTTTTCTTTCTAAAGAGAAGGGTAAGTATTCATGCTCATTAATATTCTGCCTGATGTGTATACACACATATTGCAGAATTCTCAAACTGGAAAAATAAACTGGCTTGGGATGAGTAAGAATCCAGGTCATCTTAAAAATACTTCAGTGCTTTTTAGCTCTTTTTAAGTTAAGATATTTTTGTTCTGATAGAAATGATGTAAGTAGAACATATTCAATGGTCTTGAGAGCTAAAAAAAATCCTCACAGTGCTTTCAAGAGAAAGCTTTTGTTATTATTCCCATTTTATGTACTAAAGGACAGACATATTGAAATATGTCAGTACTGATTGTAAAATAATGCCGAATGTTTATTGAGCACTTAATATGTGCCAGGCACTCATTTAAGTAACTCTATTAAGTAAATACTCCCCCATGTTATAGACGATAAAGCTGAGACACAGTTATAACTTCCCAAGGTCATACAAAGTATCACAGCCAGAATGGAAGCCAGCCAGCCATCTCTAGAATCTGTGCTCTGAATCACCCTGTAACATGGCCTCTCCTTCTGTACATGCTACTGTATTTACATGTTAACCACACCCTATGTCGCTGTCATGTTTCAATAATGTATTACATTTGTGTTTTGCAGTTGCCATCCATGGTGACCAAAATTTATAACACTGGCTCAAGTCTCTTTAACGATCCAATCAGTTCAGTAGCATTTTTGGTTTTTATTTCTTTTGGAACACAATTATCATGATCTTACTCGTTCGTTAATTTACTCAGTCATTTTTAAGTTCATTGATTAACTTACTCAGTCAATAAATAGTTATTCAGCATATACTGAAATGCACTATCTATAATTTGATTTGCTAGGCATTTGGGGGAGTTATAAAGACTCTATTAATGGATTCCATAACCCACAACCTAAGGGAGGGCCAGTGTAACAGAGTAAGGCAAATTCAAGTAATAGAGCTAACTTGACCACGGTTCAGGATAACGTATTATTGTAACAGAGTTGAGAATTAAGCGCTGTAGGGATTACAAGAAGGGACACATATTGTATCAGGATAGAGGTCAGGAAGGATTTGTGAAGAAAATGAAACTAAGAAGGATTTAAGGCTGTCTTAAAGGCTGAATATTTGCTATTGGAGATGTTACATTCAGAAAAGACCTTAGAGACATTATACCTAATTCTCTCATTTTAAATTTGAGAACACTGAGAATCAGAAAGGTTAACTGATTTCCCAAGGTCACATATCCCATCTGTAACCCCTTCTTCAATTCCAAACCTGAATGCTTGCTTAGCACTCGTTTTCAAATAGCTTTGACAGTTTATCTTGAATTCAGTATTGGTTACCTTGTTTAAATACTCTCAAGAGGCAAATAAAGTAAAACAGACTTTTAGTAATTAGTAAAAATCATTAAGGAAATGTAATGCTGACTAGGCAAATCTAAAGTAGGGTCTGACAGATTTAGTGCCAAGACAGGCTTGGAAGAGAAGAGGAAGTAGCAGATGGAGTTTTATGTTAGTCATGACAGCAGGTGGGAAACAGGTAATAGCAAACAGATGGGCCCCCTAATATAGAAAGACCACCAGCATCACATCTTCCACTGCTTTGTTCCCAAACAGTAGTGAGATTGAATAGATAGTTCATTGCAAAAATCTTATTGAGCACAAACTCTTAGAGGTATAACGCTGAGTATCAAGAGGAAAGTATAAAAATAAGACCGTTTCTTTACTTAAGCTCTGTACTGAGGCTCAAGAAGAATAGGAAGTATAAAACAGGTACAAAAAGAGAGCAACATAATGCAAAAACGGACAAATAAATGCTTAAAGAGAAATATAACCAAAATATTTATGGAGAAGGTGGCACTCAAGGTGGGTCTAGTATATGGGGCCAGAAAAGCAAAAGGAAATGTTCAAAACGAACAAAAGCTCAGAGGTACAAGTGCTGGGAAGGATTTGCTTAACTGCAAATGGCACACGTAGTTACAGACAGGCAAATCCATGTCCTAGGTGGCTCAGGCTGGAACCAAGTCACTTAAAACTCTCTTAATTTCCATTTCTTGATTTCTAAAATGAGCTCGTTTCTACAATCCCTTCCAGGTTTAGAAGCAAGTAATCTCTTATCTAGAATCTAATGCAATGTCAGATTAATAGTTTCCAAAGTGTGGGACAGTCTGTGCTGCCAGTGGACTGCAGACTTCAAGTGGTATGTATGTAATATTTATGTTAATAATTATATAATTTTTAGCTTTTCTTTCTATTTAAAACAAGTGACACTGATTTCCTTTTTTTTTTTTTTTGGTAAAGTTAGACATTTAAAATTTCTGTGTAAGTGCAAAATGTGTACCAAGTTGTAGAAATGATTGTTGTGCAAATGATTTCTCGCCAAAAGAGAAGATAATCCCAAAGGTTATGCTCTGATTGTCATGCAGAATATTAACCAGCTTTGAATCTAATTTAGCCAATCATATTCCAGCATTCTTTCTCTTACTGGCTTCAGTGCTTTATATCTTAGAACTATCTATGCTGCCTTGCTGGTTTCTCATTAATAAAGCAAGTCAATCTTTCCCATGCTCACGATTTGATTTGAGTTACATTTGTAGCTTTTCAAAAATGATGCTTTGGCAAACAATGTATCATTTAGGGTTTAAGCAAAACCATATGTATATTTATTTATATGTTTATTATTATATATGTATGTATATATATAGTTAATTACAAGGATTTGAACTTACTGTACTATGGCAGCTGGTTAGGAAGTCTAAGTAAGGCTGTACGGTTGTTTCTGTGTCTGGCATTAGCACCTGAGTCTGCAGGCAGCTGGGAAAAGAAGATGGATGTAAAGCAGAGCAAGCAAAGACAGGATGGATGAAGGAGAAGCTGGTGCCTTCCATCATGTAGCTAAATATGCACCTGGTCCAGGAGTCAGGGATGTTAATCCAGCAGGAGGACCTGGCAGGGGCCCAGCTGCTGTCCCATGCCAACGAGGTGAGCCTGCAGGTAGGTAACACCACGGGTGAGTTCCATCAGTGCTTCGTACCCCATATCCACCTTTCAAGCATAAAAAAAAAAAAACAAAAAAAAACAAGACGGCCACTGCTTCCTTTCTACTTTCTTAGTCTCCTGCAAAATATCTTTGAGGCCACACTGTCCGGGCAGAGAAGGGAATTCTGGAAAATATAGTTCCAATGTAGCCAAGTTGATACAATACAAAATCGTCACACACTGTTTATCGTGAAATTTGATGGGGTAGGGGGTTCACAGACCCCAGAAAACCCACCGATAGCTAGCCTGGGGGCTCCAAGACCCCTGGGTTATTACAGATCTCTTTCCTAGTGGCACGTGATAATAGGAATGGTATCAGTGGTTCAATTAAGAAAACACTGCC
This sequence comes from Camelus dromedarius, assembly GCF_036321535.1. NCBI lineage: Eukaryota > Metazoa > Chordata > Mammalia > Artiodactyla > Camelidae > Camelus > Camelus dromedarius. The sequence goes on along the minus strand of NC_087446.1, from coordinate 16,782,104 downwards.
ATCCAAATTTAGGCTTATCAGCATCAATAAGTTTTAATAACTGAAAGAAACTATCATATTTGTTGTCTTTCTAATTTTCTCTTTATCCCAGAACAAGAATTTTAAGAAGCTTGTTAGTTTTCTCTAGGTACTAAAGAGTCACATCCTTGAAAATTTTTTTTGCAAATGTAAGGTTTTTTTCCCCAATTTTTCAAGCACATGCACACATTAGAGATTTATCATATCTGCCACTGACTTTAGTTATAATTACATGAAATAAGTGAGTATTTTTTTCTTTGACTTCTAATGTTTCAGATATTTTTAAGCGATACAAATTACTGAAGATATTGCTATTCCTTTTGGATTTTCAAACTTCTTGAATGCTGGGTGCCCTTTCATTCCTATCCTAGCATCTTGGTTTTGAGTCAATGGGAACATTTTAATTAGACTGTCTTTTGATCTTTCAACCAATCTTCAACTCCAGAGAAAGGAAGCAGCCCCTGCCCATCTGCTATCTGTAGAAAGGCTCTAGTATAGAGCTGGATAATAACAGCAAGATGTCAGATTTTTATGCAGCGCTGCTTCATTGCTATGGGAACCTGGACAACCCTCCTTTCTGAGAATTGTTTTCACAAGGAAATTGCTCCATGAGATTTCACTGAACATTTCCATTTCCATTGTCGGATGATTCTGAACATCTCACCTCTTACAGAGGACTGTGATGACACAAAACAGAAAGATGTCTGTCTTTTTACCCATGTTCAAATTTTAACTGAGCTTTCTATACCTTCTGGTGTTATTAAAAAAAATTATGATGGGGGTAAAAAAAAAATAGCAATTGATGGAACCATGACATCAGGGCAAAAGTTATTTTAGTTTTTTTAAAAATTTATTCAAAAACTATGGCCTTTGAAAAAAAATTCTTAAAACAAAGATATTTAGTTAGAAAACAAATAAGATTGCTTCAGTTCTGGCCTTGTTATCTAAATGGAAAGTTTCTCTTATGTATCTTAGCTTAAAATTATATTTATAATTTCTTAATCTCATATAAGGACCAAATTTTAGTTACTAGTCTTGTGAACTTATGCATAGTGGAGCATCCCATAATACGCAACACTCAAAAAAAAAAAAAAAAACACCTTGCCAAATGAGATGAACATATACCTTTACAATACTATATTGGTTTAGCATCCCCACATTTTCAAAATGAGTCAGCACATCAACTCCTAGAGCACCTTCCCTCAGCTGAGACGCGGCCTCGTTTCTACCCCGGTGCAGCACCACTGCTGCTGCTGAGAGATGCAGTGCAGCCCCTGTGGCCAGACTACAGCCTTGAGCTCTGGTCCGTCTGCAGGAGTCTTCGGGAACTACGGGGAACAAAAATCGTATTATTGCCATCAGTGAGGATCCCCACCTCCCTGAGGCCTTCTCTTCACTGCCTCACCCTGAAGAACTACAAACCTCTATTTATACTGGGCACCAACTAAGCCCCATGAAACGTCTGCTAATCCACACTTCTCCTTTCCCTTGTTAGAGAATTTACCACAATACACTTAAGCCCTCGTCACCAGTCTCGGCGTCAGTTTCTGCTTTCCCTCACTCTGAAATGCCTGCGTGTGTTGTGATCATCTAAGACTTCTATACAGATGGACCTATGCAGGTACAGGTCTGTTTAGCAGATGCAGGCAGAATTAGTGCTACAAAAATTAGGAAGGAGGCACCATTTGCCTTGTGTAGATTCCCTTCCTCCACCCTATCTTCTACCGTATCTTGCTTTCAAGCTGTGAAAAAGCACTTTTAACAGGATGTCTGATTATCTTTTAAAAAGGTATATCTGATAATGCCCTTCCCCAACTTTAAGTGGACCACCATTCCTACTAAGATAAAGGCCAAACTCTAGCATGGTCTCCAGGCCTTGCAAACTCTTGTCCCAGCCTGGCCTCTCTAGCCCTGTGTCCCCTTGGTCTCCCTGATACCTCTGCCATCCATCCACACTTCCATCCACATCCTGCCATCCGTCCACACTTCCATCCACATCCTGCCGTCCGTCCACACTTCCATCCACATCCTGCCGTCCGTCCACACTTCCATCCACATTCTGCTGTCCGTCCACACTTCCATCCACATTCTGCCGTCCATCCACACTGGCCACCTTCCAGTTCCAGGAAGGGATCGTGCTCACTCCTTCCAGGAGGAGAGCCTTTGAACGTGCTGCTCTCTCTCTCTTTTTTTTTCCCCCAATTGTGGTAAAATACACATAACCTACAATTCATCATTTTAGCCATTTTAATGTAGACAATTCAGTGACATTTTAGTGGATTCACAGTGTTGTGTAACCAAACCATCACCACTACCAAGTTCCAAAAGGAAACCCCATTCCTATTCAACAGTCCTTCCTCATTCTTCCCTACTCCCGACGCAGGCTACCACTAATCAGATTTCCATCTCTGTGGATTTGCCTATTGGGGATATTTCGTATAATGGAATCATACAACACATGGTCTTTTGTGTCTGACTTCTTTCACTCAGCCTAATGTTTTCAAGGTTCAGCCAGGTTGTGGCCTGTATCAGTACATCATTCCTCTTTATGGATGAACAATATCCCATTTAATATCCATTGAACATATGTTATTTTGCCCTAAATGACTTACCACTCTTGTCTTCACTTGGTTGTCTCCTGTTCAGCCTTCAGCTGTCAGTCCACATCCTCCGGGAACTTCCTCAAGACTCCTGCTGAGGTGAGGTCATATGCACTTTTAGGCCCAGCTTTCTCTTCTGCACAGCTCTCATCTCTGCAATGAAACACTTATCCAGGGTGTCTGATTACCAGCCATCCTCCCAGCTAGAACTGAAGATCCATGAGACAAGGAATCTTACCTGTGTTAGCTGTGTTAGTTCTATACTGTAGCCCTAGTGTCTATTACAGGGCCTGGTATATAGATAAATGTTTGTGAAATAAATGTTGTGAAATTATTTCCTACTAAACAGTAAATAGTTGGCAGCTGCTTAATGTTCTTTCATTATGAACATTTTGGCATTCTGAATCTGAATAGAAACAGCATTTTGTGGAGAAACTCCACGGGGGAATTTCCCTGGCAGGGCGTGAAGGGCAGAGTTGTTCTGGGGGAGGGACTCCTTCCTGCTCCTTGAATTGCAACATCCAGTGTCTACTCCACCTGTAAGTCCAGCTCTCTGAGTCACCATTCCATTCACTCTGAATCTGTCCTGCTTCCTTTTCTTCTGAACTGAAAAACAGCCATATTTGGTTTCATCAGCATCCTTATCTCATCTCTCGAAAAACAGTGATCTGTTATAGGTAATTATCTCTCAACCAACCCTCCTCTCCAATATTTATAGCAAAAGCCTGATTGAAATTTGATGGGTTTCTGTGAAGTCTGCCACTGCAGGAGGCTTTTCTCTTAACTGGGATTGTAATTATGCGTTGGAATGTAATCTTCATTAACTCAACGGCAGTGTTTCTTCCCAGTGTTTTCCTGATGTTTGTAATGGGTGTAAAAGTAGTATTTCCTCTTTCATGCCCTTACTTTTCCTCGTATGCAAACCATATCCTTTGTGCAAGCGTTTGCAGTCTACACAATGCTGTCCTGTCTTTGAGTAATTACATCTGGAAAACTGCCAGTCATTATCTTCTTAAAGTGATGGTAAATTCTTCTCTAGTATTTACAGACAGATGACAATTAAATCGAGGCCCTGATACAGTAAGAGTACAATTTAACAAATTTACTTGGTGGCAGCGTTTTTTATTTAATTTTTGTGTAATTACTTATGAGAACATTTCCTCCAGAATGACAGTTCTATGCTACAAATAAGCTGCTTGAAATTTTTCTCAATGAGGCATCAGATTAAGGGACAGTTGTGCCAAATAAATATATCATTTGCATGTAGAATCACTATTATTTTAGTTTTGGTTTAATATCTGACTTCTTATGTCCATCCAATGAAAACTGGATTTTCTGTTGTCCCAGATATAGCTAAAGCTCTCGAATGGTTCTTTTTTCCCAAGGTAGGCGTAGGAGGCTCACTTTAAATAAAGTTAATGGCTACTCTTTGAGAGTTGAGCTGTGGATATATATATATATCCATATAGGTATATAGTGGCTAAACATAAATTTTTTCAGAAAATCTAAAAAAAAAAATCAAAATGGGTTCCTAAACTCAAGGATTGTCCATAGCCTAATTCATTGTGCTAATGCAATAAATTAAAAAGAAATTACCTAACCATAGAGGCATTGGGAAAAGGAGATCACCAGAGGCAAACATGGGCAATCTAGATCTAAATAGTCAAGGCTGACTGAGATCTTGGTCCAGCAATCAAGATGAATTGATTAGTTGGCCCAAGTAAACAATTCCCAATTGTGTGGCTGGCTATCAGAGTCTGGTTTGGTATATTTTAGGATATTACACAAAATCTTACTTACGCTGATCCTAATTTGGCATCTCAGAAAACTTATCTCTGGGAAGAGGATGTGCTGGGAAGGCTAACGTGATTGTCCTGTCCACTTGGGTGTTATATTTCTCATTTTATAAATTTAAAGATTGTTTTGGTTTTAAACGCATCTTGGTGATGTTTGAGAGAGTGAAAAAAATATGCTCCATCTATATCAACTTTGGAATGAAGAGAAGATTATATTTTTTGAGCTTGTCAGATTGAGAGCCAGGCCCCTAGCAGTGCTGAATTCACCAAGGCAAAAGCCAACCTTTGGTACCTTTCTGCTCCTAATGGTGGCCAGCTCACTCTCCCAACAAAGAACCTCTCTCTTTTACTGTAGGTCTTCTTTTAATTTATCTATCTTTCTTTTTACCCCCAAGGTTTCTCTGAGGACATAGAGAACCTAATAGGAAGAAAAACTCTTTAAAGAATCCCAAGGTGGAATATTCTTCCTGCCAGTGGTAAGTGACATTAGGCAACTGAAATTTTTTTTCCTTAATTTCAATTTCATCATATCTTTAAGCTGGAAATGCGATGTTGTGGTTTCTTCTGGGTATTAAATTAAAACTGTTTTTAAAGTGCCAGCTTAAGATAGCATTGACATAATGCAGTCCTCAGTAATTCACCTGACTGGGTTTCAGCTTATTCTTAAAAAAATTGGTTGACAAATACGTACAGTTCTTTGGTTTGGAAAGATAGGATTATAGAAGTGCATTCATGGAAGGCAGCTGATGTTTTTTTCCAGGAAGAAGACTACAGATAGGCGCATAGATTTGGTCATTGGGCATCCCTTCATGTCTAGACTTAGAAAATTAGGGGCTTTTTGGTGTCTATGGCACAAAAGCCTAGACAAGTATAGAAATAGCCTCAGAGCATGGTCACGTGCCAGGAATCGCCTAAGACTCTGAGTGTGTGAGAAAAAAATGCAGAAAAACGAGGACAGTCACATGCCTACATTCAGTTCCAGAATATGGCTTTAAGATAAGCATATGCTATCTCATATCCTGATCTCTTTTTTAAGATCCGGCCTCTCTAGTTCTATTCCCTGAGTAACCAATTACTGGATCAACATGATCAGCAGCTTCCTAAGACGTCTGTCTTTCAGGCTGTGGCCAGCACACTCTGGTTTTTAAATCCACTCTTGGTATGCAACCCCATGACTGGGAAAGAATCATTCCATCTACTGTAATAGGATAACCTGTGAAAAGATTTATTTAAAGTTGCACGTCAGAAACTTCCATTTACTCGAAGTGTCCTTTCATGTGGGCACTTTTTTTTTTTTTGCTTGAAGGTGGGGTGTCTTTTAATGTTGATGTTGGAAGACTCCACGAGTGAGGTCTGTGGCTTTTATAATTATACAGGCTTTTAGCAGAAACCACTGGGCGCTTTCCTCTCTAAATCTGCCTGACTGAAAACTGTCTCCAGCCAAATGACCAATTTAAAGGTCAACGTAAATGCTAACATTAGCTGTTGAAGAAAGACATTCAGCTGCAGTGGAAGGTGGAAAAAATGTGGTTTATGTACTGTTCCTCCAATTCTTCACAGAAAAAAAGTTTCTTTGGCTTCTTCCTTTTTCAGACTGGGCTTTTATTGTCTCACATTGTCCGAGGGGTTTTTAAAAATGGGGTTTTTCAATGTCAACACACCCTTGGCATTTAGGGGTTTAAATTACGTAATTGGGGCTCTAAGGAACTTGCAAGGAAGAACACCAGACTCCCTCATTATGTTAATGGTTTCCCTGAGCTGCTAGGCACGGGCCTCTTTGCAGCTTGGCCTCTCTCTGGGGGCTGCCCAGGTGCCTTTTCTGAAGTTCAGGTGGACAGTGAGGAAGCGCTGTCTAAGGGACACCCGCAAGGAGAGCGCAGGCTGCTCCGCTGAGCAGCGCAGGCACACAGGTATTCCGCTAACCGAAGCTGCTCGACGCACGTAGGGACCGAAACCATTAACTGTACCTACCGAATGTCAGGGAACGTGCCGTTTGTGCCTACACGATCGTGATTCTGAATGAAGCATGGATGATCCTTTATTCAAACCCTCAGGAGAGCTCTAGGACCTCACTTTCCCTTCGCACTGCTGCTGTTTTGATCTTTCGTTTCAGTACTTCCCCGTCTCTGTACGGATTCCAAGTGGGGTGCGTCTGCGCACGCGCGAGTGTCGTGTGCGTGTATGTTTGCGAGCTTGTGTGTGTGTAGTATATATGTCTTCGTATCTTCATAGTTCTCTTCTGGACATGTTATCCTGGATCCCTCAAGCTGCTCTCAAGATTATTTCCTCTACAACCTTCCGTTCTTCTTATGCTTCTGGTCTCAACGTATAGCGTCATCATTCACCCATCACACTTGCCTTCGGTCCCATTCACTCTCCCAAGCCCCTTCTGGGCCACCTTATTCACTCCTCCCCAAGGCAGTATCACATTGCCCACTTCATTTCCTCCACATCATTCATCACGAATTTATACAATTAAGTTCGTTTCTTGTTTACTTATTTTTGTCTGTCTCTCCTACTAGGATATAAGCTCAAGGAGGCAGGCGTCTTTTCTGTGCTATTCCCTGCTATAGCCCTGGGACAATGCTTGACGTGTGGTAGCCACTCAATAAATGTTGATTAAATAAAAGAATGAATCAATACTTACCCTACTGACTTCTATCTCTGTAATTTCTGGCAAATCACTTTTCCCATCCCTGCTGCACCTATGCCAGTTAGAGTCAGTACAATGTTTCAGATTGGCGGCTGCATGGGCCTCCATCCTGCTTTCCTTGCATTCATGCTCACGATTCTCTGAATCATTATCTACCTTGTAACCTGGGATCTTTCTAAACTGCAGATTGGCTCTTGGTCATTGGTCTGTTCAAACACCTTAAGTAGTTCCCATTACAATGTGCTTTGCAAACCTTTCTACAAGGGTCCCCTAATGGCGGAGAAGAGAATGGGGCTGGAGGAGATAGAACCTCCAGTTACCCAGTTACATCACAAGCACAAAATATCTTAGGAATCTCATGATTTATCTTACAAATGAATGCAAATTTTGCAGTCTACTCCTTTAGTAACAGATATTTTAAATGACTCACCACTAAGCAGAACCAATGCTTCAGGAAGATGTTTCTTGTTTATCCTGTGGTTTGGGGATATAGGCCGTACCAGGATATCAAAGTCTTGAGAAACACAAAGGCAGATGAAGTTCAGATAAATTTATCTGGTGCACAAGGCCCTTTGAAATCTGGTTCCTAATTACCTCTCCGCCCTCACCTCTTGCCATTCTTTTACACTCGCCTAAGCCCTGCTTATTTCAGTGCCGCGCTCGTGTTCAAGGCTGGGTTTGGTCCTGGTCCCCCTTCTCTGCTCTCCCTTAGAACCTTGTGCATCTTCAACCCAGGCATTATTCGACCTTACTGTTTATTTCTGTGTCTGTAGCACTAACCTGTGAACCCTTAAGAAAAAAAAAGATGTACCTTGTTGTAACCCAAACCTGGTACAATGCCTGGTATATCTCAGACACTCCATAAACATCTATGGAATGAATTGGTGAATGAGTGAATGGATTATCACTTGTTCTAAGCAAATACTCATTTAAAGCTATAAGGATCCTTATATATGAGAATAAGTGATACTGGATTTCATTACCTCTCCACCTCCCTCTTTTACCCTTCCTTCCCGATAAAGACATGTGAAAAGATAAATTCATTCAGGGATGATTTGATTGCCAGAACTGAAAACTACTATATTGCCCAAGACCCATGCACCAATCAAAATTTACTAAGGGGTGTAAATTTCAAAGAGCTTTTCTCTCACTTGAGAATTTGAAGAATTTTTGAAAGCACAAAGGCTCCCTAGCTTGAAGCATCAGTTAAAGAACGGATTTTTGATGGCATTGTTTTTCCCGATCTAGAAGACACCTCGGAATCAGATGTAATCTGTAAGGGCTTCAGAGGGGAATTGAGCCCAGGCTTAAAAAAGACAGTCAACCTGGCTGTTCCATTGTCACATAATATGTGACAATGTCAAGAATCATAACTTGTCCACCCAGTATCACATCTGTTTCTAACACTTACTATCACATGTTGTCATTGGGACTGTAAAGTCTGATCAGCTGGGTTTTCCTTGAATGGTCTGATGAGCTAATCCTAGGGTTCAGTGTCTGCAAAAAAAAAAAAAAAAAAAGCAACACTTTGCCAGTGAAGTACAACTAGTGGGGCCCCTGTGCCTTCAGGGTCTCTTAGAATTATTTTGGCTAAAACCAAACATCACCTGCATTTTATGGAGTTTTCAGTCCTGCATGACAGATGCTCAAGAGGAAAGTTCTGCAGCTGCAGTCTTTTTATGCAGGAAAGTGGTTTGCTCTTATTAAATGGGGACCAGAGGGAGACGAGGAGGAAGAGGAAGCAACAGAAAGGGGTCTGGCTCCAAGGCCATCCCATCCCTAGGTGCCGGGTGCATATGGCAGTTGGCTGAGAATTGACATCTAGCAGCTGTGAGTCCCATCCTCTGAGAGCTCAGAGTCCCTGACCAACACTGGCTCTGATACATGATTAAGCACCATTCGGCCAACTATACAAATATTCAGCAATCAAAATGGACTGAAATAAAAGTACAAGCAAATAAGTAAGAATTCTCCACCCCCTACACTGCAGTATAGAATATAAATTGAGATGCTTTCTTTATAAATAGCTCACAGTGGACTTTTCCTGAACAACTTCACTCATCACCGGCTCAGAGGGTGTCCTTTCTTATGCACGAGCTATGATTTGGAGGATGTTGAGCACATAGGATTCATCATTTAGAGTGTTTGGTAATTTTGCTACAGTGTTTCCAATCAGTACAGATGAAAAAGGAGTGTATATTTTATTAATTAATGATAATAAATTATTAATTATCTCCGGCTTGGCAAAGCAGAAGCAGCCTATCTGGAGACTGCTCCACAGACTGGTTTGCAGGCACTTCGTCCTGAGATTACCAGAAGCAGGGTCACAAACAGTCTTTTAGGCACCACCATCCGTTTTCCGAACAGTGGAGACCCGTGTAGGCTTCTCCTCAGTCACAGCCAGAGCATCTTTGTTTTTATGTTACATTTTCCAGATGTGATTTTTAAAAAAAAATTTTTAAATGTACAGCTGAAAAAGTTTTGGAAAACTACTCAATAATTAGAAAGATAAACAGAGTTAGGCAGACAGAGCGCATATATAGAACACTGCAGTTCTGTATTAAAAAACACTGCTTCCAGCCATAAGACTTTGTGAATTTAAACTCTCCTTCACCAACATCCAAATATATTTAAAATATTCTTTCCCACTTAAAAAAAATAAAAGAATTAATAAATGAATAATGGCCTCCAAATATCCAGTGTCTACCTGTTTCTTTAAATTAGGGGTTATGATTAAGTTACTAAATTTATGTGCCTATTTTAGATGAGTTAATCTGAAAACCATTGTTTGTATCCATTCAAGCGACTTTCACTAATTTATTTTATGGAGGAAGCAAAAACCTGTGACTGTGACATGTAAATTCATAGAAATTAAATGCCACTGAGTCCATCCTTGAAGTGGTCTTTTTCAGGACTGAGATTATTGACTAACCCCCAACACTGAGAATCCATTTCTCAAGGATCCTGACTGACAGACGAGAAAAGCCAAGATCAGAGAGCCGGCTGGGCACTTAAGCAGCCGTGCTCTAAACAGAGGGGAACGTGGAGATAGCCGAGCACTCCATTTCTCTCTTTCTGGAGAGAAGATAATCCTCTGCTTTCTATTGCAGCTTTTTTTATTTTAAATCACCGTGAAATGAAGTTCTCACTACATAAGACGTCTCCGAACTCCAGTTATTGACAGGGTTTTACAGGAATCAAAGTCAGGCATCTGGAGTAGACTCTGAGGTCATTTCTCCCCTATACCCTGTGTCCCCCTAGTCATCCACAATCCTGCCAGGACCATCCTGGAGGTGAAGCAATCTTTTTTATTTGTAATAGTTCCAGCACAAGTTATGCAACAGTTTATTTCTTTAATTTTAATTGGAAATTTACATATATACATACTTCTGTACATTCTATTACCTCCTTTCCTTTAAAATACACACTTTCTAGGAAATATTTCACTTCACAAATGTTATACCCTTTATGAATATCGACTTTCTATTCATTCCCTAAGCTTTCCTTTATTCTGAATTTCTTCCTTTCTCCATTCCTTTTTCTCCTTAGCTAAACCATCAAATGACTCTCCTACTCTTTTACATTTTTACTGATAAGCAGTTCCTGTAATTAATAACCTTATCTTTCTGTCTGTGAGAAAAACAAATTTAATGCATTTTAATAAGGAAGTTGGAAGGCTAAGGAGACATTTTATTGCCATGTTGATTTTGATAAGACTAGAAAAAACCAGGTGGGCTGGTGACTGCTTATAATAATTAGTATTTGCGCACTCTTTTGTTACTCTTGACATTGGCGCTTCAATATTTTTCATAGGTGTGTTTCTCTATACCTAGTTATATAAAGTAGAATTCATTGGCAAGCAAATCTCATTGAACACAGGATGGTGTTAAAGTCACTTTATCTTTATATCTGATTGGAATCTTGTGTTTATTACTCTCAGCTGACCAACCAACAGGGCTGAGCCTCAGAAGACATGGTTCCAGCTCCTCCAAAAATGTGCTTTTGATTTGGGGAAAACAGCCTGATTGTGTTTCCTTTTCTATAAATCGGGAATGAGTGCGTGTGTGTGTGTGTGTGTGTGTGCCTAAAAGATCTCTAAAATCTCTTCCAGATCCAGCATTCTGCAATTGCAGCTAATTCATTTGAAAAGGAAAAAAAAGAAAAAAGCCTATTTCAAAAAAAAAATTTTGCTTTGAGGCTTTTAAAGTTAAAAATCCTTTGAAATGTGAATAATTGGGTCTCCATTCATCTGGGGCTAAATGTTTGTACATCCGAAAAACAGGCTGAATAAAGCCGATTCCTTTGAAATTGGTGCAGTCTGTGAGATCATGATGGGTCCTGAACAGAAAGAACTCTGTGAGGGCCATCAGAGTGGCTCTGCCCTTATTTCCTGCTCATCCACACACTAAATCCTGTGAAGTGAGTGTGTCTGTAATTTCATTCTACAAAGAGGAACACTTCCAGTGTTGCACAGAGTGGCTAGTTGTCCTGGGCAGGGCCATATAGAGTCACACAGAGTAGGGGGAAGTGGATAAACATCCTGATTGTCCAGGCTATGGTGACTTTTTTGGTACAAATCTTACTTTGGGTGTCATCCCTAGGACTGTTCCCTTCAAGTTGAGGGCAGAAAATGAATGAGAGTAAACCCTCTTCAGAAGGGACTGCCCACCAACTAGGAAAGCAGATGGTTAGTTGGGTGTCTGACAGATCTTCTCCAGTAGGCCGTAAGCTCTCAGAGGGAAGGGGTCCTATTTTATTGAATTAAGTGAATTAAGATGGAAGTAGTACCCTTCATTCCCCCATGCTCACATCTGGCCTCTTTCCACTTTGGCTGTATCCCTCATTTTCCATTTGTAATGTTGAGAGTGTTCATTTATTCTTCAGGGCAGGGAAAAGACAATTTTTTTTGTAACCTCCTATAGTACCCAGCACTTTGCCAGGTTCTCCAATATTTTCCAGCTCTGTGACTCTGAATAACTCCTTGCTGATTGGTGAATCACCTGGGCTGACTCCAGGGAAAATGAGAAGTTTTGGATTTGGAACCCTTTGATAAACTCCTGCTTTAGTCTCCCATGGTAGTCCTCCCCTCCGCCATCCCCACTAGTCTGTTTTGAAAAGTATGAATTCTCAGTTAATCCCTCAGGGTCCCAATCACCCTTAAAGCAGAGGTCAAGACTCAAGGACTGTGGGCTTTAATCATGGTTTAAGGAAACAATTGCCCCCACTTTGGCATCCTGTCTCATTAGTGACACTCTCACTGGAAGATTCGAGCAGGTAACCAAAAGGAGTTTCTTGGCAAGGTTTCACAGTTTTTAAATCTGTCTTCAAATACCAACTACTCCTTTTCTACCTCTCATCTCTTCTTCAGAGGGCAAAGCTTTAACCATTATATAATATATATATATTTGAGCCTGTATTTTGTATTATACATCATGTGTGACTATTACACTAATTTAAAAAAAAAAGATGTTTATTGAAATAAGTTGTTCACTACTGTAAAATTCTAATGATAATCAAACCAGAGCAACAGAGATTACTTTTCTGAGCATTTGGTCACAGCTTCAACAAATATTGTCTCTTTAAGAAATTATTATAAAAGGATTTCACCTACATTTATAAAGATGTCTTCTTTTATTTATTCTTTGGTGCTTCTGAATGTTAAATTTTACTGGCATTTCTTTGTCCGTGCTCAGCAAGTTAAGACAGCATCATCATTGATTTCTGAGGCATCTTAGAGTAAATATATTTATTCCTTCTTTTTCCTCCAAAGAAATAAAATCTATGTGCTGTGCACGTGGGTTAGGGGAAGTAACAATGGGGGGATTGTTCCAGTCCTTGGTACTGCCTAACCTCAGAGGTAAGGACTGTAATTCTTTCAAGCACTGTCCTCTAGTGGGGAAAATAAATATTAGCACTTTTAGAACAAGCATTGCCGTTCAGAGACTAGCACTTGCAAAGTGACCTTCACTAACCCACTCAGAGCTTTTCCTTTTCCTAAAATTGACCCTTTTTACTCATGTGAGTTAAAGTATCTGTTAGTAAGAAAAGTTCTGTCATCACGTGTGCCTTTCCCTGTACCAGCTCATCAGAAACTACTGAATAGATAGGTAAAGAGGGCTTGCAGTGAAGTACAGGTCCCCTGAGCATCATGGTGAAATGCGAAACAAAAAGAGCACAGTGCCTGTATTTTTAAAAATCAGTACTTTAATGGAAGGACTGCTGTGTTGGCAAAGTTGCCATTCTGAAATTAATGGTTATGTGGAACAAACATGTGCATTTCTTTGACTCCACGAACAACTCAAGTCTGGCTGGCCATCTAATTTGTCTTTATACACGTCCCTTTGGGGTCCAATGATTATTCACCTTTTACAGATGGCTATTTCTTAATGTTATTTAGTGCAATGATTAACTTTGAAATTATGAGTGACTGTAAAACAGGGTCTATCAGATAAAGGTTTTGGGACACTAGAATCAGACAGACCTGAATTAACCAATTATTGGTTAGTTGGCCTTTTAAAACCTCAGTTTCCTCAACTGTGAAATGGGGTTCATAACAGTTCCTTCCTCAAAGAATATAATCATGAACCCAAGAGATGATGCTGGAAAAATGCTTAACACAGCGTCTGGCTCTTCACAAATACTAAATAAACATTAGGTATTCTTTTATATAGCTTTTGTAATTTTTTTTTGACATGGCCTCTAGAGAGATCTTTATCTCTAATCCATCTCCCAGTAGAGCACGTGGAAGACTATTTAAAAGTCATTACTGAGTTCCCTTTCTCCAGTTCCAGTCTTTGCTCGCTGTGCCTGCTCAGCTGGACTCATGCTTCTTCCTCTCCATTGAATTTTCATGTTTGACACCTCCTTAGGGGACTGTTCCATATCAGGTGTCATTTCACGTCAAGAAGCCAAATTTTGTGACTGCTTATAGACACTCTAGAGCATGCACACAGCCAAGCTGACTGGTCCTGCTATCAGTTCCCAGAATAGTGTTCCGACCTCCACATCTGAAGGAGCACAGACCACAGGCTTGTAAAAAGGGTGCTCCTGGGAAGCTAAGCTGGGGAGTTAACCTGCGAAACAGTCTACTTTTCATGGCCTCATAGACTATGTCTAATGCCCTGCAAGGTTAGAAAATAATTTTCAGTGCATCTCTACCATAAACAGCTTTATCCTTCCTATAAACCAGGTCAGTTGCCCAGCGGGAAATGTTTTCTGCAAGACTGTTATGGCCAATGGGGGGCTTCTGCACAGCTAAGCTCTGGACACAGAGCTCACCCCTGCTTTTCTCTGAAAGATGCCCTTGAGTCTTCATTCTTGCTCAGTGTCCTGTGAAAGATGCTAAAGTCCCTGCCACCTGATCCCAGTGTTTCATTACTGCCTGACCCTGACCTGCCAGTTGACTCTTCCTTCTTCTTTCCTCATAAACAAAGCTCAGATCTCCCTTGGGCTGGAGAAGGGTTGATGGTTGAGGTTAGAACAAGGGTGAGAAATCCAATTACTTGTTGCAGAAGCAAACCTATTGTGAATTCCTTAAAGACAGGTATACTGTCTTGTGCTTAAGGGGGGGAAAATCCCGAATGGAAGACTAAAGGGAGGATGCAGTGAGGCAATCAACTTCCAAATCTGTTTCTCATAACTGACACTTTGGCACAATTGAGAGAAATGACAAAGTGTGCTCTTATACTTCTTAGAGCTGAGCTCCAAAGACAGAAGGAAAATGAATCACTAAAAGGCCTTCCCAGTACAGGCATACCTCAGAGATATTGTGGGTTCTGTTCCAGACTACCGCAATAAAGGGAACATCCCAATATAAAAGTTACGTTTACGTGACACTGTAGTCTATTAAGGGTTCAACAGCCTTATATCTAAAAGAAGCCACTGTACATGTCTTAATTAAAAATACTTTGTTACTAAAAAAAAATTCTAACCATCATCAGAGCCTTCAATGAGCCATAATCATTGCTCATGGAGGATTTAAAATATTTTGAGAATTACCAAATGTGACACAGAGACTGTGTTTGTATTATATAGGGATGTATTTGCCTGCAAGTAAGAAAAGTTAACCAATAATGGTTTAAACAAATAGGGTTCTCTTTTGGACTTTGCAAGAAGTCTGGATATATACCATCTCAGAGCTTGTGTAGCAGCTCAGACACATCATGGGAGATTTAGGCTCTCTCTGTCTTAACACTCTGCCATGCTTAGCATCATGCTTGTTTCTCATAGTCTCAGGATGGTTGCTGCAGCTCCTGCCGTTATGTCTGTGCTCACAGCTGGGAGAAGGGGAGATAGGTGTGAAGCCAGCTATGTCTATGTTTTATTTAAAGAGGAAAAAAAAAAACTTTTCACAAAAACTGTAGTAGCATACTTCATATTATGAGTCCTTGACCAGAATTGTGTCACAAGACTTATAGAGAGGCTGAGAAATTGAGTATACAGTATTTATAGCCTTGATAGTGAAGGCAATCAAGAAAGAATGGGATTGGGAATGAGTGTCAAGCTAGGTAACCTATAATGTAGATCACAATATTGATTACCAAACCAAAGCAAAACAAAACAGGGACTGCAATGACATTTCAACATAAAACTGGTTGATTTTTGCATCTGCTAATTTTCTGAATGAGTAACTAAATGCATACATGTCTCGTCAAAGTGTATAATGTTCCAGTATGTAGAAACTTGGATAAACGAACGAATGAATGAATGAATGTTCTGAGGAAATTGGCACATAGAAAAGACTTTCTGAAACTCTACCCAGACAGCTGTTTTGACCATTTGACTTTCCATTGCTTATTTCAGTGAAAATTATTAATATGCCTGAATATAATCTTAATTGGTGAAGTTGGCATGCTTTTTTTCTCTTTATCAAATTTATTTTACCCATTATAAAAGCAATACATGTTCATCATAGAAAATTTAAAAAATAAAGTAGACATAGGAAATAAAACGTCCTAACTACCCACCACATATAAACTCTAGTTTTTTAATTACATTTCGTTCTAGTCTACTTGTTGTGCATTTTTTAAATTGAAGTATAGTTAATTTATAATGTTGTGTTAGCTTCAGGTGAACAGCAAAGTCATTCATATATATATATATATATATATATATATATATATATATATATATATTCTTTTTTAGATTCTTCTCCATTATAGGTTACCACAAGATATTAAATATATAGTTCCCTGCGCTATACAGTAGGTCCTGGTTGTTTATCTATTTTATATACAATAGTGTGTCAAGTTAGCATGCTTTTGAAAATTCCATTCAACAATCATTAATCAACCAATGGTTATAAGCTAAGAACTGTACAAGACCAGGGAGATGCAAAGAAAAGTACGACAAGATTCCGACACTGAAGGAGCAAATGGCCAAGAAGGATAAAAAAGTAAGCAAAGGGGTTTCATAGGACCCTAACATGGGCCGCCTAGCTCTGCCTGCGAGAATGAGAGAAGTCATGAAGGGCTGTGTGCGTGCTTTTGCATGGTGTGTGGAGAGGGGGATGAAAGGAAAAGGAGGAAGAGAGAAGAGAGGGAGGCTTTTTCAGACAAAGGGAAAGGCATGTGAAAGGCACAAAGGCACGTGAGTACACATCAAATAAGGCACATGTTTGGGTACGGCTGTGTGGCATAGTAAGAAGTTAATGGATGTTGGCATCAAACATACTTGAGTTTGAATCCCAATTCAGGTTGTTCCTTGTGAGACCTGTTAAGCTCCTGAGTGTCTCAGTTTCCTCATCTCTAAAATGGGAAAATACCTCCACGATAGGGAATTTGGAGGATGAAGTGCGATAATATATGCACAACATTGGCTACAGTGTTTGAGACAAAGGACTCAGTGACTGTATGTGGTAGTGGTTGGCGTTTTCATCAGATGACCAAGGCTAGTCATCATCATGTGAGAAGAATGGGGGACAAGGCAGGAAAGGTCAGCACGTGTAGAGCAGGAAGGACACACAGTGAGGCATGGTCGACTGCAAGTTATAGCCACAAAGCCCTCACACCCCTCTAGTCATGCCCCTTTGCAATGTGACGCTGCTCTTCTTTCTACCAGGAAGTGAAATCTGTTTCTCCAACCTGTCAGATCTTGTGACTCATTTTGACCAATAGGGTGTGGGAGAGGTGACTGTGTGAGCATCTGAGGTCCCAGGAAACATTTCCAGCTCTTACATTCACTCTTTTGGAATCCAGCTGCCCCACGAGAAGATCCCAGCCAGCCCCCTGGAGAGTCCACATGGAACAGAACTGAGGCACCCTGTCCGACATTCCCAGGTGACTGCCACCTTGGGCCTGCCAGTCCCTGTCTGGGCTGCCACCTGACCAGGAAACACATGAATGGGTCCTGCAAATACCACCGGGAGACCCAGAATTGTGATGAAATACGTGGGTGTTGTTTGGAGCCACTGAGTTTGGGGTGGTTCGTTACGCAGCAATAGATAACTGAAAGAGATGCCTTAGGAAATTAGATATATCCTAGGAGATAATGAAGAATTGTTGAAAGATTTTAAACAAGGTAATGACCTCAACAGAGTTCTTATTTTACAAATTTAACTCCCATGTAAGCATAGAGGATACTCTGAATAGGATGTTACTGAAAGCAGACAAAGGAGGCAGGAGGTGTTAGGAGCATAACAGTAAAACTTGACGAGGATTTGGAAGATACCAGGAGAACAGCCAAGACAGAACTACCTTCCTGCACATGCATCCTCAGAAGGGTTTAATGCTCTGCAGAATCCTTCTTGAAATTCTTAATAATTTTTGAACAAGGAGCCTGTGTTTTTACTTTGCACCGGACCCACAAATTGTGTAGCTGGTCCTAAGGAAGGAACTAACAGAAACACCTCCAGGCCTGGCCCATCACAGGAAACAAATGACACAATATATTCCTGATTGTGGCAGCTTTGAATTGTCTGAGGCCCAAGTCAGGATCCAAGTGAAGGTCTGAGTCCCTCAGGAGCAGTCAAGCTTTGGTTACTCCAATGCTAAAATGAGTGGCAATTCCACACAATAGAAATAGCAAGAATAAGAAAAGTGTTTCTAATCTCCCTCCTAAAAGCTTCCTGAGCGGCTTTGAATGAGTCAAGTTTTTCCAGCTTCCTCATTCATGAAATAAGGTGCTGGTCCTGTCCTTACCCAGCTCACCAGAGTGTGACAGTTAAAAGACATGTGAATGAAGCACTTGAAATTCCCCACAAAGGAATGCATTCAACTAATCAGAAGTACTAAAAGTAATTCAAGTAACAATAATAATCCTCACGCCAGTGTCCTCAACCCAGGTCCTCCTGGGGTGGCTATGACTGCATCCTCTTCAGAATACTTAGAATCAAAAATGCCTGTGGCTTTTCCGAGATAAGGAGACAATAGTAAATCGATAAGCACTTGACAGGCTGGCTCTGTGTTCACATGGTGTTGACTGTTTTGTTCATTTACATTGTCTTATACTTTATGTCTTCTGCATTCATTCATTCATTCATCCATCCAACAATTATTGAACACAATTGATTATGTACCAGGCATCATGTTAGGTGCTAGAAAGAAGAACCAGAACGAGTCCCTGCATTTAAGAAGCTCACAGTGTGTAAAGGAGACTGACACACACAGAAAGCAACTAGCGGGTAACATGGCAATGTTAAAACAGTCACAAACCATAAATGTTAGTGGAACACATAGAAGGAAACTATTGTCGTTGGAAAAGAGAATGAGAGCCTCCCTGAGGAATTAACATTGAATTGCTAGGAATTAATTTTGGCATGTTAAGAAGAAATAGTGAATTTTTAAGATTAGGGAATTATTCAAAATTTGAAAATAATCCTGCTCTCAGAATGCCATATACATATGGGCATTATTTTTTTTTTAACAACCATATTGTTTTTGTTTTCTGAAAAGCCAATCAGCCTTATGACCTGATAATCAGTTGCTGTGTGACCTTGGCAATTCACCCAAACGTTTATCAATGAGTATTTTGAGTCCCTTAAACCTTCTGAGCTTCAGTTTCTTCTGAAAATGAGAGATTTAGAAATAGATAATGCATAAGATGGCTTTGAGATTAAAAAAAAAAAAAAAAAAAAACCAACCCAACAGACTGATCTTACTTATTTTCTTTAATGGAGGTACTAGGGATTGAACCCAGAATCTCCTGCATGTTAAGCATATGCTTTACCACTAAGCTATTTCCCTCCCCTCCCCCACACAAGGCTGCTTTTAAAATGAATAATCAGGACACACTTATGAAACGTTAGCGATTTCAGTATGGTTACTAAATACTGAGGGGTGGTACTTATACTCCAAAGGTGCCACCATTGTTCAAAATATTTTTTGCAGCTAAACTTTGGAACTAACTTAATGATTGGAGGACTTTAGTGGGAACAAATCTAAGGAATAGGGGAAATTTTTTTTCCTAGAGTAGGAAATCCCTTTGTATGGTCTTTACCATTCAAAAGATGCTTTCCATAAACCATCTCATTTGAGCCTAATAGCAACACTGCGAGGTATATTTTAATTTTATTCTCAGTTGACAGATGAGGAAATTGAAGATTATCTGTAAAAGGATACTGGGCCAGTTGTTAACCTTCTTGAGCCTTAAATTAGCCACAGGACAGAGTTTCAGTCCCACAAATCCCAAATCTGAAGTTCTCCCGTGCTCACACACATACTTAGACTACTAGACATCTTCATTTCCCTGATGAATTTATTAAAGCTATGTCAAGCTTGTCTGGATGTCTGGAATTGTCTGAACAGCCGCGTTTTCTCGCCCCCTCGAGATGCCAGTGATCTGGGTTCATGACAAGTTTTCACTCATTGGGGAAGGGGCTGCTTCCTATGATAAGGTTTCACCTGGTGGCCATGTGGCGTATTATGACTAATAGAGGCGGTCTAAGCGTGGCTAGAAATAGAGATGTGACTTGCGCATTCCTGGCCTCCTCCTTCAGTTGTGCTAAGCGCTCACCTTGAATCAAGCTGCCTTTCCTTAGTGCTCACACCGCAGGCTAAACAAGCCAGGGAGGAGGGGCTCCTAATGGGCTCCTAATGGACTCCCGGGCTGCCATTCATCCTTCTCTTGATTTGCCAGCTTCACCCAGAAACTCTCTTGTCTTCCTCTGCACTCCCGTTCTCTTCCTCCTTTTGTCACACACTCTAAGTGTCCACAGATGTCAAGTGTGGAAAAAGACATGTGGTGTTAATGCGTTAGTGCTGGCACAAAGGGACTTCCTGGGGAAGATACGGCCCCTCGCGGAGCTGTTCTGTAGGCTGCGCGTCTATATTTATCACCGCCCGGTGCTGAGTCTCGATTCAAATAGCCTGACAACTTTCGAGCTGGCATGATGCCACCCAGGATATCAGTCAACGGGCCATCTAGCCGTATCAAGTGCGCCTGTTAAGGGCAGGAATCCTGGCCAGGAATTTCTAAACTGCTGCCTGTGAAGAGGTTCTATGCATTTTGGCTGGGGGAAGCTTCCAAAAATAAAAGCTAGATACTGCGGCCATTTGTTTGGGACATTGTAGGGGCGTTATTAGTCACTGGGGGCGGGGACAGGATGGCAGAGAAGACAGCATGAAATTAAATCGAATTAATCACTCTGACAGGCAGACAGGCAGACGAGAACTGAACCCACGCTTCCCAGAACAGTCCATTCTAGGAAATGGAAAAAGAAAAAGAAAAAGAAAAAAAAAGCATTTAGCCTCACCGAATTGTATTTATATTTCTTCAGAATTGGAAAGCCCAGATGAACACGAGTGTGTGGAGAGTAAACAACATAGTGGTCTGAGGAGTGTGTGCGCTCTCAGAATTTAGGTAGAAGAGGGTCAGGCTGAAGTTTGTTTCCATCTTCTGTGATTTACTTACCGCACATGACGTTTGCTAATTGAGACCTTCCTGATGGAGGAGCAAATCCACTGCCTTTTAAGTTGGAGCTCCAAGTGGCTTTTGAGGGTTGCAAGCCTTTGAAGGGTGTGAGGTCTCGCACTGGGGCGTCAGGAATATTATATACTTGTTTAAGAGCGGGGGCATTTGAGTCAAACAAAACTGGAGTTAATCCTGCTTTCTCACTGGCAAGCTGTTTTCCTTCTCTATGCCTGTTTCCCCAGTTGTCCAAAAGTAATAATAGTAATACAACTTCATAAGACGGTTGTGAAGAATAAATAAGAAATTACACATAAAGAGTCGCCTGGCTTTTAGTAGGTGCCCAACAGAGATTAAAGAATATCTAACTGACCCACTCGACACATGACTCACATAGGCTAGGAGCTTTTGTCTTTGCCTGCATCTTCTCGTGGGTTTGGATGCCTGTGCTCTTTTTCCTGGTCTCCCAGTGGTGTGATAAAGAGCCAATTGTTAAATTTTTAGGAATTTTGAGATCTGATTGTTAAATACTGCCAGTTTTTCAAAATAAATAATTAAATGAAAAGGAACACATGATTAACTAAATTATATTTAAAACCAACTTGATAAATACTTGAAACTCATCACTTCCTATTTCACTGAATTCTACTACTATCTGTACTCTTGAAGTTATTTATGTCTGTTTCGCCCGTTAACACATCATACAATGGCGTGTTATCACCGCGCACGCTTCCCGGCTTATGTTCAATGACATCCCTCTTGTGGCTTGAAAACAGACATCCCTCTAGTGGCTTCTGTAGGCCATTGCCTTAAAGAATCAGGCAGATACTATAATTCAGCACCTTTTCCCCAAAGAGCCAATTATTTAACACTTACCGTAATTCTTAACTCTACACGTGGAAAAATTGGATTAATTTATGTGAGAACTTATAAAAAGTAATTCTGATAAACTCTTTATGCTTTGTGGGCTCCAACTCTTAAGAATCAAATATATTACATACCTTGGTATCAGTCTTTCATGAAGTAAAAAAAAAAAGTGCCAAACAACACAATTTCCATTTTTAGTGAAGATGTAATTTCTGTAAAACGTGCCACTTAATAAACTTTTAAATGAGTATTCATTAATCAAATCTTTTTATTTCTTACTGGTTATTTTTTAAGTACCTGAAAGTTTACCTATTCTTGATTTGGGGTATTTTTGGTTACTAACAATCCTAGAATTACTCCTGTTGGTCTCCAAGTATGTGGAGATGTTTCAAAACAAAAATATTAATATGTAACTGTGCATCCATGCTGCTTTGTTTTTAAAATTTAAAAGTTACCCAGTTCAGTGACTTGCATAGATTAAAAATTGAGTGGAACAGAGGAAGGAGAATGATATTTTCATTTGGAAGATTTGGGTTCAGGTCCTGCTCATCTCTTAAGTGCTGTGTCCTTGGACCAGCAATCAGTTAATCTTCTATAAAGTCGGCATAACGTGGGTACATATGCCAACATACCACGTGGCATTGTGAGGATTAATTATGTGGAGGACTCTGGCACACAGTAGATTCTCCAACCCATGCTAATTTACTGTACTATCTAATTAACATTTATTGGTTAAATAAATTCAGATCAACTGATTATGCGAGAGAGCCTCAGTATATGCAAGGGGAAAAAATCAGAAGACCAAATTACTTTAGAGTAATTCACTTCCCTAATTTTGTCTGATTAAAAAAAAATGTCTCCTAACCCAATAATCTGATGTCTCCAAGTGTTATTTTTCTTCTTGGCAACTGCCCTTCACCTACAAAAGCAAGCTTTAGACTCTCTTCTCCCTGGACTCCTTTACATGACCCTCAAAGTCCTCCAAAATCCTCCTTCAGTCTCCTCTTTCTTAACTGCTCTGCTGATCCTGCCCAAATGCTCCACTCCAGCCAAGCCTGGTCCTTAGTAGTCTTTAATTCAGCAATGTTCTTGATTTTCTCTCTTTTTTTTTTTTTTTACCTAAAACGTCATCCTCTCCACTTTTCTAGTAGGAAAATAATGATAATCTTTTCAGTCACAATCTTTCTTCCTTTTTTCAATACTTCTTGGTGATCTTCTTATACCATCAGGATTCTCTCTTGATTTCCCCAACCTTTAAGTTCCCAAAGTCCTTACTAACAACACTCCTCATTGCACTGGTGTTTCAGTGGTGCATGAATCAGTGTGAATATATTTATCTCATCACCTAGAGGGTAAACTCCTTGATAGTTTCGATTTTCCGTAACTTCTCTCCTCATCACCCAGTGCCTAGCACTCTGCCAGGCAAACAATGTACCTTTAGTAGATGTTGGAATCTGCATGTGTCTGGTGTTCAATTTGCTTTTTTCCTCCTCAACTATCTTTTTCCTTCTTTTACTTTTTTATAGATTTGAGAGGAAGATTACAGTCTGGGAGTCCAATATTCCAGAAGTATCTAGTTTTTACTTAATATAAAACAATGAACCTCTTGTTATTAGCTAGATTCAAATAACATACGGTCACTAAATTATCTCATGAAAGAACATGAATCAAGATATTTTTCTTACTAGTGAGTAAAAGATAATTTTTGTTTATACAGGGTTCAGAAAGAATGAGTTATGTGAAAAACACTTCTAAGACCAAGATTGATAAATCAATTTGTAATTTTATAGCTATTCAATTGGCTCTCTTTCTAAATAATTGGTCATATCTTTAATATATTCAGAAACTTTTTGAAATTGAGACTTGCCTCAATTTTCATTTAAATGAATAAAGGAAAAAAATATATATATATAGTAAGCAGAGGAAAATTCAAATTTCAGATATTTTTCTATTTGATTCTGCATAATAAATTATAGAGTACTAGGGTAGAATTAGGATAGCTGACTAATGTTCATCAATTTACATTTGATTACATTTATTCTCTTTCTGTCTAGTTGACTTATTTTTCAGGCTTCACAGGTATTGTTCAGTTTAGGCTGCTGGGGATTTTTTCCCTCCTACGGCCAGTCCTCTCACCCACAATCCAAAGAGAGCCAGGTGGAAGAGTCAGAAGTAAGAAAGGAAAACAGAGGAATGACGTGCAACTTTTTTTTCCTTACTAACCTCTTTCTTTTTTTCTCTCTTCTTTCTCTCTACTAAGCCATTAAGATAATCCTGGCGCAAGTGCTATGAATACCTCTTTTAAAATATGGCTTGCATTTTCTAAAACAATGCAGTTAAATGATAAATGTAATAGAGCTAACATAGACACAAAGTCAAGCCAGTCCAAGTTGGTTTAAAAGAAAATAAACATGTAAAGAGACAGGGAAAAACAGATCTTTAGTGTCACGCAGTGCTAATGAGATAACAGGAGGTGTGTAGCCTTATGATTCAACCGTATCCCTCATGGCTCCACATATTATGGTTTGCTTACAACCTCATGAATCAAAACATGTGTCACATTCATAAAAGTTTATCCAAGATTGAAAAATAAGAGGGGAGGGTATAGCTCAAGTGGTAGAGTGCATGCTTAGCATGCATGAGGTCCCAAGTTCAATACCCAGTACTTCCTCTAAAAACAAATAAATAAGTAAACCTAATTACCACCCCCCCCCCAAAAAAGTAAAACAGTTTTCAGAAGACAGTGTAGGAAACAGGGTATTTGGTATAATCAAAATTCAACTGGCTTCCAACATGAACTTTTTTTTTTCATGGCAGATAGAGAGGCATCTTTAATTGATAATCCCCCTGGTGTTTATGGAATTAGAACAGGGATAACCACTTGTACTTGCAGACTTTAATTATTCTGTCCAGATCGGATCAGAAAATCATGAGCATGTCCTTTCATAAACATGAGGGTTATACAGAAGCCAGTAAATAGTCTCAACAGGGAGGTCCAGCAAAATGTACTGGAAAGAATAAAGAATTCTGCTGTCATCATTTCTGCTTGTTAACTTGCCATCTCAAAACCCCATATTTGTATTTTTTGCCTTGCACTAAAAATAAAGTCAGATTGCTTCGAACAATCAGTTATTCCAAGTATATAAATGAAACAACAAAAGCATCCCATTGTTACAAGGTCTCCCCTCTGGCTCATTCCCCTTAATTTTGTTTTTCCACTTTCATCTTAAAAAAAAAAAAATCAGATGCCCTTCTTTATAAATTGCACTGGCTTCATTCCCATTTCCTACCAATTCTCATCTATTTTAAAATCAAGTTTTCTGGCCCATTTAGAAGTAAATTTGGCTTACTGACTGGCTGACTGTTTCTATGCCTGCCATATAAATTTAGTACCGCAACTCAAATGGAAGCGCTCAATGTTTTAGAAGAAAATCAGAACAGGAAGAACCCTTTAATTTCATCTAAAGCCCTTCATTTTACTTGTAAATAGAAAATGAAGCAAATCCCTTTCCTTTCCCTTAAAGACTGGTAAAGAGAAAGACTCTTGGCTATAAACTTAATCAGATTTTTACAACTGACTGAGACAGGAGGGAAGGGGGCAGGGAACGGCCATTAAAAGAATGACACAACAGTTAGCACCAAGATGGCGGAAGATCAACTCCTAGTAAACCTTGAGCTTCAATATACACTCATTGAAATACAATAGCATGCTGAATGGTACTCCTACAGGTGCCAGGAGAGTTTTAAGGCTGATAATAGGTCAAAGGGTGGGTGATGGCCCAGTTCCTGGGAATCACCCCACTTCCCCAAAGTAGTTGGAATAACCTCCCACCTGTTAGCATATGCAGTTACCGAGACCGAAAAACTCGCAACACCTGCCTGTGGTGGCGGCGCTCCCTTCTGAGTGAGACCACCCACACTTAGTCTATGGAGTGTGTATCTACTTTGAGCACTTAATCTCCACAACTCATGGCCTTTCTCTTGCCTTCTGAAACAGCCTGCACTCTGTCTATGGAGTGTGTATCTCTCTTAATAAATCTACCTTTACTCAACTGTGGCTCACTCTTGAATTCTTTCCCGCAAGAAGCCAAGGACCCACACTTGGCAGGGTGCATCCCAGGGACTGAACTGAGATCTGGGACACAGCCATCTTCTCACCCCACATTTTTCCTGTATCATGACCACCTCACATTTGAGCGGGGTCTTTGTGTAGGTGAAGGGGCAGCTATAAGGAATCTGTGCCCCAGTCCCCTGATTCTGACTTACTCTTTTTCATCCTCCTCCACAATTTCAGAGTCTACTTCTTTTGTTTAAAAAAGGATTGCTCATACGTAAGAAGCATCATACTTAAATAAGAAGGAAAAGAAAGCTACTTTAAAATATTCTTCATTGTTTTCTGTTTTGACTAAAAGGAACATGTAAGTCAGAAAAAAATGTTTTCTTCATTTTTGGTGTCGTTCTTTTTTATAATTCAATCAGAGCTTCAAGTTTAAAAAAAAAATGTTTTAACTTATAAGACATTTGGAGAATACAACAAAGGATTGAGTTGACCTCTGGTACCCAGTTGAATTCCATAAATAATAGTTTTTATGAAATGGAAGCTGGGAATATTTGTAGAAAGTAGTATACCAAAAGAATCCTAAAGACACTGAAAATCATGAATGTGTCCCAGGTAACTTTGATCTGTTTATGAGGACAAAGTTTCAATTCAGCTTTTTCTTGCCGTCTCCCCTGACAGTGGGAACATGAACTCTCTTAGAGTCTGTTCTTATTTTAAACATTTTTGCTTATGTTGTACATCTTTCTTGAAAAAAACATTTTTCTTTCCATCATTAACTCATGCTAATCAGATCTGTTTTACTCCACATGAGAATTTATAACAGGATAACATAGCTTTCACCCAACGAGCTCCGAGCAAACAAATTCCTCTATGGGACCTCTTCAAAGGCGTCATCAGTCTCCTCTCTTAAAACATGTCTTAAATTCGCTGAACTCCTTATGGTGATGTGTGTTAATTGGTTTAGGCAACTTCTGTTCATTTCATTGACTTCCTGTCCCACTTTCCCACTTTTCATTGACTAGAATAGCCTGTCTTACTAGGTACAGAAACACCGGCAACTTCATAAACAAAGCAAAACAAATAAGCAAACAAACAAAAAGCTGTGACTAGGCCTTGACTCAGTGTTGTTTTGCATTCATGGACGAGATTGCTAATCTCTCTAGGAACACAGTCTTGAGAAACAGCCTAAATACTGCATCAAACTCTTCCCTGCATGCACTCTTCAGCTCCTCCCAATCCCCCTTGCTGTTATGTTTTTCCTAGTTTTGTTTAATGTGGTCTAGGATGTTCTCATAGTTTTAAATGAATACATTAGGAAATTTGTTGAAATGTTTGAGCCTTACGACCATGGAGATACACTTTTGAGGTCAAAGGAATTTTTTACCTATTTAAAGAAACAAAAGTCCTTTAGACAATGATTCCTTAAATCAAAGCGTGGTTCTTTAAAACAAACAAACAAAAAAAAAAAAACCCCTCTTCAATTAAAGATTTCTTTACCAGTTACTACACATTACATGAGTGATAATAAAACATCCCATGAACAGTTATTATTGGTTAAACCGATTGAAATAAGAGAGAATTATGGGCAGCTGCAAAACACATTCACGAGTGGTGAGAGAAACAGGCAGCTGTGATCCCATTTGCTATAAATATTTTTAATTAAAATCTGCTTCCTGGTTTTCAGTTTGCATAATAGCAGGGATACTTAGTTACGAGAAGGGTAAAGGGATGTCTTTCTTTTTCAAGAATAGCTTTTTAACTCTTCTATTAACAATAACAATAATGGTGGTAATCCCGCTGCATGATAAGAAAATGAGCCAAATAATGAAACTCTCATTCCTTTCTAATTCTGCACCCAAGAATTTCAAGGTTTAATCTGTTTGCTTTTAACACTTTCATTTCTAGATTAAAAGTCCCTGCTGTCCAGCAGGAATGTTTGCGAAGATTAAAGACAGTGCATAGATGTATCTCGGAATACCTACATGGGACCTGCATTAGAAGCACACATGCACGTGCCCCCCTCCACACACACACACACACACACACACACACACACACACACACACACACACACTCATTTTCTCACTGAGATTCTGGCTTTTTGGCTTATAGGACTTTCTTCCCACTTGTAACAGTTCCCTTTCATCTCATCATCCATTTGCTGTCAAACATTGATGCTTTTTAGAATCTAGTTCCCAGGTCATTCCTACTCTGCTTGCGCCACTCCACCCAGATCTACTCAGTTCTTCGTGGTATTAGCCGTTGTCTATATATTAATAATACAAAAATCTCATTCTCTAGCCCTGTCTTCTCTCTTGAGCACTAAGGATGTATAGCTGGAGTCCCCTAAGCACTTAAAACTCATTGTTTTCCCCACATCTGCTTCTCCTTCTGTCTTCTAATACCAGTTAATAGCCCCACTGGACACTACATCACTGCAGCCAAAAGCCTTGAGGATACTTGAGACTTCTCTTTTCACCACATTCTTCACGACATTTTATGGGTCTCCACATCCTCAAGATTTTACTTCTTAAATATTTATCAGTTCTGTTCCTTCCACCTTTATCTTCATTGCTACAGCCCTTTATCTGGACCGGGAACATCATTCCCTTGAATGTTACAATAGCCTTGTAACTGGGCTCCTGGTTCTTAGGTTTGGCTCCTCAAATTTATCATCTGCCTAAAGTGAAGTCTGGTCACATCACTCCCTTGCCTAAAATTTTGCAGTGGCTTTCCACCATTTAAATAAATAAATAAACCTAATTACCTCCACCCACCAAACAAGCAAACACAAAAATGAGATACTTAAAAGAGAAAAGAAAAATATGAAAAAGAACTAAATCAAACTTACAGAAATGATACAAATAAACAAGGAAATGGTGATTTGGAAGACACTTCTAAGGAAATGGCTTAGAATGAAGACTAAAGACACATAGAGACATCAACTGTCAAAGAGTAGTTAGGAGAAATGGAGGACAGGGTGAGAACTGTAAAACTCTAATGAGAATTTCAGAGAGAAAAGAAACAGTAGGAAAGAGAGAATATTTAAGTAGGAGATAGATGTTCAATATTAATGAAAATATGAATTTACAGACTGAAAATACAGGTCCTGAGTAGACTAAAGAAAAAAAAATCTTTATATAAATTTATTGTAGTGAAACTATAGAATTCCAGAGGCAAAGAAAAAATATTAAAAGCACCAAAAGGAAAAAGCACAGAGGAACAATCATTAGACTGATGGCCATGTTGCCATCAGCAAAATAAAAGCAAAAAGACAATTGAATAATTTCCCAGGATGCTGAAATACATAAACCTAGAATTCTACACTCAAAAGAATTTCTTCAAGAGTGAGAATAAAATAAAGGCATTATCTGCAGAAGGCTGGGGGCAGGGTTTGGCACCCACACACTCACACTGAAAGAATTACCCAAAGATATATTTTAGTGAGAAAGGAATTGAATGTGTGGAGTGAGAGTGTAGGAGTGAGCAAAGAAATGGTAAATGCATAGTTAGATCTAAATAGGTAATGACTTTAAAATGAATATCTACGTGTGTGTGTTATATTTGAATAATTGGAGGGTATTTTAAAACAATGTGTGATACCTGTATTCAACATTATATTGGATGTCCAAGCCAGCATGGTAAGGAAAAGAAATGAAAGGTTAAGGATTGGAAAGAAAGAAACAAAACTATTGTACAGAGACTACATTATTGATTATGTAAAAATCCCCTGAGAATCTGCACATTAATAGAATTAATAAGTGTTCTGAATGCTTGTTCTGTATGATATTAATATCTAATTATGTTCCTAATTACCTACAATACAGAAAATGTAATTTTAAAAGATATCATTTAAAATAAGAACACAATTGCTAGATGCCTAGGAATACCTGTTAAAACATGCACAAGTGTTTGAAATGTTATGGAAAGACATTAAAGAAGACCTAAGTGAGTCGGAAGATCATACCATGTTATGGATAAAAAAAAGTCAATACATAAAGATGTCAGTTCCTGCCAAGTTAATTTTAAATTCACTGCAATCACAATAAAATTCCAATGTGTGTATGTGTGTGTAACTAGAGAACTGATTCTAAACATCTAATTAACCAACAAAGGGACAAGAATAGCCCTGGCAGTTTTTTTAACGGACTGAGATGCAGAAAATCTCACTACTAGATATTGTACCTGTGTGTGTATATATATATATACTTTTTTTTAAAGCATGATGTTATTACAGGAATAGCTAAGCAAACCAGTGAAACAGACTAGACAGCCTGTATATGGAAATCGATCTACCACAGAGGAGGCATTGCAAAGCCACAAGAAAGGACAGTTTAATCAATAGTCTCGGGACAAATGGTTTTCCATTTGGAAACGATACAATTTGATTCCCACTTTACACCACACTGGAAAAATCAGTGCAAGATGAATTAAAACCAAAATGTAAAAATAAAGGCCTGAAAGCTATAGGGGAAAAAAAATGAGAGTATTTTATGATCAAATGTTATAAAGAAGAGAGAAAAAATTTTTAAAAGACAGAAAATTGCACATCATTAAGGAAGAATGTTATAAAGTGGAGTATATTAAAATTTTAAATATCTATTCATCAAAGGATGCCACAAAAAGGTGAAAAGAAAAGCTGCATACCGGGAGAAGCTGTTGGCAGCACAATGTAATGCTAATTAGTGACTATCTGATTGGTAAAATGTTGATGAGGATATATACTGAGTAAAAAAGCATGTTGTAAAATATGTTCAATATAATGCTTGTGTAAATTAAAATCGCGTAAAACAATACTGTATGATATTATGCGTGTATTCATATGTTATTAAATTATAAAGAAATGTAAGGCAAAGACACTTGACAGCCTTAGGACAGCGATAGTCTTTGGACATAAAGGATTAGAAATTCTGAAAACCAATGTGGCAAAATGTTATTCTAGGTAGTAGGCACTAGCCAACAATTTATTTTTCCTGTACCTTTCTGTGTGTCTACAATATTTTATAATTAAACAAAATCTAAACAGACATTGACTTTTAAATAAATGATAAATATATGCATGTGTGCCTATATTTGTTTGGAGGAATTTGAAAAACTGTGTGATACTTCTATTCAACATTACATTGGATTTTTTAGAAACAGTGGAAAAATTATTCTTATAAAAGTCTTATGCCTTGATCTGGACAGATTACATACATTACCCAAGTGTTAAAGCTATACCTGGTAAACAGCTTTGATCACTAAAGAATGAACAGCCGTGTTCTCAGCCCTGGTGTCCCTCTGTGTCTCTGTGTGGTGCTCTCTCTGAAGGCGATGAGGGAACAGAAGATGGTCAGGATGGAATTGAAAATTGAAGGTAGATTAATCTAGTCTCCGAACAAATTGAACTACTGAAAATGTCAAAAGACCTGTGCCTCACTTACTGATATTAGCCAATTCAGCATAAAGCAGAGAGTTGAGGATGGTGGAGTCAAATTTATGCTTGGAGAGATTTCGGTTTACGTTTTTCTTTTAAATGGTGATGCAGGAGAAGGCATGAAGAACAGGGCTATTTCAGTATTCTTGTGTCTCGGTCACACCCGGCTGCCCCTCTTTAGGCAGGGAGGCTCCAGCCTTGCATGCTTGCTAATGAGGTGTCCAGCTGCTAAGTACCCTTGGGTTTTTCCTCTTCACTCTCCATAAGCCAGATTTAGGAATGTCTACAGGGGAGGCAGGAATGTCTCAAAGGCGCTGTTGGCGAAGCTGGTGAAAGATGTGGTCTGTCTGAATGAAAGTTACGGGCGCAGTGGTTTTCTGCCATGTGGCACAGGACTCTCAGGCTCTGCCAGATCCCCTCCTCTCAGCCCTGTCTCTCTCACAGTCCCTGGCAAAGACGGCCACCAGCTCCTCTGATTCCCCTCCTCCCCCACCTGTGTTTACTTCTGGGCTAGCCCTTGCCCCTTGGAACATGGTGTGTGTCTTCAGAGTTCTGTGTTGTGGATTTGAGGCTCTATTAGGGCCAGAAGTGCATCTTAACAAATATTCAGGTGACTTGCTCATTGAAGACCTAGGATGTTTGTGAGAAAACATAGCTTTTGAATGGATACAATTAAAAACAGAAATTATAGAATCACATATTTTGAAAAAGTCTTTATTCCAATTTAGTGATCCTGGAAGACACACACATATACACACACACATGTGTGAACATATTTTTGAAACTGCTTTTTTAATATTAGTATCTCTGTTACATCTTCCCTAAGTTGTTGTAGCATTCTATATTACTTTTTTACTTTTTTTTTAATCAAAGTATAGTCAGTTTACAATGTTGTGTTAATCTATATTACTTTTTAAAAATATTCTAAATTGTGACAAAGCTTTGTTATTTAAGGGTGAATGTGAGTTTTGGAATTAGCTAAGAGCTACATAGAGTTCATTTTAATCAAAACATAGCAAAGCCATCTCATGGGATCTTTCAAATCTGCCAAAATTTTATTTAAAATGCATGAGTTTCTCCCTAGTCCTGGAGAGAAAATGTTTATCAAGAATGTCTACACCAATCTAGGACTGCTTAATTCTGACTCCTTTACATGAAAGATAAGTAAACTGTCTAATTTAAGCTGTGACTATTTAGAGTTATTTTTTAATTTGTAGCCAAACAAAATTAATTAATAATAAATAATGTATAGAGTACCCAAGAATATGTCCTATGTCAACAAAGTGGTAGATATCAACTTTTTATCTACCCTGAAGTTCAGAAAATTGTGATTTAGTATCTTCAGAAATTTTACCTTTTTTAACATTATTTTTGGAGGGGCAGGTAATTAGGCTTGTTTATTTTTGGAGGAGGTACTAGGGATTGAACTCAGGACCTCATGCATACTAAGCATGCACTCTACCATTTGAGCTATACCTATACCTCCCCTTTAGGAACTTCTTTATTCTTCCTGTTCTGTAGTGACAAAATCTGAAATAATTTACTGTCTCTCTTTGCAAGAGTTTCTGGCTACCCCCAGCATGCCCAGGGTAATCAGGGACATCTGTTGAACTCACTTCTCTTATCAGTTTATATTTTCATCTATAATTAAAGTTTGAGTTCATGAATAATGAATGCCAGTCAACTATAGCCTAAAAATTCTGAGGGCCTGTTGTTGACCAAATAATTTTTTTATGATTTTTGTTTAAATTTATTTCTAAGAGTTTTTGTTTGGATTATTGTTACTAAAAAGCATTAATCTATTGTTACTAAAGTGTCTAGGTTCTATGTATGGTGTCAGCAGAAACCCAAAACTACCTTTGAGAATTGATGAAATTTGTTTCTTGTTCTATGTTTCTGCTCTTTCCTGCTTGAGAATGTTAGATTTTAATGAATAATTCAGTGGCTTAAAGTTAATTCCCATACCAACACTATCCCACTTTAACAAACCAAACAACCCTAATAAATAAATAACAAAGAAAACCCAGGCAATTTGAGGTCTTTTCATAATGCTAATAATACTGCGGCCAAAAACAAGTTGTGGGAACTCAGAAATCAATAGAGACATCGGGGCCTTAATGATAGCTGTTGTATTTGGCCCTTCAGAAATGTAGTGAGATTTAAAAAAAAAGGTTCATGGGAATTCCTTTTACCTTCTTTCATAGCATCCATTCAGTTGATTATTTAATAGATGTTTATGACACATCTACTATGTGCCAAACACTAAATTTGACACTGAGCAAAAATATTTCTTGCCTCCAAGGAGTTCCAATGACTTCAACGAGTCTAGTAAGCTTACATTTCATCTATTAAAAATATTACTGATGGTCACTTACCCATAAAGTCTGATGTAACTTAAACAAATGAGAAGAAATTTTATATCAACCTAAAATGAAATATAGACAGAACTTCAAAGTTAATCTTCTAGCATGATAATTATAATAATAGATAATATGTGAAAATCTATAATAATAGATAATATGTGGAAATATATTATACGTTTTGGTCAGTTTGTGCTGCTGTAACAAAGCACCATACACTGGCTGGCTTATAGACAACAGGAATTTGTTTTCTGCAGTTCCAGAAGCTGGAAGACCAGGAATAGGGGGCTAGCATGGGTGGGCTTCTGATGAAGACCCTTTTCCGGGTTACAGATGTCTATCTTCTTCTTGTATCTTCCCTTGATGGAAAGAGGGTTAAAAGAGCCTTTTATGAGGGCACTAATCCTACTCACGAGGGTTCCACCTCCATGACCTAATTACCTCCCAGAGACCCACTTCTCAGTACCACCACATTTGAGAGCAGGATTCGACATATGAATTTTGGAAGGACACAAACATTCCGTCCACTGCACAATATAAACGGTCTTAGGAGATAATTGCTGTTATTACTCCTTTATACAAATGAGGGAACTGAGCGTTACTGAAGTGCCATTATGTGTCCAAAATCACACCACCCAGAAAAATGTAAGTAAGGATTCAAGTCAGGTAGTCTGACTCTAGAGCCTAGAGTGGAGGTATTTTCAAAACTCTTTTTGTTTAATAAGGCACAAAGCACTTCTCATATTCTCCAAATATTTAGATATCTGCCATATGGCTTCTCCAGAGTGAGAACTTGTATTTCATATGTCCCAGATGCAGTTTGTGGCAGCCTTGCATTTTTAAAAGCACATATTTGGGGGAAGGTATATAGCTCAGTGGTAGAGCACATGCTTAGCATGCATGAGGTCCTGGGTTCAGTCCCCAGTACCTCCATTTAAAAAAATTTTTTTAATTAAAAAAACTAAAACATTTATTTTCAGGCTCAGACTCTATCCCTCTGAATGGGACACAGCACCTCACCATTGAATTCAGAGTGGTCACAACTTTGGGTTTCTTAAAATGGAAAGTATTTTCATCTCCTTGTTGAGATAGGTTGGTGCTGGTAGCTTTGTTTCCATTTAGTTTAAATATTTCAATATTTATTGGTTGAAATCTCATACTTAAAAGATAAACTTCTATGAAAAAACCAAGATGATTTTACACCACCCAAACACATAAAAGCATGTGCGATCAATTTCAGGCTCCCGCTAAGTACACCAGGGCTACTCTGAAATTTCTATACACAACCCTTCTGTATATAATAACCACTATTAGTAGATGTTGATAAGTTAGGATGATACTCATCTGTGAGAAACAAAAACCCAGTAAACATTTAAAATATCAGGTTTACTGTAGATTGCCCAAGGCTAAGGCAGCATCTCTAAAATGTCATCAGAGAACTAAATTTGTTCTCTTTCTGCCCCTTAGTGATGACTTTCATCCTCATGGTTTCATGATGGCTGCTATCATTCCAGCCATCACAGGCATGTTTCAAGCAGGAAGAATGGGGAAAAGCAAAGCAACAAAAAGCTCTCTCAGTCCCTAGGGACTTCCGTCTACATCTTATAAGCCAGAATTGAGCTACATAGCTACTCTTAGCTGAGAGAAAGGCTGGGAGTTGAACATACTGGTTTTCTAGTTTCAACAGCAGCGAAAACAAGACAGAAGGACTGGAGAAGGGTATTGGAAGAGACTTACAATGGCATTGACTACAGAAGTCATTTGCATATTTACCTCAGAAACTATGGGAAACATAGGGATGCTTCTATGTCTCTGTTTGTATGTGTGACTCATCACTTATTTTGGTAATGAAAGGTCTAAGAAGATAATTTGAGTTCTTGCTAATCCACTTGGTTACTTCAAGGAGAAAATGATAGGGTGCAGCCTTTTGAAGTGGCACCTATGGGGCATGTGACAGCTCACTATGAACTAGAAGACAGAAGTATCCCCACCCAGCTTGGTACACACACAGGAAAGGGGGCCTTTGGGAAACAGAAAGTAAGACCATCTAGGGTACCACCGGGACCTTATTCCCAGAGCATTTCCACAAGAGGCTGTTGAGCACCTCAGGATTCTGAATTGGAGCTTCATAGCTGCCACTCTAGAGATGACCGAAGACTTAACTATTATCTGTACTTAATCCCTAAGAAGATCTCAAAGTACTGTTTCAGAAAAAGACCTTAAACATGCCATGGGGACTGAAGAGATTTGAATAGAATTCTAGTGCCTTATCACTGGAAGGAAACTCCAGAATTCATTTAGTCCAAGCCCTCTTACTTTCATCTGAGGAAATTGAACCCCATGAAATTATTTGCACTGGAATGCCCAGATGAGGGTCACTTTGGTGTCTTTTTCTGTTCTACCAGTTAGAAGAAGTAGGAACACTCCTGCAGTGTACCGCCCCAGCACCATGAGTTTCCCCCATGTAACACTTCACTGCAAATCCTTGTTCAGTAGCCTTCACCTTTCCAGCATAAACTCTTATGCAAGTACAGGTTATGTCCACCTCATTAAATTCAGTATTTTTCTAGGGCCCAGTACAACTCTAGGGATAAGTAGACACTTGATGTATTTTTATAAAACAAGTAAATGGAAGAATAGATGGTCTGAAGGATGCTAGGTGACACCTAATGGGGGTTGTAATCTTTTTTTCCCAACCACTAGTATTTTCAAGGCCGTTGTTACTCAGATCATCAGCAGATATTGGGAAAAGAGCCATCACAGTGTTCGACTAGGGAAGATTTCCTACCTATTCCATTCCTGACCCTACTCATCAGCCACTTTCCCAGGACTGAGGAGCCTTGAAGCCCTTCCTGAGTGTGAATCTGTGATTAAAGGGAAATAGATCTTTAGTAAAATGTTCCATTGTCTGACACTGACATAGACCCAGAAATTCTGGGTAGAAATTGAGGCAACATATACTTTAGAGTGCAGAGTTAAAGAAATTATAATAGTGTCTGTCATGATAAATCCTAAGGAATCTTCATTGATCTGTCCAGGGTGATATGGAATGTGGAACCAGTCCACACAGTCGTACACAGTTCACACAGCTTATATCTGCTATCGAGCTGGAGCTCAGTGATAAAGAAACACCTTATTTTCTTCTTGCCATATCCTTGGGTTATCTTAGGTTTTCAACGGCTTACTTTTGGGAGATGGTGACGTGTTTTTAAGGTTACAGAGGTCATTGTTCTAATTTCATCCCAAACAGAGATGCTCTAGAATGCTGAGGGCCAGAGAGCACCCTCAGATTGCAGACTGCCTAGTCGGCAAGGCATGGGAGTAGTTGGAAATCTTTCAGCCATTTGTTTCCGAAGGTAAGGCTGTTTTACAGGAAGAGGAATCATCTGTTGTTGCTATCTCTGAATCTGTTTACAAACCCTTACGTTCATGCAAGATGAGGCACGAGAGAATTAGGAACCGTACAGATTTTGAAAGATCAGAATGCTTATTTCAGTAACTCTCGAGAGCAGATAAGCTTCTTTCTAGTGGTTAGAGAAGAAAAGTTTGAATCCTCTTAAAGCCTATAGTTTCTACCACTTAAAGAGATTATCCTGTAAATCAAATATCATCCTGTTGTTTCCTGTTCAGTTACAGTCTAAAACAAATGGCTCTTAATATTAAGCGATTATCCTAGTCATAGTTTTTTCTCAGTATCATTTGTTTTAAAACATTAGCAAATCTCAGCTATTGTATGTTCTCATCTTGCCAAATAAAACTTATTGTCTAATTACCTTATTTGAATTTTTTCAGATATTGTATCAATAATCCCTTACCCACTTATTCCACAATATGAGATGAACATAAAAAATGAAAAAAAACCCTCTATTTGTGTCATTTTTTTTCTTTCTAGGTAATAGCCTTTCATTGAAAACATATTTTTTTCTGCTTTTTATTCCTTTATTTTCTACACCTTTTCTTCACGTGTTTTCTTTTCTTTTCTATTTTTAAAAGAATAAAGTCTTTTTAAAGATTTTACTCTTTTAGAGCAGTTTCAGGTTCACAAAAGAATTGATCAGAAAACACAGAGAGTTCGCACATAGCCCTCACCACCCACACATACATGAAGACATATTTTTTCAAAGTATCTACCTGAGGCTTTTTTCGGCAAGGATGTATCACTTATCCCATTAACATCATGGGACTTTACAATGAGTTTCCCTTGAACAGACATATTACAATGAGTTCTTCTGGTATTAGACTCTAGTTTGTAAAAGGAGTCAAGTTTGCTGTTTCTTTTCTCTGTCCTTCTGACACCTTTGCCTCAGCAAACTTTGGGCAGTATATCATCAATTTAAAATTTAATATTACCGTTTCCAAAATAGTGACTTGATAAATTATAATGGATGCTCAGATATTGCCAATTAATAGTGGCCAAATAAGAAAGTTATCTTAAGTGACGGGAGAGTTTGAAAAGTCACCATTTAAATTTAAAAACATCCAAATTGAATTCTGGCAATAGTGATTGTTCTAGTTCGTTCAAGCTGCCATAACAATATACCATAGACTGGGTGCCTTATAACAACGGTCATTGGTTCTCACAGTTGTGGAAGTTGGGGAGTCCAAGATCAAGGCACTTGCAGATTCAGTGTCTGGGGAGAGCCAGCTTTCTGGTTCATAGGCAGCTATCCTATCAATGTGTTCTCACATGATGGAAGGAGTCAAGGGAGCTCTCTGCCTTCTTTTAGAAGGGCACTGATCCCCGCCACCTGGTTACACCTGAGCACCTCCCCAAGGCCTCACCTTCTAATACCATCAACATGGGGGTTAGGATTAAATATATACATTTGGTGGAGAAAAGAAACATTCAGATCATAGCAGTGAGCTTCACTTTTCCCAGATTTCCTCTAAAGGCAAACAACCTCTTTGTGGGGGAGTGGGGGTGGACCCTACATTTAATTAGCTTCAACACAGACAACTTTTGCATTAATTACATTATATATGTATTATATATGTATGTATGTATGTAGGTATGTAGTTAATTTTTATTACAACCAATCATGTAATATATTATTTTTCCTACTTTACAATTGAGAAGATGGAAATGTAGAAAAATTAAGTAACTAAGAAATATTAAGTAACACGCTGCTAGGAGGTTGCAGAGGTAGAGTTCAAATGAAGACTCTGGTCTCTTTATCCAATATCTGCACATTCAACAAACATTGGTTAAGCATGTGCTATGGGAGGGATATTGTGTGAGAGGCTGAAGAGTCAAAAAAAAAAAAAAAAAAGTAAGTCTGAGTCTCTGCTTTCAAAGAAGTAACTGTTAATTTTAAAAGAACATGGAAGTGCCTGACAGTGGACTCACGGGACAGCACAGAGAACCATGTTATGTATGAAAGGAGTGATTTTGGCATTTGAATTCTCTTATGAAAAATACCCTTTCTTCAGGAGAAAATTAGTAAGTTAAGCCTCCCAGAAATTTAGGACTGTAGGATATCTAGTTCCTGGTTTCTTAGCTAATGCATTTATTTTCTTTGAGCACAGAAGGGGCCATGGCTCAGATACTGCGTTAACAGATGCGCGCGGGGCCAGCACAGCACCTGTTCCCTCGGTGCTAACACACCCACCTGTACCTCCCCCAAAGCTCATTAGGTAGGAGAAGAAACCTTCCTTATCAGATCTGCTTCAGCGTTAGCGAAGCCACAGGCACGAAGTCCAAAATGGGAAGGCTCCAAATCGTGAGTGTACGCCCTTACCAGGAAACTGCTAGTTAGGTTGTGGGTAATTAAACTGTATTACAAGCTCAAGGGGGACATTTTCTTTCTTTTTTCTTTCTTTCTTTTTTGCCTATCAGTTTATTGTGGATACAGGAGGCAGGGACCCTTGGAAAGACTCTGATAATGCTATCACATTTGCAATTGCATTATCATTAGCTGAAATAATCTTTTTGTTGTAGTTTGTTTTCTCTAATTAGGATGTAAGCCCTATAGGTGCCTCACTCAGCACTGCATGTCCAGAACTGTGCCAGATGTACAACAGATAATACATTTATTCAACAAATATTCACTGAGCACGAATGAGTGAATAAAGGCAGGATAAATGCTCTATTTGAACAGAACTTTTATGAGGCTAAAAACTGTATCCTCTAAAAAAGAATTAACCACCTCCATTTTACTGAACTGTGAATTTTTTTTTCATTTTATGTCTCTGAAGGAGTAATCTATTTCACTTAGCAAAGAGAGATTGTCAAGAGAGATATGACCCTATTTAAATTGATGATAGGTGTGTCAAATTATCTATCGCTGTGTAACAAACATTCTGAGGACATAATGGCTTCACAATACCAAGTATTTATTAATTCTCCTGTCTCTGCCATCTGAGATGGAAAGTTCTTTTGCTCCATATGGTGTCTACTGGAGCTGAAATGTCTAAGATTGCTTCTTTTCTCCCTCCTGTCCAGAACATCAGCTTTGATGACTAAAACATCTCTCTCTCTCTCTCTCTCTCTCTCTCTCTCTCTCTCTCTCTCTCTCTCCACTTGGCTGGCCTGGGCTGCCTCAGAGTGACATGGTCCCTGGGTATTTGGACTCCTTAAACAGCAGCTCTCTTCTGGGAGAGGAAGAGAAATGGCCAGTCCTCCTGAGTTGACCTGGAATTAGCAGAGTCATAGCCACAGCAACCTCCTGGTCTAAGTAAGTCACAGGGCCAGTCCAGATTCAAGGGGAGGAGAAATAAGCTCACTCTCTTGGCGTGAGGAGTGGCACGTCTGTACGAGGAGAGGAGGGAAGGCATCAGTGGTGGCTATCCTTGGAGAGTATAGCAATACGCTAGAACAGCAATAAGCTGGTTCTCCTAGGGTTGCCTGCCTGCCTTAGAACTGCTGTGACTACGCACCAGTGTGTGCCGGGCAGGGATGATAATCAAAGCAGTGTGTGAGTTGGGAGGATATTCCACCTGCCTCACTCCTAACTTGATGCTGCTGACACGTTGACATTCATTCATGGCTTTGGTGTGGCCACAGCTCCAGCCAAATCACTGCTGCCAGACACCTGCCCATCTGTCCTAAAATATGACTAATTGCCATTAGAATGATTCTTCAGCTTTATTAAACACCTGTCTTCTGCAAAATCAAATGAGATCCAGAGAGACATCCTCATTAATCATCATAGCGTCCCTGTTGAGAGTCTGAAGGAGGTAGGTGTATTCTCATTTTGGAAATGAAGGAGGTGCAACAAAATGAAGCTCTAGGAAGGTTAACCAAGGTCACACAGCGGGTCAGCTAGAATGAAGGGAAGAGGCAAGGAGGAGAGAGAGAACTGAGAATCAGTCTTCTGGGAAAAAGGGAAAGAGAGTCATCAAAATCATTCTTTTCTTTTCTCTTCCAATGCAATATGGCAACCACTTAAGTATTTTAACATCCTGGAAGATTTTCAGAAATGACAAATTTCTAGTATAATCAAAGACTGAGCTGTTCCCCCCAAAATTATTGTAATGAGATGTAATTGTATCAGATTCAAATTTGGCTTCTTTCTAGCTGTGTGTCCTTGGAATGTATTGATAAGTATAACTTTCAAAGGTTTGTAGTGCAGATTAAATGACATGTGGAGTATAATGTACAGGAAGTGGTTCATAATGGACACCCAATCAATGGGAATTGTTGTTGTCATACCTTCTTTGGTCTTAGGGATATTAATAGCTTAGTTGAAATAGAGAGGATTTTTAAAAGCTTGCTTTCTTTATTCTATACCGAGTGATTAAAAAAAAAAAAAACAGAATTGATTAAGTTACCTGGTCTGCATGTTATATATGCAGCTGAGTTTGTATGTTTAGACCAAAATCTGTGTGACGTCAGACCAGTTAATTAGTGTCTCTGGGCGTTAGAATCCTCACCGGTAACTTGACAGAGCTGGACCAGATGATCTCTAAGGATTTTTGCATCTCTGACATCTGTGGTTCCCTGGAAAGAGAAAAAGCCTTTCAATTCTTTACTCGTCATCATTCGTGACCATTTTGCCCTCTAGTGGCAAGAATCAAGGAAAACCGTTCCTCCCGAGAAAAAGTTTCGCGTCCTCACCCCATCAACATGTGATAAATGTTTTGCTGAATTCTTAGACTTGCTTCAATATTGTTCTAGTTTTGCCTATGCAAAAATCACCCCCAAATTAGCAGCTTGAAATAACAGACACGTCTATAGTTTCCAAGGGTGGGGAACTCGTGAGCAGCTTAGCCGGGTACCTCGGGGTGCTCCAAGCTCTCTCACAAGGCTGATGGCAGGAGGCTTTAGTTCCTCAGCACGTGGACCTCCCCACAGGGCGGCTGAGGACATGGGGCTGGATTCCCCCAGGGTGAGCACCAGGGGGAGGGAGGGAGAGACCAAGCCAGAAGCTGCCATGTCTTTTACAAACTAGTTTCACAAGTAATACGCCCTGAATGAACTTGAATTACATTTCTTCGACATGAGTAAATCTCCAAACTATTCCACTAAAAAAGCAAGTTGTACAGGTACATACAGCATTTATTTGTATACAACTTTGCACAGGTATAGTGCATATTTTATGTGCATCTGATGAATATAAAATACTTCTAAAATAATTAATATAATTATATACATTTATTAATGTACAAATATGTCATATAAAATATTTAAAGCCTATTTCATTTTGATTAATGATTGTGTGTGTGTGTACATACATTGGACCATAGAAACAAAAATACGCACGTTAGTGATAAACACCTATCTCGGCATGGTGGTCACCTCCGGGGGAAAGGGGAGGAAAGAGATTAGGGAGATGTTCACGGGGGCTTTAGCTGACAATATTTTATGTCTTAAAGTTTAATAATGACTAGAAAGCATTTGTTATATTAGTCTGTCTACTTTTTTCTAGGTCTGAAATAGCTTCTTAAAAAAAACCAAATCATATACTTATTGCCTCTAGAAAAGAAAAGAGAAATAGGACTGTGGAGAGGGTGAGTTCATTTTGCATCTATGTAAGATTTTATTATACAAAGATTTATGTAAATCCAGAGCAAAAATGACAAAATTCTAACATTTATTAGTAATAGCTCAAGTGGCAGAGCGCATGCTTAGCATGCATGAGGGTCAAGGTTCAATCCCCAGAACCTGCTCTAAAAATAAATAAGTAAATAAACCTAATTATCTCCCCCCACCAAAACACAAACAAACAAACAAACAAAAAGAATAAAACAAGAAAAAATATATTTAAGTGGAAGGCTCTTAGATGACAGTTGCATTTTCCTTTTTTATTCTTTTTTTCCCCCAAAATTAAAAGAAAAGAATACAGCCATTTCTTGCAGGGAAATATGCTACATGGGAGGATAATCCTCAAAAAAAGATGATTACATCAAATCACCATGAGGACAGCAGATCACCTTTTCAGTATCACCACATGTACCTGGAGAAATATAAATCAACTTATTAACCAATCATTGCATTTTAAAAACCTCATAGCAAATATAGAGAATGATTAACCCCCTTCCCTGATACAGTTTTAGTGAATAATCTCTCCATCTATCTTGTGACTGGCCTAAGTCATTCGTTAAGTGTGTGGCTCATCTTAGTGAAATGGTGGCATAGGACTGAGGGATGAGGATGACAGAGGAACCTGAAATTTTATAAATCCCTTGGTAACTTACTCTGAGAACTGTAGCACACATGATGTGTTTTTGCCCCCCTGGCCAGCATCCATTCCCCTTCTTTTGGCAACAGCTCTCCATTTCCCCCATTCCTTCTCGTGCCCAGCCCACAAAGCTTATGACCCACCACTGACTCCAGCATGTGACCCAGGCCTGGGCCCGGAGACACTTCCTGGGACTTCTTCTGGAACTCTTAGAAAGAAACTCTTCTTCAGTTGAGGATTTAACCCTGGAGCTGCTGGTAGATTTTACTGCTTCAGAATGAAGACAACAGAGAAAAAGCAGAGCCAAAAGATAGGGGGCGGGGGCTGGGGGGAGGAGAGACAGGGAGAGAATTTCCAGGTTGTGATATGAGAAAGAGCTTGAATGTCCCCATGACACTGTTGAGGTCCTAGGTCCAGTTCTCAGGTATGTAGGACAATAAATCCTCTTTTTCACTTGTTACTTTGAGTTTGTATGACTTGCAGTCAAAGGAATCTTGAGAAGTCTACCTATCTGCAAGTACTAAAGCATACTAAAATTCTAACTGAACAAGGCACATGCCTATTTAAGGTAAAGGGGCCCCTCCATCCCCTCTGCTTACCCTGGGGGGCTCTAAGAGCAGGGAACTCAAGTGCTCATAAGATCAGATTCTGAGATATTCTTCTTGTGTTGCTTTGAGGCAAGTGTCCTTAACCTGATAGCCTCTTCCTCTGGGGGTTCCATGAAGAGTGTGACAGGTGTGTGAACATCCTATCAAATTGTGGGTAGAATGTCATGTGTACCCAGATATATGTGCTCTTCTGAGGAAAAGGGTCCATAGAGTTCATCATATTAGTAAGGGGACTGGTAAACCAAAAGAGGTTGTAATCCCAGTTAGATGGTTAAAGGCAAAGTGTAGTGTTAAAAGTGTTACAGTTTTCATTCACATCTTTTAAGTGTGTCAAGTAGCTAGACTGTTTAATTAGAGGATTTGAAACAGAGAAGAAGCAAAGTCACCATCTTATTAACACCATGAAATGACTTGTTTAAATATAAATCCATTAAATGTTTAAAATACATCATCTAAAAA
The DNA here is from genome assembly GCF_036321535.1 of Camelus dromedarius. Classification (NCBI taxonomy): domain Eukaryota; kingdom Metazoa; phylum Chordata; class Mammalia; order Artiodactyla; family Camelidae; genus Camelus; species Camelus dromedarius. Next base: position 16,737,802 of record NC_087446.1, on the reverse strand, counting down.
GTTCATTTCACTGTGGGCCATCTGTGGTTACCACTATCAGAAGGCGTATAGATTTAACAAATGACTAGAAATTGCTTCCTGGGAAAGTTCATATATCCCCCTAGTGATGTGTAAACAAATAAAAAGACTGTGGTTTTCTTGTTCTATCTGCATAAAATAGTAATTCTCATCAGTATCAATACATTTCACAGGGTACTGATTAGATCTTGAATATTCATGCATGCGTTAAAAAGCCTTCTGTTGCTAAGGTGGAACGTCATATCATGAAATGTGTTCCAGCGTTCCTTTAGGGAGAAGAATCTTATAACTGAAAATGAAATCAAAAGTTGCAGCTTATCGACAATAACAATCAGGAAGAGAAAGCGGGAAGATTGCCCTGGAAACTGAAGAGGCTAGATTAGATTCCCAGTGAAATATTAATGTCTTGAGGGCCTGGGGCCTGGAAAGACTAATATTCAAGACATTCATTCAATTCAGTGAGTGTCTTTAGATCCCACGCATCCACCGTATGTACAAGTCTCATTGTTCATTTGGGTAATAAGACAACAAAATTCCAGATGGTCGAGGTAGAGTTAAGGGAAATGGAGCAGGACTGTCCACGGAGGATCCTAGCATAATAACGAACAACCATCTGGAAACACTGGCTTTTAATACCGGGCAAGCTCTCCCTTAGGTAGAAAAAAGGGTGGAAAACAACTTGGCTTTCACTGCATATCTGATTAGGAGTGTAAAACCCCAGCTGTTCCTTTGAGGGAGAACCCCAGAAATTAGGAACTCCTGTAGAGCTGTACATACTCATGTCTTACCCTTAGCACTACTGACATTTTGAGGGTTGTATAATGCTTTCTTATCAGGGCTGTAAATTCTTGACCTGCTGAACTTTAAATCTGGAGCAGGGTCACCCCTCCACGTGATTCTGATGTTGGCTAAACCTTAAGAAACAGCAGTCTAACTCAACTCCTTCATTTCACAATTGGAGACACAGAGGTTAAGTGTCTATTGCAGAGCCAACCGCTGGTCAGCAGGAAAGCAGTAAGTTCATCACATCTCCTTCCCCAGAGAGGCTGCTATGCATGGCCTTGCAGGAGAGGTGGAAATCCTGCAAAGATATTTCCCAGCACCACGACACATGAAACGCCTTGCCGCACAGCAGAAAACATTCCAAGTCTGGCTGAATATGTTTCTCAAATCTAGTTTCTCTCCTGAATTCCCACATCTCCTAAGCTTTCACGCAGAATACTTCACTTCTATTGACATTATTTTTCTAAAGATAGTTTAATAAAATGATTAGTTTACAGCTAGGCTGCTCAATTTTTTTTTAATTGTTATCACTAGATCCCTTTTTAATGACAAAATCACTTGGAGTTAGAAGAGGCCTCAGTTTCACAGCCACAGTTATTATCACTGTTATTAATGTTGATAGATAATTGTTGGTTTAAGATTTTAAACCTGTCTGTGAGGTTGGCTGGAATAGAAAGCAGCTTAGATGTGTTAGAAAATAAAAATGTGTCAGCCTCTTGTATTTGAGAAACTTTTTCTTGATTGCTTATTTTTTTAATTAGAAAAACATATAGAATGCTGTGAAAAAAATTATTTTTAGCCCTAGTAAATGAGTTTAGAAATGTTACATGGAAAATAAGTCACCCTTATTTGCCCACTTTTTCCACTTTTTAAAGTGAGATAAAGGCACGCTTCCCACCCCAGCATCGTTAAGCCACATCCTGACTTCTCTGCCCTCTATCTTCTGGGTTAATTTTGTGGGAATTAAGGTCTCTAATTACCAAGGAGAGTGGGGAGGCCAATTTGCTTTCCATGGGAAAAAGAATAAACAGGGTAAGAGCTGGTGGAACGTGTCATCTACAGGAGGGCGGCTGCACATGCGGGTCTAGGTTGCCTAAGAGGCCAAGGACGCAAGAAATCACAATCAAAATGGGTCTGTCTGCCAGAGAGGGCTTTCGCAGCCTGATCTGTGCCGTGTAACTTTAGAAACAGCAGTTTTTCTTTCCCTGTTTAATGATATTTGTGCAGTTTCTGGAAATAACCTTGCAGATCTGAGTCCACATTTACATTCAGATTTCCAAGAAAGTTAAAATAAAATGATGCAAATAGGGACTGATTTACAATTGTTTTGCTGTTTCAATTGCCATCCTTTGAAACATCTCTATACAGAGAGGTAACATAGTCAATATTTTGGTGACCATTTTTTTAATAGACTTCCCTATGCAAGTGTGCACACACACATAGACAGCATAAATAGATTCATATGTTTGATGTTTTATCATAGTCATCTTTTTCTTTTAGTTTTGCCTAATTCCTTTTTCTTTTCTAATCATCTTCATCTCTAAGGTAGCCCTCCTTGCAAGCTTACTAGATAGCCTTCCAAGTCTTTGTTCATTGTACAATCACATACACACACATAATTATTATTATGTCCAGCACATAGAACAGAACCAAGTATTTAAAACAGTGCCGAAAACATTGTAGTTACTCAATAATATTTGCTGAATGAATGAATGGGTTGCTTCATAAAAATGAGACAATTATATCTGTATATATAATTACTATAAAATTATTATTATTTTATATACATATAATGATCCCATCTTTCTGTATATGGGTTTTATCACTCAGTGCCTCTAGGTAATCGCTCCATATAGATTTAATTAATTCTTACTCATGGTTGCATAATATCTCACAGTTATGAAGGCAACACCAATTTAATTTAGCTATATCCCTAATAAATAGTCAAGATGATTTTACTTTCTTGCCACTATAAAGAAATGATAACTAACATTTATTGAGTGTGTACCACATGCAAAGCATTTTTTTGGTAAGCACTTTCATATATAAAGTCACTGAATTAAGGTTATTCTCTCCATCGTAGGAAACAAACAGGGGTAAGAAACTTGCCCAAGGCTACATAGCCAGTAGATGGCAAACTAGTCAGCATGGCTCCAAAGTACCTTTCACTGAACTGATTCTAAACAAGGCAGTAATCAACACAATTGTCCGTACATCCTAATGGAATGGTGCTTTATTTCTAGTTGACAGTTTCCCAGGAGTGGAATTACTGTGGAGGAGTATGTTCATATTTTATATTAATAGATTGCTTTGCAAAAAGGCAGTAACAGTTTACATTTCCACCACCACTGTATGAGAATGAGCTTTCCTTCAGCAGATTATCATTTAAAAATTTTTTTTAAAAATGTTTTACCAATGAGGTAGGTGAGAAGTGATTATTTCATATGTCTGTGCTTTTCTGACAGTAGTGAGGTTGAGCACCATGTTTATCAGCCATCTGGATTTGCTCTGGTATAAACTGCTGTATCAGTCAGGGTTCTCCAGAGACACGGAACATATAATCACTCACGTGGTTATGGAGGTCTAGCAAGTCCAAAACTCTGCAGGGTGGGCCAGCAGGGGAGACCCAGAGAAGAGCTGACACTGCAGCTCAAGTCCAAAAGCTGCAAGGCTGAAAACCCAGCTTTCCTGTCAACACCTTTAGAACAACTAATCCTTTTGGTATAGTAGCCTTTCTAAAGCTGTTAAAGTTCAGGCTGCCTGGATTTGAAGTCTAGCTCTCCACTTACTAGTGACTGAATTCTCTAAAGTAAGGATATTAAAAGCCTGTTTATAGAGTTTCTGGGAACACTGAAGGAGTTGCTTCTCACTTAATAACTTTCACCTGTTGTTGTTTGTTCTCTTTTAGGGATTTGTCAGTTTCTTTTTCTTTTCTTTTCCCTTTTTCCTTTCCTTTTCTTATTTTCTTTTTTAAAGCAAATTGTTAAGAATATAGGGATGAAATCACTGTCTGTCATTTAGAAGATACACAGGATAAAAGCAAAAAATTTAACATAATCATGTGTCCTGGGATCTTCTGTCTCTAAGTAACTTTTATACAGGTACCTCATAAACGAAAATCTTTTATAGAAGACATACAAAGGAGGATTTCAGATAAACGTTCCCCATTTCACTAATGCAAGGAATCCACCTACTAAATATTTTCCCTATTTGTGTTGCAAAAAAAATCTTTTAAATGGCAAGAAATAAGGCCAATCATCAAAAGACTTCTTAACTTTGGCGTATATAGGAACGTTTAGGTTCCTAAGAGTGTAAAAATTTGTAGTAGTGATGAACCTCACATCTTGACGTATGGGTGTCGGGGTAGACAGGATTTAGTTATTCTGAGAACTGTTTGGCTAGGTGAAATATTTCATAAGTGGCGCTCAGTTACTATCCCTCTTAGAAAGAGAAATACCACGACCCTAGAAAGCTTCCCATCAGAAACAATGACTTTGAAAACTTACTTTCCCCAAAATTATCAATCTTAGAGAGTTTGTTTTAACTTTGTTTTTGTTTTAAGGACTAGAAATAATGTAAATTGCCCACTACAAAGAAGCCTCACAATAAAAGGTAGCTGTTATCATCACTCCTTGCCGTCAAAGACCGTATATTATCATATCCGTACCACCTCCCAACGCCTTGCACGTATTTGACGATCATATAAATATTTATCAAATAAGTGAATGAGCGATATCAATGGGAGGTTGCACTCTGGCTAACGCCTGGAGTCCGACGTTATGGGTTAGACACTGAGGCCCCGAGAAGACGGGAGATGAATCCGTCTCCAACTTGTCCACTGTCCGCAGTACTACAATCCCCAGCATGCAGTGCATCCCGGAAGAGAAGTTTCCAGCTCTCCATTGGACACGCAGGAGAAACGTAGTAGTTTATGCAAATACACGGGCTCTAGCGTACGCACGCACGGAGACTGCGCACATCTCCTCGTCTGAGTTCTGCGGAACTCATTTTGAGTACGGGGATTTTAGCCGGTAGAATTTAAGGAAGGTTCACTTCCGGGAACACCGGAAGCAGTTTGAAGATGGCGTCCTCCAAGCTGGATTCTCCCGCCGCGGCGTCTGGGAAAAGTGAGTTTCGTAGCCAGAAACCGAAGCCGGAGAACCGAGGTGAGCTTGTGTGAGAACCGAAGCTTGGTGTGTGTGGATGTTGAGTTGAGATTTTTTTCTTTCTCTGGCTGGGAACGTGCAACGCCGTCTTGAGTCTATTCTGTAAAATTGCTTACCTGTAATTCCTAATGATTGGAGTTGGCGGGATTTGCTGGAACGATTGGCCGGTATGGTGCTAGCTGCGTGTTCCTAGCTAATCGCTTTTGCTAGAAGTCCCCAAAGTAGAGGTGTTTCGGAATGTGTTTTCTGTAAAAGGGTGAGGACTGAAAAATTGAGAAATTGAGCAGGGCGCTTCGGGCCTTACCTTACATTCGTGGCGGTATTGGCAGCATGAAGGATGGGATGAGGTGGGAGTAGGAGGTTATTGAGTGAACGAGCGATAATGAAGGACTAAGACAGGCATAGTGATAGAAAGAAGGAGATACTTGGCGTGTCCTTAGTGCTCGTTTGTCAGCCAAGAAGAAATTTTAGAACGTTTATCATTATTCCTATTTGTTAGGTTGCTAAAATATTAGTCGACGCAACTCCTACTCTTTCGACTGCGTTATTTTTAAATTGCTCTTTTGGTTTGTTGTCTTGTTTTATCCCTTTTGTTCAGGAAAAATGACATGAAGAGAGGCCAGAGAAATAGCCTGGGGCCTGCTCAACCGGTCTTGTTGAAAGTGTTAAAAACCTTAACCTCTCATTCTACAGGCATTAGGGAGGTATTAAAAGTATTTGGTTGGTGGTGTTTTAATTGAGTAAAATATATAGCAGAGAGGACAGTGTATGTACACCTTAAAGAATAAAACCAGCAGGTGGAAAGGAACACTCAGACCGTTATGTAGAAAAGAGCATTACCATACTCTCAATGCCCCATGCATGCGCCTCTCAGGTCATTCTTTTCCTTTAGGGACGCAAAGTAACCTATTTGGAATCGTGTTGATCATTGTCTTCTCTCTTCATAATCTTTACCACCTATGCACAAAATGTTTTAATTTTGTCTGTTTCTGAATTTTGTATGACTGAAAGAGGACTGTAGGCATTCTGTGTCTTGCTTCTTAGGCTAAACTTTATTTTTATTATTCAACAGGGCAGTGCATGTAGCTGTAGTTTATTCTTTTTCCTGCTATATGATGTTACCTTGTATGAATATACACTAATTTATATTTTTGTTTGTATTTTTATTCTACCGTTGGTGTACATTTGAATTGTTGCCATTGTTCGTTGTAAATGATGCTGCTATAAACATCTTTGTACGCACCTCCTAGTTAACATGTTAAGTGCTTTCTCTAATTATGTATATGGGATGGGAATTCATGAAGTGTAAAGTATGTGCAAGTAATGCTAAATCTTTCCCAAAGGAGTTGAGTCAATTTACACTCCCACTAGCAGTGGGTGAGAGTTCTCATAGCTCACCATCCATGCTAACACTTGCTATTATCTGAATTTTGAATTTCTGTCATTTTGGTAAATATGAGATGGTATCTGGTTGGAGTTTTAATTCAAACTTTCCTGATTACACGTCTTTACACATGTTTTGGGGTTACTTGTACTTCCTGTATTGTGAAACTCCTGTTTATTTCTTTAGTCTTCTTTTTTTTTTTTTTCTTTTTCTTTTTTTAAATTCATGACCATTGAAGTGTTTAAATTGGATTGGGACTTGGTCAGATATGTATTTTAAGTAATCACTGTTGTAGAAATTGAGGTTTTTGTTTTTTTTTTTTTAAGGATATTGAGACATGAATGGTATATGAAGACTAGCTAATTCTCTGTGATTTGAACCAGAAATAACAAAATGGATGTATCATAAAAAGAAAACAAGTTTATCTGACTAGGATGTGTAACATAAAGATTTGCTTCTCAAATTTCAGTATGCGTAAGAATTTCCTGATGAGAATGTTAATTTCTGGTCCTCATCCTGGAGATTTATATTCAGGAGATCTTTGGAGGAGCCTTAGAATTGCATTTCTAACAAACTCAGTTTATGCTGATGCTACAAGACTATGGATCATATCTTTGAGTAGTACTGAATTAAAGTATGGCTGTTGAATTTAAGAGATTCTTGAAATCCAGGACCAGGACTTTAAATAAATGATAGGGGAGATAATTTATGGCCCCGAGGAGGCATTTTGTTTTAATGAGAGGAGACCTAGCCTGAGTGAGCTTTTTGCTCCCTTGGGCCAATTACTTAAACTTTTTGAACTGAGTATCTTTTATAAAACGGAAATAATAATACCTGTTCTTCCTACCTTTCATAGTTGTCATGAAGGGTATACAGAAATGAGGCACATGAAAGCTCTTTGGAAAAGCTAAATCCCTGTACTAGTGAATATTAACTGAAAGTGTACACCAGAATCAACTTTTAAAAGTTTTTGTTCACACACGAAAATATACATAACACATAGTCTCCACTTCAGTTAGATCTGAAAGGCTGCTTATATTTGAAATAGTCATGTAAGCAAAGTGGTGTTTGAATCTCTAACTATAAGGTAATGTAATGAAATAGAAGTTTCTTGAAAAGCCACTGTCTGCCAGGTATATGCCAATTAGTGTGGATCAAAGGAGACTCCCTGCCCTTAAGGAACTTTGTCTTATGGGGTGACTGGAACATGTAATTTAAAGATAATTTTAATACAGGGTGTTGATGATAATGACAGAGGCATGTTCTTTGACTGTTGAATAATGTGAAAAGCAGGGGAAAGGGAAATGCACTGAGAGTATTGGGAAGCTTGTGGCTGTATGCGTACAAAAAGTGTCCGAAAGATCACATGGAGTCTGATGTGTAGGTTTTTTCCCTTCTGTAGATGAATCAGAGCTGCTCACTGTTCCTGATGGTTGGAAAGAACCAGCTTTTTCCAAAGAGGACAATCCCAGAGGACTGTTGGAGGAGAGCAGTTTTGCAACTTTGTTCCCTAAATACAGAGAGGCTTACTTGAAAGAGTGCTGGCCTTTGGTACAGAAAGCCTTGAATGAACATGTATGCATATTTTATGTATTTCCTTGAGATTTTGCTCTTGCTTGTATCTTTACTCGTAAGTAACTGAATGTGTGCTGATGGATTTTTTTAAAACGTGCTAGCATAGCTGCTTAATTTTGTTCCTTTAGCATTTTAAACAGACTGGGTAAGCTTTATCCTTACTGTTTATTGGTTTTTAATTTTGTGAGTAATAGATTATTTCAAAAAAATTACATACCTTTAAATTTTTAGGAGTTTCACAGACTTCCTGAAACTCAACTGTGAATTCCACATTTCAGAATGCCCACCCTGCTATAATAGTCCCCATGAACTTGTATAGTTTGAGCTGAGGCATGCTCCCGATGTAATTGCTTAACTTTTCATTATAAATGAAATATGTGGATGTGGCCACCTTTCCAGTTTCTTGCTGCTGCCATGCCCCTAGAGTGGTTGTTTTTGTTTTATTTTTCAAACTGTGGATTGAGACCCCTTCAAAAAGTCAATTTAGAGGATATAATGAGCCTTAAAAAAAATCAACGTGTTACATTTGGTAAGGATAAGTATCATTTTATGAAGCTTTTGGTTCATCTGTGTGTGTGTGTGTGTGTGTGTGTGTGTGTGTTCTAGGCAGTGATGGAAAAAGTATTTCTCAATTGTGGGACTGCCTTTGAGTCATGCATGCCCACTGGATGTGAGCGTGCGCAGCGGCTGCCAGTTGTATTTTATAGCTGTTTCCCCCCGGGGTTGGACTCTTTTTTTTTTTTTTTTTTTTTTTTTGTAAACTCAATGACACCCAACCTTATGTTGAATTGTTCAGTATTCACCATATTGAAATATTCTTCAGATTATGCTCACAAGGTAGAAAATAGCATTTTTATTTGCTTTGTTGAAATCTGGTTCTTTCTTTCAAAAATTAATGCATGATTTTCCTAATTATTGCTTTTTTTTAAACCTATGATAGTTTGTTTCTACTTTGTATTTAGCTTATACAGACCAGCTAGAGAAAACTTTGAAAGGGACAGTCCGTTCTTTAGGGAGCAGGTTATAGATTAGAGCTGGGTCCAGCCAGGGTAGGGGAATTATATAGCTTTACATTTTTACCTTATGTAAATATGACCTCATTTTGATAGATACATATTTTTATTCCAATAAGTACAGATTATTATAAAGCCAACTATAAATGGTTTTAATTGCCTGAGTTTCTTATGTTCTTTGAAGTCTGAAAGTAATCAAATATTCATTATTAACTATCCAGTCTCTTCAAGGAGAGATTAATGGATTTTGAGAGATCGCTTAGTGGCACAGAAATGAATAGTTTGGTTAGGATAGGCTCTATAATTTTCTAAAATTGAATACATTTTTAGACAACTGCTTGTTTGCCTTTTTTGTAGCATGTTAATGCAACTCTGGACCTGATCGAGGGCAGCATGACTGTTTGTACAACAAAGAAGACTTTTGATCCATATATCATCATTAGGGCCAGAGACCTAATAAAACTGTTAGCAAGGAGTGTTTCATTTGAACAGGTAAATTTAGAATTACAGAGGCTTTGCTTTATGTGCATCAACATTGGAGAAAACATACAACGCTGTTGCCCGCCGCCACCCATAAAGTTTACGTTTTTGTGCTTGTATATAATTGTGTGCTTAATTTCTGGGTTTGGAAAAGAAATACACTTGTAAAGAATGTTGATGGAATATTTTCTTTATTTTCCCAAAAGGCAGTACGAATCCTTCAGGATGATGTTGCATGTGACATCATTAAGATAGGCTCTTTAGTAAGAAATAAAGAAAGATTTGTAAAAAGAAGACAACGGCTTATTGGTCCCAAAGGATCTACATTGAAGGTACTTCTTATTAGTGAAACAGCGTGTCTTCCTCTATCATTAGTTTTTCAGTGTACTGACCCTCAGCTTATTGCTCTTTTGATATAGGCATTGGAACTCTTAACAAACTGTTACATTATGGTTCAGGGAAACACGGTTTCAGCCATTGGACCTTTTAGTGGCTTAAAAGAGGTGAGGACTATTTGCTCTCTTAAGTTAATTTTCAGCAGAGAACGAATGAAATAACATGGGTGTAATATAATAGTTCATTGGATAACATATTGTTTTTTAATTTTTTTTTTAGAATGTGCTTTGTTTGATTTTCTATTAGTAAATTCTTTGTACTTCATGTAATTTGAGGGAATCATCACTCCTGGACTCTAACATATCATGGCCAGCCTTTGGTAACTACAGAGATCTGTTTCTGAATTAGAAGGTCTGCACATCATCCCTCCTCCACTGTAGATTTTAGGTGGGCATTTAAGATTGTAGTCTGTCGCACACATGAGAAGCACGATGTGATTGTAGGTGTTCAGATTACTGGAGAGTTGAGCAGAGAACTTGTTCTTTGCAGTAACGTATACAGCCAGTAGAGGTCAGCCTCAAAAAAACTTCCCTTAAGATACATTTTCTGTTTGAATTTTAATGTAATGTTAATTCAGTGTTTTCATGAACATTTTATTTGGCTTGTTACATTAAATGTTATGAGAAAGTTTGTGGAGCAGATAGTGTTCCTGTTAGTTCCTTTTGATGCTGTTGCCTGTACCTGGCTGTGAGGTCTTGCTTCCTTTCCAGGGCCTTTAACAATAATTCTGTTGGACCTGTTCCTCATAAGTTACCTGCTTTTTTCTCATGGGGCAATACTAACTTAAATATATTGAATATTTTATAGTTTTTTTAAGTCTAAATGTATTATCTAATTCTTAGAACAGCCCCTTAAGGTAGTTTTATTTCCATATTATAAATGAGAAAGCTGGAACGGGAAAATTAAGTGACTTTCCCACGTGAAGTGGCAGTCTCATTATTTGAGCCCATATTTTCTAACTAACTTACTCTTCCCCCTGAATTGCACAGCTGCAGAGTGTTGTGCTAATTCTGTGTATTGCTTCTTAGCAATAAAGTTGAGAAATTTCACTGTATCCAAGGGAGGCTGACTATTATGAAAGATCCAGAAGCCACTCAGAACAGCTGAAGGAGCTACTGTATTCAGTTTGGTCGCCATTGCCTGGTTCATAGGCTATTTTGTGATGTATTAATCCTCTTCTACCAAGTTCACTAAAATATAAGTGACTGATTCATTTTACTTTGCCAATTTCAGGTTCGAAAAGTAGTCCTAGACACTATGAAGAATATTCATCCAATTTATAACATTAAAGTGAGTGTTCATTATATTTTACTGTAACAGTGGTTATCCATTTTTTTTTTAGCCACAGAAACTTTTCTTGAAATTAAATCTTTTATGAAAGCCTCATACACAAAGCAGATGCAGCAGAGCTGCTCTGGGTGAAGCAGGGGTAGAGCTTAGCCCATTCAGCTCTGTCCCAGTCCTGTAGTGGCTGCCTTGGAAGCTTAGGTCTCTGTGGAGTTACAGTTTGAAAATTATTGAAGGAGACCCTGGAATATATTGACATAGTTTTAATACAAAGAAAATAAACTTCATAGAATTTGTTGTACATGGTACCAATCCAGTTTTCTTAGGTTGTGAGCCCATGTACTATATTTAAAGATGTGATCTTTCAGAATTCTGCCTTTTTCTATAAATAAGTCTGGAATATTTCAGATTGCATTCAAACCTTTTTTGAAATTTAACACTCAAATGAGAGGCTCACTGAGAGAGATCTGCTATATATCTCTGTGTCTACTCCGTTCATGATTGTTCTTGGAAACGTAACCATGGTACAGTGAGCTGTTTTGTGATGGATATTTGTTTAGCAGTCCACTTAAATTTGATGAAATTAAGTTAAAAAGTCACTCAGATTGGAGTGAAAGAACAATTTTGAGTTACATTGGGACATTAAAGATAAAGAGAGCTAGTCTTGCTTTTGATGCCTGGTTTGCATCCTCTGATGTTTCAGTGTCTATAAAATTCATATGGAGTGGGGCAGTGTGAAAATACTGGTTTTGTTGATCATGAGAAACAATATTTTTTTTTCCCTGTGATATTCAGGTGCCACTGAATGCTTCCTGCTTGTAGGAAATACCACTAATTAAGGACTCTCCCTGCTGTTTTTAAGTTGAATTTTAAAGGTTTTAATGAAATAATGGTTGAAAAGCTGAGTTAGTCTTAACTTTCCTCTCAATTTATTGTAACAATTCTGCATTTCTTAGTCTAAACTTGTAATGGTTTTCTGATTATTCGTTAATTATGCATATTTGAGATTACATATTTTTTCCTTATGGATTTGTTTTAATCCTACTGAAGAGGCTAAGAACTGTTCTTTTAAATTTTATTATTTATAGGAAAATGTCTATAATGTCTTAGTTTGAGAGATATATGACTTTTAAAATTAAATATGTTTACTTTGTTCATATATTGCCATGATTGAAGACCTTAATGATTAAACGAGAGTTGGCAAAAGATTCTGAGTTAAGATCACAAAGTTGGGAGAGATTTTTGCCACAATTCAAGCACAAAAATGTGAATAAACGCAAGGAACCCAAGAAAAAAACTGTTAAGAAAGAGTATACACCGTTCCCACCACCACAGCCAGAAAGTCAGGTCGGTATACGGTGCTGAATTTCTTTACATGAAGGGGAAACCATTTTCATCTGCTTTGTCAGAAACGTTGAGGGTACTTTAGGTGCGGTTTCTGTGTGTGTGTGTGTTTGGGTGTGTAGACATACAAGAAACTGAAGGTAATAATAGGCTTATTTCAAACTAAGTGGGGTGAGGAGTAGAGGCTTCACACTGTGAGTGCAAACTACATCGCAGTGGTTGGTGTCAGTTGTGAAACTGTAGCCAGTGTGAATGTTCCATGGATATAAAATTCAGTGATTTAGTCCACAGTTCTTTCTACTCTGCTGTAGTGTCATTCGTGTGACCAGGTGCTGTATGATTGCTTCGGTTCTGAAATCTGAAATTCTAACATCTGTCCTTTTTCTAACATATGAATGCCTCTCATTTTGTCAGCTGTCTTCTGACATCATTTCCTTTCTAAAATTTCCTTTCTCTCTTACCCATCACTGTTTTCTTTCCTGCTCCCTTTTCCTTCTGTCTCACCTGCCCAGCAAAACTCTGAAACTTGACTCCTTCCCCATAACGTGGCTACCAGACATAGTTGGAGAAAGTCGTATCTTTGGATTATATCCCCTAAAACTTCTTGCTTCCAGCCTCTGATAGGTCTTCAGTATTGTCTGGCAGCTCTGTGTGTCTTCTTAATTCTTAGGCACCTCCCGCTTCTAGCAGATGACGTTGCATTTTGTTTTATTGAAGCATTTGAGCCCACCAGGCAAGAACTCTTTCAACTTCCTCTTATCTCAGGTTTTTTTTCCCCATCTGCATCAATCCTTTCTTTACCCATTTCTTGAATTCTGTCCTCACCTGTCTTCTAGGTGAGGGGTCTTGTGTCATTATCCCCTCCCTTGGCTGCATGTTAGTCTCCCCTCTCTACTAGTCCTTTGTGCTCAGCAGGTAAACCCATCCCTTTCTGGGTACTGTCTTGTCTTTCCCACAGCCCTGTGTTTGTAGTTTTTCAGGGAGGATTTGGTAAAAGGTCAAAGGGGAAAAAGGAATGATGATTGTCATAGAAAAAGAATAATAGTAATGGAAATGTTGGATCATAAGGTCTGCTCTGGAAGGGGAAGAAAGTGAAGCCGGAAGGAAGCTGTTAGTTGGAGGAAAGTGGAGTGATCCAGTAACTAAAGCATGCTTTTGAAACACCTGAAACTTTTTGTATGGCCCTGCCTCTAGTCAGTAGTCATCTCATCTTCTGCCATCGCTTGAATCAGTGATGTCTCATTTGACTTACTCGGCAACTTCCTTGCTGTGTAATTATGGGCAGTTTATGTAACCCACCCACGCCTCAGGTTCTCCATACATAAAACAGGGATAGTGATAATACCTATCTCAAAGACTTGTTAATGAGGCTAAGTGAACTAGTAACTGTAAATAGCTTAGTGATGGTAAACAGTTAAGAGCACTGCCTTAGAGATAATAATGCTCTGTGAGTATCAGATCAATTATATTATATATTGATTACATATTGAGTGAGTGAGCTCTTGCTTTCTCTGGTTAGTATTTAATTAGTCACCGTATCCTGACAGTCCTTGGCTTTTCATTTTGTATGCCACAGCCTTTATTCCAGGCTTTCATCTCTTCTCCTTTTTTCTGCCCTTTTATAAAGTGCTGCTTTGCTCTGTTGTTCACTCTTCTCGGGAACCTTCCGGCATTTCTGAATCACATCCTACCTCCTTTATCCATCATTCAGGTTTCTTCAAGCTTCCCCTAAACCAACTTTCCAGTTTCCTCTCACACTTTTCTGAATCACTGACCTTCCACCCACCTAAGCAGTCTGTGGATTCCCTGGACACATCACTGCCATCCTCCCTACGTGCTCTCGTGCATGTATTCTTCTCAGCTTTGAGCACATTTCCTTCTTTTTACGTCACTACCTGTACATAGAGTTTTGACGCCACTATCTTTACCTCAAGGTCATTGTGACTTTCTTAGGAATTGACCACTCATCTACATTATTTCTGACGTAATTGTAAATACTGATTTCAACAGATTGATAAAGAATTGGCTAGTGGTGAATACTTTTTGAAGGCAAGTCAAAAGAAACGACAGAAAATGGAAGCCATAAAGGTAAGACTGTGTCTAGCTTACAACATTAATTGTAAATTTCATAGAAACTTGAATTTGTATTTAACTATAAAATGTTTTACTAACGTATTTTTTAAATTAATGATGTAGGCTAAACAAGCAGAAGCTCTCAGTAAGAGACAAGAGGAAAGAAACAAAGCTTTTATTCCACCTAAAGAAAAACCAGTTGTGAAACCTAAGGAAGGTAATGCTTGTTCTCCACCTCTTGGCGTGACGTCAAAGTCTGTCATAGGAAGAGTAAACCCTCAGTGAATTGTCTGAATCTGAGTGTTACATAAAGAAGTAACCATGTCTTTCATCAGTTCTCTTAGCATTTCACTAATCACTGATCCTAAGGACAAGAGGTGACAGGTAATTTACAGTTGAGTAGCAGCAAATGCCAATTTAAGGATATCCCAGATTGGCAGTCCCTTCCTGACCTTTTGCTTGTGCTGAGGAAGGACTCTGTTGTGAAAGATGTCAACCAGAGCAGTGAATCCTCTGTAAAAATAAAAGTTAATCAGTAAGATCGCTGAGCTCTGCTATCACGGCTCTCAAAAAGAGCTTATCAGAAGCTGTGCTTTGCTTTACGTGTGTGATCTGTGGCCTAAATTTTGATTCCTGTATTGTTAATATGGATTTCTCATCACCTTGGGCTAAAGACCCCAACAAAACAACAGGAAGATCTTTCTTTTTCAGGGGCTATTTAAAAAGGCACTCAGAGAAAACACTGCAGTGCCTTTTTGGCTCGTCCCTAGCCTCATTTCGATCTATCCTTCCTCTTTAGCATTTTCTTTTCTACTAGTAACACTTGCACTCTTCAGAGTGGTCAGTGGCGCAGTGAGGAGAGGAAGGTCACCAGCGGCACTGCCCATGACCGGTTGGCCAAAGCCAGATGTAACATCGCCATTTTAGTAATTTATATCAGTGTTAACGGCTTAAAAAATACTGTATTCTACTGTCTAAATCATTGGTTATACAAAAGCTAAATAGCATGAGCATGGTAGTTTCTGGCTGGTGCAGTGTGTCAGTTGTGTACGTTGAAGGTACTCAGTAACTAGTTTAATCTGTTTATTACTGATGAGAAGTGTGGCTGTTCCCCTGGAGCAGAGGCTTTAAATCTACTCTTGAGGTCCTGGGTAGTTTGTATGATACTATTCTTTTATCCCCCCTTCTGAATACTGTTCTTTAAATGATAAAGAGAAGCTGCATGTTCTCACTGCTTCCTTTCTCCAGTTTGTTCAAGCTTTTGGCATTAATTAGATGGTTGGGCTCTGTTAGGGGGACCTCCAGATACTCAGATTATCTTTATTACCAAAATCTTACTAAATGAAATACTGCTAGTCATTAATTGAACTAATATCTGGAAAACTACTTTTAGTTTTTAATGTAGTATTAGATGAAGTAGATTTTGACCTATAGCTTCATGATTAGCTAATTAAAATGACTGAAGCTAGGAAAACTGCATGTCATGTAATTTTAAATAATGTTAATGTGCAGGATGGAAAGTTGGCATATTAAGGAATACTCTAAAGTTCCAAATGTGGAAAAGAATATAACTAAAATAATCTAATCTCAAACAGTTTAAGAGAAAAGATGTAATTTTAATAGTTGAATCAAGTAAATGGCTCAAATAACTATAATGCCATTTTTGTGTATATTTTTACTAACTAGTTTTTTTAACTGTCATTTTTTAATCAACTTTTGTATAATTTATTTTTTTGTTTTTTATATTTTTATTGAAGTGTAGTCAGTTAATAATGTGTCAATTTCTAGTGTACAGCACAAAATACTTTAGTCACACAGGAACATACATGTATTTGTTTTCATATTATTTTTCACCATAGGTTACTGCAAGATACTGAATATAGTTCCCTGTGCTCTACAGTAGAAACTTGTTGTTTACCTCTTATATATATAGTAGTTAGTATCTATAAATCTCAAACTCCCAGTTTATCCCTTCCCACCCAGCTAATGTGTTTTTAAAGTACTTTTCTATTTGTTTTCTCATGGTTTGAAGTTTCTTTCTAATATCTAACTTACCTTTAGGCAAGTGCTTTATATTTTATAACATGACCTTTCAATTACAACACTACTCTGAAATTACTGTCCTAAGTATGTATTCTTTGTTTTACTTAGTAAAATCTAAAGAATTACATGTATTGTTTTTGATTTGTTTAGCTTCTACTGAAACTAGAATTGATGTGGCTGCCCTCAAGGAAAAGGTTAAGAAAGCAAAGAGTAAGAAACTGGGAGCTCTTACAGCTGACGAAGTTAAGCTTAAAATGGAAGCAGATGAAAAGAAAAAGAAGAAAAGAAAGTAACATACAAAACCCCAAAACCCCGATCTAGAATTTATTAAGCTATCTCCTTTTGTAAAGGATTTTGCGATACTAGGGCATTAGTTGCCTTAGCTGTGAGAAGTAATACTCTGACACTTTTTTCTGTTTGTTTTGTTCTTTATAACAATGCTTCTATAAACAGCTATTCTTTATAAATTATTGTATTCTTCATGTGTTTTTTGAAAAATTTTACACTGGAAAGTGGTATATATGTGTTTGTATGCATTGCACCTAATCTATTCCAGGCAGGTTTTGCCTAATCATGATTTTAGGATTAATTCTTTAGGTTGTCTATGTGAAGATTTTTGGAATGTGGCTATTATAATTCTCCATCAGATCCAATGTCTGATGCCATTGGTTAGTCTTACAAATCATGGCCCAGCATTTGGTTTTGAGGAAAATACATGCAGATTTTTCAGTGCTCTCTCTAATGACAGCAAGGAAACATTTAGGCTTATTCCTTTTTATAATCGCACTTTATATTTTGTCCCAAGATTAACCCCTAAGCCAAAAAGGCAAGGCCTCGTACAATCAATCCCTTAATTGCTACTCCATTCTGTGTCTGAGGAAGCAGTAAGCCAGAACGATATCAGAGTGCAAGAGAGCAGGGAAACCAGATCTTTGGAGTTGAAGCAGCGTGCAAGAGGTCATGCAGAGATGTTTTTACTAATGAGGGTCAGTGCAGTTAGACTCACGTAAGTCTAGCTCACTCATTTTACATGTTTAGAAGCTGAGGCACGCAGGGGATAGGTTATTTATGGAAAGTCACAGCTGTGGCAGCCTGAAAACAATGCTTATTCAGAGAAATTGGAAAGTAAAGATGAGTTTCTCCTATTGCATTAGGAAGTCGAACAGTTTCTTCTTTTGGGTAATAGTTTGCTGCAACTATTTTTTTTTCTGAAATATTTTAAAATTAGAAATACATCCAGTTGTTACTTTTTTTTTAAAAAAAAAGGCCATACATGAGGGTTTTTTTTCCTGTTTTTCTTTTTTCTTTTTTTTTCTTTTTTTTTTTTTTAATGGAAAGGAACTAAATGAGGGTATTTGTACTTGACCAAAATGATAATTATAACAGTCAGTAAAATGATTGGTGGACTAATAACGAGAAAGAGAGACAGGTGTCTGTTACGTGGATATATCGGCCAATCTGGAAACACAACAGAATAGTAACCTGTGAAACAAACATAAAATAGACTCTTAACTGTTGTTGCTCATAATGCAGTAACATAGCTCACATAGATCTTAAAAAATTTAAGGTTTATATACATACGTGTGACTTTATCTCGCTGTGGGTTAGCTGTAAAATCAGAGAGAAGAAAGAAAAAAATTAAAAGGGTGGCTGCTGGCGTGGCTTTTGTTTATTTTTAAAAGCCAAGTCTCTTAATTATAATCATTGACTGTTCCTTTGGCTTTATTGCAGTGATATTCAGAGGTTAATTATGTAAGTTTTTTTGTACTAATGATATTTTTAATCAACTTTTTATATAAACCTTATATATAAACTTTTTATATACCACTATTATAAATGGAAAATCATTTTACATATCATATCTGGCAGATAATAAATACAATTTAAAATAAAATTAAAACATTAGAATTAAAAATAAAAATAACTAAATATTAGTAGTAATCAATGTGAGCAATTTATTAAAACATTTTCCTGAAAGTAAGTTGCTCCCTGGGAAGAATGATGCTACTTATAATCAGTCAGTGATACAGAGACAGGGGTCTCTCATGCATTAATTTATCAGTAGGGCATTTGGTTCTCATAAACTCATAATTACCCCTCTTCCACTGAGCTTTATTCAGATTTTAACATTCAGAGCACCAGGAAGAAAATTCCTCATCTGCCATGGCCTTCCTACACTTTTTTATTAAATGGTCAGACACCTTTTCCACACCAGCTCTGTGGCAGCTGCTGTTGGATTCCTGTGGTGGAATCCATCAAGGAGCTGGCCCTTTGGGTACTTGTGAGCATCCTCGGTCATCATACATGTGACCGGGCTTTGTCTATGATGAATTGCCACAAAGCTTCTGCTTCTTTAACTTTTCTTGGCAGTTATATCCATGAAGTCAAGGTATGATGTGCTAGTTATATTTTTTTCTTACCCACATTTTTTTTAATGTTAAATATTCAACTTTTGAATAGTGAAACAAATATACATCCACACACTAGCTAAAATCAGCTTGTGTACTGTTGGTGTGCCCAGCACATTTATGCAAAGCTGCACTGGTCTGGCCTCCATTGGTATTTATTGAACCTACCAACAGTATCTAGAAGACCACAAAGGGATTTTTTTCCTCCAGCGTTTGCCATTATTTGTCAGAGATGGAATCTGTTAGATAAAAGCCTTTATCCTCTAACATTTACCCCCTGTAAATTAGGGTGTCTTTTCCTTTGTTTTTCTTAAGAGCCCAGGGGCTTTTCATTATTGGACTACCCCTTAAATTTCTGGATTTTATCCCACAGAATTAGAGACCATTTCAAGCTAGATCCCCAACCAAGAGCAAAAACTGAAACTCCAGCAATTTTCTTCTTCTTACTGTGCTGGTGGTGGTGTTACTAATTATGTAGGTTTTTAAAGAGAATGATATTTTTTTTTTTTTTTTTGAGAAACATGCAGTCAAATTAGTGCTTATTTGCCGGCCAGACTAGGCACTTTGGTTACCAAGGTGCATTAGATAGCCGTAATTCCTGCCTGTTTGGAATTCACAGTCTAGTGGGACAGACAGGTAAACCGGTGACAATTAAATTATTCTTTACTCTGATTTAAAGTAATTGTCTCAGGTTTTGCCACTGACTTTACGGAAGCATCATGAGGATTATTCACGAGCATGAAAACGTCACCTGAAAGTTCGGGCATAAAGAAGACACTAGCATACAAGGTAAACCCAAGATTGGGGATTACACGGAGTATGAATTTGGGGATGAAAGACAATGTTTATTGATTGATACTGTATGCCAAGCACTTTTCTAAATATAACTTTTTTCTATTCGTTTCATCAAACCCCTGAGGATGTGCCATTGTCTGCATTTTATTGTTGAGGACATAGGTCCAGACACTTGCCCAAGGTCACAGTGGTGGAACTGGAGACTGAACTCAGGCATATTGTTTCGAAAATCTGTGATTTTAACTCCTATGTCAAACAGCGTAACTTGAGGGAAAAATAATAATAATACACTTTGCAGTGTTGCAGCAACATGAAAAATTCAGCTAATATATTGATACTCTGAGAAGAGATTTGTCATACTGTGGGTACATGTCACTGGGTTCTCTTAACAAAACTAATATGAGAGAAAAAAAGGAATGGCTGAACTGGAGAGACATGACCAGCTCAGAAAGCTGGGCGATAAAGTGTTGCTGTATGTGGATTAAAAGTGAGAATTCAGTGTTTACATCGGGAGGAAAGGAACACACAGTTTAAAAGAATTTTACAATTTTAGACCTGGAGGGGACCTTGGAAAACGTGTAAGCAATGAAGCACTTTTGCCAAACAAAAATTTATGCAGTTAAGTTCAGTCTACTCTCTCCTTTTTCTGCTCTAAGCACCCCTGCAGCCCTGAGGGGTTCAGCTGGTTATAGATGTGGACACAGAAGTACTACAGGATTTGCACAGCTGTAATAGCTTAATTGAGGTTTCCCTTTTCATACCATGGCAAAAACTTTAAAACATACTGGGATGGAAAACAATGCGTCTGGAACAGGAGCCGTAAATACATTCTTGGCTAGTTGTGTATTAATATTTCAAAATTACATAAAACATCCTTGGAAAGTTACCTTCACTTGCCTTCTACATGATTCCTCATTGAATGCCTTCTGTCTTACTAGTAAAAAGTGCCACATTGCAGCTTTACTTCATTTATTTAGTCCTACAGATGAAAATGCAAGTCTTGGGTGCTTTGGGCAGGTATCACAAAATTCAGATTCTTTTGGGTGACTTTGTTATACAAAGTCTAATCTTGCTGAAATTAGCAAATCTTGGGTCTACAGTTTCCAACACTAGAGTCATTTGTTCTTGTTCTGATTAACTCTAAATAAAAAGGATATTATTTGCTTCTTTAAATTTCTCTTGAACGTGTATTCATTCCTAGGACAGTAAGCCATTGATTTGATTGCTACCTGATGTCACTTTCTGAAAATAGCTGTTAGGATAAAATAAATAGCTCTGTAGAGAGTTACAAGAATTTGAACACACTGTATTACTGGTAGACTGTTTCTTTTACTCACCGCAGAGGTTGTCCAGACACTTGTCATTACTGGGGCAGGCGCTACAAGTGGACCCTTTTTTGTATGGCCAGGTGGGGTAATTTCCTCTAGGAAGTAGAAAAAAGATGTCCATTAAAGTTTTGGCTTTGTTTTGTTTTGCTTTTTCAATTGCTATTTATTACGAGTCCTTGGCTAGGAGAAAGTCCACCGATTCAGAGGGTTGGAGAGAGGAGTGGAGAGAGGCAGAAATGGAAGCCTGCTAATGTTTGCAGAGTTCATTCTACGTGCCAATGTCTATGAACCTGTGTCTTAATCATCTCACTTAATTCTTAAAACAACTTGGGGAGGAAGTGATTTTTATTTCTGTTTTAGTGATGAGGAAACTAAAACTCTAAAAGATTAAGTAACTTGCCAAAAGTCACAGTGTACACATACCAAAGAACAAAACCTGGATTTGTCTGGCTTCAGGGCAGTGCTCCGTCTGCTTACTGTCTGGCCTGTGTGATCACTTGTCCATCTTAGAAAAGCTATCATGACCCACATTTGTTCTCAGTCTAACAAGCCTTCATAGTTTTTTACTGAATAAGACCCTTTTGACTGGGGTAACTGCCTTCCAAAAGAATAACAAGAGATATGGGGGAGTTTCTAAAGTGCAGTTTGTTCTCACATAAAAGATGTGATAAGAATAACACCATAATTACTGAGCACTCTTCATGTGCTAGGCACTGTCCCAAGCATCCCTGAATAAACCAGTCTTCACAGTAACCCTGTGACAAAGATACTATTATTTTTTTTATCCCCAAAGCTAGAGGCTGAGGCAGAGTGTAAGTCATTGACCAAAAGCACAGATTAGAAAGTGAAGTAGTATCCAAACATTTTATATCCCCAGGAATAGCTTCGGCGTAGCCACAATGGGAGGCTGTACGTTTATTTCAATGAACCTGCCATGGCACTGATCTCTTTTAGGACTCTGCTTTTGGAAAGGAGTTCTTAACTCTTGTGTCACGGTACACTCTGGCAGCCTGGTGCAGCCTATGGACTCTGACTCTAGTTTTTAAATGCTTAAAATAAAGCTCGTGGAATTATAAAGTTAACTGATTAAATAGAGCTAGTTATTAAAATGTAAAAAAATAGTTGAGATGTACTAACATGTACTTCTCTGTTAAGCATTAGATAAGCTCTAGCAGGGAGCCTGATTATAGTAATTTCAAAGTAGTGATAAATAAAAACTGAGATAAATGCAGTAAGGAGAATGTGATGTGAACATAGCTGTGACATTTACAAAGAAGCGCAGTACAGTCCTAGGTGCTGCTGGTATGACTGGACTGTTACCTTCATTCCTAAAGAAACGTTATTTACAACAGTAGTGAAAAAGATGTTAACTTTTCTAACCCGAGTTCATGGACTCCCCTAACCTAGTACTATAAATTTATCTCCAAAGTTAAGAACCCCCTTAGAGACATTATTTTTCATTAACACCTCATTTCTAACCAAAAATATATGTTCTAATCTTGTTTCGCTCCAAATTAATTTAGGTTGTTTCAGAAATTAAACTTACCCTCCTGCTTATTCTACACTGTGGAAAATAGTGAAAGGAGTAGAGATTCTGATAACAATGATAAGAGATGTCCAAAATGGACAGTGATCATTGGAATAAAAAGTACAGTAGTCATTGAGTGGTTACGTTCTAAAATGTTTTTAATAAAATAATTTATGCTACTTCATTCTTTGTTAATTGTGTATTCTGTACTATAAAGAAAAGGGGAAACTTGCTATTTCAAACACAAGCTACAAACAAGGCAATTGTGACTTCTAGGGAAATGGCAGAATTTATCCTGGGAGAAACATGCTCCTGGAAAGGCCTGGATTTTGTCTAGATGGTGATTAAGACAAAGGGACCTCAAGTATTCGGCCCAATAAAGAGGCAGAAACTTTCAGTGTTTCCCCTGGTCACCTGAGGGATAAGCGGGTTGAGGCCCTTGGACTCTGGCAAAGAGAAAAGATCTTTAAAGAAAAGCTTAGATATGAGTAACAAGATCAAGAAAAGCTTAGGTATGGTGGCCAGGGTATGCTAGGCACTGTACCACTGTCTGCTCATCGAGGTACTTATTTCCTCCTCAGAGGTAAAATCGCCTCTTCCACTAACCCACTGAGTGGTGGCGAGGCACAGGGGGGTCAGTAAGGTGCCTGTGCTTCCTCCGACGATGCAGGTCAGGGAGACCCCGGGTAGCATGGAAGAGAGGATGCTTATATTCTATAATGAAGATAACTACTTCTACAATAGATTTTCTTTCTTAGAAAGAGGTTAATTTGAGCACTTACGCTGGTCCGTAGTTGCATATAAAATGTGCTAAACCTTGAAAACCTTCAAAGCCAGAAACTCGAGGACAAAATTGCACTGCGCAGCCAACCTTGAAACTATCTGCCCAAACAACCTGAAAAAATACAAGGATTTTTAAGAAGAGAGTTAATAAAATGGACACTTGAGTATGATTAGGCCTTCATAAATATGGTCAGGTATATTCACTCTCATTAGATAGAGCAGTTAGCACCAGGGAAGCTTTAGGCGCTCAGAACTCAGTTGGAAACAAGACTGTGTGCGTGAAATAAACATATAACAGATAATTAAGATAATTTTTGACAGTGCAATGAAGAAATAAAACAGGGTGGCAGGATAGAGTGACTGCTGGGGAGGAAGGGGGCTCTTTGACTTGGGTGTGCAGGGCAGACGGCTCCGGAGGGTGGAGAAGGCACTGGAGCCGAGCCCTGAAGGATGAAGAGGCAGCCCTCAGGGTAGCCGTGCAGGAGAGGGAAATGCTGAGTGGGAGCCCTGGGGTCAGGGCTGGGCGGGAGTCTGCTTGGTGCAGGAGCGGCAGAAAGAGCGGAGCTGGGACCTGACCTGGGAGAGGGGAGAGTCACAGGCCAACAGGTCAGAGGCAGAGGAGCAACTCGTGGGGAACCTGGTAGGTAAGTGAGGGACGGGCCCTTTTCCAGGTCTTAGAAAGGTCACTTTGGTTGTTACAAACTAAGTGGACTGAGAAGAACAAGGGAAGAAAGGGGGAGGGAGCTTGGGAGGCAGTTTCACCAGTACTGGAAAGAGAAGGTGGTGTCGCTCTCTCGGAGGACGCTGCTGGGGTGTATTCCTTCCCAGCCCACACCCTAGAACCCCCTGGGAACTCCAGGTACCCAAGTGAATTAGCCTGTGTCTCGCTGAGAGAGTCTGATTTTATGGCCATTAATTCTCAGGTTTGATCCTTGTACTTTAACGTCCCAATCATTTTTGTGTTTATTTTTTAAATGTCTTAATTTCTATTCACCGCATCTCAAAGCGACTTCCCCTGGGGTGCTTTGTTTAAAATGCAGATTTCTGGGCCGTATCAGTCCTACTGGGTGAGAGTCACTGGAACTGGCCTTGAAATCTGTGTTTTTTTTAATTGAGATATAATTGACATAAAGTTAGGTTAGTTTCAGGTGTACGATATAATGATTCAGCATTTGTATATATTGCAAAATGATCACCACAGTGTCTAGTATAAACACCCATCACCATTTATAATTCTTTTTGCTTATGATGAGGACTTCTGAGATTCACTCCCTTAGCAACTTTCAAATACACAAAACAGTATTATTAACTATCGTCACCATGCTGTCCGTTACATCCCCAGGACTTATCTTTTAACTGGAAGTTTGTACCTTTAAACCATGTTTACCCATTTCATTCACTCCCACTAGCCGCCTCCCCCCCCACCTCTGGCAACCATCAGTCTGTTTTCTGTTTATAAGAGTTTAAAAAATTTTTTTTAGATTCGCATGTGACTTCATACGGTCTTTGTCTTTCTCCGTCTGGCTTATTTCACTTAGTGAAATTCCCTTTAGATCCATCCATGTTGTTACAAATAACAGTTACTCCTTCTTAAGGAAAATGTGGTGTACACACACATACACCCACTGGAATATTATTCAGCCCAAACAATGTAATCTGTATTTTAACAGTTCCTCAGGTGACTTACCTGTGCTGACGGGGTGCAGTGTTGTGTATACGTATTCCTTCCACTGTCATCTGAGTAAATCACTTTATAGTTCTTATCCTTCGGTCTCTGAGCACTTTTTCCCACTATTGTTATCTTGCGAGTCTTATTTGGGGGTTCCTCCCACACACACCTTTAATGCTTTATGCTATTTTTAAATTCTACTTTCTTTTACCTTTCTGCTCTCTTTTTTCCAAATGTATGCAGGCATTTGTTACCATGTATTTTCTGTTTCAGTTGGTCTTTTTTAAGTCAGGTTGTAAGCAACACACAGGAAAGCCCATCCCTTTTAGGCATATAGTTCTACGTATTTTGACAAAAGCATAGAGTTGTGTAGCCTCCACCATATTCAGGATCTAGAACATTTCCCAAAAAGTCCCTTGGGCCCCTCTGTGGTCAGCTCCTCTCCCAACCCCCAGCCCCTGGCAACCACAGGTCTGCTTTCTGTCTTTGTAGTTTTGCTTCTTCCAGAAGGCTATATAAATAGACTCAGTTTAAACGTAGCTTTTTCAGTCTGGCTTCTTTCATTAAGCATGAGCATTTGAGATTCATTCACGTTGTTGGGTTCATTAGCAGTCACTCCTTTTTATTGCGGAGTAATATTTATTGCACGGATCTATCACAGTTTATCCCTTCAAGTCGGTCTCTTTTTTAAAAGCTTCATGGGCATTCGGCTTCTGGGCTCAGATTTATGGGCTCTGGGGCCACAAAGACCAAGTTCATACTCCAGCTCAGCCACTCGCTGTGAACATGACCTCAGCTTCCTCCTCTCTCAAAGGCGGATAACCATCTACTCCACAGTCCTACTTCGACATTTTAAATGCGCCGAAGTAATGCTTAGGGCAGCTTCCGGAACATAGTGAGCTCTCAGCAAACGCTCATGTCTTACTCTCTTATGACTAATTTTTTTTTCTCATGACTAATTTTCTTCTGCTTTTAAACTTTTGAAGCTATTTTTTATCAGGCGTATTCCTGTTGCATGTTTCATTTCTTTTAATATGGTAAACAAAAAATAAAAATTTAAAAAATGAGTTACTCGTTATTGAGAATTTACCCAGTGCCAGGGGCGTGATAAGCACGTTACATGGAACATCATATTTAACCTCATAACAAATAAATAAGTATTGCCTCAATTTTTATAGATAAAAGGTGGAACCTAATTAATTCTACTTGACCACGAAGCACTGTGAGGACCGTCCGTGTCCTGAGCAAGATGCTTCCAGAGTGCTTTCCTTCTTAGCAGAACCAGGGAGGACTCTCTAAAACTGACAAAAACATCGCATTTGGGGAACTCAACCCAGTGTGGGCAGGCATGCTTCTCCTTTCTCGCTAACACTCCCTTCCCACCATCTTCCCCTTCTCGTTCTCAGTACGAGTCCATCTGGCTCATTATCAGCGATATGGTAACACTGCAACATGTACAAAACCAGCTAGACAAACTCTAAAACATGGCACACTTCCACTCGTTCTGCAAGGGCGTTAAAAATAAGAATTTCAAGGAGCTGCGGCGGGGGCGAAAAGGGTGGGGGCGGCAAAAATGCGATCTATACTGCCATCTAGTGGGCACTCTCCGCACTACCAAACCTGAGCCGCTGCCCCGCCCAGATATTTAAGTCGAACTTTTCCGAAATTTTGCAGAGCTGAATTGTCGACATCAAGATATCTAATTCGAATAATCTTCTATATTAATATACCAAAATTCTTCCACAATGCAAATCTATCTCTAGTGAAGACAGAACCAAAGTGTTGGGTGAACATGTCAAAAAAAGTCACAACTTTATGAGGTAATAATGGGTCTGAACCTATTGCTTTTACTCTGTACAACGACTATTTACTGGCCAAAATCTGAAAATAACTTGCTTTTTATTAACAGGAGACAAGGGTAAGTGGGAAGTTACAAATACCCACTTGAGGTAATTTCCAGCATGAATTTAAAATGGCAACTGAGTAATCATAAGTCACCCAGTGAGATTTCTTGCAAGGGTGAAAACAGGAAGTCTTTAGCCAAGCAGTCAGAGCCTTCTTCCAGTGTTATTGGAAGAAAGTGTTATTGGGAAAACAACTCATGGAAGAGATCTAACCTTTGATCAATGCCTACTGAATACTAGTACTTTGCTAGATAATTTCCATGTATTACATTATTTAATCCTTGCCACATACCTTATATCCGAATTCCAACTCTTCCTCTTACTGGCTAAATGACACCCCTCTGAGCCTGTTTATTCATCTATGGATAATAGCATCTCTCTTAGAGGTATGTGGTGAGAATAGAATGAGTTTGGTTTGGGGTTTTTTTTCCAGATTTACCTGTTTTTATTTTTTATTATTTTTAACATAATTTTTAAGGGTTACTTTCCATACGAGAACTTAAATGTAGACAGCTAAGTGAAACATTCACGTAAAAAGTAGCTTCTGGTGCTGCATCTTCCCAGACCCGGGGGGATCCCTGGACATTCTCTCCCTGATCTGAAGTAGACTAGTGGTCTCTTAAAGAGAAAGTTTAGGATCACTCAGCTTGGGTTCTGATGCCTGTACACAAGAAACTGGATTTTAGGAAATATTTTCTTTTGTCCCGATTATTAGCCCTTTCTGTTTGTTTTCCTAGATATGAAAGAGGAACATTTATAAGTAAGCTCAGTTAATTTTAGGAGGGCCGTCTCTGAAATCTCAGGCCTAAGTGACATAAAATCAAGTTTCCTCCTCTCACTTGGATGCCCTGGAATGATGGACATGGAGTGTCTTCTAGCTTGCGTGGCTGGGAGTCCACTGTCAATTTAACAGTCTTTTGAGCTCTCTACATCTGGTGTGTGGAGCCACTGCCATCCTTCTGAAGTACAAGTTCACCTGTACGCATTTTACATCTTCCACACCTTGTTCATTTTGCCAGGAGTTCTCTTTCCTTTCCTTTTCACTTGACAGACTCTCACTCAGCTCTCAAGAACCAACTCATGTGTCTCCTGCTGTATGAACGACTCCTACGTCTCCACACCTTCCTCCGACCAGGTTAGCTGCCTTGTCTTCATGGCTCACGTGGCACGCTGTCAGTTTCTCCGAACTGCAGTGGCCGTGTGCTGTGGTACATCCTCTTACCCATGTGTCTCTTCAGAAAGAATGTCCACTCCTAAGGGCCAGGGGCCATTCCCACGTGTGTCCTGAGTTCCTCGCCGCATTCCTCCTTTCTCCTCCCTTCCCCTTCTCTGCGATTGTGCTCCCCAGTAAAATGTTAGCACATAAGCTTTCATCTCAGGCTGTTTTTAGGAATCTGCACTAAAACATACGACCGGTGCCTTACAAAGTACCTGGGATAGGGGAGAGGCTTGAACACCGATTGGGTGGGAGTCAAACTGATTGTTATGTTTTTTTCAATAGGGGGGAGGTTAATTCGTTTTATTTATGTATTTATTTTTAATGGAGATACCAGTACTTCGTGAGTGCTAGGCATGTGCTCTGCCACTGAGCTATACCCTCCCCCTCAGCACCTTCAAACTAATAATGATTTCTGGAGGTTGAAACACCACAGTGCTTAATGGCACCAGATGCCACTTGTAGGCAATCTGGGTTTTGCTTTCTTGCCCTTTAGGATTTGTGAGAATCCAACCGAATTTATTCTCTGGTTAAATTAATTTGTAAACATAAACCAAAACTGATGGTTTATTGGACATGTCTAAAGGAGACCTTATTTATATTTCCAGGAAAGGGACCAAGGCTACTGATGACTTGATAACCCCTCCTTGATCACAATAACCTTGAGATGAAAACTTCACTGAAATCCTTCCTCTCCTCTCATTGTAACAACCTCCTGTAACCGCCGCATGTGTCACACCACCAGTGCCATCGGAGGTGTTTTATAAAGACTGAACTGCACTGAGAGTTTTCCTACTAACATGCTACTCTTTAGAAACACCTACTGCTTCAAGTTAACTGCCTTGTTAAAAATGCTTCTGCCCTCAGACCTCATTTCAACAAATTTTGGTACATTAAAACCAAACATAGGTTCAAACACAGGTTCACTACCTTTAGTTATTGGTTTGACAAGGACGGCCAGGAAAGAAAAGTAAATAAACAAAATGTGGCCTGTGCAGGGAGGCAGCCTGTTAAGAAGACTATATAGAAGATGCTTCCTGGGGTTTGTCTCCATCATGTTGCCAAATCGCATGAGCTTTGGATAGGAAGACTAAACCAGCTTGAATTAAAAAAAAAAAAATCTCAGTGGGAGGCTCTGAGTGTGGCTCTGGGGACTAATACTGTAGATTTGGGGAGCAGAACAGCTGCAGGACGGTTTACGTAAGCTTACAGGTTGGCCTCTCTGTTGAGGCTGGGACTGTGGATTTTTTTCCTCCTTATGTGGTATGTTACAGATTCTCAGTCCAATTTTGAAAGACCAAGAGGATACGGAAGCATCCATTCTCATCGATGCGTCTGTCTGAGAGGCTATTTCTGCCCATTTTATAGCCCCAGAATAACTGTGTCAACTTTCCTAGAGGACGTACCTGGAAATAAATCCATTCCCTCATAAGATCCTTTGATTGCTCACAAATGGAACAAAGTATCACAGGAAGGTAGCTGTCATCAAACTTACTCAAAGCCGGTGCAGGCTGGTGGGCCTCAGAACTACACTCTTCAAGTACCATCTCCTCTGGGAGTGGGGTCTGTTCCGTTCATTCACTTTTTTAAGTAAGCCTGTAACTCCTCCTCTCTCACATTTACAGGGACACTAGCTTACTTTATATTGTCTTAACACCAAATTCCCGTTTTCTCCTCACCCTTGAAATGACGGTTTCAAGAGAGTATAGTGCAGATACTTACCTGGGTGTAATGGCCGCAGACCTTGCCACATTTCCGAGTCTGGAAGTCATAGTCCTGAACTTCGTTGTACCAGTCGGTGATGGCTGCAGACACAGAAAAGATGGAGAGAGACCCTGTCCAGAGGTTTTCTCCCAAGGAAGTGAAATTTGGGTGCAGCTTGTGGGGTGGCTTCAGCCGTCCGTTATGAGCAAACTGACAATTTCTTGCCCAGGCTTTTGCAACTTGGGCTAGGCCTGGGTCCCAAGTCTGCCAAAAAAAACAAAACAAAACAAACAAAAAACAATAAAGAAACAGTAGGAGGGTCAGAAATGAAACCTGCTACTCAACAATGTAACTGGAGCAAGCAAAGAGGGGATCTGAATGGGATATGTGGTGACAAGAATAGAGAAGGACCCCAGTATATGTCCTCTGTATGCAGAGGACCATGTGATGGTCTTCAAGTTTTGACCACAGTTCAGAGGAAACAGGATAATCTAGGTTCATGGAATTTAGAATCGGAGTGAGTGACACAGATCAACATTTCACAGAAGGATTATTATGTGCAAAATAATACATGCAGGGTTTCACATATTTTATGTAATTCAATAACCACAATAGCCCCTCTCCTAGGATGTTCAGAAAGGTTATACACCAGCTCAAAGCCACAGAGCTGGAATTCATAACCCAAGCCTGACAATCAAACTCCTATTTCTCCAAATGCCAGGCTGCCTTCCCGAGAAAGTCAATACTCTGCCAGCAACAATGAAAAATAAGATTTAGAGACAAAACAAAGAAACCAAAAAAACCTCACAAAAATTA
Organism: Camelus dromedarius; assembly: GCF_036321535.1. Classification (NCBI taxonomy): domain Eukaryota; kingdom Metazoa; phylum Chordata; class Mammalia; order Artiodactyla; family Camelidae; genus Camelus; species Camelus dromedarius. The sequence goes on along the minus strand of NC_087446.1, from coordinate 16,707,089 downwards.
ACAGACCAAAAGGAGGCATAAATTCCGTCTATGACCTGAGGAAAGGAAGTGTTCAAAAAGAGAAGTAAAACGTACTTATAGCAAGGTTGGGTCGGCAGAGCGAAACTGGGTTCTTTTTGATCACGGGTGGTGAAGTTACTGCAACACCCTAATCACAGTGACAAAATCATTCAGGGCTGCCAGAAATCCACCTCCCAAATCAGTCCACATCGGCTGCTTCTGGCTGACTCATGCCGGAGTCCTGCTGTTTTTTTCTTACCATGTAGAGCATATCACTGGCCGCTGGATTCACTCCTGATCGGAACTTGTTGTGAATTTGAACACAGTCTTTGATGAAATCTTCATTGTCGATGTCTGGCAAAGTACTTGCTGAATAAGGAGAGCTGGAGACGAGGGAGACCAGCCAGGCAGTCACAGCCAGCGTGACTCGCATGCTCCGGGCGTCTGGCCGGGAGCCTCCCCGGCTGGGCCCCAGGGACACGCAAGGTCCGAGAGTGTGCGCGCCTCCCAGCTTTACAAAGCACAGTCGCCTTCAGCTTTGAGAAAACAGAAAGCAGAACATGAGTTCATCGCAAGTTGGAAGAAAAGGGTTTCTCCATATATGGTGTGCAGCTCCTGTTCTGCCCTTAACCCTGTCTCGTCGGTGTCCGTGACACAGCACCTAGCGCAGTGTGCGCTGTTACCAGGCTCCGTCAGACCTGCTTGTGGGTTGGGAGGTGTTTCCCAAGGAAATTCTGGAATCTCCAAAAATAACAGTCTCAGTTTTCACAGAGGTTCTGGTGGTTAAATAAAAACATATCTCTTACTTCTAGAAATGTCTTGCAAAAATGCTTTACAAAAACCTTTTTTTTTTTTTTTTTAAGAGTCAAAGCAGCACATCGTGGCTGGGATATCTGGTTAACATCATCACCTGACCTAGAATTCACTCAGGACAGTTGAGTGTGATGGGGTTGAGTCAATTCTGTCCACCCTCCTCCTCCAAATGAAAAAAACAGTTATGTAAATTTTTACAGGCAGCTGGCTACCGCCGCCAGTGGATTCCTAACTTTGCAGCCTTTGCTAAACCTCCCTATGCTCTTCTCAGATATCAGCCCAGAGCCTATTTCCTGGCCTTTGGAAGCTTTTTTAAAAATGATATTTAAAAATATTTTTATTGAAGTATAGTTGATTTACAATGTTGTGTTAGTTTCAGGTGTACAGCAGTCCTTTGAAGCTTTATTATTAGCTTCGGGGAGTGCTGCAAGCATTCGAGGACAAGCATGTTCTATAGCCTCAGTCTAGATCCTGTGGCATCAGGATCTAAATGGCAAGCCCTTGTGCGGTGGCTGCAGCTGCCACTTGATGGACAAAGCCAACATCAGTCTCCCCCATTCATCTCGGTGTTACCTGTGCTGTGTCAGCACCTCTCCCCGCAGCCACAGACCTCTTACATTGTTGTAACTTTGGTTTGTTTGGGGTTTTTTTCACTTGTTATTATTTATTACTTTTGGCAGGGGGGGGTAATTAGGTTTCATTACTTATCCTTAAGAGGAGGTACTGGGGATTGAACCCAGGACCTCATGTGTACTAAGCATGCGCTCTACCACTTGAGCTATACTCTCCCCATGGTTGTAACATTTTGAACTCAGCTACTTTACTTTCCCTCCCTGATGATGGAGAGCCTCACTCTGTCCCACATCATTGCCTCGTAATGGTCTCCAAGCCAGGAGAGTATCTCTCAGACATCTCTTGAGATAACCCAAACTTAATTCTACTTTGTGATGGCTCCTGTCAATGAAATTTTCTGGGGAAACGTAATAACTGGTTATGCCCCAGTTTTCCCCTCACAAGGCTCCTGGGGCTCATTCTTTGCCCACTGTAAAATGACCCCAGGCTGCTGAACTCACAACTCTTACTAGAGCTTCCACCTGAGCAGAAGGGAAAACGGCCACTGTTTACACAGGTTTCAGATATGCTTTTGGAGTCTGCCGTGCTGTTGGCACAATCTGGACACCCCGTGGATTCTTTCCTTCAGCAGGGCCTCTCTCATTGCTAACGGGCATATGCTTGTTGCTTTATTGCAAGATATTCACTTCCCTTTTAACATTGCTATTGTCCATTGTTCAGCCCATAATAAGGAGATGTTATATCTTTTGGAAACGATCGAGCTGACAGAGTTTCTAAACATGCAGCTCAAAATGGACCCCCCTCCATCCCTTCTCTACCCCATGTTTAAACTTGCCTTTATTCTTGACTGATATCATCAACTATTAAGCGAATCCCCCACAATCTGCAAAAGACAAATGGATGCAAAAGGGTGCCAAATAATTACCAGATGGATACATCAGGCTGATGGACCTCCTGGAGCCCCCCTTTCCTTTAACCTTTTTACATGTGCTTATACCCGTCAACTGGGACCTATGTGCAGATCAGGGAGAGCTAAGCAACTACAAGACAACTGGCTTTGCCTTGGCACCCAGAAAATTGCCGACCAAATTATTTCCCCAGTGCACTACTTACAAATCTCACCAAGTTTCTGGGAGAAATCACTAGACCCCAGGAAATCCTCCAAGGCCCACGTTCCCCTTTGTGGCACTTTAAATGGATTTTATTGTTTTTTCTCCCAGCTTTAGGCTAGTCTCACTGTTCAGTCATTTTCTGCATGTTTAGTGGTTGGACTGAAGCCTATCTAACTAGACATGCCGATGCCATGACACTGGTAATGCCATTAATAACTTAGGTTACTCCTCATTTTGGCATTGCTTTATGGATTGAATCAGACCAAGGAATTCATTTGACAATAGAGATAAACCACTTGCTTGCAAAAACTCTAGGGTACTCATTAAAATTTCATACCCCATATAATAGTCAATCTTCAGGGCAAGTGAAATGTAAACATCTAAACATAAAAAATTAAAAAAAAAAATACTGTTAGGAACAATCTGTCAAGAAACTGGGCTTAAATGGCCAGATGTTTGCTCTTGGCCCTTATAAAGATCGGAATACTCCAAATCAGAGACATGCACTGACCCCTTTTGAAATGGTCTTTGGACACCCAGTGTCTACTCGCATATCTAAACCTTCCATTCCTGGATAAGTGAACATTATGGGAACTTGAGTGAACAATTTGATGATATGACTTTCTAGATACCAGACCTAACTAGTGTGCTTGAAGCATACAGCCAACAGGTAGAAGGGACATGGCCTCCACCCACTGACTGACAAGCCTCGCCATCCTTTCGAGCAGGAGACCGAGTGAACGTCAAGGTCTACAGAAGAAGACGGACGCCGTCACCTCCCTGGGGAGGGCCTTATGAGGCACAGCGGGCCACCTACACCGCCATCAGGAGGAAAGTTCTCCCGGATCCGTGCAAGTCATGGCAGAATAGACCCAGAACGTCACTCTTAAGACAGCTGGGAGACAGATTCCTCCAGGTGCCTTCGAGGATTTCCGGGGCCAATTCCCAGGCCCTGAAGCAGCCAGCATCATGAAGCAGACAGCTCCTCCCAAGGTCACGGATCAAGAGATCTTGCTTTCACCTATTTCCCCTTCCCTGCTGTTAAGACTCCCTGTACGTACACGTTAAAAAGAAGAAAAAAACAAAGCAAAACACTTTTCTTATTAATGACTACTTTCTCTGCATTTATTCATCATTTATTAGAAGACTGACCAGACAGTGCTTGTCTCTGTCTATCCCACTTCCCCTCTAAGTCTCCCTATCAGCTCTTTTTCAACCTGTGTCTTGCTCTTACTAACCCTCTCTTACCCCCTTATGCCCATTCACCAAACCCCAGCCATGCTAACTAATCAGTCTGACTGTTGATTATGCCAACATCCAGACAGTGCAAAAGAACTTGAACTTATCTTCGTTCTTGCCCACGTGAATACCTTGGGGGGAGGACTAAGTACGGGACATGGGTGAGCAGCGGGTTGTGGTATCCACAACAAGAAAACCAACACAGCCTCATCTTTCAGTGAGTCATTTGGGCCCCAGAAAATCTCTGTAGAAGCCCAAAGATTGTCCCTTACCCAGATAAAGACAATAGGTTAAAAATTTCCCTTTGTATTGGAAACAAACATGACAAAGGACCTTTCCTGAGTGACATCCCAGGACAATACTGCAATCAAATTCTGTGGTTTGATTCTACAGGTGGCGTCTTTGGACCTCTCAAGGAAATTGTAAATAACTCCAGCACCACCCTTTTGGGCACAGATGTCTGCTAAATCACCAAATGTTCCGTTTGGCTCTTGTACAACTTAAGGATACTGTAGTTGTCCCGTGATTAAGCCGCCCCAAACCACAAACTATGCATGGGCGGATCAGAATTCTGGACTTACTTGGTTAGCTGCCAAAACTACAGGCTTCCTATACCTGCTATTTCATAATCTGTTTTACTCACACAGATTGACAGAGGTCATGGATTACTCCAGACCCTGGGAATTACAGGTTCCATTGTAACCTTGTCTGTAAACCACTCTGGTCTTTTTATTTTATGTGGCAACAAAATGTGTAAAGGATTCTCCGCTAAATGATCAGACTGATGTGGATTTGGACGCCTGGCTCTGAAGGAAAAACCGGGGTGCTCTAACAAGATAACTCACAAATCTAAGTATTGGAATACTGATCTGATTTCTGCTGGACTAACTTGTAAATCTAAGTTAATTAGTGTTGGTTTGCTGTTTATGTTTTTTGCTAGCCAGCTGGGTTTTCAAAGATACATATCTGGCTTTGGAATGTTGGTTTGCTACCTCCCTGCCTCCATTTTTGTGATGATAATGCTGCTAAAGCTGTTCCATGCCTATTGGCCCAATACCCCAAGCTTGTACTTTACCCTATAAAACCTCATGCTCACGTCTTGGAGGTGCTCAGAGCTTTGGAGCAGAAGCCCCTCTGAGCCCGCCGGCGTAATACATCTGAGTACTCCAACTCTCCGAGTGGTGCTTGTTTCTTGACTGGCCTGTCGTTTCCGTAACAGCTCCAGTAGTCACCAAATACACCACCCGAAATACCAGCCAAATTCAAACCTAGGCTTCTTTGTTCATAAACTTGTGCCCCATAAACATGCTAGCTGAGAAATCATAGAGGATCCAAGTCCCTTTCAGCACCAGAGGTCTAATTCCCAAGCTTTAATGACTATGAATTGGAAAAAGCAAACTTAAGTCTCTCTGCAGTAATAGAAGAGTTCAGTACTGTTGCGCAAATCTTGAAAATACTCCAGTCAGAAGTTAATAACTTAGCCTCTGTGCTGCTCCAAAATCATCGTGCCCTACCAACACCGACTGCCCAGGGAGGAGGAGCTTGTGCATCCACTGGGCGGAAATGCTGCCTTTGTGTGACTCAAACAGAGCAAGTAACAGCCAACCTAAATCTATTAGAACAGAACATTAGCATGTTCCATCAGATAAAGTTCACACCTTTCATTGGACTGACTTAGTCCCAGGGTTGGGGAACTGGTTTAACAGGTTGTGGGCAAATGTTCTCCAGTGTGTGGTTTTCTTTTTTATTTTGTTTTGTTTTGTTTTCATTCTAATCTATGTTCCTTTCTCTCTCTGCAGATCTCTTACCAGTTTATAACTTACTTGTTTCTCCACAGTCACCAGCTCAGCTTTTAATATATGAAACTATTAAGGAAGTCTCAGAGGAGGAAACTGATAGGGTTCAGGGCAGGCTGCTCCAAGATGCAGATTATTTCAGCTGAAAATAAGGAAGGCCCAAAAAACTCAGGAAGAATATTTGGCTCTCCCCCAACTGCCCAAAGGAATTTATGACAGAAGGCCTGTTCCAGGAAGGAGCTATCGCCATAGGTAACTGTAGGTGAGGCTCTTAACTCATTCTGGGAAGGGCAGCGGTGGCCTCCCACAAACGGCAGTGGGTTCTTCACTGAGCTGGACAGGTGCTGATCAAATGAAAAAGGGATGGACAGATGAAGGAAACTGGGGGGCATAGGAACTAGATTTCCAGTTATGAAGTTGGAAACATGATGTCATGGCAAGAATAGAGAATGGGCCACTTCCTACTGTCTCTCTCCATAGAGAGGGTCTTCAAGGATGGCTTTTGGCTGGTAGGAAGCATGATACCTGGTCTCATGGAAGTCAGAATCCAAACTGCTTTTACGCCAGTCAGGAAGAGAGTTAAGAGTCAGACCTAGGAGGATTTCTGGATTCTGCCAGTGATTTTGATTCTATCACAAAGGTGATGGGAAGTTATAAGAGAGATTTTTTAACTACAGGCGGGGTGTGATCTGATTTTAGAAAACACTAGTGGGGGAGGTATTACTATCTAATGGAAACTCTTAAAAAGTAAAGAAACATTACTGAACTATAAGGTAGAATTATGCCACACACAAGCGTAAAAAATAACCTCACAAAGTATCACATATCATTTCAGTTGTGTCCAGACTGTCTAATTTATGACCAGCATTCCTTTCCATTGTACTGACCTAGGATAAGGATCTCCTTGTGTGTGGCTCAGAGGCAACCTTTTGATCAAAATAGTGACAATCAACAGTGAGACCTTCCTCCAACTTGAGGTAGGAACCAGGCCTGAAGCCTTCTTTCCATCTTATTCTGAGTCTCTGTGAGCTAGATTGTCTGGGTTTTGAACACAACAACGAGAAAGATGAGAACCTGTGAGCAAGGAAATGCAGTGACGTTTTGCGGTTGCCTGAACAATCCCCACTGTACACGTACCGCTCCCAAGGATTAGCAATGGTATGTTGGTTTAGCACACACTGAACTCCTGCTCTGTGTATTCAGTTTAGCAATACAAGATAAAAAGTCACTGTCCCCAAGAAATAAACTAAATCATTCTTTCTTTAAATTTCCAAAAACAGTATGCAAAATGGAAAGTCTGCCATTACTGAGACCATGTTTACATTACTATGCAGAGCAGTGTAGCTCCTCAGAGCTACAATCCTCAGACTTCTTAATTCAAACTACTTTTCCACAACAAAAAGCCCAGAGAGGTGGTTTGCTCAGAATAACAGGAAGTTTTACCTGTAAGCAAATGCAAGCCTCTACTTCTTTTCAGAAGGTTCACAACTGCTGAGTCCTTCCTCTTCTTAGGTCTTTGCTGTGATCTCCTTGAAAAGTATGTGTGTGTTAAGAAAGATTTGTTTTCAGTGTTTATCTCTGAATAGTGGCATATATATATATATATATATCTTTTAAAAATTCTGTATTATTTACATTTTTATAGTGAGCATATATTATCTTTTATAATAAGAAAATAAGCTGAAATTACTTCTATTTTGGAGGACAATAGGATCTTTATAATTGTCAAAAAAGAAAGGACAGACCCAAAGTGGAGTCTTTCATGCTAAGCTCACCAAGACAATACCTATCTTAATTGCAGTTAACAACTGAGGCAGAGGGAAGGGGGCAGGGCATAACCCCTGAAGGAGTGACACAGCAGGTAAGGACTGGACACACTGGTTAGGACCAAGCTGGCGAAAGATGTGACTTCCAGTAGACCTTGAGCCTCTCAGCACACCCACAGGCGCCACGACAGCTCCTAGGCTGACCATAAGAGGTCAAAAAGTAGGTGGGGATTCCAGGAAATCCCTGCCCCAAAGTACCTGGAATAATCCTCCTACCCATTAGCATATGAAATTACTGAGCCCATAAAACCTAACAACTCGGCACACTGGTCTCTCTCTCCCTCCCGCCTTCCCTTACCACCCCCTCCACCCGCCTTGCAAGATGGCCCGCACTCTGTCTGTGGAGTGTGTATCTCTCTAAATAAACTTGCTTTCACTTTACCATGCCTTGCTCTTGCACTCTTTCCCGCGCGAGGCAAGAACCTACTCTCTGACAGCACGACCTCCCCGAGATGCAGTCTCAACTGCTCAGCCTGGAAGTCCCTGTCAGTGCCAGTGGGGACGCTGGCCACAGAGCCCCCTTTCCGTCTCTTCCATCTCGTACAGCTCCTCAGAGCTCCTCTCTACTTGCCAGTGGGATGCTGCCTGACTCAGGAATCCTTTGATAAAGCCAATTAGATTTTCAAATTTACTCAGTTGAATTTTTGTTATTTAACAGATTTGGTGTCAGTGACAGTGGGATTCAAAGTGATCTGATGGCATTTGGGGACAAAAGAGAAGCCCAGGTGTGGTACCCCACAAAACCTTTCAGTTCACTGTCTTTCCTGTCATTTCCAAAGGCCATTGGCAATTTCGTCTCAGTTCTAAGCTCCCCTCTCTTTGCATGGAGGTCCCAATCTGATTGGTGTTCCACAATCCCCTATGTGTTTGGAAACACTGACCTTGGTTTTGTCCCCAGATCCCTACATTCCAATGGTGGTTACTGCCTGGAATCGATCTGGGTCCAACTTAAAAACCAGATTGAATTTAGGGTTGAACTGGGTCTGACTTGGGCTGGACTAGGCCCAGTAAAGGCTAATTGATAATGAGGGAAACTTGGAAGTAAAAAAAAGCTGCAAACATTGTTGGGCATGCAGTGAGCATTTAAAGCTTTACAGCATGCACCATCTCACCTTAGGAGAAGTCAGCCACAGAATAGGTTAGATTGACACTAGGTCATCCACCAACCTCGAGAAAATTTCTGTGAAACAAGGGACGCTGAAACATCACACAATCTCCAACCCAGCAACACCACTTTTTAGGTATTAGTTTGGCTCTGTGAGACCCAAAGGCTTAGCTAAAAAAGAATAAATACATAAATACACAAACAAATTAAAATTTTAGCGTTTTTTTTTTTTTTAATGAAGGTACTGGGGATTGAACCCAGGACCTTGTGCATGCTAAGCATGTGCTCTACCATTTGAGCTGTACCCTCCCCCCAAATTTTAAACTCCTTAAAATCCAAAGACTTAAGTGTAACCTATCAACATATTCAAAAAATAAATAAATAAAGAGGGAGGGAAATTTTTACTAAAGACAACATAGAATTTTGTGTCCTGAGAACTTGGCTTGGTAACCATCAGGTTGGATGTCCCAAAATGTGGCTGGACAGAGATGTGGGTTGCACCCCATTTGTGGTCAGATAGAGCTGGACAGAAATGTAGCTTAATCTCCATTGTCAGCCAGGGTCCTACCAAACTGCTGCCAGCTCTCAGGGGAATTACAACCTAAATTACAATGGCTATGGTGCAGACTGTTCAAATTAAATGAGATCATTTAAAAAATGTGCTTGAAAGTGAGGGTTCCCAAATTAAGCAAACAAAATGGGATACCTATTCTAATTAGCAAACAGAAGACTCCAAAAGGCTTTAAAATTCCAAAATAGCGCCATTAAAAACCATGATGGTAGAAGACTAATGAAAATGTAAAGACACGAGATCTAAACAAAAGTTCACCAAACTATTAGCTTTAAAGTCACGACAGCTCCAAGGCCAGGCACCTGAAATAATACCCGGGCCCCTCCTATTGCCCTTTCCTATGGGTCCATCATTCAAACGCATCATAGGAAGCTATGCTAGTTTCTTAAATAACCAAGGCTAAAATTAAAATTAGTTTAAAAAACAGTCTGCAGAGGGGATCCTGGAAAAAGTGGTAGAAGCCAGTGAAGGGTGAGAATTCTTACCATAGTCAGTTCTCCCAAATCTCTGTCTGTAGTGCCCAGTTGAGACGGAAAAATGAAACTACACGCTGTCCCTTTCTTTCCAAATCCAGACCAATTGGATAGTGATTGATCCTTCCTCTCCCAGGGACTATTGCCTTCTTGCTTGTATTGCTTTGTGTCCTCAAAGAGTTTGACTCTCTGCGTGGCAGGGACATGCAGGCTATTGGTTCTTTGGCAATCTTTGGGAGTGACTCTGGATCTTAGGAATGCAGTAACCTTTGCACCCTCTCTGAGGAGTTATTTAATACTGCCAGAAATATTTACTCTTTGTTTTAGCTGAAACCTGGCAAGATAGTCAAAAGGATTTAATAACTTTATGATCAGAAATTTGGCTGAATTAGAAACGGATATTCAGAGCCTGACAGGAATTTTTTAAGCCTCCTCCCCTAAGCTGAAATGAAACTGTCCCTAGAAAGAAAGAAAAGCTTTCTAAAACCCTTGTAAAAGGTTTTATGGGTGGCTCCCCCTCTGATGTCATTTACATTACAATCCAATTCCGTAAGGAATTGGGAGTAACTGTCCTTATCCTAAAATTCTTTGTAAAACTAGAAATGCAGTTATAGAGGCAGTTCAAAGTCTACCCATTCCTTTCACCAGTCCCCAAACGCCCGCCTGTTTATCTCAAAGAGCTTGTAAACCAAAGTCCTTTTTGGAGGAACTTACATTCCTTCTCTCTTTTTCAAGATAAAAATATTCTGTAAACTTAAAGAAAGTAAGTCTTATCAGAAAGAGAACAAAAAGGTGAAAGGTAATTTGAAACTTAGGCAGATGAAAAAAATCTTTTAAGTGCTTCTCCACAGATATTAGTGAAAGGCTTTAGCCATTGAGCAGGTAACCTTAGCTTGTTCCATCGACTAGAAAAACAGATTCATCTCCTTTTATAATCAGCCAGCTTTACATTTTTGTACCTGTGTCATGGCTGAAATTTTAAAACGAGACAATAAAGTCATTGCATCTGTCTGTAAGTTCATGTGTGTTTATATCTACATAGTAGATGTGTGATACGTATCTACCTCTGGGCGGTATTGCTAAGATAAATTTATAAAATAGCTCTATTTAATTGGCTTAAAACAAACAAGCACTTATATGAATTAAAATATAACAGAAACTAACACAAATGCTTTTCAAGTTCATGTGATCTAGGATTACATTGTGTTTTTACAGCTATATGTTGTAAGTGTTTCAGAAATTATCTGAAATTCCTGAAAATCTGAAATGTCCTGGTGTAGTATTATCAGTCACAATTTCAGTTATTACCTGTTAGGCTGTATGCATCCTGCAGGACTGCAAGCCCCGTACTTGCCCAGCTTCGAGACAGAAGAAAGAGCCCGGAGTCAGTGACAGAGACATCACTGGTTTCACAGGCAGGCGAATCTTACATGGCTGAAGGAAGGTCCTGGAGCGACACCCCACTGTTATGTGGCAGACAGAGACGAGACTTGGCAGCAGTCTTTATCACTGAGCTGAGTGGAGAGGGAGGTTACCACTTATATAGGAAATTGACATCAGGTTGGCTCATTGGTTACCAGGGAAACCAGCAGAGGCATACCTCCCTTAATGAGATAATAAGCTATTCTAGTGGAGATGTTCTGATCGAAAGATTAGAACAGTTACCAGCTGGGGCTGGGGCAAGTATGTAGGCATTTACTAATTAGGCTCTGTGATGAAGAGGGAAGGTCAGTCATGGGAGTCAGGATGTAGGTGAAGCAGGGACTGGTCAAGCAGGGGATGTACAGAGAGAAAGAACAGCCATCGTGGGTGGCCAAATCATATACTATCATAAAAATATTATCTGTCACAGAAATAACCAAATTTCCTCAAAAATTCCATTCGATGCATTCTCATCAGCTCTTTAGTAATGGGCATTTTTAAAAAGCTTTGTCATTTACAGAGAGTTTCTGTTTTGCTCAGATGCCTTTGCAAAAGGTTTTCTGCAAAAATATTTTATCTTCAGAGATATTCATGGAAAAGACTTTTGACAAGTGCAGGTTTTTGATAACTTCAAGATCATCAAACTGAGCTGGTTAAAAAATTCCCAAAACTAATGGAAAAACTAGATGCAAGCAGAACAAATATTAATTACATGGGACTGAATAAACTGAGGAGGATGATTATACATTTTATGACTTTTTATTTTCAATATTGCCAGTTCTTTTATGTTCCGCTTTTACAGATTTAAGGAAACTTCTTCTCTCAAGCTAAACAATCCTTTTCTGATACCAATTATCCTAAGATAATTGTGATGGCTACATATAAAAAAAATCATCGTAAATTCAAACAGGATAAATGTACTTTCTAATTCAATCAACATGCAGAAATGAATAAACATTAATAGATGAATGCTTGTGTTTACTAAGTGGGTACATAACATTGACTAATGCTGCTAGACTTGGTCATTCATGAGTTAAACTTGTTAGGCACCTAAATATAACCTGAGCATTTATAGGTAGGGATACAAGATACAAATGGTCAAAGAGATAAAGCAGCCAATAAAATCTTAGTGCACCGAGACTTATCCAGTGTTTACACTATTTAACTAGCCACACATTTTAGCTTAGGTGACGTCTCACTTCTGAGAAGGAAATTATTTTGAACTTGCTCAACCCTAAGGAAATAGCGGTTTCAGTAGCAATTTTGCGGTTTCCTTTGAATTCTTTTTTTCTGTCTTCTTTCTGCAGTTTCATAGCTAAAGCATCTTCTAAAGTATGTTTTCTTAGCTACGGTTCCAGGGCAAATATATTATGCTTTTATTACAGGCCTTATAGTATTATTAAATTATACATAGGTATATCTTTAATATAAATAAAATTTAAGAAATGAAAATGTTTTTAAAAGCTTTAATTCATTATTAGCATTGCTGTGAGTAGAATACTGTCCTTTGTCTTTGACCCAGAGGTCTTGTATTTTTGTTTAGAATCCTTGCAATTGTGGTTGACTAACTTTTTGACTTGCAAGCAAGATTCAGTCTCAGATCTTTCACAATTTTTGACGTGAAGTCATTTCAAATTTTTTTTGTTATTCTCATGTTGGTTCTCGAAGTGGTTCTTCAAGAATTTACCCATTCTGTCTAAATTGTTCAATCTCTTGACAAAAAGTTACTCACTGTATTTACTTATCATTCTTTTAATTTCTCTAAGACTTCTCTAGTAGCATCCTTTGTTTTATTCTTGATATTGCAATTTTTGTTTTCTCTCTCTCTCTCTCTTTGTTTTTTCTGTCAACTTTGCTCATTGTAGGTAAGCTCAGCCAGGATTTCATGGGGCTGTTTGTTGCAAGGAGGATTAAAAGCTTTGGCCAAAGTCAGTAAGAAAGGCTGAACCAGGAAGAGAGAAAGAGCTAGTCAGATAAGAAACCAAACAGGAAACTTTTCCGTGGGGGGGTATCTGCGGTCATCTGATACCTAGAATCAAAGCTGGCAAAGGCAATTGCACACATGAACAAGTCAGTTGGTACTAAGAGTCTGTCTGTGAGGACGACATCTGTCACTGATGAGACTATAACTTAACAACTTCAGAAGGTCACACTTTGATTTAAAACAGAAAGAACAAGAAAAATAGAATGAAAATATCTATTATCTGTTATTTAAAATAAGATGCCAGCTACTTGGGTAGAGCTGCTAAGATATGCTGATACTAAATCACTAATCAATATGATTGATGCTCATAAGTTTACCCAGGCAGTTAGGCCGGGGAATGCAGTCCATTAATACTGCTGTTTCGTCTTGAGTTTTACTGTCTTGAGGTTGTTCTTGAAGGAAGGGAAGGTTTAGTTGCACAAAACCTCATCTATAGTGGCTTAACTACAATGGGCTATACTTTTTCTAAAATAATAAGAAATCCAGAGGTGAGGAGTCCAGGGCAGGTGCAGCACCAACAATGATGTCACTGTTTCCAGCTCTTCCTCTCTTTCTGCTTCATCATCCTTAGTGTGTGGCTTTTCCACTCATGCTTCTTATCTCACGGTCACAAGACAGCTGCCCCATCTAAATTTCACATCTACACTCCAGGTATGAAGAAGAAGGTAGGAAGGGATGGTGCCGATATCAGACCGGGGAGACAAAGGAGATAGCTAGTTTCTGATTTGTGCAGGAGGAGGAAAAAGAAAGGCTACCTCAGGAGAAGTTATTCAGAGAGATATCAGCATCCCCAGCCAAGGCACCTTTTGGGCTGCACCCTGCAGGCCTGCAAGCCTTGTACTACATGCCCAGCCTCAAGACCAAAGGGCCCAAAGTCTGACAGGGACGTCAGTGGTTTATTTGGATAGGGGATCTTACACATCCTTGGAGGCAAAGATCGGAGTTGGGCTGTTAGAATGCCTTGGGCTGTTGGAAGCGGGAAGAGGCAAGGAAGCTTCACCTCCTCTAGGCTTCAATGGGAAGATGGCCCAACCTATATCTTGATTTTGGACTTCTGGCCTCCAGAAGTATAAAAGAATAAATTTTTTTTGTTTTAAGCCACCAAGTTTGTGGTACTTTTTAAAAAATTATTTATTATTGTATTATTTATTTTACTTTGGTGGGGGGCGTTAATTAGGTTTATTTATTTTTAGAGGAGGTACTGGGGATTGAATCCAGGACCTCATGCACACGAAGTATGTACTCTTCCACTGAGCTATACTCCCACCCCTGTGGTACTTTGTTAAAGTAGCCCTAATCCAGCATCTGTCTCAGATTTGGAGGATCTTAATTCCTGAGTGTCAGAGCTCGAGAGGGCAACGATAAAATAGAACCTACTGAGAGGAAGGTTTCCTTGGGTGTCATCCTGGGAGGGTAGCAACATAAGTGTTATTAAATCTCTATAAACAAATCAAAAGTAGAAATAGTAAAGAAGGAATTAAACCCAATGTACTAAGATTTTAGAATAGGACAAAGTTTTAAAATTATTATATTTACAAAAATACTATTTTTTCTTGCTTTTAAATTACATAAATAGTTCAACAGAATACCTTATACTAAAGCTGCAATTATAATCTATTTTTTAAGGAGAGGCAATTGTTTACTACATGTTTAATAAAATTCATGTTCATAATTTTGTTTATTTGAATATAAATAATAAATTTAGCATTACAATAGGTAAATAGTAACTTTTATGCAAAAGTCCTTTGATAGTAAATAACCTCTTAATTGAGATCATTAATTTTATTTAAGTCTTAATAATTATCCTAATGATTATGTGTAAATGACAAAACTGTTAAGCTGGAGTCAAATACATACATATGCTTATGTTACTGTTGTAATATAAGAATGTATTATGACGGCAGGAGGAGAGGAAAAAGCAAGGAATATGAGGGAGAAGCTCTCAAGGAAGAAATAGAAAAAATCGTGGAAGAAAAAGCTAAGAGGCAGAGCAAAAACTAGTGTCCTACAGAGGAAAGCAAGTAAGAAATGAGTGACAGTACATAAATAAGTAGAATAAATATGGAGCTAATATCCTGAATTGGAAAACCACAATAAGAAGTGTCCATTTTCACTTATTTAAAATATAAATCTCATACAATCACAATGATTAAAAATCCCAATTAAAGATACTAATGGGATTTGTCTGTAACGTGAAAAAATAATCCCAGTAAGAATAGAAAAAAAAAAATTGAAGAAAGAAAAATAAGGAGAGATTTCTTTAAGAGAGATGAGAAAATGTACTAGATTACTATAACAATAATAATAAGAATCTTACCGGTGTAAAAATGATGAAACTGGCCTCGGGCTCTTCTTATGCATTCTAGTCCTCTTACTCCACTCTAGCAGGAATATTAAATTTGATTAATCATAGTCCATTGCACTGGCTTGGCCATGTTATTTGGAATGGAGCAGTCAAAGGAAAAAAAAAGTCCCAATAAACATGGGTGTGATTTCGTCTCTATTTTTGCGCCATACTTAGGGACATCTCCTTCTGGAGTTGTAACATTTCTATCTTTACTCATACAAGATAGACCTGGGATAGACATCTGCTAAATTCTTTGGCTTCTGTTTCCTCTGGTAATTGGCAGGTAGGTATGGCTTTCAGTTCTATTCAATGGTGAATCCTGAGATCCAGGGATAGGTATTGGGGTGGGAGAGTGCACAGGTCATAGTTGGACAGAGCTTAATCAAGCTCCCTATGGTTCTTTAGTGGGGACAAAGTCCTTGCTAACAGTAAAGTGTTACTTTGCCTTCCTTAAGTCTCATGTAGTGAGGGAGTATGTGTCTGGGAGAGGGAGAGGAGCGAGGCGGATGTGATATTCCTAGTTCAAGAGACCTAGGTTAACAGCATCTCAGCTGTATTAGGGTTCTCCAGAGAAACAGAACCAATAGGAGATATAGAGGTACACAGAAAGGAGTCTATTATGAGGGAGAGGCTGACACGATTACAGAGGTTGAGGAGTCTTATGATTTGCCATCTGCAAGCTGCAGGCCCAGGACAGCTGGTGCTGCAGTCTTAGTTCAAGCCCGAAGGCCTGAGAACCAGGGTAGCCAATGGTGTAAGTCCCCATCTGAGTCTGAAGGCCTGAGAACCAGGAGTGCTGATGTCTGAGGGCGGAGGAAGATGGATGCCCCAGCTTAAGCAGAAAGAGTGAATTTGCCCTTCGTCCACCTTTTCGTTCTATTAGCGCCCTCAGCAAATTGGATAATGCTCACCCACATTGGGGAGGGGGTCTTCTATACTGGCTCTGCTGATTCAAATGCTGATATCTTCTGGATGTACCCTCACGGACACACCCAGAAAGAATGTTTTACCTGCTCTCTGGGCATCTCCTAGCCCAGTCAGGTTGACACATAAAATTAACCATCACCTCGGCATAATCCATTTCTTACCACTAACCTAACTAGACAGATCAATGGAATAAAATTAAAAATTTTAAACTAAATGCAAATGTTTATAAGATTTAATATATGGCAGCATTTACCAAACTATACTCTCTTGAAAACAGACCAGATATGTGAGAAAGCGCTAGATGGTAAGAAGGGTGGAAAACTACTCTTCATATTTTCCACGTGCCCTAGAGATCCCGCATTCAAATACAGCCTATCAAAGGCTCTGAGAATTCTTGTAGTATATAGGAAAGAGATCGATTTAACTTTAATTCAACATTTTCAAGTGCAAATCAAAATTGTATTTGGCCAAAATTGCAATGGGATTTTTTTTGTCCTAGTATATGCCCAAACATACCTGGGGATTAACTAATGATTCAAAAAGTGATTTCAAGACAACTGGCTATCAGTTTGGGAAAAACTGTAGGGGCACGTTGCTGCAATTAACTGTGGGGACTCTGGTGTTTCTGGTTTCTGCGTACAGAACATTTCCCCATCCACTAGCTCTTTATAGCCATGGTTGGCTGTCCGTGTTGGTGACATGCTCTTCCACGTATTGGAATGGGCACAGATCCTAGATTGAGCCAGAGTCTTGCCTGGTCTTTGTCTGCATTCTCTGGGTATGGCCATTTGCTCAGGAATGAGATCATGATCCAGGCTAAGCCCATCAGAGTACTTCCTGAGTTTTGGGATGGAGCTGGTAAGGCAAATTTTTTTCCCCTTCTTTGTAAGATATAAGAACACAGGCCTAGGGTTACTGACTGCCATCTTTCCTGCTACACAGAAAAATTTTAAACAGCACCCTAGACAAGTACAAAGGCAAGTGACAAACTGGGGACAGATACTGCAACCCATATGATATAGCATGGTGTACTGATTCTTTCACACTCTCTCAAGCCCTTAGCTGAGTCCAGGGTAAACAGAAAACCAAAAGGGTGTCACAGTATCATCTCTGTCCCCTTCATGATCCCCAAGTTTTCCCTGCAGAGATTTACCCATATTGAATAGGGAGTCTTTATGTGTCATTTCCATTGGCTGCCACTCTGCACAACTGCTATAGTAACCATATAAATGGACTGACAGATAAACAAGGCCCAAACCCTTGGGAACATCAGACAGTTTTCACTCATGTAAAAGACACAAAAGAATGTCAGGACATACGGCAGAGGGCAGCAATATTCTCCAGGACCAAGAGGGCGCAGACTTCCTAGTACTAAACCTCACTAGCAGAGGTATGGTGGCAGAGATTAAAGTATAAATGAATGAAGGATTGGAGGCATATGCTGGGATATTCCTGCACATAATGCGGTACAAACACGTGCTGGAGACTGCCTTACCAGGGCCAGGAGCATCTCAACAGTTTCAGTTTTACAATGCAGAATAGAATACGCGTACTTTAAGAAATTAATCAAATGCTTCTCCATCACACCCAGACCGTCTGTGCTAAAATATCCTGGCGAAAGTACCTTCCTGAACTCAGTGCCATGGAAACAGAACAAGGGTAGTTTTCCCAGACATCTCTGGGATTCACACTAAAATCCCTTGAGCGCTATAGCTGAAGGAGACAACCTGTAACTTGTGTAATAAAAATAAGTATTCTAAGCTATGAAGTGGTACACAAATGCAAGATAATAATAATAATAAATAAAATCACTGAAGAGAATCAGCCCTTTTCTGTACCTAAGGCTTTATTTCAGGAGGCTGGGTTACTTCAAGAGGCTGACTTTACGGAAATTTTATGTGTGTACACACACACACACACACACACACACACACAGCAGAGCTCTTGAGAAAAACAAAATAAAGCAGGTGAAAACAAACAAACAAGCAGAAACTACCAAATACAAGAGAACAGTTCATGGCTTTTTTGTATAATTCTCATCTTGTCCCATTTAAGAACAGGCTTTCAGTATGACATACTTAATAAACATAGAGTTAGTTCCATCTGAGGTATTTTGCTTATGTTAGGTACTTTTATTCAGTTCACTTATTAGTACTACAAGCAGTAAGTTAATTTATATTATTAGCTTATGAACTTTTACTATACATATTGAATAACTGCAAGTAAATAACTATTTTATTTTATTTTATCAAATAAATTTGGAAGCAGCCAGACTGCTCAATCACAACTAATTAAACTTTTGACATTTATTAGCCCTTGGTGGTAACAAATTATATGGCCCAGTAAAGAATTACAGCGAGACTTTAATTAAATATTGAACATGAAGTAGAAATAATAAATTTGTCTCCTAGCAGCATGTACAAATACCTCTTAAACCATTCCAGACATATACTACAGAGACAGAGAATGGTATTAGATGCCTTGATAGCACGTGGAGAAAACCACCACCACCAACACCACTACCAATAACAGTTATGATAGGAATGATGAGAACAAGACCAAAAGTTATCAAATGCTTGTCCTGAACTTGGAACGGTCCTGAGCACCTTACATGTATAATCTTATTTAATACTCGAGAGACTTTTTAACCCACTTAAGAAAATTTTAAAGCACGTAGACAGAAACATAGTTAGAACATGGAAATTTCCTCCTTTATCAGGATAGCATTGTGCGATCTTAAGATTAATTAGACTGGCCAAATCTTTTTTTCAGTATTTCTTTCATCGTATCTTTATTTGTTCTTAGTGTCTAAGAACTTGCCTTACAGTACTTATTATAAATATATGGTTTTTGTTTGTTTCTTTATTTTTTTAATTTAAATTCATTGAATAAATATGGGAAAAAGAAAGGAATAAAAGTTTTTGCAATAGTGGTTTGTGTGTATTCTTTCTCGTTAAAACTCCATGTTGGTTTTTTTTTTCCCATTTGTTTTTTGGGGGATATTTTTTGCCTTTTTTTTGTATTACATTTTTGTCTTGTGCTAGTGGTAAATCTTACCCCTCCTCATTCTCTTCCTCCCCTACTTTCCCTTCCTCCTCTTCCCTGTCCCCTTCTCCCTCCTCCCCCTCCACTCCTTCTTCCTCCTCCTCTCCCTCCTCCTCCTCGTCCTCCTCCTCTATCGTTTCCTGCCCCTTTGCTGGCCCAGTTACCTCAGGGGCAGACACCATCTCTTCTTCCAATAATATATTTGGAAAATGAGACTGTATTATCAAAACAATTGTGGCACATAGTGAAAAGCACAGAATTCTCAGTAGGAAAACAAATATGCACAGTGGATCACATATAGTTGGCCGGGGCACTTCCCATCTTGGATACCAAAATCGGTAATCTGTAAATAAACAAGCAATTGGAAGCTGCATTTCACAAAAAGTAGCTAAATTGTTCAAGAAATAAAGGACAACAATACATACATATGGCTTGGTCACGATCTGCATTACCTAGAAAGAAAAAAAAAGTTCATAAAGAATTATATAAAATTTCTTCTTTCTCTAGAATAAAAGATACTTTTCCCCAACAATAATAACATCATACTCCTAGTGCTTGGGCACCATGCCCTCATCTTTGATGTGCCCCCTCCAACCAGTAGCCAGTTGTAAAGCACAATATATTTTATTTTAGTAAAAGTCAGCCTGGTCCGCTGGAAAGAGCATAGAAGTGTGGGGGTGAAGAGACGAGGATTCTAGTACTGATTCTGTCTCTAAACCGTCCTGTCAATTAAAATAAGCCACTTCACTTGTGCCATCTAAAGATTGTTCCAGCTTCAACATTCGAGGATCCTATAACATCTTATTTTTTAATTTCTCTTTTCCTCCTTCCCCAAGATCACTCCAAATTAATCTTCTGAATCTACTCGCTTTTCTCATTCAATTATTATCTTCAGAAGCTTTTAGTTGGTCTTCATTTCCTGGATAGCAAGGTTAACCGCAGAGCCTGGTATTTATTGTTTTTTGCTATCTAGCCCAATGCTATCATAATGCTTTTCAGGAAACAGATTTCCTTTCCTCTGCTCACCGGGGCATAGAAGGTCAAACAATCATTCCCAGATTCCACTAGGAAGGCGAGTGGGAGGATAAATGAGGTCTCACATGTGGAGAGCCCAAAGTCCACCAGGGCCTTGTCTTGCAATGATACTACCCTTAGAGGAAAACCTAGAAATCATTCTTCAGGCACCTTGGAGATGAACTGACCTTCTGTTGAGTCTTTCAGGTTATTTTAATCCTCTTGTGCTTGGTATTATTTATTACTTCATATTTTATGAAATTATTTCTATTTTCAAGCTCCTTAGAAAAAATCTTTTACCACGTAGTCTGTATTTTCTCTAATTCATTCTGTGTATTGATTGCTTAGTAAGAGTAATGATGTAATTAGTATGTTTGTTCTTTGACTTTTCAGTTCGCATCACTAATTTTCATTGACTACGTTCTTCCTTTACTTTTGCGCTTGATTAAATATTTAAATACATCCAAATTTACTTACATCTCTATTGTTTGATTTATCTGCCTTAAATAATATCTTTTGCCCCTGGCTATAAAAGTTGAAGAAATTAAGCACATTTTTCTACCTCTGTCTTCTCCTCCCAAGTTTCATTAATTACACCATTTGTATATGCCAGAATTTATTACATGTACATTTAGTTTTGTAATTACAACCTTCAGGTTTGCTTTAGTCTTTATCTATCAGTTAAAATTCAATGCTTAGGGGTAGTTCTTTCAGTGCAGCTTTTTGCTTTTCCATTCATCATTTTGGTGAAAGTCATTCAGTCTTGAGGAAGTGCTCAAGACTACCATATACCACAAGTTACTGCATGTTCCCACAATGTTTGTTGGTTTGCTTATATGTGAAGAATAAATTTGGCTGCATATAAATCCTTGGTTGTCATTTCTTGCATTAAGGACAACATAGGCATCACTCCACCATCTCTTAGCATTGACTGTTATTGTAGAGAAGCTTGAGTCCAGCCTGAACTTTTCCCCTCTGTGCAGACTGTCAAATGCCAACGTGGCATTATGACCACATCCGTGTAATGTCCATTTTGTATTGGAGAGACCATTATTCTTCAGAGGTAGTTGTTAGCCAGAGACCTCAATGGATGTGAGATTCACAGTGGTTTCTTGGTAGAATGGGAAACTGTCCGCTTTGCTGCTGAACAATGAGAGAGTTGGCAGAAGACTTCTCAAAGACTCTTGAGAATAGCAGCAATTTCCTGGAAAATTTTTGAGACCCACCTATTCCTGTCTAAGAGGTCTTCAGTGTCTGCTTCCCTGAACTTTTGACTATGCCTTCTCTGCTCTTTCGTGGCAACTTCTCTGATCTTTGCTACCACAGAGTTTACAACCTTCATGTAAGCTATATTTCCTACTCTAAACATTGTATTCTCAGAATATTTAGAGTGGCTGTTTTTCTGACTCAACTCAGACTGTTGAACTCTCTAATAAATGATTTTACATTTTTGCTTGGATGCTTAAAGGATTCTTTCTTTTCTTCTAACTTATAAGCAATGTCTAAATGGTGACTATTTTGTGTCACTTCTCCCTGGCACACTGTATACACTTCTTTTTTCTTTTTAAGGTTGTTTTTATTTTATTTTATTTTATTTTACTTTAATTGAAGTATAATTGGCATAAAACCTATTGGTTTCAGTTGTACAACATAATGATTCAATATTTGTATGCTTTGTGACATGATCACCACAGTAAGTCTAATTTACATCTGTCACCATACATAGTTACAATTTTTTTTCTTGTGATGAGAACTTTCAGGATTTACCCTCCTAGCAACTTTCAAATATGCAACACAGTAGTATTAATTATAGTCACCATGCTGTACATTACATCCCATGACTTATTTTATAACTGGAAGTGGAAGTTTTGACTTCTTCACCCATTTCACCCACCCTCCAACCCTCACCTCTAGCAACCACCAATCTGTTTTCTGGATCTGGAGCTTGGTTCTTTTGTTTGTTTTTTATTCTACATACAGATGAGATCATACAGTACTTGTCTTTCTCTGTCTGACTTATTTCATTTAACATAATGCCCTTAAGGTCCATCCATGTTGTCATAAATGGCAAGATTTCCTTCTTTTTCATGGTTCAATAAGATTGTACTGTGTATATATATATATATATATATATATATATATATATATATATATACCACACTTTCTTTATCCATTCATCCATCAGTGGACACTTACGTTGTTTCCATATCTTAGAAATTGTAAATAATGCTGCAATAAACATGGGGGTGCATACATCTTTTCAAGTTAGTGTTTTCATCTTCTTTGGATAAATACCAGGAAGTGGAATTGCTGGATCATATGGTAGTTGTATTTTTAAATATTTGAGGAACTTCCAGACTAATTTCTGTAGTGGCTGTATCAATTTACATTCCAGTGTGTGCACATTCTAGAATTTCTATTCCTGAAGTTCTAATTATTTTTTTAAGTGTCTATCTATCTATAGCTTTATTTTCTGTTCTATTATTTTGGTTCTGTTTTTCAGGGCCTCTAATTATTCACATATTGAATTTATCAGTGCATGTTTATAATTTTCTCTTTAATCTTTTAAATTCCTTGCTTGCAGTTCTCAGTCATGACCTCCATATCCCTTACTGTATTTTCCAGCATTCTTGGTTCCTTGTCTGTTTTCAGTGTGATATTCACTTATGTAATTGTTTTGCCTTTTTTTCCCCACGTTTTTTGTATGCCCTACCAGTGTTTTTATCTTCTGTTATTTTGCCATGCCTTCCTTGACCTTTGTGTCTTTGCTTTGTTCTCTTGTTTTAAGTTGCTTTATGGTATATCTGTTCTCATTTTCTATCTATTCCATGGCACTATATTCTGGTGATTGATGGCAGTATTATTTTGCCATTTTTGGTTTGTTTTTTCTCTTTTTCTTGGGTCTTTTTTGTATAGATGATATACCAGTCTTTTTTCGGTATCATCTGCTTTCTATACTGTGTAACAAATTACCACAAAGTTATGACAACACACATTTATTATCTCACAGTTTCTGTGGTCAGGAGTCCAGGCATGGCTTGGCTTGGTTTTCTGCTTCCAGGTCTCACTAAAAAAACCAAAACCCAAGACAACTCACTGGAAGGACTCATTACCAAAGTAGAGATGACAAGGGACAGAGTTTGTGAACTCAAAGATAAGAGGTCAACAAAAATGATACGATCTGAGTGACTGAAGATTAAAAAAAAATGAAGAGAGTCTCAGGGAAACTGTGGGACAACAAAAAGTCTAACACTCACGTCATCAGAGTCCCATTCAGAGAAGAGAAAGAGTGTGTTGCTGGAAAAAAATAAATAGGAAGATAATGGCTGAAAACTTCTCAAGTTTGGAAAAAGATACAGACCTATGGATTCAAGAAGCTAAATATACTTCAAGCAGAACAAACCCAGTGAAATTCATGCTCAGACACATTATAGTCAAACTGCTGAGAATTAAATACAAAAAAATACAATAAAATTTTGAAAGAGGTCAGAAGAGAATAACAAGAAAGAGTTAAATGACTGTGGGTTTCTCATCAGAAACTATAGATGCCAGAAGAGGCTGCTACAATATTTTCAAAGTGCTAAAAGGAAAGGACTGTCAAGAAAATAATTCTATATCCAGAAAAAATAACCTTCAGAAATGAAAAGGAAATAAAAACATTTTTGAATGAAGATTTGTAGCCAACAAACCTGCTCTAAAAGAATTGCTAAAATAAATTCTTCACATACAGCGTAAATGATACCAGAAGAAAACTTGAACTATCAGGAATGAAGGGAGAGCCACAAATGGTTAAAAAAAAAAAAAAAATAGACTATCTGGATAAATATAATAGACTACTCTTCTCCTCTTGAGTTATTTAAAATATATTTGAGAGTTGAAAACAAAAAGTATAACACTGATGGCATTTTTTCAGTGTATGTAGATTTAATATGTAAAATAACTATGGGGGAAGATAAAGAGATCTGTACCATGGTAAAGTTTCCAAATTCCAACTGAAGTGGTAAAATATTGATTCTAAATAGACTGTGAAAAGTACATATGTTGTTATCCCTAGGACAACAAGTGAAAAAATTTTTATAAAGAGATACAAAGAAACCATAATAGACAAATTAAATGAAACAATGAAAAGGGTTTAATGTAAAAGAAGGCATAAAAAGGGAAACAGCAATTAAAAAAAAAAAAAAGGAAAAAAAAAACCCCAGAAAACAAATCAAATGGTAGACCTTATTTCAAACACATTTAATAATTAATAATTTTACTAAATGTAAGTGGTCTAAATATATCAATTAAAACAGAGATTGTCAGAATAGATTTAAAAAACATGATCCAACCACATGCTGTCTATAAAAAAAATGGGTTGTTCAAACATAAATTAACAGAAAGCTGAAGTGCCTATATTTATATAGACAAAATAGACTTCAGTGTAAAAAAAATTGCCAGGGATAAAGAGGGACATTACTTGTTTTTTTCCTTCCAGTTTTATTGAGATATAATTGGTATTGCAATGCAATATAAGTTTAAAGTGTACAGCATAATGATTTGACTTATACACATCATGAAATCACCACAAGAAGTTTAGTGAATATCCATCACCTCATATAGACACAAAATAAAAGAAAAAGAAAAAAATATTTTTTTCTTGTGATGAGAACTCTTAGGATTTAGTCTCTTAATAACTTTCAGATATAACTTACAGCAGTGTTAATTATATTTACCATGTTGTACATTACATCCCTAGTACTTATTTATCTTACAACCACAAGTTAGTTCCTTTTGACTACCTTCATCCAATGCCCAAGAGAAACACTACGTATAGATAAAATGGTCAAGTCGCCAAGAGCAAGTATAAAATTCTAATTGTATATGCACCGAATAACAGAGTTCCAACACACATGAAAAAACCTGACAGAACTAAAAGGGAAAAATAGTGAAATCTACAATTATAGCCATAAACTTCAACATCCTTCTCTCAAAAATTGATAGAATATCTAGACAGAAAATCATTAGGGATGTAGAAGGACAACCCCATCAACCAACAGAATCGAATTGACATGTATGGAACACTATACCCCAAAATAGCAGAATCACATTCTTTTTAAAGCACCCATAGAATATATACCAAAGTAGAATATATCTTAGGCCAAAAACAAACCTAAAAAACTTAAAAGAACTGAAATCCATATGCAGTATGTTCTCTGACTAAAATGGGATCAAACTAGAAATCAGAAACAGAAAAGATAACCAAAAAGTTTTAAACCACTTACAATAGTTCCAAAAAAAAAAAAACTTAAGAGATAACTCTAACAAAACATATACCGAATATATAGTCTGAAAACCACAAAACATTGGTAAAAGAACTCAAAATGTGCCTCCCCAAAATGGAAAAACAAACTCTGTTTATGGATTGGCAGACTCGGTATAGTCAATATCCATTCAGATTTATCTATAGCTTTAATGCAATTTTTATCAAAATCCCAGAAAGGCTTTTTATAGACATAGACAAGCTTATTTTAAAACTTACATGGAAAGGCTAGGCACTAGCATAGCTACAACTATATTTTAAAAGTAAAGTAGGAGAATCACTCTACCTGATATTAAGGGTCTTTTATATAGCCACAGTAACCAAAACAGTGTGGACTGGTGAAGGGACAGACACATAAATCAATGGAACAGAATAGAGAACCCAGAATAGACCCACACAAATACGCTCAACTGACTTTTGACAAAAGTGCAAAAGCAATTCAGTGGTGAAAAGATAGTCTTTTCTACAAGTGGTGGTAGAATAGTTGGTCTTCTACATGTAGTCAATCAATCAATCAATCAAATAACTTCAACATAAATCTCACATCTTATTCAAAAGTTAACTTAAAATAGATCATAGATCTAAGTGTAAAACTATAAAACATTTAGAAGAAAATCTAGGAGAAAATCTTCAAACTCTGAGGTTAGGTGAAGAGTTCTTAGGCACAAAAACAAAAGAACAATCCATAAAAGAAAAAAAAATTGATAAGTTGGATTTGATTGTAATTTAAAACTTTGCTTCATGAAAGTCACTGTTAAGAGAATGAAAAGACAAGCTACAGGCTGGGAGAAAATATTTTCAAATCACTTATCAATCAAAGAATGTACACCTATGATGTATAAAAAACTCTCAAAACTCAAAATAAAGAGTTCAACTCAAAAATGGGCAAAGGATTTGAACAGACACTTCACCAAAGAGGACATAATGAGAGAAAATAGCATGAGAAAAGATGTTCCACATCAGTAGCCATTAGGAGAATGCAAATTAAGAGCAAGATGAGATACCACCATACATCAATCAGAAAGACTAAAATAAAAATGGCAACAATACCAAGTGCTCATGAGAAAACAAAGCAAACGCATTGCTGGTGGGAATGAGAAATGGTACAACCATTGTAGAAACAAATTTGGCATTTATGTACAATGTTCAACACATGTTTGCCATAAGATCCAGCAGTCTCATTTCTGAGTATTTACCCTAGAGAAGGAAAAACATCCACACAAATGTTTATAGGATCTCTGTTCACAATTGCCCAAAACTGGAAAGAGCTCAGATGTCTTTCAATGAGTGAATGGATCAACAGACTGTGGTACATCTTTGTAATGGAATACTACTCAGCAAGGAAAGAATGAACTATCAATATATACAATAACTTGGATGAATCGCAAAGGATCATGTGAACAAAAGAAGCCAGTCTTCAAAGGTTACAAACTACATGATTCCATTCAAATGACTTTCTCAGAAAGACAAAACAAAAATGGTGAAAACAGCTTGGAGCTTGCCAGAATTAGCAGTGGAAGGAAAGTGTGGCTATAAAGGGATAACACAAGGGAGTGTTTTTCTGGTGTGATCGAACTGTTTTGTATCTGGAGTGGTGAGATAACTTGAATCTATATATATATATTAAAACTCATAGAACTTTAAATAAAAACACTTTAAAATAATAGTTTTTTACTTTATAATATCATTTCTTATTTTAATTGCCTATCTTCTTAGACTGTAAGTTCAAAGAGGAAATAATGCTCTCTCCTTTTCATTTTATCCCCCTGTGGGGTGCAATATCTGCACACATTTACTACTAAATAAATATTTGTTGATTAGTGAAATGAAAGAGTTTTTATTGGCATTTTAATGGAGAACCAGGAGAAGATTTGTTGGAACCTACTGGTTAGATGCTATTTTAAACTGGAGGTTCCTCAACCATATCTTTTGACAGGGTGATATTGCCCTAGGTTTTTCTATTTCTTCATTTTATATTCACTTTCAACCCCTAGAAATCTGGTTGCTACCCTAACTATTCCTCTGAAACCTCTTTCAGTTCCCTAGTGATCTTCATATTGTCAATTCAGTCAGCATATTTTAACGAAACGGTACCATAAGGTACCCTCTTCTTGTTCCTTTCCTGCTGTTTCCTCCATTCTCTTTCAGTATTTCTCACTGGGTTTTTTTTCCCATCTTAGGATTCTATTCTTGGTGTACTACTCTTCTCTCCTTGTACTTGAGCGTGTTTTAACTGAGCGAGTTCTTTCTTTTTCCACATTTTTAGTCTTATCTATATGTTAATGATTCTGAGATACAGCCCTGATCGGTAGCTTAAATTTACTAGTTTTATCTCTCAGATGGTAAACAGGGATTTAAAGCTAATAATGATCAAAGCTGAACCCACTGTTTTCCATAGCTTCCTTTCTTCACATAATTCATATCTCAATAACTTGCTCCATTAGCCACCCAAACCACAAACCTGATATTTATATTAGATTCTTCTTTTTTCTAATTACCATATCAAGTTAGTCTCCAAGACTTGCTAATTTTACTCCATAAACACTAATCAAATTTGTCTCTTTATTTATCTTACAAATATCCCAAAATGAGCCTAATCTCTCCTCTGAACTGTAACAGAAAACTTCAAACTGATTTGCTTTCCTTAGATTTTGTACTTTTTTTTTGAAACTTTAAAAAAATGTAAAAAAAATTTTAACTTACAAAAAAGTTGCAATACAGTACAAATAACTTTTATTTTGAACTGTTTTAATGCAAGTTGCCAATATGACACCTCATTATCCCAGGGTACTTAATATTTCTTACAAACAAGGACGTTCTTCTGTGTAACCATAATCCAACCATCAAAAGCATGACATTAACATTGCTTCTACCATCTAGTCTGTAGAACTCAGTCTTTGCCACTTGTGCCAACAGTGTCCTTTACAGCAGAAAACTCATGTTCAGAATCACGTATTACATTAGGTTTTCATGTATTTTCATTGGTCTGGGACAGTTCTTCATTCTCAATTTGACATTCAGGATCCTGACATTTGTGAAGGTAATAAGCCCATTATTTTGTGGAGAAATCCTCAGTTTTTTAAACAAATCTGCAGTTTCGGCTTGTTGATGCTTCTCTGAGGTTGGATTAGGTTGTGCATCTTTGGTGGGAACACCACAGAAGTGATGCTGTGCTCTTCTTGTTGTAGCCTCTCAGGTGGTGCAGGGTTTCAGATCTGGTATTTCCTGTTACTGGTGATGACCAGTTTGATCATTTTATCAGGTTGTGTCCGCCAGGCTAATCCATTGGTAAGTTACTCTTTCCCCTTAGTAATTAAGTATTTCTGTGGGGAGTTACTTCAGAACTATGTGAATACACTGTTCTTCATCAAACATTTAATTTATTCATTTATTAATTTATATCAGTATGAGTCATAGTTTCCAGTTTTATCCAATGAGTTGTAATTGACTGCTAGTATCATTATTTTGGTGGTCAAACTGTCCCAGATTGGACCAGTAAGAGCCCTTTAAGATGGCTTCTATGTCCTTGTCTGTCCTTTTTGTCACATGTCCGCATTACTCTTTGAGCACTTCTTTGCTTTCAAGGACAAAAAGACGTTCTGGGTTTATCTTATATTTCCCCTGCCCCAGCCCTGGAATCTGACCTTTTTCCAATGAGCTGGTTCCCTTTAGTGCAGACTAGAATTTAGGAACCAACATCTTCTGGGTGCTAGTTGTGCTCATTGCTTGCAGGGAGGCACTGTTCCAAGGTCATCTCAGAGCTAGGGAATATATGTATGTAGATACATACATATACAAATATTCACATCTATGTTTATATTTATTGAAACCTTTAAGTTTCAGTACCTCTAATTCCAAATAATCACAAGATTCATGCTTGTTTTCTTCCTTTGCATATTTGTACTCCATTCTCTGACAGTGAGAAAAACCAGCTCCATTGTCCTTAATCTATTTACATATTTGATCAAACTTCCAGTATGGTTCCAATCACCCATCACAGCTTCTGCTCCCTCCCCTACATGGGTGCCCTCTTTGTCCTGCTTGGGCTCTGACACTCCACATCAGGGTGGTAGAGTTGCCAGGTTTAGCAAATAAAAATATAGGATGCTTTGTTATATTCAAGTTTCAGAAAACAACAAATCCTTTTTGGTATAAATACATCCCATGCAATATTTTATACTAAAAATATGTGTTATCTAAAATTCAAATTTAACTGGGTGCCCTATATTTAATCTGTCAACCTTCAGTCTGATCCTCCACTTGGACACCCCTCCCACCCTGCTCAGACTCTGAAACCTAGCTTTGGGTTTCTCCAAAGTGTAGATTCCCTTCTTACCCTACGAGGGCGCTTACCCCTCCATTGCCAAGCCATCTCACCCAGTTTGGACTCTGACACTTCATCTGAGGTTACCCTAAAATATGGATGCCCCCTTATCTGCTTAGTTTTTAATACCTCTCTCCAGGCCACCCCTATATATGAATCCTCTCCATTCTTCTTGGGCTCCAGCAGCGTTTCAGACCATACCGCCATGGATGCCTTCCTCACCTGCTCAGACCCTGATGCTCTATGTCAGGCTTCTCCCTCCCACCCCATGTGGATGTTCTCTGCACCTCGCTTGGACTCTGATACCACACACTGAGTCACCCCCGCCTGAACATCCCTTTATCGTGATCTGTCTGAAACCCCAAGCCTGACCTCATGCATGGACACTTGCCTCACTCCATGAGGGCTCTAACTTCCCATTTAAGGCCAGACCCCCTGCAGACACTGTTCTCACCCTGCTTGGGCTGTCTCCCCATGCCCACGGCATCATGTGTGGATCCCTTGTCATCTTGCTTAGGTTCTAACATGTCACATCTGGATGCCCTCTGTGTGGGTGCCTACCTTTTTCTGACCTACCTAATGGCTTTAGGGCTGAACTTTTCAGGAAGTGAAAGAAAAGAGGAAAAGGAAGAGCAAGACTTTGCATCTCAATTCAAGTGAAGCGAGGGAAGAAATGTTACAATACAGTCACCCCAGCGTGGCATTATAATGAAATTTTTCACTAGTTTCTTCAACACAAAAGCATAATACGCCTCTACCACACTCCTCTAAGCATCATATATTCCAGGTATAGTTCTACTTTTGGGTTACATGCTCTCGTGTTTGGAAAAACTAAAAGAAGAATTTAATTAAACATATTTTCAGCTTTTATCTTTTGAATGTTCTTGGGGGAAAAATTTAAAATAAAAGGTTATCAAACGTTTGCTACTTTACTTCTTTTCTCTTTAAGGATGTTTTGGAATATCCCATGCTTTAGAGCAGTCATTCTCAAACTGGCTGCTATTTGAAGAATTAACTGTGAAGCTTTTTCAGGGTATAAACAACCGTTAGTTCTCATTCCTTCTTTCAGACATTCTAGTATGTCCTTAGGGGCAGGAATAGAGGTCAGAGAGGGCAGAAAAGGCTGCACAGTTTAGAAAAGTCTAAAGACAATACTATTTGCTACCACCTTTGACAATTTAACGATACCATTCTGATCAAAGGAACAATATTAACGTGACAATGAAAGACTCGCGTTCACCACTTCATGTTCCTGCCATCCAGTGCATCATGGATTTTCTCATGTTTCAGTTATTCTCTTTATCTTACTGCATAGGAAATCTGTGCATCTGTCATGGCTGCCACAATGAGAACAAATTACTCCTCGTATATAAGGCCTTCTCTCCAGAGCTCCTCTACAAAAAAGCAGAAAACGTTTAGTTAGAAAAAATCTCAAACTTTACGTAGTTTAAATAATATGGTTACCAATATTTAGTTAATTTATAAAAGTTATTTAATTTTAAAAAATGGACTCAAGGAAGTACTTAAATTAGACATGCCATCTTCCGCCTCTTTTTTCCCCCAGAAAAGTCTTCTGAAATGAATTCCCCAAGACTTTGAAACAAAGTATTGTAATTTAAATATAAGTGAGTTTTAAAGCTTCTTTTATTTTAGTTTGTAGCAAAAGTTTCCTTTAAAAATGGATGTTAAAGAATGTTTTGTAATTAATTGCTTTTTGGTTGGCACAACTGTATAAAAAGATACAGAAATGATATATTAATTTTCTAAAGTGTTTGCAAAATCCTGAAATGCCTATTGTTCCAAAAACCTAGCTGCATGGACTATTTTGAGGTCTACATGAAAAATACATAAGTATATAAACAAGCAAATACATGTAAATGGGATTTTACAAAGTTGTTTTAATCCACTGTACAGAGCACAGGGGAGAAGTAAGAAATTATTACATCAATTGCCCAGAGCTAAGTTAGGAAAAGAAGTCTCAAAATAGATATGAATTGGGAAGCTTATTTTAAAAATCTAGAATAAGAAAGAGAAGATAGGTAGGGAAAAGATATTTTTGAGAGAGGAGAGGGTCATTGATCGTGGTTATTTAAATAAGACTGCTGTTTACTCACTGTATAGTTGTAAACTATAAAAACAAACATTAGGCATTAAGTCCCTGGTTAGGCCTCTCTGGGTCATCTGGAAGAATGGTCAAACCTTAGAAATACATATTCAAAAAACCACAACATCAAATTTCTGAGTCATATCTTAGAAGTTTTTGGTGATATCCAAAAAGGTATCTGATACCCTCAATCAGCAAGCTTTCAAGTACTTCACACATATACAGAGATCTGTTATTTGCAGATCATACATCATTCTCTAATTTCACTGTTCCATAATCAAATCATTTCAAGGAGGAACTGAATTTTGTTTAGATCTCAGCCAGAACGTTAGCCTTCAAGAAATTCAAGAATTGATTCAGTCACCTTTACCTGTACACTCTTCTACTTTTGCTGCGCTAACACTTTATCAATGAAACGGATGCCTCCAACACAAAAGCAGAACTCATCCTGTCTTAAGACCCCAGGGATGGAGGACCTCTGCTCTGCACCTATGCAAAAAAGCTACTCAGTATAAAGACCTCCTTTAAAACCCAGAGCATAGGCCAGTCACCCTGTGATCATGTCTGATAACTGAGGCCTGGAATAACTCTGGAAGGCAAATAAACTAGTAAATATATAAAGAAATACATTAATTAATCATAATAAACAAATTCACACTGTGCTAGAATACAATGGGCCCTCTTTTTCAAAGATACAAATTTTATGTAACTATTTTACATAACTATTTGTATTAGGTAGCCAGAAATGCCAAGCAAATACTCTCTCATGTTAATCTTCCTCTTGTTCTGAGTTCCTAAAAAGCTTAACTTAGAGCAACTTGAGTCTGAATCTATACTTCCACAACTGCAATTGGAATTATTGGGCTGGATTAGGAGGAAACAACATGTAAGTATCTATATCTAGCAAAATCCACTGAAATCGCACAAGTGCCCTGGCAGTGCCTGAAGAAACAGATAATATTCTCTATCTTTAGGGATTCGCCTTTTCCAAGAAGAAACCCAGTGGTTTGTTGAGACCAAGTTGTGACTCTGAATGTTGTTTTCTGGAACTTTTCTTAGACTCACATCTGGCCATATATTCAGTACATTGCCACCTAGAGAACACATGTCCAGGCCCTAGGTAAGGGCATGTGCCTGGGTGGCCTGATGGGTAACTACTCCCATGTCAAACCCTAAGTCCAGCAGAAGACCACCATTCACATTTTGTAATAGGTGTACACTGTTGCAGAGTGGGAACACAACTCTGTGGTGATGGAAACTTTCATTGCTTGCCAGTCTGTTCATGAAGGTGGTAATCCACCTCCATGAATGGACAACTAGCAATTACAATTTGTAGGTAGATTCTTCATTTCAAAGTTCTCCAAGTGCAGACTCACATAGTCTGTCTATTGTCCATAGACCGATGGCCAGAGTACATCAAACAGATGTTGATTTTTCCATCTTACACAACCAGAATAAGCCACCTACAGTAACTTTTCCCACTTTTACTACCTCCATATACCACTGAGAAATACCATGGTGCTGGCTTCTGGTTCACATCTGGACATCTACAGGTTCTCCAACCAGACTTAAATTACATGTCCCAATAAGCTAGAGAAAAATACAGTGCAATAAGCAGCAAAGGAGGTTACTTTTTAGGGATTCAGTCTGGCTCTCCTTCTGATCCACCTATATATTTGTTTTTGCCAAAAACTCCATGGCTACTTTTTGGACCTATTCAAGATCAAAGAAGGCATGGATCCTTTTGTTTTCTGCCTCAAATTATCCCTGTATGTGCAAAGCTATCTCACTTTATATCACTTTCCGTAAAAATCATTTGGTCACATCCCCTCCCTTCACTTCCACATCTTGCACCTAAAGGATTAGGGATCACAGTTAAACACCAGTAAAGCTCCTTTGAGGCTGATATTACTCAGCTGTACCATCCTCTGATCCTCCTCAAGATACCGTCTTCCTTCTGATCATGCCTCCTTATTCACTCTGGTATCTGCCTCACCATTTTTCTTTTCAGTCAAACTTGTGCCATTGTCTACAAACTTGGGACCTAGATGATTACAATATGCTTATGGATAATTCATCCAGGAACTTGGTCTCTATGTTACTGAATGCCTTCATCATCACAGAACTTCCCAATATGCCCTAAGTGTCACTTCTGTAGCCACACTCTTGTTATCTCCTAGAACCGCTCCACTTCTGAACTCACAAAATCGCACATTCCACTCTCTGACCGCAACCTCCTCTCCTCCCAGGTTGCTAACTCCTTTTACTCCTGTTACACTTGTCCATTAATCACACTGGTTCCACAAGTCTACTTTCTCTCCCATTTTCTCCCCATCCATCGTGTTGTCTCCTCTCACTCCAGCCTAGGTCCATTGCTTTGCATACTGTCTAGTTTCAGCCCTGAAACTCTCTTGCACTGTTTTCCTTTACATGCACCTGACAGAAACCTGACGGCATTGGAAGAAATGAAGGCATCTTACTGTTTGCATGCTCTGTGTCTGCTTCAGGGCTGCTGGAGGAAAACCATTAAACTAGGTAAAGAATATGTCTATCATTCTCCAATTAGCTTCCTCTCTCATTTTCTATAATAACTATTTCAAATCTTCCCAGTCCTCAAAATTCCAGTTTCACCGTCTCCCCTTTTAATCTCAAGACATCATCTATTCTACATCACAGAGAAACATAATGGTCCTTAGACTGGAACTTGAGAAATATTTTGTCACTAAATATGACAAATACACCTACCCTCTCTTTTCTTCTTTTCTAAAACAGCCGGAGAACTGCTCCTCCTTCTTCCTAAGGCTAATCACTTTTGTACACTTCCATCTTCTCAGGGACTTGTATCTTTACATACACCCTGCCTTTATTCTTTATAAAGGATTACTTTCATTCTGTATTAGATCCTTCATTTCAATATTTAAATATGCTCACATCTTTCCCATTTTAAAAACAAAACAAAACAGAAATAGCAACAGTCCTCAACTCATTCCAATCTGTTATCAGTTTCCTCTACTCCACAGAAATGGCTTCTCCTGCGTTGATCAATGAACTTCTCTTTAAATCTGATATTTTTAAGTCCTGAATTTGCTTGACCTCTTAGAATTTGAAATTTTGGACAACTTCTTCCTTTGAAAAACATTCTATCTCCCACACCTTCTATGACACCATGCTCTTTTGTTTTTTCTTCTACCTGCCTGGCCATTTTTCTTAGGTTACATCTCCCACTGTATCTTCTACTAACTGCCTGTAAGTGTTGGCACAACATTCCACAGGCCCTCTTCTCTTCTAGATTCTCTTGTTAAATAAGCAATCTCATCAAGTCCCATGATTTAAATTACCTATGTATTCTGGCACTCCAAATATTTGTTCTATGCCATTCCTCACTCATGAGCTTCTGATCTATATAACCACCTGCTTACTAACCATCTCAAAGTGAGTATTTCACAGCCAGCTCCACTTCATTATGTTCAAAATGGAACTCATCATCTTCCCTCCCAAAAGGTTCAGTGTCCCTCTTTGCAGTTAATGCCAATACCTTTATGCCTGAGTCATAAACTTGAAAATTTCCCTTGACTATTTCTTCTCTCTCATTACTTAATACAATGACCTACAAATCCTGTTTTTCAAACCCCTCAAGATGTCTGAAATGTCTTAAATACTTCTCTCATCTCAATCCAAATATCCCTTGCTCATGTAAAAGATAAACAAAAGTAATACATATATAATATTTGTAAGTAAGCATATGGTAGAAAGGAGGAAGCAGAAAAGGAACTCTTTTTTTCCCCCCAACAAGATGGGCAATGATTTATTAAGATCACCAAAAATAATATTTTACAGAAAGGAAACCATAACATTACACAACAAAGTATAGCTGTAAAATCTCAAACATTCAGGCACTGCTTTATTTAATTCATCAAAAATAAGGTTTTAAGGAAAAGGAACTGTAACAAGCAAATGTATAGCTGCAAATTTTCTTTTGCCATCAACATGAATTCCCTCTAAAATATTTTGGGACTACTTTGCGGTTTCCAAGCAAAACTAAAATTTGTTGGGCAGTTGCTCAGCCTCACCGTAAGAATGAAAACAGTTTTCAGAACAATTCTGTTTAATGCTAACAAATAACTAAAAAAAAAAAAAAAAAAAGTGGTTATCACTAACAAATAACTCCGACGTCTACTGAAACAGCCCAACCTATGCACACTGTGATGAACGTTTCACTATGAACACAGCCGCTCTCCTCCTGCCATCACGATGACATGTACCACGGCAAGGGTCAAATGTCAGAAGTTGTTCAGGCACCTAAGAAGTAATCCTTAACAGAAATAACTACAGTCGGTAAGCAACTCAAATAAACGGGTCTGCCTCTGCCAGAGCCCCCTGAGAGTGGTGTAGCATCCACTCTGTAAAGAAGGCCCACCAACTCCCTAGTTCTTCACTGGGAACTTAGAACACAAAGCTAGATAGAAAAGCTGTTCTTCCAGAACCATCAACCATCAAAACCTTTATAAATCGCCCCGGGGTTCTTCGTGCTGTAGCGGGCCTCACAGGCTGCAACACAGGCAGACTCTGGGGAGAAGTAGTCATGATATTCTGCTAAAAATATCAGAAAGAGATCAAAGTGCTTCAGTAAAGCCTTCAGATTCTTCTCAGAAAAGGACATCTCTCTAAGGATCTCTGGAAGTTTCACGAACAATAGCAGCAAGTGTTGAGCCCCATAAACGTAAGACGGTGGAGGTGGCTGGTCAGCTGGTGGGTAACTGTCGGGTACAAGTTTCCAGGAGAGGACCCCATTTATTTCATTAGTTCTTCTGCCTTCAAAGCCAGCAAACACGGTACTCCCTTCCCTGCTGGGGGTCAGAGGAACAGGCGAGGATGATCTGCTATGTACAGGTGTCTTCCTCTCCAGGTGCAGAAACAGCTTGGGCACGCCGGCGCCCGGGCTGAGGCGAGCGCTGCTCTCAGACTGCCACTCACAACTGGCAGCGCGGCACGTGGGCTGCCTCAGAGACTGCAGGGCTTCCGGCTCGGCTTTGCGTCTTTCGGGGGTGGCTGGTTCACCTGCGGTTGGCTGGCTCTCTGTGGGCTGTGGCGCGGATGGATTCAACAAAGGCGGGCTTGGAGAGAGCCCCTCCAGGTTCCTATTAGTGTTGGTGGTGCTTTCCTTAATCGGAAGAAAAAAAAATTGGATGAAGTCACCTTTTCATACTGAGCTTGTGCGTATGGATAGAGCAAAACCAATGGGAGAGTGTAATTAAAGGTTATTCTTAATCCATCCACCATCTCCTTACAAAGGTCAACGTTCGTTTCTGCTGGGATATAATGTACGTTCATGTTGGCGTGTGGCATAGAGTGATGGTGACGAGGCCTCTCACTGGCTGAAAAGGCTGCACTGATAGCAAAATGCTTCACGTAAGATTCCGAAATCATGATGATGTGGGTCCGGCATGGAAGTTTCACTAACCGTTTCCTCCTGTTGATATAGTAACAACCGTCCTCAAGCTGCTTCTTCAGAACTTCAGGGATTTCTATAGTTAAGTGTTCTTTCTTCCATTTCCCTTTTTGCGTGCAGCTCTGGTTCTTCCCTTACTTCAGTCTTCTCTTCAATATCACCTTCTTCACTTATTTCTCCATCCTTTTCTTCACCACTGTCATCAGAGGAACTGTTTATTGAGTTTTCATCATTTTCATCTTTTCCTTCAGAGGGGAGGCTTTTTAAGACAGAGTCTACACCAGGCAACCGGCAGCGCTTCCTCTTTCTTCCTGCGCTTCTCAGGCAAGCTACAGCTTTTCTTGCCAGTTTACGCTGTAATCTCTGATTTTCGTCGGTGTCACAAAGGACATGATCTTCAGCTGCCCATCTATCCCAGCTTCTGTTCCAACCATTAAAATGGATCAGATATTCCGGGATCTTTCTGCCTTTTTCGTCTTTCCCAACAATAACATCAACAACCTTGGCATCGTGCAGCACTCGCGCCTTGCTGGGGTCAGGCTCGAAGCACAGCACGTTCTCCCGAGAGGAACTTAAATTTCATGCCCTCGCTCGTGCTCATTTCCTCATAGTGGCAGCGGGGAGGCTCCGGGGGCGGGGCGGGTGGAGCGCTCACAGGGGGAGGGGGAAGGTCAGAAAAGGGAACTCTTAAAGGGGAAAAATGTCTCCATCCTCCACTTTCATCTGTCTCCCCAGAGATAACTTCTGTTAACAGCTTCTTATGATTCCTTCTACAAAAAAGTTTTTCACAAAAATTCGCAGGAATTATACACTTGTGATAGAGACTGCTAGCTGTCAATTTAAATACCTCTTGAAATGCTGCAGTAACAGTATTTTAGCTTGGCACATTAAGGGCTAGTCTCAGTACATTTCCCAACTTCTCTTGCAACTTAGATGTAACCATGTGATCAATATTATATTCAATGGAATGGCAGCAGCATTGATGTGCACCACTTCCCACCTAGTATCCATGCTGCCGACGTCTTTCTTTCCCCTTACTCTGAGCTTGAGCTAGTTCATATTTGCGGGCTGGATTTGATCATTCAGACAAAGACATCGCTCCCAAGGGATGGTGAAGAAACAAAATGGGAGGAACCTAGGTCTTTGAATGATTGGTGGAGCAGAGCTACCCACTAAACTGAAATTTCTCATTTCTACCTTATTGAATCACTACATTTTCTGGTAATAGCATCTGTTATAATACAAAGACCTTCTATATCCTACATTTTCACCTAACAAGTGAGACTTTTTCCATATTGGTACATAGGGAAAGATATCAGTCTTTTTAATGGTTACACAATAATGCACAGTAAATTAACTGCTTAGTCCCCTAATACTGGAGTCATCAGTTTCTTAATTTCTGTTGTTTTAAACCATTCAGTTTGTGGCAATTTGTTAAAGTAGTCACAGGAATCTGATACAGAATAGAAGAAAAAAACAGATCTGGCAACAGAAACAATACCAACAATCTTGAAACAATCTTGAAAAATTCTCTCAGAACACAGATGAAGAATAGAAGAATATATATGAAAGAAGAAAGGAACCATATAGGGCAGATAAATTTATAAATTAGTGTTTCTAAAGAACAGACAATTAATGAATCAGAAATAATAATCAAAGAAAAGAAAATAATCATCAGAAGAAAATAAAAGAATCTGTAGGGATACCTATGTAAAGATTAAGATAACTGGGGTCTGGGTATAACTCAGTGGTGGAGCACATGCTGTTGATCACAACAGAAATTTGTTCTCTCAATTCTGGAGGCCTGAAGTCCAAAATCAAGGTGTTGGCAGGACTGTGCTCCCTCCAAAGGCTCAGAGAGAGTTCTCTGGTCTGTGAAAATATCACTCCAACCTCTTCCTCCATGGTCACATTGCCTCCTTTTCTTCTGTGTGTCTAGTGCTCAATCTCCCTCTCCCTCTCTCTTATGAGGATACAAGTAATTGCCTTTAGGTCCCACCTGAATAATCTGAGATAAGCTCCTCCTCTCAAGATTTTTATTTTAAACACGTCTTTTGCCATATAAGGCATTAGTCATTCTTGCCATGTATGTTAATATTCACAGATTCTGTGAATTAGGCCCTGGATATATTGTTTGGGTGGCAACCATTCAGTCCACTACACACTCTAATTTTCAATTTGGCTTTCTTATTTTCATTTCTACCAAATATTTTATAGTACTGTGATGAATTGATTTTTCTACCAACTATTTTTAAGAAAGATAGCTATGACTGCCTGTTTTGAGTATGTATCAAATAAAACTTGGCCTTAGTTGACTAATATATGTGCCAATCTAGATCTTTCACAGGTAGACTTGGCAATGTTTGTATCAAAGAAAAAAATGGTTGATAGAAATTTCAAGACAAAGAAGCCCATGGGACAGGTGGGTGGAAAGAAGTGTAACCCTTAACAACCAGTAGCTTTGTCATATCACTATAGTCATGGGATAGCCCTGCATTCACTGTTATTAAGGTCACCAAATGCCTTTAGCTTGTCAAATGGAAATGTCATCTTTCCTTCCTCATTTTTTTTTTCCTTCTTTCAGACGCATCTCCTAGTTAACCACTTTGGCATTTTGACTCATGTTCTTCACTTGGCTTCCAAGTACCCTTACCACCATTGTTTTGGCTTCCCTCTTATTTTGCTAGTCTCATCATTCTCTTTTGTTAGCTCCTTTGCCAGAAGTTAAAATACTGTAGTGCTCTAGGACTTAGTCCTTAAACGCAGCCTCCATATTCATTCTTTCATAAGGTGATCTCATTCAGGACTGTGACTCATTTCTACATCAGGGTCTTACAGCAGCAGTTTCCTTTATCCAAAAACCTATCCCAGACCATCATATAGCTAGTTTTTTTTTCATGATTCATTTATATTTCCCATGTTTATATTTCTATCTAATGTGTCCAAACATAAAACTCATATTCTTATCTTCTTCCTTATCTTAGTTAATGTTATCATCATTCACCCAGTTGCTCAGACTAACTACGTAGGTATCACCCTAAAATATTCTATTCCTCTTATCACTAAAGTCAAACCCATCAACTGGTATTTTTAGCTCCCACTTCATAACAGATCCAGAAATTGACCTTTCATCACAATTTCCTTGGTATAGTAGGCAGAATTCTAAAACAGACCACAAGATCTCCCATCCCTGGTATACGTGCTCTGCATAATTCCAAAGACAGTGAATATAATGTAATGGACTTTACTTCCATGATTAAGTTATATTATTTGGCACAACTGACCTTAAAATAGGGAAATTATCCAGGTGGGACTGACCGAATCACTTGGGCACTCTAACAGCAGAGAGTTTTCTCCGGCTGGTCATAGAAGAGAAGTCAGAGATTTGAATTGCGAGAAGGACCTGACAGGCCTTTGCTGACAGGAAGATGGTGGGAGCCATGTGTCAAGAAATGTGGGCAACCTCTGGTAGCTGAGAGCAACCCCTGGCTGAGAGCCAGCAAGAAAATATGGACACAAGTCCTAGAACCACATGGAACTGAATTCTGCTAACAACCTGAATGAGCTTGGAAGTAGATTCTTCCCCAGAGTCTCCAGATAAGAACTCAGTCAACATCTTGATATTGGTCTTTGAGACCCTGAACAGAGAATCCAGCTATATTGTGCCTGGACTTTTAACAATAAAAATGGCTGCTCTTTAAAGTCACTAAGTTTGTGATCATTTATCATGCAAAAATAGAAAACCAATCCACATGCTAAAATCCTAATCCAAGATACCAGCCTGTACTACAGAAACAGTCTTCTAATTGTGCTTGCCTTCTCTTTGTACCTTTGTTTTCCTGTACTCCGTTATTGACACAACAGTAAGAGTAATACTTTGTTTTCTTTTCAAAACATAGATGAAATCATGCCATTTACTTGCTTAAAACTTTTCAGTGGCTTTGCCATTATGTAGAATAAACCCCCAAATCCTTAACATGGCCTATGGTATTTCATTTGGTTAAGCTGCCACCTAACTCTACCTCAAATCCTAACTCTAACCACAGTCATTCATTTTTCACACTTGCAAACTCATTCTTACTTCTTACTACTTCTACCTGAAATACTCTTTAGCCATCTTCAATCTTTTGTTTTTCAGCTGAAATGCCACCTTCTCTGCAACTGTCTTATCCATATTCCATACTAGGTATTCCCTATTTGCTTATTGCACTTTGATATACAGCATATTTTATTACCTAATTAACTATTATTTTTATGTGTTCATTTATTTATTATTTGTCTCTCTTCCAAGATTATAAACTAAATATGGTCAGTCTTTTTTGGTCTTGTTAGTAGACAGATCAGAGCCTTGTACATAGTTGCTGAGTGCATAAATGAAGACTAGAACCCCAGAGGAACCTCTTCCCTCCTCCCTGTCAGTACCCAATTCTCTGTTTGAATTTTCAGTACCAATCAGTAGCTAATTTTCAAAAGTTTCTCCATGTAATAGATATCATCCCAGTGCTTCCAGTCTGTAGGAATGAAAGGAGGCCTAAAAAGTTTTGCAGTCACTCTACATTCCAAACTTGTTTTGCATGGCTGTGTTCAAAGTCAGCAAAGTTTCCATTTAGGAAGGGGCTTTCCGAATCTAATTCAACTTACATCATAGTTCTGTTGTTTTCCCTATTTAGGGGAAATACAATCATTAATTGGTAATCAATATTTTGAGGTTTTTTTTCCTTTCACTTTTTTGGTTTAGTCCCAGAAGCATTTTAGTTGTAAGAAATTCCTTCTCAATCCTAGCATGTAGTCAATTTTTCTTGACATGTTGGTTAAGACATTTTCTCACTTAATTAGAAGTTTTAATAATATTACTTATAGTATCATATTGACCTGTAAGAAAACTTGACTTTCCAACAAAGTTCTGCAGAGACGGAGACTATTTTAGAAGGGAGTTATTTCTCATCATTGGAAAGTTTTTAGGTATAGGTAAATAATCACATGGTAAGTGTTAAGAATTCAAGTTTCGAATGGATAGCTTGACTAGAAGACTTTTGAAGTACTCTTTCAAATCCAAGATATTATGATTCCTTTTATGTATAAGACTAGTCCCAATTAATAATGCAACCTCTAGGGGATAGTCAACTTTAAGTGTCCTTCATGTTATAAAACTGATATAATCCTGAAACAATTCTTACAACATACATTTCAACACACCTAATCTTACTTTCTTTTGAGTTTTATTATAAATACGGAAATAAACTATTTTGGAAAATAATTTAAATCCCATGTTAATTAAGCTAGATATTGTGAAATAATACTAAAGTTAAAATTCCTTTGGCAAGTAGTATTTCACTAGTCTATATGAAAAATCAGTATGCCTAAATTATGATGTATTTAATAACAGAATTTAAAATATTTCAATTAAAAATCTTTAATTAATATCTTACATTTAATTCTTTTAT